>NC_083697.1:41775000-43025000 GCF_033118175.1 Dama dama
TCCATACACGAAGATGACTCTAGGGAGTGATGGATTGAAAGTCTAGTGTAGTGATTAGGAGCTTAGACTCTTAAGCTAAAACTCTGTTGGTTCAAATTCCAGCTCATCTACTTCTTGACTCTGTGACTGTGAGTGAGTTATTTACCTCTCTAACCTCTTCATTTGAAAATAGGGAAAAGAAAATAACTGTACCTACCTACTTCATGGGGTTATTGTAAACAGTAAATGAGAAAAGCTGTGTAAACGATACTTAGCACAATGTCTGAAACATAATGAGCACTCAGTAATCATTAGGGTATGTTTGTTTGTTCATTCATTAATTTATTAACGAAGATTCTTCTAAGTTTCTCATAACTACACAATAGCATTTTTTGTGCAGGTTTTCTGGGATTTGGCTGTGGTTTGTGGCCACGACAAAGAGCTACAGCTTTAGTTAAAGGGATTCTCTGAGGCTGAAGAGTGAGTGTCTTGATCACCTCTAGGATAATGACTACTGTATTGGGTGTAGTGCTGGTGGTACGTAGTGTCATGAAAGAAAATGAGAAATATTAGAGTGTCCCTTGAGGCACTTAGATTCTAAATGGTAAGAGATGAGACATACATGGAAGAAGCAACACATTCATATGCTGAAAATTCTGTAGTATAAATGAGGATGCCTGGAGTGATTGAAAGGCAGCCATGAATATTGATCTTGCTATTAGCAGTTTGTATTCTCTTTTACAGAGAGGGAATTGAAAGTGGGAGGACTATTAGATTTGTTAGACAAAATGGTAGTTTGGCATGCACAAAAAATTTTTTTAAATCTGATGCTTTTGAATCTTGATTTATAATACAAGTAAGCACTACAGGCCAGAATGTGAGGAAGTACTGCCACTGGGGCAGTTAGAACAGCCACCAGCCTGCACCCTCACTGAGCTAAGGTACAAATCAGATAGTATTCTATCATTTCACCATTCCATTTTATATTGACTATTTTTTTTTTTTTTTACTACTTTTCAGTACTTTCAAAGAATTCAGGATTTGGAGAAAATGAGAAAATTGAGGAAGCTTATAAATGCTCGACAGAAGGGCTATAAATTAAGTGTTAAGATGAAACGTTATAGAACTCGAGGTGTTTTTCCATCATGAGGAACTTAGGCAGAAGAGGTGGCTCAGGTAGAGTCCTGTAGAAAACAGTGTTTGTTCCCTGTTCTCTGCCTCCCACCACCCCTGCCCAATGTTTAGAGCAGTTTTAAGAAGATGCTCCTGTCTGTATGTCTGAAGGGAATGGGCAGGAGAGATGGACTTGGGCTGGGGGAGCGAGAAACAGAAAAGCAGTCAGCTGCAAGTAACATTTAGGAAAATGAGAAGACCCTGGACTTAGGACCATGACAGTAGTCTGAAAGGTAGAGATGGTTTTTCAGAGGTCCCTTTTGAAATTATCTGTCGTGGACATCTTAAAATGGAGAAAAATTGCTGTTTGGAACTAACCACCCAGAGCCATCTCTAATCTAGAGACAAGAGAAACCAGCGTCTGTCAGTGGGTGATAAAATGTCACATGAGAGCCTCTCAGGGCCTGGCTAATACTTTCAGCCCAGGATCCCCTCATATGTTTGGTTCACAGGGTCTGGTCCTCTGCTTAATCTGACGTCCTTTCTTTTGCTTCTTTTTCAGCAGTGCCCACGTGTCCCAAGTCAGCAGTGTGTCAACAACTGGAGAGTAAGTGGTCCGGATTGGGCTTTTTCCCCTCCTTTCACTTACTAAGCAGTTAAAAAAAGCTATTCTAATGGTGTGCTGCATTGGAATATTAATATAGTATATAACCAATGATGATTTTTTGACTACCCAGAGGAGAAGACTAAATAAGAAATGTTCCTATTTGAGTTTCTGTGTGGGCGTGGGACTGAAGAGAGCTTGGCCATGTGAACATCTGAGATTTTTTGTTTATTTCAGTCAAAATAATGTTAGTTAATATGTGCAAAGCAGTCTGTGTGGTTTAGGAAGTGTCTTGCCATTAAAGGTGAAGGTATGAACATATATTTTACCTCTTCCTTCATTTGTTTTAATCAGCCTCCATTTTATTGACTGCCTGCAATACACTAAGCATAGTGTTAGGTGTCTGAGGTTAAATAAGCCTTGGGAACTGTGTTTGGGGACTTCCCAGTCTGATAGAACACAGAAAAGGAAGGAAGTTAGTGATGGCAACAAGTCCTGTTTCCTCTGGGCAGTGGCAGTGCTCTGCTATTAGTAAGGACGCCCATCACATGGCTTTTTCCTTTTAATTCTACTAGTCACACCTAGATGAAAATCTTGAATTCCAGGTATCTACCCCCACCTACTACTCTGACCACATTGTTCATTGTGCTTCAGCTATGTGACACTTACTGGGGCGTGGGTGGGCCATTCGGAGCATCTTCATCAGCAAAGATCAGGGGGAGGAGCAGTGCTGTGACATCAGGTGGTGTGATAAGGAGGAAGAGAAAAGAATTAGCAGAAGCACTAATTAGTATGAATTTGAATCTAATAGGGCTTCCCTGGTGGCTCAGATGGTGAAGAATCTGCCTGCAGTGCAGGAGACCAGGGTTTGATCCCTGGGGTGGGAAGATCCCCTGGAGAAGGGAATAGTTATCCACTCCAGTGTTCTTGCCTGGATTTTTTTTTTCCAGGGATTTGGAAATTTGGAATTTGGAAATCCCTGATTTGGGATATTTTTTTTCTCCTCCTTATTAGACAAGGAAGCAGTCAGAGGGCAGATTTGCTCTCTCTTATCTTTATGAATTTTAAAGAGATTCTAGAATTACGCCAAGATAGACGTATTCTTGCCTGCTTGTTTCCTAACAACTTTTACTTCTTATTGTGACTTGTATAGTGTTTGGAAAAGGTGTGGGTTTGGTGTGTGTGTATATATTAATTTATTTAGATTCCTAGGTACTACTATTAGGTAATCTCAAATTGTTGGGATGTGGAGTTCAAGATATTAAAGTTCTATGCCCAAGTCAGACTACATTTGCTCATTGTCTTAAAATAGTTTTAATGAAATTACTATGAGTCTATTATAAAACTACCTTTGGAAGATCTAAAAGTTCTTAAATTGTTAAATTTTCTATTTAACTAAATGCATTTCTCAATCTGACCGTTTAAAAAATATTTTTTATTTTAACAGCTTTATTGAGGTGTATATACAAAAACTATACACATATATAATGGACACAGTAAAGGAAGCAAATTAGTGATGGCAACAAGTCCAACTCAATAATTTGTTGAGTTTGGATGTGATTCTTTTTTCAAGTGAAGAAAAACACACTTTGAGAACTGTCAGTTTAGAATTCTTCATGCCTGCTTATTCAGAATTAAATAATGAAGTGATAAGAGTTTAGACATATTGAAAGACTATATAGCTTTAAAAATGATACCTTATCTGTCTTATTATCACTTTTGTCAGCCCCTGTGCTTACCTGTTTTCTTCAGGTTGAATAAAATAAATGTGTCCTTCTCTCTTCAGTAGTATATATTGGGGTGTTTGCATGAATACAGTTTCAATCATTTATATCACAATTTAACTGAATAGAGATTCAGAAAGTTTTACCCTTCTGTTATTAAGAGTAATTGCTCTGGTAAGTTGTTCTTTTTTAATAGCATTATTTTCTATGTAATTTTATCTTCAAGAGATTCAAATGGATAGTAAGGATCATAAAATTATTTGTGCCAATTTGCTTTGTAAATCATACTGTCTTCCCCTGCAGAACTGGTATGAAATCTGGAAGATACTTGCCTTTGTAAGAATAGCTTCATTATTCCTTGAGGAAAAAAAAAATCTTTCCTCATTTTCTGCCTTGTATTAACTGATCCTTATTTCCTGAATGCCTCCTGTAATTGTTGCTAAATCTGCTGTGAGCATTTCCGTAATTCTGGACCCACAAAGATGGAAAACACAATTATCTGATTGGTGGACTATGTTCCATTTAGTTTTGTTTCTCATACACAGTGCAAATATTGGAGGATTAATTCCTCATACTGTCTTTGCTCATGAAGTGGTAGTAGATATTCCATTGGAAATGCTGATATTTCCAATATTATGGGGACTCTTTATTGAAGAGTAGTTGATTTACAATGTTGTGTTAATTTATGATTTACAGGAAAGTGATTCATTCTTTTTTAAATATTCTTTTCCACTATGGTTTATCATAGGATACTGAATATAGTCCTCTGTGCTATACAGTAGGACTTTGTTGTTTATCCATTCTGTATTTTAAAGCTTGTGTCTGTTAACCCCAACCTCCTCCCCGCTTGGCAAGTACCAGTCTGTTGTCTATGTATGGGGACATATTTTTAAACACAGTTATTGATTTTTTTTTTTAACCAGGCTCTTAGAAAGAACCATCCGGTCAGCTGTAGAACAACATCTTTTTGATGTTAATAGCTCTGGAGGCCAAAGTTCAGAGGACTCGGAATCTGGGACATCATCATCTTCCTCCACATCCACCAAACAGCGACGACGCCAGGCTAAGGAACAGGATGAAATTCGACACAGCAGAGATGTGTGAGTTGGCGTTAATACTCTTGTTTACATTTGCTCTCTTCTTTTAAAAATATGTGATACATGTCTGAATTTGTGACTATAGCATGCTTATTTCAGTGTTCAGGTTAAAACCTTAAAAGTTTTCATTTTGACCCTTCTAAGCTTAGTTAACATTTGGAAATTCACAGGTGATTGAATAAATATTTCATTTTCATCTGGATATTTCATATGTGGTGGGAAGCTACCTCCAATTTAATACATTTCATGGCTTTCTCATCAATATCTTATTTAGGAGGATCCTGCACCATTAGAAGAGAAAATTGCCAGATGCTTGTCCAGAGGTGGTTTTTTTCTTTGTTAGACAACATTCAGCTTGCTGTTAGGTTTTCTTATGAGCCAGCAGATTTCCCTACTTATATTGACCTGATTAAATACCAGAATGTCACTGGAATGCTCTGACAGTTGATTATGTTTTAGTATAAGAAAGGCTAAGCTCAAGTCTAACAAAAGAGGAAATGCTTGAGTTCTTTATTATTACAATGGCTCATTTCAAAGCATTCTCTTAGCGTGAATTTCAAGAAGAGTATTACAATAAACTCTTTTCCCCATTAAAAAATTGGATAATATAGAAATGAATAATTACCATTCATGTTATTGAATAATCATGATTTAAATTGTTAAGGGAAATAAATTTATATATAATAGACTATATTCTCATATTTTTCCTGAAAGTGTCACCTACTGTAGCATTTAGTCTCTATAAAGTTATTATTTTATACTTCTTATTAAATGTCAGACTAAACCAAACCCTAGTTCCCCATATGCTTTTTCACCTGCACTCATAATCTATGTCAAAATATTTATGGGGAAAAAAAACTTATCTTTGCTTAAAGATATAAGATAAATAATATAAATACATTCCATGCTTCAGATTATTGAGATATTTAAGAGCTATTTTAGCAAATGTAATTTTAAAAATTAAAAAGTATCAGTTATATAACCCACTGACTTTTCATGTGATAATAAGCAACACTTTTTTGAAAACATTTGTTTTGGAGCTGGTGGGTAGGAGGGGGTGCTATAACATTTCCTTTTAGAAAATAGGAAAATTATAATATAGGACATATTTACATTTAAAATTAGTTACTGAGTAAGCTTTATAGAAAATGTTTAGGAATATAATTAGTTTGTATACTGCCTATATTGTGTTATTCAGCAAGCACCAGTTATTCATTTAACACTGTTCTTAGTGTCTGCTTTATTTTTTGCCCCACTGTATATAACAGCTCTGCATTTTTAAAATCCTTGTTTGTCACGACATCATGCTTTCTACCCTTGTTGTTGGGACAGAGAGGAGCAAGTTAGAACAAAGCTGGGCGATAGTCCTGGTGGTGGCAGGTGCATTGGGTGGACCAGGGAGGAGCATGGCAGGGGTAAAGTCAAAAGTGAACAGGGTGCTAGACGGGGAGAGAAATAGGAAACAGCATAAGCACTCCTGCAGAATTTAAATACAGTTTCCCACATCTGAGGATGTTTCCTTAGAAGTTACTGTGCTTATTCTCCACTCTCAACATCAGAGGAACAAAAGGAGGTGGAGGATGGCAGAGACTAACTAACCATCTTGTTACAGGAAGGGGGACCCCTTCCAGAGCCCGAAACTGGGCTCTTGTCTGACACTCGGAAATGAATTGTCTGAGGAGACACATGTGCTGACAAAGCAAGAGACTTTATTGGAAAAGGGCACCCGGGTAGAGAGCAGGAGGGTCAGGGAACCCAGGAGAACGGCTCTGCCACCTGGCTCGGCTTGCAGTCGGTTTTATGGTGATGGGATTAGTTTCCGGCTTGTCTTTAGCCAATCATTCTGACTCAGAGTCCTTCCTGGTGGTGCACGCCTTGTTCAGCCAAGATGGATGCCAGAGAGAAGGATTCTGGGAGGTGGTCGGACATGTTGGTGTCTCCTTTTGACCTTTCCTGAGCTCTTCCAATTGGTGTGGCTTATTAGTTCCATGTTCCTTACCAGGACCTCCTGTCATAAAACAACTCATGCAAATAGTTACTATGGTGCCTAGCCAGGGTGGGTGGTTTCAGTCAGTGTGCTTCCCCTAACAATCTGAAGAGGTGCCCATGAAGCTCTAGCCTTTTCCTCCTCTGGAGTTCCTTTATCGCTCATCCTTCTCACTCATCATGGTCAACTGTGTGTTGAGTGAGAAAATCTTGGCATGCAAACTGTTTATGGCAGAAGAAACTTACAGTCTCACCTGATTCATTTCCTTAGTGTGTGGTCTGGGTGATCAGAAGTCCCCTTCCCATGTTCCTTGTTAGCCTCACCCTCTTGGTCATAAGGCCCCTCCTAACCTGTCACCCTAGTCACTAGCATGTCTTGAGAGTCCTTCTCCTTTAGCTTTCAGCCAAAGCTCAGAGGCTGCTCTGAGCTCTCCACAGCTTTGGAGGAACAAGGCCCTATCTCTCAGAGCTCTAGCTCTGCTGCTTTTGCCCCCCGCACCCAAGGTCCTCTTCAGTATGTCCCAAGAGATGCACTTACATGGTGTCAGATTTGAAAATGTTAAGAATCATTACTATAACCTATAGCAAGTATGTTTTTCTCAGTGTTCGCTTATACATAATTGATTTATTATCTAAGATTTCTGTCAAGTTTTGCTTAAAAAATTAGGAAGAATAAAAGCTACACTTCACTATCTTCTATTCAAAACTATTAGCCCTGTGGAATGGTTTTAAAATGTTTTGAAAAATCTATGATATGTTATTTTCCTGCAACCATTTAGAAAAATATCCCCATGTCTCAGGGCGAGATTGGAGAGTCAACAAAGTCTGTATTAATACCATTATGACATTTTTTAAAATAAGCAGTGCAGAAGACAGACTAGAAATACTTTAGTGTACATGATTTCTTATTTGTCTCAGTTCATAAGGAAACATTATCAGGCTTATATTATTATTTATTACACTAAAAATATAAAAGTTTAAGGAATATATTCATTATGTAAGAGAGCTCAATTTAATTCTCATTTAAAAATTGACCATCTGCCAAGAGCATGAAAATATTGTCGAATCTTGGTGGTGGATATAAGGAAGTTCATGGTGATAGTCCCTGTATTTTTCTATGTTTGAAAGTTTCATAATAAATATTTTTTTAAAAAAAGCAAAGCATGGCTATTGAAAATGATTTTAATCTTCCAAAACACAATGAACTAAAAAATTATACCTATTTTTATTATATAAATATGATATTAAATTCCTACTGCAAACTAAAAGAAAATTGTGCTATCTTAGAATATTAAGAAGTTCAGTGTTGCCAGAACATTACATGTGCATGCATGTAGGGGAAGGAGGAAACTCTGAAAAAGGAAAACCTGAGATGTGGAGAGTGAGAGTGAGCGGCCACCGGGATCTAAGTTCAGATTAAATCGTGGTGGCGTCAGGTGTGAGAGTCGGGATATTACTGGAAGGATCGTGCTCCTCTGCTCCTCAGAGTCGCCCAGGCACCGACTCACACAAGAGCAAAGAGCAGCCTTTGAGGACAGCAGGATTTCCACCTGAGCACAACTGCACAGCTAGATTTGGGGATATTTATTTGAACAGGATTTATTCCAGTCATTCATTCACTGTTCAAAAAGATTAGAAAATAAACTTGGGCCTTTAGTTTCTAAAAATAATCTTTAGCTTTTGTATTAATCTGCTCAAGCTGCCATAACAAAGTACCACAGACTTAAACAACAGGAACGCATTTTCTCACAGTTCAGAGAGGTTGAAGTCCAAGATCAAGGTGCTGACAGGGCGGGTGTGTGCTGAGACCTCTCTGCCTTGCGGCCGGTGCCTGCTCAGTGAGCGTCCTCACACGGCCTTTCGTCTGTGCTCTCTGGTGTCTGCCTCTTCTTATGAGGATGCCAGTCCTCTTGGATTAAGTCCCCTCCTTTATGACCTCATGCAACCTTTATTACCTCCTCAGAGGCCCTGTCACACTGGCAGGTAGGGCTTCATCCATGTGAATTGGGGAGGTGAGGGGACACGGTGTATCCGTACCTCAGTTGTGTCCGACTCTTTGTGACCCCATGGATGGCAGCATGCCAGGCTTCCCTGTCCATCACCAACTCCAAGAGCTTTCAACCCTAAAAATTCCTCCATTAAAAAATTATAATTGGATCTATACCCCAGGAATTAAGATAATACAAAGAAAGAGACATAGTTAAATATTATAGTAAAATCATTGTGAATTTGAGAGAGATTTAAGAGTGTTTGTGTATGTGCCTGCATGTTAGTCCCTAGCAACTTTTCCTCATGTATTCATTTATTTTATACTTGGAATATTTCTTATAAATGTAACATACATCTTTTATGTAATTTTACTAAATGTATGTATTTGTACATTAAAAGTATAAGATAAGGCTAGATTCAATATGGAATATTAAAAATCACCAAGATAGTGTAATGGTGAAAATATTATGATAATATTTAATTCATAACTTTGCCTCCATGATAGCCTAAGACAGGATATGAATTTAAATTACAGAATAAATATTTAATTTACTCAGTTTCATTTGGGGATATGATTGATAGTAAAATATGTTCATTTATTTTTACACTTTGGAGCTCACTTATTTCAAATACAGTTTTGGGTGGTTAGGAGTTATCTTTATATATTTTTAAAATTGAATTATAGTTGATTTACAGTGTGTTAATTTCTGCTCTACAGCAAAGTGATTCAGTTACACACATATATACATTCACATTTATATTCTTTTCCATTATGCTTTATCCCAGGATATCGAATGTAGTTGCCAGTGCTATACAGTGGAACATTGTTGTTTATCCATTCTATACACGACAGTTTGCATCTGCCAATCCCTAACTCCCATGCCATCCCTCCCTCCCATCCCCTTGGCAACTACCAATCTGTGTTCTATGTCCATGATTCTCTTTCTGTTTTGTAGTTAGGTTCATTTGTGCTATATTGTAGATTCCACATGTAAGTGATATCATGTGGTATCTGTCTTTCTAATCTGACTTAACTTTATTTAATATGGTAATCTCTAGTTGTAGGGAAGTACCTTTAAGGTCACACCATGATGGAGAGTAAGCCTCATTCATTTGTACCTGACCAAATGGTGCTGCTGCTGCTGCTAAGTCACTTCAGTCGTGTCCGACTCTGTGTGGCCCCATAGACGGCAGCCCACCAGGCTCCCCCGTCCCTGGGATTCTCCAGGCAAGAACACTGGAGCGGGTTGCCATTTCCTTCTCCAGAGCATGAAAGTGAAAAGTGAAAGTGAAGTCGCTCAGCAGTATCCGACTGTTCGCGACCCCATGGACTGCAGCCTACCAGGCTCCTCCATCCATGGGATTTTCCAGGCAAGAGTACTGGAGTGGGTTGCCATTGCCTTCTCCAAAATGGTGCTGCAATGATGGTTTAATTTGTTCTGTGATGTAGTAAAAGACAAACATTTCGCCAAGTACTTTAATTTCGTGGAAAATCTCTTAAAAGAGAATGTTAAAATGCTTAAGGGAAGCATTTCAAGAGCATTAAATGAGTTAAATTCTGTAATTAAAACTTCTAAAACTAAGTCATGAAGGAACTCTAGTTATAAGCTTACATTCAGAAACTGGTACTGGGAAGTAATGAATCCATATTTCAGTTAAAATGCTTTGTATTCCATAGTTCTTGTTAGATCATTTTTACCAGGATCATCTAATATAGTCAGATTTAGGTATTAATGCATTTATTGCGTGATAAAATGTCTTTCTCAATTGGAGAAAATCAGTGTCCCATTCTGGAGAAAAAGATGTATTTCCTTTTCAGATTTTCCTTAATATATTAATTTATAAGATTCATCTATGTGTATGTATATAAAACCTACAAATAATGAAAAATGTCTTTGCAAGTTTACACAATTCCCCTGGTTTTGAATACAGATTACTTTCGGTACAGATACAAAAGCTTTTCATTGGTAGAAACACAGCCCTCACCAGTTTGCCTTTAGGAATAATTTCTCTTTTAATCTGATACATTTGGTACCAAGTGGCCTCAGGAGTAGCACTCTGCTCAGATTTTGATAAAAGATGAAACATGGAACTTCTAGGCACTCTTCTTTCTGCATATCGACGCAGTGTCATTAAAACGTCCTTTTTGCCTTTTAAAGTAAAATGAAACTATTTTTTTTTTCAATTCAAGGGGACTTCTCAACAAAGAAAATATTCCTTCTGGCTTCAGCAATCTGGATGAATGTATGTTGAATGCTCATGAAGTGGAAAAATTATATGAAAATACTTCTGGTTATATTGGAGAAAGGGGTAAACCTAAACGTCAGAAATCCAGTTCCAAACTTTCTGAGCTCAATGAATATCAAGATGGTCTTGTGGTAAGTGCATGATTCTATAAAATTTTTACTTGTAGCCATTTAGGAAATACCACATCTCTTTTCCTTGCTTTGTAAAAAATAGAAACTAATGTCAAGCTCGAGTTTCACAGAATTATAGGACATGAGTTCTGAAAGAGACCTTAGAGGTACTAAGTATACACACTTTTATTTCTTTTTAATAACTATAAAAATCTAGTTCACGAAACACTGAATTTTGCCAAAGGAACCAGAAACAACACACACTTTGATTTAATGTTATTGAAATTGGTCTGACTTTTATCTCATTCTTTTGAGCATTTTAAAACTTTATATTTAGAATAAAATTATCAAAGCATTTTTCCTTATTTTCCTCCATTTTATCGTTCTTATCTATATGAATATAAAAAAATTAATGAGTTTAAAGTGAGGTAAAAGAAAAATGCATATGGAAATAGGATTAATTGTCTTTGTGTTCAGAAATCACTTTGTGTTCAGAAATTTAATTTCAAAGCTATACTTTATGGTTTTTTCCCCTATATTAATCAGAAGCAAATTAACCTCCTACACAGTAACCTCAGACCTAAATGCTGGTTCATGAATTTGATATATAAGTTATGCAAGTGAGTTTAGTCAATAACTCAGTATTTATCCAGTTTAACTATAAATATACATCATCCTTTATTGTGTACGTTCAGTTTCTTTGAAAAGTGAGAACCAAAGTCTATCTTCTGATTTCCTTTAGCTTTCAGAAATTTAATCCCCCAAAAAACTGAAGTTGAATTTTATAACATGAACTGGAGTCCCTAATAAAAATAGGTAATATCCACTCTCTCACAGTGTTTAAAGCCTCTCTTCTGGTTTATCTCAGCAGTTTCTACCTGCATGCTGGGTTTTCTATAAATGTAACAAAACTCATGGGCCACCTATTTTCCCATTGTCAATTTCTGCCTGTGCTCAGAGAAAATTCCCAGTTTTATTCCTTAAAGAAAATATGCATAAATGCAAATCTAGGGAAAGCATGTTTAGTCCATTTCCCCCCAGATGTCTTGATACCCTGTTTCTGGAAACAAACTGACCAACTAGAGTAAACAGACTCACCCACCTCAGACTGGTGTCTGACACAGTTCTACAAATACAGCTTTCCAGGTGGTGCTAGTGGTAAAGAGCCCATCTGCCAATGCAGGAGACATAAGAGACACAGGTTTGATCCCTGGGTCTGGAAGACCCCCAAGAGGAGGCTATGGTAGCCCACTCCAGCATTCTCGTCTAGAGAATCCCATGGACAAAGAATCCTGGTGGGCTATAGTCCATGATATTGCAAAGAGTTGGACATAACTGAAGCGACTTAGCATGCATGCAAGCTTTGGAACCATTATACATTAAATGGTTTTTAACACTAACTTAATTCTTATTTGAAGGAAAAGTAAAATTTTTAATAAACTAAATGATACTAACTCTGTTAGTTCTTTATTTGGCCCATGATTTGTTTTCATCAATATTTTTTCCACCAGGAATAGTATCTTAAATTAGCCAAGTGGTAGTAGCTAATGAAACTGGAAAAGTATATTTATTCCTTAGAATACATATGTGATTGCTAAAACTGTGGACATAGTTGATATTTAAAAACATTTGGATGAGAGAGCTTAATTGCATTCTGTGGGGTTTTTTGTTTTTTTTTTTCCTGGGGAAGGATTTGTCCCAACCTTAGCTGCCAGTTTCCACGTTCCAGGATTGTGCAGGTCACATGTTAACATAAGTGAGCTAAGTGGAACATGTCTGTGTTGCAATGAATAATTTAGCCCTGCCAACACAACTCAGAAGCAAAACTTTCTCATCTGTGAAGTGAGGGTATTCTCAAAGATATTTCCTGACTCTCACATTCCATTAGTTTTAAATCTCATCTTCGCAGGTAACCACAAAGCAAACAGCCAGGGAGCATGACAGTGACTACTGTCTAGAACACATCCTGAAAGTGAAGTTGTTGGAGGAGGAAATGGCGGCCCACTCCAGTGTTCTTGCCTGGGAAATCCCATGGACAGAGGAGACTGGTGGGCTACAGTCCATGGAGTTGCAAAGAGTTGGATAAGACTTAGTGACTAAACAACAACAATACTATATATATATATATATATATATGCCATGCCGTATGGTTTGTAGGATCTTAGTTCCCTGACCAGGGATTGAACCCAGGTCCTGGCAGTTTTAACCACTAGACTGCCAGCTCATTCCCCAGAAATGATTAAGATGGCAAA
The DNA here is from genome assembly GCF_033118175.1 of Dama dama. NCBI lineage: Eukaryota > Metazoa > Chordata > Mammalia > Artiodactyla > Cervidae > Dama > Dama dama. Next base: position 41,788,102 of record NC_083697.1, read on the forward strand.
TTTTATAATATGTGTATGCACATTTTGCTATAATTTAAAAAAAGCCAGTCTGATAAAAATGGTTAATTAGGTATAGAGCAATGATTTCAATTGCCAGGGATTTCTCATCAGAAACTGTGGAAGTGAGAAGACAGTGGGACATCATTAAAGTGCTGAAAGACTATAACTATATCTAGAGAGAATAAATTCAGGAATGAAGGCAAAATAAAGTCAGTTCTCAGATGAAGGAAAACTTAAGAGGACTATATACTTCCTGTAAGAGAAGTGCTCAAGGGAGTTTTTCAGGCTGAAGGGAAATAATAGCAGAGGGAAACTTGGAACAGAAGAAATCAAGGAAGAACATAAATGGTAAATGTCTCCTCTTAAGTTCTTTAAAATATGTGTAACTATTAAAAGCAAAAATTGTAACAAAAAAAAAAAAAAAGAAAGTGAAGTTGTGCTTCTTAACTTCCTACTTACTTTTCAACTTCTATTTTTACTTTCCCCCACTCTCCTCCAAAACCTTCTCTTATTCCTTTTCAAGTTCTTTATACACTGACTAAACTTTTGTTTCTGGAAAACATATGTAATAGTATACCTTCTCTGTGCCAGGAAATATTTCAGAATCTGGGGATACATCTGTGAGACAAACAGGCAAAAATCACTGCCTTCATGGAGCTTACATTCTAGTGGGAAAAACAGACAAAATCAAGATTAAAAAAGTCAACCATAAAATATATTACATAGTGATAACTATTAGTAGGAAAAATAAAGCAAAAAATGAGGATAGAAATTGTAAATGGGCAGGGGTTACAATTTTAAATAGAGTTTTTAAATATGGCCTTCCAAGAATTTGATATTTGAGTGTAAAGATCTAGAAGAAGTAAGGAAACAAACCATACTATCACAGCAGGTTTAGAGACCCCAAGAAAATCACTTATATGAAATGTTCAAGACACTGCAAAGACCATTATGGTTAGAAGAGAATGAGGAAAGTGAAAAAGATAATAGAAGGTGAGGAGAGAACAAATTAAGTAGGGTTAGAACATAGAACATTATAAAAACTCTGCCTTTAATCTGGGTGAGATGAGATGAGATGAGAATCCGTGTGAGGGTTCTAGGTAGAGTGGTGATGTGACTTACTGAAATTTGGTTTGACCACTGTGTTGAGAACAGACAGGACACAGCCAAGGGCAGAAGCAGAGAAACCAGTTAGGAAACTATTGCAATAATCTAGGTGTGCGCTGATGATGGCATGAACTAAGGTGATCCTCAAGCCAGCACATGTTGCCTTGCAGGTTGCATGGGGGACTGCTGTGGGGACATTGTTCACAGTGACTAAGATGTCCCCCTAGAGTACTGTATTGCAGTCGTCATGAGGTAATAGTTGCTTTCTGGATATATTTTAAACATAGAATTGGTAAGATTTCCTGATATCACCTGCATAGTATGAAAGATAATGCCAAGGTTTTTGGCCTTGAGCAACTAGAAGGTTTGTGATACCAATTTACTAAGATGGAGAAGAGAGAAGTTTGGGAGATAGTATCATGGTTCAATGTTGGACATGTTTTTTGAGTTTGTTTGTTTGTTTGGCTATTCTCTGTCTTAGTTGCGGCATGCAAGATCTTTGATATTCATTGCAGCATTTGAACTCTTAGTTGTGGCATGTGGGACCTAGTTCCCTGACCAAGGATCAAACCCAGAGTATTTAAAGTCAGTATACTAGATGAAGTAATCAAGGGTGTGAGTTTGAACAGAAAAGGGAAGTGACCTCAGGGACCATGAGCCCTGAGGCCTATGAACATGTAGAGGATGGGGAGATAACAGGGTACCAGTAGATGAGACTTAAGAAGGAGACAACAGCAAAAAAGGAGAAAATGAGGTGTGTTTGATGTTTTGGAAGCCAAGTGAATCGGGTATCTGTAGCTGGAAAGAAGGTCAGATGGCTAACCAAGTAGAACAGTGAGAATTTAGCCATTGGAATTAGCAAGCTGGAGATCACTCAATAAGAGCAGTTTTGACGGAGCTATGGGAGCAAAGCATTTTCCAGAGAAAATGAGAGGAGAGGAACTGAAGAGTTTGAGTGATAATTTTACAGTGATCTCGCCAGCCCATAACCCAGCCAAAGAGACCTAAAAAGAACATCTTGCAGATTAAGAATCTCTAGAGTGGGAACTGTCTGTGTACTTTGCCTTGTCCTTTTCCCTTTTGAACTGTCATGAGCAGCAGAGACCAAGAGACTGCAAATAGTTGCAAACTCAGAAATTAGTGGTAGTGAGTGGCCTTGAGTGCTCAGCCTTACCTCTAATGATTGCTGTGGTCAGAACCTTCTGCTCTCTTCTTGCACCGCCAGCTCACACCTGTGCTCTTCAGCCTCTCTCTGATGGAAACCTTGTGCTCTCATTTGCCTTTGAACAGCTAAGACAGCAAGCTTGTGTTTCAGTGACTTCCCGCTTTCCTGCTTCAGAATTTCTCTAGATCTCTACCCATTTTCTTACCTGCTCAAATGATAAAGGTTTTTCTAAAATCTAAGATTAAGTATCCTTGAAAATTAGGTTTTCTGCATCCGTCTCTCCACCTCTTGTACGTGTACAAACATATACACACTCATTCACTCACTCACTCATGCACTTTTCATTGCTTCCTCATCACTAGCTCGTTTCTGTTGGCCTAGAAAATGCCTCTATCTCAAAAACATTCTTTCTAGGGCACAATTTAACAGTTTGAATCAAAAGCCATAATTCAGTTGCTGCTGCTGCTAAGTCACTGCAGTCATGTCCAACTCCATGTGACCCCACAGACAGCTGCCCACCAGGCTCCCCCGTTCCTGGGATTCTCCAGGCAGGAACACCGGAGCGGGTTGCCATTTCCTCTCCAATGTGTGAAAGTGAAAAGTGAAAGTGAAGGCGCTCAGTCGTGTCTGACTCTTAGCTACCCCATGGACTGCAGCCTACCAGGCTCCTCCATCCATGGGATTTTCTAGGCAAGAGTACTGGAGGGGGTTGCCATTGCCTTCTCCACCATAATTCAGGCAGTTTATCTAATAATCCTACCCCTGCTCTTCTGCTCTGGAGATAGCATCGTACATATGGAAAGGACCAGAAGTACTGATTTGCTCACCACATGGTTGTCTATAATCATGGAGAATTAGAAGCAATTTAAATGTTCAAAAGTAGGAGACCAGATAAGTAATATTTGTAAGTCAATTCAATAAGATATTATGCATCAAATAAAAATTATGGTTCTGAAGACTATGTAATAAAGTGAAAAATGTTCAGCAAAAGTGCTTTGCATATATTGTCAACTTTAATCCTCCCAATAACCCATAAAGTAGTAATTATTATTGTTAATATTCTCATTCTGAACATGAGGAAAATGAAGCACAGGAGATAAACAGCTGCCCAAGGTCACACATAAGTGGTGGAGCTTGGGTTCCATGATACTCTCCCTCAATGTTAAAAGTAGGTTATGAAGCAATATATATAGTGCATGCATTTATGTGTGAATATATGTATATAAATATGTTCCTAGAAAAAAAGACAAAGGAAATACACCTAAAATGATTGAATATAGTATTGTGGTGGTGATGGTGATGGTGGAAGTATTAGGGTCAATTTTTACTCCATCCAAAGAATATTTTCCAAATATTCTTTATGTGATTATACTAATGCCTTAATAAGCTTTACATTTTATATATTTAAAAAAACATGGTCTAGTAGCCCTCTTATTCATAAACAGCATCTATTTAATCTCACATACACCCTCTGAAATCATAGGCAGGGTTCAAGGAAGCAGCTTAGATCTTACACTCAGATGTGAATTTCAGCTCCAACTTTATCGCTTAATAGCTATGGCAGGTGAGCAGTTACTCTGTAACATGGGAGTATTTCTATCTCTTTGTGGTTTTTTGTGAGATTTAAGTGCAATGAAATGTGCTAAATAATAGGAAAAACTGAAAACAGTACCTATATAAGTTCTTTCTGCTCCCTCTGTTCTGATGGTCAATCTTTGCCTTCATTTTGCCATCAAAAATTTTAAACAATCTGCATTTCCAGTTCTTTCCATACTTGCTAATCAACTCCTGTAATTCAGATTCCACCCCCACTTCTCTAAAGAAACTCCTTTCTCTGTGTCACTGAATGAACGTGTGGTTGTTTCTGGTATGTTCAGACCACTGTGCTGTTGTTGTCTTGGTCCTTGGCCTCCTGAAGTCCTTGTGGTTCTTGATCCTCTGTCCCTTTTTCTCAGAAATCTTTCTCCCTTGACCACCAGGATGTTGATCTCTCTTTGTTCTCTTACCACAGTGACCCCATTCCTCGTTACTGTGTCCCTCACTGACTGGTTTTCCACAAGACATGCTTAGATATAAATGTTACACAGATTATCGCCTCATCCCTTGTCCGTCAGCACTGCACCTGAGAGCTTCTCTATTGTGGTGTTGGATGTCACCTCTTTGGAAATGACTTCCAAAGCAACACTTCTGTGATGCTCTGTGAAGCTCTCCTTAGACAGTACTTTCAGGTCAATATGTGAAAATCAAATGAATCATCTTTTCCTCCAGGTCCTCATCTTCTTAGTCATTTTCTAAGGCCTTTCCTTTTCCTTACTCCCAATCCTTCTTCCAGTGTTTGTCATATGTCAAATCTAGTTGACTCTAATTTAAAAATATGCCCCCCACTCTTCCCTTTGTATTGCCATAGCCGAGGCGCTTTTTATAACTAGTCTGGAATATCAGGACAGCCGCCTAGCACATCTTCATGCCTCCACTCTCTCCTCCACCCCTTCCAAATCATTTTGCCTGTTTATAAGAACAATCATTTACCTAATGTTAAAAATCTCAGCTCTTGGGTTTAATGCAATATAACCCAGCAAGAACTCCTGTCAAAAGCCACCTGACAGTGATTCGCTGAGTGGTGTCAATGTACGGTGAAAAAAAAAAAACCCACCATTTGAACTGCAGATTGAAATATATTCATTCCTTCAAACATACAACAATTAACTGTATGACAGGCACTGTTTTAAGCACAAAAGACAAAATGGTGACCCAAACAGACACACTCTCTGCCATCTGGAAGTCTACATTCTCAAAGGATGAGACAGATAAGAAACAAACCAACGTGTAGTCAGATGGCAGCACATGCTGTGGAGAGAAGTGAAGCGGGGTGAATCAGATGGGGTGTGGGTGGGAGGTTGAGGATGGACATTGAGCAGATTGAGTCTTCAGGTCCAGCGTCGCTGAGAATGGCGCTTATGCAGGGACCTGTGAGGGGGTGAGCCATCGGGATATCTGAGGAGAGACTATCCAGGCAGAGGGAGAACAGCCTTAGCCTTTGGAAGATGAGCAAAAGGCTCTCCTGGTCAGAGCAGCATTGAGAGGGTAGTGTTGTAGGAGATGAGGTCAGAGGCAAAGCAGGGAGCCTGATCCCTTAAGGCTTTGTAGCCATTTTTAGATCTTTAGCATTTACCTTGAGTGAAATGAGAAGCCATTAGAGGATTGAAGAGAAGAAAGTAATTTTCTGAAGTACCTTTTGAAAGGATCACTCTGGCAACTGTATAGCACAGGAATAGTGAGGGCTGTTCTGATAGAACCTGTTTTAAAAATTACGATAGTATTAGCAGTGTAACAGACTACAATTGGAGCAGTAACCAAATACAGAAGTGATGATGGCAAGGACCAGTGCCTGTCAGTCACCATCCACCATTGTACCCCAGTGCCCAGTATAGCTCACCACTCACAAAAAATGTGTTTTAAGAAAAGTGAGCCAATGAATGGTTGCCATATCATTTAGTGTGGTAGCTCAAGTAAAGAATCTGCCTGCAGTGCAAGAGACCTGGCTTCCATCCCTGGGTTGGGAAGATCCCTGGGACAAGGGAATGGCTACCCACCGTAGTATTCTTGCCTGAAGAATCCCATAAACAGAGGAGCCTGCTGGGCTACAGTCCGTGAGGTCACAAAGAGTTGGACACAGCTGAGCAACTAACACTTGCACTTACACTTTCTTTTTTAGGGTAACTTGGGTAACAAAATGACCCAAAATTCAATGCCTTGAACACCATCAAAGTTCTTTCTTCTGTGACAATCTAAAGCAGTTTAGGGCTCAGGAGAGGAATTAGAAGACTTGCTCCACACAGTGTTTCAGGGACTCAGGCCAACTGCCTCTAGCTTCAGCAACTAGCTTCCAGAGCACTCGTGTTTTTCATCTGCATTCCAGCTCACAAGAGGAGAGAATAAGTGAGTGTCAAGGCGTGAACCTTGTGAGGCAGCTTATTAGGCAGGCCTGGAAAGCATACATACAGCTTCTCACATCCTATTAAAGAGAAGCTAGTCACATGGCCCTATCTACCTGCTTGAGAGGCTTCAGATGTGCTCTCACTGGGCACGTGGCTCCTTTATCACTGTGCAAGAAAGGGGGAATGGATTTGGGTGGACAGCTAGCAAGCTCTTCCTTAGGTGACCTCTTACAGTACCAGGAATTCTTTTTGAATATGGATTAATTTATACAGGGAGGGATTGGGGGCAGGAGGAGAAGGGGACAACAGAGGATGAGATGGCTGGATGGCATCACCGACTCGATGGACATGAGTTTGAGTTAACTCCGGACGTTGGTGATGGACAGGGAGGCCTGGCACGCTGCGATTCATAGGGTCACAAAGAGTCGGACACAACTGAACAACTGTACTGAACTGAAGCCGTAAAACATGAAACGTACAAAAGAATATAAAAAAAATTTACATTCGTCATGAATCCTTTATGATTATAATCATAATGAGAATATATCAGATACCTTCTCATAGCTCAAGACTAGAATAATGAACTTGTTTTGACTATCAGTGTTCCATGTAGGCTTCAAACTGAATTGTTTGTATATTGAGAGAAGGCATTTTTTTAGTGTCCTCTCTAAAGGCTTTGTCAGGCTTCTCTGGTGGTTCAGCGGTAAAGAATCTGCCTGCAATGCAGGAGACAGGGGTTCAATCCCTGGGTCAGGAAGAGCCCCTGGAGGAAGACATGGTAACCCACTCCAGTATTCTTGCCAGAAAAATCCCATGGGCAGAGGAGTAACTCAGACACAACTGAAGCGACTAAGCTTCACACACACACACACACACACACACACACACACACACACAACTGAAGCGACTAAGCTTCACACACACACACACACACACACACACACACACACACACCATAAAGGCTTTGTCAGCATTTTATAGTTTTAGAAACCAAATTTGTTTGTGCTCCAAGTGTTTTCAAGTATTCCAGTGATCAAACAGGTTTGAGCCTAGCTGTCAATGCCAAAACAGAGAAGGGGCCAGGGGGAAGAACTGAAAATAAGCTCCACAGTCTAATTTTTTCAAAGCTTTTGCTCTTTATAGATTTTAGGTCATTTTTATAATTGAGGAGAGTGGTTCTTAAAATTCAATTTCTTCTGACACCCCCAAGTCATCAAAGTAAATTATAGAAATTTTGTATGTTTTCAAAAGTTTCTATGAGGCAGAACTAGACTTATCTGTCTTTTTTAGTGCAATTCTAAAAGCAGTTTTATCAAGTTATACTTAAAGATATAATCTGCCCTTTGCTATTTCTTAAAATTATCTATTACCTTTAAAAGATACTAACTTTAGAAAACTAAAATTAAATTAATCCAATAAGACATGATGTTTTATAAGAGTTCTTTTACTTCAAACTTTATTAAATGAAAACATTAATGAACTACTGTTTTACCACACATGGAGAAGCATTTGGCACATAAAACAGTTAAAACCCTTCAGAGGTCATTGAGCCGCTATTTTCTCATAAGACCAGCACTGTTAACAGCTACAGAGCATTTGAAAGTCCAGTAGCATACTTGTCTTACAATGGAAGCTTTCTAAATTTCAGCCATTATTTTGACCTGTCCCTTCTATTTTCTCCTTTCCCCATCTCATTGAAGTGGGAGAATGGCTGATCTATTTCTTAATCTTCCCTCCCCAAACCCTTAGGCAAAGAATGGAAGTTAGAATCTATAAAGTGTTTTGCACCCATGGAAAATAGGTACTTTTGTTATGTACTCCTAGATCTTTACTACCCTTGTTAGTCTCATTCTTAAAAAAATTGCTGTAGGTTGCCAGTTGTAACACGTTCTTCACATATTCCTGTTTCCAGAAGGTATAGGGGCAACCTAATTACTTTAGCAAAGGAGCACTGTGTACTCACATGCTGCTCTGGTGAAAGCAGACTATGAATATTCAGTAGTCTCAGATGTGTGGAAGACAACATGAAAACTGGAATTATTACAAAGCTTTAGAGAGAAATACTGAACAATTTTGAAAGTCACCCTTTGTCAGTTACATCTGTAGAAACTCAGGTCCTTAGAGAGTTGTTATACATACAGATCAAACATTTTTTAAAAAGTGGAGTAGGTGAGAGAGTTGAAGTTACAACTTGTCTTAACCCTGAAAATCAGCTAAACTTTCTCACATTTCACACCTGCTTTTTGCAAAACTTTCTATTGTAAAACATAACTATATATTTTCTGTAATTCTCAAAGCCTATGTTGATTGTATCTTGGTTCTTTCTGTTTTGGGGAAAAAAATCAATCTTCTAACATTCTGCTAACTGAAATATCTTTAAATTTATATTATAGTTTATTTTATGTTCTTTCTGAATATATCTTAGCCTCCCACTTGAAGATTTTTATTTCTTCTGAAATAGTTATTTGCATATAATTATGAAGGTATTTCATGGACAGTGTTTCAAAGTGATCTGAAGGCAGAGGGTTGTGCTTTCCCTAGGAATTCATCTTTCAGCGCTTCAGGGAAATTTAATACTATTGCATTAGATCTTACACTAAAGATTTTGATACTCTGTTGAAGATTACCAGTGTGAACAAAGATTCTTTGTCAAAGATGGATCACTGTTTATCAGGAAAATCACATTCCAGTAATAAGAGCAACTATGCTCTGGCTTAATGAGAGCCATTTTAGAGAAGCCTCTTCTAACTCAAACTTTAGAGGTATAAAAATGTACATATTATTGAATGTTTATATATATATTTAAATTTCTCAGATCCATTCTAAAATTATCTGTGTAAATTATCTAAACATGTAAATGGGTATGCAGTAATGGCAGACACAAACACTGTCTTACCAGTTCCTGGGACATCATCTTAACTATGGGCCAATAGTAGTAATATATTTCCTTGGAGATGTCACAGTTTTAGAAATCATAATACCACCAACAGCTAATATTCACTAAATGTATAAGACATTAATTTAATACTTTACATGTATTAACCTCATTTAATCCTTATGACCACCCTATGTTAAGTATTGCTGCCACCCCCATTTTACAGCTGAGGAAACTGAGAGTCAGTACGATCTTAATAGATCCTACAGTTAATAAATGATGGAGCTAAGATTCAAACCCAAACATTCTGACTCCAGAGCCACTATTAATAACTCTTATGATATGTTGTCTCCCTTGTTTTTATACTTGATGGAACCTAGGGTTTTAAACTTTTAAGAATTGCAGACAAGTTGACCATACCACCATAAATGGAAAATAATTTATCCACCTACCAAGCCCAAGATTAGCTATCTACTCTATATGCTTTTTTTGTGGAGATTTTTGTATATCTCAATTTCATAGGATCACTGTGAATCTTAATTCAATGTATTTTGCAATGGACTTTTCATAGTGGAAGATTATAAATATGTAGATGGATGCATGTTGCTTCAATGTGTTATTTCGACAACATAGAATACATGGATTGTACTTAATAGTCTTTTAATGCAGAAATGAATCTTTGAGTTCAGTGAAATTCAGGTCCAAATCTCCAAGGCAGCTTTGTGTTTGAGTCTACCAAATGCAAACGTGCGCTTGTTTGCATATTTGTATTCTTCCTGCATGGGGACGGCTTACTTTGTGCTCAGTCACCTGAGCTGTATTTAGAAACTGCTGGCTGTTTTCACAGAGGCAGTCTAAAAATCTTACTAATATGCCTCCCGATAAGTGTTAAGCCCTCTCCGTCAGTCTGAAATACATGCTACTTGAAGTAAGTTTCCTGTTTATTTTTTTCCATCTTGGCTCATATAAAGATTAACATTAAATATCACAGAAGAAAAGGCTCTTAACTCCATGTCTTTGTGATGACTATTTTGCAGTTTAGATACAAGCTGCATATCACCTCAGATCATTTTGACAAGAAACACTGAAAAGATGTTAAACAGGCAGTGAATGTGACATTGGTTTCTGATTACATTAGAAGTCAGATTCCTCGGTTCTGGTTCTAATGCTGCCCTAATATTCTGAGAGTCTGGGTTTTGCTGTATTTAGCTATAAAATGTGGATAATACCTAACAGGAACATTATAGGCCATAATGACCATTTCTGTGCTGCTGTCAGATGTCTTTGTTAATGGAATGATGAAGTTCAATATACAATTTTATGCCAGCAGTGTATAATAAAGTGTCATAATTTTACTAATTTTAACAAAGTTGGGAATCTGAGGACTAGAATTAATTAACATCTACTTATTATCTGATGTTCTATCTTAAAGAAAGAAGGGTCGGTTGTTATGTCCTTCTTACCATTACTACTGGACAACAGTTGGTTTGCTTTGTTACAGAACATGGAAAATCTCAATCCCACACCATCTCATGAGAGGACTGGATCTGATCATGTTGAACTGATGTCCGATGGAAGGTAATTTTAAGAGTTTTCTCCTAACGCCATTTATAAGAATGTGAATAAACGTTTTTTTTCACTTAGTGCAGTGTGCATTAAAAGAACTAAAAACATGAAATTAACAAACTCTATATTTACCGACTGCATTTTATAGCAAGGAAAGTGCTTTAAGATGGGAAAATCTACTATGGTGCTATTAAAGACAGATAACCATATTCATGTTTTGTGTTGTTTCTAGTTTTTAATTTTTTGTTTTGTTTTTTAATTTCATAAGAATTTTATTTAGAGCTACTGAACTTCTAAAACAAGTAAAATTATAATTTCAATGAATGAGAAACATTATTACAAAACAGAATGACAGTTTATATTTTGTTTGTAGCAGAGAAAATGAAAAGGACAGCAGACAGACCCAGCATTTTGAGGTGAGTATCTACCAAGTAAGATTGTGACTGTGACAGGATTGTTCTTACGTTCTTTAGAGTTCCTGTGAATATTTATTGGCTTATCAATAAGAGGTGGATAAGATTAAGTGACAGGACTTTGGTTGTTGAGAAAGGCAAATACTGAGACATAGAAATTCCTTGCGAAATCCTAAGAACTCTCTCTATTCTTTTGGGCTTTTTTGAATTCTTTTATTTGACTTGGGAAGATAAACTTTAATACCAGAGAGCTTTCTCCTTAGATTTTTTCCATAAAATAAGACAAAATGAAAGCCAAAGCTACTGGTTTGATTTTCCATGAATTCAAGCATTTTTTTTAAGTGATTGAGACAGGTAATAGTGAATCGTAGTGGATTTGTCACAGAGATGATTTCATTAATTTTCAAATTAGCATAAAATCATTTCATGTTATTAAATCCAATTCTTTTCCTGAGTTTTGTATCTTGTTTTAAGTAAACGACGAAAAAAATAATGTCTAACTCCCTTCTGTTGTCTGTATCTTAAAGTTTCAGTGACTTTCCTAGCTTCCCTGTTGTCCTCTGATGACATTGCCTTCCTGAACCAAGTATTTTATTTCCTTTGCTCCCAATGCTGGCTTCCATTCAATGTTCTGAGCTTCATTTTTCATTCATGCTTGTGTATATAATTCACTACTTCCAAATGCTTCCAACTGCACCTTCAGTCTTATGATCAGCTTTCTTTTTGGCAAGAATTAAAGCTTTTTTCAACCTGTTCTCAGATTCTGGCTCTTGATATGTTAATTATGCATAGAATCCCCCCCTCTAACCACTGATTCCTAATCTTTTTCGGGCAGTAACCTAACTTACTGATGGGTTGTTCAGTAATATATATATTGAGTCCTACTATGTGCAGGTAATGTGCCAGGAGCTGGGATGTAATAACTGCTGCAGTTCCTACCTCCATAAAGTTTTCCAATCTAGAAAGTTAAGAATTCGAAAGCTATGGACCCCCTTCTGAGAAAAATGCACACTTATGTTGAATTTGGTATAAAATTGCTGGAAATGAATGGCCACCTGACACGACCACCCCCCAGTTCTCTAGATTCCTCATATTTCCTCTTTGTCATCTGTCACGGGCACTTCTTCATTAACCCAGACAAACAATAGGAGGGGCGGCTTCTCCCTGACTTCACAGCTTCTGAGCCACGGCTTTCATCTTTTATTTCCAGCTCCTTTATGCGTCCTTCCTTGGGACCCAGGCAAAAAGCAGACCTTCTTTCTAGTCTCTAGTCACCGTTTTTCAGAGACAGGTGTCCCCGTGATACTGTTTTAGTTTCCTTCTGTTTCATCCTTTTTCTGCTCCCTTCCTCTGCTCACAACGAGCACCTACTCATCATGCCACTGAACATTATTTTAAAGAAAATGGCTTTGCCAGCCTCCTGGAGAGGTATTCTCAGTTCTCCCCTTTTCTGCCTCTTAGCTTTAGGAGATAAAAGGGTAGAGAGCAGCCTTTGGGATGAACTATGTAACATTAACTCATAAATTCCAAGTGGCACCCAAACAAATGCGTGCTGAACTCCGTTTGTCTTGGTGTTTTTGTGGACAGCTCTCACAGCAGATGCATCATGGGGAAAGAATCTCAAACCTTCCTTCCGTGGGCCAGGAACTATTCTTACATGTGTTGCCCATGTGCATTTACCAGTCAGCACCTGGCCCACCGTTGGCACTTCTGAAGTACTCACTATTAATAATCATTGTCATCATGGTCGTTTCAGCGAGGAGATAAAATTAGGCAGTGAGTTAAAATCCAGACTAAGCTCTCCATGTCATCCTTCTTTCACAACTGCCCTAATGGAGGGGAAAAAGGCATCACTCCACGAGATGAGGATTCTGTTTCTACTCGTGACGGCATGTGTTTCCTTCACTGAAAGATACTTTATTATTGATGAAGGACTGTGAAAGATCTGACTTCTGTTTTTAAACCTCTTTCCCTTGCTTACAGTCTATTATAATTACCTACATTTTAATATATGTAGCACTTTCTAAAACTTATGCAACTCAAATTGTCTGATTTTCTGGTAATACTGCACTAATTCCTAAATTTCAGAAATGAAAAGTGAGTCTAGAGGTTGGTTACCCCTCCTAGAATTCTGTTTAGCTGGTATTTTTTTTTTTCACTCTCCTATAACATCAGATTTACATGCCTGCTATGAATGGATATGGTAATGTTCCCAGTTTCATTTCCCATTAAGGCAGATATTGTCCTCATTAATATTGCCCTTTTAATTTTTCCGTGTAAATGCTCAGCTTCATAGAAGATAACACAACAAATGACAGCTATGGGAGAAAGGTGATTTGTCTTTCTTGTTTGGTGAGTATTTTCCTTAGAATGAGACATGTTAACCTTTAGTCTCAGAAATGCTCCTCAGAGGGATACACAGACAGGGAAAGGCCATCTTAGAGTCTGCTGCTCAAAGGCAAATACAGGCACAACTGTGACTTTATTTTTTAAATAATCATTTTGAAGCCTTAGGTATGTTTTTGTTTGAAGGCATGTATTGAAAAGTAAACAGGTCAATCCTTTGTTGCATGTCTTGTTAATTTCTTTTACCTATACACCTAATCTTACCCAAAAGGAGACTCTGTTGAGGTCTCAGATGGTCAGTGATGAGAGGAATCCTTTTCTATTTCATCTGCATTTCTTAAAGTGGTTTGTATTAAAATTTGTTTAGTGACACATTGGCAATGGGGGAAAAAATGTTAGAGTCACTTCAGAGTGCCAAAATTTTAATTGTGATTTCTTCAGCTAAGTTTTGGAAGTGTTGATGTTTTTATAAAATAGGATGATACGTGCTGGACGAAATAGGATGACACGTGCAAGAGCTGAAGCCCCCTGTTCCCTGAGCATGTGGAGTTTAAAGACTTTGTTCTATTGTTTGTTTTTAAGCTCATTTGACAAGTGGAAGTATCCAGGAGAGAGGTTGTCCTTAAAAATAGCAATTTCTAGATTCTGGAAGATAACCCTGAAAGAACAGGTTTTCAGAGTTCTGTGGAGTTTATGCTTTATGTTTCAGCTTGATTCCTTTTGACAAGCTATTTTCTATTGTTGAAATAGTTCATGTTTCCGTATAAAATCCAGAACACTAAAATGATAACCTTATATTTAATCCTTTTGTCAGACGAGCAAATCATGTAAAAAATTTTAATTATGTGGAAGAGTATGACATTATCTGGGAGAGGTCATTATAGTCAGAAGTTGAAGGTTAACGAAGTGTTAAATTCCTTCAAGATATTTTTACATTCTTTATGCTTTCTAAGCCTACTGCTTAGAAGAGCTTAGAAGCATACCTTTGATAACAAATAGGACATTCATAATAAACAAAAGACTATTTCCCTTTTTCTTATCCTGCTTCAAAAAAAAGAGAGGAGAAAAGATAAGACTTTCTAATCAAGCATGAGAATTAATATTAGTTATCACAGGAGCTTAAGTGAAGGCTTGTATTTGCATTGAGAAGGTTTGAGATAAATTCTGAAATATCCTCATCAACAAGTATTTATGAAATGGATGACTCTATTCTTTCAGCCTCACTGTATTTCATGGAAGCTTTAGGATTTTGGAGAAGGGAATGGCAACCCACTCCAGTATTCTTGCCTGGAAAATTCCATGGACAGAGGAACCTGGCAGGCTACAGTCCATGGGGTTGCAGAGCCAGACACGACTGAACACAAGTACTGGTTTTGAAACTAGAACCAGAAAGATTTGAAAAGCTCTGTTTGTTTAGATTCACTTCCAATTCCATCCAATCTTGAAAGGCTACTGAAGCTTGGTAATTCACATGAATTTGGGGAATTTGTTATGTTTATTTTCCTTTCTTGTCAGGCCAAACAGTAAATGTTTACACTTCATGTGGCTCTCCTGTTAACTTCTGTGGTTCCTTCCTGTGCACACTGCCTTGTGGAGGGCGCTGATACTGTCCTGCCCGCCTCTGGTGAGCTGTCCTGCCACTTCCTATCCAAATCCTGTGCAGGTAGGGAGAAGGTAGAAGAACATTCACCAGTGATTTGAGGCCAGGAAAGGAGCGGAGGGCGGCAGAAGATGAGATGGTTAGATAGCATCACCGACTCAATGGACATGAATCTGAGCAAACTCTGGGAGATAGTGAAGGACAGGGAAGCCTGGCATGTGGCAAGCCATGGGGTTTCAAAGAGTCAAACGTGGTTGAGCGACTGAACAACTACAAGAAGGAGCAGGATGAGTGACGTCCGGCCAGGCCCAGCCAGACAGGGACAAGTCTTAACAGGAGTCAGGTGGATAGACTGGTAGTTATTGGCTCCTTGACCTGACCGTGGAATGTAAACTGTGGCCCCAGGCTAGGTGATCTCTCCCCTGTTTGCTCCCTAGCATCCTTTGCTTTTCTTCTATAACATGCATGTGATGTGGCGCTTATATAATCAGTGAATCCCTTCCACTCTGAATGCCCTGTTGTGTTAATTCTTGTAATTCCAGTGCCTAGCACATAGTATGTGCTCAATAAACACTTCCAAATGAATGAATGGGAAAGGGAGGTAGTGTGTAAATGGAATTAGCATTTCTTCTACAGTTATGACAAGCTAACTCTTTTTACACTCTATATTTTTCACTTTATCTTCCCAACTGTTTGAAGTTATGGTCCTGTGTTAGAGAAGAAGAATCTCAAATACAAAGTTTACTCATTGAAGATCTTGCTGCTGGTCACCTGTGTTTGAACCCAGATCTCTAACTCTAAAACCCATATCTGCCATGCAATGTTGTCTCTCCTAAGAGCCAGTCACTCAGTTTATTTCATCACATGAATATTTAGCATATTTTCACACGGTGCCACGTTTGTGACAGGGTTTCATGTGTGAGAGCACAAGGATCTCTGAGTTGAAAATTATGAAATGAATGCATTTACCCTGATTTAACTGAAGATACAATTTGTATAAACAATGAAAGGTGAAACCAAAAGATGTTTTTGGTATTTAAGACTGTCCTTGACATTTGCACATTAATGATCTAATAGGAGAAACAGGCAATCACGTAGACAGGCACGATGCTCCATGATAAGACTACTAGAGCGTGGGAAACAACCCGGCAAGGTGCCTCATCAGACTAGGCTGACAGATATTTGAAGTAAGAGGAGTTTTTGGCTCATGTGTTGCTACAAAGCAGTATCCTTACTCCATGCACATGTATACCTGGGTCCACACCATCAGCCCCCTCTGCAAACACCAGCAAGGTGACCTTGTGAGCAGAAATCGGGAATCAGGTCTCAAGATACTGCAGCAGACGAGAGAAAGAGCCCCCTGGAGGACTGGTCAGAGTAAGTAGCACAGGGCCATGCCTGTAAATGTGCTGGTGAGTGAGCCCTGCCAAGTGTACCCACGGCTGTGTGAGCTTGTGTGGGTTTATGAAGGACACATCCCTCCCTTGCTGTGCAGAAAATCAGCCAGGGAGTCTGGAAGTTCATGTATATCAAGCTCATGTATGTATAGGTCTTCAGTGTGAGTGACACCCTGTTATTTATGGCACAGTCCACATTCTTGACTTCAAATACAGGGACCTCTTTGCTGTTCCTAAACATACACAACATGACCATGCCTCAGGGCATTTGCACTTGCTTTCCTTCTTCCTGGAATACTCTTCCCTCAAAGAGCGTCTCCTTTGTGTCTCTGCTCACATGCCACCTTATTGGAAAGGCCTTCCCTGGCTACCCAATATGAAATAGCAGGCCATGGCCCCTACCTTCAGCATCCTCCTTACCCTGCTGTGATTTTCTCTGTAGTCTGCGTCACTACTTGACTTCTTTTTCTTTATTAATTGTCCCCTTCTGTAAGATTCATTAGGACAGAGATTCATTTGGGCCACTGAAGTTTCTCCAATGTCTAAAAAACCGTCTAGCATGTGATAAGCCCTCAAAATGATTTCTTAGAGGAATGACTAAATAAATTTTTTCTTTGTATCTCTAGCACCTGATATATAATAGGCAGCCCTATTACATGTATATAATATGTAATGAATACTATTATAATTGAATGGTGGGAGCTTAGTCGCTAAGGGGTGTCCACCTCTTGTGACCCCATGGACTGTAGCCCACCAGGCTCCTCTGTCCATGGGATTGTAATTGAATAAACTAGTAAGGTTTAGACCTGATTCTCTTTGTTAGAATAATAGAGTCCTGTCAAGGCCGCCTATTCCAGTGTCCTCCCTAGGGTGGTGCTCCCTCTCCTACATCCCTAGCTCCCAGACTTTGTGTGAACACCGTGAAGGGCATTAGTCCAATTCACTAAGTAGTCCGCTGTTGCCTTGCATCAAAATCAAGTGTCCAGAGCTCCACAGAGCACAGTTGAGTCTGTTCCCCTAAATGTCAGCTCCTAAGTGCAGGGAGCTTGCACGTCTCACACAGAGTCCAGGATAGGGTGGGTGCACCAAACCGGGTTGTTGAAGGAGTGGATAAACCCAGACATTTTAGAGAAAACAAAAACTTAGGAAAAACTTTCTAACTAATTAATTTCTAGTTATTTTTTTTTTACTTTGAAATTGATGCCAATTCAGATGTGGCAGTCATAAAAAGTACACGTTTTAAGTCAGCTTGTGTGTCTGTGGAATTTGGGGATTTCCCACGTGTCGTGTCAAGCACTGCAGAGTCTCAAGCTCTCTGAGGGGACATGGGGAGCAAAGCCAGCAGCTGGTGTGAGCAGAGGACACAGGTTGCCTGTGAGCCCCGCTCTAGGCCTGCAGGTGCTCCCAGCAGCGTGCATTCCCATGCCTAAGACATCAGCCTGGAAAATACACATTTCTCCATTACTAGTCTTTTTGTTTTGTTTTGTTTAAGTGTTTGTTTGTTTGTTTCACTGTGTGGCCTGTGGGATCTAGTTCCCTGACCAGAGATGGAACCCACCCCCCTACAATGCAAGTGTGGCGGCTTAGCCACCGGGCCACCAAGGAAGTCCCCTAGTCTGTTTTTTAAAATCCTTCAATGGCTTTCCATTATCTACCACAGGATAAAATCCAAACTTAGCCCAGCGTGCAAGGCCTCTGTCAGCCCAGCCTCTGCTCATCCAGCATGCGTGTCATCTGTGCTGAAGGCTGGCACCCAAGCCTCGAGCAAGAGTGCCCCTTTTCTCTAATATTTTTTCCTAATGCATCTAAGACTCTGCCCTGCCTTCTGCTGTAGCACGTTTCTCCTTGAATTGCAATTGCATAAGCCTCCTCTATAACCCCTCTCTTGAGCGTTTTGAGAGGTAGCAATATTTTACTCATCTTCCTATGGTGCCTCATAATAGTAAGAGGGATCACTTCCATTTGTGTGTCTCTGCCCCAGGCACCATGCTTAGAGGCCTTTTCTACCTCCTTGCAGATCTTCAAAGGAACCGTGCAAGATGGGTGTTATTAATGCCATTTTATAGTTTAGGAAATGGAGGCTCAGAGAGGTGAGACGGCTCAGCCAGGGCACCGAGCTGCTCAGTTGCTCTCCAATCCCGAGGCTGCCTGGGGGGAAAATCCCGTCTGCTCCGCCACCTCACGGGGTCAGTGCTTCACAGATGTTCCTGGTAAAGAAAGTGCCATACTTACACCATGGAATCACACTTTTTATATTCTTCTCTTTTTTCTGTCTCTAACAGGTATTAGAGTTCTTTGTTAAGGAAATGTTTCTTTGCTATGTGAGGTTCTGACACACACACACAAATGGTTGGTGACTAACTGATGCTGTAACTTTTAAAAAGCTGAGTGCCAGATTGGGTCCTTCAATACGGGTCTCATTAGGATTCAGCTCAGGGAACAAATGATTTTCGTGGCATAAATACCTAATCTGTGTGTGTGTGTGTGTTTTTCCCCAGTATAATAGACAAGCAGAATTTTTAAAGTGTCTTAAAGCCCCAGATTTACTTGGCATTTCCATCTGACTTTCATGAACTGATTGGTGATAATTCATTTTATCCCAAATGTGAAGAAAATGCTTCATTTCATGGAAATACAGTAGTAAAAGCCCTGACTATTCCCCTGGTGATATCAAAGTAGGTTGAATAGCTATTAAAAGGAGCTGGAAGTCCTAGTATCACTTTATTTTAAGCATAAGAACATTTCTCATACATTAACAGAATCATTTATGATTTCCAGATGTTTGGGTTTTTTTTTAATTTAATGATGATATATTTGCTAAAATAAATTTCCAGTTATTCTCAAAGAAAATCTTTTGTAGATCTGTGCTACTGGAGAAATGTTTTTGTAAGGCAGCACTTTTGTTTATAATTTTGTGACAGGGGGAGTGTGACAATGGTTGGGTTTACTGGATGCCAAAAGAACAAGGTAAAAAAGACTAAATTTCAGTGCATCTTTTAAAACATAAAATCGCTTAGTTAAGATAGCCTTATGTTGAGGGGGAGTTTTCCCATCCCTCTGATGTCCTCGCCTGGTGCTGCTGCCACCAGTAAATAAAACCAAGGGTAGCTGAGTATTTAATATTCAGAGTAGGTGAATAGTAGGAAAATAAGTGACACTTGCATATTCGTAAGATATAAATTATGCTTTGCTGACTGGCCAGCTCTTGGCTTTTTACTTTAAAAAATATAAAAAGTCATGCTCTCTGTGTAATTTTGGCTCATTTCCAGAGTCCGTATTCCTTACTGCTAGCTGGTAGCTAGCAACAACCCCCCCCCCCACTACCACCATCCGTGCTGTTTGAATTTGCGCAACAATGCTTGAATACCCAGAGCTCCTCCATAAATAGTCTGTTCTCCCCACACTGTGGTGAAAACAGTCACAGGAAATCTGGGAATGTGCAGCTAGCCCCGCTTAATTGCTCTAAGCCTGCAGGGCCAGCAGGAGAGCACGCGTGTGCACAGCCTCTGCTCCTGGCCCTGCAGGACTGTTTACCTAAGGGGCAAAGAAGGCTGCGTGAGAGAGACACCATGTTGCTGCTACAGCCTTAGCAACAGTGGTGGCTGAGTTTTGGGTTGTTGTTTACAGTCTGGAGAGCCATACTCCTTTAAGGAAACACAAACTCCTCTTCCCTCCTTCCTGGCCCCAGTCAGTTATCATCCAGTCTGTCAGCTGCCAGCAGTTATCAGGAAGAACAGCCCTCGGAAATGATCTTGTCTTTCTCCCAGAAGAAAAGTTAAAGGCGCACAGATGGACAGTTGCTTTTTGCATGCAAGTGACCAGCTAGCATCCAGGGGGCATCAGGCTATGATTTTGGTTTTTGTGCCGGGGACACCAGCAGCTGTGGCTTGGGAGGTTTTGTTCAGCAGGAGTGGAATTGCTGCAGACGTTTTTGGGTCTTGGTGAGCAGTAGAGATTTGAGGACGTTGTGCTGTTGTTGCAGAGCCCCACAATGAAGATCCAGGAGCATCCCAGCCTGCCTGACAGCAAGCTGCAGAGGACTCCGGATGCTGATGACCAGCAGGAGAGCTTTGTGTCCGAAGTGCCTGAGCTGGACCTGACCGCACTGTGTGACCAGAAGAGCTGGGAAGGTAAGGTCATCAGATATTTGGATGGCTTAATACTGAAGAATCATATGTAAATTAGCAGGAAGGAGAAGCATGTTGGGTGCGTGGGTGAGGGCGAGAGCTGTGTATGCAGAAGTAGCCACATTTCTAAATGACCGAAAATCCTTCCCCTGACATGGGAATGTGTCACGTTCGGTGTTGCCAAGAGTGATTGCAATCTAAGAAGGAAACTGTGCTTGCTCTTTATTCTAGTGTCACCTTGCAGCCCCTTTTTTTTTCTTTCTGATTTACCAGGAGTGCTGAGATGTAAATGCATTTTCCCTCTAGGAGTACCAAGCTGAGTAACACAGAACTGGTGTGCATTTTGGATTCGTTGTCAGTGTTACTGACCTTCCCCCTGCTACATGCCAACCCTCTACCTTCCTCATTAAATCTCCTCCCCATTTTTCAAGAAGAATACTTTTGATTTGCTTTGCTTCTATGTCTGTTTTTATGGATAAATTTTAAAAATCCAGGTTAGCAAACATAAAGAATCTGTTTACCAAAGAGAACACTGAATAAAAGCACTTCATATTGAAAGCCTGTAATGTAGTTCTTGAGACTGGTTTTCCTAGAGATCTTTGACAGAAATGTTAGACATTTATCTCTGCAGAAGAGGAGGGTATCTTCATCTTCTCAAAACTATTTCAGGGAGGATATGCAGTAGTTCTCTCAAGCTGATCCATATGTCTGCATCCAGACATGTATCAGAGTGTCTCTATAATAAGTGCCCATCTGCCTCTAGACGGTATGTGTGTCTGAAGGTACAGAAAGGTAGAAATTGTGCTCCTGAGTTCAGAGCCATGGCCTTAGTTAACACGATGACGTTGAGAATCACAACTATTAAAATAAAAAGTCAGTCTTTTTCAAAAGTACCTAAATTTCCTTGTCTTCTGCCCCCACCTCTTTTTTTTTAACCAAAAAGTATTCATTATGTTAATGATCTTAAGATGATCTAAAAAGGCCACAAGGTGAAAAATAGTAGCACCATGATACTTCTTGAGTCCAGGGCTTCAGTGAAATGAAATCAAAATGTTTTTTATTCTTATTTTCCCTCTTTGCAATCTAAGAAACACTTTCCAATTTTTTTTTTTTTTCCCATGTAATTAGGTGGTGAATCTGAGATTTTTGTCAGATCTTCCCAGCTATCCACTGGGGGGGAAATTCAAGGTTTTTTGTTCTAAGTGATACATTCCAGGGTAGTATTTGTTGTTGTTCTTTTCTGTACTTTGAAATAATCAGATGTGCTTTTAATTCATACATTAAAAACAGCCTACCCTGCCAAGGTCCCATGGTAGCCACTGTTGCCCAAATAAAAGAAAAAAAAACAGCAGTAGCCAAAACAAATGGTCTGTTTGGGCTTCAGGAATATGGTCTCCTCATATCATTAACATACAGCTCTAGATTAAAAGCTCTAGGATTTTTTGGTCAGAATTCAAATTGGCCACATTATCTTGATGATTTATTCAGGGAAGGGGCTAGTAGAGTCTCCTCCTATTGAAGCAGACTCAGGTGTTGGATTTTTTTTTTTTTTAATCATAAATTTATAGTCCCGTCCAACACACTTAAAGAGGCTAAATATAAAGCAGAAAAATCTCTCCAGACTGGTTGAAAGCTAGCTTATAGTTAGAACTGTTTCATTACTTTATATTAGGAACTTTCTGCCAGATAATAATATGAGGGAAATAACATTTTGTATTGGGAAACTGGGTGAAATTTTTAAAGCTTATGCCAAGAAAAAAATACATTTTATTAGGATTGTGTTATCCATATAGCTTATAAAATGACTTGTTTTAACTTTTTCTTTTTTTTTTTTTTTTGCCAGTTACTGCATTTGTTATTGAACTTGCATACCTCAAAAATCTACATGGTTTCATTTCAAAGTTGTTTTGATTGTTTGGTTAGTGCTTTCAGTATATTTTTATTTATTTATTTTAAGTGTCCAAGTTACATTTTAGCAGTAATACAACTGGAAGTATAGTCCAAATAAAGGAATGTTTTGCATGAAGGATAGTTAAGCTGAAGGCAATCATTTAAGCCACTGAAATATCACTTTTTTCTATAGGTTTAGTGAAAAACAAAATGGTCACTCACCAGTAAGGAATAAGCTTTGTACTAATTTAAACTGTGCAACCAGTGCAACAAAATATATAAACAAAAGTGATAGTTACCGAAACCATATGAACCAGTATCCGTCTATAAGTCTCCATCAGTAGTCTCCGGACCCCCATGTAGTGTAACCAACTCTTTCTGATTTGTTTGCTTGTTCTCCATGCCCACGCCATGGCTCATGCTCTCTCATACTTGTAGAGTCATAGAATGTCAGGTGAGAGAGTACTTAATGAGCGAACTGCGGGTACTGCCCACTACAGTGTATGCTTTCACATGAAAATGATGTTCTGTGGCTTCTGAAGCATATGGTATTGGGAAAATAAAAAGAAAAATGAAGCTGTTAATAAGTTGCATAGACTACTCAGAGTGGAACCCTTTCAAAGTGAATGGAGGATCAGAGTCCAGTCCCACTCATTGACAGATAAATAATACACACTTGATCTTTTTTCCTCTATGTGTAGCTGTGTATTAGGGCATATTGTTTGATCTGTCCACATGAAAGCATCGTTATCATCACTATTACTAGAGTTTGCACTCTCCAAAATTAAACGAACACCCAACTCAAATGAACTGTCTTAGTTATTTAAAGCCCTTGAAAGTTGCATAATTAAAATGTCCATAATCAGCCAATTCATGTTGACTTAGGGACACCCTTGTGGAAGCACTGAGATGTAAACAGCTACTCCATTAGATTTGTCCTGGTGAAATTAAGTTTTATAGAACATTTTTTAAAGGATATAAAGTACTTCAGATATCTTATTCATCACTTACTGCTTATCTTATCAAAAATAACTGTGGGTAGGAAATTATCTTTAAAAAATATTAGAGAAGCAAGGAATCTTAAAGATCTTACAGCTGAACCCTCACATACGGCTAAGTTGAGGCTAAAAGAGGCAAAATGATGATTCAAGATCACAAAGTCTCCTGACTTCCACCTGAATGCCTCTTTTAAGCAATGCTGGTTCAGTATAGTAGCAGGCAGTGGACTGGGATGGTTAAGAGGCAGACACATGGAGAGTTCAAATTCTGGCTCTACCACGTAACTAGCTTTGTGGTCAAGTTAGCAAGTGGTCAGCAACTAGCAAGTGGTCAGCAGGTCTCAATTGGAGATAGTACGTAATAACAAATAGTAGGGGCTTCCTGGGTGGCTCCGTGGTAGAGAATCCGCCTGCCAATCCAGGAGTTGCAAAAGATGTGGATTCAATCCCTGAATCGGGAAGATCCCCTGGAGGAGGAAATGGCAACCCACTCCAGTAGGATTACTAGGATAATGCCATGGACGAAGGAGCCTGGTGGGCTATAGTCCATGGGGTTGCAGAGAGTCAGACAGGACTGAAGCAGCTGAGCAGAGCACCGCGGTAGTAGTATCTACTTAGTACGTTTGTTACAGGGATTATATGAGCTAACACACAGAGTGCTCAGCACAACCGTGTGATGGACACTATGTGTTATTTTGGATTGACGAAGCTGGCTAATAAGGTTCTGGTAGTTTGTGTTGAGACTGTTGGAACAATTTAACAGAATACTCGTTGTTCTCCGGTTACATTTTGGAATTCTAAAGAAAATTTTGTGAAAGGATTTTCCCAGTAAAGACCCCCCCACCAATGGGATTTCCCTGTCCCTGTATCTGGGATGTAAATGTACCTCCAACACAACTGAGTAGCCTCCTTGGAAGACTGTATGACATCTCGCCAAGTAGGAATGACTCTGAGTAACACATACGCAGTTAGAAATGAGACATGGAAACAGCAGCTCCCTTAATTCTGTGCAGATTTCTTAAAGAAAAATCATCTCAGTAGCTCGTTTTCTTTTGTGTTTAAATGGATCCTGCCAGCTAATGCTGAGAGGAGCTGCGTCCTGGTGATCGCATTAGCATCCATCAGAGCTGCATTCTCTCCTCCCCCAGTGAATCTCCTTTATTTCCACATGTGCTGTAGAGTCTGAACTGGAACTCCCCAGAGACCTATTCTTTTTTATTACTTACGTAGCAAGCATACAGCTTTTTTCTCTGTTATTTCTGACCTGCTGGGATGTCAGCTAACCTGGGCAGATTAATTTTTAATAGACGTGCCATACTTATGTCCAGAGTTCTTTTCAACCAGACACACAGCTAAAATCAAAACCACCATATCCAGGGAATTCTGGTCCAGATAGGGAAACACTTTTGTTTTATGGAGTCCTTTAAGATGAAAATCTAATTTGAAGCCTCAGATCTTTTCTCTTGTCCCTTTGAATAATTATCTTGCAATATCCTTGTCTGTTTCATTGCTCTAGAATTACTGGTTAAAATGTAAATTATTTCCCAAGCCCACAATTGGGAATTGTCAGTGAACACATCCTCAAATTGACTCTCTATGCAGGTGGGTAATGCATAGGACATACTATCATGGACTGTGTTGTTCTTCTCAATTCAGTCTTATTATTCTATTTGAGCACCAACTATCAAAACATGAGATTAAGAGAAAAAAAAACATGAGATAGCCTTGTATTCTTAGAATATTTCAAAACAGAGGAACAGTTGGTCCTACTGAATCTTTCATTATATTGAATTATGTATAATTATGTAACTCTTTTGAATAGGAGCCCTAAATTGTAAGACTGTATAGAATTAAAAGAAAGAGAAGAGAGAGAGAGAAATCATATAAGCATTTCCAGATGCATAGGTGAAAAACTTCACTTCTGTTCAACCTGCAGCTAATGATGAAATATTTATTTTTACTTTAATGTTGAAATTCTTTATGCTATTATATTTCTGTTTTTTAAAGTAACGAATCTCTTAGAGATTATCATACTAAGAGAAACGTCAGACAGAGAAAGACAGACCACTTATATGTGGAATCTGAAAAAATGATGCAAAAGAATTTGTTTATAAAACAGAAATAGACTCACAAACAGAAAACAAACTTATAGTTATCAAAAGGAAAAGGGGGTAGGGAAGAATAAATTAGTAGGAGTTTGGGATTAACAGATACAAACTACTGTATATAAAATAGACAACCAACCAGGATCTACTGTATAGCACAGGAAATTGTATTCACTATCTTGTAATAACCTTTAATGGGAAAAGAAAAATATTACATATATATATGTATAAAACTAAGTTACCTTGCTATATACCTGAAATAAGGCAACATTCTAAATCAGCTATGCTTCCATTAAAAAATAAACAGAATCATACAGTAAAAATTTTAAAAATGAATTCAAGAGACAGTGTCACCCATAAGCTAGAATTTCTTCAGAATTTCTGTGTACTTCATATATACCACTGGTGACACCAGGGACATGGCACATCTGGTTTTCTTGTCAGTGAAGTGATGGATCAAGAATGGAGGCCCAGAAGACAGACGGCTGCATTAACAGAAAGGCAGTCTGACGGATGGCCCCATGTTAGCCACAAAGCATCAAACAAGCACAGTTCAGTTCCGTGATTAGTATTTTGTAGTTAACTCAGAATCACAGTTTATTTTTTACCGGAGACATGCTTAGTTAAGGGTCACAAACACGTACTGTGTTTTGCAGAAATGGTACATAGAGACCACATAAGTTCAAAACTCAAAGATTAGTTGTACCATGTTTTAAGAGCTATTCTGCTAGAATCAGACAGATGAACATACTTCAGGACCTAAAATAACACATTTCAAACTAAGGTTTGATGCGCAGAAATGTCAAACTAGCCAGCACAGCAGCATGCTAGCATCAACATCAGACTTTGTTTTCCCTGTGCCCTTTGTCCCTGTCAACCACCAAAGCCTTCCCCTGGGTGTTATGCTCCTTGACCACTGCCTTCGGCTTGACTGTTCAAGCCATCTTAACCCTTTCCCTGTCCTGGCTCCATTGATTTTATTCCTTATAGAAAATTACTGCTGTCCTATGAAGTAGATGTCATCTGGTCGGTTTAATAGTTCCATTTTCTGCAACTGCACCCTACATTCTTATTATTTTTCTAGGGATTACTTTCCACTCACCCTCTGCTTCCCTCATCCCCCCTCACTTCTCAATTACTTTCACTTTTTCTTGTCGACAGTTCCAAGCTGCTCATATCTAAGCCCTGCCACTTAGGAGGAGCCAGTCAACCGCATCAGTATAGATGATGAAACAACTTCTGTTTATCTCCTGCTGTAGCCAAGTCTATTCTCTGCCACTCTTTGAGACTCAGTAGGCAGGACTCTGTCTTTAACATGCTTTCTTTGTTTAAAGTATTTATATTGTCATCTGTGTTATAAGATGACTTGGTTGTCTTTAAATTTTGAGAACCTGTGAACCTCATTCCACATGAGGTTAATTTTTTTTTTTTTAATTAATGTGCTTAAATCTTACTACACTGTGGGATCTTAACATTTTTAAGACAGTCATCCTTGTTCCTGAAGCGCCTGGCACATTCTAAATTGAAGCACTGTCCAGGAGGGCAGGAGACTTGAGTTTCTAGATCCAACTCTTATCCCTGATTAGGTATTTGCTCTTGAATTCCTTGGGTTTCAGTTTCCTTATCTGTAATTGTTGAATCAAAGCAGTAGTTCTCAAACCTGACTGAATTATGATCACTTTAGAAGTTTTTTTAAAGACTATGTGTTTATGTCTCACATATCTGGACCCTCACCTACAAATTCTGTCTAATTGGGTGGTGTGAGACCTGTATGTTAGAAAAGAAAAAAGTGAAAGTCATTCAGTCACGTCCGACCCTTTGCGACCCCATGGACTATACAGTCCATAGAATTCTCCAGGCCAGAATACTGGAGTGCGTAGCTTTTCAACCCAGGGATTGAACCCAGGTCTCCTGCATCGCAGGTGGATTCTTTACCAGCTGAGCCACAAGGGAAGCCCAGGAATACTGGAGTGGGTAGCCTATCCCTTCTCCAGTGGATCTTCCCGACCCAGGAATCAAACTAGGGTCTCCTGCATTGCAGGCGGATTCTTTACCACCTGACCTATCAAGGAAGCCCGAGCCATCAGGGAAGTATGTTAGGAGTTATTTATATTTTCCTCTGTGACCCTGATGTGCAGCCACAGTTGAAAAGTCACTGGATTATTTGTTGTATGAAGTTTCAACCAGCTTTAATGTTCTGTGATTACTGTATGATTTTTTAAGTAAAATACTAAGTAAGCCCTTGTTTAAGATGATTTTGTGGATTTTAGAAATACTTTGATAGCTGAAGGAGCAATTGTTCCATGAATCAAACTGAGGGAATCCCAGAATTTAAGATCATAGCCAAATTCCAGCCTTGTGTAAATTACAATATCCACAGTGGTATTTAAGACATAACCTTTTTTATAAATGATAAAAGTGTTACAAATGAAATACCATACATCATCTGAGATCTGTCCTTAAAATATGTTAGACAGGATTTTTTTAATGAGGAAAAGAACACATGAAGGTAGGTCTTGCAGTAAAAATAAAGCCATCCTATACCCTCACAAAGTGAAAATTCAGGATTTTGTGCTGCCTGTTTTTTCTTCAAGATTGTCTAAAATAATTCATACTGAGTTGTTATTTTTTATTTTTGACTATTTTTATGCATGTTTCTTACTTTAACTATAGTCTGATGTTGCTATTCAGTCACTCAGTCATGTCTGTCTCTTTAGACCTCATGAACTGCAGCACGCCAAGCTTCCCAGTCCTTCACGGTCTCTCGGAGTTTGCTTAAATTCATGTCCATTGAGTTGATGATGCCATCCAACTTAAGTAGCCTCTAAAAGTTCCAAATACAGAGCATGCATTTTAGACATGCTAAATCCCAACACACTAAAGCAAAAGCATACAAAACAGCTTGTTGAATGACCTCAGCAGAGGCATAACCTGAATCAATGGACTCTCCCAAGATGAATGTGATTCCTTAACCCGATTCCCTAGTTGTATCAGTGAAGGATGTCCAGCCATGATGCCAAACCCCTTGCTCACAGACACATAGGCATTTCTGTTCCATAACACCCTCAGGTGGAGAAGTACTCCTCAGTGATCTGCCACTTTACTGGCTTTTCCTCAGGGCAGCCCTAGCACAGTAACTTTTGAAAGCAAACGAAGGTGGAGATAAGAAAATAGATGATGACTTAATCAGATAGATTTGCCGATTCAGGTCAGGGCAGTGTCTTGAGTCAGAACCTTCAATCTAAAATGTGAAACTGGAAATTCCCTGGTAGTCCAGTGGTTAGGACTCCGTGCTTCCACTGCAGGGAACACAGGTTCAATCCCTTCGGGGAACTAAGAACCTGAATGCCATGTGGTGCAGCCAAACAAATGAGCTAATAAATAAGTAAAATGTGAGACCGTCCAGTGCCTCCTCAAATTCAGTGCCTCCTAATG
This sequence comes from Dama dama, assembly GCF_033118175.1. Taxonomy (NCBI): domain Eukaryota; kingdom Metazoa; phylum Chordata; class Mammalia; order Artiodactyla; family Cervidae; genus Dama; species Dama dama. The sequence goes on from NC_083697.1 coordinate 41,817,064, forward strand.
CATTCAGAAAACTTGGGAAACAGGTGTGCTTTAAAGAACAATTTTGCCCTCTTGCCCCTGTTCTTTTCCAGAGCCTATCCCTGCCTTCTCCTCGTGGCAACAGGAGAGCGTGGACGCTGACGAAGCACACCTCTCCCCGCAGGCCGGGCGCCTGATTCGGCAGCTCCTGGAGGAGGACAGCGACCCCATGCTGTCCCCCCGCTTCTATGCTTACGGGCAGAGCCGGCAGTACCTGGACGACACAGAAGTGCCTCCTTCTCCCCCCAATTCCCACCCTTTCATGAGGTGTGTTTCTTTGTGTTGCTGAGGCACAGAGGTTCCTTTAACTTTTAAAGGGAGAGGAATGTTACCCATGGCTGGTCATGTTTTTCACTAGGTTGTAAGTGTATCTCCATCCGAGTGCACAGGCTCTGTTGTAACTTCACACGTGACCTGTGACCCAACTATAGCATCACCAGCTGAATCTCCGTTAGTGCCTCCTTCCCAAAGCTCTCTCAAATTTAGCTGTGAAGTCCACTGTGCACATTTCAGTCCTAGCTTTGCCAGGCGTAAAGGCGAGCTGGAGAAGATTGGACGTGTTTAAAAGGCAGGATGTATAGAGCTGAGGGTCACAAAGTGTGATCGCAGTGGGCTTTCTTTCATTTGAGAGGATAAGCGCCCCGCCCCCCGTACCACACCCCTCGTGCCCCGCGCCCCTCGCAGCAGGCGGTGACCACTCCTGGGAAGCTGAGCCGCCCTGTGCCCCACAGGCGCCGCAGCTCGTCTCTGGGCTCCTACGAAGATGAGCAAGAGGACCTGACACCCGCCCAGCTCACTCGAAGGATTCAAAGCCTTAAGAAGAAGATCCGGAAGTTTGAAGACAGATTTGAAGAAGAGCGGAAGTACAGAGTGAGTGCTCACTGGCTACTTTCTGGACCCTCCCTGACACGATGCCTCGGTGCATCAACTATTCAGAGAAGGGGTCACAGTTCAGGGAGCTTTGTAGGGAATCATGAAAGGCAGTAAACGCTGAGCAATGAACCCTGATAAACTCCAATATCGCGTGTCAGCATTTTCCTTGCACAGGAAAATATCCTGTGCATATCCTTACAATGAATTAAAGGCTTTCACATTTGTCTTGTAAATTGATCAGTGATCAGGGATGGGGAAAATCATTAAGTGAAGTATTTTGTTTGGCTAAAACTTAATTCAGAATTATCTTCTAAAATTTAACTAATTCTGATCTCATTCTCCTCTCAGCTCTATCCTTAGTATTTCCTACAAGAATAACAAAAAGACATTTTTCACAGTGGTTGTTGTGTAAAATATCATATACCCCACTGCTTTCTACCCTGTTAGGCTGAGAGGTTGAACCCTACAGATAATGGAAAAGAGGTCATAGACTCATGGAAGTCCATGACCCTAACGATCCAGCATTTTGTCTCTGAGGAATTCTTTGAAAGCATCAAAAATAACTAGGTATAAAGAAGGATAATGGAATTCCACCTGTGAAGTTGCTCTGATTAATCACAGTTCATTTATTATTCCAGTGAAACTCAGCTTTTCCTTGCTGTTTAAAACAAACTGATCATCAAACTCTTCTGTCTCCTGCCCCAATTCCAAAACATTTACTCTAGATTTCCTTTTTGCAGCCTTCCCACAGTGACAAAGCAGCCAATCCAGAGGTTCTAAAATGGACAAATGACCTTGCCAAATTCCGGAAGCAACTTAAAGGTAGGGAAACTTCTAGACCTATGTCATGGTCTTCAGAGGACAAGCCAAGTGCAGAAGCTGTGATCTCACTGTGTGCTGAGAGCCACTTACCACTAAAATGTTCCAGGAAAGACTGGTTCCTTGAAGCTGACTCCCAGGGCCCTCGGCATTCAGGGCACACTTTCTCTGCATCCTCCCATGGCCTCCATCACAGGGAAACCCAGATCAGTTAAGATGCTGAAAATTCTGCAGAATTTTTTTTTTCCCCTAAATATCTAATCTAAGAATGATGGTTTCAATTCAACACTTATTAGGAACCTATTTAATCTAAGGTGTTATTTGCTATAGAGTTGGGAGACAATATAGAGACAGTAATGGCTATGGAAAGAGTTTGATCCCTGTCCCTCCCAGAGCTTGCTGTCGTTTAGGACACAGAATCATGTAAACAAGGGAATAGAATACAAAGTGAAAATAATTCCAAAATGAGATATTTGCATCATATGGAAAAGATTGGCCAACATTTGGGCGTTAGACCTGCAAATACCTGTAAATGTTATGGGATTCGGTGTGGGAAGACATCAGCCTCATTCTGAGAACAGCCTGCAGCATGGATGTTAAAGAACTAAAACTTTCTCAGGAATTAGGGTTAGGAAACCATGCCAGATAATACAGGAAAACATTATCATTTTCTTAAGTTTAAGAAATAATAACCCAGGGATTTCAGCTAATATTATAATTAGATGCTTTCTGGGAGAAAAAAAAAAAGACAAGACTAAGCACTTGTTAACAGCAAGAAAAACAATCTGGGTTCAGCAGATGTCAATTCCCATACATCTCCACCCCCAAATCTTTTCTCCTAGAGTCCAAACTGAAGATATCAGAGGAGGACCTACCCCCCAGGATGCGGCAGCGAAGCAACACACTCCCCAAGAGTTTCGGCTCCCAACTTGAAAAAGAAGATGAGAAAAAGCAAGAGCTGGTGGATAAAGCCATAAAGCCTAGCGTGGAGGCCACACTGGAATCCATCCAGAGGAAGCTCCAGGAGAAGCGGGCAGAGACCAGCCGTCCCGAAGACATTAAGGTGTGATTCTGTGATGAGCCCGAGAAACTGCTAATCCCAAACCATTCCAGTCACTGTGGCAGGGCGGCAGGACATGCCCCGGGGTCCCAGTGGGGAGGGTGAGAGTCACACCTCTTTATATCTCCCTCACCTTCCCCTTCCACACATTGAGACTCCAAAGAATCAGATGAAACAAGCTCAGAGTGCTTTTTAACTATAGGTCCTTTGGTTTGGACTGCAAATGGAAAGCAGGAAATCCTGTTGTACAGGTTACAGAATGGACTTGTTTCAGTTAAGAGACAGTTTGGTGACTCTCTGAGGTAGGAGGATTAGAGACAAGCCTTTGGGAATGTGTATCCTGTAACCGTATTCGCCGCCGGAGTCATTAGGCTAAGCCCCGTGCACCTCACGGCCTTGCTGATCCCAGTCCAGCATGCCTTTGCCACCACATGGGAGAAGGGAGTACTCATCGGTGATGATTCTGCTCTGCTGTGTGTCAGGAACAGCTAATTCCGAGCTTTGGATGGAGCTAGGGAGAGCTGTTGTGTAAACATTCTTTTTAACCTTACTTTGGGAAACTTCTTTAACTAAATAAAGCAGTTGTGATGTTCACAAATGTTTTCCCCTCTCTCATTTCTCTGTCCTTGTGTTTATACAGGATATGACCAAAGACCAGATTGCTAATGAGAAAGTGGCCCTGCAGAAAGCTCTGTTATATTATGAAAGCATTCATGGACGGCCGGTATGTGAATGCACTGAATTTTCTTTCTTTTTTTTTTTTTTTTTAAGTTATTTTTTTTATTGGAGTATAATTGCTTCACAATGTTGCGTTAGCTTCTGCCGCACAACATGAATCAGCTGTCTGGACCCAGATATCCCCTGTCTCTTGAGCCTTCCTTCCACCTGTCCCCTCTTCCCACCCCTCTAGTTCGTCACAGAACATCAAGCTGAGCTCCCTGTTATAGAGCAGCTTCCCGCTAGCCGTCTGTTTTACACCTGGTAGTTTATGTGTCAGTACAATTCTCTCTGTTCGTCTCACCCTCTCCTTCCCCAATTGGGTCCACAAGTTCATTCTCTACGTGTTCCCGCCCTACAAATAGGTTCATCAGTACTGAATTTTCTGACTGGGGTAAATTACCAGGCTTTGAAGTGGATCTTCTGTGTTCAGTATTTTACAATTGAGGTGTCCAGATACTTAGATTACTATATATTTTCACCAGAACTAAGCATTTTGAAGCCTAAACCTATGATAAGAGTTCCACTACCTATTAAGTGCTAAATTTAATTAAGTTCCAAAGAAAAATCAGTTTGCAACTAAAATGTAGTCTCTAGTGTCCTGCTTCGAGTAGAAAATAGTGGAGGGGAGTATGAATTAGTACACAGAAGCCGAGAGTGAAGGAACATGCCTGCCCCTGAGTCTGCCCCAGTAAGCTATCATCACTAGCTCTAGGCATACTTATCCATAAAAGGAAGGTGCTAAGCTCGAGTGATCTGCCCTAAAATTCAGTTTCTTTTCAGTGCAGTTTGCAACCCGTGTTTGCTGAGAAGTTTCAGCTGCCATACAGAACTAAAACCGAGAGGAATCTAAAATATGGCTTTAGAAGCGTTTGAGGCGATTTGTTATTCAGCAAGCACATTTATCTTCTGCTTGCTGTTAGTCCTGGGGGAGACAATAGTTCAACAGGCCTCCGCTCTATTCCTAAGGGAACTCGTAATCTGATCTCCTTGTCAGTGACTCTTAGTAACCTTCTGTTAAGAATGCTGTCAAGAACCCAACAACACAAGTTCTTAAGAGCAGGTGTAAAGAAGCAGGAGGTGTATATTCACAGATGGACTTTTATATCACCAAAATGCACAGACCTCTTTTCCAGTCTGTCATAGCTATGTAATGGAGAGAGTCTTTGCATCACAAATACGCTCTCTTAGATGAAGAAATTTCGAGAATAGAGCACTGGACTACAAGAACTGTGAGAGCAGGGATTCTGGGTTTTTTTTTTTACCTAACAGTAAACCTGGACCTCAGCATCTAGCGTGAGACCTGATGCAGAACATGTGGCCAGTTATCTTTCTAATGAGCCTACCTGGTATTTTGATTCTGAATTTATTAGGTTTAAATTAAAAAAAAAAAAAAAAAGCTGGAGTTGATGATTGATTTTGCTGGCCTGTCCCTACACTGGAAAAATACTGGCACTCTGGGATAATGGTCATGTTTCAAGCCAACTGTTGTTTTGGATTTTTTTAAAAGGCATTGAACCAAACAGTAAATGCTCTGGAGCTCAGATGTATTGTGAAACTTCGTCCTTCTCTTCCGGGATATTCAGAACTTGCGGAGATAGAACTAATCCTCTTCTAACAGAGAGGAGAAACTCCTTCTCCACTGAAGACTCAGCGCCTTTAGGTGTCAATCTCCTCAAGCCCCCAGGCAGGCCTCCGTGAAGGAGGTGGGGCCCGCGTGTCTGCCTTCTTTTCATGATATGGATTCAGGGTATGACAGAGATAGACTCCTTTAAAGACTGTCAGCTGTGTTGTAGTCTTCAGCTCGCTGCCGGAGCAGGGGGCTGTGTGCCGTGGTACTTATTGCTCCGAGGTGAGCACAGTCTCTCCTCCTGTCTGGACTGTGGCAGGCAGCAGGCCCTAGGCTCACAGTGTGTGTTGAGTCACTCAGATGTGTCGGAATCTTTGCAACCCCATGGACTGTAGCCCGCCAGGCTCCTCTGTCCATGGAATTTTCCAGGCAAGAATACTGGAGTGGGTTGCCATGCCCTCCTCCAGCGGATCTTCCTGACCCAGGGATTGAACCCAGCTCTCTTGCATCTCCTATCATGTGCCACCTGGGAAGCCCTAGATTCAAACCCAGCACTGCTGAGACTGGCTCTGTGTCTCTGGGCCTCTTAGGTAAACGCCCTGAGCCTCAGTGATTTGTCTGCGTAATAGATGTCTGTTGCCATAGGTTGTCATGGAGACTGACATTACACACACACAGACCTGTAGGCTGTCTGGCACTTGACGGAGGAAGTGGGCAGAGTGGCTTTGCTGGGAGTTAGGTGGGACTCCTCTGTAAATGACAGGTTTCTCTTCTGGTACTTATAGGTTCTGCCCTCTGCTGTTTACTTCCTATTAAATAATTGAATCAGGAGAAATGTACAATTTTTAGCTCTCTTACCGATAGGAATTTGAACCATTAATCTTTGGCCCTTTCTTTTATCATTCTTACAGATGAAGGAACAACATTTCTGGGCCTGGATTCTAGCATCTCCCAGGTCAGGGACACATGCTCCAGGAAGTTTGAGTGTCATTTATTTCTGGTCCCAGGTCGGGCTCTCTGCCTCTCTCTGGAACCTGATACTCCCGCCTCCTCAGGAGAAACAGAGTACACTTGATATCTTGCCAGTCTGAAAACCAAAGAGTGAACTTTTCATTCTTAACATCTGTGATGTTGCCATGGACGCTGGACTTAAGAATAACATTTGGGCAACACTCTCCGTAAAAGAAAAACACAAGTACTCCCAGAGCTATGCTGTCATTACAAACCTTCGCTTTTTAGAAACGCAGGTGCTTAGAGCCTGGTGGATTTTTGCTGAGTCTGTAGATTCTGATATAAAAGGACACCAACAGTCAAAATCACCGGCCAAAACAGTTATCTGCTGCTTCTGTACATTGTTTAACAAAGTTGTTTGCTTTAACGAGACACCCTCCAGACAGACTGACACATGTATGAAAAACAAAAACACAGTCGTCTACACACCAGCACATAATTCCCTGTGAATTATTATTAAAATGTGTCCTTTTCAACATGTAGGGGTCCCATCAGAAGACCACATCCCAGAAGTACAGCACATAGCTGCAGCCCCCCTATGACCCCTTCTGCAGACCCAGATGATGGTGAAGAGGAGAGAGCGTGGGTGCATCTGCAGAGCTTCAGGGTTCTCATTGATACATTTCAATCTTGTCTTTTAGAAACTGGGGGAACTAAGCGGAGCATATCGTGTTCAAATTTAAGTCCAGATTCTAAAGCCACATATAAATGGTATCGTTTGTTTATCTGTTGGTTGGGAAGATCTGATCTTTGCCCAGTCAGCCCACTGTTGTTGCTTGATAATAAAGGAGGGACAGTCACCATTTTCTGAATCAATGGGACAAAAATGCAGCAGATATAAAAATCCATCTCCTTTACCTTCTCCCACTGGCAATTTTGTGACTCGGAGATACCACCTCCACACACAGATTCGGAATATTTTTTGTTTTACTAAGGAGATCCTGGGGCAGTGTAGTTTCCTGACTACTGTAATTTCTTTCTATTGCTCAGAACAAGAAATCTCTGTGAACTCAATATGGCAGAACTCTCAGCTTGGATACAGAATTTTTATCTCAAGATGAAAACAAGATTCTTTATCTTAAGATGTCATCTGTATCTTAAGATGACAATTCTTTATCTTAAGATGATCTTGGCCAAGCTCTGTTAGGGGAAAATGCTATACTATGACTTCTTTGGTATGTCTTGTGGTTACTGTGTTAAGAGCCTCCTTGCTTATTTGTTAATGTATAGAAAACTGGACTGGGAGTCAGTCCACCTGCGTTCTTGAACCAGCTCAGTTGCCTTGGGCAGATCATTCCTGAGAGCTCTCCAGTGCTTAGTTTTATCATATTAGAAAGTAAGACTCTTCTAACTTTAATATTCCATGGTTCTAATGTTATCTATTTCTTCAAGTTAGAAACTTCATTCTTTTTATCTTTCACCTTTGTTATACCATTCAGCTAACAGCAACCAAATCAGTATTTCTGTAGAGAAGCTTTATATGAGGCTAAGACGAACACCATCACAAAAGATAAATGTGTTCACCTAATCAGGCTTTTGTGATTGCCGTCTGAGACTTGCCCTTACTTAAACATGGATAATATTGGCTGGTGTTCCCGTTGTACTTTGATGTATTATCTGAGGCTTCTACAGCAACCAATTAGAATAGTAAGAGAACAGTAGACGAAGATTTCTTTGCATCAGAAAACAAAGATTTAGTGAAAGGTGCTGCTTTCAAATCCATTAGATCTGCATATCCTAATTTTTATGTTGTTTTGACTTGTGTACAAAATTACATTTTAGTCTTAACCCTATTTGTACACATTGAAAGCCATTCAAAAGTACCACTTAAATGAAAAATTAAATAATGAGTTGAAGCAGGAAGAGTGAAATTATGTTGAAAAGACTGTATACTGTATGCTTGGCCTAAGGTCATTTTCAAGCAATTCAGGATCATGAAGATTTTCTAATCTGAATTCTACACTTTGCCTATCAGGAAACTGAGGCTCTGAGAACTTCACTGGCTCCTTCTAAGGCCTGTTACTGGTTTTAGTGGAATCCCTGAGCAGCTGATGACTGGAGAATAAGAGATGTCAACTTCTGAACAGTTTTCCCACGGTCCAGTTAATATCAGCACCCCCTTTTTAACAGTCAACCAATGGGCTGCTTTGTTTCTCTAACTGTTGGTTAGGTTTTGACTCTGCTCTCAAATCCAGCACTGATAATTACATGAGACTTGGCTTGATAATGGGTGAAAGTTGTATTGAGTTTCAGTATCACCATGCCTTTGGCTTCAGGCATTTATCATGAAAATAATTCTAGTGTAAATCAAGTGGTATTCTTTCCAGACCTAAAGATCACTGATTTTTTGGTGTTCAGATAGCTCTGTCAAATGCCAACACTGACTGACGGGTATCTTGATGAGTTTTGACTCTTCATAGTCAAGAACTGGACTTTATCTGATCTCTCACAGGTGATTAGTTCTAAACATCATTAATTTTTTTAACTGTTATATTGGAATATAGCTAGTTAGCAATGCTGTGATAGTTTCAGGCGGACAGGAAAGGGACTCTGCTATGCATATACATTTACATGTATCTGTTCTCACCAAACTCCCCTCCCATCCAGGCTGCCATGTAATATTGAGCAGAGTTCTGAGGGTCATTAATTTTTAAAAGGAGCGATTCATAGAAAATCTAAATATCAGTGTTATAAGCCAAATATGGGCTTCCCAGGTAGTGTTAGTGGTAAAGAGGCTGCCTGCTAATGCAGGAGGTAAAAGAGGCATAGGTTTGATCCCTGGGTCGGGAAGATCCCCTAGAGGAGGTCATGGCAACCCACTTCAGCAGTCTTTCCTGAAGAATCCCGTGAACAGAGGAGCCTGGCGGGTTACAGTCCATGGGGTCACAAATAGTCAGACACACTGAGTGACTAACCAGTACCACAAGCCAAATATTAATGTAAGCCAGCTATCCTCTTCATCTACTCTAACTAGAAAATTTAGTTTTCGCACAAAGAATTAGAAAATCGATTCTGCCGAATTTTCCGTATCTGGCTAATTTTAGCAGTAAGTCTCCTTCCAAAATCCAAAGTCTCCTTTCACAATCCAAAAATGTTTCTGTGAAGCAACTGCAGTTGACCCTTGAAATAATGCTGAAGTTGGGAATTGTTCAACACTCAGCATAGTTGAAAATCTGAGTGTAACTTAGAGCCAGCCCTCTGTCTCCATGGTTTTGCCATATCCAACTTTCTGAATCCATGGATGCAACCATATGGTAGATTGTATAGTAGTACAGTATTTACTGTTGAAAAAATCTGCATATAAGTGAACCCATGCAGTTCAAACCCATGTTGTTTTAGAGTCAGATATAGTAATAGGATGCTAATCCTCAGTGGGGAAATGCTGGTTCCTTATTATTTTTATTTTTCATATGTCTTTTGGTCACTAAATATCTATTGTTTATCTTACACAGTAATATTTCACCACATGTCATATGTTGACGATTAGGATGTACCTTAATCTCATATGCAGTATATTTAGTGGGTACATCTTGTATTAAAAAAAATTATTCCTTGTGTTCCAGTCCTAAGTTTTGTCATTTTACATGTGAGATTATCCAAGTCATTTATTTCTATTCCTCACACTTATTTGTGGCTATTGTTCAACTTCTCTCGAAGTATAAGTACAGAAAAGAGCCTAAATTTTAATTATATATCTTGGCAATTTTCACAAGATAGACAAATCCGTGTAATCAACCTCCTGATCAAGAAATATAAAATGGCTCACCCTCTGAAAGCCCTTATCATGTCCCCTTCTAGGCAATACCATGACCTTCCACCCCACCAGCAAAAACTTGACTTCTAACCTTATAGATTTGATTTGCTTATTTTTGAACTTTATATAATTAGGACCTTACAGTGTATATTTTTAGGTGTCTGGCTTGTTTTTCTTGGCTTTATTTTTTTGAGATTAATGCTGCATACAGCTGTATTCGTTCATTTTCATAGCTGTGTAGTATTCAGTTATGGAAACTTAAAATACTTATTCATTCTACCATTGTTGGGCATATGAATGGTTTCCAGTTTGGTGGTGCTATAAATAGTGCTGCTCTGAACATTCTTTTATGTGTCTTTTGGTAAACTTTAATCCAGGTTTGTTTGGTGTGTGCTTAAGGATGGAATTGATGAGTCATATGTTTAGCTTTAGGAGATACTGCCAAATGGTTTTCCAAAGTGTTTCAGTCTTGCCAGTACTGAGAGAGAATTCCAGTTGCCCAGCATTCTTTCTGACACTGGACACTGTCTTTCACATTAGCCATTTTGGTAGGTATGTTCTAGTAATACCTGTGGTTTGATCTTCACTCTTTTTTTTTTTTTTATGAAATAGTTCTTATGTTCCCTTCCAGTTCTAACAGTCATACTTTATGAAATAACAAATGTAAAACTCCTTTTACTATGACAGATAGTAAAAGCAAGAAAATGCCGCCTCTTGATATTTTGGTAACAGAGAAAGACAGAAATAAGTTGTTATTATTATTGCTTATGGCAGAAAATAAATCCACAAGATGACAGTAAATAAATACCACAAGATTGGCAGTATCCTATCTTGGCTTGTGAGATTTATCCAAGGTTCACTTATTGTTGATCACTTTGAGAAAGGCAAATAAAAAAAGGCAGCAAAGGGTGATCAGTTCATGCATTATCCAGACTTGTCTTCAAAGTTGAAGGCCCATAAGAAAGATGGTCAGAGCTAATACTGTTACCCTTCCTCACATCTGTAAGCCTTGCCTTATGTGTACAATGGAAATAAAATGCAGAAGAACAACAGTAAACTTGAAACAAAGATACATCATCTCTTACTCCATTTTAGTAAACAAATGCATACTTATGAATTTGGCATACCTGTCTATATTTGAAATATTCTTTCACTCATTTTGCAGACATTTGTGGGATATTTTTATCATATCAGGCACTGAAATAGTTACCAGAACAGTTTACAGTTCTGGAGGCTGGAAGCCCAAGATTAAGGCGCTGGTGTCTAGTGAGGGCCCACTTCCCAGTTCATAGCCAGCCATCTGTCTGCTGTCCTCACATGGCAGAAGGGGTGAGGGAGCTCTCTGTGGCCTCTTTTATAAGGGCACTAATCCTGTTCATGAGGGCACCATCTTCATGACCTAGTCACTTCCTGGAGACCTCACTTCCAAAAACCATCACATCGGGGATTCATTTTCAACTTATGAATTGGGAGTTGGGGCATGGGGGAAGGTGAGTTGAACATAAACATTCCATCCATAGCAAAGCATATGTGAATTATAAGATACACACAGGCTGTATTCGGTGACTCAAAGGAGAGAATGAGCAGGTCTCCCAGAATGGGGCGTGTTGGAAGAAGGCTGCACAGGGAGAGAGGTGGCTCTTGATCTGGAATTTACCAAACCAAAGAGCAGAGAGGAGGCCACTCGAAGACAGAGGGAGCTAGATAAGGAGGTATGACACTGCCTAGTTTCTTGCCAGAGCTTGAGTTATAATGGGGACAAGGAGAAGCTGCAGGTGATGAGGGGCTTCGAATACTATGCCAGGGAGCTGGGCTTGTTTTCTCCCCGTTGTCTATTAGAGTTGGTCCTTTAAACATTTTTGAACCCTGAGCCAGATTTTAGGGACACAGAGATGAGTGAATCCACGTATTCTATCAGCATGTATTCCTTGAAAGCCTGTTTGCTTGCATTTTGTCCCTAAAAGCACAACACAGTTCCATAGGGGAGAGAGACATTTTTAAAAAATGATCACAGAACTGCAAGGTAAGTAGTATAATAGAAATATTAATATATGCTTTCTTCTTCCCAGGACCTAGAAAACAGTGAATCATCTGGAATTCTGAACCTTCCAGAATTTTAAATAGAAAACTAATAATTAAAAGGATCACAGTTTTGAGGAAAAGTAATACTTCTGAGGGAGTGATTGCACGTGATCTGCAGCCAAAGTAGATATTTTAAGTTTTCATTGACTCATGGTATCAGTTTAAATAAATTTTACAAGGGTGGTGAGTCTTCAGTTGAATCACCTGTTCTTTCTCTGAGTCCACAGCATGCTCGGCCAGCATGGCCCACGGGAGCAGGTTTCTCAGCTCCCCTGTTCTTGCCTTTCAGGTGAGCAAGAATGAGCGTCAGGTTATGAAGCCACTGTACGACAGGTACCGCCTGGTCAAACAGATCCTGTCCCGAGCCAGCACCATCCCCATCATTGTGAGTACCCCACGCCCGGTTGTTGACTGCCTGGCTATATTATTAGGGCACTAACTTGCCTTCTCACGAAATAACAGTCTTTCGTAGTTGAACCTGCCATTAGTATCAGTGGCCCCTAAACTTGAGGGATGAAAAATTTATCAGAGACTTCTGAGGTGACGTTTGCCAAGAATGAGCAAATCTGAAGCTGGCAGAATCTGTTCCCCTCTTAGGTGCACAAGCTGTGGCCGCACGCTTCCATCTGACGTGTGCTGGGTCAGCTCCCCCACACTTTCCTTAGAGACAGAGCATCCGGGAAATGGCTGTGCTTCCCCAGGAGCCACTGCACCCAGAGTCCCTCTCTGGCCTTAGGGGCCTGGTTAGTGTTCTTCACTCGGCCTCCAAGACGGAGATCCGCCCTGCTGGAGTCATACCCAGGGAGAAATCCTCTAAGGAACTCAAGAGAGGGAACCGCTTCTTTTTGGAGATGTAGGAAAGAGTGAGGTCAAGAAAAGGGAGAGCAGCTAGCCGCTGTGAACCGTGTTCAGTGGCCTCCATCATTGGACTTCACTGCTTTTGGCCTCTGAATTGGGATTTTGTCAAGAGGAGGGAGCAGCGACTGGCCCTCAGTTTAGGAAAAAGCCTTTCGGGCACTGGCCAGCTTGCCCCATCCCCGATGCCGGCCCAGCTGGCGGGGGTAGTGGTCCTGCCCTGTCCATCTCGTGGGGGAACCTCTGCCTCGGTTTCAGTCCTCTTATCTCCCGGGACCCTGGGGGCTTCCTCTGTTGGCCTTTAGAGTTTCTAGCCAGCAGACACGGCCTCGCTTTTATGTTGTTGCTGAAATGCATATTCTTTTTAGCTGCTGCTCTTCTATTTCTGCTTTTTATCTTGTGTATTTCTAGGCCCAAGATGTGGTCCTTGTATGTCTTTTAACAGTGTATTTGTTCAGACAAACAGAGGAGGGTTCAGGGACCTCAGTCAGGTGTGTTTGGAGAATGCTACCTTTCTAGAAATTTCCTGCAGAATAAATCAGTAAACTAACCAACAAAAGGATTAAAGTTAAGGAACCCTTTTCATTCTCCAGTCAGGAGCCCTTAGTGGCCTGAAATAGGGTGAATATATGGCCTCTGTCTGTAACCTTTTGCATCACTTGATGAGCGTGCATTATTATTAGCTGTTCTGGAAGCTATGGTGACCAGGAGGAAAGAGGGAGGAGGCAGGAGTTTTTCTGTGTGTTTGGTTAACATCCTTGCTCCTGTGTGGCCTCTGGTTGGTGGGGTGGGCGGGCAGGCTCTGAAGTGAAGCAGCCAGTTGGAGGAGAACTTTGGTTTGTTTCTGGTTTTCTGCCATGTAACCTGCCTATTAACACCTGTCGCAGGGTTCCCCCTCCAGCAAGCGGAGAAGCCCTTTGCTGCAGCCAATTATCGAGGGCGAAACTGCTTCCTTCTTCAAGGAGATAAAGGTGAAGACCTCCAGCTGCTAACCACGTGCTACACCTACACCAGTGTGTCCCCCCCCCCAACTCCACGTCCCTCCCGGGGAAGGAAAGGCGCTGTGATTGCGCCCCCTGGTGACGGCTTCCTGCAACCTCCCCTAAAACTCAGTAGCTGCTTCTAACCAACTTCAAACAATCCTCTTTAATTTATGTTATAGGCCAGCTGATCTCCTTCGTTTCATTTCATTCCCTCACTGTTTTGTACGTTGCTGTTTGTTTGCTTTTTACTTTGCTTGTGGGGATCTGTCTTGTTTTATAGTGTTTTTGGTTTTGTTTCCCCTCAGAGGAATGGATTTTCTGTACTCTGAAATTTTGTCAAAATAACTCATTGGATAACTTTCTTTTTAAAAAAAATCTCATTTACTGAATTTATAGAAAAAGCAAAATTAACAGAGGCAATATATGTAGCCTGTGATAAAAAATAATGATTTTCGAGATAAAAAGCTTAGTTTTCTTTGACAGATTTGCGGATATAGTTTTATCCACTCTCCTCACTCTTGCCTTCCCCCTGGCACATTTCGTCCTTGGTGCAGATTTCATAATCTGTTCTTGATCTGTGAATGTAGGCCTGTGACAAGCAGTCGACTAGAATATACGCTCTAATCTTTTCCCCAGCAGTAATCATGGATTGTATACAGATAAACCTTGTCCTCAGTGGCTACTTTTTGCTGGAATGGGGGTACCCTCTGTGTCCAGAGAGTTGTAGAGATCTAACTGGCCTGGACTAGAATCAACCTCTTGAATATTTTTGTTTCTAGACAATTGCACACACTGTCTGCCATACGCAGGGCTCTAGAGATGAAAAGACAAAGATTTTTTAAAAAATCAGTGATTGTTTTTTAGCAGTTAAGTCAGAAGGGGGAGTAAAACACCAAGCAGAAGTGAGTGTTAAGAGTTTCACTTTTGTCATATTTCGGTGACAACCTCAATCCTGGGGTGTCATTTATTTAATGAACTTAGAATTATTTCAAAATGTGGGGGCCTTGTTCCCATGAGAACCACTCCATTTTCTTGCCTGATTCTTCCACTGTATTTGAGGTAGGGAACCAGAAGCTACAAAGCCATCTCTTCTCTTCACTCTGTTCCTTTTCTTACCTCTCAGGGGTCTTAACTACCTCATAGCCCTCACTTTAAGGTGTTAGACAATGATTGTGCTCCCTATCCATATTCTTTTTAACAGAACTTATTTATAAAAAATTCTGTAAGTGTGAAATTTAGGCAAATATGCTCCATTGTATCTTCAAAATTAGAGCCATTTTCTCACAATAAGACTTGATGTTAATGAAATAAGACAAATTTTGTTTAGCTGATCATTTCACACAAGAATTAAATCACCATAATTGAAAAAATGTGGGTGATTGTGTGCATGAAAACCAGGATATTTCTCTTAGAAGCTTGAGCTAAACTGCTCCTAGATAAAAATGTGTTCTTTAACACATCCAAAATATGACACTTAATAATTACCTCATGAAACAAATGGTAGATAAATGAATTAAGCTCTTTTTAAAAGAGGATGTCCTTCCAAATCTTATCCTTTAGCTTATTTTTTTCATGAGTATGTTTTGGCCACAGCTCTTCTACTGGCCCTCATGATGGTCAAAATTTCAGATAATTTTGCAATGATTACATTGCTCTTGAAAATAGTGTTGTCCTTTAGTTCATTTTGTCCCAGTTGGCCATGTTTATCAGCCTGAATTTGGATTGTATTAATTCTCAGCACTTCTGACACATTTTAGAATTTGGTGTTTGTATGTGCAGAGAAGATTTATTTAAACTGTTTGAAAACTGTCCCTGGTTTTAAATGCTTATGGGAAGGCACCAGCTGTGTGTGAAATAGCTAAAAACTTATTAGTTTTTATAACTACCACTTTTAAAATGATCAAAAACAATATAGTAATTATTCAATATGTAATTTTAGAGTGTATAAGTTTGATAACTGTAAAACATCATAATTAATGAAAATAATTATTACTGTGTGACTTTCTCCTTAGGGGCTTAGTTTTACCTCCTGAGCAATGTGGGCTAAGCATACAGCTTCTTCCTTGAGAGCACTTCCATATTTATAGCCACCTGCCCTGCTCACTCCCACCCACACCCTATGAACACTCTTCCTCTAGGTTCTTCTTACTCTTTCTCGTGTGATCTGGGCTCCAGACCTTCCCACAGTCCTGTGGCTCTGCTCTCTACGCGCACACACTAGTCTATCTATATCCCTCTTAAAAACTGATACCCAGAACTGAATATTATTCTAGTGGTTTAGCAGGACAGTGGACCAAGGACTAACCCTAACCTTGATCTAGATGACTAAGGCTCTTTAGTTCTCCAAGTCTATGCCTACGTGACTGTCAGCGTGCCATGAGTTCATCTTAGTCTTTCTAGGGCAGGGTGTCTCAACCTCAGTACTGTAAACATTTGTCCCAGATAACTCTTGGTTGGGGGGGGTCTGGCCTCCCCCACCCCAGTTTAACAACCACAAATGCCTCCAGACTTGGCCAAAGGTCCCATGGGGAGCAAACCTGCTCCCAGTTGAAAACTATGGCTTGTGGCCCCATCTCAGTGTTGATTTATGTAATGCCCAGCTTCCTTTTTCAAGGATTGCTTAGTGTCCATGTGTCCGGATTTTTTATTTTATAATCTAATTACAGGACCTTGACTTTTTTCCAGTTTCTTACTTTTTGTTCTTCTATCCCAGCCTTATGAAATAGATTACATCTAGGTTTTATATTCCAACACACTTACCCACTGCGTCATCTACACATTTAGTGACTATCTTTGGTGCCGTATCCAAGTGGTTGATAAATACTGAAAAGGCTGAGTCAGGTAAAGCCTCCCTGCTCGAGGCTTCCCTGCAGATTCACATCAACATTGCAGCGGCACTCTGCATAAATGTTCATAGTCAGCTTTCCTTTCACAATCATTGTCCCTCATTCTTTACGGAAATCCAGATATCCTGCCAATCCTATCAAAAAAGGAAAAATGGCTAGCTTTCCTGATTTGTGTTCAAGAAACCAGTGTTAGTCACTGTTGATCACTGACTCTTTTTCAGTTGCTCATGTGTTATCTAGATGTTGATACCTTCTAGAATCTACAGTATCCATAGCAACCTGATGGTCTTATAATCTGAAGATCAGTTTTGCTATTTCTTTTTTCCTGTGTTTTCCACAGCTTACTGAGAATAGCTTGTGTAGCTTTGTCTCCAAAAACATTGATTCTGTCTTCTGTGCAGGATATAGTTTCCCTTTATTGAGTTCTCTCAGGACCTTGGGATCTGATTGATAAAGCTTGGACCCCTGACTTCATTTCTTATCTGTCTCAGGCAATGCAGGAGACCAGGGTTCGATCCCTGGGTTGGGAAGTTCCTCTGGAGAAGGGAATGGCAATCTACTCCAGTATCGTGCCTGGAGAATTCCATGGACAGAGAAGCCTGGTGGGCTACAGTCTGTAGGGTTGCAAAAAGTCGGACACGACTGAGCAACTAACACACACAACACACACACACACACACACACACACACACACACACACACACACACACACACACACACAGGCTTTCGTATACTCTTGGTTTAAAAGACTTTTTTAATGTGGACCATTTTTAAAGTCTTTATTGAATTTGTTTTTTTTTTTTTTTTTGGGGGTCTTAGCCACAAGGGATGGTGGGACCTTAGCTCTCTGACCAGGGATCGAACCCGCACGCCCTGCACAGGAAGGCAAAATCTTAACCACTGGACTGCCAAGGAATCCCCTAATACACTCTGAATAGAAATTTGTATTTCTCTCTTAAAAGCTGAATTACTGAAATAACAGGCATTTATTGAACACCTAATATAGGCAGACATTGGCCGAGTTCTGGGGACAGCAGTGAACAATCCCAGATCCCAGATTCCACCCAGTTTCCCTCCCCGCCAGGGAAGGGAGGGGAAAGAGGCTAATGACACTGTCCATTTGCCAGATGTACCTGGCCAGGTACCCTACATGATTATCTCAATTGTTATAAAAACGGTGTAGAGTGGACCTGCCACTTCCTTAAAAAAAAGAGAAACACTTCAACTATTAATGGAAAAGCCACTTTTGCCCTGTAAATTTTAGAATGATTTTAATTTTTAAAAACGAATAATGAAGCTTTTACTTCCATAGATCAAGAAAAGAGACTGAAGATCCAAAGTGACAGCAGAAAGAATCTAGGAAGGCCACCTAGTTTTTGCCAGCTTTACTTTCATGTCTTCATAACAGTAGTTTCACTGTAGCTGTGTAGTAAGTCCTTTTCTTTTGCCCATTTGTTTATTCATTCACATGACTTCAGAGGCACCACCATAAACACACCAAACTCTGTGGAAAGAGAATCAGCACACATACTTTGCCATGAGCAGTGAGTGGCTCCTCCTGACAGCCATTGGCTGCCCTGGGCCTGAAGCCATTCATTTACTGATGTTATGATCCTGTTGTTCATGTAGCTGAATGCCTAACCATTTTTTTCAATTTCTCAAGATATTAGGATATTCTTTTTTGGTCTGACTGTACATTTTGACAGTGAATTATTTCCTTTAAGATCTTTCTTTCAGACTCTGACATCATTTCTTAGACTCACGTAGCTTTAAACTGACACCGACATATTGTCATTTGACCTCATTATTTTTCTAACCACATTTTTATCTAGGTAGAGAATATCACATCTTTCTTAGAGTCTTGGATGCTGAAAAATACAGTGGTGGCCCTTAGAAATTCTTTGAAAAAGAAATGTTTCATAGTCCAGTAATGGAAAGATAAATGTTTTGATCTTCTCAAAAGTTTCTTAAAATTTTGTTGATCAAGCAACCACAAATATTTCATAACCTCACCTTTTATATAGAAAGGATGTATTGTTAAATTTCTGAAATTCTTCATAGCTTAATAAAAATAATTCTGAGACACTTAAGTAGTGAAATCTTTAAAGCACTGATCGCTGGTGGTGAATTTTATTATGTATTGTCACAATGCTGAGAATTTTTAGATTCATTTGCTTCATTTGATTTTGAGTATAAATTCTGATGACTTTTTTCCTTCCTACCCTGGGCCTTGACAACTGTTAATTGTACTGTATAGTAATTTTTTATAGTTTTTTTTTCCCCTCTTGAGTAGCTGTGTTTAGTGTTTGTCTTATTTTTTGTGTATATATAGATATTCAATAACATATCCATCATGTGCATATATGTTGCTAAACATAGATATGTAGAAGAAACTGTATGGGGTCTGGATAATTAAATGACTATGAAATGATACTAGTAGTGAAAGAGGGCCTAAAAAAGTAACAGATATTTATTAGGGTTGCTGTGTATCTCCAGGAAGAAGAGGAGGGTTCAGAAGACGATAACTACACAAAGCCAGACTTCATGGTCACCCTGAAAACCGATTTCAGCGCACGTTGCTTTCTGGACCAATTTGAAGATGACGCTGATGGCTTTATTTCCCCAATGGATGATAAAATACCATCAAAATGCAGCCAGGACACCGGACTTTCAAATCTCCATGCTGCTTCAATGTATGTTGTTTTGGTGGTGTTATTAGAATGTTATGATCAAAATAATTTTCTGAAATACTATTACCCTTTGTACTTAATGGCAAAACATAAATGACTTGCCTAGGGTGTATCTCTGTGCATAAAACAGAGTTTGTTTATTTATTTAACTCCTGGCTCATTGTTTTTAGAAGCTTCATCCCATGTTTGAGGGAGCACCTGAGATCTTGCTTAAACAATGGGAAGGTCTCTTGTAAGGGCATTGTGTGTTTCTGTGTGTTTCGGCTCACCATTTAATACACACTGCTGGCATTTCTTTCTTTCAAAGCAAAACATAACAGAGTGCCCTGGGATTTCACAAGCCTGAAGAATTTATAAGTAGCAGAAGCCTCGGCATCCATTTCTTTGACCCGGAGCTCCCTCAACAGTTCTGCATTTATATGCTTTTCCCATTCTCTACAACCCCTATCCAGTTGCACAATCACTACATTTATAACAATTCAGATATAACTCAATTTTCTTGAAATTTGTCTGCCCCTCTTAGACCAGAACTCTTGGAACACCTTCAGGAAATGAGAGAAGAAAAGAAAAGGATTCGAAAGAAACTTCGTGATTTTGAAGACAATTTTTTCAGACAAAATGGAAGGTCAGGGCATGTGTTTTTCTCCCCCTCCTCCTCCTCACACGCATCTCTCTTTTTGCTCTGTCACATCTGCGCAAAGCCTCCCACCTGGGAACCCCCCTCCCTGCTTCCTGTGACCTGGCCCTTGGCTGTGTGCCCAGGGCTCCTTCGAGGCTTACTGTGAGATGGTGAAGTGTGTGTGGTCCTTCAGGAGGAAGTGCTCCTTGGATAATATCCAAGGCTGATACAGATTCAGCTGACATTTCTAAAACTAACCTGTCACATCAAATTCTAATCTAAGAGGAGCAGAGTAAAGCTGAGTTTCTAGTGGACAGCCCTGGTTTTGATTTCTGGTTTTGTTTTTTTAACCTTAATAAACTTGAAGGAGGAATAAGGGAAAGGGGTACTCTAGATCTTGCTGGTTTTTAAGCTCATTTTAAAAGCAAAGTTGTCAAGTCATGAGAAATACACCAGAAGCAGGAAGGCGGCCTGCCTGATAGGGTACCAGTGAGTTTTAAGATGTAATGTTATCGTCATAGAGCCTTATGCTGAGGGATAGTCTTCTGTGTTTGCAAGTGACCACACACAGAATGTCTTACTCAGGTCACAGCAGAAGACAGGGTAGACAGAGAATTGGGTTTCCTTCTTACACTAGAGTTTATCATTTTAAAATGTTTTATTTTAATCCAAATTATTTAAACAGTATAAACACAGTTTCTCTTTAAGTCCCCTTTCATAATTCTCAAAAGAATTAGAAAATAAAAATACCATAAAAATTAACTTTAACATTTCAAATTTACTGTATTTCTGTTGATTTCAATTATTGTATAAATTCATTTTAGGATTTCTGACTTGGATCTGTCCTGTAATAACTTTTCAGTGAATTTTTATACCTAAGTATCTGCTTTTCCTTTTCCCATTAATTGTAGGATATTTTTTTAAATGTAGATAAAATAAAATTCAAAATAATCATGCATGCATGCATGCCATGTTGCTCAGTCATTTTTTGCAATTTCACTCTTTGCAACTCCTCTCTGTCCATGGGATTTCCCAGTCAAGCATACTGGAGTGGGTTGCCATTTTCTTCTCCAGGGGATCGTCCTGAGCCAGGGATCAAACCTATGTCTCTGTGTCTCCTGCATTGCAGGCAAATTCTTTACCCACTGAGCCATCGGGAAAGTCCCAAAATAATATTCTAACACCAAAGACAAACATAAGGATTAACATTTTTATTTATTTCATTCCAGTCTTCTTTCCAAGTGTATTTTTGGTTTGTCTGTTTTATTTTTTCCCATATATTTATAATTGCATTATGCACAGACATCCTATAATTATGTAACTTGCACACGTTTTAAGAAAATAGAACTGATGGGAATCAATAACTATCATACAAGTTTAGAACCGTCAGGGACTTCAGATTTCACAGGGTGTGATTCATATCTGACACGAATGAAGCCTCTCAAAGGGCATGTCTGGGGCTGGGGTCACACACCCCCTTCCCTTCCCTGCCCTCTTCTGGGAGCCATCCAGGATCCTTCCTTGAGCAGGAAGAACAGGAGTAAAATCAGTTCACTGAGCAAAATTAAATTAACCCCAAGCTATCCCGTTTCCCATTTTTGCTCTTGAATAAGAAGGAAAGGAAGCCTGGTGCTTGAACGTTTGACGTGTCCATTTCCACGTGAGAGGGAAACAGGGCAGCGCCACACAATGGCCGAGCACGTGGGTGACAGCCGCACGTCAGGGCCTCCTGCGGGTCGTGTTAATATTAGATCACAGATTCACGAGCGCAGTGCTCACCCTGTAATCAGCTCTCAATTATAGTCCTTGTGCATATAGAAGTATACATATAAAATTACGCAGTAAACTTTAAAGGTTTATCAGTATTCTCTGATCCAATTGCTGAATTCCAAGACTGATTTTTACAATAAGTAGGAGTATTAACTATTTTTTTTAAACCCTGTAAATTGAGTATACCAATTAGAAATGGAATGGTTCATTACGTTAAGTATATAAAAACAAGAACGCATTAAATATAAATAAAGGCTTTCAGTGTATGGAAACTCTTAGTGTGAATTTATATGTAGCCATAACAGAGTTTCTATGTTTCTTAGTCCATCCTGTCTTTCTTCAAGATGCCAGAGTAAAACTCAGCTGCATGGTGCCATTTGGGGACACTGTCTTTCACTGCTTGTCTTAAGCCAGCTCCAGTCTTGATACCAATGATGCTTGGCAATGCTGATTCTGTGGGGCCATAAACTGCAAATTTCCAGGTGATGATAACTCACCCGATGAACAGTATCCTCTAGGAGAGACACCGCCTAATCATTAGCCCCTTTTCTCTTTGTTTCCATTAGAAATGTCCAGAAGGAAGACCGCACTCCAATGGCCGAAGAATACAACGAGTATAAGCACATTAAGGCAAAACTGAGGCTCTTGGAGGTGCTCATCAGCAAGAGAGACACTGATTCCAAGTCCATGTGAGAGAGCCAGCCCCATCCGAGCAAGGGGGGTGGGGGAACGCAGGGGGAATGTCCCTCCTCTCTCCCCTCCCCGCCTCCCCTGGTAAACAGCAGCTGGGCAGAAACTGGAAGGCAGCCTTGGAGCTGGACCTGCGCCCTCCTGCCTGCAGGGGATCAGCCCGTTTCCATTGCCTGCCTTGGAAACCATCTAGGTGGAAGGAGGCCACCTACCCCCATGCCGAAATTTTGCAAGGGAAAGTCAAGATCTCCGCACACCTGTGTGCACACAGACACACACACATACACACACACTGCAGTGGAGGCTTGCTGACACTGGCAGAGATGAATCACTACATGAAGACACACTCATCTACAGAGGATGTACACTCTTCTTCCTTGGATAACTGAGAAACAGCGTTCTCTGTCTAACTGTGACAATAACAAGCTCAGGACTTCACTCTGGAGAGCGAACTTACTGTGCACATTCGTGTTCTCTTCGGATCCCATCCAGTGGGAACCTGCATCGGAGCCCTGTTTGCTGCCTTGGCCATTCTTGTGACCTTCCCACGGAGCCCCGCCTTTCCCCACTTGTGTGAATTGCTTCTTCTTCAGCTCTCGGGTAGATGGAAGCTGCACCTGCCTGGGATAACAGTGCAGTCCTCTATCTGATGTCGTGTTTCTTCGAGACATCCTCAGATGACAGAGAACTGATCCCTGACTAGGGCTGGACCATCAGCAGAGGACAGCTGGGATAGAGAAGTAGTTAATATCCGTGCTAATTTTTCAGTTAGGCAACAGTGAAGAGAATTCTTTCCCGCACGTTGACTACACTTAGCAGCTTCAGAATTTATCATCAAACACTTAAGCAAGGGGAAGGCCAACAGCCTATTTGGTTTGGTTTTGGCTCTAGCCAGACAAAAGGGCCTTGCTTAATTCTTAGCTTAAGTGTAGAGGATCGTGAGAGAGAAAGAGCCTGTATTTTAAGCTTTCTGTGTACTTACCAGAGTTTAATTTTTTTTAAGTGAACCTGCACTAAAAATCTTCTCTAACTGAAGAGTAAGTATAGGCCTCAGAGCACATCCCAAGGCAGAACCTAAATCACACTGTTTTCAAGATCCTGTATAAAGAGAAAAGAATGGTGTGTGGCCAGTTACAATTACAGTTTCTTCAAAGACAGTGTTGCAGAACTATCTGTATTAGACATTTTGGAGGGACCAGGGAATTTAAGACACCAAATCATCCATCACTTCAGTGTGCTGATGTTATCTGGTGATGGGTTGGTACTTTTTGACCTTCTGTGTCTGCAGTAAGGAAAATAAGTTCTGGTTCTGCCTGTATATCGTAACCCACCTCTGTGCTCTGGGAGGTTGAACACTGGTGTCTGCCCACCAGCCACTGGTTGCCAAGAGAAGGTGCAGGGTGAACAAGACAGCAAAGGGTACCATTTTGTTTTCTTTAATAATAATAACAATGGAGAAAAGTCTTCCTGATCAGTTGTCACTTTCCAAAGTGGGCTCTTGAGAAACTGGTCAGATTAGGTTTGTAGCAGCATTTTCCATTCTGAGGTAGTGGCTCTCTGTTGGTTAAAAATTGTTCAAGTTAGGAGTAGGGGGA
Source organism: Dama dama (assembly GCF_033118175.1). Taxonomy (NCBI): domain Eukaryota; kingdom Metazoa; phylum Chordata; class Mammalia; order Artiodactyla; family Cervidae; genus Dama; species Dama dama. The sequence continues at coordinate 41,841,016 of NC_083697.1, forward strand.
AAATACCTTTAGGTTTGCTCCTTAATCATCTAGAAGCACGAGCTGTATGTTGAAAGCACCCTGGTTTAATCCACACACTTAAAAACGGTACATAATCCTACAATATAGTTAGTTTGGTATTCTCTGCTCTACTGTTTACATTGCAGATTGCTATAATTTCAAGGAGTTATATTATAAATGAAATGATGCACTTTAGGATGTTTTCTATTTTTGAAATCTGAACATGAATCATTCACATGACCAAAAATTGTATTTTTTAAAAGAAATACATGTCTCGTTTGTCCTTTTTAAGTAATTACTCTCTCAAATAAGCTATACTATAAATCACATCATTACCAGTTAACTTTCAAAGCACATCTGTCTACGTATTGTTTTGAAAATACTAATATGCTACAAAACTTTCAAAGAGAAAAGGCTATATAAATGAGAAGTTACAAAATGTTTTGCAATCTGTTGTTTCTGCCAAAGGTAAATTAAGTAGAAGATTTATTCAGGAATCCCCTTTGAAATTTGTATGATTGAATAAAAGTAGACACCAAGTTATAGTAAAATAAATTGTGTATGCAATGTCGTCTTTTCCTTTGTAGTTTATAATACACTTCCTAGAATGGTGCCCAAATTACGGGAGGGGAGACCTGTTTTTACTAGATTCTATCTGAAGACACATTAGTCAGTAGGTTCTGGCTCTGCCAGAAATGCTGGGGCGAATTTGTTTCCACAGCAACCGTTTCTGCAGCCTAGAGTCTCAAGGCCCTAGAGGCAACGTCTTAATTGGCTTCGTACGGAGTACACTGGACTGCAGGTTTTCCTTTGCTCTCGAGAATGCATATGTGTATTCATTAACACGTGCTAGCAAAATAAATGTCAAGGGTTATTTAATAACAATGATAAGTAAAAATAAAGCATGAATAAATGATTGTTAAGAATTAGAAACAGCAGAGACTTATAATTTTCCAGGCATTTGCTTTTATTGTGCTTTGGTCTGGCGTAAACCTTGAAACAGATGTTTATATGGGCTATGGTATCATTACTGCATTTCATCTTTGAAGCACTGAGGTTGACCTTACTTTTTAGACAGGTATGTGCAAGGTTTAGGGTAATGGCCGGCTGTGAAGTGTTTCGCAACAGGCAGAATGTGTCTCGTGCCAGTACAAGAAAGTCTGCACCATCTCACTAATCTCTGATTCAGGTCAAATTTCCCTGAAAGACGAAATCACATTTCAAACTGGAGAATTAATTTTTTTTTTTAAACTTGCTAGCTGTAATTCATTGTGAGCTAATAATTAGATTGCTTTGCTTTGGTTGCCCGTTTGAAGTCCAATGATTATTATTCAGTGGCAAGGCAGGGCTGAGCAGTGCCTCTGTGTGTAACATCAGTGTGATTTGTGTTTTGTCTCCGATGCAGCACTTACCTGTGGCAGAAGAGCCTGTGAGAGGCTGTGGCTGCTCCCAGGTGTGACATTTCTAGCCCAGGACGAATGCTTCAGGGCTGTGCTTGTGTCATAAACATGGACTGTGGCCAATCATCTGAGAGCCCCCTGAGGGCTGGGCGTCTGTTAATGTGGCTGAGCTTAGAATTCCTCATAAGGTGACTGTTAAGGTCTATTATCAGAATCGAAGGGCAGCCACAGTGCCAATTAAGTTGGTTCTTTCAGGAGCTGCCTAGTTCTCAGTAGACATAATTGGACCCTCTTTCCTGAACTGATCACAGGTTTACAAGGAAGGTCAAAATTTAAAGTTTGTTGATTAATTTTTTAAGAGCTCTTAACCTGATTATGAAGATGCCATCTTTCCTAAGGGTATATTTTTTAAGCATTTACACTTTATTACCTGTGGTGGTATATTTATAGCTGAATGCCATAAACGCTTAACTGCTTTGTGAAAATCTGATTGTAGTCTAAATTGGCTTTGATCTCAAGACAAGTATTCCTGACACATTGCTTCCCGAGGATTTTTCTCTTGAGGAGAAGAGAGGTGGTTTCCGCACCAAGACCAACACCTCTGTGATGTTCTTTCATAGTATCCATTTGGTTAAACCAATAGGGTGGGACAAAACTGGACTAAAACGCTGAAGTAGTGTTTCCTCGGAAACCCATGGGTTTAGCAGAAGCCAGAATGTGCTTTCTTTTCCTTTGATTAATTCCTTTCCTTTATGTTTTTCCCATATGATCCTCAAAATCTACTGAAGAGTACCTTTTGTCAAAAGATAGGCTAAACATATTTTCAAATCTGTAGGTACTGAACCTGTGCATCCTGGCACTTCTTCACAGGGTGGCTGACTCGGCAAGCCCCAAAGATGGGTGTTCTAATGTCAGCCACTGCACTGGGGCATTAGCGACTTTCCTGAGTGGAGGTCGCTGCCCTTGGGGGCATATATGCTCTTCCCCCATGATCCTTCATAACAGAAGTATGTGGATACGCTGGGGTCAATTAACAGGTCCACTCGGATATGTATCAAAATGTGTACATACACAACTTCATATTGCTATGAAACTGCATCTATGTCTCTAGAGGATCTCATTTTGCCTGGAATCTAGTCAATCTGATCACATGCGCAGCTCAAGAAATCGGTTTGCCAGATCTGACTCTGAATTTGAAAGCATCTATATGATCATGAAAATCTCCAAGAGTGGATACAATTTTAGTAAATACCATGGGCCCAGAACAATGTTTACATGACATGTAAACAGAGTCTTTGAAATTACCATTGTTCCTTTTTTAAAATGTAAACTGAATGAAAAGATGTTATGTACATTTTTAAAGTACATGACTGTATTTTGTATAAACATAAATAAAATATTTTTAATTGTGAGTGTTCTGAATTTTTTGACAGCAAACCGTCCTGAGGGCTGTGACCTTTCCCTTCAGAAAGGAATCAAGCTGCTCCCCTGAGCGCCTCCGAAGCCCACTAAAGATAAAGATTCGTTGTTCTGCCTCCATGGGAGGCACCGGAAGGTGAAACAAGCTGGGCACAAGCAAGACATGCCCGTGATGGTCGGGAGGAAAATGGGCTGGTGCTGTGTGCTCAACTGCCTTTCAAATCCGTGGGAGGGGGGCGGAAGGGATGCAGAAAGAAAGCCACCTAAAAAAAATCATGTAAGTATATCTCCAAAGTCTAGGAGGCCATCACAGGCAAATACAAGAGCCGTTCACTACTCCAAAGCTAACGAGGCCAGGAAACGGTGACACGGGAGAACATACTGCAGTTGTGGGAGGTGAGTAGCTGGCGGTCAGTGGAGGTTAGGCCTGCAGGTATCCTTTAGGCTGCATGTGTTACAGACACTCTAAGTGACTCAAGCACACATTCAAAACATACTAAACCTGAATTTTTTTTTTTTTTTTTAATTAAGGCTTGGAGTAAAGACCTTGTCACAGTACTGATGCCAGGATTTGAACTGAAATCTGTCTGACTTTGGAGTGCAGCACTGCTGATGGTGCGATGGCATGGCATTCTGCCTCAATTAAACCTCACCCTGAGTAATTCACTTTTTGAAACCGAAGTGGCAGGCAGTATATAGCGACCATCCATTTTCTTAAATCCTATTTTGATGAGGACCCTGTGAGGGCCTAGAAAGTGATGCTGGTCCAAGTATGCCAGCTTCTGCAGCCTGCTATAAAACCGACGGTCCTCCACTCTGCCTCGCCCGACTCCACTGGAAATGTTTTCGCTCCTGATCCTGTCCGTTTGTAGCACTGTGGGCAACCTGAATGGGAATTTCAGGACAGGAACCAACAGGGGTAAGTTGGGGGAGAGGGACAGTCCTTATCAGGCCTCTCAATGGCCTCATTATTAGCTTCTCTAGAAATGGACTCTGAATTTTGTAAGACAAATATATCAGGGTTATCCCTAAGCTGGGTCAGCTTATCAAGGCTATAAATACACAGCTGAGTTTCATGTTCAGTAAAAGCCAAAAGTCAAAATTCCCAAACGTGTTTTTAGAATGCTGGCTGGCAGGCCGACAATTGGGATTTGGCAGGAACTGGGCTTGTTGACAGCTTGCTTCTCACTTTTCCTCTCCATCAACAAGGTGTGTACCACAGGATGGATGCAAGAGTTCAGCGTCTTCCGGAGAACGTGGCCCAGTGCAAACCCAGCAAGAACCGAGTCCAAGACCTAAGGACTTACGTTTCTCAGCTGGGCCTTTGTGAGCATCTATTATTTGTTACTGTGAATTCTGAAACTCATACTCTTCCACGTTTAAATCTTTAATTTCTCAAAAACACTTTAAAGATGCGGAGAAATCCTTGTCATGCTTCTGGTTCTATAGCAGTGAGTATTTCTTGGTAAGATATTCTGAGATATTATCTTTCTGTAACTATTACTTTTTTATTGAAGTATAGTTGATTTACAGTGTTTCAAGTGTACAGCGAAGTGATTCCATTTTATATCTATATATGCACACTTTCTCAGATTCTCTTCCATTATAGTTTATTACAAAATATGGAATGTGCTATATAGTAGGTCCTTGATTTATTTTACTTTCAAAGAACTTAAAATTCCTGGACAAGATTAGAGGAAGGGGGAAGGGGGAACACAGGAAGAGAGTGAAGGGTATGTTTCTCTCTGGTAGCAGAAGGCAGGGCTTCTCAAATTGGTCAGGGGTCTTTAGTACAGTAGCCCTGCGGGAGCTGGCAGTCTTCATTTTTCTGAAGCTTCCAGGTGCTGCAATGCTACTGGGCCAAAGACTGCACATTAAGTAGAGGGTGCAGACTGCATCCTGGGTATTTGCAGGAATGAGCAGCTCTGATCAATTCAAAATCCTGAGTTGACAGAGACAGCACATGACAGTCCCAATGGAGACCAAATGCCGCCTGATGCGTAAGGTCTAGACTGCAGGCAGATGGCCCAGCTCTGCAACTTGGGCACCTTCCTTACCCGCCCTGTCTTTGTTTCTTTACCTTAAAAGAAAATGGGACTAATTGTAGTACCTCCTTATTGAGGTTATTATGGGAATTTACTTGGATGAACATAAAATGAGCACACAGTAAATCTTGAGTAAACGGTGGTGGTGGGCTATTATCATTAGCATTAAGACGAAGATTCTTTGTGGGCTGAAGTCCAAACAGACATTTTTAATCACTACAAAAAAGGAATTGTATTTTCTCCCCACTATCACCCTCCTCCTCACCCTCTGGTCCCACGTTCGTATTTAGTCAGCAACAGAAGCACACGTACAGCACTTTAAGCACGAGTCAGTACTAACCAGTGAGCAAGATTTTTTGTGAGCACTGATCCATTCTGTTGGCAGGGAAAGCAAAATTCTGACTCTTCTCAAGCAATTTGCATCAAAACCTGCATGCAGCTTTCTCCAAGAGACTGTTGCTTGCTAAATTCCTTCCCTCACAGAGCAGGGCAAACCCCTCTAAGTCTACTTCTCCCTAAGGCACTTTGGGAGGTCCCTATCTGCTCAGACATGTCAAAAGAATTAACTGAGATGACAGTGCCTGTGTCCTGTGCAGGAAAGGGACAGAATAACCTTGGAAATAATTTCTAGGTCAGCTGGTGTCCTGAAATTTCTGTATCAGGGTGTATTTTTAAATAACTAAAAACGAAGCATACCCCAGGGAGGAGAGTTGCTCCGATTTTGGCAAGCTCCTAACCAACATGAGTTTCACCAAGGCTATGAGCAAGGCTGAGACTAGGAGAGGGCCTGGGGTCGTCTTCCATTCCTTCATCAGCCCCGGGGTGGAAGGCTAGGGGTGGGGGGAGTGGGCGTACCCCAGCTCAGGCCAGCAACAGAGCAAGCTGTGGGTTCAAATGACCTTCCACTCTCACTGAATGAAGCCCTGCCCCCCATTAACTCAAATTCAGAAACTCCAGGTCTCCTCTCTGAACAGACTGCCAGGCTTGAACTTGAGAGCCCTTGAGCCTGCTATACCAGAATCTGAGCACAAGAGTACCCAGGCACAAAAGGGTCAAGAGACCGGTTTTTAACAACAAGAAGCCTTTAGCAGTGGCAGACTGGTTCCTCTGGGACCACAAGCCAGTACCTAGTTGGCACTTGCTGTTGACCTTCATCCTCAAGAGCTCCAGCCTCTTATGACACCACAGGGACTGGGGTTGTTTCCGAATCTGCTTTAGTGTTTGCCTTTATCTGAGAAGTGTATGTGTTTTAGATCTTATTTAATTTCTCAGAAGTTCAACACCATCGGGAGCTGAATCAATAGTTCCTAGAGATTGTATCCAGCTGCCCTAGGATTAGACCCAGGAAAATCAGCTTTTAAAAGATCTAAAGATCATGTGATTGTGCACTCTGCCAAGCATCTGGCCGCTCTTGGAAGAAAAAAAGGCTGACGTCTGAACTAATTTTCTCCATGCCACACATAACTCAGGGGTACACACTCCATTACTTTTAGAAGGAAATAAAGCGCCAAAGCCTGGATCAGCTAATCCACGGGGGAGACTGTTATTAATACAGATGCAAAGAATCTTCCCACAGTGGGTGGACACCTCCTCCAGCTCCTGTTCTGTTGCATATCCTGGTTTCTTGCTCCACAAGTGAGGCTGAGCAGTCTCTCTTGACCTGGGTTGTAAAGGCGTGCTGGTAGCACCTGTGTCACATCTAACTGGAGAATTCCCTCATCTCACCCACAGGAGAATTTTTATCTTTTCTGAAGGCACGAGGACCTGCTGTCTTCCTTACCACAGCGCCTCCTCAGCTTTGTGAGATACTGTTCCCCAAGGTAAGTCTGCAGGTGGAGACTGCCAATGGCTCCTACCAGTGCTCCAGAAAGGCATCTCTCAAAAATGAAGACATTCACAAACCAGAAGACTCATAACTCAAACTAAGGAGTACAAAGGCAACATGGGCATCATGTCCTTAGATATTCTAGACGACTGGTTTAAAATCTCCTTGGCTCCATTTTTAAAAGCCAAAGAAAACCGGAGACAGCAAACACTGACATTTCTTTTTGAGAGGAAATGATAAAATCCTGCATGTCAGCTTTAATTTTATTTGCTTTCTCTTCTATGCTTGACCCTAACACAAAACATTCTATTCATTGGGTTGTACCTCAACTCTGTTTTGATATTCTATTCTGTGTCCTCCTCCATTTCACTTTTCTCTCCATCACCTGGTCAACTATGATTTGGCTATTTTTTCCTTTATTTTTTCCAGTTTTATTGAGATATGATTGACATTGTATAAGTTTAAGGTGTACAACAGGTGGATTTGAAGAGCTAATTTATGGTAATACAATCACCATCATAATAGCATTAGCTAACACCTCCATCATGTCACATAACTATCATTCTTCTTTGTAGTTAGAACGTTCAAGATCTACTCTCTTAGCAACATGCAAGTATATAGAACACTATTATAAACTATAACCACCATGCTGTTCATTAGATTCCCAGAATGTATTTGTCTTATAACTGGAAGTTTGACTAAGTCCCCTTTTGCCCCCCTCGCCAGTGCCTGGCAACTACCTTTCTATTCTGTTCCTAGGAGTTAGGCTTTTTAGATTCTACATATAAGTGAGATTTGGTCTTTCTCTGACTTCTTTCACCTAGCATAATACTTTCAAGGTCCATCCATGTTGTTACAAACAGCAAGATTTTCTTCTTTCTTATAAATAACACTCCACTGTGTATATACACCACAATTTCTTTCTCCATTCATCCATTGATGGACCCATTGTTTCCATGTCTGGGCTGTTGTGAATAATGCTGCAGTGAACACAAGAGTGCAGATATCTCTTCAAGATCCTGGTTATATTACCCTTTGGATATGTACCCCCAAGTGGGATTGCTGGATCACATGATAGTTCTATTTTTTATTTTTTAAGGAACCTTCATAATGTTTTCCATAGTGGCTATACCAATTTACATTCCCACCAACAATGCTCAAGGCTCCTTTTTTCCACATCCTCACCAACACTTATCTCTATTCTTCTGGTAACAGCCACTTTAACAAGCCTGAGGTGGACATCTCCTTGTGGTTTTGATTTGCATTTCCCTAATGTTTAGCAATGTTGAGTACCTCTTCATGTACCTGTTGGCCATTTGTATGTCTTATTTGAAAATGTATTTATTTAGTTCTGCCTATTTTTAAAATCAGATTATTTGGTTATTTTTCCTATTGAGTCAGATGAGTTCTTTATATATTTTGGACACTAACTCATCAGATACATGACTTGCAGATATTTTCTCCCATTTCATAGTTTGCATTTTTATTTGTTGTTTCTTTTGCTGGGAAGAAGCTCTTTAGTTTGATATAATCACAATGATCAAGTTTTGTTGCTATGAATTTGGTGTTATATCTCAAAATCATCACAAAAACCAATGTCAAGAAGCCTTTTCTCTGTGTTTTCTTCTAGGAGTTTTAGCTTCAGGTGTTGTGTTTAAGTCTTTATTAATTTTTGTTAATAATAAAAGGTAGGGGTTCAATTTCATTATGCATTTGGCCATCCAGTGCTACCAACACCTTTTGTTAAAGAGGCTAGTCTTTCTTCATTGAATATTCTTGGCTCCCTGTCAAATATTAGTTAACCATATATGAAAGGGTTATCCTTTTTTATGCCACTATGATGCTATGTTAATTACTATAGATTTGTAGGATAGCTTGAAATAGTTATTAGCTGTAATAGTATTATTTGAAACAAGAAGTGTGATCCCTCCAATGTATTCTTTTTTTGTCATGATAGCTTTGACTATTTGGGATCTTTTTTGGTTCCATATAAATTTTAGGGTTGTTTTTTCTACTTCTGTGAAAAATGCCGTTGGGACTTTGGGAGGGATCACATTGAATCTATAGATGACTTGGGGTTATATGGACACTTTTAACAATATTAACTCTTCTGAATCATCAACATAGGATATCTTTCCATTTCTTTGTCCTTTTTTTTTTTTTTTTGTCAAAGTTGTGTGTCTCACAGTGTACATATCTTTCACCTCCCTGGATAAGTTTATTCCTAAATATTTTATTGTTTTTGATGTTATGATGAAGGGGGTTGTTTTCTTTTATCCTTTTTCAGATATTTCATTGTTAGTATATTGAAACACACCTAATTTCTCTTTTTTCTCCCACTATCCTAGTTTTCAAACTAGGTTTCCAAAGTTTTTCCTAGTTTCCAAAGTTTTCAGTTTTTCAAACTTTAATTTTTTTATTTTGTATTGCGGTATAGCCAGTTAGCAATGTTGTAGTGAACAGCAAAGGGACTCAGCCATACAAATACATGTATCCATTCTCCCTCAACCCCCTGCCCACCCCCACCCTTGCATCCAGGCTGGCACATAACATTGAGCAGAGTTCCATTTGCTATACAAGAGGTCCTTAATGGTTACCCACTTTGAATATAGCAGTGTGTACATGACCTTTCCAAACTCCCTAACGATCCCTTCCCCACAACAACCATAAGTTCCTTTTCTAAGACCATGAGTCTCTCTTTGTTTTGTAAGTTCATTTGTATCATTTCTTTTTAGAGTCCACATAGATGTCATATGATATTTCTTCTTCTCTGTCTGACTTACTTCACTCAGGATGATACTCTCTACTAGGTCCATCCACGTTGCTGCAAATGTCATTATTTCATTCTTCCTAATAGTTGATTACTATTCCACTGTATATATGTACCACTTCTTTATACATTCCTGTGTCAAAGGACATTTAGGTTATTTTCATGTCTTGGCTCTGTCTCTTCATTCTTCCTGGAGTTATTTCTCCACTGATCTCTAGTAGCATATTGGGCACCTGCTGACCCGGGGAATTCATCTTTCAGTGTCCTATCTTTTTGCCTTTTCATACTGTTCATGGGGTTCTCAAGGCAAGAGTACTGCTGTGGTTTGTGCTCTCTTCTCCAGTGGACATTTTGTCATAACTCTCCACTATGACCTGTCCGTCTTGGGTGGCCCTACACAGCATGGCTCACAGTTTCATTGAGTTAGACAAGGCTGTGGTCATGTGATCAGATTGGTTAGTTTTCTGTGATTGTGGTTTTCCTTCTCTCTGCCTTCTGATGGAGAAGGATAAGAGGCTTTTGGAAGCTTCCTGATGGAAGAGACTGACTGAGGGGGAAACTGGTTCTTGTTCTGTTGGGTGGAGCCATGCTCAATAAATCTTTAATCCATTTTTCTGTTGATGGGTGGGGCTGTGTTCCCTCCTGTTGTTTAACCTGAGGCCGACCTATAGTGGAGGTAATGAAGATAATGGCGACCTTCAAAAGGCCCCATGCACACTCTGCTGCACTCAGTGCCCCTGACCCTGCAGCAGGCCACCGCCAACCCACGCCTTTGCTGGGCACTCCTAGACACTCACAGGCAAGTCTGGGTCAGTCTCTTGTGGGGTCACTGCTCCTTTCTCCTGGGTCCTGATGCACACAAGGTTTTGTTTGTGCCCTTCAAGAGTCTGTTTCCCAGGCCTGTGTGAGTTCTGGAGTCAAAGCAAAAACAATACCGAGTTGTGGATGTGACTGGTGTTTGAAGTCAAGTCTGATGCTGTAAAGAGCAATATTGTATGGAACCTGGAATATTAGGTCCATGAATCAAGGCAAATTGGAAGTGGTCAAACAGGAGATGGCAAGAGTGAACAGTGACATTTTAGGAATCAGAGAACAAATATGAACTGGAATGGGTGAATTTAACTCAGATGACCATTCTATTTACTACTGTGGGCAAGAATCCCTTAGAAGAAATGTAGCAGCCATCATAGTCAACAAAAGAGTCCAAACTGCAGTACTTGGATGCAATCTCAAAAGCGACAGAATGACCTCTGTTCGTTTCCAAGGCAAACCATTCAATTTCACAGTAATCCTAGTCTATGCCCCAACCAGCAATGCTGAAGAAGCTGAAGTTGAACAGTTCTATGAAGACCTACAAGACCTTCTAGGATTAACACCCAAAAAAGATGTGCTTTTCATTATAGGGGACTGGAATGCAAGGATAGGAAGTCAAGAGATACCAGGAGTAACAGGCAAATTTGGCCTTGGAGTACAGAATGAAGAAGGGCAAAGCCTAACAGTTTTGCCAAGAGAATGCACTGGTCATAGCAAACACCCTCTTCCAGCAACACAAGAGAAGACTCTACACGTGGACATCACCAGATGGTCAATAACAAAATCAGATTTATTATATTCTTTGCAGCCAAAGATGGAGAATCTCTATACACTCAGCAAAAATAAGACGGGGAGCTGACTGTGGCTCAGATCATGAACTCCTTATTGCCAAATTCAGACTTTAACTGAAGAAAGTAGGGAAAACCACTAGACCATTCAGGTACAACCTAAATCAAATTCCTTATGATTATACAGTAGAAGTGATAAATAGATTGAAGGGATTAGATCGGACAGACGGAGTGCCTGAAGAACTATGGACAGAGGTTCATGACATTGTACAGGAGGCAGTGATCAAAACCATCCCCAAGAAAAGAAATGCAAAAAGAAAAAAGGGTTGTCTGAGGAGTCCTTACAAATAGCTGTGAAAAGAAGAGAAGAGAAAGGCAAAGAGAAAAAGAAAGATATACCCATTTGAATGTACAGTTCCAAAGAATAGCAAGGAGAGATAAGAAAGCCTTCCTTAGTGAGGAGTGCAAAGAAATAGAGGAAAAGAATAGAATGGGAAAGACTAGAGATCTCTTCAAGAAAATTAGAGATACCAAGGGAACATTTCATACAAAAATGGGCACAATGAAGGACAGAAATGTTATGGACCTAACAGAAGCAGACGATATTAAGAAGAGGTGGCAAGAATACACAGAAGAACTATACAAAAAAGATCATCATGACCCAGATAACCATAATTGTGTGATCACTCATCTAGAGCCAGACATCCTGGAGTGCAAAGTCAAGTGGGTCTTAGGAAGCATCACTACAAACAAAGCTAGTGGAGGTGATGGAATTCCAGTTGAGCTATTTCAAATCCTAAAAGATGATGCTATGAAAGTGCTGCACTCAATAGGCCAGCAAATTTGAAAAACTCAGCAGTAGCCACAGGACGGGAAAAGGTCAGTTTTCATTCCAATCCCAAAGAAAGGCAATGCCAAAGAATGCTCAAACTACCGCACAATTGCACTTATCTCACATGCTAGCAAAGTAATGCTCACAATTCTCAAAGTCAGGCTTCAACAGTACATGAACCATGAACTTCCATATATTCAAGCTGGATTTAGAAAAGGCAGAGGAACCAGAGATCAAATTGCCAACATCTGTTGGATCATCAAAAAAGCAAGAGTTCCAGAAAAACATCTACTTCTGCTTTATTGACTGTGCCAAAGCCTTTGACTGTGTGGATCACCACAAACTGTGGAAAATTCTTCAAGAGATGGGAATACCAGACCAGACCACCTGTGCTGCGTCCTGAGAAATCTGTATCTAGGTCAAGAGGCAACAGTTAGAACTGGACATGGAACAACAGACTGGTTCCATATCGGGAAAGAAGTACATCAAGGCTGTATACTGTCACCCTGCTTATTTAACTTATATGCAGATTACATCATGAGAAATGCTGGACTGGATGAAGCACAAGCTGGAATCAAGATTTCCGGGAGCAGTATCAATAACCTCAAATATGCAGGTGACACCACCTTTATGGCAGAAATTGAAGAAGAACTAAAGACCCTCTTGATGAAAGTGAAAGCGAAGAGTGAAAAAGTTAGCTTGAAACTCAACACTCAGAAAACTAAGATCATGGCATCTGGTCCCATCACTTCATGGCAAATAGATGGGGAAACAATGGAAACAGTGACAGACTTTATTTTGGGGGGCTCCAAAATCACTGCAGATGGTGACTGCACCCATGAAATTAAGATGCTTGCTCCTTGGAAGAAAAGCTATGACCAACCTGACAGCCTATTAAAAAGCAGAGACATTACTTTGCCAACAAAGGTCCATATAGTCAAAGCTATAATTTTTCCAGTAGTCATGTACAGATGTGAGAGTTGGACCATAAAGAAGGCTGAGTGCTGAAGAATTGATGCTTTTGAACTGTGGTGTTGGAGAAGACTGTTGAGAGTCCCTTGGACAGCAAGCAGATCTAACCAGTCCATCCTAAAGGAAATCAGTCCTATCAGTCCTAAATATTCATTGGAAGGACTAATGCTGAAGCTGAGCCTCCAATACTTTGGCCACCTGATGTGAAGAATTAACTCGTTGGAAAAGACTCCTATGGTGGGTAAGATTGAAGGCGGGAGGAGAAGGGGATGGCAGAGGATGAGATGGCTGGATGGCATCACTGACCCAATGGACATGAGTTTGAGTAAACTCCAGGGTTGGTGATGGACAAGGAGGCCTGGCATGCTGAAGTCCATGGGGTCACAAAGAGTCGGATATGACTGAGCTACTGAAATGAACTGAACTGAATCCCTTATCATTTGCAAATATTTTGTGTTAAGAATTTTTGCATTTTTATTTGTCAGGGATATCAGCCTGGAGTTTTCTTCCTTAGAGTGTCCTTTTCTGGCTTTGGTACCACATTATGCTAGCCTCATAAAATGACTTTTCGAGTGTTCCTTCCACTTTCATCTTTTGGAACAATTTGAGAAGGATTGGCATTAATTCTTCTTTAAATGCTTGGTAAAATGTGCTTAGTCGCTCAAGTTGTATCTGACTCTTTGCGACCCCATGGGCTGTAGTCTGTCAGGCTCCTCTGTCCACCGGGATTCTCCAGACAAGAATACTGGAGTGGGTTGCCATGCCCTCCTTCAGGGTATCTTCCCAACCCAGGAATAGAACCCAGGTGTCCTGTATTACAGGCAGATTCTTTACCATCTGCACCACCAAGGAAGCCCAGAATTTACAAGAGAAGCGATTTGGTCTATAGCTTTTCTTACTGGGAGGTTTTCGATTATTGATTCAATCTCCTTTCTCATAGTTCATTTGTTTGGATTTTCTATTTTTTCATGATACAGTCTTGTTAATTTGTATGTTTCTGAGTGTTTTTTGTTCTTTTTTAACTGATGGATGTTTGAAGTTTTTTTTCACACAAATCCTGAGTTTTATTGGGGAGCATGATTTTGTAAACATACTTTTTTATATAAGTAAGGTTATGAGAAAAACAAGTTTTAAAGAACTTTGCTATTGTTATAAATTATATCATCTGCTCGCTTACGGACAAACTTTCCCTAAATGATTCAGGTGATTTTTTTTTTTTTTTAGTTCTACCAGTTTATTTCTAGCAACCCATCTCCCTCCACCCTCCTCAGGCATGCGTACTCAGTCATGTAACCCCATGGACTACAGCCTACCAGGCTCCTATGTCCCTGGACTTTTCCAGGCAAGAATACTGGAGTAGGCTGCCATTTACTTCTTCACAAGTGATTTGTTTTTAATACTTCTGACTTTTACATCTGATTTTTTTCTATTGGTGTATAACTGATTCAAAATGTTGTTTTAGTTTCAAATGTACAGCAAAGTGAATAAGTTATATATAAACACATATCACCACCCTTTTTTAGATCTTCTCCCCATATAGACCATTTATATAGAGTGTTGCGTAGAGTTCCGTGCTACACGGTAGGTCTTATTAGTTACCTATTTTATATATGGTAGTTTGACTGTCAATCCCAGTCTCCCAATTTATCCATTTCTTGCCCCTTATCCCCTAGTAACTATAAGTTTGTTTGCTACATCTGTGACTCTAATTCTGTTTTGTAAATAGGCTCATTCATACCCATTTAATTTAAAGATTCTGCATACAAGCAATATCACATGATGTGTGTCTTTCTCTGTATGACTTATGTCACTTGGTATGACAGTCTGTAGGTCCATCCATGTTGCTGCAAATGTAATTATTTAATTATTTTTTAGCTGCATAATATTCCGTTGTCTATCGGTACCATATCTTCTTTATCCATTCCTCTGCTGATGAATAGGTAGATGGCCTCCACGTCCTGGCTATTGTAAATAGTGTTGCAATGAACAAAGTGCATGTATCTTTTAAAATTATGGTTTCCTTCTGGTATATGCTTAGGAATGGGATTGCTGGGTCATATGTAGTTCTATTTGTAAGGAACTCCATGCTGTTCTCAATAGTGGCTGTGCCAGTTTACACTCCCACCAACTGGGTGAGAGGGCTGCCTTTCCTCCATACCCTCTCTAGCATTTACTGTTTGTAGATCTTTTGATGATGGCCATTCTGACCAGTGTGAGGTGATACCTCATTGTAGCTTTTGATTTGTGTTTATCTAATAAATAGTAAGTGATGTTGAGCATCTTTTCATGTGCTTCTTGGCCACCTATTATGTCTTTGAAGAAATGTCTGTTTAGATGTTCTGCCCGTTTTTAAATTATTTTTTTTTTAATATTGAGCTGTATGAGTTGTTTCAAGGATTAATCTTTTGTCAGTTGCTTCATTTGCAACTATTTTCTCCCATCCTGAGGGTTGTCTTTTTGTTTTATGGTTTCCTTTGCTGTGTAAATGCTTTTAAAAGTTGAATTAGATCCCATATATTTTTGTTTTTGTTTTCATGACTCTAGAAGGTAGGTCAAAAAAAGGATCTTGCTCTGATTTATGTTGAAGAGTGTTCTGCCTGTGTTTTTCTCAAAGAGTTCTATAATGTCCTGTTTCTAAGCGTTTATCCATTTCTTTTAGATTATCCAATTTGTAGATATGTGATTGTTCCCAATAGTCTCTTAGGATCCTTTGTATTTCTGTGGTATCCACTGTAATGTTTCCTCTTTTTCATTTATAATATTATCTATTTCAGTCTTTTTCTTAATCTGGCTGAAAGTTTGTCAGTTTTATCTTTCAAAAAACCAGCTTTTAATTTCATTGATCGTTTCTGTACTTTTCCTGGTCTCCATTTCATTTATTTATGTTATCCCCTTCCTTCTGCTAAACGTGGGCTGTTTCTTTTCTAGTTCCTTAAGGGATAAAGTTAGGCTGCTTGAGATCTCTTTTTTAAATGTAGACATTTATTGCTATAACATTTTCTTAAAACTGCTCTTGCTGTATCCCATAGGTTTTGGTATGTTGTGTTTTGTGTTACATTCAAGGTGGGTTTTTAATTTTCTTTTTGGTTTCTTCTGTGACCCATTGTTTGTTTAGGAGTATGTTGTTGGATTTCCAGTTATTTGTGAAAATTTCAGCTTTCTTCTTGTTATTGATTTCTAGTTTTATACCATTGTGGTTGGGAAAGATATGATTTCCATCTTAAATTTGCCACGACTTGTTTGCCAGGTCATAAGACCTCTCATGTGACCTGTTGTGGAGAATGTTCTGTGTGCATTTAAGAAGAATGTGTATTCAGTCTGTTGGATGGAATGTTCTATATGTATCTGTTTGATTAATTGGATCTGAAGTATGGTTCAAAAAAACCCGAATGTTTCTTTGGTTTTCTGTCTAGATCTATCTTTTGTTAAAAGTGGAACATTGAAGTCCTCATCTATTACTGTATCGTTGTCTATTTCTCCTTTCAGATTTTTGTTAATATAGCAATCCCTGCTCGCTTGTGGTTTTCACTTGCATGAGTATCTTTTCCTACACCTTCACTCTGAGCCTGTGTGTGTCCTTAAAACTGAAGTGAGTCTCTTGTAGGCAGCATACAGTTGAGTCTTGTTTTTTTAATCCCACCAGCCACTCTTTGTTTTTATTTGAGAATTCAAAGATTCATATTTGAAGAAGTTATTGAGAGGTAAAGACTAACTAATGCCATCTTTTTGTTTTCTGGCTGTTTTGAGGTCATTTGTTACTTTCTTCATCTATTGCTACATACCTTTGTGAGATGTGAGATGACTTTCCATAGTGATATGTTTTAATCTGGGCTTCCCCTGTGGATCAGATGGTAAAGAATCCTCCTGCAATGCAGGAGACCCAGGTTCAATCCCTGGGTCAGGAAGATCCCCTTCAGGAGGAAGTGGCAACCCACTCCAGTATTCTTGCCTGGAAATTCCATGGACAGAGGAGCTTGGTGGGCCACAGTCCATGGGGTCACAAAGAGTTGGACATGGCTGAATGACTAACACAACAATGCTTTAATTTCCTTCTCTTTATGAATCAACTGTAGGCCTTTGCTTTGTTATTACCATGAGGCTTACATAAAGTAACTTATAGATTTATTAGTCTACTTTAGGCTGATAATTTGAGTGCAAAACCCTTTTACTTTCTCTATGTTTTTATGTCAAATTTACATATATTATGTATTCATCAACAAATTACTATAGCTATAACTTTTTAAAAATACTTTTGTCATGTAGCTTTTATACTAGCATTAAATAACACACCACCATATTAGAGTATTCTGAATCTAACTATATACTTCTCTTGACCAGTATTCTGTGTATTTTTATATGTTTTCAGGTTACTAATTGGCATCCTTCATTTCAGCTTGAAAAATTCCTTTCAGCATTTTCTGTAAGTAAAGTCTAGTGGTGGTAAACTTCCTCAGTTTTTCTTTGTTAGGCAAAGTATCTCACCTTCATTTCTGAAGGAAAAAATTTCATAGGTAAAGTATTCTTGGTTGGCAGTTTTTCTTCCTTAGTACTTGAATATATTATCCTATTCTCTTATGGCTTATAAGGTCTCTACTGAGAAATCTGCTGATTTCCTGACGGGCGTTCCCTTTTATGAGACTTTTTTTTTCTCTTGCTGCTCTAAAATTTTTTATTTTAGACAATTTTCAATGTATCTTGGGAAGATCATTTTAGATTGAAATTTTGGCATAACCTATTAGTTTCAAGAACTTGGAAGTCCAAATTTCTCCCCAGTTTGAGAAATTCTCAGCCATTATTTCTAAGTAATTTTTCTACCTATTTCTCCAAGTCCTCTCCTTCTATAACTCCAGTGATACATACAGTGTTTCTCTTACTGGTGTCCCCTAAGTCCTATAAGTGTTCTTCCGTCCTTTTCATTCTTTTTTCTTTCTGCTTCTCTGATTAGATAATTTCAATTGATCTGTCTCATTGATTCTTTGTCTTGTTCAAGTCTGATAATGAAGGTCTCTGTTGAATTTCTCAATTCAGTCATTGTATCCTTCAGCTCCAAAATTTTCTTTTTCAGATTTTCTATTCTTTTATGTACATCTTAATTGTTTTTATACTGTTTTCCAGATACCATTCAATTGTTTGCTCTCTTATAGCTCTCCAAGTATCTTTAGACAATTATTTTAAATTCTTTATCAAGAAATTCCTGGGTCTCCATTTCTTTAGGGCTAGTTACTTGAAATTTACTAGATTCCTTGGATGGGGACATATTTCCGTGATTCTGTGTGATCCCTGTCGTCTCTCCTAGGTGTCTTGTGCCTTTGATGAAGCAGTCACCTCCTCTTCCAGACATTATGGATTGATTTTGGTAAGTGAAGACTTTCACACCTGGAAGGGTTGGGGGGGAGCAGAACACACTGTGACCCCAGGTCAGGGGTGCAGGGTAACAAGGTCATGTGATGGCATTGGGTCCAGGAGCGGGGCAGGGTCATGGTGGTGATCTCTTTGGTTCAGGTTGCCGGCATCTATAGCATCAACAACTGAGTGGTCCTTGATGAATGCTGCAGCGAGTCCACAAAGGCTGCAGTGGCTGTTGGGGTCCTTAGCAGCACCCCTAGGTCCAAGGAGCAGGACCGGTGGTGGCGAGTGGAAGCAGTGGTGTACACGCACACACCTGTGGGGGTCAGCTCTAGACGCCTATGTAGTGGCAGGGGCCAGTCGTAGACACACACCTAGTCTTGGGTGCCAGGGCAGGCAGAAAGGGCCAGGGCCCACTGTGAGCACCCTGGCAGCTGCAAGGGTCCCTGGATGTCTGCATGTTCTCCCATGGCCGCACAGTCTTCCCTGGGTGTGTATGCAGCTAGGGAGTTGCCTCCAGTAACAGGAATCAAGCTGGCAGTGGACAAGTGCACAGCTGGAGGAGCTAGCCCCAAGTACACACACAGTGATAGAGCATCTAGGCTGCTGCCGTGTACTCACATAGAGGCCTGGACCAGCTGCTGGTGAGGTCCCTGGGCTCTAGCAGGGGCCAGAGTGGGGCAGGCTGGGGAGAAAATAGGAAGGGACTCGGGGGCTGATGTCAGTGAATGCAAATGCCTGTGGAGTCCATGGTGGTTGTGCTGTCTCTTGGTTTCTTCAGTGGTGAAAGCTGCTGGAATATCTGTGGGGCAGGTGGCTAGGCACTCCAGTTGCTCCTGCTATGTGCCTGCTTCTGGGAGCCCCTGCTTTTTTTTCTTGTTCCTAGACACATCTCTCAGTATCTCAGCTTTGCCCGTCTCTGGGTAACGTGAAACTAAAGTGGAACCTTCATGAGGTGACCCAAAAGGCTGGGGAAGCTGGTCACTCACCCCGCTCCCCCTTTCTTCTTTCTAGCTAGAAGCTCCCTCTTGGCGCTGAGCACTGCTGGCTTTGGGCATAGGAAGATGCAGAAAGAATGAAGCTGTCTTCCCCTTTCTGTGGGGTTATTCTCAGGTTTGATGTTCAACTGCATCGCTGAAGTTTAAGCAGACTCCACAGCTGTTTATGCTCATGGACAGATGTCTACATGTTGATTTCTGTGGAAGAATGGAGACTAGGGATCCTGCACTGCATTTTGGTGGCATCGCCTCCAGTCCTGCAACTCAGGAACAGTCAGATAGAAGAGACCACATAGAGCAAGGTATGTGGGCATGGGCATAAAGCTCAGTACCCTCACCAGGCACACCACTCTCCTAGTATCTCTACATGTTTACCAACTTGGAATCTACTATTTGACCATCATTCCAAACTATCGTCTGGGAGAAGTTAAATCCTAGGCTGACTACTCAATGCCAACAGACACCAGCTCCAGTGGGACCCACTGCAGATGACATAGGAACGGCACACCCTGTCAGTATTTTAATCCTATGATCACAGACGTGCCTTAGTGAACTACACAGTAGCAGGAACACAAAGCACAGGGTATCTCTGCAGATAGATGCTCAGCAAAGTCACCTGCCACATCATTGTATCTCTAGCTATCTATCTCTAGTTAAATTTTGCTTCCCACCCGTAATAGCTGGGCATAATACAGATCACAAGTCCACATACTACTAGTTTAACAGAAAGCAAGTTATTTTCTCTAAACTTTCATTTTTTTATGTGAAATTAGAATGGTAATTATACTTACTGAGAGCTTGTTATGTGCTAGGCACTGTTCTTTGTGCTTTCCATTAATTAATTCATTTAATTCTCATTATAACTCCATGAGAAAGGCACTATTTTTATTCCCATTTTAAATAAGAAAATGAGATACAGAGAGGTTGATACTTGCCCAAGGCCATATAGCTAGTAAGTGGTAGAGCCAGGAGGGCAGTGGTGGCATTTAAACTGAATAGTGCATAGATAATGCTTGCTGCAGGGTCTGGCACACAACCAATACATGATAATTTTTATTACAGTAAAAACCTGGGTGCGTATTTGTTGGGTTAATCTTAGACAAAGCTTGATTTTCTTACACCAGTGGCAGAAAAGTCCCAGACACTTGTTCTCTCAATTTAACATCAACTGTGACCAAGTTCCTCCTAAAACTTTAGTCAGTTATCCACGGTTTTATTGTGGTTCCTCCAAGTCTCGTCTCAAAGTGAAGTCGCTCAGTCGTGTCCAACTCTTTGCGACCCCGTGGACTGTAGCGCACCAGGCTCCTCCGTCCATGGGATTCTCCAGGCAAGAATACTGGAGTGGGTTGCCATTTCCTTCTCCAGGGGATCTTTCCTGATCCAGGGATCGAACCCAGGTCTCCCGCATTGCAGGCAGATGCTTTAACCTCTGAGCCACCAGGGAAGCCCATCTCAGAAGGCTGAGGTTAGGCTTTGTAGACCCGTAATTGCCGTTACATATCTTTTTGTCCCAACTCTTTTCAAATGTAGAACCCATTTTAGCCTGCAACCTATAGTTGGTTGGCTCTCTAGGATAATTACTAGAGAACCACTTTAGTCATCAAAAAAGGCTTCACATGGAGACAGAGTTATCAGAATTTGGCTAAACTGCCTGGTTACACTGTCATCGATCCCACCTACCAAAAGTTGTCTTGTTTTAATGAGATTTTTCCATTAAATTGTACATTTCTGAAAACAGTGAAGAAGCTTCCTAATGTTTTCAGAAAAGGTAGGTATATCTAGAAATGCCTACTTAAAGAGTGTTCTAAAGCAATACTTGATAAAGGGGAAAAGAGGAAAATATGCCAGAAAAAAAAAATAGTTTTTAGAAAAAGCAACACAGAATTTCATTTATGCAACAAATATTTAGAATTTACTGAACATTTCAATATGTAGGCACTGCTCTTGATAATGCAATTTTAGAGCTCAAAGGGACCTTAAAATTATCTGGTCTAGTCTCCTTATTTCATGGAAAATGAGAATTCTGAGGCCCCCAAATTTAAAATAACTTGGCTATCTCCATTCAAAATTAAATGTAATCGATTTTTCTGTCCCTTAAATTAAGCACTTATGTATGCTACTAAATGTTTGTTGAAAGCTATTATTCTCTACCATTTTTAAATTGTCTATTAAGCCTGGTAAAACAATACATGGTAATTGTTTTTAAAACTTATACACAGCAAAAAAACTTTTCTCTAAGTGAGCTAATTAGCATCAGCCATTAGGTTAATAAGCCTTACATTCACCTTTAGTTTCTCCTTTTCCCACAAGACGCCCATCTCTCCTGTCCACACCCCCACTGCTCTCAGATGCTGTCTTTCTGTTCTGTCCTTCCCACTCCATTCTTCCACATGTACCCTCCATTCACGTTTTCTTTTTTTTTTTTTTCACGTTTTCTTTAAAACCAGGGTCAAGTCATATCACTCCTCCTCTCCCTACCCCCAAGCTTCTGAACATTTTCAAGGTCCAAGGCTTTGCCTGGTCCCTCAGTGCCAAACTTACCTTCTTTCTCCCCAGTCTTATTTACCACTATTCTATTTCCTCTGATGTGCCCTTCAAGTTGTTCCTGGCCCTTTCCTAAATATGCCCCCATATTCAAGCTCTTGCTAAGGCATTCCCCTCCATGCAGAATGCTTTTTCACCCATAACCTTCAGAAATCTCATCCAGCCTTAATGCCATCAGCTACCCCTACCCTGTTTTCATTTTCCCAGCAGTCAGCTCCACTCTGTGGCAGGAACCACATCTGACCTTCTATTAGATGATGTGGGGAGATGACTTAATTCTTCTACTGAAAGCAAGCTACCCATTCTGCAAGTACAAGAAGAAATAGTTCTAATTACATTAAAACACCAAATTTATTGCATAATATTGAACTATATGCACACACATAGAAAATAAACATTTCGTATAACTGTATATCTTTTTTTAAATCCTGTATTATAAAGACTGAAAAACTACCAATTGGAATAAGTTTTAAAAAGAAAAAGCAAAAATCTACAGTCCTTCATTGAGATTTGATGCTGTCTCATGGTTCATAAATACTTCATTTTATATAAATAAGTCTTTTCTCTAGTGACTAGTAATTTAAAGTTAGGCTGACATGGATTCTTTGCTCATATAGAATTTTCTTATCTCATGAAGAAGGTTCAGCATGTCGTGATTTTTTAAATACATATATTTGCTTCAAACACAATCCCTAAAATCCCATTGTAAACAAACATTTCAAATGCATTAAACAAAAGTCCCATAATAAAGAATATCCTTAAGTCTTAGCAATTAGGGAAGAGGGGGAAAAAATCTGAATAGAAATATTTGCAATTTAAATATAAATAAAAACTAAAATAGACTGCATGCATCTACTAGAAGGAAAGGAAGGGAGCATTAAGTTAGGTAACAGAAAGTGATGAAAAGTAGCAGGTGGGGAGGAAAGACACAGTGGTGGAGATGGAAAGTAAGAGTTGTAGAAAGAGGCAAGATATTTATTTTTTCTACTTTTCTAAGAGAAAATACTCCTTAAAAAATTAATGCAACTTGCTCCAAAAGCAAAATGATGGAAGAGGGTGGGGACCTGTTACCTCATCTTTTTGTCAGAAGGGCTTGGCGGAGCAACCAGACAAAATTCGGCTCAGCTACAAAGCTAAGCAGCTTTGCACAGCCTTGAGGAGGGCCAGGAACAGGCAGGGCCACAGGAAGGCAGCTAGGCCCTCGAGAACTTTAAAAAAACAAAACAAAACAAGAAGGCATGTTTGTTAAAGGCTCCCATAAATTCTCAAGAGTTCTGCCAAAGTCATGGACCCACACTCAGCTTGTTGGGCTTGGGAATTTCTGAAGTAGTCCTTTCCTCCTTAGTCCTGAGGGTTGGGCTGCAACAAGCCAGGAGCATTTCCAAGGCTGCAGAGAAAGATGTTCTACATGTGCAGGAGAGAAAGGATGGGTCAGTCAAATCACTCTTGCAGAGGAATGAGAAGTCAGAAGAAGGACAAGGAAGTGTTAGGAGGAAAGATCAAGGCTGAAAGATTTGGGAAATAATTTAAAAATCTACTGCCCTTTATCCAGTAGAGTGCAACATAGTCACAAGTGCAAGGAACACTGGGGAGTTTGGTTCAGGTTTGGGATTCAAAAGTTCCAACCTGCTATACAGTAAAAAAAATAGAACTCACTCCCTATGATTTTCTGTATGGGCCTCACTGTGGCTGTTGAGAAAAGAAGGGAAATCTGGGGCAAGCTGGGGTTCTCAGGCCAAACTGAACCCCTCGTAGTTGTCGAGGGCCTGAGTGAGCCGCGCCCGCAGGACCTCTTTGCTGCTGTACTTAGGGAGGTCAAGAAGGTTGTAGCAAGTGTGGGCCACAGGCAGGTACTCCTCTCCGCTGGCTGTGGACTGGATGACGATCTGCAGGCTGGCCATGCCATAGATGGGAATGCGATCACTGCCCGTCAGGAACACTGTGGAGAAAGAAAAGAGGAATTACCAGCTACGCAAATGTGCTCAGTGGCCCTGGGAAGTACCGAAGGGAAGGAGTGACACCCTGTGGCTTGTGTGTGAAGTGCAACCACTTTTATGTGCGATTTATATTAATATTAAATCTGCTCACTCTTACAGAGCAGGAGATTGACTTTCAAATTCTGTTCTTTTGGTTTCATATGGACTTAGAAGTCTATACTTTTCATTGGCTAATTTCAGACCCCAATTATATGCTGACACAAAGAATGCACCCAGTGAAAAAATGCTCAAAAATGCCCTCACATAAAAAATGACCTCGGACCTAGTCTGTCAGAGTGAAGTATGTCAGAAAGAGAAACAAAGATCGTATATTAACGCACATATGTGGTATCTAGAAAAATGGTAGAGACGAACTTAATTCCAAGGCAGGGCTAGAGATGCAGAGAACGGACATGTGGATATGGGGGTAAGGGTAGGGGGAGGTGGGACGAACTGGGAGATTAGGATTTACACGTTTACCATGTGTAAAATAGACAGCTAGTGGGAGCCTGCCATAAGGCGCAGGGCTCTCAGCTCAAAGCTCTGCGATGACCCAGAGGGGTGGGGGAGGGGCTACATGTGTACACACATAGCTGGTTCACTTTGTTGCATAGCAGAAACCAATATGCCCTTGTAAAGCGATTATATTCCAATGAAAAGTTTTTAAAAATCACCCTTCCCTTAAAATGGCCTCCATCAAATCTGTGTTCTCATAAATGTTATCAGCCTTCACAAAATCAAAGAGGAAGGGGATTGCTGCCAGAGGAAAAGAGCTGACCTCAGGGAAACCAGGAAGAAGATGATAGTCTATGTGGCCTCAGGGTCTCCTCTCCCCTCAAGTGTCTGCTTCTACCCCCTTTGCTGGTGAATTTCCACTTGGGATCTGTTTGCTTGCCTTTCCCTTAAACCGGGAGATCTGACACCAGCAGTATATGAAGTATTTCACTCTTGCAACACGCTGTAACTTAGGAAAAAGAGACCAACCCTTCTGTCTTTTCCAGTTTTCCAGCACCAGATAACCTTTGTTGAACTGCTAGAAAATCTACAATGATATCATTAGTTAAGGAGCACTTTCAAATAACCTGACACTACCTGAGGCTGTGATATATATAAACATTCTTGTCAAATCTATAGAGTCTAATAAAGACTATAATAAATATAGTCTAATAAAGTCTATTATTATTAGACTATACTATACTATACTATAGAGTCTAATAATAGATTTATGAAAGTCTAAAGGTCTCTGAACAGAAAAATGTCTTATTTAAAGGAAACCCGCAGACCAAGATCAGGCTCTTCTTGATTGTCATCGCTCTTGTCACAGCTCTACAAGCCCCACTGGCAATCTTATCCTGTCACTTGACTCACAAGCCACTGTTTCTCAAGAGCCCAGGTAACTGGGCAGAGGGGAAGCAGGGATTTTTTAAAGGAATTCTTCTGTAAGATCTCTACTTCCTCTCATCTTTACTCCCTGTGAGCAGTAGAATCTGGGGGTAAATCTTGCATTAATACTAATATATGCTTATTCTTATAAAGCAAAAGAGACTGCCTTTCAAATTCTATTTTTAAATTTTATACTATTCACTGGCTAACTTACGATCCTGATTACAGAATGACACAAAGATGTCTACTATTTTTAAGAGGCTCAATTTCATTTTCCTTTCTGAATGTATTACCATTCTCAAATGTCATCCAGCCAGTCACAAAGGACCACTTATTGTATGATTTCATTTATATGAAATGTCCAGCACAGGGGAATCCATAGAGACAGCAGATTAGTAAGGGGTGGGAAGCTCAGAGAAAATTGGGAATGACTGCTAACAGGTACACTGTTTCTTCTCGGGGTGATACACATGTTCTAAAACTAATTGATAGTTTCACAACTGTGAGTATACTAAAAACCACTGAATTATACACTTTAACTTATTTATTAGTATGTGTGTGTGAATTAAATCTCAATAAAGCTATTATAAATCACATCTGCCCAGTTACACTGAGAGTGGACACTTTAATATTTTTAAAAGGCTAGGGAAAGAAGGGAGGTTAATCCAAACAATTTGATTTCATCAATGTAATACTTCAAGGAATCACATATAAAATACCTAGTATTTCTAGAGCAATAAAAAAAAGTGAAATGCTTTTCTTCCTTTTCATTCAACCCATCCTATTAAGCAACAAATAAAGATTAACAACCTCTACTGTGCCTGAGACATCACTAAGACAAAAAGTGTAAATATATTTCCTTACTTAGCCTTTCCCCGGAAAAGGAAATGGCAAGCCACTCCAGTATTCTTGCCTGGAAAATCCTATGGACAGGGGAGCCTGGTAGGCTATACAGTTCATGGGGTCACAAAGAGTTGGACACAACTGAATGAGTGAGCACGCTTACCCTTTACCATTTAAAAGAGTTGAACTTCACCCATGTAGTATACCATCCTATACCAAACAGAAAACCAAAATGTGGACAAATACCGTATGGACATTATTGATACTTACAAAGAAACTTCTTCTTCTTTTCCAGTGGGAACTCATGAAATGTTTCCCAGAATAGTTTCACGGTGGGATGTGTGGCTGAGTAATCACCCTTGTAAATGGCAGTCTGCCCAAAAGAGACAAAAAGAAAAAAAAATTATCTTCCAGAAGCAGAATGTTACAAGTGGACATCTGTATACCATTTGCACTGGAGAGTAAGAAATAAACACTGAGATGAAGGAGACCCCCAAATCCTACTTAATCACAGATCACCCAGAAAGAGACCAAGGTCTGGGTATTCCTGCCCAGACCACTGCTACTCACTCAGAAGTAAAAGACTGCATCTTCTAGGCTTACCTCTTCCAGTTCCTCCCAGTTGTAGCTGCTGTTCCCCACCATCATGGCCCTCAGTTCTGAAGGCTGGAAGAGCTCTAGCACCTTGCCACCACACACCTTTAGGAAGCCGCTGGAGAAAGCTGTGTACCACTCATGAACTGAGATTTGGAAGACATAATTCACATAAGCGTCCACAAATTCCTGCCTGCCAGGAGACCAAAGAAATAGAATACATTTAGCCCAAAGATCTGTGGAATTTATCAAGTTCCCCTTCTACACCGAGGTTGAGACAGATGAAAAATCCTCACCAAGTTCTCTCAGCAGGAGGCATCCTACAGCACCCAGTAGGTTACCACCCAGCCCTAGGATTCCAGCAGTGACTCTCAGGTGATCTGGGGGTAGGGGAGACAGGAAGGAAGGGGAGGGTGGCAGGTAGGTGGATCCATAATATTGATTTTATTTTTCCTGAGGTGCTCCAGTTTTCATCTTGTTTATGATCCTACATAATTTAGTTCAGAAAAGACTTTTTCTGCTTAAAAGTCTAAGATAATGGTTCTAGACTACTTCCTTTCTTTTCAGAAATTAACAAAGCTAAACCCACCTATACATTTGTATCCTCCCCTACTTTAAAGGTAATTTCCTAAAGCCTCACGCTAAATCCCTTAATCACCTCTGGAAAGAACTGTCTTATACAATGGCTCTATCTCACTAACGATCATTCAAATGCTAATTAAGACAATGCTGTGCTGTGCTTAGTCACTGGGTCCTGTCCAACTCTTTGGGACTGTAACCCTCCAGGCTCCTCTGTCCATGGGGGTTCTCCCGACAAGAATACTGGAGTGGGTTACCATGCCTTTCCCCAGGGTATCTTCCCAACCCAGGGATCAAACCCAGGTTTCTCGCATTACAGGAGGATTCTTTACCATCTGAGCCACCAAGGAAGCCAGATTAAGACAATAGCTTTAAAAAAAAAAAAAAAGACAATAGCTTCCTGTAAGCCTGACTCACAGCAAGCTGGCTTCCTGGGCTGCTTATTGTAGGTAAGGAGTTAGTTTTCTGGGCAGGCTTCTGTAGGTTGCAGGTCAGAGTTCTGGTTCGGTTTGGTTTTTTTTGGCTGTTTGTGATTTTTTTTTTAGCCATTAAAAAAAAAAACTGAAATACAGTTAATTTTGAATGTTGTGTTAGTTTCAGGTGTACATAAAGATGTTACAGAAAAACTCAAACTTTTGGCCAACCCAATATATAGTAGTGTGTATGTTAATCCCAAACTCCTAATTTATCTTTCCCCCACCATCCCCTTTGGTAACCATAAATTCGTTTTCTATGCCTGTGAGTCTATTTCCTTTTTATAAATAAGTTCATTTATATCATTTTTTTAGACTTCACATATAAGTGATATCATATGATATTTGTCTTTCTCTGTCAGAGTTCTCATATTTTTATATATGGTCTGGCCATTGTCTGTATGGATATTCCACCTCTGACTAGTGAGGATGTGAACTGTGAACTGAGGCACCTGGGAGAAAAAGTTGCCAATATCTAGAAAAGTTGAAAATGTTAACACCCTTTAACACAGCTACCCTACTACCAGGTGGTATCCCAAAGGGACTCTTCACATGACTGCACAAGAAGACACGTACAGGGGTGTTCATTGCAACATTTTCTTGTAATACAGAGAATTCAGAGAAACAAAATTAAATACCCAGTATGGACAAAGAAAAACCAAGTCATATGATGGAAGCCATAAAGCATAATAGCACTCTAATGGAATTGTGCATGCATGCTAAGTCACTTCAGTCATGTCCAACTCTTTGCAACCCCATGGACTATAGCCCATCAGGTTCCTCTGTCCACAGGATTTCTCCAGGCAACAATACTGGAGTGGGTTGCCATGCCCTTCTCCAGGGGATCTTCCCAAGCCGCATCTCTTACATCTCCTGCATTGGCAGGCGGGTTCTTTACCATTAGCGCCACCTGGGAAGCCAGGTTAACAGAATCAATTAAATCTATAATTATCCAAAGGAATAGAATCTCGAGAACAATGCTGAGTGAAAACCAAGTTTCTGAATGCTAACTACAATATAATAGCACTTAGCACTTGCAAGTTGTTTTTTAACACTTAAAACATTTCTATCTATAGAGCCAGACAGTGGCTTTGCCAATTACGGCTGATGATCCTTGGGCAAGTTATTTAATCTCTCTGTGCCTCATTCTTTTCATCAGTAAAATGGGGAGAATAAGAGAACATAACTAATCGGACTATTATAAAAATTAAATGAGTTAATAATATAAAGTTTTTAGAACTGGGGCTGCTTTGTAAATGTTAGTGATTATTGTTTATGGCTAGGAGATTTTGTTTAGGTGTATGAAATTATATATAATGTACATGTAAAATGTGTTTAATAAAAGCATTAATGTAAAAAGATTTTTGTCTTAAAACACACATTATAAAAATATAAAAACAAAAAAAATATAAAAACATGAAAGAATATGCATAAAATTCGTAAGAGTTTTGTCTATGTGGAAAAGGAGGGTGAGAAGAGAGGAGTAGGATTAAGAGGATGTACAGCAAGAATGTCAGTGGTTTCAGGAATCTTTTCTTAAAAAAATCTGAAGCATATACTATCTGTGTTTACTGTGGATCACAGATACAATGATGTCTGTCACATTAGTTTTGTGCTTTTCTATATTTAAGTCTTTTTCTAAAAATTAAAAAAACTGACACTATGAAGATAGATACTTGCCACGTCTCCTCCTCTGTGATACTATACTTCACAGAACTACAGTGTGAACATCTTGTGTTTCCTCCAGGCATATCCAGTCACCAAAAACTAAACAACCTACACCAATAACTGTTGTGTGAGCCCTAAAAGTTGATTTTTTTCCCATTTTGGAATGCAAGTGCTTTTACTGTGAAAGCATCAACTTCAAAGATAGCTACGGAGAATAAACACATTGCCAGCCACACAACCAGAAAACATGAACAACAGCCAGGCTGCCCACCCCACTGAAGTTCTTTAGTTCAAAGATTTTGGTTGATTTTGATAACTGACCATTTGGGCCACTCGCTTTTTTCTCCTCCCACACATTAAGTTCCTCCTCTTATGTTTTAAATTTATAAATAAAGAATAAGCCCAGAAGGGACTTCCACAGTGGTCCGATGGCTTGCACTGTTCACTCCCACTCCAGGAGGCGTGGGTTCAACCCCTGGTCAGGGAACTAGATCCCACATGTTGCAACTAAGAGTTTGCATGCTGCAACTAAAGGTCCCATGTGCCACAACTAACACCCAGCACAGCAAAATACATATTTTAAAAATAAGTTTTTAGAAGTACGAGCCCATGAAACCCTAGGCCCTCACTGTCAACCTCAATGAAAGTAGAATCCCAGACTCTCACTCACACTCACTTTCTCTGCACCAGCCCCAACCCAACCTTATTATGTGGCCCCGGTAGGCTATGCAATTTCCAGGTCTTGACTTTTTTTTTTTCCCCCCAAAGTGTCCTGATAATTATTTCTGAAGGGCATTTTGCAGTCATAATCATAACCACAAGGGCTGGTTCAGTCACAACATTGGTTAGTGATAGGCCGAGACCAGCACAAAACACTGACAATAGACGTATAATACAGTGGATGGTGGAGTAGACAGGGGTACAAATTTAGGGTCTGCCATGTCCTTTATCTAGTTACTAAGCTGCTCTTTTCTCATCTTTAAAATGGAGTAAATGTTCAGTTTTTAAAATAAAAGCCACTAATGTAAAAATATTGTACATCTTAACTACAGATGCTGAAAGTTCTCACAATGCAGACAATGTACTGCTTTCCTGACAAAGATAAAGCCTGTAAAACAAAGAATGTTGCCTGCCTTCCAGTTCTACAGGTATCAAGTCATAAGCCAATGCAGTCACTGAAAGGAATGAAAGAAAGTAAGTGAAAGTTGCTCAGTCATGTCCGACTCTTTGAGACCCCATGGACTATACAGTCCATGAAATTCTCTAGGTCAGAATACTGGAATGGGTAGCCCCTATAATACAGGATAAAAAAACAAGATTAAATATTCTGTTTTTGGGTCCCAAAATAGTTATGATACATGTCAGGAAGAATTTCAGTGACACCAGATTCTTGATTCTTCCTATACATAAATAAGCACTAAAATCACTTACTCGAGATACTTGATTCTTTTGTGTGTGATTAGAACTCTTTCACCAAGATGTATGTTTGACTATATGTATTTCCCAGTCAAAAAAAAAAAAAAAATTACATATATTGGCTCTTTCTCTACCTCTTAGGAGCAGTTCCTCAGAACTATCTAAGAGGCAGTCTCACAGGCTATAGTACTAAGTAAGGCCACTGAGGGCCTTATAGTCAAAGCTATGGTTTTTCCAGTAGTCATGTACAGATGTGAGTGGACCATAAAGAAGGTTGAGCATAAAGTCTGAGTGGACCATAAAGAAGAACTGATGCTTCCAAATGTGGTTCTAGCAAAGACTCTTAAAGAGTCCCCTGAACAGCAAGGAGATCAAACCAGCCAATCCTAAAGGAAATCAACCTGGACTATTCATTAGAAGAACTGTTGCTAAAGCTGAAGCTCCAATATTTTGGCCACTTGATGCAAAGAGCCTACTCATTGGAAAAGACCCTGATGCTGGAAAAGATCGAAAGCAAAAGGAGAAGGGGGTGGCAGAGGATAATAAGATGGTTAGATAGTATCACCAACTCAATGGACATGAATTTGAGTAATTCTGGTAGACAGTGGAGGACAGAGGAGCCTGGGGCGCTGCAGTCCACTGGGTCGCAAGAGCTGGACCCAGTTTAGCCACTGAACAGCAAGAACAGAGGCCCCTGAATAAATTAAAAAATCATCTCTCTCATACTGTGCATTTTTTATTTCAGTCAGCAGTTGCAGAAATCATGAATGGACCCAGTGCAGACTTTTCCCCTTCATCTGAACTCTCCAAGGCACTAGCAAGGGCCCTTGTGTCTGTCCACCTTCCTGGTGAGTCTAGACGAATTTGGCTGAGTGTCTCTTGTCTTGCTTGACGATCTTGAGTTTTATTCAGTAGTAAGTAAGAAAGGTAACCGACTTTTCATTTGTAAGATATTGAGAAAGTGCCCAGTGGTGCTTAAGTAGGAGGTTGATCTGATGTCTTTCCTCAAATCATCTTTGATTTCCTGTTGTCTTTTCTGTTCTATCTTAACAGAATTTCTTGGATAAAAGTGAAGACACCATATGAGAGCCTTCAGCTCCAAAGGTAAGGGACACAGCTCTTCCTGGCCAGTTACAACTTTCTCAGGCAACTGAGGAACTTGAGTTGTGGCAGAGGCAAGTCCTCATAGTGTGCAGCAGTCTCGAGGGAAACCCACTCATTAATTTACAAATTCATTAACCCAGAGACACATATATAAAAATTGGCCATTCAGTGCTCAGAGCACCCCCACCAGTTTTAGACTGCCAGCAGGAGAAAACAAGACACACAGAAGAGATGAAACGACTCTAGGGTGACACTTTGAAGAATTAAGCCCATAAACCACACATTGGCCCACCACAGTTTTCAATAGTGATTTTACTCTGATAAACCAACTTTCAAATGAGAAAGAGCCTCCTAAACAGAAGAAAATGGGGTGTCAGATGACCCCTGACTAATACCCCAAATTAGGTTTACATATGTATAGAACTTATACTTTTAAGTACTTAACTAGGAACTAAGGAAATCCTCTCTGAAATGGCCAAGGTGCAGCTCTTTTTGACATTCCAAAACCCGTTTCTGCATAAGCAGTTAGAGAAAGCCACCTTGATGAAACATATTTTCAAAATTCTAAGGGCAAAAACTCCTTCTAGGAGGAATCTGCATTTTTCTCCTTGCATCTTTGAGATATACAGGTTCTACCAGAATGCTCAAGAATTCTTCCCTTACTCTTATTTAAACCATCTCTAATTCCTGGGACTGAGGGGGGGAAAATAGGCCTTTAAAATCCAAGCAAGGGACTTCCCTGGTGGTCCACTGTAAGACTCTGAACTATGAATGCAGGGGGCCTGGGTTTGATCCCCGGTTAGGGAACTAGATCCCACATGCCACAACTAAGAGTTCCTGTGCCACAAGTAAAGATTCCACATGCCAAAGTGAAGATTGAAGACCCTGTGTGCTGCAGCTTAGAACCAGCACAGGCAAATAAATAAATAAATATTCAACCCAAGTGACTTAAACTTATTCCAACTGTTATTTATAAACTAGTGAGTTTTATATTGTAATACTTGATTCATGACTAAGTTTTAAAATGAAGCTATGAGATCTCTGGTTATATCTATCTATATGTCTGTGTGTACATTATAGATAAATGTCTCTACTTCTGAATGGTATTGCCAAAATTAATTTGTAGAAGAGCTCTCTACTTAGTTGACTTAAAGGAAATTAAACACCTACATAAAGTCTCAAAAATATAGGAGAAATTAATCCAAATGAATTTCAGGTCACATGATCTGGTAAATATTTAGTTTTAAGTTAATATTCAGTACTAAACTTAGTTTAAGTTTGCTAGTTTAATTAATACAGACTCTTTAAAGTCATCCACATTAGGAGTAATACTTGTACCGAGGTTTACTAAAAGTCATCTAAGATCTCATTTCCATTATAAAATTTGTCAGCAAGAAAAATAACCTGGTATATTATGGAATTTTTATGAGTAAATTAACTGTAAATGAGATGACAGTTTTTAGGTCACTTTAGGAATAATTATACTTTATGGTCTGTTGTTAGTTGTTAAGTCATGTGTGACTCTTTGCAACCCCATGGGGTGTAGCCTGCGAGGCTCCTCTGTCCACGGGATTTTCAAGGCAAGAATACTAGAATGAGTTGCCCTTTCCTTCTCCAGGGGATCTTCCCAACCCAGGGATTAAACCCACATCTCCTGCATTGGCAGGTGGATTCTTTACTACTGAGCCACCAGAGAACCCTTGTTTTTTATGGTATGTTTACTGAAAAACCGCTTCTCCAAATATTTGGTTATTTGAAACTTTAGAGTTTTGCTAAATTATGTTAAATGATGAAAGTTCATTGAATATCTAAATCATTCCAAAATAAAATCAGATACTGAAACATTAATTACTGAACATAGATTTCCCTGTACAGAGAAAATAAAGATATTCAGGACTACTAATAAATACGCTTGGTGCCACATGGAGACATTTTCTATAAGAAAGCACTTTTTTTTTTTTAAAGAAATTACAAACAGTATTCATAAATTTGTCAGTCTACAGAATGCTAAAAGTTTAAAACTTTTAAACTTTTAAAACTGCTTATTTCTTAGTTTTCACTAGAAATTAAGAGTTGAGAATTCTAGCTAATATATGTAATTAAAACTAATAAAATTAATAAGAGAAACATCTTTGTATGCAAGGAAAAAAAACAAGCTATAAGGAACAGAAATGCATTCTGTTAAGGGAAAAGAGAGTAATTTGTCCTGAAGAAAGGTTAAAAAGAGAGAAAGAGAAAAAGAAGTATGGAGGTTCTTTAAAAAAACAAAAATAGAGCTATCATATGATCCAGCAACCCCACTCCTGGGTATATATCAGAGAAAACCATAACTCACAAAGATACGTGCACCCCAATGTTCAGTGCAGCACTATTTACAACAGTCAGGACATGGAAGCAAACTAAATGTCCATTGACAGAGAATAGATAAAAGGTGTGAGATATACACACACACACACATACACACACACACACGAATATTACTTAGTCATCAAAAAGAATGAATTTACGCCGTTTGCACCAACATGGATGGACCCAGAGATTGTCACACTGAGTGAAGCAGTCAGACAAAGAAAATATCATATGATATTGCTTATATGTGGAATCTAAAAAATGGCACAAATTAACTTATTTACAAAATATCTTGAGTCAGAGATACAGAAAACAAACCTATGGTTACCAGTGGGGAAGATAAATCGGGAGATTGGGATCGACATATAAATACTACTATATTTAAAATAGGTAACTATTAATAATAAGGACCTAGTGCACGGCACAGGAAACTCTACTCAATACTCTGCAATGACCTACATGACAACAGAATCTAAAAAAGATTGCATATATGTATAACTGACTCACTTTGCTTACAGCAGAAACTAATACCATCTTGTAAATCAACTACGCTCCAATACCATTTCTCAAAGAAAAAGAGAGGGAGAAAGTATAGGAAGAAATCTAAAGGTTAAAAAAGGAAGTCATAGAATGATGTAAAAAGAAACAGAGAAAAGAGTTTTGTGCATGGTCTGGACTGGCTAAGATAAGAATAAACTTAGCTGAGTTAATGAATTACAATGTTAAAGGTAAGATGGTGCAAAACTAGAATTTGGCTCCCTGTTAAGAGGACAAAGTTTTCTTGGAGTTTTGGTATAATTTTGATAACAGATTTTGAAGTTTTTTTTACTTCTTAAGTAATCTGTTGTAACTTTCTATATTTGCCTTTGAATCTTTGTCACTTTGGTTAAGTGGCAAGTATTATTTCACAGTGACCTATAATTCTATTTGACCAAGAGTTTTAAAAACTCTTGATATCTTTGACAAAATTCCTCATATTGATTTCTAAATGAAGTTCTTTTGACCTGTAGATAACTTTGGGATGCTCCAGAGGGCCCCTGAAACATTTTTGAGAGAAATATTAAACTAATTGGGCTTATTTGATATGTTAAATTACATGGCTAGTATAATCAAATGAAAATAAATAAAATTTAATATTCTAATAGTGTGTAAAAATGACCAAATTTCCTTGACAAATGCATTATAATCAAGTCTTTAACTGCTTTTTGAAAGTCTTTTGTCATCAATATACAATTACTCTTTTACTCTGATGGTTTACAAAAATGCTTTATCTCCAAGTAGACATATAGAAAGGGTTTTTTGACAATCATAGGTTTCTGGTAACTTTCAAATCATACTGCCTAACTGGGTAAGAAATTAAAGAACATGAATGCAAAACCTGATGGCTTCATAAAACTGTAAACAGAGAATCAAGAATTAGTAACATGGAACTGAATGAACTGATGAGGATGGCTATAACTTTTAAGTCTCTGAAAAATTACTGCTGATTCTTTTTAATGTTTTGTTTTCCCAGATTTGAGAAAACTTTTTCTCTTTCCTCTTATGCTAATTATGATTTATAGCAGTTTGGTAAATTATACCTTTGTAAGCAGAATTGAAATATTTATCACTTCTCTGATTTCTCCAGAATTTGGAAACTCTTGGTGAGTATTCTTATTTTCATGGCAATATAATTATTTGCACAATTTCTATAAGAATCTGTTCTCTTTATAACAGAAGATAATTGGAAACACTAGCTATATTACCATAAATTTGGATGGGATGTCATATTTGAGACTACACAAAAATCAGACATGGCCAGACAACTCCAAAGATCTGAGGTGGCCTTAATGGAACCATAAAGCTCCTTTGAAAAACAACCTAGTATTTTGCGTATAGGATTCCTAGAAGCCTTATCAGGTGAATAAGGGTGGCTACTTCCTGGCAGGTGCATGGATCTCAAGATTTTTTGTGGACCTGAAGAGGAGAGGAACCTGCCCAAATCTGTAGATTTTGCAGGCAGAATCTGATGCCTAGTCCTTGACATAGCTTTTCCGGCCTCAGGGACCTTTTAAATGTTCAATCTGAGATTCCTTATGAAGAGATTCAGCAAAAGCAATTTCAAAGAGCCTATATGATCTTAATTTGGCCATAATTGGGAGAAATGAGGGTAATTTTAGACAGAAAAAATTTATTTCAGTGAATATTAATTTCTAGTGTTCTTAACTGTTTTTGTGGTTTATATTTACTGCCTAAGACTCAACTTCCTATATGGCTCCTTGTTAATATGTTGTATTATTATAAGATTTAATTGAATTATTAAAAGGACATTCTAAATTTATTTCTGAAGCTTACCACAGTAATCTATGTTTGCATGAAGATAGATGCCCCATGACCTGCAACCAGGAGATTATATACTAGAAAGACATCATTCAAAGGACTCTCTCCAACCTAGATAAAAGGACCCCACCAGGTATTCATGACTAGCTTATACACAGTGAAACTAAAGGGAAATGATCCTTGGGTTTACATTTCCCACTGAAAAGGAGCCCTGCACCAGACTGGTCTATAGAGAGAGCTCCTGATCGCAAAATCCCCTTGAAACAACACTCAGAGGAGAAACTACATCCTCACCAGGCCGAGAAGACAACAGCAGGAGTACACAGCAATGTTAAAATGCCAGACCAGACCCATATGATCATTTATAGTGTTTTGTTGATTTCTTGGACCTTTTGCATACAAATCAATTTTTTTTAATCATGAACAATAATCCTATACAATTTAAAAAATCAATCCAATTTTCAGACTTGTAGTCACTTACCTGTGTCCAGTACTTCTGGTTTACTTTGGTGGATTTCTTACCTCCAAGGCTCTAACTAGATGGCCCTTGGAAAAATTTATTTTAGAAGAAAGAAGTTATAGGGCCACTAATGATATTACTAGATGGGAATCCCTCACTTGGCTAATCAATCATACTTTTTCTGACCCTGGCTATAACATGAATTCTCTTTTAAAGTTATTCAAGCTCAATCAGGACAATGAGCTAAATTTCAAAGAATGTAACTACCCACTTACTAGAAAAGACCCTCCCTCAATTATGGGATGGATTTATACAGCTAACACTGGGCTACAATCATTTAAGTTTAAAGGCCTGCCTATGTCGAGAACAATTAAATCATATTAAAGATAACCAGTCAAATAACAACAGAAAATTAAGCTGAGTGCCTTATGAACAATGCCAACATATTATTTCCCTTAAATACAGCAATTAGTATGAAACAGACTGGGTCAGGTGACCAGAAATACTGACTCCAACAAATTTACCACATATACAAGCCTGATGGATCAAGAGATCTGTATTTCACTGGTCTGACCATTTAGCAGCTATTTCTGTGCCTTCAGTAGGATTGGAAGATGTAACCACCCAGATCAAAGCCTTCACAAAATTCACCCAACAGGCGTTAAATGATAGTAATCAGGCTATTAGCTTACTCAATTTTGAGATCTCTGTGATGAAAAAAAAGCAGTATTATAAAACACATGGCCCTCAATATCTTTATAGCATCTCACAGAGGCAGGCACCTACAGGTCGTAATTCAAACCAAATGCTGCATCCTTATGCCAGATGAATCCTCCAATATTACCCATTTAATGACTCACATGAATCTGATTTCTGCCTTAAGTGATCTACTTCCTGGTCTTGGTGGTCTACTAAGGAGCTAGTTTCGTTCTGGGAGCTCATGCACAAATCACTACTGTGGTCTTATTAATGTTATTAGCTGTATTACTTACATCCTGCATAAGGTGGCTGTTTCTTGCATTACCCAACATGTCACAAGATCTTCGAGAAAACTAATGATGGCTCAACATCTTGAGGCAACTGATCATGTATACATTCCTATACAAGGGCTTCCCAGGTGGCTCAGTGGTAAAGAATCTACCTGCAATGCAGGAGATGCGGGTTTGATCCTTGAGTTAAGATCCCTTGGAGAAGGAAATGGCAACCCACTCTAGCAATCTTGCTTGGGAAATTCCATGGACAAAAGAGCCTGGTGGGCTACAGTCCTTGGGGTTGCAAAAATTGGCCACAACTCAGTGACTAACAACAATAGTCCTATACAAATTTAACTCTAACGGCGCAACTCTAGATACAGGGAAAGGAACATCCTCGCCTGACCCTGGAATGAACTTCCTTAGCACTGTGGGACAAACTGGTCATGAAATGTCTCCTAAACCTTGGTTCAACTTATGATCTAAAGGGAGGTAGTGGTAAAACAAAGAATATTGCCTGCCATCCAGTTCTACAAGGATCAAGGCATTTGCTATTGCAGTCACTGACCTACAGTATACACTGAAAGGAATTCAGGACGAAAAACAGAATGGAGAGTTTTGGGTTTTGAATACATGGACCCCCTCGATAGTTTCGATACATACTTGAGGAAGAATTTCAATGGCCCCAGATTCTTTCATCTTCCCATATAAAGATAAACACTTCTTTATGATTAGCAGTAATCTTTGACTATGATGTATACCTGACTCCATGTATTTCCCAGCCAAAAAATTCATAGATACTGGCTTCTCCCCTGCCCCTTTAGAACAACTGCTCAGAGTTAGCTGACAAACTGTCTCCAGGGCTATAGTCCTCTCTAAGGTCCCTGAATAAAACCAGAACTCACAGCTCTCATGTACTGCATTTTTTAATTCTGTCAACAGTTGGTAACATTTTTCTGGTACAACTACATAAGAAAAGCACCATCGGCATGATTTTGTATTATAGCCTGCAATGGTTAATTTTATGTGTCAGTTTGGGTTAGCTATGGTGCCCAGCTGTTGATCAAACATCACTCAAGATGTTGCTGGGAAAGAATTTTTTGGATGTGATTCGCTTTTAGACTTTGAGTAAAGCAGATTAGTCTTCATAATGTGGATGGCCTCATCCTGTCAGTTGAAGGCTCTAAAAGACTAAAGTTCTCCAAAGAAGGAATCTGGCCTCCAGACTGCCTTCTGACTCAAGACTGTCACATCAACTCCAGCCAGAATTTTCAGCCTGCCCTCCTGCTCTGAAAGTTTCTGATTTGCCAGCCCCATAACTGCACAAATTCCTTAAAATCAATTTTTATCTTTATGTGTATGTATGTATGTGTGTGTGTGTGTGTGTTATTAGTTCTCTTTGTCTGGTGAACCGCAAGACAGATTTAGGTACCAGGAAGTGGGGTACTACAATAGCACATACCTAAAAATGTAAAAGTGACTTTGGACTTGGGTGATCAGTAAAGACTGGGAGGGTTTTGAGGGCATGATAGAAAAAGCCTAGCCTGCCTTGAAGAAACTACTGATAGAAATAAGGACATTAAAGGAGATTCCAGTGAAGGCTCAGAAAGAAGAGGAGAGCTACAGTGAAAGCTCCTAGTGTCTTAGAAAATACATATAAATCATAAACAGAATATTGATAGAAATATGGATGTTAAAGCACTCTGGAAAAGTCCCAGATGGAGATGAAGAACACATTATTTTTTTTTAAATTGGAAAAAGGCAATCTTGTTATAAAGCGGCAGAGAACTTGGCCAAATCATGTTCTAATGTTTTATAGAAAGTAGGACTTATAAGTGATAAACTTGGTTACTTAGTGCAGGACATTTCTGAGCAAAATATTAAAGGTGTGACCTGGTTTCTTCTTGCTGCTTATACTAAAATCCAAGAGGAAAGAGATAAAGAGGGAATTGTTAAGAGAAAAAGAAATAGAACTGGAAAGTTTGGAAATCCTCAGCCTATCCAGATAGCATGCTCTGAAAACAAGGCCAAGGATGTGACTGAACAACGGTGTGCTAAAGAGATCAGGCATGTGACTCATGGACCCAGTCAACCATCTCCGTAGAAGCCAGGGGTAAAGATGTGGCTATCCAGGAAAGAGCTGTGGAGGACCCTCTTGTCTGATGGCATGGACCCCCATGAATTGCCTGGGAGGCCAATAAGTCATGTCTGACTCTTTGTAACCCATGGACTGTAGCCTGCCAGGCTCCTCTGTCCATTGGCATTCTCCAGGCAAGAATACTAGAGTAGGTTGCCATGCCCTTCTCCAGGGGACCTTCCCAACCCAGGAATCAAACTGAGGTCTCCTGCACTGCAGGCGGATTCTTTATCAGCTGAACTACAGGGCGGCCCTCACATGGACAATTACTTTTTGCCAATTTGAATGAGCAATTCCGTGAGTAAAGGATAATATTTTCAAGAAATGGTACCATATCAACAGAAGCTCAATATGCAAAAGGTATATATCCCTATAGTAGTAGTAATGTTAGTCACTCAGCTGTGTCCTACTCTTTACCATCCCATAGACTGTAGCCCACCAGGCTCCTCTGTCCATGGAATTCTCCAGGCAAGAATACTAGAGTGGGTAGCCACTCCCTTCTCCACGTGATCTTCCTGACCCAGGGATCGGGCCCAACTCTCTCAAACTGCAGGCAGAGTCTTTACTGTCTGAGTCACCAGGGAAGCCCATATACCTCACACTTATTTGAAAATTAATTCAATATGGATCAGAGTCTAAGAGTAAAAACTTAAGTTGTAAAACTTCTGGAAGAACAAAAAAAAAAAAAACTTCTGGAAGAAAACATAAGACGAAATCTTTATGGCCTTGGATTTGGCAAAGATTTCTTAAATATGACACCAAAAACATAATCTATTAAGAAAAGATTAATAAAATGGATTGATCAAAATTTTAAATATCTGCTTTTGGAAGACACTACTACAAAAATGAAAGACAAGTCACAGACCAAAGAGCGCATTTAAAAAACACATATCTCACATAAGACTTGTACCCAGAATATATAAAAAAACATTAGAAAATTAGTAAGAGAACAAAAAATTTAATTTAGAAAATGAGCAAAAGATCTAAACAGACATTTTATCAAAGAAGATATATGACTGACATGTAAGCACACTAGAAGATGATATCATTAATCATTGTGGACTCACATACAGCTCTTAGATTAGGGGACAAAATGAATTTCAACAATATTTCAAACAAAATTTCAACAATATGAAATGCTGGTGAGGATGTGGAGCAACTGCAACTCTCACATATTGCCAGTGTGAAAGCAAAATAGTATAGCCACTGTGGGAAACATTGTGGAAGCTTCCTATAAAATTAAACCTACATTTACCATATGACCCAGCAATTCCACTTCTAGGTATTTACCCAAGAGAAATAAAAACCTTTGTTCACACAGAAATCTGTTGATGAATGTCAGCAGCATTATTCATAATCACAAAGAACTGGAAATAACTCAAATGGGATACTAGTCAGTAAATAAAAAGGAACAGACTACTAATATACGTTGCCACCGATGAATCTCCAATTCATTATGCTGAGAGAAAAAGGCCAGATTCAAAAGGCTACAAACATATTCCATTTATATGACATTCTGAGGACTACTGAGACAGATCACAGACCAGTGGTTGCCAGGGTTGACAATAAGGAAAAGAACGTGAGGGTATTTCAAGAAGATGAGGTCACTGTTCTACAATTCCATTAATGTAGTGTTTACATGACTCTATGTGTTTGTCAAAGTACCCTAAAAAGGGCAAAATTTGTTGTACATGAACTATATCTCAATACAGGCTTTAAAAAAAAAAAAAAAAAAAAAGAGTAGCCTTGAGACAGGTGGGACCTGGGACCCTTTGCTGCAGTGCTTGTATCTGGACAAACCTCTCCTCCAACAACAAAATAGGAATTAACATGAGACTAAAAATAACTGCATGCACAGCCTCTCTGGGCAATTTATGAACAAGATACAAAAAGACCAAAAACCCAACTTCCAGGATGCAACTTGAGGAGCCGGGAGCAAAAGCAGGGTATTGCACATGCGTCCTGCACACAGTACCACCAAGGGGGTGGGCAGACCACCTGAGCCACCCCTCTGGCCTGAACCCATCCCTACCCCTACCCGTACCCCATGTAAGAAACCTGCTTCCCAGTGCCAGCCCCTCTGGCACTGTAACAAGGAGGTTACTTGTTTTAGCTCCCTTCTGCTGGCAGCGAGTCCCAAAAAAGACTTGCTTGAATTTATCATCTAGTCTCATCAATTTCCATTTATTAATGAGTCCAAGAACCCTGGTCGGTAAAGCCTAGCTTAACACTAAGTTTAAAGATTTTTTAAGATGGGAACATAAAAATCCTAAAAGATGGGTACACCCTGATTGTTTTAAGTAATTCAAGTTAGTGAGATTGAGTGAAGCCTGGGTTTAGTTTTATCTTCTTAAAGTGTGTCACAGCTTCTATATTACAGGAGTTTGAAGGCCTCGCTTCTGCCCCTGATTCTGCCAATCAGGTGATACATATTGTAAAAGAGCACTGCACTTCCTTTTTCTTCACCTAAGTTTCTTATTTCTTAAAATGAGAAAACACATTCTTACCTCACTGTTCCTGTACCTATCAAAAGATGGTATACGGAACATGCCAGTGATGTATTAAATATGTATAGCATCAGCCAACTAAATATAGATACATTATTACACCAAATTGAGAGTTAGGATTGAAATTTCAACCTTAACCAAAAAATCTCATCATTAAAAATGGTAACAGGGAAGCAGAAAGTAAATTATCTGAAACATAATTAAGAAAGTAAAATAAATAATAGAAATTACAAGTACAAAAAAAAACTAAGGTATTTTCTACTGGGGATATATTGAACCTTTTGTAAAGTTTCTTTGGGGAAGGGCACAAAGATGTCCTTTTCTAAGAGTATATTATTGCAAGTTATCTTTGAGAAATAAATGCAATTTAACTATTTTGTAAACAAAATACCAATTTCTTGCTAAGTGTCAGCACTAAATGCTTTGCATATTATTAACTAATATTTACAAGACCCCAAAAGACCCACCAAATGTACTTGAGCAGTTAATTTCCTTACATTCATGTGTTTCATGTAAATACTTCGGCAAGACCTAATATAATGGAGAAAAAAGCATTTGTATAAGTAATGCTTAATTTGAAAACATTCCTGAATAAGTCCTGTAAGGATCGTTTGGCTTCTATACCTAAAATAATGTGCTCTTATCCTTATTCAAGAAGCTCTCATTTTGATTTAATAAATAGGAAACTGTCTACTCATTTGACTGTTAGAAAACATGAGATTAATATTCGATAGCTTTTTTTTTTATCGTTCTCATATACAAATCACCAGTCAGACCCTCAGAGCAGATGCTCAACCATGTCCTGGGGACAACGCCAGTGTGTACGTGTGTGACTGCACATCCCCAGCAAACACTCATTTGACTGTTAGAAAACATGAGATTAATATTCGATAGCTCTTTTTTTTTTTTTTATCGCTCTCATATACAAATTACCAGTCAGACCCTCGGAGCAGGTGCTCAACCATGTCCTGGGGACAACGCCAGTGTGTACGTGTGTGACTGCACATCCCCAGCAAACACTCATTTGACTGTTAGAAAACATGAGATTAATATTCGATAGCTTTTTTTTTTTTTTTATCGCTCTCATATACAAATTACCAGTCAGACCCTCGGAGCAGGTGCTCAACCATGTCCTGGGGACAACGCCAGTGTGTACGTGTGTGACTGCACATCCCCAGCAAAAGGCACTGTTAAACATGCGCCTCATCCCCGATAAGGCAGGGGGCCCCTTACCCTGGGCCTCCAGCGTTAGAAAGCTTTGCTTTCTCTGGCCCTCCTCCAGCTTTATTC
Source organism: Dama dama (assembly GCF_033118175.1). NCBI lineage: Eukaryota > Metazoa > Chordata > Mammalia > Artiodactyla > Cervidae > Dama > Dama dama. Next base: position 41,884,837 of record NC_083697.1, read on the forward strand.
CTCCCCACAGGACAAGGCTTCTGAGGAGCCTTCTGGAACACTGCAGGATACCCAGGGTTTCAGACATTTCCTGGTCAAATGGCTCCAAAACTGCTTACAGCGTCCGCCTAACTGAAAGAAGACTGTACTACCGGTATATATGCCACTAGGCTGCGAGAGGGGCAAGAGGGGCTGCTGAGGGTGGGACGAGGGGAGAAAGGACTGAAAACTGTGCAATTTCCCCGCAGGTCCCTAAGGGGGTGGAATGGAGACAGATACCCCAGGCCTCTTCTACTGTCTGGCAGGGACTTCGGTGAAATCTGACGTGATCAAAGCCGCGTCCCCAAGAGTAAGCCCGAGATGCCAACGCCAGCTACAGAGATGGAGACAAATGCCAAGACAGATATACTGGCAGATGTATATAAGCACCTGTGTGAGCTAGAGGAGCCAAGCGGCAGAGGCTAAGCCCGTCCACACAGTTCGTGAAAAATTGCCGCGGACACCTGCCGCCACCCCCGGTCCTCTCTACTGGGGGAGGGATTTGCGCGGGCAGATGGGGGGAGGCAGGGTAGCTAGGAAACGGGTCCTGACGTTGGCCGCAGTGCGGAGGAGAGCAGGGTAGCAACAGGAGGCTGCTGGTGCGGTTCGAGGGCCCCACCGTCAGCTGATTATGGGGAGCCAGTCCAGGGCCCGCGGGGGGAGCGGGCGGGGCCGCAGACGTCACCGCCGCGGCCGACGTCAGCGCCGCTTGCCGCTTGCCGCAGCCGCAGCATCGCGCTGGTGCAGTCCGGGTGCCGGTCTCTGTGGGAGCCACCCAGACCTCTGCGCTGCTCCTCGAACATGGCCGACTCGCAGAACCAGGGCTCCACGGAGCCGAGCCAGGCGGCGGCGGCGGCGGCGGCGGCGGACGCGGCACCAGAGGAGGTAATGGCGGAGGGCGGTGCGCAGGGGGCAGATTCTGACAGCGCGTCCAGCGACTCCGACGGTGCGGTCGGTCAGACGGCTGAGGAGCCCCAGACCCCTGCAGAGAATGCACCAAAGCCTAGAAATGACTTTATCGAGAGCCTGCCTAACTCGGTGAAATGCCGAGTCCTGGCCCTCAAAAAGCTGCAGAAGCGATGCGATAAGATAGAAGCCAAATTTGACAAGGAATTCCAGGCTCTGGAGAAAAAGTACAACGACATCTATAAGCCCTTACTTGCTAAAATCCAAGAGCTCACCGGTGAGATGGAGGGGTGTGCATGGACCTTAGAGGGTGAGGAGGAGGAGGAGGAGGATGAAGAGTACGAGGATGAGGAGGAGGGAGAGGACGAGGACGAGGAGGAAGAAGAGCCTGCGGCGGAGGCTGCGGCGACCGCTGCCGCCAAAGATGAGGGTCCCCACTCTGCAGCGCCTGATGACGCCAAGAAATAAGCAGGGGCAGAGATTGCAGAGGAGAATGACGACGCAGATTTAAAACCCCGATTACTATTATTTTGTACACATTGGTGGACTTGAACGGCTCATGTTTTGGACCAAAGTACAGTAGGAATCAATTCTGAAATTCTTAAAATGCTATGAAATTGACGCAATCAGATTATGCCCAGCGCGTCTCAAATTTGATTTCCAATTTGAACACAAATATACCAACAGGTGTTGAAAATGAGTTAAAATGATTTTTCATGATCTCTTCTGTGAGGACTGGAGTTGAGACTTACTAAGGGTGTCAAGTAGATGTGAATTAAAGAACGTCACTTTGAAAATCCTTTCATCACAGTATCATCGCACTAGGCACGGAACACCCAAGCCGAGATCGAACGTGTTCTCAATGCCGAATTCTTCAATTTCTTTAGTTTTGCATTTTTTCCAGCGTAGCAGCAGTAGAACTCAAGACATATCTCATCTTTAAGACTTTGTTTTTGTAATGCGGACATCAGTTTTACACTTCAGAGAAGAGAGATGGGACGGAGGAAGCCGGTGCTGGAGATCATGACAATACTGTTAATAAGGCTCAGAAAACTGCCACTTCAGATTCTAAAGACTGTTCTGAATATTTGGTTCTGAGAAGGAGGGTGTATGACCTGTACAATATTGTCAACGTAGGTGTTCATTATTTACGGTCTCGTGTTTATGTGTTTTCTTGGTAATGTCTATTTACAAAGGTGTAAAACAAATCGCAATTGTTTAAGTATTAAATCCCTTTATCTAGTATTTTAGAAGTATTAATTTACTTGAAAAAATGTAGAATTCTAGTAAATTCCGTAAAGCATGTGTATCCAATGTTATGTACTTTGAATTGTGTGATGTCTTTTTGTCTTGTAGCTTTTAGAATGTAGCTGTGAAAATTATCAGAACTCTTCACTGAAGCTAATGTTTGGGAAAAAAAATATATACTTGAAGAACCAATCCAACTGTGTGTCCCCATCTGCAGCTCAGAAGTAGAGGGGGTTTAAGTTTGCTTGTGTTAGCTGTGCCTTCATTATTTTGCTATGTAAAGGTGACATATTAATATAAAATGGTGCATAATCAAATTTTACTGCTTGGGAACAGATTGGCATACAACAAAGGATTTTTAGGAAGACACATTTAATGTAAATACTCAGCTGCTTTGTGGGTTTTGAACTGTGTGATCTTAAAGAAATTTAAGCATAAAGTTGTTTACCACTGTGGTGTTAATAAAACAGTATTTTCAAAAAACAAAAGGACTCATTCTTTGACTGCCTGGAATGAAATCCCAGCTCTGCCTCTTATTAGCAATGATGAGCAATTTAATTAATCTGTGTTCAGTTTCTCCTTATCTATAAAAGGGGATAGTAACAGTTCCTTCCTCACAGGTTATTATGGAGAACAAACCAGTTAATTTACATAAAGCTCATAGACCAGCATCAGACACTAAATGCTTAAAGTACTTCAGCTGTTATTAACATTGTTGTTATTATATGAAAGATAAAAGAGGAAGATTTGAAGTTCAGTCCTCTTGTAAGTTACAAAAGGGGAGAAAATACATATCATTATATTTGTAAATTTAGGATTTTATTCTTTAAGAATGTGGCCTTTCATTCGTAAACAAGTAAATTCAATAAAAGGTCTTCCTCAATATAAAAATCAGATTTTTATTTCCTCCCAGAAAGAATAAAAGATATTATGCATATAAAGGCTATTTCAACTTTATATCTGGGCATTCTAAATCAAGTATAAAATTAAAAGTGACTCCCCCCAAATTTTAAACACACAGATGTGTTTTCTTTCATTTTCCTTGAGGGTCAAAATTATTCAGGAGTGACATTAGACCAATTTACCTTAGGGAATGCAAGGAAGCTCTGACCTGTTGCTAATTGCAATAGTTGAATAAAACCTTAATGCAACAATCTTCCTTAGGGTCAAGACAACAAAAAGAGAAAATCAAAATAATTTATTATAGAAGAAGTAAATGATTATCTTAATCATGCCTATCTGGAACAGAAGCAAAAAAAAAAAAACCTAATAAAAGTCAATATTCATTTCTTATCCCTAGGAATAAAAGACTTGTTTTTCTAGGTCCTACAAAAATAAAAATGAGTGAAACAAATAAGGTGTGTAATTAGTGGGGAAAATAAAAAATTTTGGAAGATTTGTGATTTTATATAGAAAGCCCAAGAGAATCAGTTGAATCACATTCAGTAAGTTTGAGGAACTGATCAGTTACCAGATAAATATATAAAAACCACTAATTATTTCTAGGAACTTTAATAGTGGTAAAAATACATGCAAAAGGCTCTCATGATATATGAAATTAAAATATTTCTAAAAACCAATTAAAAATGTATGCAACCTATGGAAAAAAAAATAGAATATCACAAAGAAATGCAAAACAGGTCTTTGGAAGTTAAGACTGAATATCACAAAAGTTTCAATTCTTCCCATATTAACATTTTATTTACTACACTTCAAATCAAAACCCAAACTGGATCTAGAACCATATAACTACCCTAATCTTCACCTAACTGTTTACTAATATGGAAACAATTACGATTTTTATCTTAAACTAGGGACTCAAAAGAAAATTTTTAATGGAAGAAAATATATTATTATTCATTAATCAATTACTGGACAGGGAAAGGTTAAGTCTAGAGTGACTTAAGACCAAAAGAAATAATCAACAGACATGACAACACAAAAATTTAAGAGGTTATAAAAATTTAAAAAGACTTCACATTTTTAATAGCAAGCAGCAAAGGGAATAAAATGTGCAATAAAATACAAATACAAAAAAAGTTCATATAAATCATAAGAAAATCATTTTGTCTTAATATAGAAATATATAAAGGACGTCAGCAGACTACTTTAAAAAATGGAAACACTGCAATCCTGTTCAGGGCAGCAAGACACATCCTGAAAGGACAGTACTAAGTGGTCCAGGCTTCCAGCAAGGTCTGGATCTTTCTTTCACTTATATATACAAGTTTAGCTATGGGGTTTTCTAGCTACCATTCATACCACTGTTGGCCACTTTTCTCAGGATACAGGCACATATGTGATGCCGTTCATAATGTCAAGCAATTTCCACCATTTCCTAACTGGGTTGATCTTTCCCCTCTGTTTCCTGAATTGCTTATTTGATAGTTCCTCAGGCAGCCATAAAACTTGCATGTTAGTATGTAGCAGAATACCCTCCCTTTATGGCAGGTCAAACACTCTCACTCATAAACCACTTTTAATCCATTATAGACCCAAATTAGTAAGCAACACACAACATAACTGACAAAAAGAAAGGCAGCATGCATTACGCATTCAACTCAGTCTCTATGAGCATTATGCAGAAGACTGCAGCAGGCTGACGCTCACAGCCCACGCACAGTGTAGCAGCTCTCCTGGACTCAAGGTTTACCATCAAGCATACACAGACACGTTTGCACGTGCATACATATGGACACAAACATTTTTTTATTGAAATGAAAGTCACAAAACATAATTAGCCATTTAAAATGAACAATTCAGTGGCTTTTAATTCATTAAAATATTGTGCAATGATCACTTCTATCTAATTCACTTTTTTTAAGAAAAATATTTTAAAGGTAAACATCAGAAAAATGAACCAATGCTATGTAGACTATGTAAAGAAGCTTATGTATGGGAGAAATACAAAATTTTACAAGTGAACTCAAGATTCTTATTAGACTCCATTTTTAAAAAAAGAACACTCAGTATCTTTAAGGATTAGATGAAATAGAGTAGTATTCTCATACATTGATGATAATGTATAAGCTGGTGTAATTCATAAGCAAAATCAATTTAGCAAAAGTAGCCACAGATTCAAAATGATATACACTAATTCCATTTCACCCTTGGAACCTTATCATTAAAGAGCAATTTTAAAAACAAAGTTTTATACTTAAGATGTCTGATACAGTTTTATTAAAAACGAAGGAAGGGGAAGAGAAAGAAATAAAGGGAAGGAAAAAAAGAACACAGAAACAAGCCAGACACTCAAAAAGGAAAGTAGGGAAAACATTCACATAGCAGGCTGTGCAGGCATTATTAAGACTGTCCATGAGGGCTTTATAATAAATTTACAGATATAAGCATTATCTCAACCTAAATTAAAAAATTCAGACATACAGTTTTATACACATATAGTATGTTTTCAACTATGCCAGCTTTGTCTTTAAAAAATTGCATAGTCTGTCTGAACTGAAAACAGCAAATTCTTCAAGTTATTTATCTTCAAGGGATGAAGAGACACAGGGACCCTGAAACTCTGGTCTTGGCCTCTTAGCGGCAATGTGCTGAGAGCATAAGCTCTCACTCAAACAAAATGGCTTTGATTCTCGGCTCTGGTTTTTGAACTCTGGACTTCTAACCATGTAAACCTGAGCAAGTAACTTATACCTCTCCGTGCCTCAGTTTCTTCAACTATGGGAAGCACTCGAGAAATGTTACTAGCATTTTAATTATCTGCTATTCCTGTAACAGCCCAGCACAAGTACCATGCAGATCTTAAAGATTACACCTCCCATAGACTATCTCAAGAAATCAAGTGAAGTCTCAGCATTCCTAACTTCAGTTGATCTTAAGGAGCTAGAAGTGTTTGTCATGTGTGGGTTTTATTCTCACATTCTCTTTATAGAATCTAGGTGCCTTTTGAACTGTGGTGTTGGAGAAGACTCTTGAGAGTCCCTTGGACTGAAAGAAGATTCAACCAGTCCATCCTAAAGAAGATCAGTCCTGGGCGTTCATTGGAAGGACGGATGTTGAAGCTGAAACTCCAATACTTTGGCCACCTGATGTGAAGAGCTGACTCATTGGAAAAGACCCTGATGCTGGGAAAGATTGAGGGCAGAGAGGAGAAGGGGACGACAGAGGCTGAGATGGTTGGATGGCATCAACCGACTCAATGGACATAGGTTTGGGTGGACTCCAGGAGCTGGTGATGGACAGGGAGGCCTGGAGTGCTGCGGTTCATGGGGTCGCAAAGAGTTGGACACGACTGAGCGACTGAACTGACTGACTGACTGGAGCACTTACCTTAAGCTGTGCTGTGTGCTAAGTCACCATAGTCAGGTCTGACTCTCTGCATCCTATGAACTGTAGCCCGCCTGGGTACTCCATCCATGGGATTCTCCAGGCAAGAATACTGGAGTGGGTTGCCAAGCCTTTCTCCAGGGGATCTTCCTGATCCAAGGATGGAACTTGCATCTCGTATGTCTCCTGCACTGGCAGACTCGTTCTTTAACATTAGCACCACCAGGAAAAACTGGCATCTCTTTTTTACTATTTCCTCTCCTCATCATCTCTTTAGGGCTTTCCAGGTAGCACAGTAAAGAATGTGCATACCAATGCAGGAGACACACTATACTTGGGTTCGATCCCTGGGTTGGGAAGATCCCCTGTAGTAGGAAATGGCAATCCACTCCAGTATTCTTGCCTGGAAAATTCCATTGACAGAGAAGCCTAGCAGGCTACAGTCCACGGGGTTGCAAAGAGTTGGACATGACTGAGTATACACACATGTCATATAATCCTCTTTTTAATATGGAAGAAACTGGGGAAGATATTGATTGCATTTGATTTTATTAACTTGAGTTAAACTGGAAGGAATCTAGAATGACATGTGGGTGTTTTTAAAATTGATGGTAATAACACCATGTTACAGAGTGTGAGAAATACTTAAGTCATGTAGTACAGTATTATCCAGATGTGACTACCATTTGTGGCAAGATTTAGCTAAGATGCCAGTGGTCACCAGCAATCACCCAAGGGTGTTCTTTTACCTGGATGCTTAAAATTCATTTGTCTGTCTGCAGCTCTTGTCCAAGCAAAGAAAGCAATTTTAAGACCAAATGGAATATAATAAATTATGGATACAGAATTAGTATCCTTCTGTCATTTTCCTCCAGGGCAGTGGTAACAGCAAATATCTTACTGCTAGCTCAATAAAAACAGCTTCAATGCCAGCAGCATCTCTATATACAACTGCTCAAGTTAAAAATACAGCAGGTATTATTCCTTTGGTTCTCTCACTTCATTTTCTTAGACTAATTTATGAAAATACCCAGTGACAAGATTATGGCATGTGACAGTCAAAAGGAAACGATTAATCTTTCACCATCATATACAACCTTTCTTTCCAGGATCTCAGCATGCTTTGATGATAACACTTCTACCTTTCACAACATTAAGTGAAAGAGAAAGTTGCTCAGTTGTGCCCGACTCTTTGCAACCCCATGGACTGTATAGTCCATGGAATTCTCCAGGTCAAACTACTGGAGTGGGTAGCCTTTCCCTTCTCCAGGGGATCTTCCCTATCCAGGAATCGAACCAGGGTCTCCTGCATTGCAGGCAGATTCTTTACCAACTGAGCTATGAGGGAAGCCCCTTATAACATTAAAGATAAAGGGGAAAAGGAAACAAACAAGCACTAATTCACGTCTTTTTCTGTCTGTCCCTGACTATGACAGCAATATTAATAATGTGGCAATAACCACACTAGAGTCTCAGAAGTCTGTCCAACAGGTAACTGTGACAGCGAGGGGGTTGGCCTCCTGTCACCAAGGACAGTCATGGACAATAGTGCCTAAAGTGGTGTGGATGACCTCACTGTGTGCTCAGCGAGTGCTAGCAACCCAGAAAAGTGACAACCCAAACTTCCATCTAACATAGAAGCTATTCCCTACTCTAATTTCAAACACAGTGTCTTGGCAATAAAAATAGGAATCCCCTCTGCCTGGCAATATTTAAAACAACAGCACATTTTACAACACAAAGATTTAAAAACTTTTTTATCATATGACCCAGCAATCCCACTTCTGGGCACACACACCGAGGAAACCAGATCTGAAAGAGACACGTGCACCCCAATGTTCATCGCAGCACTGTTCATAATAGCCAGGACATGGAAGCAACCTAGATGCCCATCAGCAGACAAATGGATAAGGAAGCTGTGGTACATATACACCATGGAATATTACTCAGCCATTAAAAATAATTCATCTGAATCAATTCTAATGAGATGGATGAAACTGGAGCCTATTATACAGAGTGAAGTAAGCCAGAAAGATAAAGACCAATACAGTATACTAACACATATATATGGAATTTAGAAAGATGGTAACGATAACCCCATATGCAAAACAGAAAAAGAGACACAGATGTACAGAACAGACTTTTGGACTCTGTGGGAGAAGGCGAGGGTGGGATGTTTCGAGAGAACAGCATTGAAACATGTATATTATCTATAGTGAAACAGATCACCAGCCCAGGTTGGATGCATGAGACAAGTGCTCGGGCCTGGTGCACTGGAAGACCCAGAGGAATCAGGTGGAGAGGGAGGTGGGAGGGGGGATCGGGACGGGGAATACATGTAAATCCATGGCTGATTCATGTCAATGTATGACAAAAACCACTACAATATTGTAAAGTAATTATCCTCCAACTAATAAAAATAAATGGAAAAAAAATAAATAAAAAATAAAAACTTTTTTAGAAAGAGAGAAGCTAATTTCTTTAAGAAAGTCATGGTAACAGAATAATGGAGTTTTGTAATATAAGTAAAAGAATAATGTAGGTCCCCTTATTACTCCCTTGAAGTTATATACTCTCTTTCTTTTAAGGAACCTGTATGTCATCAGAACATCCTTATGGAAAATGTTTTGTAGAAGCAGCCCTGAAGTCAATTAGGGGCAAACAACTGCAAAGAAAGAGAAAAGGAACCCACTGACTTAAGTCAGTGCTCTCTGCACTGGTTCTGAGGACCACGCATAGGATGAGTAATGTCCAGGAGTGAGTGTACGTCAGTGTACTGTCAGGACACTCAGGATGGCGGTGCTGTTGGGCTCTGTACAAGCCCTGCTCAACCTGTGCCTGCTTCACCCACACCCTACTCATGTAACTGACCTTCCACATACTCATCCCAGGCCCCGGCTCATGACTAGGTCAGAACATCTCCACTGAGATCACTTATCAAAGGGGTGTTGAGGGGCACGTCCTCCCCTTGCTGGTTTCCCTGATAACTAAGAGCCAACCTCACATCCATCCCCTGATGACTGGCACCCACCTCCCCATTTCCCCAGAAGCAGAGACGGCGCCACGTCCCGCCTGCCATCTGCCACACAGGTGGTATACCAATCACTCCAGGATCTTGCTTCCCACATGTAAGAACCCGCATCCACTAAACCACTGACGTCTCTGCTGCTGACTCCAGATTTTTTTCTTCAGTCTCGAGACTGGGCTTGCAGGCCTGCAGGGCCTTTTGCCCAACTGTCAGCAAAAGATAAAAATGGTGGAAAAGGAAAAAAAGATGAAGAAAGAAAGTGTGCCACAGACCCACTTCTATCATGAGACTTCTTTGCTTGCAAACTTTACCGAGCATCTTTCCCTTTTTATTACGTTCTCGTCTCTGTTCTCTAGTATCCAGATCTTAGCAGTCCTCTCAAGAGCTCTACTCATATCCATCTCCCCCCCACCCCAGATCCCTCTGCCCATGTGTATTTCTCTGAACCCCTTTCGATTCAATTAACTAATTTTGTCTTCATATTTCATTTATGGTTGCAATTGAGAACAGCTTTTTAATACCCTAAACAAACTGGGTTATACTTCAGTATTCCTGCATAGATTGTGTCTCAACTATTAGGTCAATTCAATTGCTGATTCAAAGAAATACCTACTGAATAAGGAGACAGAGTGACAGTGAGAGAAAGCAAAGAGACAGAAAGAAAAAAACTCAGACCCACAAAGAGAAAGAGAACAAAACAGGCAGAGACAAAAAGTCTCTAGGAGAAACAATTTTATAAAGACACGAAAAAAGAGGGTTAAGTCCCAATACCTGCCTCCTCTGCAGACTATATCACAAATTGCCTATGCCCACACAAGAACACTCTTTCCCCACCGGGTGTATCCAACACACAGGGCATTTGGAAGACTCACTAGAAAGTGAAGAAATTCTGAATGTGCCCTACCTCAGGTTGCTTGCCTAGCCTACTGTTAGCTCATAACAAATGATGCACACACTATATTGTCTGAAACCTGATGCAAAAGCTCAGATATCCTTTGAAAAGTCTAAAGGCTATAGATGTATCTACATACATACACATATACGTTAAAAAGTGAGAACCAAAACCAGGAAGGAAGAAGAATTGTTACAGAGAAGAACCAAGTCTGCTCCATGCTGGAACTGTCTCTTTGACTTGTTTTTTGTTGCTGTTGCTGTTATAACCATATATAGTGGCCTGCCTCAAAGGCCCCTGCCACTCTGTTAAACTGTCTTTATTCAGTTCATAGAAAGATAACCTGACCCTGCCCACTTGCAAATGACTGCCGAAAAAAAAAAAAAAAAAAAAAAAACAAAACAAGGGAGAGAAAGAAGAGATTCAACACACCCCTTCCAAAGGCTGGCCCTTCCCAGAAATGTTTTGCAAGACTGAAGACCCTTTTTACTTAACTTCCTCATTGACTCTCCCACTCTATATTCTGCCTTTTGACTTTAGTTCCTCATTGCTTCTCTCTGGTTCTATAAAAGAACCTGAGGCCCAGACCCCAACAAGACAGTTATTTTGAGACGCAGTCTGCCATCTTCTCTGTCAGCCAGCTTCCCAAATAAAGTTGTATTCTTTGTCTCAACACCTCATCTCTCTGATTTACTGGTTTGTTGTTCAGTGAGCAGAGTACTTGGACTCAGTAACAAGATCACCTGAACCCAAAAGCCACTTTATCAGTTCAGTTCAGTTGCTCAGTCATGTCTGACCCTTTGTGACCCCATGGAATGCAGCACACCAGGCTTCCCTGTCCTTCAGCAACTCCCGGAGCTTGCTCAAACTCATCTCCATTGAGTCGGTGATGCCATTCAACCATCTTGTCCTCTGTCATCTGCTTCCCCTCCTGCCTTCAATCTTTTCCAGCATCAACATCTTTTCCAATGAGTCAGTTCTTCACATTAGGTGGCCAAAGTTTGGAGCTTCAGCTTCAGCATCAGTCCTTCCAATGAATATTCAGGACTGATTCCCTTTAGAATTGACTGGTTTGATCCCCTTGCAGTCCAAGGAACTCTCAAGAGTCTTCTCCAACACCACAGTTCAAAAGCATCAATTCTTTGGCATTCAGCTTTTTTTAATGATCCAACTCTCATATCTATACATGACTACTGGAAAAATCCATAGCTTTGTCGGCAAAGTAATGTCTCTGCTTTTTAATATGCTGTCTAGATTGGTCATAGCTTTTCTTCCAAGGAGCAAGCATCTTTTAATTTCATGGCTGCAGTAACTATCTGCAGTGATTTTTGGAGTCCAAGAAAATAAAGACTGTCACTGTTATTCTGCCTTATATTCTGCCCTATAGCAACTTTATGATCTGCCATAAATTTCCCAATTTTAAAAATATTATCACATTCTATGGAATAATACTGTTTTTATTAAACAAATAATTAACAGTTAATAAAAGTACCAATGTTATACAGATAAAGAAGGGACAAGTGCTTTTAGCTTTGAAACATTCTTATCAAGTAAGAGTTTCCAATGAAACACCTGCTGCAGAGAAGAAATAATTCTGACTCCATGTTGGAACTGTTTCTTTGAGTTGCTTTTCCTTGCAGTTATTATAATCATACTTAATGGCCTGTCTCAAAGAACCCTGCTACTCTGTTTGACTGTTAAACTTAAGTGCCTTTTTTCAGCTCATAAGAGATAATCTGACCCTGCCCATCTGTGAATGACTACAGAACAGAAGAGACTAATACATTCCATTGATGCTTTTGAACTGCGGTTCTGGAGAAGACTCTTGAGAGTCCCTTGGACAGCAAGATCAAACCAGTCAATCCTAAAGAAAATCAGTCCTGAATATTCACTGGAAGGAGTGATTATGAAGCTGAAGCTCCAATACTTTGGCCACGTGATGCCAAGGGCTAACTCATTAGAAAAGACCCTGATGCTAGGAAAGATTGAAGGTAGGAGGAGAAGGGGACAACAGAGGATGAGATGGTTGGATGGCATCACCAACTCAATGGACATGAGTTTGAGTAAGCTCCGGGAGATGGTGAAGGACAGGGAAGCCTGGTGTGCCACACAGTCCATGGGGTCACAAAGAGTCAGACAGAACGAGCAAAGAGCGATTGAACTGAACATAGCCCTTCCAAAGCATGGCTCTTCCTGGAGACGTTCTGTAAAACCAAAGACCCTTTTTTACTTAACTTCCTCACTGCTTCTCCCTCTCTATTCTGCCTTTTGACTTTAGTTCCTCATTGCTTCTCCCTTTGGTTCTATAAAAGAACCTGACATCCAGGCCCTGACAAGATGGTTATTTTGAGACATCAGTCTGCAATCTTCTCCGTCAGCCAGCTTTCCAAATAAAGTCATATTCCTTGCCTCAGCACCTTGTCTGTAAGATTCACTGGCCTTGCATGCAGTGAACAGAGCGAGCTCGAACTTGGTGACATACCTACTTGAGACAAGACTAGCCTCTATACTAGGTTCCCAGGGTCAAGATCACCTGAAGCAGTTTTTGTTGGGTCCTTGGCAACTTCTGCATTATTTCAGCTAACTCTGGTATAGCTCCCACTTTCCCCAAAGATGACACTTCCTGGGTAGTCTGGAAGGTTTACATGACAAAAAAGATTACCTAATGCTACATTAGATCACCTTGGCTTCTAGCTATTTTTTAAAATGTAAAGGGATGGAAGAGAAGGCCTGTCAGTTTTTCTGTCACTCCTACTTTCAAAAGGGAAGATTTATGGGAGGAAGCCAATATACATCACTTATATAGGATTTCTTTCTGCATCTTTGCAACTATGTACAGTAAGAAGCCAATTAAAACCCAAAGCTTTCATTTCCCAACATACCCAAAACAGCATCCAACTTCTCTACATCTGTAACCTTTTTCCACAGCATCAGTGAACCCTTGCTTCCAGGCTTCCCTCACTCATAACCCTCCCAAGTGGAGGCCACCATTCCGTCACCTTTCTGCAGGAAGATGAGAGACACCTACCTCATCTTTCTGCACACCCACCACTTCTTCAAGTCAAGAAGTTTTGTCTCTACCCAATGTGTTAATGATCTCTAAATCCTCATCACAAGAGTCTCCCTTCTGTTCCAATATATATAACTCTTCTAAGAACATACATTTTCTCCCATCCTTGCTTTTTTATTTCACCACGCTTTTCTTTGTGTAGGCAAACTTCAGATTCACTGGTGGTTAAGGCTGGCATAAGTAACTACACAAACTACTGACAATAAGATTTCAGATCAGTGAATACAACAGATCAGTGTATATAACAAAAAAAGCAGCAGACTCACAGATACAAAGAACAAATTAGTGGTTACCAGTGAGGGTAGGGAGGGGGAACATCACAGGAGTTGGGGAGTGGGAGGTACAAACTATTGGGTGTAAGGTAGGCTCAAGGATGTGTTGTACAATATGGGGAATGTAGCCAATATTTTCTAATAACTGCAAATGCAAAGTAACCTTTAAAAATTGTATTAAAATTTGAAAAGCAAAAAAGAAAAAGGAAATATCCTACTTAGAAACTATGACTTGATTTTTAAAAAAAAGACTTCTCAAGACATACATAAATCTTCAGCGCTGAACAAAATCACCTAGATATCACACAGGCATGTCAAAATCAACATTTATAAAATGGAACTCTAAAAAAAAATACACAAAAAGGAACTCTTTTTCCTCTCCACCCTGCTCTACAGATTCTGTTTCCTGTTGTCCAAACTGGAAGCCTCAATACATGCATGTTATCAATACATGCATCTCCAGTAGGATCCAGACATAATCAGGCACTAGCTCCTGTTCATTACATAACCAACACATAGCTGACTCTGCATCCCTGCTGCCTTCATTTTGGCCCTCACCACCTAACACCTGAGTTACCTCAGTAGTCTCCTATGGGTCTCCTCACACATGGTCCATTTCTATATGGCCACCAGTTATCATTCTATAACAGATCAACCAAGTCCCACGTCAAAACCACTTAAAGTCTTGACAAGTTTCACCCTAATACTACTGCACCCACCCTTAATCTACACACTAGCCCCCACCCAGTAAGTATTCACCATTCTCTATCATGTGTTAAATTTGATACTCAGACTCACATCATTCCCTGTGCCTGAAGTGTTTTTCCCATTCACACTCTTCGATGTTCAGTGAAAGTGTTGTGGCTTCTCGCTCTGGTTCCATGGCACTTGTTCTATCCCTTACCTACCACATGCACCATAATCTACTGCAATTATCCATTATGCTGTCCCTTCCCAGTTAGTACCGAGGATAAAAGTCACTTATTTCCTAAATCCAGCAATAGATCTGGCACAGAGCAGGCACTCAGGGTTTGCAAACTGAATTAATTAACATGCAGATGGCCAACAACTTCACTCTAATTCAAAAGCAAACAAAACTGAATTTTTTTCTCCTTCAAAGAGATAACACAGAAAATCGTACTAAAATATCAGATGTACTTGTACTAATTTTCATGAGGCACAAAGAATTTAATTTAAAATCTATATTACAAACTCTTCATCAATGAAAACCACCAATAAAAGTAAGCATTTTTATAACATTCGGTTATTCAACACATTATTTTTTGGAGCGTTTTTGTGCCAGTCACTCTGATGGATACTGGAAACCTTCTATAAATGCTGGGAGCTCATTCATTCCAAAATGTCAAAATATTCTCCTATAATCACCTCACTTAGTCTCCCATTAGGGAGGCAGAACGGTTATTTTAACCCTGTATTGACAGGATAGGATACTGAGATCAGGTAGTTTATGTGCTTTGACCAGGGTCAAAGCCAGTAAGACAGAGATGCAGAACAAACAGTTACCTTCTAAACCCAGGTCCACTGCTTCCTCCACTATTAAATCTGTAAACTTGCCCTAGCACTCTTATTCCCTCTGAAGAAGGGATGAAAAGTTAACTTTAGTCTTGGCTTTAAAAGTGTAGAGAAATGAAGTTACATGTGCATAGTCAAGGGTCAAGACTAACCTGTTCTCCTTGCACACAGTCACTGTCTCTCCTCCTGGTATCAGCTGCTTCTGTTCAATCACACCATAGCTTTCTCGACAAATCTATATTTAAGGGGGAATAAAGACACGTTTTAATTTTGTTGACTACGTATCTTTCTAGACCCCAAATGACTGAGAAGCCTTAGGAACGAATGTAGCTTAATTACTACTTACATTACCACAGCAGATTCTTGGGAGGAGAAAGAATCAGAGAACATCAGCACTTTATAGGACAGTTTCAAGATATGGAGTTGCCAATAAATGCAAAGAGAAAATATGAACTGTAGAAAATAAATTATATGTATAGGAGTAAAGGGGCTTCCCTGGTGGCTTCGTGGTTAAGAATCCACTCGCCAATGCAGGAGACATGGGTTCAATCCTTGGGTCAGGAAGATCTCCTGGAGAAGGAAATGGCAACCCACTCCAGCACTCTTGCCTGGGAAACCCCATGGACAGAGGAGCCTGGAGCGCTACAGTCCATGGGGTCGCAAAGAGCTGGACACGACTGAGCGACTAAACAACAGCAACAAACAGCAACATGGGAGTAAAGAGGAATAATGCTTCAGTAATTTTCTTAAGTGTGTAGATTAATCATTCATTCATTCATTTATTCAACACATCTACTGAACTCCAGTAACATTCAGGACACTTTGACACTCATATGATCCACCAATTCCATTTCTGAGTATATATCTAAAAGGGACAAAAATACTAATTCAAAAAGATACATGCACACCCCAATGTTCAAAGCAACACTATTTACAATAGCCAAGATAGGCACATAAAATAAGTGTCTGTCAACACATCAAAGGATAAAGATGAATGGCTTATGTACACAATGACTCCTCAGTCATAAAAAAGAAGGAAATGCAGCAACATGGATGAAGGGTATTATGCTAAGTGAAATAAGTCAGACCAAGAAAGACAAGTACTGTATGATGTCACTTATAGGCAGAATCTAAAAGATACAACAAACTAATGAATATAACAAAAAGAAGCAGACTCACAGATTTAGAAAATAAACTAGTGGTTACCACTGGGGAAGGGAAGAGGGGCGGGACAATATAAGGGTAGGGGATTAAGACACAAACTATTGGGTATAAAATAAGCTATAAAAATATATTTTACAACACAGGCAATATAGCAAATATTTTATAATAACTATAAATGGAGTTTAACCTTTAAAAATTGTGAATCACTGTACTGTACACTTGTAACTAATATTCTGCAACAACTATACATTGATGATAAAAAGATACTATGACTAAAACAGTTTGGTTCAGAGAAGTCTCTGAATTTATTCTTTGATTTGGAGAAAAATTAAGCTAATTATGACTTGGAAGCTGATAAAAGAGACAGCTACATTCGTAAGTAAAGAAAATCCTTACCGTGAAGTTGAGACAGAAAGTCTCCTCAATATCTTCCCCAGGGTAATCTAACAGTTCTTGAAGACTCCTAACCACAGTGTGACAGAGAAAAGAAAAGAGGTAAATCACACATGGCAATAGTGCTTCTATCCCAGTCACATGTCCAGATTATTTGCAAGGAAATGCTACGAAGGAAGGTTCCTGAATGAACATAAATGTAGACTGAAAGTCACAGTAAACATATTTTGAAAAAACGTCTTACAAGAGCTGACTTGTAAGATGCTCATTAATTTTTCTCTGTTCCTAGTGACAAATCTTACTGAAATTTATAAAGAAAATCAGATAGCTTTGTATCTGACATACTTATGTTAACCCTAGTATACTCTGGAAGTAGATAAGTGAGGAGATGATACTGCAGTGGTCCTCCTACAGATTGGCTTTATCTGTATGCATTAGAAGGATAATCCTCCCATCATAAAACACAAGCTTCAAAATCACTGTGTCCACTTAGGAATCTAGTCTTACTTGTTAATGCAAGGGGCTCTGTGTGCAAAGAACTCTATTACCTGCCACATTAAAGAATACTGAAATCTGTTTATGCCAACAAGGGTCGTATCGCAGCTGTCATGAGAATACATTCTTATAACTAGACTTCATTCACACTTTAGTGAGCTCAGAGTCTGGCAGTTCCATAACGAGTTGCCCAGAAAGAAAATTTTTCATGCAGAATTTAAATCTTTTTTCACTTAACCAGCCAAGATCATTACTTGAAATATCATTCTCAGCCAGGTTGGCAAAGAAAACAGTACACATTTCTGTCACTCTCAGTTATCAAAAAGTAACCCTGCCTGGTCTCCTCTGCCATTTTTTTAATATTCCTTCTAAATTTTCTTACCACTCTCTGTGCCTCGCTCCCCAGCCCCAAGTCCCTTGTGATTTCTCTGTATTGGTGTCCTACACTGGTGGTGTGACCATCTCATTTCCAGAGAGCACCTTAGAGACTACCCTTTCTCTATCTCCATCTTAAAATCAGTATTCCTTCCTTATTAAAAAAAAAAAAAAAAAAAAAAAAGGGATGTTATCTCCTGCTGAAGTCAAAAGAACTGTACTGTTTACACAAAGCCAAGGATATGGTGTCTTTTTATATATTAAATTTCACTTTATGCTACCTAAAATCAATACACAGAAACTCATAATAAAAGGAGTTTTTAAGAGACAGAAAGAAAATGACTAAAAATATGTCTCTACTGTTCTGGAAAATAGTATGGAAGTTCCTCAAAAGGCTAAACATAGAGTTACCATTTGACCTAGCAATTCTACTCCTAGGTACATACCCAAGAGAAATGAAAACTTATGTCTACACAAAAAGTATGTAAAAACATCCATAACAGCACTATTGGTAACAGTCAAACTGTAGAAACAAGCCAAATGTCCATCAGCTGATGAATGGATAGACAAAATGTGGTATATCCATAAAACAAAATATAATTTGACAATAAAAAGAAATGAAACATTGATACAAGTTACAACTCAGATGAACCTTGAAAACATGCTGTGTGAAAGAAGCCAGACACCAAAAACCACATATTGTATGATTCCATTTATGTGAAATATCCAGAAGAGGCATGTCTACAGAGACAGAAAGTAGATTAATGGTTGCCTAGGGCTTGGGAGTGGAGAAGGCAATGGCAACCCACTCCAGTACTCTTGCCTGGAAGGATCCCAGGGACAGGGGAGCCTGGTGGGCTGCCGTCTATGGGGTCGCACAGAGTCGGACACGACTGAAGCGACTTAGCAGCAGCAGGGCTTGGGGGATGAAGAAGTTGGGAATGTCGACTAAAGAATACCACGTTTCTTTTTCAGGTGATGAAAACATCCTAAAATTGATGGAGTAAAGGCTGCACAACTCTGTGGATGCACTAAGAGTCACTGAATTATATACTCTAACTGGGTGAATTGTGCAGAAAGCAAATTATATCCCAATTAAACTACTTTCTAAAAAAGGCTCCATGAGATCACAGAAAAAATACATATACTGGTCTCTGCCCCCAGTTCCTTAGCACAGAGCTCCCCAAATCCTTGTAAATTCCTCTGGGATGAGGGCACTAGAAACCCTTAACCTGTGGGATCCAACTCTGTCTCCAGGTAGATGGTGTCAGAACTGAGGTAAGTTGTAGGACACCCAGCTGGCACCGTGCAGAATTATTTGGACATGTGGGAGAGAACTCCACACACATTTGGTGACCAGAAGTACAGCAGGTGTGGTCATGGTGTGAAAGTCAAGGAGACACAGAAAAGAGAAATACAAAACGATGGGGAAATCTGTACTTTTTAAGAAAAAAATACAGGCTCCCTTTTCAATACTTTCTCCCTTGCTATTTATGGACCATGACAAATCTCAACATCCTTATATTTTGTTCAGGATAAGAAAAGCAGAGATTGTTTGGATTCCTGGGCAGCCATGACTTCCCTTTTCCTCTTTCTCCTTCTGTCCCTAGAGTGACCCAGGCGTTGTTTCAAGCCAGCAGCTGTGGACTTCCGTCTTAAGACAAAGTATACACAGCACAATCGAATGACAACCTCTAACTTATACAGGTGGTGTTTTCAACCTTTAATCTCAGTTTTCCACGCCAGGCTCCCATCTTTCAGCTTCGTACCTTCCTTCTGTGGGTGACAACTCTTTCAAGTCTTCCAGGCCAGGCTTCACGTTCAGTAGCTTCTTATAGAGAGCCAGTGGGAAATGCAGGTCCACCACAGTGGAGTTGTAGATGGCAAGTCCGCACGTTATGCCAATCAAGTGAAACCAGTTGTGCTCTACGAAACACTTTCAACACAGGCGCAAATGTGTTACCAAGAAAAGCCATGCTCGCACCCTCAAAACCACCTGTGATTTACCTTAAAATATTTTCAGAATGAAAGAATAAAGATCTATAATATTGTTACCTTCTGAAACAGAGAAATATCCCTAACAAAAGTTCAACTATGTATGTTTGTGAATGACATAAAAGAGGTTAAAAAAAAAAGTCCCTAGATTTTACTAGAATACTGTTACAAAATTAATATATGTCCATTGTTTAACATAAACACAAGCACAAATACAGAGTAATGATCTGTTTTATAATACTGATTTTTATTGGAGGTGGAAAGTATTAAAAAAAAAAGTTCAACTGTCCCCCAAAGATGCAATGTAGACAAAGTTAAGCATTGACAGCTCACCTATGATACAGAGAACAGCTTATCTTCATTTAGAGCTCTGCTGTCCAGCAGAACTTCCTGCAGTGATGGAAACATTCTATTCTGCTCTGTCCAAGATGCCAGCCTCTATGTGTGTCTACTGAGCACCTGAATGGTTGTTAGTACAACTGAGGGAATGTGAAATGCTCCAGGCAAGAATACTGGAGTGGGTTACCATTCCCTTCTCCTGGGGGATCTTCCCAACCCAGGAATCAAACCCAGGTCTTCTGCATTGCAGGTGGATTCTTTACCATCTGAGACACCAGGGAAGCACAAGCATTATTTCATTTTAACTAAATGACACTGAAATTTAAATAGCCACAAGAGGCTAATGGCTACTTTTCAAGACAATGCAGATATAGGGAAAGAAGTCTGGTAGGAAAAGAAATAAACTATAGTCTGCTTGAAATGAGAATGCCTTTTAAAACTTAGCTCTCCTGATGCATTTTCAAAAATAAAGTGTATGTGTATATCTGTATAAGTATCCATACACATACTATTGTTGTTATTAAAATAAGGTATATTTGACAATTACTTTTCATATGTCATAAAACCAGTTTCTTTATCATACTCTTTTTACCCTTCAAGGATTTACAAAGCTTGGAGCTTATCTACTAGAAATGGAAATGAGACTGATGGGCAACAAAACTCAACTATGAGGTCTTGGCAACAGGTGAAACATGCAAGACTGCATCCACTCTTCATACACATTAAATGATTATCTTTGTTATAGCTCCCCTTTGCAAACGTCAGAAGGCTAGGGACTGGTCTGACAACAAAAAGGAAGTTTAGTTCAATCTATCTGTTGAATGATGACATTACTAACTTACCGTATCTGAAAACCACAAGAGATTTGAATCCTGGTAGTAGGTAAACATTCCATAGATGGGATTCAACAATTCTTTTAACAGTAAAAGAAAGAACTCTTTTGTGACACCACCTGCATCCACTGCTTCTTCACCATCAAAAATGACCTTAAAATAATGAAAGCAGAATTAATACTTCATGGAAATCATTGTCATTTTATGGTTTTTGGGGTTTTTTTTGCAAATTCTTTCCAAAGTCAGGACAAAGAAAGGAAGATGTTACAGAATACAAGAATACACTGCTGCAATGAAACTGCAAAGTGTATCTGTTGATTAACAAGACACTTACAATCACACAAAATTTTACTGGGCACTTCAAGGGACATAGACAAAGTCAGAAGCTTACCAGATGTCCACAGAAAGTTTACCATCAATTTGGGGCAGAGAGGCAAACATTAAAAAAAAACCAATTCAAGAATATATTTTCAAAGAGTCAGATACACTCAGAGGTAAATGTCCTGGCACACAGAGAAAAGCAATGACTAACCTGAGTGAAGACAGAAATCTCTCTCAGTAGGGGTCTTAAACTAACTGATGAATATGAAAGGGAAGAGAGTAGTTCAAGCAGACACATCTGTGAGGGGCTATAAAGAGATCCATTACAGATCTATATGGAGCACGCTGGACCCAACCACAGTAACCACTACAGCAAACCAAAGGACGAGATTTATTAAGAGTTTTCTACATGCCAGCCACTTAAATTCTATTAACCTAATCCTCAGAATAGTCTTACACACAGAAATTACTATTATCATCCCCACTTTACTGGAAGCGCTCAGGCACAGAGCTAAAAATAAAAAGCACTTAAAAAAACTTATCCTGGGAAATTCCCTGGCAGTCCAGTGGCTAAGACTCTGCACTTCCACTGCAGGGGGCCCAGGTATGATCCCTGATCAGGGAACTAAGATCCCACATGCCACACAGTGCGGCTTTAAAAAAAAAAAAGAAAGAGAAAAATTATCCTGAATACTGTGCTCAAGGTTGCCTAGAGCAGGAGGAGCATAAAGGACTCCGATTATATGGATGCCAGTAGAAGGCTTAACTCAGACATGCTACCAAGCAAAAAGAGTCTCATCTGAATTAGTGATTGAAAACAGGCGGCAAAGAGAGTACATTCTGTTTGCAATATCAAAAATCTATCCCAGAAGTTCTAGGGAGAACTCCCAGGCAGACTGATGGGACTGATGCTACCCACTGAAATTCTGAAAAGGATGACAGTCTCATGGATACCGTCAGTTTCTTGTCTATTACATTTCAGAAATGGAGTTTACAACAGGATTGGAAACAGGAAAGTCTTCTGAAGGGAAAGGTAAATGATCTAAAACTTCAATAATTCACTAAATATTTACTGACCAGCTGCTGTGTTCCAAGCACTGTGCTAAGCCCCAAGAATACATTAAGTGGTAACACAAACATGCATAGTGTATGAGGAAAGACAATTTCTTAGTCATTTCAGAGTACTAAAACGGGCCTATCAGAACAGACGACCAGCTGCCCAGAAAATTTCACTACTTTTCTGTTTTCTTTTTTACCTTCTTTTTCTTAAATTTTTGACATCCAAAGACTTCCTAGATGCTGGCTTGGTAGTTTTACCTAACTGAAGCTTTAGCAGTGCTACTGTTTGCGTGGTTTTGGTAGAGTGGGAACAGGTACCCAGAAAAGAGCAGACAAAGAAGGCCCTACAGTCCCTCAAATAATCCACTGGCATTTTATCTGATGTCAAGTTGAGATGGTCTGTTTGGTGACTGGACAGAAGGAGGTGAGTAAATTCTTGTAAAATGAATGAAAGAAATAATGAATGCTGCACTCCATGATTTTAATAAGATCTCTGCTGCTTCATCTGATGCTGTTTAAAGAAACCCAGGAAGGTTACTTAGATAAATATACTGAAGGGCTCACTTTGAGAGGCTTTTTCAAATCAATATCAGAATGAATGCTCAGCTCTCTTAGGGCATCTCCAACAAGGTTGCTCCTGCGAACGTGAAGGACCAGGAAGGGGCTTCTGGCCAGCAGAGGCTCCAAGGTGAGCAGCATGAAGACGTTCTGCAGATTGGCCCCGTTGACCGCCACCTGCAACAGCACACCCAAGAACAGAGTTATCACCCAAGGGCGCATCTGTGAGTGGAGGCAGCTGTCAGCCGTGCTTTTGGACCAGGGGTGGGTACAGGGCAGGGCAGACATGCTGCATCTCCACCTTGTTCTTTATTTTCCTCCTAACTCTTCCAATAGATTTTCTCAGTCATGTTTACAAAACACACAAATCTTTCTAATATGAACCCAAAGAGATTAACTGAAACACTTTATGAACCATATGATCCATAACTCATTCCAGGAAAATGATTTGGACTAAGCAGATTAAGACTGAAATAATATCTTAGTAGAAGAAAGTGACGATAGAGAGTGGGTAGAAATGGTGACTTTCGAAGTAGCAGGAAAAGAAACCCAATAACCACTTACTAAACAGCTTTAGTTCTTTGAAAAATGTCCGTTTTCTCAGGAAAAGTTTTAAATTGTCAATATGACGGACATATCACTGTGAAAACAGATATATATAGATAGATATAAATAAGAGCCAGAGACAGAGTCAGAAAGATGGGGAGAGGGGGAGAGAGATGAATGAAGTTACATATCCACCAGCAGTAGGAATTGATAGGTTTGGATTGCTAGTTCACAAACATCCTTGCAGACTTGCCAAAACCAGTTATATTTTACAATAAAAACATGTGTTTAAATTAAACAAATCTCTATAATTTAAGTTTTGGCTCAATAAAGAACTGCCAAGCTCCATTTAATAATGTATCAAGGATCAGCAAACAACGGCCCATTGACTGAATCCAGCCTGCTGCCTACAGCTCTTGAGCTACTAATAGTTTTAACATTTTTAAATGGTTAAACAAAAATTTAAAAAAGAATATTTCACACATGTGAAGATTATGTAAAATTCAAATTTTGTGCTACAACAGAGTTTTATACTTGAGACTGTATGGCCCACAGAGGCAAATATTTACTATACGACACTTTATGAAGACACCAGTCAACCCTCAGTTTATGTAAATGTCCCTTCACTTGTATTTGCTTTATTCAATGGAGAATTGCTGAAAATTTTTCTATAGGTTCTAAAAGTTATAATACAACTTTACCCAAATGAACTTTCTCCTATTAGGAAAAAATTACAACTGAATGTATAAGATGAAAGAAACCCACAATAGGAAAAAATAATTTTTAAAATATGTTACCTGCATCTGCAGTTCAGCATCAGTTTGCAACATTTTGGTCTTGGCTTGGGCATCAAAGATAAAAGGGTAGGAACAAAGCGTTACAGCATCCTAGAATGAAATACATTATTGGCATACATTCCACAGAGAATACTGCTGCAGAAATACATTAATAAATTTTAAAGTATCATTTACCTGCATTATAGATGGTCGAGCCTTCTGTGTAAAGAAAAATAAAGTCTCTTAGTTGGATTACAAAACTTGAACTTTTTATCCCCTACAAATAACAAAACAAATAACAAAATAGATAACCTATCTGACTATTTGGCCATGGAACTAACACCATTTAAACAGCTGACTGGAGTTATGATGGAATAGACCAGTTGTTTTGATAAATACAGACAGAAAAACACTAAAAACAACTTTAAAAAAATTTAAAGGACTTTTACAAACACCATTTCACTAACTCCATAATTTACAGCATTAATAGAATTTTCGTTTATAAGAAATCTAATACCAAAACAGGGGCTTTACAACCATGACTTCAGAGGTTAATCTTGTTAGGTAAAGTGGATAATGCATAATGCATTTGTCAGCGTATTAAGTCTATCTCTTACACACACACACAGGTACACACAGTTACTCTTGGAAGAAATCAAATATTTAGAAAGTTGTCCATAACTAGGTATTTAGAAAGTCATCCCTGGCTTGGCATACACAAGATATTCCATCAGTATATAAATGAAATCTGAATAAACTTTTAAAGAAGGGAATAACAGATAAGCATACTGCATTTTATTGCTCTTCACTTTACTGCATTCCACAGATACTCTTTTTTTCCTAAATAAACTGAAGTTCTGTGGCAATGCTGAGTCTTATACCGCTATCAGCACATTTTCCCAGCAGCATTTTCTCCCCTTATGTCTCTGTGTCACATTTTGGTAATTCCTGCAATATTTCATATTTTCTTATATCATTTGTTATGGTGACCTGATCAGTGACTTTTGACACTACTATTGCAAAAAGATTACAACTTGCTGAAGGCCCAGATGATGGCTAGCATTCTTGTTTAGCAATACTGTATTTTTAAGTTAAGGTTTGTACATTGTTTTTCTAAACATAATAATACTATTGTACATTTAATAGGAACAGTATAAACATAACTTTTATATGCACTGGTTAACAAAAAAAAAAGTTGTGTGACTTGTTTTATTGCAATATTTGCTTTATTGTGGTGGTCTGGAACCAAACCCACAATATCCCCAAAGTACGCCTGCAAATAAAAACAACCACAAACATATCTAATAGGTAGGTTACAAATATATCTAAGAGGTACATTAGTTTCATTTATCAGGAGAAAAAGGAAATCTCTCCTAAAAGATTAAGCTAATGAATACTGTTTGCTACATAACCCAACAGAAGCAATCAAACAAAAAATCAACAGTATGGATCACGCTGACCTGGAGCAGTATTTCACAAACAGAAAACCATGGATTTAGTCCCAGAAATCTGAGAGTGTTCTATGCATTTTTAAAATTTTGTGTTTTTTCTAAAAAAAAAAAAAAAAGAAAGAAAAAATGATATCCTAAACAAAATAAAAACACATTCTGAATGAACTCCTTATAATGATGTGTTACTATACAATTTGCATTTATTTTAACGATTGCACTGGCGCCACGGCATACTGAATTGTCCAAGGAAAGGGAAAAAAGCAATTTTCCTTTGTAAGTGATGCATTTGTGCCCAAGAAAAGGCCACAGCAGTCCTGACTCGCTGCATGAATGAAGGTTTGATAGCAGCTGAAAGGACAAGAGAGCTGAGTCATCCCCGGGTGCACAGGACAAGCCACAGATCTCAAGTCCCCAGGCCTGGCAGCCTGCAGTCCTCATCACAACGCAAGAGGGGTCTCGCTTCAGAAAGGCATTCTTGCCCATCACATTAAATCCATGAGGCTAATCTGTGTTTTATTTAGAGTTTTGTTAATATTTAATTTGTAAATCTGCTTTGGTTTTCTAATATTTAAATGCTATATGAAGAATAAGTGTATATATACTTCCTTTTATATTCGCGTATATTTCAATGAAAGCACTGAAAAGAAATTCTAAAAAAAATCACCCTGTTTATCCTTTAGAACAGGTTCCTTCTCTAGACTGAGAAACACTAATTAGAGAAAAGAGTCCAGTCCACGGTGACAAGGTATAGAGTCTTACATACAGAACCCAGGCTGACTTGATTCATTCTCATGCCGGCTTCTCTAATTACTCTGACTTTTGGAATTGAAACAACTAAAACACACACACCATAAAACAGCATTCTACAAAGTTAGAATGTGCCTTTGTAGAAATATCCTGGGTAGGTACAAAATCCTACAAATAGGCAGGTACAAATATCCTGGGGAAGGTACAATATCCTGGGGAAGTGTGTACAATATTTAAAATTTTCTATCCTCCTTCTCAGAAGAGATTTTATTCTAGGCATTATTTGTCTGTTCTCAAGACAAAAGAAAGATCTTTATCAGGTGTGTTGTTCTATAAAGCAAAATAAAGTTTTGAACACTTCAAATAGATTTAACAGTGACCATAAAAACAGTTGTTGGCTTCACAGCCTCCCAGTATACAGTGGGCCCTCTTACCCACATGTTCCATGTCTGCAGATTATACCTAGCTCAGATGGAAAATTCTTGGAGAAAAATGACAATTCCAGAAGGTTCCAGCAAGCACAACCTGAATTTGTCACACACTGGCAACTATCTACATAGCATTCACACTGTACCAGGTATTATAAGTAATCGAGAGATGATTTAAAGTACTTGGGAGGATGTGCTTAGGTTATAGGCAACTAATGTATCATTTTATATGAGGGACTTGAGCATAGAGAATTTTGATATGGGGGTAGGGACTCCTGGAACCAATCCTCCATGGATATGGAGGGACAACTGTACCTAGTAAATACTAGTATTTTTGTTGGTACAATGCAGTTATTTCAGACATCAATGAGCAGCTCTGTCTGTATTTCTTAGTTCTCTTCCACTCCAGTTCTCCAATTCTCTCCTACCATCCCCTCCCTGCAACCCCCACCACAAACCCTGAAAAAGCCCAGTTTTGGAGGTTAGGCTGATCTCCCTTCTGGTGGGCAGGGTTATCATGCTTTCAGCAGGGTACGATGGCTGGAAAGAAATTACTGTTGGGAATCAGAGCCAAGGCAAGAGAGGTGGTGGTCCAGAAGACCCCCACCACAGGGGAGGACTGAGGTGCTGGCTCTGTGGAAGGTGAACAAGGGAAGGGTGTTCAGTCAAAAGCAGCAGCAGGCCTATAAGAAAGTCTGTTTATGTGTCTACAAATTTTATTTTTTTTACAAGTCTGAGATTTTGTACTTAACAGTTTGATTTCACTGAGTTTTATTTTGTAGATGCTGAATATTTTAGAAATGGTATTAGCACTAGCATTTCCAGATTACATGAACTAAATACTGAAACAGTAATATTATGATTCTGCTTCCTGACTGCTCTCCCTAACCTGGAAAGCTGTATATGAAGTGGTAAGATATGTGACGCTCTCCTGAGAGGATACTTCGCCTGTGCCATTCATTCCCCAAAAGCGAGTCTCCCAAACCTATACCTAGCAAAGTATTACTGGTGGATCACATCTCAAGTGTTCCTGCTTGAAATGGGTGGCACTGTCACCTTAAATCATTTTTCTCAAGTATATGAAATAGAAGCAATGAATAAATACACGATACAGAACTGGAGAGTTGGGGAATTGGGAATATCTTTTTATAATCCCAGCCAGTATTTCCTAAATGTGGCTGTTGACTGGAGACAAGCGTCACTGCATGAACACCTGCAGTGCCAGGGAGGGAACACGGGAGCCTCTGCCTTAGGGCCTGCCTGCCACCAGCTGGTCCTGCACCCTCAGAGGGCACACCTGGCTCCCAGTACCACTGACGTGGAGGCAAAAACAGCTGTGCACAATCCTGGTCCCCAGAACCGAAACACAGCCCCAGACAACACATACAGCCAATGTCACGTAGACTCCAGTCTTAATTTTTGAAGCATTTTCTTTCTATCACTGACTTTCTTGCTTGTGCTGCCCAATGGGAGTCCACAGCATCACTCATTCTGTGCTCTGTTTATTTGGTTTCCAAGTGTAGATGATGGCAGTTTATTAATTGAAATAAATAAGCCACTACCATCTCTTCTTTAAAATAAACAAGTCAGTCACTTTAGAATGTTTCTTTTGTACACCACAGTTCTTTGCACACACGTGTTGTGTCCCTCTGTAATTCCTTTTTCACTACACTAAGCGTGTCACAGAGGGAGCCACCATATCCCGTAGGTGTCGCCATTCCCAGCGACTAGCAGGCAAGTGATATACATCAGGTGCCCAAGACTGCTAACTGAAAAATAGCTACTAGGGCTTATGACCAGGCTTCCCTGGTAGCTCAGCTGGTAAAGAATCTGCCTGCAATTCAGGAGACCTAGGTTCGATCCCTGGGTTGGGAAGATCCCCTGGAGGAGGGCATGGCCACCCACTCCAATATTCTTGCCTGGAGAATCGCCATGGACAGAGGAGCCTGGCGGGCTGCAGTCTGTGGGGCTGCACAGAGCTGACACGACTGAGCGACTGACACTTCACTTCAGGACTTGTGACACGCCAGGCACTAGGTAGTTGGCAAAGTAAGGCCATTCCATGTTTTTTCCCATCTAATTCTCATAATACTGTTAGAATTCACATTTCTAAATGAGGATGCTAGGCTTACAGAAATTAAGGGACTTGTGTAAGGCCACACAGGTAGTAGGCCTGAGCTGAGACTGAGGGCAGTGCCTTTTGACCACGGAAAAGCACGTGCTCTGAACTGTAAACTCTACTGCCTTGGCTACCACCCCAAGCTAAAAAACTTAACACATAAAAACTCCTGTAGTGTGAGATGCACACACAGACACACAAACATGCACACACACACAGTGGAACATTATTCAGTCATGAAAAAAGAAGGCAACCCTGCCATTTACAAAAATATGGGTGAAACCAAAGGACATTATGCTAACTAAAATAAGCCAGACAGAGAAAGATAAATACTGTATGGTATCATTTATATGTGGTATCTAAAAAAAAAAAAAAAAAAAAAACACACCCAATCTCATAGAAATAGAAGAATGATGGTTGCTAGAGGATGGGGGGAGAGAGGTGGGTAGGGGAGGAGATGGGGAAATGTAGGTCAGAGGGTACAATCATTTCAGTTACCAGTAAGTTCTAAGGAACTAAAGTACGGCATGGTGACTACAGTTACACAGTATTATATACTGGAAACCTGATGAGAATACATCGTAAGCATTCTTAAGACACACAGCAAACAAGTTAGCTCTGTGAGGTAATGGATGTGATAATTAACTTGATCTTTATAATCACTTCACAACATATATGTGCATCAAATCATCACATTGCACACTTCAAATATTTACAATTTTGTTTGTTAATTATACCTCAATAACGCTGGGGAAAATCCACTTATTTTTCATTACTATCATTTAAAAGTGTTTAAGCTCATAAATAAGCCTATGAATATATGGTCAATCAAAAGGAGGCAAGATCACACAATGGGAAAAGGACAATCTCTTCAATAAATGGTGTAGAGAAAACTGGATAGGCATGTACAAATGAACAAAATGATCACTATCTTACTTACTATACATAAAAATTAGCTGAAAATGGATCAAAGTCTAGAATGTAAGATCTGAAATCATAAACTCAGATGAAAACATAGGTAGTAAGCAACTTGACATCAGTCTTGGCAGTGATGTTTTGGATCTGACTTCAAAAATCAAAGACAAAAAAAGCAAATATAAATAAGGGAATTAGATCAAACTAAAAAGCTTCTATACAGCAAAGGAAACCATCAACAATATGAAAAGGTAGCCTACAAAACGGGAGAGGTATTGGCAAACAATATGTCTGATAAGGTGTTAACGAAATATACAAAGAATTCATACAACTCAAAAAAAAAAAATCAATTAAACAATGGGCAGAGAACCTTAACATTTTTCCAGAATCAACACACAGATGGCCAACAGGCACATGCAAAGGTGCTCAACCTCATTAATCATCAGGAAAATGCAAATCAAAACCATACTGAGATATCACCTCACATCTGTCCAAATTACTATTAACAAAAAATACTATTTTGGGCAAGGATAGAGAAAAATGAGAGCTTCCCTGGTGGCTCAGACGGTAAAAAGCATCTGCCTACAATGCGGGAGACCCGGGTTCATTCCCTGGCTCGGGAAGATCTCCTGGAGAAGGAAATGGCAACCCACTCCAGTATTCTTGCCTGGAAAATCCCATGGAAGGAGAAACCTGGTAGGCTACAGTCCATGGGGTTACAAAGAGTCGGACACGACTGAGCGACTTCACTTTCACTTTCACAGAGAAATGAGACTCCTTATGCATTGCTGGCAGGAATTTAAACTGGTACAGCCACTACGGGAAATTGTATGAAGGTTCCTCAAAAAATTATAAAATAGAATTACCATATGCTCCAGCTGTTCTACTTCTGGATATTTATCCAACGAATACAAAAAACACTAATTCAAAAAGGCATAGGTACCCCCATAGAGCAGCCTTATTTACATTAGCCAAGATATGCAAACAACCTAAGTGTCCACAGATATATGGGTGGAGAAGGAAGATGAGACATACACAGTGGAGGATTACTCATGTAACCAAGCATGACGGTATGGGGCCTTTCTAGAACAGACCCCTCCTAGCATCCTCTGTTTCAGCTCCTTTCTGAAGTACCCAGATAACGGTACCTGGAGCACATTTCCTGAGCTGTGCAGCAGACACTAAAATCCCCACCAAATGCAAGAAATTACTCCCTGACGACCATGCGCACACAGCCCCCAGACATACCGGAGTCCGAGGACTGACAATGACACTGCCCTCTTACCTCACCATCAACCAGATGTGTGCATGGACTGACCACACACCCTGCAACCCCCTTCCCTCCTGTGGCCACTACAATGCTTTCCTGAAGCCCGCTGGGGAGTTCAGGTGTTTTGAACACTAGCTGCCCTGGGCTTCTTGCTTGGCAGTCTGCAATAAATGCTGTATTTTCCTTCCCACAACCTGGTGTCAGAAACTGGCTTTACTGAGTACACTAACAGTACCACTCAGACAAAAAGAATGGAACCTTGCCATTTCCAACAACTTGGATGGACCCTGAAGTGAGTCAGACGAAGACAAGCGCTATACAATTTCACTTACATTTGGAAGTGAATATATTCCAAGATTTGCCTGGAAGCTAAACAAGCAGAACCACAACAAACTCATAGATAAGAGACAGGTTAGGTGACTGCCAGAGGGAAGAAGGGATGGAGGATGGGCAAAATGGGTGAAGAGGGTTAAAGGTACAGACGTTCAGTCATAAAACAAATAAGTCACAGTAATATAATGCACAGCATGGTGACTACAGATAGTAAAACAATACTGCATATTTTAGTTGCTAAAGTTGCTGAGAGTAATTCTTAAAAGTTATCTAAGAAAAAAATTTGCAACTATGTGTGGTAACAGATAGTAATTAGACTTGGTGATAATTTCAGTGTGTAAAAATATCAAGTCATTATGGCATACACTTGAAATAATATAAGGTGACATGTCAATTGTACTTCAAAAAAATTTAAAAAACATAAATACATGAAAAAGCTTTAGCATTTTAGGTTAAAATCCAATATATCAAGAAATTTAAACTTTAATTTCTAATAGTATTAT
Source organism: Dama dama (assembly GCF_033118175.1). NCBI lineage: Eukaryota > Metazoa > Chordata > Mammalia > Artiodactyla > Cervidae > Dama > Dama dama. Next base: position 41,916,711 of record NC_083697.1, read on the forward strand.
ATAACAGAAAAAATTCCACAGAAATCACAAAAGGTCAAGTTATTTTACCCAATTTTGTATTTTTCTGTAATAACCTTAGTTATTGAAGAGGAGATGAGCAGCTGGTATTTAAGGCTTATATCTGTTTATCAAATATTAAGAGAAAGGAACAATAAAAAAAAGTTATAAAAGTTGCTCACTAAGTACTCCATTCAGAGACCACAGTCATGATAATCTATATTTTTAACACCAACAACTTCTTTTTTAGGGTCAAAGTAAATTAGAGTCCATTAGAATTCAGTAGCAAGTCACAGAAAGAGTAGAAGTCAGAACAACTGGCTTTTAAGCTGAGATGGTGGAAAAACTGTTTAGCTTCTCTGAGACTCCAATTTCTCACCGAGAAACAAAGCAGCTGGCTAAATAATTCATAAGACTTACTTCAGCTCTTAACATTTTATGAGTCAATGAATACTTATTCATGAATTCATAAAACAGAGAAGTTTGTCTTCTCACAACTTCTAAATGAGCAGATGAAAATAGAGTTCATTGCTAGCTTCCATGTTAAATTTCCTATGTAAACCCATTTAGAAGATTTATCCACTTTTTTGAAAAGTATTTTGGTTTTTTGAGGGTAATCAAAGCCCTTATTAAAAAACTCAATAGTCTCCAGTATTGACCATCTGGTATTTGACAAGAAAAAAATCTTCCTTAAAGAAACCTATTTTAAATGACTTGCTTTTGGAAACCACTACTGACCTCCAAAGGACTTCCCTGGTAGTTCAGTGGTAAGAATCCACCTGCCAATGTAGGAGACTCGGATTCAATCCCTGGGTTAGGGAAGATCCCCCTGAGAAGGAAACGCAACCCACTCCAGTATTTTTGCCTGGGAAATCCCATAGACAGAGGAACCTAGTGGGCTACAGTCCACGGTGTCAAAAAAAGAGTTGGACACAACTTAGTGACTAAACAACAACAACTGACCTCCAAACTCCCTGCAGGGTATAAGCAAACACTGCCTAAATATCAGTGATGAAACTGTTAAATTGGCAAGGACTCATCTCAAACGTGTCTGCTCTGCATGGCTTCACTAAATAACCATATTATCACTCTGTTTTCTGACATCACTCAAATTTACACATAATCCACAGATGGGTCATCCTAAAAAGACTTGCATATATCCCAAGCCAGTCTACAAACTGTAGAGCCAACTCAAGGGTGGCAGGCAAACCCACAGTTGTAATATAAGTGAGAACTTATATAAGTGACATTTTCACACACATAATCCCAAATGAGGCATCCTGTAGGGTTCAGGCAGCTGACATAAATGACTCAAGCTGACTAGCCATTAGATGAAGATAATAGCAAATGATCCTTCCCTCAATGTCAAAATCAAACTGCAGTGGGGACTCTGGCATGTATAAGCCACATCTAAAGAGCCCCTGCTGATCTGCAGCCAGCTGGCACCATCTGGGAGACAGGTCATGCCGCCAGGTCTTCCCCGTCTCAAGAAAGGCCAGAAATTTATTTTATGTTCCTTGACTTTTTAAATTGTGGTAAAAGACACAAAGTTTACCATCTTTACCGTCTTAGATTCATTAGTCTCAAATACATTTCCATTACTGTGCAATGAATCTCCAGAACTTTTTCATCCTGCAAAACTGAAAGTCCTAGAGATTATTATACTAAGTAAGCCACACAGAAAAAGACAAATATCATGTGATTTCACTTACATGTGGAACCTAAATATTGATACAAATGAACATATTTATAACACACACTCACAGACTTAGAAAACAAATTCAGGGTTACCAAAGGGGCATGGTGGAGGAAGGATAAATTAGGAGTCTGAGATTAACATGTACACACCCCTATATACAAAACAGACAACAAGGACCTACTGTAATAGCACAGGGAACTATACTCGATATTTTGTAATACTCTATAAGGGAAAAGAATCTGAAAAGGAACATAAAGTTATAGATAAGAAAGATGAATCACTTTGCAGTGTACCTGAAACTAACACAATATTGTAAATCAATTATACTTCATTTTTTGAAAAAAAGTCTAAACCCATTAAAAAAAGACTCTCCAATTTCTCACTAGACCCTAGCAACCACTTTTCTACTTTATGTTTCTATAAGTTTAACTACTTTAGATACCTTGATTTTTTTTAATGTTGGCAATTAATTAAAATTATGCCATTTGGGTGACTACCCATTTGTAACTGCTTATGAGTACTTATGATTACTCAAAGTACTTCAGTGTTTTAAGAATGCAAAAGCCAGTCAATAAAGCACAGGTGTGACATTAACATCAAAGTCAAGGACAAATTATAGAGCTCAGATTTTTTTTTTGTGTCCTTGTGCTCTGAGAAAAGATCAAAGCTTTAAGATACGCTTCACATGAATTCTTACCATGCCTGCTTGATGCAAGAACCACATGAGGTAGTCTTCCTGAATGTCCACTAGACTGGAAATCTCAGGAATGTAAAATGTATCATATTCCACATGTTTCACTTTAAGATTCACCTGATGAAGAACAAAACAAGGACAGCTAAGACCCAGATGCCTGGAAAATGGCTTCCCACTGAACATGCGGGTAGATCACTTTATCCTACTATCTCTCCACCCCTCTCCCCTCTGGGTCTTCTCTATGCTTACCTTGTATAACTTCTCCAAGAGCTTGAGAGCAGCTGTAATATAATTGTTAAACAGTACAGGGATTAAGAATGTCTTTCTTCCTCTCAGCAGATAAACGACTGCACCTTTATAGAGGTTTACCAGTTTCGTGAAGTATTTTGGGCATACCTGAGACCACCAGTTATCTTTAGAAAAGAAAAAAAAAAAGATATATTTCAACATGTGATCTTGATCAAGTATTTATGTCTTCTGTCTACTAACTAAAAACTGCTCCAGCTAGAAGATAAGCATTAGTCTAAAACAGTTTCCCAAAACTGACTTTAAAAAGAATCCATTAAGGCATTTCTGGAGACAGTGGTGGCTGCAGGAGAACCCTGGAGTTGTTTTATAAAGCTTCATGTGATTGTTTCCCTCAAAGACTCAATCAGAAGGCTAATCTAAAATTTCAGTCTCAAGGACACATGTGGTCAAGATGCTCAGGCATATACTTTGGGCAGGAGCATCCACATATCCTAGCCCTTTCAGCCCCCTTCTCAGCCACCACCTAAGTGCTGTACCAGGGATGGCAGAGGACCATACACCCCAGATGCAGCAACAATATGGCAACCCGTCCTTCCTTTCAAGAGGCATCATTAGCTGAAAAACTACGTATTTCTGTTTCTTAACAAACAATACTTTCTCATGACCAGACAAGAAGACTATACCACTGGTTTTTACTTTGCCAGAAATAAACTCAGTCACACTAACATACTTATAGGATGAAGTAATATAATGTCCAAGATTTTTCAAGTGTATTCCAGAAAAGATTACAAGGTAGCGGTAGGGAGAAGGGAGAAAACTAAAAGGGCAAATATTGATCATCGTGAATTTGTGTGATGTGGTTACTTGCAGTGTTCTCTCTTCTTTGAAGTATTCTTTTCAATTTCTATGATTAGAATTTAAAAACAAATTAAGTGTAAAACTGAACTATTCTGTTCTTTTTGTGCTATTCTCTCTGGGAAAATTAAAATAATAAAAATAAAAAAATAATTAAAAAAAAAAACTTAAAAGTCAGGTAATATTCCTTCAGAGATTGCCATCTCTATCTCACAGTCTACTAGAATACCTGAGAAAATATACCCCAAAGAGTTTGTGAGCTTAAAAAAAAAAATTAAGGACTAACATATTCATGATTATTTCTGTGTTTATATCTTCTACAAAGATGGGAGCAATACGGAAAAGACAGTATTCCATCCTGAGCGATACAGGTCTCTACTCGTGGGGAGACCACACTCAAGTAACAGCCTAGTGCATATGGAACACAGAAGTGACTTAGCTGCAGTGAACACCTTAAAAAAAATTACCAGGAAAAAAAAATAAATGAAAAGAAAAAGCCAGGTGACAGATTTTCTGCATTTGATTAATAAAAACATCTCAGGCGCTACTCCCATGAGAGACACTCTCCAATTCACTGAGGAACGGAAGGTTCTTATCTCAGCAAAGTGTCCGTAGCCTGCAAAAATCAGTGTGGACTCAACTGTCCTAAAAAAGAAAAACAAAACAAACATTTGGTAAGTCTCCACTAGGTCATTTTCTTCCTCTCCTTTTCTGGAGACCTGTGTATCACACCACAATGTTCATTTCACTCCCACCCCCTAAATTAATTATAAGAGAAAGAACAACAGATGGACACTACCATGTGAGACACTATTAACCACTAGCAAGCATAGAAGGAAAAAAAATAAAGTCAAATAATCTAACTTTGTGAATATTTAAAAATCAAGATAAGTCTGGCGTAAACTGTTTCAAATAACCTAAATAAGGGTTCCATTTGTTTAAACTGAAAATATGGCTTGAAATTAGAAATTAACAGCAAAGAGAGAAAAGTTTAAGTGTTAAGCATATTAAATGATAACAAATCTTGGATCTCAATCCAACAGGAGCCAATGGTCACACCAATAAAATATAAAGTAGAAGCTTCCGGTACTGTGCAGCAAATTCACCTAAGACTTTGCTGGGGTTTGTATCCAGCCGCAAAATGGCCATAGCCAGGGGGATAGTCAACGTTATGTAATACTTGGAATCCTGGAGCAGGGGAAACTCTGGGAGTATTAAGTAGATTCTCATCGCTTCAACATCTGGTGGTGAACTCGATAACTGAGGAATCAGGCAACTTTCAAAGCTATTTAAGATCTGTATGAGAGAAAAAAGTAATGAGAAATTCAATCTAGTTACCTGATCTCTAAACTCATAAATTATCTGAGAGACTCTCAACTCTTATTCATTCAGTATGCACTCAGGGCCATCTATAAGCCAGGTACCAGTCTGGGCAATCAGGATACATCAGTGAAAAGAAAAGCCAAAGGTCCCTGCCCTTGCCAATCTTATACTCTGGGGGATGGGGATTTCCTTAGAAAAATTTAAGCTAAATAGAAAAGTTAAAGTTAGGACAAATTCCTAATGTGAGTATTTTACAGAGTTAACATTTATACAAGACTTTTGCCTTTTCATCTTACTCTTTTTTTTTTCCTCTTGAAAGTTGACTTATTTCAATGCAAAAATGAATTTTAAGCATGTACTTTATAGAAGTAAAAAAATACCTGTTCTAGAATCATGGAGTGCTGAGAGTTCATCAACTTCTCAAATAACACTCTAGTTGAGTTCAGATCAATTCCAGGGATTTTGGGACTTGTTTTAAAATGCTCATCAATTCTAAACAAAAAGAAAAAAAAAAAAAACATGTAATAAAAGAAAAACAAAGCAAAGACTCTGATAGGGATGAATTATAAAGAGGTCAACATATAGTTTGCACATACTGATCCAATTTAAATTTCACCTGGCAGACAAGATGCATGAAAACATTAACTATGGGGAAACCCAACAGAATAAATCTCTCTGAATCCCTTTTTCAAGATGATCTTACAATTTAAGTCATTAAAGTATTAGGATCATCATCTAACTGTGAGACTCTCTTGAAATTTATAGGCAGAATGTTATTTTTCTGATTAACTCTTGTATTTTTGCCTCTTTCTGTCATTGTGGTACATTGAACCAAAGGCAGATGCTGTGCCTAGGCACAAAAAACATCCCTTGTGCAATGTGGCCCAGTCATCAACAAATACCAAGTTTAAAGCAAGTTTTGTTTTTTTTTAAAAAACATCGGATCTATAATAAACGCAAAGTTAGTGTATTACTCAGTTAACATAAGGGATACAATTACTTTCACTCCAGGACTAATTTTATCCTGAATATTCCCTGGACTGATGCTGAAGCTCCAATATTTTGGCCACCTGATAAGAATAGCCAACTCATCGGGCAAGACCCTGTTACTGGGAAAGACTGACAGAGGGAGGAGAAGCGGATGACAGAGGACAAGATGGTTGGATGGCATCACCAATTCAATGGACATGAGTGTGAGCAAGTTCTGGGAGATGGTGAAGGACAGGGCAGCCTGGCATGCTGCAGGCCATGGGGTCGCAAAAAGTCAAACATGACTGAACAACAACTGTCTTTAACTTCCTAACAACTAATCATTTTTCTGTTTTAAACAAACTCTCAGCCTTTTAGAGACTTAAAGAATGTCTCTTAAATTTCCACTCTTAAACATACCACATCTACTAATTACAAAAGAACTATTTGCAAAACAGACTTCTGCTTATGTGTAACAAACATATTCAGATAGCTTTAATATCATCTGATGGCAATATTACAATTTATAAAAATGGAAGCAGAGTTCCTAATGTGAAAAAAATTTAATTATATAATTATATGCATTTGAACCTAAATGGTCAAGCAAGAGGAGTTACTTGGGCTTTCTCTGTTTGTTGAATCTTTTGCACTGTTGTTCTAAAAATAAATTTGCCCAAAACATAGAAATTGTTTCTGCTATCCCATATGCAGTCTTCCATATGCTTAGAAGTACCTTCTGCTATGCTGCTAAGAAAAATCAAAAGACTTTATCTACATGTATTTATGCTTTGTTAAACTGGTCTTTGGGAATTCCCAGGTGGCTCAGTGGTAAACAATCTGCCCGCCAATTCAGGAGACACAGGAGATGTGGGTTTGATCCCTGGGTGGGAAAGATCCCCTGGAGAAGGAAATGGCAACCCACTCCAGTATTCTTGCCTGGGAAATCTTATGGACAGAGGAGCCTGGCAGGCTATAGTCCATAGAGTCACAAAGAGTCAGACATGATACCACTGAGAAACTAACAAATTAAGGCTGGATAATCTAACAAACCTAACAAGAGCCATTCCCAACTTTCATAAAAATTGTCTTTCTAGAATAAGGTCTCTCAACCTTGGGATTGCTGACTTTTGGGATTGTAAAATAATTCTTTGTTGGGTAGGTGGGATTGTGAGATGCTTAGCAGCACCGCTGGCCTTTGCCCACCAGATTCCAGTAGTATACTCTCCACCACAGTAACAACCAAAACATGTCAAGAGACAATGCTGAATGTCCCCTGGGAAACAAATCAGCCTGGTTGAGAATCACTGTTCTAAAAGACCAACATCAACACAAAATTTTTTCCCTGGAGGAAAAGGCTAAGTATTGATTCTGAAATTAGTTGGATGAGCTCATTTCAGTTGCTCTAATGATACAAATGACTTTGCAATCTTTAACTGTAACTGAACAGAGTTCCTGAAGCAACCTAGAACAACCCAGTTAGGGACAGATTTGGGGGTGGGGAGGGGGGTGCAACTGACACACAGAACTGAAGTCTAAGTCTTCATGGGATTTCATTAGCCTTGCCATGGACAGAAAAAGGATGGTGAGAAGGTCAGGACTTGGGATCACCAAAGATCAAAACCCATGACAAGACCCTTCTGTGGCCACAATATCTGCAGACAGGATAAGGCCTAGCAAGAACACTATTTACAACCTGGGAGTTTAGGCCAAATGCAATTTTCTGGTGGGCTGGGCTGGTCCTGAGTCCAAGGAGTCCCTGGAGCCTTCTTGGAACCTCCCCTAAATTCATTCTTTTTGAGAAAAGAAAAAACCATGGGAAAGAAGTCAAAGAAACAAGGAGATTATTTAAAGAAATAAGAATTTAAGAACAGAATTGTCTGCTTCCAGTTCAAGATGGCAGAGTAGAAGGACATCATGGGCTCATCTCCTCCTGAGAGATCACCAAAATTTCAACTAGCTATTGAACAACCATCAACAGGAGGGTGCTGGAACCCACCAAAAAAAGATATCCCATGTCCAAAGACAAAGAAGCCGCCACAGCAAGATGGTAGGTGGGGATACAATCATGATAAAATCAAATTTCATACCTGCCCAGGTGGTAACCCACAGACTGGAGAACAACAATAAAAAAGAAAGTCTCACACTATTGTAAAGGTTCTGAACCCCATGTTAGGCTTCCCAGACTGGAGATCTGACAAAGGGACTAGGAATCCCCATGGAATATGGCCTTGAGGGCCAGTAGGATTTGATTATAGGCCTTCCAGGGGACTGAGGGAAACAGACTCTGGTCTTGGAGGGCACAAATTTTTAGAGGAGAGGAGCAGTGACCCCACCGGAGACTGAACCAAAATCACCTGCTCGTGTTGGAGGGCCTCCTGTAGAGGCGTGGGTCAGCAGGGGCTCCCCACAGGGACGAGGGCACTGGAAGGTCCCCCTTGGTGTAAATCCTCATGGAGTTCACCATTAACCCTACCATACAGCCCTTACACCCCGGGATAAGCTGCCTCAGGCCAAAAAACTACAAGGATGGGAGTGCAACCCTACCCATCAGCAGATAATTGGATTAAACCTTTACTGAGCAAGGTCCTGCCCACCAGAGCAAGACCCAGTTTTTCCCACCACAAGCCCCTACCATCAAGAAGCTTACACAAACAAGCCTCTTAGCCTCATCCATCAGAGGGGAGACAGAAGAAGCAAGAAGAAGCACAGTCTCACAGCACCTAAAACAAAAACCACATTACAGAAAGCTAATCATCATGAAAGAGCAGAAAGTTATATCCCAGATGAAGGGACAAACTAAAATCTCAGGAAAACTAAATGAAGTGGAGATAGACAATCTGCCAGAAAAAAGAATTCAGAATAATGATAGTGAATATGATCCAGGATCTTGGGAAAAGAATGGAGGCAAAGATTGAGAAGATGCAAGAAATGTTTACCAAAGACCTACAAGAACTAAAGAACAAAGAAAGAGAGATGAATAATACACTAGAAGGAATCAACAGCAGAATAATGAGGCAGAATAATAAATGACCTGTAGGACAGAAAGGTAGAAATCATTGCCACAGAACAGAATATAGAAAAAATGAATGAAAAGAAGTGAAGACAGCCTAAGAGATATTTGGAACATTAAACACACCAACATTCACATTATAGCAGTCCCAGAAGGAGAAAGGACCTGAGAAAATATTTGAAGAGATAATAGCTGAAAACTTCCCAAACATGGGAAAGGAAATAGACAACCAAGTCCAGGAAGCACGGAGTCCCAGGCAGGATAAACCCAAGGAGGAGCACATCAAGACACATGGTAATCAAACTGACAAAAATTAAAGACCAGAGATAAAATATTAAAAGCAACAAGGGAAAAATGACAAATAACATGTAAGAGAACTCTCATCAGGCTACCTGCTGATATGAAACTCTACAAGCCAGAAGGGAATGGCATGATATATTTAAAGTGACAAAAGGGAAGAACCTCAACCAAGAATACTCCACCCCACAAGACTCTCCTTCAGATTTGATAGAGAAACCAAAAGCTTTCAGACAAGCCAAAGTTAAGAGAATTCAGCATCAGCAAACCAGCTTTACAACAAATGTTAAAGGAACTTCTCTAGGCAGAAAACACAAGAGAAGGAAAAGACCTACAGAAAATAAATGCAAAATAATTTTTAAAATGGTAATAGGATCATACATATCAATAATTACCTTAAATGTAAACAGATTAAAAGCACCAACTAAAAGACACACTAGCTGAGCAGATGGAAACATGTATGCACTTTCACCTACCACATCACTCTGCTTGATACCCCCCTTAAATTATAATTATTTATATTGTTAAGTTAATCACACTCCTATTATGGCTTCCAATTGTAATTATCTTTTATTTTTATTTGGCTACTAATTGTGAAAACTGATAAACATCTTTTGCTATTGTGTCTATGTAACTATCACTCACTTAACACCATTGTATCATGACTGGTCAACAGAAAAATAATAGAACTCTATGTCAGCAAAACTAGGATCTAATAGAAAAACCTGTAATCACTTTTTAAAATCCAGAGGCACATCAGAAACTAGTTTGAAATTTTTTGAAAACTACAAATGCTCAGGTATTGCTTTTTTCTCCAGAGCCCCAGATGTTTCTAATGAGCAGTCATGTTTATAAACAACTGGACTATATGATGATCTTTTTACTTTTATCTAGTTTGTTTCACTTTTTCTATTACATATTCAGTGCTCCCATTTCATTTAGTTTATGTTCTCCAACTTCTCCATCTCTTCTCTTTTTTTTTAATGTTCTTTCTCGAGCCCTTATTAAGTATAGTAGAAGAGCTTTTGTATACATATATATATAAATATGTATAATATATATTTTAGAAAACTTATGAATTCTTGCCTAACTAAAAAAATTTTGACATTTTGATTTGACTTGTTTGACTTAGTATGAACAGAATGTTAGATTTCTAATTAAAAAATAGATATGCAACAAGCAAGAAAGGTCTACTGATTACCATAGGGAACTACAGTCAATATCTTTTAATAACCATGATGGAAAATAGTTTCAAAAATAATATATGTGTATCTGTATAACTGAATCACCTTGCTGTGTACCTGAAACATTGCAAAGTCAACTATACTTCAATAAAATATTTTTTTTAGAAGAAAGAATTTAAGAACAAATATTATTAACATTTTGGAATAGCCTGAAAAATCTTACTTTTGATTACACCAACCCTTTATGAGATACTGTCTCTCTCTTGGTAATCTGCTTCTCTGCCAACTAGGCACAAGTCAGCACTGCCCTTCCTGGGGTCCTCTCACTCATCATCATTAGGCACTTCCATTTCTGTGCAGATCATACACTTACCCACTGAGTTACGGCCAACCACCACCAAAGAGAACACAAGTCTTTCTCAGCCTTTGCTGAGTAAGCACCTGCATCACATGTGGATATTTTAAGATTAAGTCACTTACTTTTTCTCAAGAAAACTTCCATTCCAACAGGCTGCAGAAGATAATATCTGAACAACACCACTGCTCAGAAAGAAAAACGGGAAAGAAGTCTTTAATAATTATAAATAAATGGTTATTTAAGCATCAGCAATAGATTACTCCTCTATTCCCGAGTTTCCTTAATAGCTGCTCCTTCTTACCAAGGTAAAGCCTTGGAAAACACTGTGTCCTGTCTCAAAACGGAGAACTTACATTAAAGAGTATCAAAGCTACCAAAAGAAAACTCTAGGGCCTAGTAATAATGACCTTGGACTTTCCTCCCACCAACCGTCTCTAAGACACTCCCCCCCTCACCTCCAAACACGAACCCAAAATAAAACCAAAAAAGATAAGCTGAGCTGTTATTTACCAACAGAGAGAGTATCTCTGCAAATTAATAACTGAACAAATACTTCCTTCTGTTTTGTTGCCCATCTCAGAAAGTACAAATGAGTGAAGTTAAGTTTTTATTCCTATTACCTAGATTTTCGGGGGCAAAACTGCTAGTTTCTGAGGACCCACTGTGATAATAGATGTTAGGAAGCTTGAACCCTCTTATTTAGTATAAGGGAAAGGGAAGGAACAAAACAAATATACAGTTGAGGAGGGGATCACAGTAACTTCTGTTAATCACAGTTTCCAGGTCAGGAAGGATCTTTGGAGATCATTGCTTATATCCTATCGCTCGTCAATAAGAAAACTGAGAACTAGCAACGTGTCAAAGTCCCAGCCAAGGGAGTCTCAGTGCCCCTACCCCACTACCCTCCCGGTTGGGTCTAGTCCCCCAGCCTGTTCCCTGCCCCTTCCAGACTGAACTCCCTGGCAGAGTCACCAAGCTTAGAGGGCTTCTGAGGACGGTCACAGAGGTGCTCTAGGGTATTCCCAATGATCCCCGACTCAAAAAGCTGGTGTGTCCAAAGGGCTCAGGGAATTTGCACCCTACAATCTATATCATAAAGTAAAATGCTTTATACACATATCTGGGAACAACTATCACCTAATACACAATCTGATTCATTCATTCCTAAGAATCAGATTCTGTCGAAAAATGGAAAAACTGAGGAAAGCCAATACAATAGGTAAAAATATAAAAATTAAAAAAAAAAAACCTTTAAGAATGAAATACACCTGCTGAAAGGACTCAAATCCTTTAATTATACTTTTTTCTCTATCTCAACTAATCATTTTGAATAGGAAAATGCTAAATTATTCTGATTAGGTAAAATAAGCTTAGATTGAAATGCTTTGGAATAAGCATATGAAGAAAACTCTTGGAGTTAAACAACAATAACACTGAGCTTTCTTAGCAGAAAGGCCAACTCAGGTCTTCATCAGTTAGGATTTTTAAGGTCCAGACAAAGCAGGTTGAGGAATACATCTTGTGAGAAAATGGGGGAACAACTTACTATGTTATTTCAGGCTAAGGGCACCAGATGTGTGCCCAAAAAATGACCCCTCAAATGCAAAACTCCATTTATAGTCACAACCTCAAGATGGAAGTAGGGAAAAATCACTAAGTTGGAAATTCCAATACACTTTGAAAAAAACTGAAAACAAGCAACCACATACTTGATTGTATTTGCATTGTTGTGTTCTGAGAGCTTTTGTCTCCAAACTGCTATGGTTTCATCATTTATTAAACTGGTGTAATGTGCTTGGTTCATCGTCCTGAAGTCAACAGCAGGCGAAGAATTCTGAAGGATTAAATATGACAGCAAAAAAAAAAAAGAAATTATGCAACAGTAGGGATTTTTTTCTCATCTCCCTTTCCCCATATACTCCCCACTTCGTGTTTCACTTATGTCCAGGAGCCGGGGTGCGCTGCCCAGATCCTCTCTCCCTTCAGAACGGACCCCTCGCCCCACCAGCTGCCTCAGTGTAAGCTCTGGACGGCCCCAGGCTGCACTGGCCTCCGGGAACTGCCCCGGGCGCGGGCCTCACTCCCCTCCTCTCAGTGGCAGGTGGGGACGTGGTGCCAGGCTCCAGCCCCCGCCTCCAGAAGGATTTCCACCTGGGAAACAGACTCCGAACCTGAGATTTCTGTTTACAAATCTGGGGTTGGGGGCAGTTCTAGAACATTCTCAGGATGAAGGAGGCAGGATCGGGCAGAAGGGGAAGCTGAACTGCAGCTGAGTGTCTCAGCCGATCTCATGGGTGCCGTGGAGCCGGGATGGCCCTTCAGTACCCTCCCCAGAGAAACCAAACCAGGAGGACTGCTTCAGATTTCTTTCTCCCTACGCTTTGAATCACCATAACATCAAGGTTTTCAAACTACTAATCATTTGCCTTAACTGTTCACCAAACTCCAACAATACGCATTATAAAAAGTCTATAAATCTATATTGTAAATAATCTACGAAAATGTAATGCCTCTTAATGTCTTGCTCAAAGTATACAGCTATAAATTTATAGGAAAAATAACAAAAAAGACATATCAATAATGGCCTTTAAAACCCCAAATGCTGCATAGTGCTACATAATAAGCACTTTTCCTAAAATTGCTATTTTTCAACTTATTTTCCCCAAATCTAATAATGGTCTAGAACCAGAGAAAAATTTGAAGTGCTTTATGTCTCCTGTACTTGTCACTAGAACAGAGGGGGAAAAGCAATATTAAAACATTAACCAGATGATCATAAAAACACAACTTTCAAGTAAATATTCTTGGTTATTTTCTCAGAGGGATGAGTTAAGACAGCATTATAAGGGGAAAGGAAGTGGGCATGTAACAGACTAAAGTCGTCTGCCAAAGTTCATGATCCTCTGGTTTTTGATAAATATTTTAACAAAAATGACCACAGAAATCTGTTAAGAGAGCAAAAGCCATCTTGAACTGCATAGAGAAAAACTGAGATATAAAATAGACACTTGAAAACACACAAACAAGACTGTCTCTCCACCATGGTCTTAAAACCAGTCATTATGTAAATTTTAATTACTTCCCCCCATTCAAAGGAGCAGCTGAACACAGACACAAACACATACTTAAAATATAAACATGTTACTATTTTCTCATTCTTCACCCCAAGTCCAACAAACCACAGATGCCTTGGATGAAATACAATCTCAGAATCCAACATAAACAACCAAGAAAAAGCACTGATTTCCCATGCCTTAGAGTTACGTACAGCCTCAAAAGAAAAAATTGGTGTAGGTTAGTGTATCCAACTTTGGCTGCACTTTGGATCACCAGAGCTTTCAAAAATCCTGACAGCCAAGTTACACTCTAAACAAGTTAAATCAGAATTTCTGGAGATACTGAGTCTTTTTAAGACTCCTAGGTCTTAGTCATTAATTATCTAGTATACTTGCATGGTGACAGATGGTAGCTAGACTCATTGTGGTGATCATTTCAAAATTATAGAAATATAAATCACTATGTTGTGTATCAGGAACTAAAATAGTGTTGTAAGTTAATATATTTAAAAATCAAACAAAAAAGCTCATAGAAAAAGAGATCAGATTTGTGATTACCAGAAGCAGGGAGTGGGGGATGTGGGACTGGCAACAGGCAGTCAGAAAGCACATATTTCAAGTTATAAGATAAATAAATACTAGGTGTGTAGTAAAAAACATGATAAATATAATTAACGCTCAATTTAGTTGCTCACTCATGTCCGACTCTTTGCAACCCCAATAATTAACACAATAATTAACAAAAGAGTCCAAAATGCAGTACTTGGGTGCAATCTCAAAAACGAATAGAATAATCTCTCTTCATTTCCAAGGCAAACCATTCAATATCACAGTAATCCAAGTCTATGCCCCAATCAGTAATGCAGAAGAAACTGAAGTTGAAGGGTTCCATGAAGACCTACCAGACCTACAAGACCTACCTTCTAGAACTAATATCCAAAAAAGATGTTCTCTTCATTACAGGGGACTGGAATGCAAAAGTAGGAAGTCAAGAGATACCTGGAGTAACAGGTAGATTTGGCCTTGGAGTAAAAAATGAAGCAGGGCAAAGGCTAACAGAGTTTTCCCAAGAGAACGCACTGGTCAAACACCCTCTTCCAACAACACAAGAGGAGACCCTACACATGGACATCACCAGATGGTAAATATTGAAACCAGATTGATTATATTCTTTGCAGCCAAAGATGGAGAAGCTCTATACAGTCAGCAAAAACAAGACCAGGAGCTGACTATGGCTCAGATCATGAACTCCTTATTGCCAAATTCAGACTTAAATTGAAGAAAGTTGGGAAAATGACTAGACCAAACAGGTATGACCTAAATCAAATCCCTTACGATTATACAGTGGAAGTGACAAATAGATTCAAGAGATTAGATCTGATAGACAGAGTGCCTGAAGAACTATTGACTGAGGTTCGTGACATTGTACAGGAGGCAGGGATCAAGACCATCCCCAAGAAAAAGAAGTGTAAAAAGGCAAAATGGTTGTCTGATGAGGCCTTACAAATAGCTGAGAAAAGAAGAGATGCGAAAGGCAAAGGAGAAAAGGAAAGATATACTTCTTTGAATGCAGAGTTCCAAAGAATAGCAAGGAGAGATAAGCCAGCCTTCCTCAGTGATCAATGCAAAGAAATAGAGCAAAACAACAGAATGGCAAAGACCAGAGATCTCTTCAAGAAAATCAGAGCTACCTGGAGGAGCCAAGATGGCGGAGGAATAGGACGGGGAGACCAGTTTCTCCCCTATAAATTCATCGAAAGAACAATTGAACACAGAGCAAACTTCACAAAACAACTTCTGATCCCTAGCTGAGGTCATCAGGCGCCCAGAAAAGCAGCCCCTTGTCTTCGAAAGGAGGTAGGACAAAATATAAAAGATAAAAAGAGAGACAAAAGAGCTAGGGACGGAGATCCGTCCCAGGAAGGGAGTCTTAATAGAGGAAGTTTCCAAACACCAGGAAACCCTCGCACTGGTGGGTCTGGGGGACGTGTTTGAATCTCTGAGGGCAACCTAACTGGGAGGGGAAAAATAAATAAAACCCACAGATTGCGTGCCTAAAAGCAACTCCCAGCAGAAAAGTACCCCAGACGCCTGCATCCACCACCAGCAAGTGGGGGCGGAACGGAGAGGAGCAGGCGGCATTGCTTAGGGTAAGGACCGGGCCTGAGTGCCCTGAGGGCGATCAGAGGGAGCTTTTGTGAGATACCAACTTAAACTGTGGGACAGCAAAAGAGAGAGAGAAAATTAACCGGCCGAACACACTGCCGGCCGTTCCAGAACAAAGGGACCGAGCAAGTCCAGAGAAGAGCTCGCAGGCTGCGGACCGGCCCAGCTCCGCCGGAGGCAGCAGGCGGGGGGAGGGGAAAGGGGCAGGCTTGGCCCCAAGGACCGCATCCCCTACCGCACTGCAAACAGGCCTCCAGTTCCTAATCAAAGACCTCCTGAGATTCTGGATGGTCGACATCCGCAGGGAGGGTCGAGGCTAGACACAGGGCGCAGGCGGGGACTGGGGCTGGGGACGCGGAGGGGAGAAGGCGCGCCGCACCGGGGAGAGTGCGCCCATCAAGCTCCTGGCTGCCTGAGCCGCTCAGACGGGGAAGGCACAAAATGCAGGCGCAGCTGAGTCCCTGCTTTTGTGGAACACCCGAGGGCTGGAACCGCACGCAGCGCAGGGCACGCTCCATATAGAGCAGCCGGGAGCCTGAGCAGTGTAGACGGGGAAAGCAGCGCCAGCCCCTCCCCGCAGCGCAACGGAACTAGCGAACCTGAACAAGAGACCACCTGCGCCCGCCTGTGTCAGGGCAGAAATTAGCCACTGAAGAGACCGGCAAACAGAAGCCAAATAAACAGAGGGAACCGCTTCAGAAGGGACTGGTGCAACAGATTAAAATCCCTGTAGGTAACACTGACCACACCGGAAGGGGCCTGTAGATATCGAGAACTGTAAGCTGGAACGAGGAGCTATCTAAAACGGAACCGAACCCACACTGACAGCAACAACTCCAAAGAAATTCCTAGATATATTTTTACTTTTTTTTTTTTTAATTAAAAAAATTTTCTTTTTTATTTTTTCTCTTTTATTTTCTTTGAAAATTCCCTATTACTCCCACATTACTCCTTAACTTTCATTTTCATAGATTTTTACAATTTTTTTAATTAGGAAAAATTTTTTTTCGTTTATTTTCTCTTATTTCCTTTTAAAGTCCTCTATTACTCCTCTACTACTCCTTAATTTTCATTTTCATTTCACTATAACCTTGCAAAAAAAAAAAGAGAAGCCCTATTTTTTAAACTGAACTTCATATATATTTCTAAAATTTTTTGTGTTTTTGTTTTTGTTTTTAATACTGTATTTTTAAGAGTCTAACCTCTACTCTAGATTTTTAATCTTTGTTTTTCAGTATGTGATATAAATTTTGGACATTTAAGAATCCAATATTCAGTTCCCATTTTTACTCAGGAGTGTGTTGATTACTCTCTCCCACTTTTGACTCTCCGTTTTCTACCTCAGAACAACTCTATTTCCTCCTTTCCCCTTCTCTTCCCAATCCAATTCTGTGAATCTTTCTGGGTGTCTGGGCTACGGAGAACACTCTGGGAACAGACAACTGCGTAGATCTGTCTCTCTCCTCTTGAGTCCCCCTTTTTCTCCTCCTGCTCATCTCTATCTCCCTCCTCCCTCTCCTCTTTTTCATGTAACTCTCTGAACCTCTCTGAGTGTCCCTCAAGGCAGAGAATCTTTTCACCATTAACCTAGAAGTTTTATTATCAGTGCTGTATAGTTGGAGAAGTCTTGAGACTACTGGAAGAATAAAACTGAAATCCAGAGTCAGGAAACTTAAGCCCAAAACCTTAGAACACCAGAAAACTCCTGACTACACGGAACATTAAGTAATAAGAGACCATCCAAAAGCCTCCATACTTACACTGAAACCAACCACCACCCAAGAGCCAATAAGTTTCAGAGCAAGACATACCACGCAAGTTCTCCAGCAACGCAGGAACATAGTCCTGAGCGTCAACATAAAGGCTGCCCAAAGTCACAGCTAACACATAGACGCATCTCAAAACTCATTACTGGGCACTCCATTGCACTCCAGAGAGAAGAATCTAGTTCCACGCACCAGAACACTGACGCAAGCTTCCCTAACCAGGAAACCTTGACAAGTTAATCATCCAACCCCACCCACTGGGTAAAACTTCCACAATAAAAAGGAACCACAGACCTCCAGAATACAGAAAGCCCACTCCAGACACAGCAATCTAAACAAGATGAAAAGGCAGAGAAATACCCAACAGGTAAAGGAACATAAAAAATGCCCACCAAGTCAAACAAAAGAGGAGGAGATAGGGAATCTACCTGAAAAAGAATTTAGAATAATGATAATAAAAATGATCCAAAATCTTGAAAACAAAATGGAGTTACAGATAAATAGCCTGGAGACAAAGATTGAGAAGATGCAAGAAATCTTTAATAAAGACCTAGAAGAAATAAAAAAGAGTCAATTAAAAATGAATAATGCAATAAATGAGATCAAAAACACTATGGAGGGAACCAAGAGTAGAACAATGGAGACAGAAGATAGGATAAGTGAGGTAGAAGATAAAATGGTGGAAATAAATGAAGCAGAGAGGAAAAAAGAATCAAAAGAAATGAGGACAACCTCAGGAACCTCTGGGACAATGTGAAACGCCCCAACATTAGAATCATAGGAGTCCCAGAAGAAAAAGACAAAAAGAAAGGCCATGAGAAAATACTCGAGGAGATAATAGCTGAAAACTTCCCTAAAATGGGGAAGGAAATAGCCACCCAAGTCCAAGAAACCCAGAGAGTCCCAAACAGGATAAACCCAAGGCGAAACACCCCAAGACACATATTAATCAAATTAACAAAGATCAAACACAAAGAACAAATATTAAAAGCAACAAGGGAAAAACAACAAATAACACACAAAGGGATTCCCATAAGGATAACAGCTGATCTATCAATAGAAACCCTCCAGGCCAGAAGGGAATGGCAGGACGTACTGAAAGTAATGAAAGAGAATAACCTACAACCTAGATTACTGTATCCAGCAAGGATCTCATTCAGATATGAAGGAGAATTCAAAAGCTTTACAGACAAGCAAAAGCTGAGAGAATTCAGCACCACCAAACCAGCTCTTCAACAAATGCTAAAGGATCTTCTCTAGACAGGAAACGCAGAAAGGCTGTATAAACGTGAACCCAAAACAACAAAGTAAATGGCAATGGGACCACACCTATCAATAATTACCTTAAATGTAAATGGGTTGAATGCCCCAACCAAAAGACAAAGACTGGTTGAATGGATACAAAAACAAGACCCCTATATATGCTGTCTACAAGAGACCCACCTCGAAACAAGAGACACATACAGACTAAAAGTGAAGGGCTGGAAAAAAATATTTCACGCAAACGGAGACCAAAAGAAAGCAGGAGTCGCAATACTCATATCAGATAAAATAGACTTTCAAATAAAGGATGTGAAAAGAGACAAAGAAGGACACTACATAATGATCAAAGGATCAATCCAAGAAGAAGATATAACAATTATAAATATATATGCACCCAACATAGGAGCACTGCAATATGTACGGCAAACGCTAACAAGTATGAAAGAGGAAATCAACAGTAACACAATAATAGTGGGAGACTTTAATACCCCACTCACAACTATGGATAGATCAACTAAACAAAAAATTAACAAGGAAACACAAACCTTAAATGACACAATGGACCAGCTGGACCTAATTGATATCTATAGGACATTTCACCCCAAAACAATCAACTTCACCTTTTTCTCAAGTGCACACGGAACCTTCTCCAGAAGAGATCACATCCTGGGCCATAAATCTAGTCTTGGAAAATTCAAAAAAATTGAAATCATTCCAGTCATCTTTTCTGACCACAGTGCAGTAAGATTAGATCTCAATTACAGGAAAAAAAATTGTTAAAAATTCAAACATATGGAGGCTAAATAACATGCTTCTGAATAACCAACAAATCATAGAAAAAATAAAAAAAGAAATCAAAATATGCATAGAAATGAATGAAAATGAAAACACAACAACCCAAAACCTATGGGACACTGTAAAAGCAGTGCTAAGGGGAAGGTTCATAGCATTACAGGCTTACCTCAAGAAACAAGAAAAAAGTCAAATAAATAACCTAACTCTATATCTAAGGCAATTAGAGAAGGAAGAAATGAAGAACCCCAGGGTTAGTAGAAGGAAAGAAATCTTAAAAATTAGGGCAGAAATAAATGCAAAAGAAACTAAAGAGATCATAGCAAAAATCAACAAAGCTAAAAGCTGGTTTTTTGAAAAAATAAACAAAATTGACAAACCATTAGCAAGACTCATTAAGAAACAAAGAGAGAAGAACCAAATTAACAAAATTAGAAATGAAAATGGAGAGATCACAACAGACAACACTGAAATACAAAGGATCATAAGAGACTACTACCAGCAGCTCTATGCCAATAAAATGGACAACTTGGAAGAAATGGACAAATTCTTAGAAAAGTATAACTTTCCAAAACTGAACCAGGAAGAAATAAAAGATCTTAACAGAGCCATCACAAGCAAGGAAATCGAAACTGTAATCAGAAATCTTCCAGCAAACAAAAGCCCAGGACCAGATGGCTTCACAGCTGAATTCTACCAAAAATTTAGAGAAGAGCTAACACCAGTCTTACTCAAACTCTTCCAGAAAATTGCATAAGAAGGTAAACTTCCAAACTCATTCTATGAGGCCACCATCACCCTAATTCCAAAACCAGACAAAGATGCCACAAAAAAAGAAAACTACAGGCCAATATCACTGATGAACATAGATGCAAAAATCCTTAACCAAATTCTAGCAAACAGAATCCAACAACATATTAAAAAAAATCATACACCATGACTAAGTGGGCTTTATCCCAGGAATGCAAGGGTTCTTTAATACCTGCAAATCAATCAATGTAATACACCACATTAACAAATTGAAAGATAAAAACCATATGATTATCTCAATAGATGAGGAGAAAGCCTTTGACAAAATTCAACACCCATTTATGATTAAAACGCTCCAGAAAGCAGGAATAGAAGGAACATACCTCAACATAATAAAAGCTATATATGACAAACCCACAGCAAGCATTACCCTCAATGGTGAAAAACTGAAAGCATTTCCCCTGAAATCAGGAACAAGACAAGGGTGCCCACTCTCACCACTACTATTCAACATAGTTTTGGAAGTTTTGGCCACGGCAATCAGAGCAGAAAAAGAAGTAAAAGGAATCCAGATAGGAAAAGAAGAAGTGAAACTTGCACTGTTTGCAGATGACATGATCCTCTATGTAGAAAACCCTAAAGACTCTACCAGAAAATTACTAGAGCTAATCAACGAACATAGTAAAGTTGCAGGATATAAAATTAACACACAGAAATCCCTTGCATTCCTATACACTAACAATGAGAAAACAGAAAAAGAAATTAAGGAAACAATACCATTCACCATTGCAACAAAAAGAATAAAATATTTAGGAGTATATCTACCTAAAGAAACAAGAGACCTATACATAGAAAACTATAAAACACTGATGAAAGAAATCAGAGAGGACACAAACAGATGGAGAAACTTACCATGTTCATGGATTGGAAGAATCATTATTGTCAAAATGGCTACACTATCCAAAGCAATCTATAGATTCAATGCAATCCCTATCAAGCTACCAATGGCATTTTTCACAGAACTAGAGCAAAAAATTTCACAATTTGTATGGAAATACAAAAAACCTCGAATAGCCAAAGTAATCTTGAGAAAGAAGAATGGAACTGGAGGAATCAACCTGCCTGACTTCAGACTCTACTACAAAGCCACAGTCATCAAGACAGTATGGTACTGGCACAAAGACAGAAATATAGATCAACGGAACAAAATAGAAAGCCCAGAGATAAATCCACGAACCTATGGACACCTTATCTTTGACAAAGGAAGCAAGGATATACAATGGAAAAAAGACAACCTCTTTAACAAGTGGTGCTGGGAAAACTGGTCAACCACTTGTAAAAGAATGAAACTAGAACACTTTCTAACACCATACACAAAAATAAACTCAAAATGGATTAAAGATCTAAATGTAAGACCAGAAACTATAAAACTCCTAGAGGAGAACATAGGCAAAACACTCTCTGACATAAATCACAGCAGGATCCTCTATGACCCACCTCCCAGAATATTGGGAATAAAAGCAAAAATAAACAAATGGGACCTAATGAAACGTAAAAGCTTTTGCACAACAAAGGAAACTATAAGCAAGGTGAAAAGACAGCCCTCAGATTGGGAGAAAATAATAGCAAACGAAGAAACAGACAAAGGATTAATCTCAAAAATATACAAGCAACTCCTGAAGCTCAATTCCAGAAAAATAAATGACCCAATCAAAAAATGGGCCAAAGAACTAAACAGACATTTCTCCAAAGAAGACATACAGATGGCTAACAAACACCTGAAAAGATGCTCAACATCACTCATTATCAGAGAAATGCAAATCAAAACCACAATGAGGTACCATTACACGCCAGTCAGGATGGCTGCTATCCAAAAGTCTACAAGCAATAAATGCTGGAGAGGGTGTGGAGAAAAGGGAAGCCTCTTACACTGTTGGTGGGAATGCAAGCTAGTACAGCCACTATGGAAAACAGTGTGGAGATTTCTTAAAAAACTGGAAATAGAACTGCCATATGACCCAGCAATACCACTTCTGGGCATACACATGGAGGAAACCAGATCTGAAAGAGACACGTGCACCCCAATGTTCATCGCAGCACTGTTTATAATAGCCAGGACATGGAAGCCACCTAGATGCCCATCAGCAGACGAATGGATAAGGAAGCTGTGGTACATATACACAATGGAATATTACTCAGCTGTTAAAAAGAATTCATCTGAATCAGTTCTAATGAGATGGATGAAACTGGAGCCCATTATACAGAGTGAAGTAAGCCAGAAAGATAAAGAACATTATAGCATACTAACACATATATATGGAATTCAGAAAGATGGGAATGATAACCCTATAAGCAAAACAGAAAAAGAGACACAGATGTATAGAACAGACTTTTGGACTCTGTGGGAGAAGACAAGGGTGGGATGTTTCGAGAGAACAGCATGTATATTATCTATAGGGAAACAGATCACCAGCCCAGGTGGGATGCACGAGACAAGTGCTCGGGCCTGGTGCACTGGGAAGACCCAGAAGAATCGGGTGGAGAGGGAGGTGGGAGCGGGTATCGGGATGGGGAATACATGTAACTCCATGGCTGATTTATGTCAATGTATGACAAAACCCACTACAATGTTGTAGAGTAATTAGCCTCCAACTAATAAAAATAAATGAAAAAAAAAAAAAAAGAAAGAAAATCAGAGCTACCAAGAGAACATTTCATCCAAAGATGAGCACAATAAAGGACAGAAATGGCATGGACTTAACAGAAGCAGAAAAGATTAAAAAGAGGTGCCAAGAATACACAGAAGAGCTATACAAAAAGAGCTTCATGACCCAGATAACCACGATGGTGTGATCACTCACCTAGAGCCAGACATCCCTGAATGCTAAGTCAAGTGGGCCTTACGAAGCATCGGTACAAACAAAGCTGGTAGAGGTGATGGAGTTCCAGTTGAGCTATTTCAAATCCTAAAAGATGATGCTGTGAAAGTGCTGCACTCAATATGCCAGCAAATTTGGAAAACTCAGCAGTGGCCACATGACTGGAAAAGGTCAGTTTTCATTACAATCCCAAAGAAAAGCAATGCCAAAGAATGTTCAAACTACTGCACAATTGCACTCATCTCACATGCTAGCAAAGTAATGCTCAAAATTCTCCAAGCCAGGCTTCAGCAATACATGAACCATGAACTTCCAGATGTTCAAGCTGGTTTTAGAAAAAACAGAGGAACCAGAGATCAAATTGCCAACATCCACTGGATCATCACAAAAGCAAGAGAGTTCTAGAAAAACATCTACTTTTTATTTATTGACTATGCCAAAGGCTTTGACTGTGTGAATCACAACAAACTTTGGAAAATTCTTAAAAGAGATGGGAATAACAGGCCACCTGACCCACCTCCTGAGAAATCTGTATGCAGGTCAAGAAGCAACAGTTAGAACTGGACATGGAACAACAGACTGGTTCCAAATCAGGAAAGGAGTATGTCAAGGCTGCATATTTTCACTCTGCTGATTTAACTTATATGCAGAGTACATTATGTGAAATGCCAGGCTGGATGAAGCCCGAGCTGGAATCAAGATTGCCAGGAAAAATATCAATAACCTCAGATATGCAGATAATACCACCCTTATGGCAGAAAGCGAAGAAGAACTAAAGAGCCTCTTGATGACAGGGAAAGAGTGAAAAAGTTGGCTTAGAACTCAACATTCAGAAAACTAAGATCATGGCATCCAGTCCAATCACTTAATGGCAAATAGATGGGGAAACAATGACAGACTTTATTTCTGGGGGCTCCAAAATCACTGCAGCTGGTGACTGCAGCCATGACATTAAAAGACGCTTGCTCCTTGGAAGAAAAGCTATGACCAACGTAGACAGCTTATTAAAAAGCAGAGACATTACTTTACCAACTAAGGTCCGTCTAGTCAAAGCTATGGTTTTTCCAGTAGTCATGTATGGATGTGAGAGTTGGACTATAAAGAAAGCTGAGCACCAAAGAACTGATGCTTTTGAACTGTGGTGCTAGAGAAGACTCTTAAGAGTCCCATGGACTGCAAGGAGATCCAACCAGTCAATCCTAAAGGAAATCAGTCCTGAATATTCATTGGAAGGACTGATGTTGAGTCTGAAACTCCAACACTTGGGCCACCTGATGCAAAGAACCAACTCACTGGAAAAGACCCTTATGCTGCAAAAGATTGAAGGAAGGAGGAGAAGGGGACGACAAAGGATGAGATGGTTGAGTGGCATCACTGACTCAATGGACATGAGTTTGAGTAGGCTCTGGCAGCTGGTGATGGAGAGGGAAGCCCAGCATGCTGCAGTCCATGGGGTCGCAAGGTGTTGGACACAACTGAGGACTGAACTGAACTGAAGTAAATCTTAAGAGTGTCTTATAAAAATGGAGTATGTCACTACACAGATGCTTTTTCTTGGGTCATTAAGAGATTCTTCATGTGTCACGGTAACAGAGGAAACACATATTTTGACCAGTCTCTGCATCTAAACAAATACCTAGGCTTAATAGCTTAAATAAAAGTGTACGGGTTTCAGTGTTTGTAAGAAAGAGCAATACCTTTCTAAGTCATATTCTATTTTCATTGCTTTTTTCTTTATCTTACATTTTTAATGCATACCACTCTTCCAGTTGTTTAAACTTTAACCTGCCCTGTTTCTACAACAATATGCTACTTTCACTTCCTTCTCATCAATGTTTAGTTTTCTGGTTTCAACAATGTTAATTACAGTAAATTTAAAATTCAACTACATATATCAGATACCATATTTACAAAAGGAATGAAACTAAGTTTTACACTGAATTTCACAGCAAAATTAAAGTTGATTAATCAAACCACTTTCTTAGAGAAAGGAATACTTCAGACTGTACTACTTGTGGACACAAAGTAATTATCCCACAAAGATTCAGGGCTTTTCATATTTTGCCTTACTGGCATGTTAAAAAAACAAAGAATAGTTTCAGCTTTTCTCAAGGTTTCTCTGTGAAGCACTGAAGCTGGGCCTAAAATAGGTCTGAAGCAACATCTCCAACTCAGCCCAGATGGCTGCACTCAACAGAACCTTCTGCAGCATCCTGACCTGGATAATATCTAACATCAGTATCAGCTATCCAACCTGCAGCCTCAGACTCCACCACAACCTTTTCTATCGAAGTCAAAGAATGATACTGACTAGAAGGCAAGAATATCATGTGTTGAGAGATGGCACAGTATCAGAGTAATGGGGATAGCTTCCAGCACCAATAGGGCCCCTTGTGTCCACAGAACTTCATTTTTCTTCCCAAGCTACTCTGATTCCTTTGTCATCACCAGCAGCCCTTCCCTGCTCTTCCAGGGGAGGGTGAGGATCAATGTACTACATATGGCTAATCCTCCCCAAGCGCTGACTGAATAAAAGAAGGGTCAGGGGAAGGGAAGGGGAGGGAGGGAGAGAGGAGAGGAGCACAAGAGCAGCAGGGTGCAGAGGACAGAAAACAAACCTGTGGTGCTCACTTCAGAATGATTTTTCTCATCCAAAAAGAGGGGAATGAATTAAAGCCCTGTCACGGATAGCATCACCGACTCAATGGACATGAGTCTGAGCAAACTTTGGGAGATACTGAAGGACAGGGGAGCCTGGTGTGCTGAGGTCCACTTGGTCGCAGAGTCGGACATAACTTAGCAACTGAACAACAACACGGATACTTAGCCCACGTTCTCTTCCACCTCCAACCCTAAGAGAATGTCATTCGCCCACCACAGGGATGCAGGAGACAACCTGAGGGAAATTTTAGTGTGGTTTTATAAGCAGACGGTAAATAATAAAGGATATCTGAATGGCATCTCTTATATTCAGTATATACTCAATCACATCAAACAAGCCCAGTGAGTTCTCAAATACCTAGCATTTGTTGCTACTTAACAGGGAAGGAAACAATAGAAAGTCAAATAATTCCAAAGTTAGTATGAATTCTCTGAGGCCTCCTTAAGTCTCTTTTGGGACAAATCCAGATATAAATAAATAATTTTCAATTATAAAGTAGAACTCTGTGATTAAATACCAAGAAAATTATTGGCACTTCAAGGAAACAAAATGGAGATTACTTCAAAGTTTAGTCAGCTTATTTTAATAATATAAAATTGGTAGAAACAAAGAGTAATGCTGCTCTCATGTAATTATTATTTATTAAAATAAATATTGGCTCACCATTATTCCACCCCCAAGATAATAGTCAAAAGAAAATTTTACCTCATATTTGGAGCAAAGTACAAAAGTCTGGTCTCCTCCAGAGAAGATCTGCTTAACAATATGATATTTAAAGCGATCTGTCAAAAAATTTTCAAGAGCATGTTTTTCAACAATTAAACTTTTTCCTTGATCCCCTTTTCTAACATTCCAAAATATGTTTCCGAGTGGTTTCCTATTCATTTAATTATGTCAGAGAAGTAAGAAACCTCCTCTCCTGGCTCTCTTCCCAGGACTGTTTCTACTTCAGTTAAAACTAAACATATAAAACTGTATCTTCCACTCTAACCCCCTCTTCCTCCTGCCAACTGCCAGCTAGTCCTGACCTCGTTTCTATTTTTTCATTCTAACTCTGTCATGACACTGAAGTTTAAAACAGTCACTACTATAAACCGTAACGTCAGCTATGACACCACTTACAGCATCTGAGTGTGGAGGTCTGCAGCCACTTTGGATGAAGCTCGCCAGATAGATGGCCCTCCGTGTCCTGCTTCCGCTTTGCCTCCCATCACACTGCGCCCACAGCGACACTCTCAGACCACCGTCTCACCCAATTCTAATGGGCCACACTGCTTCACACCTCCATGCCTTTCCCTTCTACCACCCCCAGAGCACACTATGTTCTCCAGGAATGGCGCCCCCTAGACCATGATGGAAAGGTGCTCCTGGAATCGCGCAGTTCCATGGTACTCACCACAGCCTACCCCTTCACCACCCTCTACCTGGCTAAGTCCAAACCATCCTTTAAGACACAGCTCAAACTTCCTCTCTCAGGAACACTGTGCTCCCAAATTACCATGAAGGTTCCTAAAACCAGCATTTATATAACAAATTGAAATTCACCTACTTACATTATAAGTTTTATCCTATAATTAAACTTTGAAAACTTTGTGGTTTAAAATTAACCTACATACTGGAGTTTTTAAAAGTTGGTGTATTTCTTAAATATATGCTCCCTAAGATGAGTACAATGTTAAAGAAAGAGAAATGTTAGCCTTGGAGAAAAAGAAATTTATAAATGATAGATAAGAGGACACCTAGCCATTTTTCCACTTTGGGGAACATGATCAAAACAAAATCTTGTTTATTTTACATTTCAAGTTCCACTACATTCTTAGATGCTCATATATTCATTCCATGAATATTTACTGAGTGAAAAGGTTGTGCCAGATCCTGTGCTATATGCCAGGTTTACAAACAGGAAATGACTCTGAACCAGGGTCTCCTGCATTGCAGGTGGATTCTTTACCAACTCAGTTATCAGGGAGGCCTTCCCTGTACTTAAGTTTCTCATACTCTAGAAGGGTACTTATGGTTGATGTTGTTAAAATTCTGATTAAGCCATAACTGTGCCACTTTATAGCCTTCAAAATCGAAATCAGTTATTAAATCACACTTCTTTGTAATGACTCTCCATCTCCATTTAAGCTTCTGGATTTATTACTTCAAGTCACTCTTACTGAATGACTGCCTTATTTTGATTTCCAGTGAAATGAACACTGTGTTACTTAACTATTTTTTAAGAGAAGAAACAGAAATGGCATGAAAAAAAACTCATGTCATATTGTGACCAAAATAGCAATCGTAAAGGGAAGGTAACAAGAGTTCAAGCATTAGAAGTACTGGCTTTAAAGTTCACAGAGAACAACCTAGTGGTTAGCAGTGGCAGGTGGTGGGAGAGGGGCAGTACAGAGTTGGGGGGGTGGTAGGTACAGTCTACTGAGGGTGAGATAGCCTACAAGGATGTTTTGTACAACACAGGGAATATAGCCAATATTTTGTGATACCTGTAAATTGAGTGCAACTTTTTTAAACTGTAAAATTTTTAGAAATTAAAAAGAACACAGGTTTTAGAAAGAGGCGGGCCTGGGTTTAAATTCTACCCCCAGAATCTACATCATTTTGGGCAAGCTACTTAACCTCCATAAGATTCAGTTTCCTCATCTCCAACATGGGGATAGCAGCTACTAGTTCTTAACGTTGTTTTCAGTGCTTAGCATGGTAGTGGAACTTGGTTAAGCCTTCAATAAATATAAATTTTCATTATTAGCAACAATAGTAAATAAAATGTATACACCACAATCAAAATCCTTATGGCCAAAATAGAATTTTTGCTTTATTCTCTAGAATCTCAACTATAGATAGTAAGTGCTCAAATATTTGTTGACTGACATTAGAATATCTCGTATTTATTCCCTCCAAAAGAACTGAAGGTTAAAAAAAACAAATACATGTTCTATAACAAGTGTTTTTAGCACTTAAAACACCATTAAATTTCAATAAACATCACTCTTACCAGCTCTGGCTGAAAGCTGGCCACTGTGGGCGGCCCAGTAACCTTTCACAGGAGAAGGGCACTTGACGTTACAAGTGTGTCCAGTTCCTAGTTGACCTCTGGCTCCACAACCAAATGCATAGATGAGTCCAGAAGAAGGCACAAAGGCTAGGGTGTGTTGTCTGGGGGAAATAACATAAGTTAACCCAACAGCATTGCTCTACTGATAATGAATGAATACACACACTGACTTTTAACAACCATGTGAGCACAGTAATTCCTACAGGTAACCCCAGAAGCCTACCCCCTCATGTTTACACGTGCTTGTTTTTGCAATGCTGGATCTTCATAATACCGCCCTTCACTGATAGACTAGGTCGTTGGGATGGGGGTAAGACCTGGAAAGAGTTTAAGGGCCTGCTGCATTGGGGATGAACAGAAAGAGGCAGGGAAAATCAGCAAAATTTCCAAGATTTCTTTGAGGCTCTCTCACTTTCCTTTCTACATGTCTCCCTCACATCAGGCTATCCTTTATCCCCAAAGAACTATACTGGCCCCATGTAGCTCTGCTTCTCTAAAACCCTTCCTTACCACACCCTGCTCAGATTGAACTCTCTCCAAATTTTCAACATAGGTATGCATGCAGTTGATTTCTTAAAACAACGCTGGTTAGGAGTAGCCACATCACTACACAGACAAGATCCATTTCTGAGTCTTAATAGATATGAGGAATTTCTTAGGAGCATTCACCTGCCACAAGCAATTTGAGTGACTTCACTGCCCATCAGCTCCAGAACTCTTCTTGGATTGACCTCATCATTCATGGAATCATGTCCAAGTTGCCCACAGGAACCAGCACCAAAGGTAAACACACCTCCACTCTAACAAGGAGCAAACACCACATAAGTGCACTGTGTCTCTGAGTTTGGATACACTCCTCTTAACTTCTGTATACAAAATTCATATCACAACAGTCTGTACAAGAACACTATGCCCGCTTGACTCTTAAGACAGATCACTTCTTTGGAATGTTCTCTAAATAGAAAAGAGAATTTTAAAAAAGAATTTAAGACTACATCTTTATGGAACAAGGACAGTACTGTTCAAGGGAATGTGTGCCATCTACATATAAATTTTAAAAGTAGTTTAAAAGTACAACAATGTTAATAAACAGAAACACAAAAAAAAGGAGAAAAAGGTAGGTGAAATGAGATGAATTTTACATGACCATTCTTATGTAAGAAATTAAATGCTCCACAGATTCTTTAGTAAGATTTTTTTTTAGAGCTGTACTTGAACAAACACTAAAGCATTTTATTAAAGTGAATCTATAACAGTTTGTTCAACACAAAAATACTTTTTCATTCTCTCTAGATATGACTGTCTTAGAAGCAAAAGAAATAGGTTGAATAATGTTAAAACATTAATTACACTGCTCTTTCTTTTTTCGTCATTCAGTTGCTCAGTCATGTTCAACTCTTTGTGACTCCATCGACTGCAGCCCTCTAGGCTTCCCTCTCCTTCACCATCTCCCAGGGTTTGCTCAAACTCTTGTTCATTGAGTCAGTGATGCCATCCAACCATCTCACCCTGCCTTCAATTGTTCCCAGCATCAGGATCTTTTCCAATGATTTGACTCTTCATATCAAGTGGTCAAAGTATTGGAACTGCAGCATCAGCATCAGTTCTTTCAGTGAATATTCAGGGTTGATTTCCTTTAGGATTGACTGCTTCGGTCTCTTTGCTGTCAAAGGGAGTCTCAAGAATCTTCTCCAGCACCACAGTTGGAAGGCATCATTCTTAGGTCCTCAGCTTTATTTATGGTCCAACTCTCACGTCCATACATGACTACTGGAAAAACCATAGCTTTGACTAGACAGATCTTTGTTGGCAAAGTAATATCTCTGCTTTTTAATATCCTGTCTAGGTTTGTCATTGCTTTTCTTTCAAGGAGCAAGTATCTTTTAATTTCATGGCTGCAGTCACCGTCCACAGTGATTTTGGAACCCAAGAAAATAAAGTCTCTCACTGTTTCCACTGTACCTCCATCTATTTACATGAAGTGATGGGACCAGATGCCATGATCTTCATTTTTTGGATGTTGAGTTTTAAGACAGTTTTTTCACTCTCCTCTTTCACCTTCATCAAGAGGTTCTTTAATTCCTCTTCACTTTCTGCCATAAGGGTAGTATCATCTGCACATCTGAGCTTATCGGTATTTCTGCCTGCAATGTTGATTACAGCTTAGGAACACAGAATATCACTATGTGTATTTGAAGGTTATAGATATTGAATTATTTTTATATACTATTCCTACTCTCTCTAAAAGACACTATCAAAAATAATCAAGCAGTGATAATCATCCTTATTATAACAGTACCATAGAACAACCAGAATACTGAAGTCTCTTACTTTTGTAAGAACTGCTGTATGTTCTTCTCCACAACTGATATAGACGACTTTCTGTGTTCGCAGGAGCTTCACATGGCAAGGAGACTCTCGATCTAGAAAAAGAGAAATATCAGAAAGTCAGTATCATCTGTCTTTGAGATGAAATATGCACAGTTCTCTTAGCCTCAATTTTGGGTCCCCCTTGATTCCTGATTCTCCTCTTCAGCTTGCTGACTGAACCTCCACTTGGATGTCTAACAGACATCTCATTTTTAACATATTTAAAGCCCAGTTCCCCATACTCCCCGACTCTGCCTGCCTTCCTCCCTACTTCCCCATACAGTTTTCCTCATTTCATAAATGCAGCTTTACCCTTCCACTTTTTCCTTTCTTGAATTCAAAGTACATCCAACAATGAGGAAAAACAACTGGCCCTACCTTCAAAATATATTCAAAATCCATCTTTATTCCCACTGCCTCCAAAGTGGTCTTCTAGCTTCCCCGTGGACCGATTCTAGGCAAAGTCAAATCAGATTACTCTTCTCCTCAACACCCTCGGTGTCTTCCTCTTTCACTGAGAGAAGCCAAAATCCTTACCCTGTCCTTCAGGGCTCCACACTGCAGGGGCTCCCTTCCTCTCAGAGCTCCAGCTCCGCTCCTCTTCTCCCTGCTCATCTCATCCCCAAGCCTACCATGATTCCTCCCACATCAGAGCCTCTGCACACCCTGTTCCCTCTGACTGGGGACAGTTTTCACCCAGCTCCTCTAAACACCTCCTCTTCTACTGGACTTCCTACAGGGCTCTGCTAAACATCTTATTCAAGAGGCCCTCCCTGGGTACCTTATGTAAAATAGGAAACTTTCCTCTCAAAGCCTCTGACATACTGCATACATTTGTTCTTGTTCAGTCCTGTCTGACTCCTTGAGACCCCACGGACTGCAGCACGCCAGGTTTCCCTGTCCTTCACCATCTCCTGGAGCTTGCTCAAACTCATGTCCATTGAGTCAGTGATGCCATCCAACCATCTCATCCTCTGTCACCCCCTTCTCCCGTTGCCTTCAATCGTTCCCAGCATCAGAGTCTTTTCCAATGATTCAGTTCTTCGCATCAGGTGGCCAAAGTATTGGAGCTTCAGCTTCAGCATCAGTCCTTCCAACGAATATTCAGGGTTGATTTCCTTTACAACTGACTGGTTTCATCTCTTTGCTGTCAAAAGGAGTCTCAAGAGTCTTCTCCAACACCACAGTTCAAAAGCATCAATTATTCAGTGCTCAGCCTTCTTTACGGTCCAACTCTCACATCCATACATGACCACTGGAAAAACCATAGCTTTGACTGGATGGACCTCGGTCGGCAAAGTAATGTCTCTGCTTTTTAATATGCTGTCGAAGGTTGGTCACAGCTTTTCTTCCAAGGAGCAAGCATCTTTTAATTTCATGGCTGCAGTCACCATCCACAGTGATTTTGGAGCCCATGAAAACAACATCTGTCACTGTTTCCATTGTACACACACTGGTTTGTTGTCTGTGTCTGCCCATTAGCATGCAGTCTCCACTAAGTCAAGGGTATTATCTGTTTTGGTCCTTGCTGCACCCTTAGTGCCTGACACGGGGCAAGCACACAGAAGCTCCTCAGGAAGCATGTACTAAACAAATGAAGTTAAGAGGGCCACGTGAAGACTTCACCCACCTTTCTCATCACTGAGCCCGAGCTGCCCTGCATTATTCATCCCCCAGCCAAATACAGCTCCTGAGAGTGACAGGGCAAAGCTGTGGGCCCCTCCTGCGGCCACCTGCGCCAGCGGGATCCCCTCCAGGGACCTCACCCTCTGTGGACTGGCTTGGGAAGGGAACTCCTTCCCCAGGCCCAACTGCCCATGGCTGTTTCTCCCCCATGTGAAGAACTGGCCATCTGAAATCAGAAGAAGATAACTGGTATTACCAGAAACATACAAGTTCCATTCACAAATATAAACTTATTAGAACAACGGAGTTCCCCCGGGGCTCATTTGTTAGTTGCCCCCCCTGCAACACACACCCAAGAGCAAGGAAGCAGACACACTTCATGGTGTGAGAATCTCACAATCAGAACTCCCACTTGTCATGACAACACAGAGATCAACAACCTTCAAAGGCTATTAATATTTATGCAAAGAAAAAACTAAATGTTTAAATCAGTTCAGTGTTGAACAGGCCAATTATCAGGCTTAGATGCACTAAGCAAAGGCAACTAGTTCTGACCATACCAGGACTCCAAGAGACCCGGGACTTCACAGGGTCCAGCTATGATCTGGACAACAGCACAGAGAATCAAGCAGGACGTGTTAGTGCTGACTTCCCCACAAATTTATCCTAACAGAATATAGCAGCATATGTTGGCTTAGGTTTTCCTAACTTCATCTTCTTCATTTATTTGGGCGCTTTATGGTGGAATAGCCATATGAGTTGTAGCTAAGAAAAACCAATCCTCTGTTCAAATACACTGATGAACAGTCTTGCCTCCTGCTGACTTTCCCTGAGAGAGGTGGAACAGTGGAACAGGTGGAACGGTGATAACCACCTTCTTCATCATCCACACCCTGAGAAAAGTATGAGCTACACAAGGGCTGTCTTAGAACTGTCGCTGTCCAACAGGAATGCATAGACCCTAACTAGTTAGTTAAATGTATCCGGTTACATCACATCACATAAAAACACGAAGAGAAATGGTTCCCAAATTAACACAACACTAGCACAGATTTTAACATTACATTACCAGCTGCAAGGGCCAAGCAATGCCAGTTGCCACAGGAAACTTGTAATATCGTCTGCTGGTTCAGCTTTTGTATTAACCTAAAACAGAAAAGACTTTCCTTTTAAGAAGGGCATTCACAACGACTGGAAATATTTCCAACTAAATAAAATAGCTGCAATAAATAACATGTTTCACAAAACACTGTTTAAAATTAAATATATGATCTTACATGACAAAGTTCTATTAAGTCTTTCACTAACCTCCTGCATCTTTGGTAGTTACCATTTAAAAGAAAGAAACCCTGCTCTGCACTTTTTTTTTTTTTTTTTTTTAGAAACCCTGCTCTGCACTTAAACCCATTACCACAACCCTGTGTTAATTTCTACCTTGTCATCTCCAATTTAGAGACAAAAGGAGTAAGGTGCCAAAGACATACCCTAAGAACATGGTTGTTATCTAAACGGTTTTCAAATGAGAAAAATGGCATGATCTAGCAACCTCACTTCCAGGTACAAAACCAAATGAACTGAAAGTAGGGTCCCAAGGAGATATCTGTATACCCATATTCATAGCACCATTATTCACAAAAGTTATAAGGTGGAAGCAACACAACTGTCCATCAACCGATGATCAGAAAAACAAATGTGGTATATACATTTGGAATACGTATACAAAGGAATATTCATCACACTCTTTAAGAATAGAAATTCTGACACATGCTACAACGTGGATGAAACCTGGAATTATGCCTAGTGAAATAAGCCAGTAACAAAAAGACAAATAGTCCATGGTTCCATTTACATGACATATCTAGACTAGCCAAATTCATACAAATCAAAAGTCTAATGGTGCCTGCCAGGGGCTAGACGAGGAGAAATGAGTTTTCATTTAATGAGTGTTGAGTTCTATTTCTACTAGAAAAACAGTTCTGGAGATTGGTCACACAACCGTGTGAATATACGTACACTTATAGTTCAATACACTATTGGACTGTACACTTAAAATGGTTAGGATGGTAAATTCTTTTAATTTTTTATTTATGTATGTTTGGCTGTGTTGGGTCTTTGTTGCTGCGAGAGCTCTTCTCTAGTTGCAGTGAACAGGGGCTACTCTTCATAGCCTTGCATGGGCTTCTCATTATAGTGGCTTCTCTTACTGCAGAGCAAGGGCTCTAGACGCATAGGTTTCAGTAGTTACAGTGCATGGCCTCAGCTGTTGCAGTTCCTGGGCTCTAAACAGGCTCAGTAGTTGTGGCCCATGGGCTTAGCTGCTCCATGGCATGTAGATTTGTCCATTGGCAGGTGGATTCCTTACCATTGAGCCACCAAGGAAACCCAAGATGGTAAATTTTATGTTATGTGTATTTTGCCACAATTTTTAAAAATTACTAAGGGCAATGCTTCCAAAACTCTTGATTCCCTAGGGTGGTAAAGAGGAAGATCATATGATCACTTTTTAAAACTCGATCCTCTGCTTGCTTATATGAAAGAGATAAGAACAGTACCTATTCACAGGGTTGTGGTGAGAATTAAGTGAAAAAAATGTTTGGCACTGCCCAATAGAGTTTGACAGCCTGAGAAATATCTCCTGCTTCCTATTTTAATAATTCATAGGTTGCCAAGTTCCTCTTCATTAAGTGTACGCCATCGGAGCAAAAGATGCAGAGGGGCATTTTACAAGATAGATGTCCAACAGGGAAATCGGGGGTTATTTAGGGTAAAAGGTAAATGTTGCTTTAACAGATTATTTTCTCGGATATAAAAAAAGTTTATAAAATAGAGTTCACATATGCATTTAGTACCAAATAGAACCCAACTATTTTTTATGGAGATAATTGTAAATTCACACGCAGTTGTAAGAAATAATACAGAGATCCCTTGTAGGCTTTATCCAGTCTCCCCCAGTGATGACATTTTGCAAAACTATAGAACAAAAAAATCGTAACAGGGATACTGACAAAAATACAAACTACCAATCTCACTTCTTTGTCCCCAGTTTTATTTGTACTCATTTCTGTGTTTATGGTATTTCTGTCACCTATGTAGGCTCATGCAATCACCACCATATTCAACGTTTCCAACCCAAGGATTCCTCGTATTTACAACCACTCCTTCCCTCCTCCATCATAGCCCCCGGCAATCATTAATCTACCCGTCATTTCCAAAATGTTGTCACTTAAAGAATGTTATGCAAATGGAATCATATAGTAGGCAGCCTTTTAGGATTGGGTTCTTTTTCACTCAGAATAATTCCCTGGACATTTGATATACACGCAGCAATTTTTTTGCTGCATACATCAATAGCTTGTAGAATTCCGCTATTTTTAAAAAACATTTATTTTATTTATGGCTGTGCTGGGTCTTCGTTGCTAGGCAGGCTCTTCTCTAGTTGGGGCCAGCAGGGGCTGCTCTCCAGCTGCAGTGTGTGGGCTTCTCACTGCGGTGGCTTCTCCTGCTGTGGAGCACAGGCTCTAGGACATGCGTGGGTTCAGCAGCTGTGACTCCCAGGCTCCAGAGCACAGGCTCAATAGTAGTGGCACAGGGCCTTAGTTGCTCTGCAGATGTGGGATCTTCCCAGACCAGCGGTCAAATCCTTGTCTCCTGCACTAGCAGGCAGGTTCTTTACCACGGAACCACCAGGGAAGTCCAGAAACCCACAATTTTTTAAAACTGAAAAAAGTCATCCTGTCTTAGGGACCAATGTTTCAGAACTTTATGCAACAAGAGTCCTTTTCCTGGCCAGTTTCCACTCAAATTCCCCACACTTCTCCCTTTATGGGTCACCATTACCCTTATCACAACCTTCAAAACCACAGTTACAAAAAAAAAAGGTCAAAAGAAAGAAGACAATAAGAAATTGTATCATAAGATGGAGAAAAGGAGCCATATATGCACAAGCATACACTGTGTTTTACCTACCCATCTTACTCTATCCTCCCAACAACTTGGTAAAGGTACACAATACTATATAACTTCACTTTTAAGTTAGGAAACTGAGGCTCAGATAAGTTAAACAATTTGCTCAAAGCAACTCACCTAATATGAAATAGAGCCAATACTGGAATCTGAGGCTGTCTAATATCAAAGCTATGTTACTCTCCACAATATTAAGATAGGAATTAATGAATTTATCTTAATTAACTTGTAAAATTATATACAAACTAAAGCCTCAGAAGTCATCCATAATATATGCATAACTAATAAAAACAATAATAAATTGCTACTCTAACACAGACTACTTCATTTTTTGAAATAAAATGCCACTAATGACTTTACCTGAGTGTTTGTTCATCAACGAGTGAAATATTTTTGTCATGAATATTGTAAATCTCTTCCTTAATATTACATACAATTCACTAAAATAAACCATCCCTTTTTTAAAATTTCCACTCATCTTCTTCTCCCAAAATTAAACTAAGTGTTGAAAGTAATGAATCTAAGACATTACCTGTTCCAACTCAGGAAATGAATCAAATTACTCTTACCTCCATGTTTCTCTTTTCCCTAAAACAGCTTTTGATTAAAGAGACAAAAATCTAAGAAGGGCAAAACGGAGGAGGAGGAAGAATGTATTGTACTTTAAAAGGGACAATATTTGGGCAGGGGAGGAGAGGCCATTTATTAACCAGACCTATACTGAGCAATGCACGTGCTAGAGCACCCTTAGCAATGGTGATGCTAAAATAAATAATCCAGTTCTCCTGGCGTCAAGAGCTCCCAGCTTTGTACTAAAATTAGTTATCAAATTAAAAATTGCAATGAATGGGACTAGTACTGCAATAGGAGAACGTTGTACATTTGAAGTACAAAGGACTAGGAATTAAATGAAGGAAATAAACCAGTGGCCTCTTTGACCATTAAAACCCTCGACAAACAGACGCCACCCCCAAAACGTCCCCTTGAGAGTAACTTCAATACTACAGACATTTTCTTAGTGGTGAAGCATCTGTTAGATAATTAGCCAAATCATCTAAGATTTTGTTGCTGTTTAGTCGCGAAGTGGTGTCTGACTCTTTTGTGACCCCATGGACTACAGCCTGCCAGGCTCCTCAGTCCATGGGATTCTCCAGGCAAGGATACTGGAGTGGGTTGCCCTCTCCTTTTCCAGGGAATCTTCTTGACCCAGGGATCAAACTTGAGTCTTCTGCATTGGCAGATGGATTCTTTACCTCTGAGCCACCAGTGAAGCCCTTCATAAAAGATTTAGAATTAAGTAAACACTTAAGGGACTAAAAACCATTGTATTAGTACTTCTGTGTTAAAGAACTTATAGATATTTTGGTTTATTAGCTGTTGATAATGCTGAAGGTAATTTGGCCTATTATTAAAGAGTAACAGGTCAGCTTTGTGACTGACCTTTAAAGTGTCTAACTGAATAATTGATTTAGGCTTGCAATTTTAAGTTAAAGGTTAATAAGTGCAGCATGTGAAAAGAGGTTTTTTAATTTAAACATTTAATGAGTTCCAAACACTACCAACAACAGGCTATTGGGATAAATGAAGTATAGTTCCCAAACAACTCATATTTTTTAACTGGAGATAAACACTTCTATCAGGCTTCCCTTGTGGCTCAGCTGGTAAAGAATCCGCCTGCAAATCGGGAGACCTCGGTTTGATCCCTGGGTTGGGAAGATCCCCTGGTGAAGGGAAAGGCCAGTATTCCGGCCTGAAGAATTTCATGGACTGTGTAGTCCATGGGCTTGCAGAGTCGGACACAGCTAAGTGACTTTCAAACACTTCTACAATTACAATTCTGGGGACGAGTGTTATAACAGTATAAGGCATGACAGTGACTCAAAGGAAACAACAATTATTAATAAAAGAAGAAACCAGAATCCAAACCAAGGAGTCTAACAAAGAAACTAGCAGGAAATAACCTTTACAGTAACTGACATTCTTACCTGGGTACTGCCACAGAATCCTCAGTAGTCATGAGTCCCAGCTGCCCATCACTACCTGCACCCCAGGAAAACAGCTGGCCCTGGTCACTGAGGGCCAGACTGTGGGACTCGCCACATGCCACATGGACAATGTGCTGATCTGCCAAAGCTCCAATTTGCTCTGAAAAAAAGAAAAAAATCAAAGGAGGAAAATGTAAGGCCCAGAAAAAGGAATTACACAGAATTAGCATCCGAGGCAGTTGCGTTTTTCAAAGAGAACCACTACATCTGTGGGGAGAATACAAATTTTCTATGTTTCTGAAAGCTATCAATTTAGACCCCAGTTATACTGGGCAGCGCACACACTCCAGACGTTCTCTCCTGTGTCTGGTGCTCCTCCCTAGAAAGATGCCTTAAGATTCAGTATTTGGAGGTGTGGGACCAGAGAGGACTCAGTGTAAATAGGAGTGAGGCTTGTTCCTAAAAGCAGTGGGACTGTGGGAGATTCTGCCTGGGAGCAATGAGCCCTTCCCCGTCCACAAAAACACCCGTTTCTCCTCAGTTCTATAACATAAGTCTGTCTATGCATCTAGCCAGGAGGATTTCTCTGAGAAAACTGGCCCAAAAGAAAAGACCCACGGCTACTGGCAATGCTGGGTCCCCCTAGGAAATGTCCAGCTTCCCACTAGTTAAGAAAACTTGCCCATATACTGTTCTGCTTACATTTTAGTATCTCACTTTTAAAAATAAAAGGCTGCACAAGGACAATCACGTATGTGAAGACCATTTAACATAAAAATTAAACAGCAAAGAAAACAGAAGGAAGGAAACTCTGAAGAAAATGATCAAACAAGGAACAGAAAAAAAATCTTTAGATCA
Source organism: Dama dama (assembly GCF_033118175.1). Taxonomy (NCBI): domain Eukaryota; kingdom Metazoa; phylum Chordata; class Mammalia; order Artiodactyla; family Cervidae; genus Dama; species Dama dama. The sequence continues at coordinate 41,956,540 of NC_083697.1, forward strand.
TTACCAATACAAGACAAGAAGCTTCCAACCTTCAGAAAACAAACAAAATTACCTTGGAAAATGAAAATATAACAGCACAAATTTAAAGGAAAAAGCTTCAGAAGCAGGATGGGGAATAATAATTGACATTTTCTAAGAAATAGAGCAAGAAGTCAAAGAGCAAAACAGGCAGAAAAAGAAGAAAGAAATGAGACTATTTCAAGAAACTCAACAATGGAAAAATAAGAATCCCCAAAACAGAATGGAAAAAAACAAAGTAGAAATTTTCAAAGACAGGATTGCTCATAACTGAAAGACATGAGTTTCACATTGAAAAGATTGATTTAAAACCTCAGAATAAAGAGAATAAGGAATGAATTTTAAAAAGAACTACTTCAGAACACTACCGCTTGAAATTTCACAACACCAAAAAAGACTCTAAAATTTTCTAGAAAGGACAGTTTATATACAATTGAACAGGAATCAGAATGGCATCATATTTCTCAGAAGCAATTATGAAAGCTAGAAAGACACTAGAGCAATGCCTTCATGATTCTGAAGGAAAATGACTTCTAACAGAGACTTTCATATCTAGCCAACCAAAAGGGCTTCCCTGGAGGCTCAGTGGTAAAGAAACTGCCCAGCAATGCAGGAGACATGGGTTTGATCCCTGGCTCGGGAAGATCCCATAGAAAAAGAAATGGAAACCCACTCCAGTATTCTTGTCTAGGAAATCCCATGCATGGAGGAGCCTGACGGGCTGCAGTTAATGGGATTGCAGAAGAATTGGACGTGACTTAGCAACTAAACGAGAACAGCAGCAGCCAACCAAAAATCTGAGAAGAGAGGGGGGAAAAAGAACAATTTTCAGGGATGTAAATTTCTCAAAATATTTTCCCTCCTATCTCAGTTACATAATATCATACCTCCAGAACAACAACAACAACAAAAAGATTTTGGATTCAGGAAAGGGTGAAAACTATTTCCATGACAGCTATGTAGCAGCCAATGAAGGAAAATTGGAAGGAATGTCTCCAAAGTGAAAAATGACATACAATCTGATGAGTTTATATTACATGAGCTTCACAGTTCTGTCAGAGAATAAAGATTACATGCAAATGAGAAAAATGAAATAATTAACTCCAGGAAACACTGAATGCTTTACCAGAAATAAGAACAATCATGGTACACAAAGTCATAATAACCAAATAAATATAATTTATTAATTTACATAGTTAAATCTGTCAATCAATTTAAAACATCAACTATATGGAAAAGATGAGCATCTAGGAGTAAGAAAGAGTAAGAAAGAAAGGCTGGGCGGAGAATATAAAACCAGAGTAATCTTTCCCGGTAGAAAGCCTCTAGATCATGTCCAATATTGAAAAAAATCAAGAAATAGCATTATAAGCATGTTATTTATAAATATAAAGGCAAACTCCCCCCAAAAAGTTTCAAGAATTGAAAAGTGATGGCCTCTGCAAGTGAGACTCAAGGATAGGGACAGGAGAGGTAAGGAGGTGTTATCTGACCTAAACTGAGGTCAAATAACATATAATTTTTCTTTTTAATTAAGCAGCTGAAAACATGCTCATGTCAGAGAAATCTCCTGAATTATCTCAATTGCTTTCATTCCCATGACCACCTCCTTTGCCCTCTACTCGCCATTAGGCCCTAACTCCCAACTCAGTCTTGTCCCCCACACAAAGAACAGTCCTGTGTTTACTTTGGGAAAGCTAAGAAACTCCTACCAAAGTAGCTCAGGTGAATCAGATTCTTCCTTCCTTCACCAAATTTCCACACTGTGCTGTAGTTCTAGGACTTCAGCAGCTTTTACATTCTCTTGAGCCTGAGTGCCAGGCTCCTGATACCTCAGCCAGAACCAAGACCTGCAGCCCTGATAGCTGACCTCCTATGCCAACCACCAGCCTTTCCTGCCTGGATGTTAATGTACAGTGTTGTTATGGTTGTTGTTCAGTCACCAAGTCACATCTGACTCTGCAACCCCATGGACTGCAGCACACCAGCCTTTCCTGTCCTTCACCATCTCCCAGAGTTTGCTCAAACTCATATCCATTGAATTGGTGATGCCATCCAATCATCTCATCCTCTATTGTTCCCTTCTCCTCCTGCCCTCAATCTTTCCCAGCATGAGGGTCTTTTCCAATGAACTGGACTTTGCATCAGGAGGCCAAACTACTGGAGCTTCAGCTTCAGCATCAATCCCTCAGATGAATATTCAGGGTTACATTCCTTTAGGATTGACTGGCTTGATCTCTTTGCTATCCAGGGGATTCTCGAGTCTTCAATTACCTGCCAATCCTGATGAAACTGGAAACTTTACTGATGAAGTAAGTAAGCAAAGTCAAGTCAAGGGACAACAAACTCATCTTTAAACTTGGAAAGGAGCAATTGTGTCAGCCTTCCTTCTGGTCCAACTCTCACACCCATACGTGATTACTGGGAAAACCATAGCTTTGAATACATGGACCTTTGTTGGCAAAGTGATGTCTCTGCTTTTTAATACGCTGTCTAGGTTTGTCACAGCTTTTCTTCCAAGGAGCAAGCCCTAGGCAAACCAATTCCTGTCTCATCACACATCAGCCACCAAAACAGACACGGAACCCCTATTTCACCATAACACAAGTTGCAGCCCCAAAGGCAGAGGTACCCTTCAGTAATGCAAAGATTTGTAAAGAATTAAATCCTAGTTGTATCAAGTCCAATTTATTTCATTTCTCCTAGCCAGAAAACTAAGCTCATCTGATTCATACTAGGAATCTGTTACAGTGAAATTTTAATTGCTCTTCTAGAATCTACTCCCTGGGTCAACTGGGAATACTTTGTTCACAGCTCTCACTGAATACACCCCTGCCCCAGTTGGGAGCATTCAGGCGACAGTGAACATGTTCATGCGTAATCTCTTCTGATTCATTCTGTCAAGACTGTATGCTATATTTTGCAGATCATGACAGAAACTCAACCCACACATTTAGATAATTAAACACACTAAGGAAATATTTGGCATTTTTTGACAATAAAAGTATATTTTATTTCTGATCCTTTCACAAGAAGCAATTTAAGATCTTTAGAAGTCTTCAGCAAGGTTAGCGACTCTGAGTGAGCCAAGGTAATAGGGCAGAACAGCAGCAAATGTGGAATGATGCTTAGGGCAAGGCAGCACTTCAACTGCACTCAGTTTTTTAGGATTACTGCTAGTTGGCTTTTGAGCCCATCATAATTTTTTAATGTGTTTTCAAACTAATAGTAAGTTGGGCAGTGAACCATCATAGGGTGGTAATAAAGAAGGATGTTATGTGCCTGGAAGGCAGATGGATGCTGCTCGTGTGAACTTAATCCTTGCAACAATTCTGTAAGGTTTCACCTCTCTAATAACCCCTGCTGAGAAAAAGTGTGTTATCTGGTCAGAGTACATAACTAAATGAGCGGTGGAGCTAGGACTGGATCTCAGGTCCTCCTGACTTCCAAGCCCATTATACCCACAAGTCTGTATCATCTACCTTCATGGAAAAGAACTAGGTGATTTTAAATCAGTAACAGCTACTACCCTTACTGTCTGTTTCAATGAGAAATGTTATCGAGTGGTTTATAGTTAACTCTGATTTTCATTTCCCACTGAACTCTCATTCTAGTTCACATCTTGCCTTCTGCTGCTATACTCCCTGGACAGTTTTTCTCCGAAGTACTATCAACCTAGTCTGAGGGGTACAGCAGGCTTTTACTGAAAGTCTGGGATAGTGGAAATGAACTCAGCAAACCACTCAAAATAGAATATATCCAAGTTCCCTGCAGATCCCAACAAAGAGAATTTCCTAGTACCCATCTTCCTCCTAGGGGCCCCTGGCTTCCTACAACTTGGCAAGATTCGCCCTCATTTTCTTTGCTTCTGTGTCTGAAAGGTCTTATTTCCAAGCCATATTCCAACTCCTTTCTAATTTTCATCTAAACATTTTTGGGCAATCTGGGCTATGCTTAGTGGGATCTCAACGCTAACACAACTCACTTTCAAGTGACCACTCCCCCCCAATAAGAGTGTTATTACCATAGAAGAAATTCTACCTTGTTCCTGAGCCAAAGCACTCAAACTAAAGTCAACTTTTTAAAAAACCTTTTTATATTGTCATACAGTAAAATGAACCTTTTTTAGTGTACAATTCTATGAATTTAAGCACATGTAATCAGTGCCACAATCAAGATACAAAATGGTACCATCAGCCAGAAAAGTCCCTTAAAGTGTTATCTCTAAAGGACAAAGAGTTTTATCCCTTAGTCATTCTCTCCTCATCCCTAACTCCTGGTGACTACTGACCTACTTTCGATCACTACAGTTTTATATTTTCAATATAATACAATCACAGAATGCACATAATAGAATCATATAGTATCTAACCTTTTGAAATTATTTCTTTCACTCAATATGACAACTCTGAGATCCATCCAAGTTGTCATATGGATCAACAGTTTGTTCCTTTTTATTAATATTAGTCAATAGTATTCCATTGTATTATGGATGTACCACAAAAGGCTTTTTCCCATTTTAAGCAATTATAGAGATGCAATCAACATTTGTGCACAGGTTATTGTATGAAAATAAGTTTTCATTTCTCTGGAGTAAATACTCGGGAATGGGTATTTTAACTTTCCTGTACAGTGTTGGGTTATTTTAAAAATAGAATATGATGATCTCTGCACTGATTGTTTTGCTTATACTATTTAGATTTAAAATAATTATTGATATGTTTGATTTTGTGATCTTTTTTAATTTGCTGTTCTTCCCTGTTTTTCCTCTGCCCTTTTACCTCATTTCTCCCTATTTTTGTATTAAACATTTTCTAGTGTTCCATTTTTATTTATTGTGTTTTTATTATATCTCTTTGATTAGTTACTTATATTGTAATCTCTAGAGCAATCACAAGTATTTAGCTTTTCAAAGTGTAATTAGAATAAATCATTTACCATTTAAAGTGGAATTGAGAGACTTTACCACAATATAGCTCTCTTTACCTCTCTTTCCTTTAAGTTACAGTAATCTTAAATATTACATCCGTATACACTGAAATCTCTGTAACAATTTTATAATTTTTTATTTTAATCATCAAGACATTTTTAAAGAGTTCAAGAATAGTCTATTATACTTATTGAGATATCTACTATTTCTGTTGCTCTTCCTTCATTTAGCTCAGTTCAGTCGCTCAGTCGTGTCCAGTTCTTTGCAACCCCATGCATGGACTGCAGCACTCCAGGCTTGCCTGTCCATCACCAACTCCTGAAGCTTGCTCAAACTCATGTCTATCGAGTTGGTGATGACATCTCATCCTCTGTCACCCCCTTCTCCTGCCTTCAATCTTTCCCAGCATCAGGGTCTTTTCCAATGGATCAGTTCTTCACATCAGGTGGCCAAAGTATTGGAGCTTCAGCTTCAACATCAGTCCTTCCAATGAATATTCAGGACTGATTTCCTTTAGGATTGACTGGTTTGACACCCTTGCTGTCCAAGGGACTCTCAAGACTCTTCTCCAACACCACAGTTCAAAAGCATCAATTCTTCAGTGCTTGGCTTTCTTTATGGTCTAACTCTCACATCCATAAGACTACTGGAAAAACTGTAACTTTGATTATGTGGACCTTTGTCGGCAACGTCTTTGCTTTCTAATATGCTTTTTTAATATGGTCTAATATGGTCACAGCTTTTCTTCCAAGGAGTAAGTGTCTTTTAATTTCATGGCTGCAATCATTATCTGCAGTGATCTTGGAGCTCCCAAAAATAAAGTCTGTCACTGTTCTCATTGTTTCCCCATCTATTTGAAATGAAGTGATGGGACCAGATGACATGATCTTCGTTTTCTGAATGTTGAGCTCTAAGCCAACTTTTTCACTCTCCTCTTTCACTTTCATCAAGAGGCTCTTTAGCTCTTCTTCACTTTCTGACATAAGGGTGGTGTCATCTGCATATTGAGGTTATTGATATTTCTCCTGGCAATCTTGATTCCAGCTTGTGCTTCATCCAGTTTGGAATTTCACATGATTATTCTGCATGTAAGTTAAATAAGCAGAGTGACAATATACAGCCTTGATGTACTCCTTTCCCAATTTGGAACCAGTCTGTTCCATGTCTGGTTCTAACTGCTGCTTCTTGACCAGCATACTGATTTCTTAGGAGGCAGGTAAGGTGGTCTGATATTTCAGTCTCTTTAAGAATTTTCCATTTTGTTGTGATCCACACAGTAAAGGCTTTAGCACAGTCAATGAAGCAGATGTTTTTCTGGAATTCTCTTGCTTTTTCGATGATCCAACAAATGTCGGTAATTTGATCCTCTGGCTTCTCTGCCTTTTCAAAATCCAGCTTGAACATCTTGAAGTTCATGGTTCACGTACCACTGAAGCCTGGCTTGGAGAATTTTGAGCATTACTTTGCTAGCGTGTCAGATGAGTGCAATTGTGCAATAATTTGAACATTCTTTGGCATTGCCTTTCTTTGGGACTGGAATGAAAACTGATCTTTTCCAGTCCTGTGGCCACTGCTGAGTTCTCCAAACCTGCTGGCATATTAAGTGCAGCACTTTCATAGCATCATCTTTTAGGATTTGAACTAGTTCAGCTGGAATTCCATCACCTCCACTAGCTTTTTCGTAGTGATGGTTCCTAAGGCTCACTTGACTTTGCATTCCAGGATGTCTGGCTCTAGGTGAGTGATCACACCATCGGGGGTACCTGGGTCATTAAGATCATTTTAATACAGTTCTTCTGTGTATACTTGCAACCTCTTCTTAGTATCTTCTGCTTCTGTTAGGTCCATACCATTTTTGTCCTTTATTGTGCCCATATCTGCATGAAATGTTTCCTTGGTATCTCTAATTTTTTTGACGTGATCTCTAGTCTCCCATTCTAGTGTTTTCCTCTATTTCTTTGCACTAATCACTGAGGAAGACTTTATCTCTCCTTGCTATTTTTTTAAATTCTGCATTCAAATGGGTATATCTTTCCTCTTCTCCTTTGCCTTTTGCTTCTCTTCTTTTCACAGCTATTTGTAAGGCCTCATCAGACAACCGTTTTGCCTTTTTGCATTTCTTTTTCCTGGGGATGGTCTTGATAACTGGCTCCTGTACAATGTCATGAACCTCCGTCCATAATTCTTCAGGCACTCTATCAGATCTAATCCCTTGAATCTATTTGTCACTTCTACTGTATAATCCTAAGGGATTTAAGTCATACCTGAATGGTCTACTGGTTTTCCCTACTTTCTTTTGTCTGAATTTTTCAATAAGGAGCTCATGATCTGAGCCATAGTCAGCTCCCAGTCTTGTTTTTATTGACTGTAGAGCTTCTCCATCTTTGACTGCAAAGAATATAATCACTCTGATTTCGATATTGACCATCTGGTGATGTCTATGTGTAGAATCTTCCTTCATTACTGATGTAACAATATTCCCTCTGGTATCATTTTAACTATTATTTAGTAAAGGTCTGCTGGCTGTGAATTTTCTGCCTTTTCCTTTGTCTGAAAATAACTTTGTTCTACCTGGTTTTTTTTTTGTTTTTTGTTTTTTTTGGCTGAATATAGAATTCTGGGTTGATTTCATTTGTTTCAGCACTTAAACACCTCACCACTTATGGCCTCCATAGTTTCTGGGGTGAAATCCACATTCCCCTCTAAGTAATACGTTGTTTTTCTTTGGCTCCTTTCAAGTATTTTCTTTGTAGTTTTCAGAAGCTTGATTATGGTCTGTTGTCATATGGATTTCTTTGGATTTATCTTGCTGGTTTACTGATTTCTTGAATCTGCATATTTATGTCTTTCGCCAAATTTGGAAATTTTTCAGCCATATTATTTTTAGCACTACCGTCTTTCTCTCGTCTCCTGCTAGGATTCCAGTGACATGAATGTCAGACCTTCTGTTCTTGTTCCACAAGCCCCTGAAATCCTGTTAATTTTTCTCTCTGCCTTTTTAATCTTTGTTACTCAGTTTGCATGATTTCTATTGCTCTTCAACATCACTGATTCTTTCCTCTGTCATCTTCATTCTGCTACTGAAACCATCCAGTTTTTCATTTTTATTATGGTATTGGTTCTTCTTTATATCATCTATTTCTTAGCAAAGAATTTCACTTGTCCATTTGTTTCCCAACAGTGTGAGCCAACTTCTTCAAAAATTTGTACCATAGCTACTCTAAATAAAGTCTTCAGATAGTCCCAATATATGTGTCCTTTCAGCATCTGTTGTCTCTCATGTTTGTGGAGATCTCCCTGGGTTTTCCAGTGCTGAGTATGACTATACTATGAACATTCAGACTATTATAAGATTCTGGGTCTCATTTAAATCTTCTGGAGAATGTTAACAATTTTGTTTTAACTTTCAAAGTCTTTGCATGCTAACTGGGTTTGTGTCCTGCGTGGGCCACACAGTGGCCAGCCTGAAACCTGAGTGGTTGTCTACTTGTTAGGTAAGTTCTCAAAGTCATTTATTTGCTAAGCAGGATCAGATTCACACATGTACCTCAGGGATGACCCCAAGAGTTCATAGATAACTATTTGGAGTTGCTTTCCCAAGCTCCTCCTCCTCTGTTATCTCTATTACTTTCAGGTTTCCTGGGGCTCTCTTTTTAGCTCTCCAGCCTACATACTGTTGCTTCCACAGCTGCGCTTACCTCTAGCCAAATGGGAAGAGGACCAGAGGGGGAAAATGGTAAACTCATTGCCAATTCAACGGCACTTTAAATTCTGGTCTTCTTTCCCAATCCACCTGCCATTATTTGCTTTTCAGAGTCCTCAAAAGGCTGCTCCATGCACTCTATCCAGGTTTTACAGTTGCATTCAGTAGGAGCAACAGGAAGGAAGGTGCTTAATCTGTGAACTGGAAACCCAGAGTGTGATATTTAAAATAATATTTTTTTTCCCTACTATGTTTATGTGTCCACAAACTGATTTGTTCCACTTGGCTAAAAACAAACAAACAAAAAAAAAAATCAAAGGCACAACTCTCCCACAAATGCTCCAACTACAACTGTGTTTAACCTAAAAGCTTGATTCCCAGTGGCAGGCAGTATCTCTGAGCAGTTGACGCTTCCATTTAAATTATCTGAGCATATCAAACACTTATTTGCATAATCTTATGTTTGCCCAAGTTTAAACAATCATTCAACCAAATATTTTCAACTAAAGAATTAGAGAAAAGATTAATTACTATTGTAACTAAAGTCGATTGACTTTAGAGCAGTAGGTCTCAGTTCAGGACCAGATGACTTTAATATTGGGCTTTAATGCTCACATACAAAGCCTGAAAACACTTATACACAATGAAACATGTTTGAGAATAGTTTCTTTTTAAAGCCACAAATCTAAGTTTACCATAAGCCAAAATCACTAAGTCAATTAAAACATATGGAGAAAAATAAATAAAACATATGGAGGCCTGTCACAGGCCATGGGAGGGGAGAAGACTTTGTGTCTGAGTCATCAGCACTTCACTAGTCAGAATAATATCAGCTGCAGTCAGTGACTCAGTTATTTTCAAGAATGCAGAATTGCCAACTATGGCATAATCTAATGCTGTAAGACGATTTTAACAGAGAAAGATTATAAATTAGGAAACCACCTGACGGCTCTGATAGAGGAAATCCTAAAAGCAGAAGGGACACAATACGTATAAAATCGTGTAGTTAAATGCCTAAGTCCTCCAGGTGATAATTTAAGATCACTCCAAGAAGACTGAAATCTTAATACTCAGTTCAAAATATTAATGGTCCCTCAAAGTTCAGCTCACAGTTTACCATGGACGCTTTATCTCTCACAAAGCATTTTGGCACCACAGCATCTGTTTGGGCACCTACAAGAATTCAAATGTAAGCTCCAATAAGTCTGTCTCTCATTAAAGAAATGCTAGGGAATGCCTGTTGAATATATAAAGTCTCAGGTAGCAAAATGCAAAGTCAGGCTTTAAGATGTCTCAAATGACCAAAAAATATATATATATATAAATTCTGATGCTACAGTTCCTATTAAAGGAGAGGAAAACAAACTAGTTATTTCAAATTACTAGAGGAGTTTGCTTGCTCCTTGGAAGAAAAGTTATGTCAAAACTAGACAATGTATTACAAAGCAAAGACATCACTTTCCCAACAAAGGTTCATACAGTCAAAGCTATGGTTTTTCCAGTAGTCATGTATGGATACGAGAGTCGAACCATAAAGAAGGCTGAGCGCCAAAGAATTGATGCTTTCGAACTTTTGTGCTGGAGAAGACTCCTGAGAGTCCCTTGGGCAGCAAGGAGAGCCAACCAGTCAATTCTAAAGGAGATCAACCTTGAATATTCACTGGAAGGACTGATGCTGAAGGTCCAATACTTTGGCCACATGATGGGAAGAGCCGACTCATTGGAAAAGACCCTGATGTTGGGAAAGACTGAAGGCAGGAGGAGAAGCAGGTGACTGAGGATGAGATGGTTGGATGGCATCATCATCGACTCAATGCACATGAGTTTGAGCAAGCGCTGGGAGTTGGTGATGGACAGGGAAGCCTGGTGTGCTGCAGTCCATGGGGTTGCAAAGAGTTGGACACAAGTGAGCTACTGAGTAACAAGGGGAGTAAGGGATATCATCATCATCACCCTTTATGGGGGAATGGAGAAAATAAAATGTTTTCAAAAAATACATGAATCAGAGAAGTGACAGAACCATGACAGATCCATTCAGAAAAAATAAATTAATCTGCACCAGATTCACTAAATAGAAGATTGTCAAGAAAACCCAGCACCACCCCCACCCCGGGACCACTGCCCTCCCCCAAGCCTGTTCTGTATGTCTTCTTTACTACATGAGGCTTCCTCACATAGGTGTGATCAATTATGATCTCCATTTCCAGCCCCTCTGCCCTCTGGAGAATACGGGGTCGGGGTCGGCTAAAAATTCCAAGCCTCTAATCACTGATGGGTCATTCTGGTGACCCATCCTGGCCCGGAAGCCCAACCAAAGTCACCATATTAAAACAAAAGATGTGAGTTCCCTGGAATCCTATTGGTTAGGATTCGGGGGGCGGGGGGGGAGGGCAGGTTCAATCTCTTGTCAGGGAACTGAGATCCTTCAAGCCCCCCAGCATGTCCCCTCCCCCACCAAAAAAAGATGCTCCTAGTATCCTAGTACTCTATTATCACTTAAAAATTTACAAGGGTTTTAGGAGTCCCGTGCCAACGAACAGGGATATATATAAAAAACATTCTTACATATATATTTCCTATTATATCACAAATATATTCTCATCCTCCCAATTTTCACCACATACTACAGTTAACACTTGCTATTTTACTCCTTAGAGCTCAAACTCCCTGCAAGGCAGCCAAAACCCATGGATGATCCAAAAGGGAATTAAAAAACCCTCTATAGGAAATCACAAAATACAGTGAGAAGCTGGGCAACAACCACAAAATACTTTCCACTCCTTTCTTTTCCAAGAGGTTGTGTTAGAAGTCTCTCTTTTTTACTCACCATTTAAACTGTGGTAGATGTAAAAACTGTCTTTGATTAAACCAAAATAATAGAAATAAGTTGATCAGCTTTTAGGGAAAAAAATGAAGGACCAGAAAATCAAATTTATGATACAAATCCAATTTATATCTCCCAAAAAAGCAAACGGTACACACCTATGTTAATACAGGCTTCCCAGGTGGCACTAGTGGTAAAGAACCCGCGTGCAATGCAGGAGACAGAAGAGACACAGGTTTGGACCCCTGGGTCGGGAACATCCCCTGGAGGAGGGTGTGGTAACCCACTCCAATATTCTTGCCCGGAAAATCCCATGGACAGAGGAGCCTGGCGGGCTACAGACCATGGGGTTACAAAGAACTAGACATGACTGAGCGACTAACATTAATAAACTACCAATCAGTATAAACTTTAAGGCAAGCATTTTGACAATACTCCAGAAGCTTTAGAATTTTGCATGTTCCTTGATCCAACAGTCAAATTTCTAAATGTATTCTAAAGAAATACTATATACTGCATTGCTACTAACAAAAAATATAGAAATCAAATTGGGATTATACACTATAAATTGAAATACGCAGCCATTAAAAAGACTCATATAGATCAGTATGAACATCCGACATGGAAAAGCATTCATGGCATATTAAGTGGAAAAGAAAGTTACAAAGAAGTATTACAAAATGACTTCATTTGAAAGTTACATTGATGTTTAAAAAATATTGGAAAGGTATATTTCAAAGTAATGTTTTATCGTTCAGAGTGATAGAATTAAAGAATAAAACACTCTTATTTGCTTCTCCTTGCTTATGGGTATTTAAGCTGTGAGCAATATACATGTATTATTTTTTTAATATGGAAAATGTTTAAGCTTTTATAAAAGGACTTTTTACCACTTCCATTTCTTACATCTTTTTTCAACAACTCAAATTTTTTTCATTCAATGTGATATAGCAACAGGAGACCATTTCCAAGACTGCCACTGCTTACTCTTTTAGACTATATGCAACCTTATACACAGTATCACTGTGTAATCACAAGGAGAGCTGCTTCTGGAGAGGCTTCATAAACACACTTAATTCCCACTTGCTTTTATAGACTGAGTAAAGTTTTATCACAGCAGGTAAAACGTCCCTGCACTGAGACCAATCTATGGAATTATAGCCCTCTGTCCATTTTCTCTTATGTGTATATAAACTCACAAACCAGAATATAGAGATAGATTGATTGCAAGACCCAACTCTATGTAGTCTTAAAAAAAAAAAAAAAAACCTCTAAATATAAACACACAGAAAAATAAATAAATAGACAGACAGACAGAGAAAGATATACCATGCTAACACCAATCAAAAGAAAGCTCAAACTGCTATATTCATACCAGGCAAAGAGGATTTCAAAACAATGAATATCATCAGGGATCAAGTATGATATTTCATGATGTTAAAAGGAACAATTCCTCAAGAAGATATGATGATCTTAATTGTGTACACACCTACTAACAAAGCTTTAAAATGCACATAGCAAAATTCAAAGAGTCAGAAGAAATAAGCAAATCAGCAATGATAGTCAAAGATTTCACCACTATTCTCTCAGTCAATTATAACAAGTAAATACAAAATCAATAAATATACAGATTTTAACACTATCACCCAACTTGATCTAATTGACATTATAAAACATTATCCACCAACAGCCAAAATACACATTTTTTTCAAATGTACACAGAGTATTTTACCAAGATAGACCATATTCTGGGCCATAAAGCAAATCTGAATAAATTTAAGAGGTGTGAAATCATATAAAGTCTGTACTCTGACCACAGAATATTCAACTAGAAATCATTAACTGAAAAATATCAGCAAAATCCCTATATATCTGGATGTTAAACCAACCACTTCTAAATAACCCATGGGTCAAATAAGAGAAACTACTACAAAATATTTTGAACTGAATAAAATTAAAAACATCCAATGAAAATTTGTGGAATACACCTAAAGTGATGCTTAAAGGAAAATTTTTAGCATGAAATGCTCATTAAAATAGAAATGGCACATCATTGATTTAAATTTCTACATTAAGAAACTAGAAAAATACAGCTAATTAAGCACACAGTAAACAAAAGGAAATATTAATAATATAAAAGCACAAATCAATGAAACAAAGAAAACCAAGAAAAATTAAAAACAATCACTGAAATAAAAAATTTTTCTTTGAAAATATTAATAAAACAGGTTAACCTCTAGCCAGTCTAATCAAGAAACAGAGAAGGCACAAATTACCCACATCAGAAAAGCAAATCTTACAGACATGAAAAGGATAGTAAGGTAACATTATGAACTATTTTTTGCCAATAAATTTGACAGGTGAAGTGGACAAATTCCTTAAAAGACATAAACTATGAAAACTCATCTAAGATGAAACAGCTAAGCTAACTAATCCTACATCTTTTTTAAAAATTGAAATTGTAACTAAAAAATGTCCACACAAGAAAACTGTAGCCTCAGATGCTTTTACTAGTGATTCGACCGATCATTTAAGTAAAAAATAATAACCTATAATAAACCTATATATAATACAGGCAAATTCTTCCAGAAAACAGAAGACGGAACACTTCCCAACTCATTTTATTAACCTACCATGACCCACAAAACAAAACCAAAGGCACTGCAAGGAAAGGAAACAATAATCCTTATAAATGCAAATCCTTATCAAATTTCTAGAAATCAAAAGCAGCCAGGTGGGATTTATTCCATGAGTGTGAGGTTGGTTTAATGCTCAAAAATAATCAATATAATTTACCACTTAAAAGTGTAAAAATGAAAAGAAAAAAGAAAAATAATACAATCACCTCAATAGATTCAGTATAGCATTTAACAAAATTCAACAGTCACATTTTTTTTAATAGAAAATCATTATATTTAATGGTAAAAACGAATGCTTTCCCTCTAAAATAAGGAACAAGGTAAGGATGTCCTTTTTTATAACCTCTATTTATCACTGACTAGAGTTCATTCAGTAAAATAAGGCAAGAAAGTAAAAGACATACAGACTGGGAAGAAAGAAATAAAATTGACTTGATTTACAGATATTATCATTTATGTAGAAATTTCTAAGGAGCTTACAGAAAACGTAACCAGGACTATTAAGAGAATTTAGCAAGGTGATTCAAGACCAATACACAAACAATTAACCATATTTCTATAAACTACAAAAAAATTAGAAACTATTTCAAAATACTATATAGAATAACATCAAATATTATAAATTTAGAAACAAACTATGTGCAAAAGCTGTATAGAGAAGTACAAAACATTGCCAAGAAAAATTAAAGACCCCCAAAATGGAAAATATACCATGTTCATAAATCACAATAGTCAATACCATTAAGATGTCAGTTCCACCCCAAACTGAGCTATAGATTCAATGTAATCCTAATGAAAATCCCAGCAGGCTTTTTGATAGAAATTGGAAAGCTGATTCTCAAGTTTATATGCAACAGCCAAGGACCTAGCATGGCCAAAACAGTTCAGAAGAAGAAAAATAAAGTTAGAAGATTTATATTATTGCACTACATACTCTGAAGATTTACCAAAAAGCTACAGTAATCAACATAGTGTAGAACTAAGGATAGACATGTATATTAGAAAGAATAAAATGTCTCAAGATAGACTACCACACATATGGCCAATTGGTTTTCAAAGGTGCCAAAGTAATTCAGAGTAGGATACAGTCTTTTCAACAGTGGTCCTGAAAACCGGATATCCATAAGCAAAAACTGAACATTGACCATATTAAAATGGATCACAGGCCTACATGAAAGAGCTAAACTATAAAATCTGAATTAGAAAACTTAGCAGAAAAATCACTATAATCCTGAGTGAGGCAAAAATCTTAGGTCACAGAAAGCATGAATCACAAAAGCTAAAACTAATAATTGGATTTCATCAAAATAAAATTTTTGCTCTTCAAAAGACACTGTTGAGAAAATGAAAAGGAAAACCACCAACTGAAAGAAAATATTTGCAAAATATCTCTCTGATAGAAGACTTGCATACTGAATAAAGAACGATTACAGCTCAAAAGTAAGACAAGCAATTTGATTTTTCTGTGGTGAATATAAAATGAATTTATCCAAGTAAAACTCCTAAAAGAATGCCTGGTAGGTAGAAAATACAATGTGAGTCTTTATTACTCTCCCCTGCTGGCAATTTGATATTTTTTTAAACAGGCAAAATATCTGAACACATACTTTGCCAAAAATAAGACATACAAATGGCTAAAAACAGGCTCATGAGAAGTTGCTCAAATTGTTACTCACTAGCAAAGTGCATGTTAAAACCACAAGATTTCATTATATATCAATTTGAATGGCTGAAATTAAAAAGACTGATGGCACCAAGTGATGGGGAGAAATCACAGCAACTAAAACTCTTATAAACTGTGAGGATAAATGAAAATCACACAGTCACTGGAAATCTGACAGTTTCTTATAAAGTCAAACATACACCTACTATATGAACCAGCAATCACAGTACTAGGAACTTGCTCAAGAAAAATGAAAACACATGTCTACACAAAGACTTGTACTCAAATGCTCATAGCAATTTTACTCAAAAGAGCCCAAACCTGGGGAAAAAAACCCAAATGTCCATCAACTGGTTAATGGATAAACAATGTCATGTGTCCATAACAAAGAATATTCAGCAAACAAAAACAAACCACCGAATCAACAATGTAGAAAAAAATCTCTAAAGCATTATTCTAACAAGCCAGACACAAAGCCCACTTCATGCATGATTTCATTTACATAAAATTCTCAACAAGTCAAAACTATGGGGACAAAAAGCAGATACAGGGAAAGTAGCTGGTGTGGAAAAGGAATAGACTGCAAAGGGCATAGGAGAAGTTTTGGTGGATGAAAAAACGCTCTGTATGATGACTGCAGCGGTGGTTATTTGATTCTCATGACTTCAAAACTCATTAAATTGCACACTTAAAATGCGTTAATCCTACTGTATATAAATTATAGCTTTAGAGTTGTTAAAAACAAAGTACGCCAGAAAAAGTACAAGTTTTTCAAAGTTTTTTAGATATCAGAGATCAGAAAATAAACAAGATTGGTTCTGCACTTCAGCTCACTCTGACTAGAGGCAAACAAGGTATATGAACTGATGTTACAGCAGTGTGATGAAAGACACATGCACAGAAGCAGTAATTACAATAGAAAATGAGCAGCAGAAGCCCTCAGGAAGTTTCAGTATATGTTTCTAAGTACATATACCTGCATCAATCCTGGCGTCCAGAATCAGAAAATTTAGGGAAGAACAACAGACATCTGTTGTTGTGATTTCTTGTTTAAATTGCCCATGTGATTCTGATATTAAGAAACAATGCACTGAAAAGCTTGACAACACCGGGTTTGACAACAAAACCGAAAAAAAGAGACAAATTTTAAATATTTTATGCATCAAAAGATACTATCAACAGAGTCAAAAAGAAACCCACAAAATGAGAGAAAATTTTTCCAACTGACATTTTTAATGAGGGAATAATATCCAAAATATATACAGAACTTCTAAAATTCAACAAATATAGCCCAATTCAAAAACTGGCAAAGGACTTACACATTTCTCCAAAGAACATATACAAATGGCCAGTGAGCATATGAAAAGATTCTCAATATCACTTAATCATTGCATGTGTGCTAAGCTGCTAAATCGTGTCTGACTCTGAAACCTGCGGACTGTAGTCCACCAGGCTCCTCTGTCCATGGGATTTTTCAGGCAAGAATACTCGAGTGGGTTGTCATTTCCTCCTCCAGGGGATCTGCCCAACCCAGGGATCGAACCCATGTCTCCTGCATTGGCAGGCAGACTCATTACCACTGAGCCACCCGGGAAGCCCTCACTAGTCATTAGGGAAATATAAATCAAAAGTACAATGAGATACCACCTCACATTCATTAGGACGGCTACTGTCAGAAAAATAAAAATAACAAGTGTTGGTAAAGACATGGAGCAACTGGAATCCTTGCACAGAATGTAAAATGGGACAGCCCCTACAGAAAACAGTATGGCAGCCCCCATCAAAATTAAATATCTAGCAGTTCCATTGGAGAAGGCAATGGCACCCCACTCCAGTACTCTTGCCTGGAGAATCCCATGGATGGAGGAGCCTGGTGGGCTGCAGTCCATGGGGTCGCCAAGAGTCCACACGACTGAGTGACTTCACTTTCACGCACTGGAGAAGGAAATGGAAACCCACTCCAGTATTCTTGCCTGGAGAATCCCAGGGACAGAGGTGCCTAGTGGGCTGCTGTCTATGGGGTTGCACAGAGTCAAGACACCACTGAAGCGACTTAGCAGCAGCAGTAATTCCACTTGCAGGTATATACCAAAGAGAAATGAAAGCAAGGTCTCCAAGAAATTGGTATATCCATGCTCTTAGAGGTATTGCAATAGCTAAAAAGAGAAAGCAACCTAAATGTCCACTGATGGATGTATGGATAAAAAAAATGCAGTATATCACAGACTGAGTATTTTTCATCTTTAAGGAACTTCTGACACATGCTACAACATAGATCATATGAAGTATGTAGTTACAGTATTCAAATTCATAGAGATAGAAAATAGAGTGGCGGTTGGGGGTGGGTGGCTTGGGAAGGAAATGAGGAGCTACTGTTTGAGTTTTACAAAATGAAGAGTTTTGGAGATAGATGGTGGTGATAATAGAACAACATTATGAATGCATTTAATACCACCAAACTGTATATTTAAAAATGGCTAAGATGGTAAAATTCATGTTGTGTATGTTTTATCACAATTTAAAAAAAAAGGAATCACTGCATTGATTCTGAACTTGCTATAAACATGGAGTACCCACTGTATCAGTAACAGTAAAATAGCCAGCACTTACTGCTTCCTATGTGCCAGGAACTGTTTTAAGTGCTTTATATGTTTTACCTCTACAACAACCCTATTAGGGAGGCATTCTTAGGGACAGATTTGCATTTTAAAAAACTCTCAAACCCTCATACACTACTAGCAAGAATGTAGAATGGTTCAACCACCACTGTGGACAATATAGATAATTGGCAGTTCCTCAAAAGGTTAAACATTGAGTTACCTTATAACTCAACAATTTCACTCCAAAGTATGTGTCTAAAAGAAATGAAAACATATACTAACACAAAACTTGTGCACAAATGTCCACAGCATCAACCAACTGATGAAACAAAATATGGTGTATTTATACAGTGGGATATTACTTGGCAATAAAAAGGAATAGA
The DNA here is from genome assembly GCF_033118175.1 of Dama dama. Lineage (NCBI taxonomy): Eukaryota > Metazoa > Chordata > Mammalia > Artiodactyla > Cervidae > Dama > Dama dama. Next base: position 41,975,300 of record NC_083697.1, read on the forward strand.
GTACAGATACATGCTAAAGCATTGATGAACCTTGTTAACATTATGCTAAAAGAAACCAATGATAAAAGACCACATAATGAATGATTCCATTATATTTACATGAAAAGTCCAGAACAGGAAAATCCAGAGAGACAGAAAGTAAATTAGTGGTTGCCTAGGGCTAAGGGTTGGGGGATAAGAGCTGTGTGACTGCTAATGAGTATGGGATTTCTTTATGGAGTGATGAAAATGTTCTAAACTTGATTATACAACTCTGTGAACATAATTAAAAAAAAAAAAAACCTACTGAACTGTATGCTTTAAGTAGGTAAACTATTTTAATATGTGAATTATATCTCAATAAAGCTATTATTAAAGAACAAAAATACCTCAGGGTGGGGACTGGTTCCAAACTTTAGTCAGCAGGCTGTCATAGCAATTATCTACTACCGATGTAATCATAAGGGCTTCTCATCCTGCAATACTTACAGTTTTAGGGTTACGAAAGAAGCTTCAGACATGCTTGGGTAAAGGAACTAACACACTGCAGTATATCCATGCTCAAGATATTTACATCCCTAGCACAGCACCAACTATGTAGTTGCAACTGACTCACAAACACTGAAGACCCCAAAAGCAAACCCAATGAACCTGATGCAGGAGAGCAGGCCAGATTTCTAGGGGAGACCTTTCCATCTCAGGTCCTTCACATGTGAAGACATGCAGATCATCACAGCCACCAAGCAAAGGTCTGATAGCTGCAGCTGTCTACAAATGAATCCCACATATCAGCCATGCGAAGGAAAAACGAGAGACATACAGTTCATTAAAACAAGGTTTGGGCTTGATTTTATTTATACAAAAAAGAGATTCTATACTCAATTAGTAACTTCTTGTCACAGTATAGTCATTTATTCAAAAAATAATTAGTAAAGATTGCATTTATTATGTGCATTTTATATAATATATTTAATATATTTATTATATTTTATTGTAATATAAAATATATAAAATATATTTAATATAAAAATAATTTATTATGTGCAATTATTCTAGATAATGGGGATACAAAACAAAGTCATGACCCTCATGGACCCTAAACAAATATGGGGGGGATATAAACGAATTCTGAATATAGTATATCAGATAGCAATAAACTGTGAAGCAAAACAAAGCAGGGAATACAAATAAGAAGTGCTGGGGGGAGGGGGTAGATGTAGGAAATACACAGGGTAGTGAGAGGAAAGGAGGAAGGAGCAGAGAATTAAAGATGACTTTCAAGTTTTTTGCCTGAAGAATGGAACTGCCATTTACAAACAGAAAAACAAGGTGAGGAAGAGGTTTAAAGGAAAAAAATCAGTTTGGTTTGGATATTAAATTTAAGATGCCAATTATACATCTAAGTGAAGATTTTAAGTGGACATAAAGGTTGAAATTCAGTAAAGTCAAGGCTGGAAATAATTAGTGAGTCAACAGTATAAAGACAGTACTTATAGCTTTAACTTGTGACTATCCATAATTCAAACTATTACCTAGAGGAGGAGTAAGCTGATACTGATATTTTGACATTAAAAACACTGCTGCAATAAGCATCCTAGAAATATTTCCTTATGCTATATATTGACATTTTTGAGTAAGGAAGTCTCCTAAAAATGGAACTGCTGATTCAAAAAGTATGACCATGTTAAATTTTATTAAAAACAGCCAGTTGATTTACAAAAGGATTATAGAAGCTCATACTTCCTCAATCAGGACACAACTGCCCCTTCTCTAAGACCAGTGAGCAGTGGATACTACTCTTAAATTTCTGGCCAACTAAATGGCTGATAAAAAAAAATGGCATCTTGTTTTAATTTCTCTGAACATATCTGCATATATTCATTGGCTATCTGCAAGTGCTCCTCTGTAAAATGTTCATTTTATTACAGGGTGGCTTATCTTTTCAATATGAAGATGCCCTGATATATCAGAAATATGAAATCTTTATCTGGTAGTTTGTGGTAATTGTTTCTCCCAGTCTATCATGTGCCATTTTGTTTACAAATGCCTTACAGAAAAAATTTTATGTTCATACATATCTGCCAATCATTTACTTTATGGCTTCTAAACCACCTGTCTCACTTTAGAAGTCCCAAGGTTCTAAATACATTCCCCTATTATTTTTGTACTTTTACTTTTTACATTTATGTCTTTCATACATCTGGAAGTTACTTTTGATTACAGAGTGAGCTAAGGTGTCTAGGTGTGTTTGGAGGTGAACTGCCAATTTGATCCACAACATTTATTAAGGAAACTGTCCATTCGTTCCCACATGGTAAGTGCCTGATCATAGGCCTGACTTGCCTGTGTAGCCACGCAATCTCAACCAGAAAAAAATTCTGCATAAAAGCGTAAGGGAAGTCAAAGTGCCCCAGTACTTTTTATATAAATATGCAAATTACACAGAGCAGTGGCATAAAATTCAGAGTCAAGAATGCAATACCGGAAGGAGAACAACAGCAAAAGTGAAAGGCGACAGATCACAGCTTCTTCTTCTCTGGTTGGCTCTGGCCTCACTGTGATGATCCAGCCAAAGGAAGGGACAGAAGACAGGCAATTAAACTAAGAACAGAAAAAAAGATTCCCTCTATATTGAAGTCTTTGACTCCTTCCAGTCTCCCCTGTCAAAATGTTTTCACTGGTCAGTTTCATCCACAGGCATTAAAGCCTGAAGCCCTCCTCAACTAGACACGTGCGGATGAGTTCTAAGAAAGCTCCAGACAGCTCTGTTTGGCTGCAGTGTGTCTCTTCTCAACATTGTCAAAGCTAACTGCTCTAACTTTAAATTGTGGACAAACTTGAAATAGAGGTTTTTCTGACACAAAATGTCTAAATCAGGTCAGTTAAATGGTATTCATAACATGACTTAACAAAGAGACAGCAGTGAGGAGGTGAAATAAGAGTTTGGTTTTTCTTGAGCTCATGAAATAATGAAGAGAAAACTCTGTAGGTCAGGGGTCCTGCCCAACGCTGGGTGAAATGAACTGGCACTCTCCCCTCCATTCAACCTATGTCTGGTAATTGTGTGTGTGTGTGTGTGTGATACAGAGAGAGGGAGAGGGAGGAAAAGAGAGAGAACAGGGAAAGAGAGAGAAGAAGGAAAGAGAGACAGAGGGGGAGGAGAAGAAAGAAAAAGAAGGCAGAGGGAAAGAGAAATATCGCTCATTGCTCTGGTCCACCCCTTCCCACTCCTTATCACATTTTGTCAATTTAGACATTAAAAAGAAGCAGTTATTGGGAATTCCCTAGCAGTGCAGTGGTTAGGAGTCTGTGCTTTCACCACTGAAGCCCCTAGTTCAGTCCTTGTTTGGGGAACTAAGACCCTACAAGTCATGCAGCGTTGGGGGGGGGGGGGGGGGGAGGGGGTGGGGTCAGGGAACAGCTATTTACAAAATGTGCATAAAACCTAAAGATGAATTCCCCTCTATTTGAAATGCTTTGTAATGAATCAGAGTAGTCAAGAAGAAAGAAGACAGGCACCTAGCCAGTCTGAGTGATACCCTCAGTGACCAATGGGGAAGCATGAAACAGAATGACGAGATACTGTTCATCACGAATGTCTCTGCATTGCATACACTGAAGGCATTCACCAAAGCATTTCTGTTACTTTCAGGGAAGAATGAAAAATAGAAGGATGGGTAAGACACTCAAGTCACTCTTCTATCCTTCATCCTTGAAATTCAGCAAATTTCTTTAAACACAAATCCTATGATCACTCTAATCTTTGTTGACCTAACCCTAGCAATCTCCCAGAGCTCACACAGAGCATGGTAAAGTAACTAAATAATAAAACCCATGAAGCACTGCATATATTTAATAAATTACCTACACTATGTGCCTACCACATTATGCTTAGCACTAAAATACATAGGTGAATAATATACAAATTCTTCAGAAATACACAATTTCGCATCATATATCATATAATAAATACAGAGAAAGCCCTGCCTCATGACAGTAGCCATTTTTGTTCTAAAAGCAGATGTGAAGGTGTTGAGTTCATAAAAGGAACTGTAGATCATAACATGGAGCAAAACAGACTTGATGGTTCAAAGAAACAAGTTTGCATGCAATATGAAATCAGACACTATGTATTGCTTACTCATCAGCCACTGACTGTCCCCCTCTTCCTTGCAGCAGAAACCTCACAGCTGCTGGGCCCCTCCCCAGGCCTAGGAGATGAGCCCTAAACCAATCAAATGATTCTTATTTCACTTATCAGGCCTGGCCAATGAGACTAAACAAGATGTATACTGCGGGTTCCTGAGAAAGATTTTCCCCATTGTGAAAGATGACACAAGCAACTCCCCTCTGTCTCTGAACACAGGTGTGATACCTGGAGCTGTGGCAGTCACCTTGTGACCATGAGGGGACAAGCCCAAGTATGATTAACACAGTTAATGAAGGTGGCAGAATAGCAAGGTGGGAAGCACCATGATGCTTGGGTGGCTTGATGGTGTCAGTGTGCCCTTGCTCTAACCAACCCTGTACCTCTCTATAGACTTTTTGGGTTTGAGATCAGAAATTTTACTCATTGTTTAGCCACACTGTTTAGTATTCTGCTGCTTGTAGATAAAAGCATCCTGAGGGACAGAGGCTCATCAAAAAAATAAATAAAACAAGGATCAGATAAATTCAGACTCCAAGGTGATAGTTTCTTAGGCAACTGCAGAATGCAGAAAGAAAACCACTTACCTTCCTTCAGGTCATGTATATTCTTGTCCAAAGATTCACCTCCATCAAAGCTAACTAGAAGCCTAAAGTAACAGCCCACAAAATTCAACTGGGCTCAGTATCAATGGATTGCAGTCTATTTTCTGAAACTGTGGCAAGATCATATCACCTGTCCACATGTTGGCAAACCACTTCAAGTCCTCTAGGAGCATCACTAAGTACCCCTGGTGTGCCACAACGTCCACAGGGCCTCATCTGTTTCCCTCGTCTTTGCAATTTTGAACCAGAATGCTGGAGGCAATGTAAACCATGGAATAGAGATAAGATACATGTATGTATCTCCACATGTGGAAAAGCAGCTTTTACAGAGTTCCCGAATGTATCTACGGTACTTTTCTTGGGACCAGTAAGGCAAAGGACACCCCAAAAAAAGAAGAAAAAGAAAACAAACTGTCCTTTAAAACTCAAAATATGTGTCTCTTAACATCCCTAACCTACATCACCTCCCTCCCCTGGATATATGTAGCATTTATTAGATCCTACAGAGTTAAGAGAACCTATAAAAATGATTAACAGTTATTTATATATGTATAAATGCCAAAGAATGCTCAAACTACAGCACAACTGCACTCATCTCACATGATAGCAAAGTAATGCTCAAAATTCTCCAAGTTAGGCTTCAACAGTACATGAAGTGAGTACATGAACATCCAGATGTTCAAGCTGGATTTAGAAAAGGCAAAGGAACCAGAGATCAAACTGCCAACATCCATTGTATCATTGTAAAAGCAAGAGAATTCCAGAAAGACATCTACTACTACTTCACTGACTACACTAAAGCCTTTGACTGTGTGGATCACAACAAACTGTCAAACATTCTTCAAGAGATGGGATACCAGACCACCTGACCTGCTTCCTGAGAAATCTGTATGCAGGTGAAGAAGCAACAGTTCCGCACATGGAACAATGGACTGGTTCCAAATGGGGAAAGGAGTACATCAAGGCTGTATGTTATCACCCTGCTTATTTAACTTATATGCAGAGTACATCATGAGAAATGCCAGGCTGAAGGAAGCACAAGCTGGAACCAAGACTGCTGGGAGAAATATCAATAACCTCAGATATGCAGATGACACCACCCTTATGGCAGAAAGCAAAGAGGAACTAAACAGCCTCTTGATGAAAGTGAAAGAGGAAGAGTGAAAAGCTGGCTTAAAACTCAACATTCAAAAACCAAAGATCAAAAAAAAAAAAAAACAAAACAAAGATCATGGCATCCGGTCCCATCACTTCATGGTAAATAGATGGTGAAACAATGGAAAGAGTGACAGACTTTATTTTCTTGGGCTCCAAAATCACTGCAGTTGATGACTGCAGCCATGAAATTAAAAGACTCTTGCTCCTTGGAAGAAAAGCTATGACCAACCTAGACAGCATATTAAAAAGCAGAGAGATTACTTTACTTAACAAAGGTCCATCTAGTCAAAGCTATGGTTTTTCCAGTATCCATGTATGGAAGTGAGAGTTGGACTATAAAGTAAGTTGAGCGCCAAAGAATTGATGCTTCTGAACTGTGGTGTTGGAGAAGACTTTTGAGAGTCCCTTGGACTGAAGATCAAACAAGTCAATCCTAAAGAAAATCAGTCCTGAATATTCAGTGAAAAGGACTGATGCTGAAGAATAAGCTCCAATACTTTGGCCACCTGATGGGAAGAACAGACCCATTAGAAAAGACCCTGATGCTGGGAAAGACTGAAGACAGGAGGAGAAGGGGATAACAGAGAACGAGGTGGTTGGGTGGCATCACCGACTCAATGGACATGAGTTTGAGCACGCTTAGGGAGTTGGTGATGGACAGGAAACCCTGGCGTGCCGCAGTCCATGGGGTCATAAAGAGGAGGACACAACTGAGCAACTGAACTGAACTGAACACCTATGTAATTAATTTATGAATTTGTTTATATGCTGGAATAGCAGGATCAAAAAAAAAATTGTAATAGAAAGTGTTAAGACAAATTACTACTACCAGCAGTAATAATGTGGTTGTTGTTTAGTCACTAAGTCATGTCCAATTTTGCAATCCCATGGACAGAGGAGCCTGGTGGGCTACAGTCCATGGGATTTCCCAGGTAAAAATACTGGAGTGGGTTGCCATTTTCTTCTCCAAGGGATCTTCCTGGCCCAGGGATTGAACCCACGGCTCCTGTGTCTCCTGCACTGGCAGGCAAATTCTTTACCCCTGAGTCACCTGGGAGGCCTAGCAGTAATAACAGCTAGGACTAATTCTATGCTTACTTTCAGCCAGACATTATTCCAAACAGCTGACTGACATAAAGCTTACTAAATCCTTACAATGGTCCTAACAGGTAGATGTTATTAACATTATCCACACTTTACAACTAAGAAAACTGAGATACAGAGAGGTGAAGTAACTTTCTCAGAGTCACACAGCCAGCGAGCTGACTCCAACCCCTAAGTCGCTCCAGAGTCCATGCTCTTATTCATTAATTGTCTGCATAGTTAGCTAACACTTTAAAATCACTCACATAACGACTTCAATTGCTGTGAGTTAGTTAATAATTATGTAAATAGAAACTGAAAAACATACCTGAATAATTAGAGAAAAATTATTTTAAATCTCTAAGGATACGAGACCATATCCGTTGCAGAGTTGCCACAGATTTCAACATTACATGCCATCAAAGGGCATTTACTCAAAGATTTCAGTAGCTCCTAAATCACTGAAGTATCAGCTGACTAGATATACCCAATCCAGACTGATAAATTTAGAACCATTTACCTATCCTTGATCAGTCCAGATCACAGATCACCAAGCCAGACAAGAGTTCATCAAGACTGCCAGACAAGGAAGTCATTATTACAACATAAACATTCAAGGGTGGACTCACTAAAATCATGAAACATCCCTGGAGCACTGACACCATTACCAAAGGTGCCCTGTCTCTGGACTTGTAAAGCTTACTCCTCCTGCAAGCTCACAAATCTGCAGTAAACTTGAACTTTATATGTGTGTTGGTGGGAAAAAAATTCTTAGAAATCAGAATTCAGCACTGCTGGTGACCTGACTTAGACCAAACTCTAAAGTTGACACACTCGGGACCTTGATCCCTCGCTTGGCACAAGGTAAACTGCATTGTGAAACCTTCACAGGAACACATTTTATTCCCACTTGGCCTATAAACTGCCAAAAGGCAGCTGGGCACTGAACATGTTGTGTCCTGGCAGTGTCTAGAACAAACGTGGGACCCAGTAGTCTAACCACTCCGTAAATACCTGCTAACTCAATGACTTCATGAGAAGTAAGTAATTCAAGGAAATAAAGGAACAAAGAACAAGAGGTAAATTTCAAGGCAAAAATGTATCCTCCCGAGACATGAATTATCATGTGTTCTTTTTCCCCAGATTATGATACCCAAAAAAGTACAAAAGCTTTTTTGTCAACTTTTCTGTCAGCTGACAAACGGTCATCTAACGATTTTAAAGATGAAAAGGAACTGCTTCTCCACACCTTTAATCAAAACACCTTGATCAGATGTGGCATTCAACCTGTAGATAAAAGATACAAGCTTCTTGGTGGCCAACTTATCTTTTTGTTTCTTTTTACAAGGACTAAGTGGAAATTAAATGTAAACAAGAAAGACACCTTGGAAATAAAATTCTATTGGGCCTTCCCAAACAGCCTGAAGTTAAAAAGATGTCCGTGAACAAAATTCTAGAATTATTAAAACCAAACTGTTGGTACCTGGCCAGGACTCGCACTCAACTCTCTTTCCTCTTCTTTACATACATCTGAGATAATAATACTGACCTACTTTACAGGACTATCACGAGAATTATCAGCTTAAAAATACTCAGCATGTTGAGATGAAGACAGCTTGTAATATGTATACTTAACCACTTTTAAAATTGACATGAACTGAGACTTATGTCATGATGCAAACCACTCTGTTAATTACTTAAAAGTAAACTGCAAATACTTAGAACACAAACAGTATCTCAGATTGAAGAATACGCTCATTAATAAGTATATATTTTCTAAAACATTCAAATGTCTTTAAAGAAAGTAGGCAGAGTACTTTAGACAGGAAAAAAAGTGACTTTTCATTGACCACAGCAGAAAATAAAAATATTAATTAACATTTGCTCCTGATCCCTAGGCCTCTGAACCAGAAAGCTGTCCTCTCAGCTATGAAAGCAGTCAACAAGTCAACACGCCCTACGAGAGTTGATGACTACCCTTCTTCTCATCAGACAGGCTGTGCAGCCCCACTCCCAGCCCCAACCACCTGCAATTCCTAATGAGGAAGAGACGGGCCCCTAACAAGGGCAGCGTTGAGATCTGAGTATTTGCTACGGCACCTTCTGCTTTTTATATCAGAGTTATGCCCACAGAAACACGTGTTTCAATATTACAAAGTCAGTAAAGGATTTCTTCTATTTCCTTTCAGCTTAGTTAGTTTGCTTTTTGGCAAAAGCTGATTAACATGACAGAGTTATTGCGTCCTTCAGATGCCCTAGAGCAACCTGATAAGCTGGTTCAAAGTGCTACTTCTGCGGGGTTAGCAGCAACTACAGCTCTGGGAATTGAGGCTTTTGAGATGCTCTGCTTTATAAACCTCATTTATCAAACAGCGGGAGAGCTGTTACATATGGTGATGGGCATTATGGAAATACTCTGATTGAATACAAAATGTGAACTGGATTGATTACCTACAAGAAGGAGAAAAACTAAGGAGGTGGTAAAAGGAACCTGTCACAAGTATGAATCAAATACCGCTGCACAGAAATGTTAGTCTGTTTATAATTAGCTACCCTTTGGGTTTGCTATGGAAGGGTTTCCTGGGATATCTATGCAGAATTTTTTAAATTTAACATAGGTTAAACTAAATAATTACATCTACCACAGTTTTTGCCTACTCAAGACAGGAAGAAAGGTTAGAGGAGGTTTACATAAATTCAGACAACCCTGATAACACAAGGATTTGCCTATGCTAAAAATCCCAGTATGGGAAATCAGAGTACGTGTGGGAAAAGAACTGTCCCTTTAGCAGAAGAGTAGTGCTGACAACGTGGATGGGTGGGAATAAGAGAAGCACAGTAAACTGAGGCAAAATTTTTGAACATTTTTCTGTGGGCAACTAGTTTCTACTTTAATTTAGTAAAATACTTCAAGATTTGTTTAATGTTCAGTGACAGATTAATCACTTAAAAAATCATTTAGAAGAAAACTCATGTTTTGTTTGCTTCCTTTATTTAAAAAAACAAGGAGGCACACACATCTTCCCGTAACGTAGCTCTAAGTCTTGCGATGACTTCATGGACAAAAACACGAGGAAATTAGTAATCATCCTACGCTGTCCTAAGCACTCAAACTCCTTGATTTTGGGGAGGAGACAGGCTGATTCCACAATGTGGGGGAGAGAATAAAGGAGAAAAAAGTCCTATGGGAGAGAAGTATGCACCACAGTAATAAGCCTAACACTTATTTTAAAAAGCCGGACATTGAGTTTAGATGGGGCTTTGAGATCCTGCCGATAAAAAATGCTTCTGGGAAACGCAGGCCTCTACCTTTGGCCGAAGCACAAATGAATGAATCATGGACACACCTGAGCTAGAACCCCAGGCTGCCTGACACGCTGGGAAGACATCTGGACTTGCATGACCTGGAGTTCCAGTATCTGAGGTGGCCTGGAAGCACCCTCCCTGCGCCCGGCACAGAGACAAAATTGCCAGGTCACACAAGGGCAGCATCAAGGAGGGAAGAAATCCGAGTACAAAGCAAGCACAGTAGCCTCAGAAGCAGCAAAAGCAACAGGAAACAATCAGATGTTCTCAAGGAGGGGGAAACAACAACAACAACAAAAACACCTTTCAAATTGCTGTGGAGGGCTTCATGCTACTGTTCTGCTGACAAGTATAGAATTCCTCCTCCCCCCCAAAAGCGAATTCAGGTACCCTGCAACTTTGCCAGTTAGATACAAAGTGTAGAAACTGGTATTTCACGACTGGCAGGACAGACTCACGGCACATGATCACATGGAAGGGTTCTGTCCTTGTGTCTCCCCAGCAGCACCACCTTCTCCCACCCTTTCCTTCCCCTCGCTCTTTCCAACCCTTCCTACTGCTAAACCCTTTGAACTGGGCACTGATGCTGACCTGAAATCGCAGACCTGCCTGTTGTCCCCAGAAGCAGACTCTCTGGGGAGGTGGCCTTCTCACAAGCTCCCTCCTGAAGATCGCAGGGGTGATTCCCGTGGGCCTGGCCAGCCCAAGCTTCCAGAAACAGGGCCCCTCTGTCACTGACGTCCCTTCTGTGCCTAGCAGCACCCCACGTTATGGTTCTCAATAAACACATAAAGAAAACAAGCTCATTCTCTTTTTCCCACTCCTTAAAAATAAACTCAACGGCACCCAGATTTAGAGCACACCTACCGAAGAAAAAGTTAAAGAAAGGGAGGTGCCCACCCACAGAATCTTTCCATTCAAAGAGGCACTATTCTGCAGCTGCCTCGGAGTTTATAATTAACAGGCAAGCTTAACCAGCAACAGAAATTTCTGGAGTCCATTGTAATTTACACTAGAACCTGGTTTATTCCAAATTTAGATGACAAGCACGGGCTGGATTCCATTATTTAATCTGAAAGCTTTCTTGGCACACCTTTAGCTCAAGTCTCTCGCCATCACTTAGCCCAGCCTCCAGGGAGTGGGTGCAGGCCAAGCCAAGTGCAGGAGGACGCAGGCTGACCGCTCCCAGGTCGGCCACCAGCTCCCAGAGCCCCACCAGTCGCCCAGCGCCAGCCGGGGGGCTCTGGCCCGGAGAGTTGGCTAAAAGAATGGCAGATGGCACTCAGGAGTATTCACCAGGGTGCCATCTGCAGATCTTTGCTATCACCGCCCTGCAAGGGTTTCATTTCCTTTTTCAGCTGCTACCGCAGGTCCAGTCCTCCAGCTCCAGGTCCTAGGACCAAGGTGTGCAGGGAGGCGCCCCTGAGTGCCGGTGGCCTGACAGAAGGCAGCCAGAGAAAACAGACAGCAGTGGGGTTGGGGGGAGGGCGGGGACGGCAACCTTCACAGGCTAAAGTGGCTTTGGGAAGACCTCTTTATTAGAATCTACTTCAAGAGCCACAGAACGGCAGGAAGTCTCCTTTTAAAGGAAAAGAGCCTGGGATCAGAAATAGAGTCCGAGAGAGGTAATGCCTCCTCCACGAGGTGTGTCTGACTCTAGGGTTCACACTCACCATGGTGTCTCTGCAGGAGTTACTGGAAAGATCTCTTCCTGGTTCCAAAACACGCCCATTCACAGGCTGGCCAGGCTGGGGGCCTTACGTTATCTTTTAATGTGTATGTGTGCTCAGCCATGCCCAACTCTTTGCGGCCCCATGGACTGTGTAGCCCACCAGGGTTCTCTGCACATGGAATTTTCCAGGCAAGAATATTGGAATGGTCTTAATATTCTCCTCCTTCAGGGGATCTTCCCAACCCAGAGATAAAGTCGGTCTTAAATATAGACATTCCCCCAGGAAGGAGCACGCCTTTGGGTTGGGACTGCCCATCAACCCCTCTGCAGGTGTTAGCTGTTAGATACTGGCTCTCACCTGGGAAGAGGGTAAGCAGAGATGCTTCATGTAAAACACAAGTGAGTTATTACAGGAGGAGGGGGAAACAGACCTCTGTGTTTTTCCAATATGAAAAGTGTTTTTAAAAGTCAAAAACCCTGCCACCACCATAATAGCTATATATTATGATTTTGTATTATATTAATTGGTTAAACACATAATGATTAGGATTCACTAACTCAAATAATGAACTGGTAGCACTATTAATTATTTCAGTGAACAACAGGATTTACTTCTATTTGCAAACACGTAGCATCAGGTGGGTTGTACACATAAAGGTGTACATACGCATAGTCCATGCTACGAACCCCTTCCCTGAACTCCCCAGAGTACAGGGCCCACTGGTTAGGAACCCCTGGCTAGAACACTGGGTGTTGCTCCAGGTGGGCAGGCCTAGGGGTTGGAGAGTGGTTTTCAGGGAGGTTCTAATGAGGGAACCTGGAGGCAAAGTATGGGGAAAGAGCCCAGAAACCATGCTTCACACACTTCATAATTTATCCTTAAGATCAGCCTTGCAGCCCTTTATCCAAGGGTCAACAAAAAAATTAGCAAATGTAAATTAATACTAACACTTGAACAGGGGAATTATAGAACATAGCCACTTTGCCGTGGGAGGGAATAAATATGAGAAAAGAGGGAAGCAGTCACAGAAAAAAAGAAAAAGCTCATCCTGATGCCCAACTGACTTTCCTAAAAGAACACAAAAGAGAAAAAGCATCTAGACTAAAAACAGCAAGGCTCTTCTTTCATGAAGCTTTGGAATCTTGATTTGGATAGAATAAAAAAAGACAGCAAGTAAGAAAACGGCACACGCTATTGTGAAAAATACTACCAAGTCACAATTTAAGACCCTCCCTCACCATTTCTCACCAAAAGGAGAGCCACCCTAAAAGGTCAACACTCGGTAAGAAAGTCTTCACCAGCTCTGTGGGTCCCAGCCTGACCCCCAGTCACCGAGGCCGACAAGGGCCACTTACCCGGCTTGTTCCCTTCCCTCTCGTGGCCCAGCTGCCCCTTGGTGTTCACACCGCACGTGTAAACTTCGCCATCCTCCAGCAGGAACACGGAGTGGTTTCCTCCACAGGCCACTTCCTTGACGCTTCTGTCGGATATAAAGCCACACACCTGTGGCTCCGCCACAATGCCCTGCAGGTTAGGGCTGATCCCAGGTTGGCCCAGAGACCAATACCCCCAACATAACATTGTTCTCGTCGTTCAGAAAGTCATGTAATCTAGAAGAAAGCTTCAAAAAAAAAAGGGATGGAGGGTCAGAAAAAAGTCACTTTAAGGAATAAACGTCATCAATTTTAAAAAGCTTTCCCCTTAATAGTCTTCATATACCTTGGATCTCAAAATAAAACGTATTAATATTGCTTCAGTAGTTATAGTAACAATGCTATTTTTGTGTTTTGGTAAGAGTTTTTAAAATTTCTAAATAAATTTTACTTTCTGTCAAGGAACAGTGAACACAGAATGCGGTTTTCAGATCACTGATGAACTGAGTTCAGGTGACTTGTTGAAACAATCTTTGCAGAGCACGATGGCAATACCTATTTTGAAATTACCCTCGTGACTTCACCTTACCCTTTCTTGTTGTACCTTTCCTTTGAGTTTTCGGCAGGGGGCGGGGGAGGGTCTTTTTTTTTTAAGTTTGAACTAATTCCTTTATGGAGTCAAGGAATTGTTAGCTTATAATAATTCACCACTCAAACATGAGCAATGAGAAAAAAAAATGTTATCTTCTCTGCCATTCCCTCTCACACATCCTTCAAGATGTGGGTCAAGCTTCACTTCCTACCTGAGAACCTCTGGGGACCATTCCAGCCACAGTCATCCTGCATCCCTCTGACACATTTACTATAATGCCTTGATGGAATCTTTCTCTACCTTTTACAACTGAACTCCTCAGCCAGATTTTAACTGCCTCAGGCACAGACCACAGCACAACATATACCGCTCTAATTTAGCAGGTATTCAACCTTTGGCTGATTATAGCTGACTACCCCAAAGTTTTACTACCATTTAAAAATTCATGTTTCCCTTGTATACAAACAAAAACGAAAGCTCATCTCTCTCTCTCTCTACCAGTTTGCACCCACTAGGAGGGCTATAGGGCTTCCCTGGTGCCTCAGTGGTAAAGAATCCACCTGCAATGCAGGAGATGCAGGTTCGATTCTTAGGTAGAGAAGATCCCCTGGAGAAGAAAATGGCAACCCACTCTAGTACTCTTGCCTGGGAAATCCCAAGGACAGAGGAGCCTGGCAGGCTACAGTCCATGGAGTTGTAAAAGAGTCAGACATGACTAGCTTCTAAACAAACAACAACAGGATGGCTATAATCAGAAAAGAACAGATAATAACAAATGCTGGTGAAGATGTGGATAAATTAGAACCCTCCTACATTGCTGGTAGGAATGTAAATGGAAAACAGTCTCGAAGTTCCTCAAAAGGCTAAACACAGTTACCTTAGGAACCAATAATTTCACTCCGAGATATATATACAAGAGAATTATAAACATATTTCCACAAAAAAAATGTACATGAATGCTCACAGCAGCACTGCTCATAGTACCAAAAGGTGAAAATAACAAGAATTCCCATCAATTGATGAAACGAAGTGTGGGGTTTCCAAACAATGGAATGGTATCTGACTACCTATATAAAACTATATGACTGTTTGAACTCATCAGGATTTCTGGGAAGGCATAAAAAGGCCCAAAATAAAATATAAAACTGCATCTTAATTTACTGTCTTAATCAGGAAGCTCTGCTTCTGATTTTTATTTCTGTGTAGAGACTAAAACTAAAATAAAATCTTAAACTTAAATATTATTCTTTGAGTTAAATGTAGTGATGGGAAAGATGGGAGGAGAGATAAAATGCTAACTAGGGAGGGAATGGGGGTGGGGTGGAGGTAGGATAGACATTTTACACCGGAAGCAAGATCATATAATCTAGTCATTAATTTAATTTTCCCAGTCTGCCCAGCTGCTGTATTTATACTAATTTCTTTCTTCATTTTTAATGTTTCATGAGTTTAT
Organism: Dama dama; assembly: GCF_033118175.1. Lineage (NCBI taxonomy): Eukaryota > Metazoa > Chordata > Mammalia > Artiodactyla > Cervidae > Dama > Dama dama. Next base: position 41,990,669 of record NC_083697.1, read on the forward strand.
CTTATCTCTCCTACCAATAATTATATAAACAATCACAGTGCTGCCTATACCACCGTCACTGTGCTAATAAGCCTTTTATATCATTATCTCTTTTCATCTTAACAACTCTGCCCTAAGCACTATTTTTAGCTTCATTTTCAGATAAAGCAAGGCTCAGAGAGATTAAGAAGCATTCCCAAGGTCACAGAGCTGGAAGGAACAGAACCAGGCTATGAATCCAGGCCTGGTGCTAATGTGCACACTCTTACCCACCGGGTTACACTGCCACCCAAGCAGATTTATATTTCACCTAAAGAAGCAAGGGGCTTCCCTTGTAGCTCAGTCGGTAAAGAAACTGCCTGCAGTGCAGAAGATCCAGGTTCGATCCCTGGGTTGGAAAGATCCCCTGGAGAAGGAAATGGCAACCCACTCCAGTATCCTTGCCTGGAAAATCTCATGGACAGAGGAGCCTGGTGGGCTGTAGTCCATGGAGTTGAAAAAAGTCAGGCACGACTGAGCAACTAACATGCTACATGCAAAGAAGCAAGAACACGCACAAAAACATATGGAATGACACAGTCAGTATACAACACATGGTGTCTTAGAAACTTGAAAAAAAAAATTGCCCTCTGAGAGTGAAAGTACTCTGCATTGAGAGATACAGGATGAGATTAGGCAGTTGTAGCATTAACCCATCCCCTTAACCAGCCAAGTACAATATGTCTAGAAATATTGTACCAAGAAGCATGACTGTATGTCTATATAAGCAAAGATCTATAAACAATGCTCACAGCAGCTTTATTCATATGAAACTAAAACAACAACAACCCACATATCCATCAACAGACAGTACTCATCAATAAAATAAAAAGGAACATTATTCATCCAATAAAAAGGGGATAAAGGCCATGACTGAAAAGCAAATGTAAGAGAAAGCTGCAACCCAAGATGGTGCAACCTTTCTGAAGAAGGAAGCTTTGCTCAAAATAAATGCCTCAAAGGTGTCATCGACTGCCCTTTTGTCTAATCTCTGTCTCTCTTTGAGAACCCTATGAACAGTATGACAAGGCAAAAAGAGAGGACACAGAAAGATGAGCTCTCCAGGTCAGTAGGTGGCCAATATGCTACTGGAGAAGAGTTGAGAAATACCTCCAGAAAGAATGAAGAGACGGAGTAAAGGCAAAAACACCACCCAGCTGTGGATGTCACTGGTGCTGGAAGTAAAGTCCAATGCTGTAAAGAACAATATTGCACAGGAAGCTGGAATGTTAGGTCCATAAATCAAGGTAAATTGGAAGTGATCAAACAGGGGATGGCAAGAGTGAACATTGAGATTTTAGGAATCAGCGAACTAAAATGGACTGGAATGGGTGAATTTACCTCAGATGACCATTATATCTACTACAGTGGGCAAGAATCCCTTAAAAGAAATGGAGTAGCTATCATAGTCAACAAAAGAGTCCAAAATGCAGTACTTGGATGCAATCTCAAAAACGGCAGAATGATCTCTATTCATTTCTAAGACAAACCATTCAACATCACAGTAATCCAAGTCTGTGCTCTGACCAGTAATGCTGAAGAAGCTGAAGTTGAATGGTTCTATGAAGACCTACAAGAACTTCTATGACTAACACCCAAAAAAGATGTGCTTTTCATTATAGGGGACTGGAATGCAAAAGTAGGAAGTCAAGAGATACCTGGAGTAACAGGCAGATTTGGCCTTGGGGTACAGAATGAAGCAGGGCAAAGGCTAAAAGAGTTTTGCCAAAAGAACGCGCTGGTCATAGTAAACACCCTCTTCCAACAACACAAGAGAAGACTCTACACATGGACATCACCAGATGGTCAATACCGAATTCAGATTGATTATATTCTTTGCAGCCAAAGATGGAGAAGCTACATACAGTCAGCAAAAACAAGACTGGGAGCTGATTGTGGCTCAGATTATGAACTCCTTACTGCCAAAGTCAGACTTAAAATGAAGAAAGTAGGGAAAACCACTAGGCCATTCAGGTATGACCTAAATCAAATCCCTTACGATTATACAGTGAAAATGACAAATCGATTCAAGGGATTATATCTGATAGAGTGCCTGAAGAACTATGGATGGATGTTCGTGACACTGTACAGGAGAAGGAATCAAGACCATCCCCAAGAAGAAGAAATGCAAAAAAAGCAAAATGGCTGTCTGAGGAGGCCTTACAAATAGCTTTGAAAAGAAGAGAAGTGAAAAGCAAAGGAGAAAAGGAAAGATATTCCCATTTGAATGCAGAGTTCTAAAGAATAGCAAGGAGAGATAAGAAAGCCTTCCTTAGTGATCAGTGCAAAGAAATAGAGGAAAACAATAGAATGGGAAAGACTAGCAATCTCTTCAAGAATATTAGAGATACCAAGGGAACATTTCATGCAAGGATAGGCACAATAAAGGACAGAAGTGGTATGGACCTAACAGAAGCAGAAGATATTAAGAAGAGGTGGCAAGAATACACAGAAGAACTATACAAAAAAGATCTTCATGATCCAGATAACCACAATGGTGTGATCACTCACCTAGAGCCAGACATCCTGGAATGCGATGTCAAGAATGCCTTAGGAAGCATCACTACAAAAAAACTAGTGGAGGTGATGGAATTCCAGTTGAGCTATTTCAAATCCTAAAAGATGATGCTGTGAAAGTGCTACACTCAATACACCAGCAAATTTGGAAAACTCAGCAATGGCCACAGGACTGGAAAAGGTCAGTTTCATTCCAATGTCAAAGAAAGGAAATGCCAAAGAATGTTCAAACTACTGCACAATTGTACTCATCTCACACGTTAGCAAAGTAATCCTCAAAATTCTTCAAGCCAGGCTTCAACAGAATGTGAAATGTGAACTTGCAGATGTTCAAGCTGTATTTAGAAAAGGCAGAGGAACCAAAGACCAAATTGCCAACATCCGTTGGATCATCAAAAAAGCAAGAGAGTTCCAGGAAAACATCTGCTGCTGCTGCTAAGTCACTTCAGTCGTGTCCGACTCTGTGCGACCCCGTAGACGGCAGCCCACCAGGCTCCCCTGTCCCTGGGATTCTCCAGGCAAGAACACTGGAGTGGGTTGCCATTTCCTTCTCCAATGCAAAAGTGAAAAGTGAACGTGAAGTCGCTCAGTTGTGTCCCACTCTTCGCGACCCCATGGACCGCAGGCTACCAGGCTCCTCTGTCCATGGGATTTTCCAGGTAAGAGTACTGGAGTGAGGTGTCACTGCCTTCTCCAAGGAAAACATCTACTTCTCCTTTATTGACTGTGCCAAAGCCTTTGACTGTGTGGATCACCACAAACTGAAAAATTCTTAAAGAGATGGGAATACCAGACCACCTGACCTGCTTCCTAAGAAATCTGTATGCAGGTCAGGAAGCAACAGTTAGAACTGGACATGGAACAACAGACTGGTTCCAAGTTGGAAAAGGAGTACGTCAAGGCTGTATATTGTCACCCTGCTTATTTAACTTATATGCAGGGTACCTCATGAGAAACGCTGGGCTGGAGGAAGCACAAGCTGGAATCAAGATTGCCAGGAGAAATATCAAAAACCTCAGATATGCAGATGACACCACCCTTATGGCAAAAAGACATGAGGAACTAAAGAGCCTCTTGATGAAAATGAAAGGGGAGAGTGAAAAAGTCGGCTTAAAACTCAACATTTAAAAATGAAGATCATGGTATCTGGTCCCATCACTTCATGGCAAATAGATGAGGAAACAATGCAAACAGTGACAGACTTTATTTTGGGGGCTCCAAAATCACTGCACATGGTGACTGCAGCCATGAAATTAAAAGACGCTTGCTCCTTTGAAGAAAAGCTATGACTAACCTAGACAGCATATTAAAAAGCAGAGACACTACTTTGCCAACAAAGGTCCATCTTATCAAAGTTATGGTGTTTCCAGTAGTCATGTATGGATGTGAGAGTTGGACTATAAAGAAAGCTGAGCACTGAAGAATTGACGCTTTTGAACTGTGGTGTTGGAGAAGACTCTTGAGAGTCCCTTGGACTGAAGGAGATCAAACCAGTCCATTCCAAAGGAAATCAGTCCTGAATATTCATTGGAAGAACTGATGCTGAAGCTGAAACTTCAATATTTTGGCCACCTGATGCAAAGAACTGACTCATTTGCAAAGACCCTGATGCTGGTAAATACTGAAGGCCAGAAGAGAAGGGGAAGATAGATGATGAGATGGTTGGATGGCATCACCAACTCGATGAACATGAGTCTGAGTAAGTTCCAGGAACCGGTGATGGACAAGGTAGCCTGACGAGCTGCAGTCCATGGGGTCGCAGAGTTGGGCACAACTGAGCACCTGAACTGAACTGAACTGTGTCTCTTTATCTGATAACAACCCTATGTCCTCCTGCACAGAGGTGAGCATGACCCTGGCCCAAACTCAGAGAAGGTCAGAGATAGGTCAAAGATAATACATGTGATAGATGAGCTCTGTTCATGCGAGTTCCAGTGCTGCTGCCTATTGAGTCCAGGGCTAATTAAAAAAAAAAAAAGGAGGAAATTCACTGATCTGTACATGTGACCATTTAAGAAAAGTGCTAAATTAACATCTATAGTGCATAATGAAGCCACAGAAGTGATAGAAAAGCAACTGAATCTGTAGATTCATGAGACGATGCCTGATCATAGAGTGTATCAGACAGCAGCGTTGCAAGGCTGAAACCCAAAGAAATTTACCCAGCATTCAGGAAAACGTTTTTAAAAAAAAGAAACAAAAAAAACCCTCTTCCTGACTAATGTTTTATTATAAAGAAATACTGTATAGAGTCAATCATTTGTAAGAAATTCATCAAATAAGATATCTAAACAGAAACACACCCCCACCCCCCCAACCACCCCCCCCTGCTGTCACTGGCCATACCAGGAGACTGTGGGATCTTGGTTCCCCAACCAGGGATTAAACCTGGGCAGTGAAACCACATAGTCCTAACCACTGGATTGCTATGGAATTCTCCCCAGAAACACACTTAAATTCACATAATACAGAGTTGTGTATTGATCTTTGACACAGAGGCTCTCAGCAGGAAACTAACTAACCCTGTGTCTCCCTGGGAGCAAAATGGCTCAGTCTTCACTAATTTGGTCTTTGCAGCAACTTCATAGGAAGTTAACTACTACGAGAATCAACTCTATACAGTTTAATGAGACCCTTCTTTGTTTGCTTAAGTTTGTCTAAGTGGATCTCTGTCACTTGAGAAAAAAAAAAACTCCTGACTGATAGCAGAAAAATTATACTTTAGTAATAATAGCAGATAACACTTCATCTGAGCTTATGCTGAATCCAGCACTTTTCTACATGATTCATAGGTATTAAATCATTTAATCTTCTATGAGGTAGGTACTACCATTATCAACTCAAATTTGTAGATGGAGAAAGTGAAGACAAAAAAAAGAATAAAGATAAAGAAAGTGAGACAGAAAGAACTGAAGTGACTTGCCTAAATCACAGAACAAGGTAGTGGCAGAACTAGAATTTAAGTCCGAGAATATACTCTTGACTAGTATGCTAGAGCCTAGAAAAAGGACAGCCAGAGAGTCAGAACTCCCCAATATCTCTGGCACTGTCCAGGGAGAAAGGGTACCATATTCAGTCAAGCTGACTGATCTGCTAAGTAATTACCGCCCAGTAGTGGAGATGGGTAGACTCCATAACACTAATCAATAAATTTACCCAGCCACTTGCCCTGCACAGATTCCATGATTAATAAACAAGCTTAAATAACTGATTTCCAAAGCAGATCCTAGTATGGGAAAAGAATACTATGAGTAGCTGACCAAAGCATCCCAGCCTTCCTGGGGTTTCTACTTTTCACTATTAATTTGGCATCCTGGATCCATCAGTTTCTTACAAGTTTGTTTAAAAGTGTGAAAGTAAGAGTGTTAGTCGCTCAGTCATGTCCAACTCTTTGAGACCCCACAGACTATAGCCCACCAGGCTACTCCTCTTGTCGATAGGAGTCTCCAGGCAAGAATACTGGAGTGTATAGCCATTCTCTTCTCCAGGGGATCTTCCTGACCCAGGGATCGAACCAGGTCTCCTGCATTGCAGGTGGATTCTTTACCATCTGTGCCACCAGCGATTCAATCCTTGAGAGTCAGCTGAACTCTGGGTGCTGTGGACAACTGCAAGCCTCGGTAAGCAGCCTGAGGTATGGCCTCATCCCTTACTGACCAGCAGAAACCATTTATGGAAAAAGATAAATAGGGCTATTGTTAAAATTCTTCCCACCTGAGTTATAGTAATGCAATCTTCAAGTAGTCAAATGAAAACTAATTCAGGGGTAACTAAAGAGCAACCACAGATAAAATATATTTCTATGAATGAATTATTAACCTTCATTGGAGATACAGTCCAGCTCATCACAATGCTCTGCCGAAACTAGAGCAGAAGGTACTAAAATCATCTAGCTGTCAGGAGAGAAGTTCACTGTGTCCAAAAGAAGCCAGACATTAACATAGCTTTCACTTAAAGTACACTCTGGTGGAACCCCCATATTTATTAGCTACTGGTGTCCATGAATTTAAAGATCTACCTTTGGCAATGTTCTTCATAAATTGGCATTTTGATCTCCTGTGTCCTTCCTCCCATTTTTCCTCACTCATTGTCTCTCCCTTGCTTCCAGAGGAGTAGAATCTTTTACTTCCCTTCAAAACACACCATTACAAAAGGTGCTGCTGGAAAAAAAAAAGTGGGGGGGGCGGCGGTGTGGGGGCATTCCCTGGCTGTCCAGTAGTTAAGACTCTGCACTTTCACTTCTACGGACTCAGGTCTGATCCCTGGTTAGGAATCTAAGATCCTGCATGCCACGCAGTCAAAAAAAAAAAAAAAAGGTGCTGCAGAAGAATATAGGACTACACGCTGGCTCAGCACCCAAACCAGCCACCTTGGCTGTCCTGTGCCACTTCAGCCTGGCCTCTCCATTTCCTGTCTCTTACCTCTCTATCACAAAACAAAAGGAAGAAAGATGAACCTTCTGTTCCCTTCACATCACACCTCCTTCTTTTCCCAGTGCCTCTCCTCATCTATTCTTGGTTAACGTGGCTCAGACAGTAAAGAATCTGCTTGCAATGCAGGAGACCTGGGTTTGATTCCTGGGTTGGGAAGATCCCCTAAAAAAGGAAAAGCTACCCACTCCAGTATTGTGGCCTGGAGAATTCCATGGACTATCCATGGGGTTGCAAAGAGTCAGACACAATTGAGCAACTTTCACAAAGGTCAAAAGGACTAAAGTTCAAGTCCTGAATTAACCATGTCCTAGCTGTGAAACTTTGGGGAAGATGTTTAACCACTCTAAGCCCATTTCCTGTCCCTAAAATGGCAAAAAGAGAAACGGGGCTGTAGCAAGCGCTGAGCCTGGCTCTCAGCACTCGGGGTAACTGTCAGAGGCTGCAGCACTGTGCCTCCTACTCCGGGTGCTCTTCGGAGGGCTCAGAACACAGGGCAGCTCCTCAGCGGGCTGGGCTTGTGACTGCCGTCTTCCTGTGGTTAGCATCTGCTGTTCCGCCAAGGCTGCACTACCGCTGGCAGGCAGAACTTTCACATGGGAAATCTGATGTTGCAAGGACAAGGTTTTTACATGTTTTTTCTCTGTGCTTCCACTGCAAGGGACTCAAGTTAGGTACATAAATCTCCTTTTATCAGTCTTAGAGAGCTGAACACTAAAAGACAAGCTGCAACTCCTAAACTCTGTCTTACTAATCAGACTATGCAAACATCAACCTAACAACTGATTCTTGGTTCTTTGAAAAATCACTAAAATCTAAATATAAATAACACTCAGGTAGGACTTCTAATCTCATTTATGACAGGGATAAGCTTCGTTTCAAACAAACTCAGGAGCCCTGTCCTGAATGGTGTGTGGGAAAGGGCGGGTCTTTTCCAATAGCAGGAAAAGGGACTGTCCCAGTCTCCAGTGCTCTGCAGGCACTCCCCAGATCCAAGCTTTAAATAAATCTGGAGCCAAAACTCAAATGCAGAATTAGCTCCAGTAACAAAGATTTATTCTAATGACATACTTTACTGTCAGAAAGTTTACTACCATAGGCAGAAATAGCCCAAAAGGCAGAGAGAAGTTTCCAACAACGTCAGTCCACTCCTTGCTTGATTCCAACTTCAAATGGACTTTGGTCTTCTGGCCCTTTTAGCCGACACAGGAAACATTCCTACCCATCCCCTGATGACTCTGCCCCAGGTGGTACCTTCTTTACTACCTGGTGCTGGGATTCATACTAGAAGGATGATCTTTCCATTGTGTGCATAAGCCATAAGCTGCCTTCAGAAAAAGACACTTGACCAGACAGGCAGGCATTAAAAATCTAACAGTGCCAAGTCAAGGACACAAAGCAACCAGGACTCTGACCCACAGCTGGTAGAAGTATAAGTTGGCAGAACCACTTTGGAAAACAAGTGTGCATTATTACCTAGTGAAGATGAAGATGTAAATACCCCATGGCACAATAATTAAATTCCTAGATATATGACCAGCACTGTCCAACTTACCAAGGACCTACAGTGTCCCTTCACAGTGCTGAGAACTGGAGATCAAAAATGGGGTAAAACCTGGAAACTGAGAATTTTGTGATGGAAATGTGAGGTATCTGTCCTGTCCAATATGGGAGCCACCAGCCATATGTGACTACTGAGCACTTGAAATGTGGCTAATCATGAGCTGAAACTTTAATTTCATTTAATTTTAATAATTTTAATATAAGTAGTCACATATGGCTAGTGGCTATCCTAATATATAATGCAACAAGAAACTCATAATATATGCCCCATGATATATGCACAAGAATGCTCAATTCAGGATTGTCTGAAATACATAGAACAGAGACAACCCAGAAGTCCACTTATAAGAAAATGGATAAGCTGTAGCACATGCATAGGATGGAATACTGCACATCAGTGAAAGAGAAATTAATTCCATCTATAAGCATCAGTTCTGCTGCATCTTAAAAAATGGTGCTGAGCCCAGGTTGGATGCATGAGACAAGTGCTCAGGGCTGGTGCACTGGGAAGACCCAGAGGGATGGGATGGGGAGGGAGGTAGGAGGGGGGATCAGGATGGGGAACACATGTAAATCCATGGCTGATTCATGTCAATGTATGGCAAAAATCACTACAATATTGTAAAGTAATTAGCCTCCAACTAATAAAAATAAATGAAAAAAAAAAAAAAAAGAAATACAAAAACAAACAAAAAAATGGTGCTGAGGCAGGGAAGAAGTCACAAAAGAATTCAGAATGCAGAATGTGATGCATTTTTACAAGGTCCAAACACAAGTGTTAACAAGTATTTGAAGAAAAACATTAGTGGTGCTAAAGTTAAAAAAATTTAAAAACAGTCAATATTAATACAAAGACCAAGCGAGAGTTTTGTATTAATATATGTAGCAATGGAGGGTACTATCTGGAAGGAGCATAGAGGGAGCTTCAGTGACGTGGCTGATGTCCTGTTTCTGCCCTTTTGTTGTTGTTTGCAGCACATGTATTACACGTATTGCTTTATGCTTTCAGATACGTCACAATATAAGAAGAAGAAAAGTACTATTAAGGTAGGATCACTGCTTCCTGCATCTCACCCACCAATTCCCCATCCATGTGCAGACTGAGAGCTACTCCATGAAGGGAACCAGGTTTTACTAATCTGTGCATCTCCAGTACCCAGCATAACAAAGGAGCACAGCAGATGCTACTTAAGTGCCTAGAGAACAGAACCCAAATCTGAGAAAACCAGAATTCTCACAATCTAAAGTTGCTAGCTTTTGTCTGCCAGGTAATATCAGATATACATTCCCTAAGATGTAACCAAAAAAATGTATTTCCTCCACTCTAAATGTGCTTTCCCTCACAGATCTGAAAACAGAATGCCTTTTACAATCCAAGCTGTCTTTAAAAAGTGGTGTTTCTCAATGCTAAAGCTGAGGAATAGAAGCTCCATTAAGGAAGAACTGAGTCTCTCTGTTCATTTCTCTACCCCTAGAAGCTAGAATAGTGTTTGGCACACAGGAAGAGCTTGATAAGTAGCTGCTGAATAAAGAAAAAGCAATAGTCACCACTACTGCAAGCCTACTATGTGTCTGAGTCTGTGCTAAAAACTTCACACAGATTATTTAATTTATCCTTTACAATAACCTCAACACTTAGCAAGGTTAAGTCACCTGCCCAGGAACATACAGATAAGTACTAGCTATGGTAAATAAGTACTAGCTGTCGTGGCAACTTACTTAAAGTGGCAAAGGCAGGATTCAAATATCATCTCCCAGACTCCAAAGCCCATGCTCTTATTAAACACAATGCTATATCACCACTCAAATAAAACAAAGTCAAGCTATCTTCCTTCTCTGATTTTAAAAACAAACGTTAAAAGAAGATGTTGCACACAGTAAGTGAGTTCATATTAGCTGACTCATATTAGCTGATGGTGATGTTTATAGACAACTTGAATTAGAACTTGTGTCAGCCAGAGGTAGAAGGGATGAGCGAGGCCATCTCAACAGAGTTAGCCAGGCTTCTCTTCATGTCCACCCAACCTCATAATAAAATTAGTTCACTTACTGGCTCATACACATAAACACACGCCTTTGACACCAGCAAGTACTATTTCTAAATGTTGTAAATGTCTAAAGGGGACAGAATTATCCCATCAAAGGATCATCTTATTATAGAGAACTTAAAAGTCCGTTTGATCCAACCTCTAGGCAAGAGACTGACATTTTTAACCTCATTTTAATGGCAGCAGAAGTTAACTTCGGTCCTCTGAGAAGTAACTGGTTGAAGCTGAGACCAGAAACTAGGTCTCCTACTTCCTGGGCTCACCTTGTTCTCTTCTCTGGATCACAGCAGAAGAAGCCAGTAAGGATTGGTTAAGGTCCCTCTCTAGGCAGCTATATTAATCTAAGTCCTTTACGTAGATTATCCTCTTTAATCCTCTTACCCGTTCTGGGAGTTAGATATTATCCCCAAGTACAAGATGAGGAAACTGAGGTTCAGAGAAATAAAGTAACTTACCACGGGTAACACACTTGGCATCAGTTACTTAAGCCAGATTGGTTCCACCTCACCCTGCAGATCTGCAAAGTAAAGAAAAAAACAATGAACATCAATAATATTAACAGAATGCTACGAAGTGCTTTCAAGTTACTGAAAACAAAAGGAAATGTAAACTTCTGAAAAGAAAATATCTTTAAATTATGCAAGCTTGAATAGGCCCCAAATATTTTAACTCAGGACCGGAGTTGGGTTAAATGCTAATAATACAACCATTAACCAACTATGAAGATGTTACCTCTAAAAGGGAACTTACAGTTAACTGGACTGTTGGCTCAGCTGGTTAGAGCATGATGCTAAAAGTGAACCTAGAGACATAGACAGCACCTTTAAAAGTTCCTAGCATTTGTAAGTAGATGTAAAAGTAAAAACAGAGTTATTTTAAAATCTCCCGTTTAGGTTAAAAAAGATAATTTTTGGAAAAAATTCAATATTTTCCTCCACTTTTCCATGTACCACACATATTACAGCATATTTTGCCACAACTGTTTTGTAAGCCTTCCTTATTTTTCCTCCCTTCTCATAACCACATCCTCTTTCACGCAAAACAAGATGGGACTGAGAGGCACCTTAGTCTCCCAAAAAACAAAAAGTGCCGTATGATTTTAAGATACTGTAATCATAACTTTATTTCTACATAATGTAAGAAACTGCCATGAAATTTGAAGAATATTACTTTTATTTTTGAAACGGAAACAAAACTGTCTTGCATCTCTAATAGTGGTGCAACTCTCATTATGTAGAGGGAAAAAAGCTTTAATTACAGGGATCTTAAAAAATTTAAATTTGTTACTCAGCATGAAATGCTATAACCAATAGCTCCAACCACACCATTTGGAACGTTCTGAAATCTGTTTCTTTTTTCAAAAATAAAATCCCAACTATTTACTGAAAAAGTAAAACTGCCTGCTAACCGTTTCTTTCTTTCATGCCAGAGGAGTTCTGTCAAAGAGGTTTCTAGTCTTCCTCTTTGATTCCTGCATCCTTTCTCCAGAAGGTTCCTAGCCTCCATGCGGTCAGACAATGATGTGTAATTTTTCTATTTTGCTTTAAACGGGGGTTAAATATATTACTCCCCTTTTCTAACATACAATGCTGTCCCCTCTGCCCTCCCGCGTAAAAGAAAGTAGGAAAAGAGACAGCTTCACAGTAATCTCCCACTAAAACAAGACAGCATCTCTCTTCAGTCACTGCATTTTAAAAGGGTGTTAATTCTCATTTTATTTCGCTTTTCTTTCTCCTCAGTCTGGAGTTTAAAAAGCAGCCCACTTGATGTTATCAAATCATCAGATGAAAGGTTCTAGAAATAGCTTCCTATTTGTGGAAAGAGTCAGGAGACACAAAAATGGAAGAGAGCGCTTGAATCGTCTTTCCTAAAGCATTTCGTGCGTAATGAATGCAAGCAAAATCCTGGAAGGCTTAGCTCTGAATTTAAGATACTTCCAAATGGGGCTGACTTAAAAGCTAAAGTAAAGTGCAATCAGAAAACAACCAGAAACACAGACACCAGAAGCAAAGTTCAAATACACATTTTCCCGGTGCCACGGAGCATACCCCGAATCAAACCACAGTTGCGTTTAGGTGCGGGCTCTACTGCAGCTCCGGGTCGGTCTGTTTCAGGTTACACATGCCCTTCTCCGTCCGTTATCCCGGTGTGCCCACTCCACACGTTCATAAATGACTCAAAGTGCCACCTGCCCCCGAACGTCCCAGTTCCTGACACCCCCGCGACCGTCCGCGCACTTACGTGTCCGCGCGCGCGCGCGCGCACACACACACACGCACACACACACACACACACACACGTGTCCACACACACGCTCGCCCCAGCTCCGCCCAGGAGGCGGACTCCGACCAGGCGAACCCGGCCCGGTCTCAGCGAAGTGGGTGGTGCCGGGAACCGCGGCCGCCGAGCCCCCAGACCAAACTCCTCGCGGCAGCCGGAGTCCCTCAAAACGCAGAGGCCTCGGCGGCTCCCATTTCGCGGGGAAGCTTCCGGGCCCTTCACCGCAACGGTGTCACCCGAGCCCCGGAATTTAAATAGGGGCAGGCGAGGAGGAAGGGGAGGATCCTCTTTTTGACTTTCTGCGTCGCAATTCCTCCCAGTTTGCAGGCGGCAGAGTCGGGGTTGGGGGCGCTCCCGTCTTTAAAGCGGCTTCCGGCCTCTCCGGGCGCTTGGGCTCTTCAGGTCAGAAGGAGAGCTCCGAGAACGCCTGGAAGGCGTAGACGAGGCGGAGGGGCGCCCGGCCCGGCACAGCCCCGCCGCCCGTGTCCCGCAGGCACTGAAGGCGCCGCGCCCCGACCTCCCCGCGCGCCCGGCTCCGGGTCGCCGCGGAAAGCGCCCCGCAGCCGCAGCCGCAGCCGCCCCTCCGGGAGCCAAGCGCTGACAGCTGAGCCGCGCCGAACGCGGCGGGCGCGCGACTGCAGCTCCGCGGCGCCCTCCTTCCTAGAACCCCAGCCCCCGCCCCGCGCACCTCGGCGGCAGCCGAACCGCCGCTCGGGATTCCGGCTGTGACAGCTCCACCGACCCGGCTCAGGGTTTCTCCGATTTCGGCGTCACAATAATAAGGAAGTTTCCCCGCAAGCCTGCGGGCGGCGGAATGCGCTGGGTAAAGGACGGCCCGGCCGGCCAATGGGCTTCCTTCTGGGGCGGACCTGCACCAATGGTGGCCGCGGCGGAGCCGGAGGCGGGGCAGCGAGATCCGCGGGCTGGAGGCCGGCAGAGGCCCGAGCCCTGGAGGGAGGCGGGGGCCGCCCACGGTGACAAGACCACCGCGGGCTCGGCGAGCGAACAGCGGCGTCGGTTTGTGTCGGCGAAGATCCGACTGCAAGATACAGAGCATTAGCGCTGGAACTGGATTGCTTTTCACTGGCGGGGAAGAAAGGACACTGATCAGCGGTTGGTTTCTCAGGTTCTGGGCTCTGAGTCTTATTATTTGTGCAGAGATGGTCAAAATCCTTGGGCATAGGGGAAAAAGCTAGAGCTGACAATTGAGGGTGCGTTGTTAAGCATCGTATTCCATCCACGATGGAGGAGTCTTGTTTCACTCGCCTTCGGCGGACTGGAGGAAGCGCCAAGCAGAAAGCCGGGCTGCGCGATGGGACAGGCGGAAAGGAGGTCGGCGCTTTCCTGGGAACCTCGCAGAGAGTTGGGGTGGAAGAGAAAAGCGGCGCGGCAGCAGCAGCAACGGGAGCTTGGGGAAGACTAGGGGGGTTGCTGAGAAGCATGAAAAGAAATCAGTGAGCGGAAGATCTGAGAGACACTAAGTGGCCTAAAACCCAGTAACAGATAGAGAAGTTTGTCCTCCCCTACTTTCCCTGGCGCTGAATCTCAGAGCTTCCGTCTCCTCCCCAAGGTCACATTGCTTTCCGAGTTACCCTGATCCTTGTCTGATCCACAGATAATCTTGTGAAGAAAACATTCTCACAAAAGTGACTTCATGAGTCTACCGCAGCACCTCGCATACCCCTAAATTTGCAACACAGAACAGAAATGCTGGGAAAGTACTGTTTTAACTCAAAAGAATGACTTAACTCGTGGAAGAATTTCTGTAACCTGCCATTTGAACTGAGAAGGTCCTGTGAGGCCAGATTCTTCCCAAGGACATTCAAACCAGGTCAGGTCTGAAGTTTTCTTTGAGAATTAACTAGATTGACCAAGCAGAAAAGAAGTTTTGGGGAGTAATACATCCTGGGGATGGGGCACTGTTGGCTGGCATATACGCTGTCACTGACATATGCAAGTTGTCATACGCTCCTGTGACAAGGCAAGAAAGCAAGATCGCAGTTACCAGGTAGCTAACTGTCATCTATGAAAATGATTCCCACCTTTGAAGTCTGAATCACACTGGACACCTTTAGAAACACCGGGGACAAGATTAACACAATTCCCTTATGCTCTAGAGATGTGGCAGTTTCACAAAAGTCCAGGTCTCTTACAAAGATGTAATCCCAATTCAGAGATGGTATCACCAAAAAGAATTGGAGGAATGGCAAAAAAGAAATCACTGTGGGAAGGAGGTTTCTCCATGGTCAAGAAAAAAAGAATAAGAGTCTATTTTCATGTCCCGTATATGAGATTTGTGGTCAGTTAGCATTTAGGTCAATATCTCTGGCTCATGGTTTTTCATATGAAATTTTATCTTGAAAAAAAAAGTTGGTTACCTGAGACTCAAGTATGGAGTTGAGATAGGAGTCAGAATTACAAACTGAGGTACTCTAACAGTCCTTACCAAATAAACATCCAGAACCCTGGGAACTTACTCATAGAATAATCAGTGATGGTACATACTCCACTTCATTTTAATTTCTTAACTGAACCAACATAAAATTGCAGTTTCCTCAATAAGCATGTCCTGCTCCATTTACCAAAATGGCTTTAAATGACTCCAACAACAATAGTCCTAATAGCAGATATTTAAACTGGCTTGAAGAGGTATATGATTTAACTTTTTATTTCTGTAGCTCTGTCTTCCATCCATTTTTTTCTGACTTCCACATGTTCTCTACCAGATACACTCTACACTGAGCATCAAAACAGAACAGTCCCTATAGCCTTGGAGGGGGAGGCAAACATTAACCACATAGCCATAATAAGAACTAGACAGTCACTAATCATGAGAAATTTTTCCAAAAGAAAAACATTCATGTTAAAAATATTTAACCCCAACAAGAACTGTAAACAGAATTGAGTTCCAGTTAATGCTATGGATGCTGAAGTATTTAGGAGGAGATATCTGATGTTGGCAACTTATTCTGAAAATGTTTTTATTTTAAAAGACTGACAGATGAATGGATAGATATATGATAAATCATGTACAGCAAAAATGTTAAGTATAGATTAACATGGTAGGTAGATGGGTGTTCACCATGCATTACTGCCAACTTTCTTGTGTGTTTCAGTTCAGTTCAGTCACTCAGTCGTGTCCGACTCTTTGCGGCCCCATGAACCACAGCACGCCAGGCCTCCCTGTCCATCACCAACTCCCGGAATCCACCCAAACCCATGTCCATTGAGTCAGTGATGCCATCCAACCATCTCATCCTCTGTCGTCCCCTTCTCCTCCTGCCCTCAATCTTTCCCAGCATCAGGGTCTTTTCAAATGAGTCAGCCCTTCACATCAGGTGGCCAGAGTATTGGAGTTTCAGCTTTAACATCAGTCTGACCAGTGAACACCCAGGACTGATCTCCTTTAGGATGGACTGGTTGGATCTCCTTGCAGTCCAAGGGACTCTCAAGAGTCTTGTTCAAAAGCATCAATTCTTCGGCGCTCAGCTTTCTTTATAGTCCAACTCTCACATTTGGAAAGTTGATATTAAAAATTGTTGTAAGTGAAGTGAAAGTTGCTCAGTCATGTCCAAGTCTTTGTGACCCCATGGACTATACAGTCCATGGAATTCTCCAGGCCAGAATACTGGGGTGAGTAGCCTTTCCCTTCTCCAAGGGATCTTCCCAACCCACGGATCGAACCCAGGTCTCCTGCATTGCAGGCAGATTCTTTACCAGTTGAGTCACAAGGGAAGCCCCCCCCAAAATTGTTGGAACACCAAAAATAAATAATCAAACAAACAAATAAATAGTGGGATAAAGTCTAAAATAACCTTTGACAGGCAGAAGGGATCACGTGGTCCAGCTGAAGCACTGAGCCTCACATAAGAAATCTCCAATGGCAAGGGCCGATTCCCAAACCTGCTGCACCTCTACGTGAACAGACATCAATTTGTTCCATTCTTCACAACTTCTTGAATGCATATGCCTATTTTTGCATTGAAAGAAATTTCAGTGCAGTAGGAATGCTGTTTAATAATTATTGTTCTCTGTGTTTACTTACACTGCAGACAAACTTTCACTTGGTAAAATTTTGAAAGAGATAAACTTCTGGTAAGTCGGATTAAACACATGGGGAAACGGGGGAGTTTCCTGGCAGTCCAGTGGTTAGGACTGGGCAGCTTTCACTGTGATGACCCAGGGTCTATCCCTGGTCAGGAAACAAAGATCCCACAAGCTGCACTATGTGGTCAAAACCAAAAAAATGTGGGGAAAAAAAACAGGCCAGCCACAACATTCTGTCCTACAGGCATATTTTTGAGGAACAGGTGTCTCCATCTCTAGGAAGGGAGAGCAATGATTATTGAGCAGGTAATGGGTAAGCACCCTGTAAAAGTACACAATCACAACAGTGTTTCTCGGTACCACAGAGCCCCCAACAAATTACACATCTTGTCAGTCAAGTCAATACTCAACAGAAAAATCAGTTGTAAAACAGTTCTCATATTTTTTTTTTTGGTTGTTTAATAGAGGTTATCAAAGAGGCCTATGTATTCCCAGGATGGTTGTCTGCGGAGCCCTTACAAATAGCTGAGAAAAGAAGAGGAGCAAAAGGCAAAGGAGAAAAGGAAAGATATACCCATTTGAATGCAGAGTTCCAAAGAATAGCAAGGAGAGAGAAGAAAGCCTTCCTCAGTGATCAATGCCAAGAAATAGGGGAAAACAATAGCATGGGAAAGACTAGAGATCTCTTAAAGAAAATTAGAGATACCAAGGGAACATTTTATACAAAAATAGGCGCAATAAAGGACAGAAATGGTATGGACCTAACAGAGCAGAAGATATTAAGAAGAGGTGGCAAGTATACACAGAAGAACTATGCAGAAAAAGATCTTTATGACCCAGATAACCACAATGGTGTCATCACTTACCTAGAGCCAGACATCTTGGAATGCAAAGTCAAGTGAGCCTTAGGAAGCATCACTACAAAAAAGCTACTGGAGGTGATGGAATTCCAGCTGACGTATTTCAAATCCTAAAAGATAATGCTGTGAAATGCTGCACTCAATACACCAGCAAATTTGGAAGACTCAGCAGTGGCCACAGGACTGGAAGAGGTCAGTTTTCATTCCAATCCCAAAGAAAGGAAATGCCAAAGAACATTCAAACTACCACACAATTACACTCATCTCACATGCTAACAAAGTAATGCTCAAAATTATCCAAGTTAGGCTTCAACAGTATGTGAACCTAGAACTTCCAGATGTACAAGCTGTATTTAGAAAGGGCAGAGGAACCAGAGATCAAATTGCCAATATTTGCTGGATCATTGAAAAAGCAAGAGAAAACATCTACTTTTGCTTTACTGACTATGCCAAAGCCTTTGACTGTCTGAATCACCACAAACTGTGAAAAATTATTAAAGAGATGGGGATACCAGACCACCTTACCCCCCTCCTGAGAAACCTGTATGCAGGTCAAGAAGCAACAGTTAGAACCAGACATGGAACGATGGACTGATTCAAAATTGGGAAAGGAGTTGTCAAGGCTGTTCCCTGTCACCTGCTTATTTAACTTATAGGCAGAGTACATCATGCAAAATGCCATGCTGGGTGAAGCACAAGCTGGAATCAAGACTGCCGGGAGAAATATAGATAACCTCAGATATGCAGATGACACCACCCTTATGGCAGAAAACAAAGAGGAACTAAAGAGCCTCTTGATGAAAGTGAAAGAGGAGAGTGAAAAAGTTGGCTTAAAACTCAACATTCAGAAAACAAAGATCATGGCATCCAGTCACATCACTTCACAGCAAATAGATGGGGGAACAATGGAAACAGTGACAGACTTTATTTTCTTGGACTTCAAAATCACTGCAGTTGATGACTGCAGCCATGAAATTAAAAGATGCTTGCTTCTTGGAATAAAAGCTATGACAAACCTAGACAGCCTATTAAAAAACAGAGTTATTACTTCACCAACAAAGGTCCGTCTAGTCAAAGGTATGGTTTTTCCAGTAGTCATGTATGGATGTGAGAGTTGGAACATAAAGAAAGCTGAGCGCGAGGAACTGATGCTTTTGAACTGTAGTGTTGGAGAAGACTCTTGAGAGTCCCTTGAACTGCAAAGCAATCGAACCAGTCCTGAATATCCATTGGAAGGACTGATGCTGAAGCAGACGCTTCAATACTTTGGCCACCTGTTGCAAAGTACTGACTCACTGGAAAAGACCCCGATGCTGGGAAAGATTGAAGGCAGGAGGAGAAGGGGATGACAGAGGATGAGATGGTTGGATGGCATCACCGACTCAATGGACATGAGTTTAAGCAAACTCTAGGAGTTGGTGATGGACAGGGAAGCTTGGTGTGCTGCAGTCCATGGGGTGGCAAAGAGTCAGACATAACTGAGTGACTGAACTGAACTGAAATTATCTAGGCTTATTGAAAACTGTCCTGTAATACATCATATTAATTAATTAATGTGAAAAAATAACTTGGAAGAAAGATGTGGTAAATCAATATTGCCATCAATAAAATAATCATTAAGTATTTATTGAAAGTCTTCTATATGTAGAGGACAAGAAGCATCCTTCCTGACTACAAACATCCTACAGTCATTATGACTAATCCTTTGTTTTTCTTGAAACTATTCATAATTTAAGTTTGCATTTGTTCTTATCAAGCCATTTGGATGAGACATAAGCACCTTAGATATTAAAAAACTCACTACTGTCACACAGGTGTAAATTAATTAACATTAACAAGATTTGATGGTTGAGCATTTCCTAAGAAAGCCTTTAGGGTGAACTTTGGTTTGTCCCTGAAGACTGCATGAAATAGAACCTTGAAGCAATTGCATAATTCACGTTGCAATGAGTGTGATTCGTTAATACAGTACTTTTCTTAATCCTAGCAGAGGCATCTGCAGTGTGTTGCCTGATTTCTCCCTCTCATTTTTACTAAATAAACCTATACTTTTAGCATACTCCAGAAGAAATAAGTAATCAAGGCAGTTATATCTGTAAATATATAGTTATATCTGTTGATATATACTATAACAGAATCTAATTTACTTAATATAAATCTGTAAAAAAATAAATACTGTAAATAAAAAAATAAATACTGTTTCAAAACCCTATGGCTATCCCCTTATATAAAGCGGAATGTATTAACTGGTATATAACTTTCTATTGGGAGAAGGTAATGGCGACCCACTCCAGTACTCTTGCCTGGAGAATGCCAGGGACGGGGAAGCCTGGTGGGCTGCCATCTATGGGGTCGTACAGAGTCGGACACGACTGAAGTGACTTAGCAGCAGGAGCAGCAGCAACTTTCTATTGGCCTTTGGCATTTTGTCTTTACCCTATATGTCCACACCATGCTTCTGAATTTGTGTACCGTTAGACACAACCAAGCATGCAGTGAAAGGTGTTAGTCACTCAGTCATGTCTAACTCTTTGCGACACTATGG
The DNA here is from genome assembly GCF_033118175.1 of Dama dama. Classification (NCBI taxonomy): domain Eukaryota; kingdom Metazoa; phylum Chordata; class Mammalia; order Artiodactyla; family Cervidae; genus Dama; species Dama dama. The sequence goes on from NC_083697.1 coordinate 42,010,977, forward strand.
ATTGTAGCCCACCAGGTTCCTCTGTCCACGGGATTCTCCAGGCAAAAATACTGGAGAAGGTGCCATTTCTCCAAAGGATCTTCCCAACACAGGGATGGAACCTGCATTTCTGGTGTCTTCTCCACTGGCAGACAGATTCTTTACCACCAATCCAATTGGGAAGACTTTTCTGGATTTAACAATATATAAAACGTCTTCAATAGATTTAAATACTATTCTACATCATTTTAGACAATGCAAATATCCACAAAATATACTATAAGTTAATCAGTTTCCCACTTGTTGCATGTTTAAATCATTTTCAATCCTTTGCCATTATAAACAATAGTGCAACATAACTACACATAATGAGGGCAAAATATGTGCCCTCAGTCTTGATTATTTCCTTAAGATAAATTCCTAAAAGTGCAACTGCTAAGTTAGACAGAACACAGTCTCTTTAAGTTCTTGTAAGGTATTGCCAATATATCTCTAACAGAGGATAACACCAGCTAAGTACCTACACAGTATCTAAGTGGCCTCTGTCCACTTACCAGTAATGAGGTTGTTTTGTTTGGGTTTGTTTTGGTTTACATTTTTCTTTATGGTGCTAATTTTGTAAGCCACCTTAACTCTCAACTAGAACAAAAAAAATCTTCTAGTAAAGTAAAAAGCAATGTGGTGCATATCTAAAAATCAGCTTAGCTGTTTCTAAATACTCATATCGAAAATTTACCTACATGCATAAAAATGTATGATTGACGTGGTTGGTCTTTTGCTGAAATTCTGTCTGACATCATATGATTCCCCTAATCCTTCAATATATCTGCCAAAAATAAAAGATTCCAGAAAGGAAGTTCTGTACAAATTCAAACTATTATTAATCATTTTTATGTTCAGTGCAGATGCACAAGCTAGTAACAGTGGGTTGATGGTTCACCGAGTTTCATAGCAAACTAAAAAACAAAGATTCAGAATTTGTGTCATCCTGCAATAGAACGGTAGCTGGAGAAGGTATTTATTGTCCATTTCTAAAAAAAAGAAACCTTAGTGTAATGATTTCTAGCATCCATTATGGTCCAATCACATTTGCCATCAACCACCTTGTTAAATGAACCAGTGTGTCCCACGTGTTACCAAAGAAAGTGTTCTTACTTTACCAACCATCAGGTAGGCATTCACTTTCGTAGCCTTTAGGGGTAGGTTTGTACCATTCCATCCAAGTCCTTGCCTTTTTAATTACTTGGAGAAAATTTCAAGGTCAATATGTAACTGTCAGGCTAGAACCAACTAAACTGACCTGTCCAGTACCTGAAATGAAACATATACCCTGGGCCTTATTAGCACTATGTTCTGATGAAATGTACTGATATTTCTGAGCGCAAATGGATTGGAGGGTGTTATGGATTAAATATTTCCCTCCAAAATTCATGTCTATATAAAAACTTCAGAATGTGAACATATTTGGAATAGAGTCCTTTAGGATGAGGTCATACTGGATTAGGAAGGCCCTAAATCCAACAACTGGTATCCTCATAAGAAGGCCATATGAACACACAGAAACACACAGGTAGAGCATCATGTGAAGATGGAGATAGAAACTGGAGTGACCAAGTCAAGGAATTCCAAGCAACCACCAAAAGTGAGGGAAAAGGCACAGAGAAAAGATTCTCCATCAGAGCTTCCAGGAGAAACCAACTGCAAACACCTTGATTTTGAGCTTCAGCCTCCAAAATCATGAGATAATACATTTCTGTTGTTTTAAGCCGTCCAGTTTGTGCTACAAAAGTTATATATATATATATATTCTTTTTTAGATTCTTTTCCCTTCAGTTCAGTTCAGTTGCTCAGTCATGTCCAACTCTTTGCAACCCCACGGACTGCAGCACACCAGTCTTCCCTGTCCATCACCAACTCCCAGAGCCTGCTTGAACTCATGTCCATTGAGTCGGTGATGCCATCCAACCATCTCATCCTGTCATCCCCTTCTGCCTTCAATCTTTCCCAGCATCGGGGTCTTTTCCAGTGAGTCAGTACTTTTCATCAGGTGGCCAAAGTATTGAAATGTCTGCTTCAGCATCAGTCCTTCCAATGAATATTCAGGACTGATTTCCTTTAGGATTGACTGGTTCGATTGCTTTGCAGTTCAAGGGACTCTCAAGAGTCTTCTCCAACACCACAGCTCAAAAGCATCAGTTCCTCAGCGCTCAGCTTTCTTTATGTTCCAACTCTCACATTAATACATGACTACTGGAAAAACCATAGCTTTGACTAGATGGACATTTGTCAGCCAAGGTCTTTTCCCTTATAGGGTACTATAAGATATCGAGTATTGTTCCCTGTGCTATACAGGAGATCCTTGTTGTTTATCTAATATATATATAATAATGTATATATGTTAATCCCAAACTCCTAATTTATCTCCCATTACCCCTGCTATCTTTGGTACCCATATGTTTTTTATTTTTAATTGGAGTATAATTTCTTTACAATATTGTGTCAGTTTCTGCCCTGTATCTATGTTAAGCAGGCATAGGTATACATTTGTCCCCTCCCTCTTGAACCTCCCTCCCACCTCCCACCCCATCCCACCCCTCTATTTTGTCAGAGATCACCAGGTTGAGCTCCCTGCATCATAGAGCAAATTCCCACTGGCTATCTATTTTACATGTGGTAATGTATATGTTTCAATGTTACTCTTTCAATTGGTCCCTCCATATCCTTCCCCCAAAGTGTTCACAGGTCTGTTCTCACATGTCTGTGTCTCCACTGCTGCCCTGAAAATAGGTTTTTCAAAACCATCTTTCTAGATTCCATACATACGTGTTAATAAATATTTGTTTTTCTCTGACTCATTTCATTCTGTATAATAGGCTCCGATTTCATCTACCTCATTAGAACTGACTCAAATACTTTCCTCTCTATGGACGAGAAATATTTCTTTGTACCACAACTTCTTTACCCATTCATCTGTCAATGGACGTCTAGGTTGCTTCCATGTCCTAGCTATTGTAATTAATGCTGCAATGAAGACTGGGGTATATGTGTCTCTTTCAATTACGGTTTCTCAAGGTATATGCCCAGAATTGGGATTGTTAGATCGTATAGTAGTTTTAGTCCTAGTTTTTTAAGGCATTTCCATACTTTTCTCCATAGTGGCTGTATCAATTTACATTCCCACCAACACTGCAGGAGGGTTCCCTTTTCTCCACACTCTCTCTAGAATTTATTGTTTGTTAGATTTTTTGATGATGGCCATCCTGACCAGTCTAAGGTGATACCTGATTGTAGTTTTGATTTACATTTCTCTACTAATGAGTAGTATTGAGCATCTTTTCATGTACTTACCAGCCATCTGTATGTCTTCTTTGGAGAAATGTGTTTTTAGGTCTTCCGCCACTATTTCATAGAGTTTTTTATTTTTCTGGTGTTGAGCTACATCAGTTCAGTTCAGTTCAGTTCAGTCGCTCAGTTGTGTCCGACTCTTTGCGACCTCATGAATTGTAGCACGCCAGGCCTCCCTGTCCATCACCAACTCCCAGTTTACTCAAACTCATGTCTATTGAGTCAGTGATGCCATCCAGCCATCTCATCCTCTGTCATCCCCTTCTCCTCCTGCCTCCAATCCCTCCCAGCATCAGGGTCTTTTCCAATGAGTCAACTCTTCACATGAGGTGGCCAAAGTATTGGAGTTTCAGCTTCAGCATCAATCCTTCCAATGAACACCCAGGACTGATCTCCTTTAAGATGGACTGGTTGGATCTCCTTGCAGTCCAAGGGACTCTCAAGAGTCTTCTCCAACACCACAGTTCAAAAGCATCAATTTTTCGGCGCTCAGCTTTCTTCATAGTCCAACTGCATAAGCTGCTTGTATAATTTGGAAATTAATCCTTTATTAGTTGTTTCATTTGTTATTTTCTCTCATTTTGAGGGTTATCTTTGCACCTTGTTTATAATTTCTTTGCTGTGTGAAAGCTTTTAATTAAGTCCCATTTATTTTTTCTTTTTATGTTGTTGTTGTTGGATTTATTTCCGTTATTCTAGGAGGTGGGTCATAGAGAATTATGTCAAGGAGTGTGCTATCTATGTTTTTCTCTAGGAGCTTTTTGATTTCTGGCCTTACATTTAAGTCTTTAATCCATTTTTAGTTTATTTTTATGTGTGGTGTTCGGAGGTGTTCTAGTTTCCTTCTTTTACATGTAACTGCCCAGTTTTCCCAGCCCCAGTTATTGAAGAGGCTGTCTTTTCTCCAATGTATATTTTTGCTTCCTTTTCAAAGATAAGGCACATGGGTTTATCTCTGGGCTTTCTATTTTGTTCCATTGGCTATATTTCTGCTTTTGTGCCAGTAGTATACTGTCTTGATGACTATAGCTTTGCAGTATAGTCTGAAATCAGAAAGGTTGATTCTTCCAGCTCCATTTTTCTTTCTCAAGATTGCTTTGGCTATATAAGGAATTTAGAAAAATGGTACTGAAGAATTTATTTACAGGACAGCAATGGAGAAACATACAGAAAATAGACTTATGGACATGGGGAGAGGGGAGGAGAGGGTGAGATGTATGAAGAGAGTAATGTGGAAACTTACATTACCATATATAAGATAGATAGCCAACGGGAATTTGCTGTCTGGCTCAGGAAACTCAAACGGGCTCTGGATCAACCTAGAGGGGTGGGATGGGGAGGGAGATGGGAGGGAGCTTCAAAACGGAGGGGATATATGTATACCTATGGCTGATTCATGTTGAGGTTTGACAGAAAACAACAAAATTCTGTAAAGCAATTATCCTTCAATTAAAAAATAAATTAATTTTTAAAAAAAAGATTGCTTTGGCTATTCGGGGTCTTTTGTGTTTGATAACCATAATTTTTTTTCAGTATCTGTGAGTCTATTTCTGATACGTTGCCCTTCCTGTTTCCTCTTGCTCTTTGCCTATCCCCTTCTGCCCTCTTATACCCCATACCATTAACGCATGATTCTCAATTTCCTTTTTTGATCTTCTATCCTTTTGAGAATCTGATGAAACTTACATGCTGTCCCCACAAAATTGGTGCATATACTCACATAAGATTTCATAATAACTCACAAAAGATTTCTAAGAACATCTAGGCATTCCAAGAGTATTCATGGACTTTTACCTCAGCCATTTCCCAAATCTCAGAATCTTCTAAGCTCATTCATACTAATATGTAATAATAATACATGTTAATATGTAATAATATTTGGCCATTCTCTCCCAGAAGGGAATTTTAAATGAAGTGAGTTCATCTCTAACTAATATAACAGATCTAAAGGATATAAGCATCATTGGGCAATGCAGGGGCTGCATTTTCCTCCTAAGGGCCCCTTCCTGAAGCCCCCAAATCAAACCCTCATATAAGGTAAGCTTAATTTTACATACCCTCCCTGGAACACAGGCAAAAAATATATAATTGACTCATGTTTCCCCCCAGAAATTAATGCCACCATAATCTAGATTCAGAATCTTGGAATTACTTTGATTCTCAGAACTTCTCATCTAGTCATTCATCAGAAACCATTTTTCTTTATAATGTCTTTCATATCCATCTCTTCCTCCATGTATTAATTTCCTCTTGCTTCTGTAACAAATTGCCAGCTACTTAGTGACTTAAAACAACACAAATTTATTCTTTTATACAGGGATAAAATCAAGGTTTTGAGGAGGCTGATTCCTTCCAGAAGCTCTAGAGGAGAATCTGTTTCTAACCTCTTGCAGTTTCTAGAAGCTGCTCACATTCCTAAGCTTGTGTCCACATTACTCCAATCTCTATTTCCATTGTAACATAAAGTTCTCCTAACATTGACCATCCCGCCTCTCTCTTATAAAGACCTTTGTCATTACACTAGAAATATCCAGATAGTCTACAGTAATTTCCCATTTCAAGATTCTTAATCACCTCTGTGAGGCTTCTCAGGTGGCGGAAGTGGTAAAGAACCTGCCTGCCAAGGCAGGAGATATAAAAGACACAGGTTCAATCCCTAGGCTGGGAGTATACCCTGGAGGAGGAAATAGCAACCCACTCCGGTATTCTTTTCTGGGAAATCCCATGGACAGAGGAGCCTGGCAGGCTACAGCCCATGGGATCGCAAAGAGTTGGACACAACTGAAGTGACTTAGCACGCACGCATGCAATCACATCTGCAAAGTCCCTTTTACCATGTAAGAGAGCATATTCACAGGCTCTGGACATTAGGACATGGACATCTTTGGGGGACAATATTCTACATCACTTCTTCCTCAGCCCCAGTTTAGGTCCTTATCTGTACCCCTGGAATACTTCAACATTTTCCTAATTGACTTTCCTGACCGCTGCCTCTCCCCCAATTCCTTTAGTCATTCTAGATGTGATAAATATTCAGCAAAAATTAGTTCTTCATCCTGTTCTTCACCCATTCCAAGACCCTGACCTTAGTTTACTTTGGCCCAATATTGTTCACTCCAATTAAACTGATCTCTACACTCTTCCCCTACACACACACACAGACACACACAGACACACACACAGACACACACACACACACACACACACACACACAAACACATTAATGAAGAGACCTATCCAGCATTTTCAGGGAATTCCTCCCTGAAGAGAAAACCTACAAGGTTAAATTTTAAGGATATAAAGAGATGCCAAATAGGGTAAGAGCATCCCTGGCAGAAGGAAGAGCATATGTGAAAGTTGTGTGGCTAAGAAGAGCTTGTCACTGTTATGCAATGAAAGGATCGCCAGATTGCCAATGTGACTGGGGCAGAGTGAGCAGAGAGGGGAGGGGCAGGAGACCACTGCAGAGGAAAAGGCAGTGACATATGCTGAGGTTTATAGGGGTTTTAATTTTATTACAACTGCAATGAGAAGCCCCTGGAAGGTTTTGAATAGATTACTAGTTCCTGGAGAGATGGCAAAGAATGGAAGGGGAACAACAGTAGAACTAGAAAGACCAGTTAGGGGGTTATTGAAGTGATTATAGGAATCCAGACTAGAAATAGCAGTGGCTTGGGTTTAGATAATGGCAGTCGAGTTCAGAGAAGTAGATGTAGCCAAGATCTATTTTGGAGGTAGCAGAGAAGGGATCTGGAGGGTTGAGACAGGAAAACCAAAGAGAAGGCCTAGATTTCTGGCTTCAGCAACTGGTTAGATGGCAGTGATGCACTTTACTAAGTGAAGAAGGCTGAGAGACAAACAGGTTTTAGAATTTAAACACTGTCCTCTAAAAGTATAAGATCCTTATGCGAGTGGCTATGTTTAAACTTTGCTCCCCAGTATATACCAGCACCTAGAACACTGCCTGAGGAGCTTCCCAGGTGTCTCAGTGGTAAAGAATCCAGCTGCCAATGCAGAAGACACAGGTTCGATCCCTGGGTTGGGAAGATCCCCTGGAGAAGGAAATGGCAATCCACTCCAGTATTCTTGTCTGGGAAATCCCATGGACAGAGGAGCCTGATGGGCTACAGTCCATGGGGTTGCAAAAGAGTCAGATATGACTTAGCAATAAACAACCATAGCACACTATAAGACATTATAGTGTGAACATTAACTGAACTAAGATGGATGACAGTCCTGTAACATTCTGATGATTCACTGCTTATAAAAGGGGATACAGTACATTTAAGTGAAATACTAAACAGACATGGAATATAGTTAAAAGATTCATTTATCAAATGTATGAAGTGACAATAGTTAATGTCTTTCACATATATGAGCCTTATGTAAAGCAATTTCACAGATTGATGTAAAGAAAGTCTGATGCTATAAGTTAATATTTTAGAAAGGAAAAAGTCATAAGAACTCCACTGTAGAAGGTTCCTTGTTATTACCTGAGTACTTAAATTATATTGTTTTAGAGAATTGACTCTTAATGACATGGCATCAGCCTTGCACTACTAGCTTTTAGCAGTCAGGGAAGAAAACAAGAGAGACAGTGACAGCTGGTGATGTTTGTCAGATCTGACAGGGTAAGGAGGAACCCTCAAGTGACACTGAGACTAAATCAGTATTCATCTTTTAAACTCCAAGGGCAACATGATGTTTAGCATAGTTATGTTGACATGCTATTTGCATGGCCCAACACTACTAGAATATGGACTATTCATTGTTAGAAAGGAGAAATCCTATACAAAAGGATACAAAAATTTATATCTTCATTGGTGTTTTACCAATAGGTATCTAGTATCTTTTAATACTTTTCAATATATAATTGGCATCTGGTGCTCTTACTATTCCAAGACAGGCTTTCAAAAATTGGCACTAGCCATCATCAAATATCAGATTTGATAAGGGAGATTACAAACTCAGCTAAATTTATCCAGACCTGAAATTTTATACCTTGTCTGCTGCTGCTGCTAAGTTGCTTCGGTTGTGTCCGACACTGTGAGACCCCATAGACGGCAGCCCACCAGGCTCCTCTGTCCCTGGGATTCTCCAGACAAGAACACTGGAGTGGGCTGCCATTTCCTTCTCCAATGCATGAAAGTGAAAAGGGAAAGTGAAGCTGCCCAGTCATGTCCGACTCTTCGAGACCCCATGGACTGCAGCCTACCAGGCTCTTCCGTCCTTGGGATTCTCCAGGCAAGAGTACTGGAGTGGGTCGCCATTGCCTTCTCCGATACCTTGTCTAAGTGAGATTTAAAACAAAACAAACAGGCAAACAAAAATGCTCTAGGAGAGCCAAGCAATATATTTTTAAAAAACATTCTGAAGGGATTAAAAATAATTATTAATTCCTTACAATCCAGCAATCCCATTTCTGGGTATATACCCAAAATAATTGAAAGTAAAGTCTCAAAAAGATATTTGTATACCCACATTCATAGCAGTACTATTTTCAATGGCAAAAAGCTAGAAGTAACTCACCCAAGTGTCTTGGTGAAGGGGAAAGGGAAGTGTCTATCAGCAGAAGGATGGATAAACAAAATGTAGTATGTATGTACAATGGAGTATTATACAGCCTTAAAAATGAAGGAAATTCACACATGCTATAACATAGATGAAGTCTGAACATAGTATGGTAGATGAAATAAGCCAGTCACACACACAAAAAATCAACTATTGTATGATTCCACTTATATGAGCTACTTAAAGTAGTTAAATTCATGGCAACAAAGTAGAATGGTCACTGTGAGAGGCTAGGGGGAAGGGGAAAGGGAAGTTAGTTTAATGGACACAGAGCTTCAATTTGGGACAATGAAAACGTTCTGGAGCTGTATGGCAGTGATGGTCACACAATAAAGTGAATATATTTAATGCTGCCCTACTGTACACGTAAAAATTGTTTAAATGGTAGATTTTACCTTTTGTGTATTTTACCTCAATCAAAAATAATAATTAACTTTAAGTTGTAAGTGGTCAGTCACATGAGCAATCTTATCATAATCTGACAGGATAAGACATGTTAAGAGTAGGATCTTAGTCTCTGCACTACCTTCAGAGCAGCTCGCACCATAGGTTTTAGTAAGGTGAGTCTGAAACAATAATGGATGAATAATGGATGAATTGTGGTCTCCAAAAAGCAAAACAGTTTTAATGCCCTGTAGAATTATTTTATCTAGAATGAGAAAATGATAGTTTCACTTCTCTTCAGACCAGTCCACATCACATGCTTTTCAGCTACAGGGAAACTCTTTCAAAAAAGAATCATAAACAAACTGAAATGGGTTCAGGGAGGAGTAATCAGGAGGGAAAAGGGGATCTGAGAAGTCCTTTATGAGACACAACTGAAGGATGACACACTAGCAGTGATGAGGAAAAAAATTAGTTTGTTTCCTCATGACTGAGAGGAATAGAATTAAGACCAAATTTTGGAAGCTACAAAGTAAGACAGGTTTCAGATCAGTAGAAGGAAGAAACTCTCCAACAGTTTCCACAGCACTTTATCAGTAGTCCTCATATAGAACTTTCCACTCTCCATCTGTAACTGAAGTTGCTCCCAGAAATTACTTCAGTATCCACATAACATCTGATGATGCACATATTAGGCCCTGAAATACTTGTCTGATGAATTAAAGAATGTGAGAATGACTAAACAAATGACTGTTAGATCTAGCCAAAGATGAAACTGAGCTATCCTGTGAGGGAAGGAATTCAAACAGAGGCTAGTTAACTACTTGGCAGAGATGTTATGGAGGAGATCCAAGTTTCGTTTACTTGGTTGGATTACATGACTTTTAAAGGCCTTTCAAGCCCTAAAGATCTACAGTTTCATGGCCCAGGTTTAAGCACTGGCCTCGCCACTTCAATAGCGCTGCGGTATTAGGTAGTCACTGCGCTCTTTGCTCAAACAGGATCAAAAGATACATATACCCTGCATGCTATATAAATTATTTAGAAGATCAAAATAACTTTTAACAAAAACAAACAACAAAAAACAAAAATGAAGGCTAACTACCTCCCCACCTTGACTGGCGAGAGGTCAAGCGTGAACTCTTAGAGGGCTCCTTAGGGAGGCCAGTGGAAACCTGGGGTGAGAGGGACCAGACCAGAGGAACTGGTTGTATGACAGGCTTTGTCCCTGAGGGTAAGGCAGTATTAACCCTAAATACTGTCGACCAAGGGGCACAACAGTTTCAGGTTTGATGAAGGTCAGTGTCCATCTTTGGCAAGTCAGTCCAACGAGGTGAGCAATGCCTCAAGAGTACACTCTCATATACTGCTGGCTGCTGCTGCTGCTAAGTCGCTTCAGCCGTGTCCGACTCTGTGTGACCCCATAGACGGCAGCCCACCAGGCTCTTCCATCCCTGGGATTCTCCAGGCAAGAACACTGGAGTGGGTTGCCACTTCCTTCTCCAGTGCATGAAAGTGAAAAGTGAAAGTGAAGTCAGTCAGTCGTGTCTGACTCTTCGCGACCCCATGGACCGCAGCCTACCAGGCTCCTCCGTCCATGGGATTTTCCAGGCAAGAGTACTGGAGTGGCTTGCCATTGCCTTCTCCGCATATACTGCTGGGGGGGTGGGGCATGGAAATAGAGAACCACCACTGGGGCAGGTGATTCTAGATTGATCAAGATCTCAGCCAAGTGGATGGGATTCAGGTTATCTAAAACACTTGAAAATAATACAGGAGCCAGGGGGCAGGCCAATGTAGAAGAAAGTGGAGGAAGGCTGTGGTTCAACTCAGACATTCCAGAGTTTAAGTAAAAGCACTGAGATGAATGCCAGGCCCCAGCTGATGGGTCAGGTGCTACAATTGTACTGCTGCCTTAATCAAAATAGACTCTTAAACTGCCTGAGGTTAAACCTGTAGGAAGAAACCATCATGGAAAACAAGTGAATCAGGGAGTGAGGCAGGATTAAACTGGGAAAGTGCCCCACAATTTATAAAGGACTGTACAGGCATACATGGTTATAGCTTAGTGATTAGAAAGCTGCCTCTGGAGTCAGACTATCTGGGATTGAATTAGATTTGACTCAGTTTGACTTGAGAGTGGGCCCATGCCTTACCTTTCTGTGTCTCCATTTCTTCTGTAGCAAAATGAGATGAGAACAGTGCCTACCTCATAGCATGGTCTGGGGATAAATGAAATAACATGGCAACATGCTTAGAACAGCATCTGGCATACAATGTGTTCACAGTAAACATCAGGAGTTACAGATCTTTATCTAGAGCTCAGTGATCTGTTCTGATCTACATATCTAGGTCATTTTTTCTTGCTGAATAACCTATTCTTAAATTACGTCTTGGGTTGTCTTCTTCCAGTGGTTCTCAAACAGGAGTGATTTTGCTCTGAGGGACATTTCACATAATCTGGAGACAGTGTTGGACATCTCTTCACAGGGTGGGGCGGGGTGTGGGAGTGGGGATGGTTACTGGCATCGAGGTCTACCCAGCCGCAAATGTCAATAGAAAAGAGGTTGAGAAATCCTGGCCTAGGCCCATTTCTAGTAGCAAAATGTCATTTAATGCAGCTCTGAAGGAAAAAGCAGTATCTTCTCTTTCCTTCACTTTCCAGAGCTCTAAATCCTCTGAAAGCATGTAATGTACACAAAAGCTGCATCCCCCAATGATGAAAAAAACACTGCCACAAAGTCCCTCCTTATCCTTGTCCCTTCTTTTAGTGCTCTGGAGCTGGGGGGATGGTGGGCGCTATATATCCCAGAACACAGTGGACCATTTAGTTGCTTCCTAAGTCCTGCCCAGTTGCTTTCAGGGGCTTGCAATTCTCATGTTGATATTGATGGACTTGTGGGGTGGAGGTGGGTGGGGATAGGGAACCTGTAATCCGGCTGCCTCAGAAAGCAGTGCCTGCACATTCAAGGCATGGTAGAGAGGGAGGACAAGGGTCTTCATATCTACTTTCAATTAGGATTACGCTGTTTCTGGCAGCATAAGGTAGGTGGTCTGTCAACTATTTGAATTCTTCAATTGTGTCTTGTTGCTTCACAGATGGTGGAAATTCTTTCAGTGGAGGCTGAAGAGATTCAGAAATTCTACCGTTTTTAGAGAGGGAGTCTGAGATTTGCATCATTTTTGGAATATCACAGGTGTGTTTGCTGACAGCTAGCAAAGGCTGTCATGGCTACAAATCAGGTGTCTTTTAAAATCATTACTTTCTCTTTACTCCTGCTGACTTGTTTTGGAAAGATTAAGGCACGAGCATCTCCTTTGAGGCAGTGGATAAATTTGTAGTGGGGATTTTCCTTTTCTAGCTACTCAGAGTCATTAGATTAGATTTTGAATCGACGCAAAGGTGTGGAAGCGAAGGGAAGCTCTGCACTCTTCGAGTCACCATCTTTTCATCCTATCTCAGAATTGCCCAGAATTCCAAAGTCAGAGTGAACGCATGGTCCATAGTTCATGGGTCTTTAGTGATGCTGCCTTGTAGCAATGTGAATAAATGATTATTGTACAAATTTCTAACTCTGGGTATAAAATATTCAACTAAAAATGTCATCTAATCAAGAGATTAAGTGTTCTAAGAACTGGAAGTGGCTGGATTATAAACCTGATGAGCTTTATGTTCCATGTGCACATAAAGAATGTTTTGTAATGACTGATGAGCAAGCTAACTTTTCATTTTCTTCTCCAAATGGCTATAGATTTTCTTTTTCTCAGTGAACACTGTTCTTAAATACACACAAATGCTAAAACCCAGATGTTTCTCTTTGTGAGCAAAGAGCAATCTTAAATTAGTTTTTATAACATATACATTCCTTTCACTCTAGAAAAGTGCAACTCTCAAGAAATAATGTTTTAATTAAAATCCAGTAAATGCTTTTCCTGTTCTTTTTCTCCCTAGTCTTACACCATACTTTTTTGCATCTTATATCCAAGAAGTATTACCAAAATATAATTTTTCAAAAACCAGTATCAAATTACTAACTTTATTTTGATTGTAGAGTTTATGATTTAAATGTTTCCATTTATGTAACTTTAATTACAGGCTTCGTGAAGGAGAAGACTGCAATTTTACCATTTTTACCTATTGATAAGTCAGTTTTTTGGTTAGAAAATGGCTTCAAGCCACGTACACTTCATTAACTGCCACCAAATGAACAGTGACCATAACCCTGGATTTCTGAGCATTTATTCCTTGGTACAGTAAAACCGATGCTATCAGGAAAACTACACTGTCAAATCAATTATTTTGGAGGATTTCCTCTTTGGTGCGGTCCAATGTGTCTCATTGGAAACATACACCTTTCAGCACATACTTGGAAACCAAATGTAGTTTTGCTAGGGCTGCCATAACAAAGTACTGTACCACAGACGGAGTGGCTTAAACAACAATTTGTTTTCTCACAATTCTGGAGGTTAGAAGTCTGAGACCAAGGTGGTGGCAGGCTTGGTTTCTTCTGAGGTCTCTTTCCTGAGCTTCTGGGTGGCTGTCTTCTCCCTGTGTCTTTTCATGGTCTTCCCTCTGTGTGTGTCTCTGTCCCAATTTCCTCTTCTTATGAGGACACCCGTCAGATTGGATTAGACCCACATGACTCATTTTAACTTGACTGCCTGTTTAAAGATCCTACCTCCAAATACAGTCACATTCAGAGGTACTAGGAGTTAAAGATTCAATATATAAGTTTCGGAAAGACACTGTCAAAAATCCAGGAATAGCAAAATTAAAACCACAAGATCAGTAAGTATTATTTAGTAAGAATTTATTGTGCATATAAGAAAATTTGAGAACTGGGAACTTTCAAATGTAAAACTGACATGAAGCTCAAGAACATGATGTTACAGGATGGCTAATAAAGTGAAAATGAGGAAGGTAACTTTTATAATGATTGGTTATTTTCAATGGGAGTTTCCAGATAGTATGGAGTTGATTAAAAGTGATTTTATATCATATTTAGGAAGATAAATTTTTTTATGATTATCCGGGGCATTTACAAGAGATAACCTAAGTTAATTTTTACTTGTGTTCACAAAGTAATTTTGATTTAGTTTTGCTTATGTGGCTTAAACAGTTTTGTCTGCCAGGGAATTTTCAAGTCTAGTCTCCATTTGTATTTAATTTTAACAATATCAATTCACAGACTTTCCATATTTTTCATTTGGTTAAGGTGGAAAAAAGTAGTCCCAGATGATCATCTCTATACAGAAAAATTAAATCTAAGTTATATTCGAACAGGAATCAGGTTATAGCATAAACTTTAGGTTGTTGGAGATTCCTAAATGTTATTGTTAAAAATGGCAAATATTTGGACCAACAAATCTCAGAAGGCTGAGGATATGAAAGGCCTATCAGAAACAATGAGGTCCCAGGTATAATGGAAATTAAACACTTGCATGTGTAAAAGCTTTGTTTGATATATCTGAGACTTCGTACCTGAGACCTACTGTCTGCATACCAAGTTCACCTTCTTCTTGATCTTGTTTAGTTGCTAAGTCATGTCCAACTCTTTGCGACCCCATGGACTGTAGCCCGCCAGGCTCCTCTGTCCACGGGATTTTCCATGCAAGAATACTGGAGTGGTTTGCCATTTCCTTCTCCAGGGGATCTTCCCGACCCAGGGATTCAATTGGCAAGTGGATTCTTTACTTCTGACCCACCAGGGAAGCCCAACCAGGGGAAAAAAAAGAGTGAATATCAGTTCAGAAGAAAACTTCGGAAAATATTTTCAAACCAAGGTAGTTTCTTTCCTTCTGCTACTTAGTCTAGAGTCAAGAACATTCAAAGTCCATAGAGGCTACCATTTCTCTAAAGGAAAAAGAAAGAAGCCTTAATGGTTTGGAAACACCTGCTCAGGTCTTGACTTTGCCTCCTTCCCCACTGCCCGTCTGCCATTCTGGAAAGGTGTGACGTGGAGATGATAAAGTTTAAAAAACAAAATAGGGAGAAGTGGGTGCCACACTAGACAAGGATGTGTTCCCACCCATTCAAAATTAAATTAGGGGAGCAGAATGATAACTGACAGAGGGAAGCAGGGGAGAGCTGAAGTTCTACAGTTCCTCACTGCCTCATCACACCACTGTCCTAGAAGCACACTATGACTAGATAAACATCATCATCTAATAGAGACTGGAAACTTCTAATAAAGAAAACTTCCTGCTGAATTTGATAAGGAAATTATGTAATCATTATTAAGAAATTTAAAAAAGGAAAAAAACAATGTACTACTGAAGTAGAAACACAAGAGATTAGAAATTAAAGCACAGAAACGGTCACGGACTTACCATCATACTGGCAGGAAGGATCAAAAGGCAGTAACCAAAGGTCACTCCTTTGCTGATATCATTTAATACTTTTGTGCTTGAACTGAGATAGAACAATAACAAGTGTATGCTTATGTGGTTTGTAAACACTAGGCTGAAAGGGTTGCTAATGTTTTAAACAAAGAAAATTCAGAGTGACTGTAAGTAGTAGATGATCAGAGGAAGTTTAATAGGAATAATTTCAAGACTTACACATAAGGAAAATGATATCAGCTTTAGCAATATAGTGTATTAGCTGGCACACAGCTAATATCCAAAAAATGTTTCTTGGAATGAATATGAATATGACACTTCTCTTCTGTGCCTGTTGGTTAACTGAGAGCCTAAAACCCACTGAGAGTAGATCCGCAAAAAGTCTTTTAAAGCAATTGACACTAGAGATGAAGAAGTAATAAAATTGCATTTGAATATATCTAGTTGTATCAAGTATGTCCTTCATTTACTTGTCTAACAGATCTTTATTGATCAGATTGGACAAATGAAGAGGATGGAATCCCTGGCATTAAAGAATGGTGCAGGAGAAAGCCTGGAAGGACAGCTCTTACAGTACAGTGCTGGGGACAGGGCAGACGGGGTGCAGCAGCAAGAAGTTCTGAAAGGATGTATCTCGTGAAGGATGACTAGGAGTTAGCAATTGTGGGGAGGGAGAAGAAAGCATGAGCAGAGTTAACCAAGTGTGCAAAGGGATAGAGGCTAGAAAACAAGGCATTTTTGGAGGACAGCACGTGACTGGGTGGAGGAGTCTGGGCAGATGATGAGACTAGAGAAGCACATAAGAATTTATCCCGAACGCCTTGGGATGGTTTGCTGAAGAGTTGAACTTCATTCTTTCCTTCCCCCAACCTTATGAAAATATAACTTACATATGTTGTTCCTGCACCCAGTCATGTCCGACTCTTTGCGACCCCTGGAGTGCAACATGCCAGGCCTCCCTGTCCCTCACCATCTCCCGGAGTTTGCCCAAGTTCATGTCCATTGCATCAGTGATGCCATCCAGCCATCTCATCCTCTGACGCCCTCTTCTGCACTCGATCTTTCCGAGCATCAGGGACTTTTACAATGACTCGGCTCTTCACATCAGTTGACCAAACTACCAGAGCTTCAGCTTCAGCATCAGTCCTTCCAATGAATATTCAGGGTTGATTTCCTTTGGGATTGACTGGTTTGATTTCCTTGCTATCCAAGGGACTCTCAGGAGTCTTCTCCAGCACCACAGTTCAAAATCATCAATTCGCTAGAGCTCTGCCTTCTTTACGATCCAGTTCTTACAACTGACATATAACACTGTGTAAATTTAAGGCATGACATGTTGTTTTTATACACTTATAAACTGCAAATCAATTACCACCAGAGTATTAACACCTCCATGATGTCACATAATTACCATTCCCTTTTTGTAGTGAGAATATTTAAGATTCATGTTCTTAGCAACTTTCAAGTATATAGTACAGCACTGCTGTCTATAATCACAATGCTGTACATCAGATTCCTAGAACTTTTTCATTTCCCAACTGGAAGTTTCTTCTCTTTGATCAACATGGTCCCAATTTACCTACCCCTCACCATTCTACTCTTTGTTTCTATAAGTTTGGCTTTTTTAGACTTTATTTTTAAATATAATCAGGAGACACAGATAATTTTAAGTTACTCAATAAAATGATCAGATCTATGGATTCAAAATATTATGTTAGTAGTGACAGTATGGGGCTTCCCTGGTGGCTCAGACGGTAAAGTGTCTGCCTGCAGTGTGGGAGGCCTGGGTTCGATCCCTGGGTCGGGAAGATTCCCTGGAGAAGGAAATGGCCACCCACTCCAGTACTCTTGCCTAGAAAATTTCATGGATGGAGGAGCCTCGTGGGCTACAGTCCATGGGGTTACAAAGAGTCAGACACGGCTGAGTGACTTCACTTTTCACTTTAGTGACAGCATGAAGAATTAATTGGCACTGGCAAGGACTAAAGACAGTGGTGATAAAGGTTGTTTTAGGATCTAGATGAGCAACACTGACCTAAGACAATGGTGGCAGAAATGAAGATGAGGAGAGATCTATGAGAGATATTAGGTACACGTGATTGCACATATGACCAGTTAATGAGCCCATGATATGAGCCAGGCACTGTGCCAACTGCTAAGGAAATGGAAAGGAAAGAAATATCTCTTGTGTCTAAGTAACTTCTAGTCCTATGATAAAGGGTTTCCCTGGTGGCTCAGCAGGTAAAGAATCCACCTACAATGCGGGAGACCTGGGTTCGATCCCTGGGTTGGCAAGATCCCCTGGAAAAGGGAACAGCTACCCACTCCAGTATTCTGGCCTGGAGAATTCCATGAACTGTATAGTCCATGGGGTTGCAAAGAGTCAGACACGATGGAGCAACTTTCACTCAGCCCAGTGATAAATGTAAACAGTTAAACCAATTACAAGTCAATATGAAAAGCATTAAAACAGTGGTATGAACAAGTGCTATGGCTCTCCTGAGAAGATGTGATTAACTTAGACTGAGAAAAGAAAGAAAAAGGACCAAAAGGATGAAGATGGGTGAGGAAAGAAAAGGTGGGCACTTCCAGATAAAATTAATCTGGAGAGGATGCATAGAGGAAAGGAAGAGGTATAAGATCATTTTGCAAAACTGCAAATAGTTTGCTGTGTGCAACTATAAGGTACAGGGGAACAAGTGTTGAGAAAAAGGCGGGAGAACTAAGTTGAGAATAAGTAGGGCTTGTGCCATGGAAAGGAGTTTGAAATTAATCCTGGAGGTTGCAGGGCACAATTGAAGAAATTTAGGCAGGCAGGCTCCATGACATAATTGGTGTTTTAGAAAGATAGCTGTGGTGGCAGGATGGAGAATGGGTTGTAGAAGGATAAGCAAGCAAGATCAGTAATGAAGTGGAACTGAATGCAAGCGAGAGTCTAGATCAAGGCCAGGATAAAGAGGGAGAATTTATAGGATTTGTGATTAATCTGATGGAGAGGTTTCAGAGAAGGAAATATTTGAAGAATGTCTGTTCTATAACTCTTGTGTGTGCGCACACTGAATCACTTCAGTTGCGTCTGACTCTTTCTGACCGTATGGACTGTAGCCCTCTGTTCATGGGATTCTCCAGGCAAGAATACTGGAGTGGGTTGCCATGACCTGCTCCAGGGGATTTTCCCGACCCAGGGATCAAACCCAGGTTTCCTGCATTGCAGGTGGATTCTTTATTGCTAAGCCACCAGAGAAGGCCTAACAAACAGTAGCAGCAACAATAAGCAACATACACTTTATCCTTCACTACTCCCCACATAATTGCCATTCACTTTTCCCATTAAGAATTCTCTTTAGAGTTCTTGTTCTTTAGAGTTCTCAACACTTGAGGAAAACAATTATTGTCAAATGTAGCAAGTTTATGCTGAATATTTTTAGTTATTTCTTTTATCTACAAGCAACAAAGACCCTTTCAAATTAGTTCATGTGGAAGAAAAAGGAAATTAGGATTTCAAGGAAATTCAAAAACTGAAGCAGGAAATTGGTTTTGGATTCAAGCTCATTCTAGAAACCTTAGATGCAGAAATTCAAGAATTTTTCCTTTACTACTCTGCTGTTAATGTTAGTTCTATTCTGTTTATCTACTTCTTTCTATCTTGCTTTAATAACTGCTTCTGCTTTTTATAACTTCTGCTTCCTCATAATTTTAGCTTATATGTGGTACATTAGAGCCTTCCAAGTCCTGATTCTGTATCATAAATATTCAACGAAAGCTTCTATTAGTAACTGAAAATTTCTTTCTTTGCTTCTTAGGTCCATTCATGAGAAAGAGAGTTCATTTAGCCAGATTAAGTTTTTTGAAACTGGCCTTAGAGGGTGAAGATTACTGTATCACCTAAGGATTAGTTTTCTGGGGTCAGAGGGTTATTTCAGTCCAAAAGTGGGGTGAAGGATGGAGAAAGGAGGGAGATATCACCATGCCATATGTGACTCCTGAGACAGCAGGGTCCAGTAGTGGGTCAGTTTCCTTGCTGGAGGTTATTAATAAAACAAGCACAAAAAAATGAAGCTGGCTAGTAGTTACAGATAATACAACAAGATGTAACCCTATTCCTCACTTAATATTTATCTCAATCTTGTTAAATTCTATTATGCTATTGCATTTAGGAAATGCAACTGTGTCACAAAAATGTAAGAATTATAAATACTTTTAAAGGTCATTACAGCATGTAAAAAATAACCCATATAACATAATACTTAATGATGAAGGACTGAATATTTTCCTCCAAAGATCAGGAAGAAGGCAAGGATGTCTGCTCTTATCACTTCTATTTGACATCATACCAGAGGTTCTAGAAGGGCAATTAGGCAACAAAATAAAGTAAAAAGCATCTAGATTGTCGATGAAGAAGTAAAACTATCACTATTACAGATGTTATGATGTTGTATATATAAAATCCTAAGGAATTTAGTAAATAAACAAGGCACATGAGAAGATGCTCAACATTGCTAGTCATCAGAGAAATGCAATTAAAACCACAGTATGATATCATCTCACAGCTGTCAGAATGGCTATCATCAAAAAGAACACAATAACAAATGTTGGTGAGGATGTGTGATAAAAATCAATTTAATAATTTTAAATATAAATGGGTTAAATTCTCTTATGAAAAGATAGAGTGGCTGAATGGATTAAGAAAAATGAAAAGCAAGACCCAACTATATGCTGCCTACCTGAGAATCACTTTAGCTTTAAGACACACACAAGCTAAAAGTAAAAGGATGGGAAAAGATATCCCATGCAAATAGAAAACAAAAGCCGAGGGGCAGCTCTACTTATATATATATATAGTCAAAACCTGTCATAACAGACAAAGAAGTTCATCATATAACAATAAAGAGGTCATCTCATAAAGAGGATGCACCTGAGCTTCCCTGATGGTCTGGTGGTTAAGGATCCACCTGCCAATGCAGGGACACAGATTCAATCCCTGTGATTCCACATGCTGCAGAGCAACTAAGCCCATGAACCATAACTACTAAGCCTGTGATCTAGAGCCCATAAGCCGCAACTACTGAAGCCCATGTACCTAGAGCCCATACTCCAGAACAAGAGAAGCCATTGCAATGAGAAGCCCATTCATCACAATGAAGAGTAGCCCCTACTCACCACAACTAGGGAAAGCCTGTGCACAGAAAAAAGACCGAGAACAACCCCCAAAAAGTAAATAAATAAATCTTAAAAAAGAGGAGGATGCATTCAACAACGGAGCACTTAGAGATGTGAAGCAAATATTAACAGAACTGAAGAGATAATGACAGCAATACAATAATGGTAGGGGACTACAATGCTCACTTTCCTCAACTGATATATCATCCAGACAGAAAATAAAGAAACAACAGGCTTGAACAACACTATATACCAAACAGACCCAACATTCCATTCAATGGTGGCAGAATACACATTCTTTTTAAGTACATGTAAAACATGATAAATCATATGTTAGGCTATGATATAAGTCAACAAATTTAAGAAGATTGAAATCATACCAAACACCAAGTATCTTTTCTGACTACCATGTTATGAAACTAGCAAAAGGATCAATAGCAGAAGGATTATTAGAAATTCACAAATATGGGAAATAAAACAACACACTCCTGAACAGTGAGTCAAAGAAAAAAATCAAAATTATCCTAGACAAATGAAAATGAGAACACGATATACCAAAACTTATCAGATGCAGCAAAAGTTGGTCTGAGAGAAATTTATAGTAATAAATGCCTATGTTAAAAAAAAAAATCTCAAGTAAAAAATCTAACTTTACACTTCAAGTCTACAAAAATGAGAAAAAAAACTAAGCCTAACATTACAAAACAAGAAATTAATACAGATCAAAGCAAAAATAAAAGAAATAAAGACTATAAAAAACAGTAGAAGTGAGTTGTTTTTTCAAAAAGATATACAAAATTGAGAGTTTTAGTTAGACTAAGGAAAAACAGATTTAAATAAATAAAATTATAAATGAGAAAGGAAACATTATAACTGATACCACAGAAATGAAAAGGATCATAAGACTACCAGGAACAATTATATGCCAACAGGTTAGATAAGCCACAGAAAGGGATAAATTCCTAGAAACATATAACTTACTGAGACTGGGGCTTCCCTGGTGGCTCAGTGGGTAAAGTCTGCCTACAGTGTGGGAGAACCATGTTCAACCCCTGGTTTGGGAAGATCCCCTAGAGAAGGAAATGGCAACCCACTCCAGTATTCTTGCCTGGAGAATTCGATGGACAGAGGAGCCTGGTGGGCTACAGTGCATGGGATCACAAAGAGTTGGACACGACTGAGTGACTAACACTTTACTTCACTTTACTTTACTGAGACCGAATTATGAAGATATAACAAAAATACAAATAGACCAGTAACAACAACAAAGGAGACTGAATCAATAATCAAATCTCTCCAACAAAGAAAAGTCCAAGACCTTATGGCTTTACTGGTGAATTCTACAAATATTTAAAGAACAAATGTCAATCATTCTCAAACCCTTCCAAAAAACTGAAGAGAAGGGGACACTTTCAAACTCATTTTATGAGACCAGCATTACTCTGACATCAAAGCCAAATAAGGATACGGCAAGAAAAGAAAATTACAGGCTAATATCCCCAATGTAAAAGATTTCAACAAAATACTAGCAAACCCAATTCAGTAGCATGCTAAAAGGATCATACACCATGATCAAGTGAGACTTATCCCTTAGATACAAAGATGATTCAACATATGCAAATCAATAAATGTGATACAGTAATAGAATGAAGGATAAAAATCATATGGTCATCTCAGTAGATTAAAGAAAAGGCAAAAACAAACAAACAAACAAAAATAAAGAAAAGGCATTTGACAAAATTCCACACCGTTTCATGATTTAAAAAAATACCTCAGCAAATTTGGTACAAAAGAAATGTACTTCAACATAATAAGGCCATATATGCAAGTCCATCGCTAACATCATACTCAGTGGTGAAAAGCTGAAAACTTTTCCTCTAAGAACAGGATCAAGACAAGGATGCCTACTTTCACCAATTTTATTCAATACATATAAATATATATATAGGTCCTACATACTACTGGAAATAGTAATTTAAAACATTCCATTTATTGTGCTAGATTTATAACTGGAAAAAAGAGTAAACATGGATCAAACTACCTGTACAGTTTCAGCATAGTTCTGTCTTAAAAAATACGTGAGTTAAACAAAGAGACTGAAAGTTAGGACTCATCACTTTAACATCAATATAAACCTGTTCTTTTGACTGTAAAGTATGACTAATAGCCTAGGACATTATCTTCCTGTCAGAGGTTTTTGAACAGTGATCCAACAGTGAGCCAAATGCATTCAGCATTACAGAAACAACAGTTCTGTTGCTATTCAAACTTCATCCCCTTGAGGAACTGCTGAATGCAGAACTCTGGTTTACCTAAGGCTTTAATATTCAGCCCTGTAGAAATAAGAGCTACATCTTGTTTCCATAAAAAATTCTGCAACTAAAGCACTGAAAGTGTCAGAAGACTGCAATTTTTAAACAGTTTTCTAGCTTTTATGTGTAATCTCTAAGAAGGTCAAATGACAGGGCTATATAATTTCCCATTAGATCACTTAGGGAAATTTGTGCTGTCTCTTTTATTTAGCTTTAAATATAATCTCATCCCCATATAATATTTATTAATTACATAGAGAAAAAGTTACTTACAGCAGAGACAACTTGCAGGCACCACCTTAATAAAATGTTGAGAGTTAGCATCATTGGTAGTGCTTCTTGGTTAATGCGCTGAGAAGGACAAAGTCTCTGTGGTATTCTTCGCAATATGTATAACCTAAATCTAATCATGAGGAAATATCAGACAAGTCGAATCAAGGAATGAACCTGCTGTGAATTAACTGGCCTGAAAGCTTCATAATGTAAAGATCATGAAAGACAAAAAAGATGAAACAACTATTTCAAATTAAAAGAGACAAATGAAAAAAAGAGAGAGAGATAAATGCAACATGACAGCTAAATGCAGTGTTTGATCCTGGATTGGATCCTGGACTAGAATGTTTTTTTCTAGTAATGTTTTCACTACAATGGGACAACTGGCAAAAATGGTATGAAATCCATATGTTATACAATGATATATCAATAAAAATTTCCTGATTTTTATTATCAAACTGTGGTGACATAAGTTAATGTCTTTTGTTTTGTTTTGAGGTGTTTAAGCCTTAGGTCTGCAAGTTACTTTTAGTTTTTTTTTATTCTAGCTGTTGAAACCTATTAATTTAGGAAATCTAAATGAGAGTATTCTTTGTTCTATTTTTATAACTTTTATAAAAGTCTATAATAAGAAGATCTCTTACAATACTCCTTCTAGTAACACCAAAAAAACCCAAAAAAAAACCCCAAAACCCAGCATAATTAACTTTTCTTTTTCAATTTAGAGAAATTCTAAACACATAAAACTCTTTTCTAATCTTGATATAATTTTTAGCAACATAAGTCAGGGTGATGGTACTAGACATGAAGCTATAGAACAGTATAGAGTATTAGTGAGACAGCAAATAATCCAGAAAGGCTGAATCCAAGATGGGGAGTGGCCACACCGAGAAAAGATGCTAAAGAAAGGCAGAGGCCAGTACCCTGAAAGCCTCATAAGCCATTGTGCCAGAAAACTTTGCACAACCCTATGGAAGTGTGGTTGTGAGTTCTTGGCATTTGTCTGCATCTGTGAATATCTACCTTGTTAAACTATCACATAAAACAAGGTACATTGAAGTAGGTCATTCCATTCCCATAAGATGATTTTGTTAATTATTAATATAACAAGGGAATGGAACAAAGAATGGGATGTTCTGCTATCTTTATATCTTACACTCTTATTTTAAATTTATTTATTTATTTATTCAAAATGAAACAAAGATGAATATTTTTAATGATAAAAGGTACAATTCACACAAAAGATAGACATTATAAACTATTAGACACCTTAACAACAAAGAAACAAAGATACACAAAGCAAAACTCAGAAAAATATAAAGGAAAAGAAAAACAATATAATCAGAGTAAGACATACTAACATTTCTGAAACTATTTTATCAAATGCAGAAAAAATAATAGGAGCATTGTGAATGACATCATTAATAATATAAACATAATAGATCTATAATTAATTTATATTCATATCTTACACAAATATATTTTAAATTTTGTATCTCACACATTATTAGATGTCCATAAGACATTTAGAAAAACTGGCAAAAAGATAAACATTACTAAATTTCAAAAAGTAGAATTCCTTTTTGTTTGTGACTCAGTTATACATATACACATATGTTACTTTTGAAATTATTTTTTATTATAGGCTATTACAAGATATTGACTATAGTTCCCTGTGCTATACAGTAAACTTTTGTTGCTTGCTGCATATCTATTTTTTAAATTAGAAACATGGCATTCTATTCATGTTAAGTCAAACAAGTGGAATCAAAATGTCATAAATTTTTTAGTTAGGCAAAAATTCTTAAATATTCTTAAAAATATGTATTATACTTATTATTTATATGTATGTATACAAAAGCTTTTCGACAACACTTGATAAAGGCTTGAGAAAGAACATCAAAAAAAAAAGAGATGAAGAAATTGGAAAACATAAAACTAAATGAAATGGGAGCACTGAATATGAAATAGAAAACAAACTAGATAGATAGAAGTAAAAGATCCTCATATAGTCCAGTTATTCTTAAATGTGGCTGCTCATTAGAAACATATCTGAACCTCTGGCCAAAAAAAAAAAGCAATACCTGGACATTTGTATTTTTCAAAAAATTTCAAGTTAATTCTGATATACAACTGGATTTTAAAAAGTGATTACAGGA
The DNA here is from genome assembly GCF_033118175.1 of Dama dama. Classification (NCBI taxonomy): domain Eukaryota; kingdom Metazoa; phylum Chordata; class Mammalia; order Artiodactyla; family Cervidae; genus Dama; species Dama dama. The sequence continues at coordinate 42,036,502 of NC_083697.1, forward strand.
CTTTCTATCAAATGGTAGTTTTGGTGATATAGAATTCTACAAATTTTCTGTTGACCAATCATTATACAATGGTATTAAGTGAGTGACAGTGAGAAAGTGAAGTTGCTCAGTCGTGTCCGACTCTTTGCGAACCTATGGACTGTAGCCTACTAGGCTCCTCTGTCCATGGGATTTTCCAGGCAAGAATACTGGAGTGGGTTGCCATTTCCTTCTCTGGGGGACCTTCCAGACCCAGATATCGAACCTGGGTCTCCCACATTGTAGGCAGATTCTTTACTGTCTGAGCCACCAGGCAAGTGACATTAAGTGAGTAATAATTACATAATCACAATAGTAAAAGATGTTTATCAGTTTTCACAATCAATAGCTAGATAAAAAACTAAAGATAATTACAACTGCAAGCCATAATGGTAGCATGATTAATCTAACAATGTAAAATAATTAGATAAATTTTGGGGGGTCAGGCAGAGTGATGTGCTAAGTGGAAATGCATACATACACGTTTTCATCTGCTCAGCCAGTTTATGTCTTTTGGTTGGTGCATTTAATCCATTTATATTTAAGGTAATCATTGATATGTATGATCCTATTACCATTTTCTTAATTGCTTGGGGTTTACTTTCTGTAGGTGGGGCTTTTCCTTCTCTTCTTTTCCGCCTAGAGAAGTTCCTCTGGTATTTGTTGTAAAGCTGGTTTGGTGGTGCTGAATTCCTTTAACTTTTGCTCCCCTGGAAAACTTCTGATTTCTCCATCAAATCTGAAGGGGAGTCTTGCTGGGAAGAATATTCTTGTTTGTAGGTTCTTCCCTTTCATCATTTTAAATATATCATGCCATTCCCTTCTGGCTTGTAGAGTTTCTATTGAGAAATCAGCAGATAGCCTGATGGGAGTTCCCTTGTATGTTATTTGTTGTTTTTCCCTTGTTGCTTTTAATATTTTATCTATGTCTTTAATTTTTGTCAATTTGATTACCATGTGTCTTGATGTGCTCCTCCCTGGGTTTATCCTGCCTGGGACTCTGTGCTTCCTGGACTTGACTATTTCCTTTCCCATGTTTGGGAAGTTTTCAGCTATTATCTCTTCAAATATTTTCTCAGGTCCTTTCTCTCTCTATTTTCCTTCTGGGTCCCCTAAAATGCAAATGTTCATACATTTAATGTTGTCCCAGAGGTCTCTTAGGCTATCTTTATTTTCTTTCATTCTTTTTTCTATATTCTGTTCTGAGGCGGTGATTTCCACCATTCTGTCCTCCAAGTCATTTATTCATTCTTCTGCCTCAGTTATTCTGCTATGAATTCCTTCTAGTGTATTATTCATCTCGGTTTGTTCTTTAATTCTTGTAGGTCTTTGGTAAACATTTCTTGCATCTTCTCAATCTTTGCCTCCATTCCTTTCCTGAGATCCTGAAGCAAATTCACTATCATTATTCTGAATTCTTTTTCTGGAAGGTTGCCTATCTCCATTTCATTTAGTTCTTTTTCTGGGGTTTTATCTTGTCCCTTCATCTGGGATATAACTTTCTGCTGATTAACTTTCTGTAACGTGGTTTTGTTTCATTGATGTGGGATTGTGGTTCTTCTTGCTTCTTCTGTCTGCCCTCTGATGGAGGAGGCTAAGCTGCTTGTGTAAGCTTCTTGGTGGGAGGGACTGGTGGTGGGAAAAACTGGGTCTCCCTCTGGTGGGCAGGGCCTTGCTCAATAAAGCTTTAACCCAATTATCTGGTGGGGTTTTGATCCCTACCTGGTAGTTTTTTGGCCTGAGGCGACCCAGCCCTCTAAGGTCAGGTTAATGGCAACCTTCAGAAGGATTTTCATCAAAGGGGACCTTCGCAGACAGCTGCTGCCAGTCCCCCCCACCCCAACCCCGTCCCTGATGCGTGCCTCTGCTAACCCCCACTCCCGCAGGAGATCCTCCAACACTAACAGGTAGTTTTTGTTCAGTTTCCTATTGAGTCACTGATCCTTGTCCTCTGAGGCTTGGTGTGCGCAAGGTTTTGTTTGTGCCCTCCGAGGCTGGAGTCTCTGTTTCCCCCATTCCTGTGGGAGTCTCATGATCAAATCCTGCTGGTCTTCAAGGTCAGATTTCCTGGGGATTCCCAGGCCCTTTGTCAGGTCCCCAGGCTGGGAAGCCTGATGTGGGGTTCCAAACCTTCACAATATTGGGAGGACTTCTTTGTTATTATTGTTCTCCAATTTGTGGGTCACCCAATTGGCAAGTATGATATTTGATTTTATCATGGTAGTGCCCCTCTTACCATCTCATTGCAACTTCTTCTTTGCCTTTGGATATGGATTATCTTTTTTGGTAGGTTTCAGTGTCCTGTTGATGGTTGTTCAACAGCTAGTCATGCTTTTGGTGCTCTTGCAGAAGGAGATGAGCGCACATCCTTCTACTCTGCCATCTTGAACCTATATCTTACACTCTAACATGAGAAAGACTTGCATTCTTTCTACTTTGCAATATCACTGTAAGAGATTGGGGGGATTCACTCTCAATGTGTCAAATGAGAAAGTTTAAGCTGTAACTGAAGGTCATGACTTCAATTATCTTGCAGAAAAATAATGGCTCAGCCAAGACAACAGCCCTTGACCTTGGGTGCATCTCTTTTTTGTGTACTGCTCATAAATTGGGTGGCAAATGGCCAAAAATCTCTGTTCATATCTTTGAAAGGGTTTAACAATGATGGAGAGAAGCCTTGCAATCAGAAAATTAGGGAATGAGTGCAGAAAATAGATGTTGGATACCAAAGAATGTTTTGAGTAAAAGTAAAAGGTCTTTTCCCTTAAGGGAAAAAAATACTTCTAATTTATACCTGTCTCAGGATTCTGAACTTTCATTTACTCTCATATACAAAAAATACATATGAAAAGAATGAGCAGATGAGCCACAGACTGAGAGGAAATATTTACAAAAGACATATTCGATAGGGGACTGTTATCTAAAATTTTTAAAGAATTCTTAAAGCTCAACAAGAGAATGAACAATTCAATTTAAAAATGAGCAAAAGACCCAACAGATATCTCACCAAAGGTGATATATAGATGGCAAAAAACATGAAAAGATGCTCAACTTCATATATCATTAGGGAATTGCAAATTAAAGTAATGAGATACTACAACATACCTCTTAAAATAGCAAAAATCAAAAACACTGACACCACCAGATACTGATGAGGATGTAAAGTAATGAGAACTCTCATTCACTGCTGGTGGGAATGCAAAATGATACAGCCACTTTAGAAAACACTTTGGCAATCTCTTACAAAACTAAATATATTCTTACCATATGATCCAGCAATCACATTCCTTGGTATTTACCCAAATGAGTTAAAAACTTATGTCTACAAAAAAACTTGCACAAGAATGTTTACAGAAGCTCTATTCATAATTGCCAAAACTTGGAAGCTACCAAGATGACCTTCAGTAAGTGAATGGATAAACAAACCATGGTATACCCAGAAAATAAAATATTTTTCAATATTTTGTTGAAAAATATTGTAAAAAGAAACGAGCTATCAGTGCATATAAATGAAACCTTAAATGCATACTGCTAAATGAAAGAAGTCAATCTGAAAAGGCTACATACTATATGATTCCAACTATATGACATTCAGGAAAAGGCAAAACTATAGAGACATTAAAAAAAATCAGTGGTTGCCAGGGACTTTGGGGAAGGATTAGCAAGTAAAGCACAGGTGATTTTCAGGGCAGTGAAAATACTTTGTGTGATACTATTATATAATGGTAGATACTTGTCATTACACATTTGTCCGAAAGAGTCGTTCATGACTGAGCAGCTAAGCACACACATATGAAATGCACAACACCAACAGTGAATCCTATGAAAAACTATGGATTTGGGGTGATAATAATGTGTCAATGTAGGCTCACTGATTCCAGTAAATGTGCCACTCTGGTAGGGGATGGTGATAGTGGAGGAGGCTGTGTATGTTTTTTGGGGACGGGATATATAGGAACTCTCTGTACGTATCACTCAATTTTGCTGTGAACTTAAACTTACTCTAAAAATTAATCTATTAAGTAAATATATATACTAACTGTATAATTTATATATATATATATATATACATGTTATATATATAAAAATTCAGAGACCCCCCAGGAGGATTAAAGCCAAAATTTCCCCTAAAGCAAACGCATTCAGGAATTTGGAAGTTACATTTTAAGCATTTACTTAAGTTTTGTGATTAATTTTTACATTAAAAGAATATTCTGGCAACACTGAATTGAAAAAAGAAAAGACTGGAGGCAGGACCTGTTAAAGACTATTGTTGAAAAATAGGACAGAAGTCATGAGGACCTAGATTAAGGGATGCAAATGATAGGAACTGGTGACTGATTGCATGTGGGAGGTAAGAGGAAGGGAGAAGCAGAGGATGACTTCAGTTCTGGGGCCCAGGTGATGCAGGGGATGTTGGTATCATTTACTAAGTTTAGCAAAGAGGAGGGAGAGTTGGGGGGGGAGTGAGATATTAACTTTAAGAGGATCATTCTGTCTGATTTAATCACCTTATATAACATTTTTCAGTTTATGAATTCGATTAATATAAGTTGGTGAGTAAATTATGATTTTGATGAGTCCGTTACATTAAAAGAAAATATCCTCAGAGACACGTCTAAACACTGTTTAAAATATGGTATTATTTTAAAATGTGGAAAGAAAGCAAGAAGAAAGCAGAGCAGAATGAATCCCAAGGCTGTGTGTGCCCCAGGTGCTGGCAGGCCACACAGTAAGTGTCTGGTAGGAAGTTCAATGTTGGGCTATGAGTCATCCAGAGATGCCTGACAGGCTGAGAAAACCAGGAAAAGCAGGCTTGCAAAAACTCGGAATTGTGACCATAGTTTACATAAAAATACTTTTATTTTCACCTTCATTTAATCATGATTCTAGTAAAATCATCGTATTTTTCATAGGCAATAAGTCTTTTGTGTGGGCTGTGTTGCTGGAGAGTCAAATAATTCCCAAATCTCTTCTATCATGGAAAACATAGCTTTCTACAGTCAGAGTGAAGATTCTTAGAGCTGGTCCCCATCTTGCTCATCTAAATACAGGAAAAGGCTTCTTTTAAGGTTCATTTCTATTTACATCATTGATTATTTGATTGATACAATCTGAAGATTCTCAGGAAACATACACAGTGTAAAACATCTATTGGTTATCATTTTAAGAATCACTTCAGCTGTTTTCTAAGACTCCAAAAAGCACCAATAAATATGGATAACACAAAAGCCATATAAGGTCACACATTTCAAGTTTATAACTTTGCTGCCTTAATTTTTCTTCATCCTTTTCTAGGATTACAGGCCTTTTTAAATCATGTTAATACCATGAAAAACTCTATTCATAGTTTTCACTTAATAAATTGGAAGAACAAAGATGATGCAATTAAAGTGCTACCCTCAATACACCAGCAAATTTGGAAAACTCAGCAGTGGCCACAGGACTGGAAAAGGCCAGTTTTCATTCCAGTCCCAAAGAAAGGCAATGCCAAAGAATACTCAGGCTTCCATACAATTCTGCTAATTTCACACACTAGCAAGGTAATACTCAAAATCCTTCAAGCCAGGCTTCAGCAGTACATAAACCGAGAACTTCCAGATGTTCAAGCTGGATTTAGAAGAGGAAGAGGAACCAGAGATCAAACTGCCAACATCCTTTGGATCACAGAGAAAGCAAGGGAATTCCAGAAAAACATCCATTTCTGCTTCACTGACTATACTAAAGCCTTTGACTGCATGAATCACAGCTGGCAAATTTCTTAAAAGAGATGGGAATACCAGACCACCTTACCTGTCTTCTGAGAAACCTAAATGCAGATCAAGAAGCAACAGTTAGAACCTTACATGGAACAACAAACTGGTTCAAAATTGGGAAAGGAATATGTCAAGGCTATATATTGTCATCCTATTTACTTAACGTGTATACACAGTACATCATACGAAATGCCAGGCTGGATGAATCACAAGCTGGAATTAAGATTGCCAGGAGAAATATCAACAACCTCAGATATGCTGCTGCTGCTGCTGCTAAGTCACTTCAGTCGTGTCCGACTCTGTGCAACCCCATAGATGGCAGCCCACAAGGCTCCCCTGTCCCTGGGATTCACCAGGCAAGAACACTGGAGTGGGTTGCCATTTCCTTCTCCAATGCATTTTTGCTTTTTGCTATTAGGGTGGTAACATATGCTGATGATACCACCCTAATAGCAAAAAGCAAAGAGGAACTAAAGAATCTCTTGATGAGGGTGAAAGAGGAGAGTGAAAAAGCTGGCTTAAAACTCAACATTCAAAAAACTAAGATGATGGAATGCAGTCCCATCACTTCATGTTAAATAGATGGGTAAAAAGTGGAAACAGTGACAGAATTTTATTTTCTTTGGCTCTAAAATCACTGAGAATAGTGACTGCATCCAAAAAATTAAGACACTTGCTTTTGGAAGAAAAGCTGTGATGAACCTAGACAGCATATTAAAAAGCAGAGACATCACTTCGCTGACAAAGATCCATGTAGTTAAAGCTATGGCTTTTCCAATAGTCATGTACATATGTGAGAGTTGGACCATAAAAAAGGCTGAGTGCCAAAGAATTGATACTTTTGAATTGTAGTGCTGGAGAAGATTTTTGAGAGTCACTTGGATAGTAAGGAGTTCAAACAACTCAGTCCTAAAGGAAATCAACTCTGAATATTCACTGGAAGGACTGATGCTGAAGCTCCAATACTTTGGCCACCTGATGTGAAGAGTCGACTCACTGGAAAAGACTGATGCTGAGAAAGATTGTGGGCATGAGGAGCAGGGGGTGACAGCGGATGAGATGGTTGAATGGCATCACTGACTCAATGGACATGAGTTTGAGTCAACTCCAGGAGATAGTGAAGGACAGGGAAGTCTGGCGTTCATGGGATTGCAAAGAGTCTGACACAACTTAGGGACTGAACAACAACACTACCTGAAGGCTAGGAGACTTTTGAAAGAAAAAAATTCTTCTTGATATTATGTAAAAAACCCTTTCAGGAGCTGGCTTAGAAGAGGGAACCTATAAGGCCTCACTGGGAGCAACCTGGAAAGCTTTTTCCTACCAACTAACCCCACCACCACCTCCAAAAAAACTCTCAAGAAAATCTGTTAGAGTCATAGAAGATACACATTGGGTATTTACAGTGTTTGAGATCATTCTAGAGCAGGGTTCTTAGCCTTAGCACTATTGACCTTAGGTTGAGATAATTCTTTGTCATGAGGGACTATCTTGTGCATAAGATGTAAGATGTTTAGCAGCATTCCTGGCCTCTACCCAGTAGCACCACCTCAGTTGTAACAAAGATGTCTCCACAACATTGCCAAGTGTCCTCTGGAGGCCAAAATCGTCCCAGTTTGAGAGTCAATGTTCTGAATTTTTGCTACTGAAAGTGTGATCTGAAAGTCAGTAGCATCATCTGGAAGCTTTTAAGACATGAGGATTTCAAACCTCCCATTTAGTATGATCTCAGTCATACTGAATCAGAATTTGCATTTTAACAAGCTACCCAGGTGACTCATATGCACACTCAAGTTTGAAAAGTGCTGTCAGATGATATGGATCGTATTTATCCAGCAGCAGGAAGGAAATGGGGAAGAAAGGAGTGGGAGGAGGGGGTGGAGGTATGCAGAAGGAGGGAGAAGAGGAGTAAAGAAAAGATATAAAAGCTAAGACACGTAGTTAAAATTGAAAACACTACAGAACTTTAAAATCAAACGTAAAAGTAGGTGGAACAAAGAGGAATTTTAGGGCAGTGAAAAAACCCTGGACGACACCACAGTGGTGTGGACACGCCATCATGTGCGTCTGTGCGCTCGGCTGCTCAGTGTTATTCAACTCTGTGACCCCATGGACTGTATTCCGCCAGGCTCCTCTGTCCACAGGATTGTTTAGGCAAGAACACTGGAACGGGCTGCCATTTCCTTCTCCAGGGGATCTTTCCAATCCAGGGATCAAACCCACATCTCCTACATTTCCTGCATTGGCAGGCGGATTCTCTACCACTGAGCCCCTGGGAAGCGTACATGCCACTATACATTTGCCCAGATCCACAGGCTATACAACACCAAGAGTGAATCCTAAGGTAAGCTATGGACTTTGGGGGATAATGATGTGTTAATGAATCTTTTGAAAAGTAATAAATCAAGCATAAATAATCTTTTTTTCTGTGAAAATTTTAACACAGTTGCCAATGAGAAAGAAAAGGAGGAAGTGTCTAAGCTTGAATTTTAAATGAGAAAAATTAAAAAACAAGGAATTTAGGACTATATTCAGTTAACCACACTTTTAAAATATCTGAGGCATGGATTAGAACAGTGACTGTGAAGTTCAAAGTGAGTGAATGCAAGAGAATTTATGAAGAAACAAACTGTAAGAACTAGGGACCAGTTGGGTATGAAAGAAGGTAACACAGACGTTTGGTTGGGTTGCATGATCCAGAAGCAAACCTTAGGAAATGGCTAGGGTTCGTACTATGAATGCTACCAAATTACTTGCTGAGGTCTCAGGTGACATCAGTTTTGCCTCCTTTGATTCCTCCAATTTTTATCTATAAAATCAGAATTTTGCATGTATAGTATCCTCCCCACTCCTGAATGCTCTACTTTGAACCTCTGCAGAAAGAAAACTTCCCAAACTATTTTTCCTAACTATGACAACTCTTGTCAAGAGGATGACAGTTTTCACGAATGCTTCCTAGTCCTCGTACTCCTCATTCTTTTTGATAGCTCTGATCAGGGGTAAGCAAATATTTTCTGTAAAGGACCAGATGGTCAATACTTTAGGCTCTGTGGTTGATTCTGTTTCTGTTGGAACTGTGACCCTGAGGGATGAAAGCAGCCCCAGACAACATGTAAACAAATGATAGTAGCTGTGTTCTAATAAAACCTATTTATGAAAATAGCTGTGCGCTCAATTTGGCCCTCAAGCCATAGTTTCCTACCTCTGACCTACATTGTTCTTTGCATTTCGAACTCATTCCCTGATAAAAATTTTAATAACTACCATATACTGAGTAAAAAGTGTCAGGTACTATTCTAAGTGATTTACATATGTTATTATGTTATATTCTTACATCAACACTCTGCCATAGTTTATCACTGAGGATTCAGGATGGGAAAAATAAATTATTTTAGGCATTTCCAATATAAAGGAATTTAATATAGTGAAGTACATGCTTATAAATTCATTTGAAGAGCAGGAAGAGCAGAAATAGGGGGCTTGCTCTGAGGTTTGGCATAAGGTCACACCCTCAGAGCTGTGATCCGGAGGGCAGAAAATTCTGCTGCTACCACTGATATTGCTGCCACAGCTGTCTCATATTTGAGATCTGTTCAGAGAGAAACATGGAGTCAATCCATGCAAAGCCCATGCAACCCACTTGTCAGCACTCCCTGTTGCAGGCAGCTTGCTTCTGTCTCTGTTTCAAATCTCATGTGTGTGCACATCCACAAGCCTAGCTGCAAGAGTCTGGAAAGTGTACTTTTATTTTTTTGGAAAATGTACCTTTAGCTTTCCAACTTCTCCAACTAGAAGGAGAGTGAAATGGAGGTAGGGAGGGCCCAAACACAGCACAGATGGGCACTATTACTATTCCTATTTAAAGCCAAGTTGGAAACAACTTCCTGCCATTTTTCCTTGACTTCCTTTATTCTAAGTAGATAAATTATTATGAGGAATTGCTTATCTGGTCACTTTCTCTTTGATACGCTTGTTTTAATGACCTCTTATATTTCAAAATATGAATAAAAAGAATATTTTAAAGAACAAAATAGTGCTGATGAGTCTTTAAGAAATACTATTCTGCTTTTCATATGTTCACATTCCCTACTTATGCTGAACTTTTAAGCTGAAGATCAAATCTGGACATTTTTGTAATCAGTTTTGAAATCTGATGCTTATATATAGAAGCTGTTAAAAATGTATTTTAACATGTAGCCCTTCAATATTCCTGGTGGCTCAGACAGTAAAGAGTCCGCCTGCAGTGCAGAAGACCAGGGTTTAATCCCTGGCAGGGGAAAATCCCCTGGAGAAGGAAATGGCAACCCACTCCAATATCCTTGCCTGAAAAATTCCATGGACAGAGGAGCCTGGCAGGCTACAGTCCATGGGGTCTCAAAGAGTCAGACACGACTAAGCGACTTCACTTCCTTCAATATCCACTCAAATCCGTATTATTCATTCTTATCTGAGCTTCTTTATAGTCTTTTGATGATTGTTGTTGTTCAGTTATAAGTTGAGACTTACAACTTATCCAACTCTTGAGACCCCATGAACTATAGCCCACCAGGGTCCTCTGTCCAAGGAATTTCCCAGGCAAGAATACTAGAGTAGGTTGTCATGCCCTCCTCCAGGGGATCTTTGCAACCCAGGAATCAAACTCACATCTGCTGCATTGGCAAGTGAATTCTTTACCACTGAGCAAACATGGAAGCTGATCATACTCATGTCTGCCAGCAACCGTCTATATCCTCACTGCAAAATTAAAATTTGTTTTCATGGATTAAGAGAGATTATAAAAGGGGCTAAAATGGGTGTCTCCTGAGACCTAAGTACGTAATTTAATAGTCTATAAGACCCATACTTTACTCACTCAGCCCTTCCATTAGGCACAGTATCACTCCCTCCTCTGTGTACCTGATGCACAAAACAAATTCAACAAATGCTGAATAAATACACAAAAATGCATCATGTATAAACCAGGCTTTTTAGTTAACTTTATCCTATGCTACATACTGCCCTTAAGATTAGGAACTTTTTAAGTCCATAATTTGGGTCATATCTTTCACATTTTTATGCCTCTTGTTTTTACCTCCTATTATATAATACTGAGAATACAGGAAGTGCTTAATAAATATTCACTGACTGAATCAATAGTTTTGAAATAAGATACACATCTATCAATGATTAACCTCAAATATTAACTGGTAATATTTATAGTTTAAAACTACTTTATTAAAGAAACAATTTAAAAGAGAAAAACAATGAAAGGACAATTCAGTAATATCCCAACCACCTAAAGACAACCAATAATTGATTTTTATTCTTTTTTTCTATCCCTAAATTCTTGGTTAAAAAAAATAATTATACTAACAGAAAGAGACTCACAGACTTAGAAAACAAATTCATAGTTGCTGGGGTGGGGGCACTTTGGGAAGGTCATGTATACACTGCTATATTTAAAATGGATATCCAACAAAAACCTACTGCATAACACATGGAACTCTGCTCAATGTTATGCACCAGCCTGGATGGAAGCAGGGTTTGTGGGAGAATGGATACATGCATATGTACTGCTGAGTCCCTTCACTGCTCACCTGAAACTATCACATTGTTAATCAGCTATACCTCAATACATAATGTTTTTGGTGTTAAAAAAAATAAATAAAAAATAATTGTACTCATGAATAAAATTAGTATCCTTCTTTTTTCACTTATACTTAATAATCATTTTGGTATTGTGCTGAGTTTTTATTTTTAAAAACTGTATTACAGTGTATGCAGAGGATAGCTACAGCCTCAAGGGCAGTGTAATATTAACTTTTTGTGTCAACTTGACTGGGCCAAGGGCTGCCCAGGTTAGACATTATTTCTGGGTGTGTCTGTGAGGTACAGATGAGATTAGCATTTGAATCAGTAGACTCAGTAAAATAGACAAGTCACTGCAATGTAAACGGGCATCATTCAATCCATTGAAGGTCTGAATAGAACAAAAAGGAGGAGGATTTCCTGCCTTTTGCTTCCTACCTGGCTGCTTGAGCTCGAACATCTGTCTTCTCTTGCCCTTGGACTAGGATTTACACCACCCATTCCTCTGGCCCTCAAGCCTTCAGGGATTCAGATGGGATTTCACCACTGGCTTTCCTGAGTCTCTCAGTTTCCATAGTCATGTGAGCCAATTCCTCATAATAAACTTTTCCCTGTATACACACACACACATACACACTCAGAATCAATTTCTGTTTCTCCGGAGAACTTTGATAGTATCTGCCACATAGTGGGCACTCAATAAATTAATAAATGAATGGCAAATACTAATTACATTTCTAAAATATTTATAATTTTATAGGTGAGAAATGGAAACTTCTTTGATGTTTGAAACTTACATTACTACTGAGGATGAATAGTTACGTGTTTACTGATCAACTGTATTTTTTCAATTGTGATTTTTTTCATACTTTTTGTGCATTTATCCATCAGACCCTTGATTTTAATGAACTCATTACAATTGTAACTTACTAATAAAATTTTTGTGACTTTTGCTCCTAAAATTTTTGTTGTTGTTCAGTCGCTCAGTCGTGTCCAACCCTTTATTCCTAAATAGATGTCTTCAAATTTAGGAAACAACTGGCAAAATAAGGACAAATTTGTAATCACAGAAAGAAAAGTATAAGCAGGAACAAATGTTAGTTCAAATATTGGTTGATGCCATCTAGTGGAAAAGTGATTTTTAACTTCTCTCTCCCTCTGAATTAGAGATTCCCAAATATCAATGCCCCAAATTTGGCATTTATGGGACTTTACTAAAATATATACTCTAGCCTCTCCTCTGCCTGTGTTTTCTAACTCCCTTAATGTATATGATAACCCAAGAGTTGTGTCTCAATATTATCCATATTGTAAAGTATAAATTCGGATTCCCAGTGGTACACTATACTTTGCTTTTTCATTAGAATTTTCTCCAGCTTCCTCACAATAAGGGATTATGCTGCTCTGATAATATTCTTTAAATGTGTACTCTGGGGCTTCTCTGGTAGCCCAGTGGTAAATATCTGCCCATGGGTTTGATCCCTGACCCAGGAAGATTCCCCCATGCTGCGGAGCAACTAAGCCTGTGCACCACATCTACTAAGCCTGGGCTCTAGATCCCAGGAGCTGCAACTACTGAGCCCAGGAGCTGCAACTACTGAGCCCGCGTGCTGCAACTGTTAGGGGAAGCACACTGATTGAAACCGCCCACCCTGGCCAGGCATCATAGTAACCATTTTCATGAGTTGTTTTATGACAGGAGATCCTGATAAGGAATACAGAACTAATAAGCCACCACCAACCGGAAGAGTTCAGGAAAGGTCGAGAGGAGACACTGCCTGTCCGTCCACTTCCCAGAATCCCTTTCGCTAGCATCCATCTTGGCTGAGTGATGCGTGCACCACCAGCAAAGACTCTGAATTAGAATGATTGGCCAAAGACTACCCGGAAACTAATCCCATCACCATAAAACCCAAGACTGCTAGCCACGCAGCAGAGCAGTTCTCCTGGGTTCCCTTACCTACTGCTCTCCACCCGGGTGCCCTTTCCCAATGAAATCTCTTGCTTTGTCAGCATGTGTCTCCTCGGACAATTCATTTCCGAGTGTTAGACAAGAGCCCAGTTTCGGGCCCTGAAAGGGGTCCCCTTTCCTGCAACACAACTACTGAGCCCAGGAGCTGCAACTACTGAGCCCGCGTGCTGCAACTACTGAAGCCTGCACGCCCTAGGGCCCGTGCTCCACAAGAGAAGCCACCGCAATGAAAAGCCCGAGCACCCCAACTGGAGAGTAGCCCCCACCCACCACAACTAGAGAACAGCTCACACAGCAACGAAGACACAACACAGCCAAAAATAAATAAATAAGTAATAAATATTTTTAAAATGTGTACTCCATGCTAGCCCCTATGCTAACCGCTTTCCTTGTATTAATATTGCTCCATTTAATTCCCTCAACAACTCTAATAAGGTAAGTAGTAGTATTATACTATTTTACAGAGGATAAGATTGAGGCAGGGAATTTCCCAAGGTCACATAGCTAATATGGTACCTGAGTCCAAATCTCTGTGACAGGAATGATCATAGCCACGCTAGCAGTGAAAATGGATCAATGACTTTACAATTCTCTACTGTCACCTGTTTTCAGCTTAGTATACTATACTACATGCATAAATGAGTTAGATTCCTTAATTATCAAGGGCTGTTTAGGGAAATTTTACAACTTAATATTTACATGGTTTGGACTAATGCTTTACATACTCAGGTGTTCCTTAAATACTGGATGTTGATTTGGGGTGTTCCAAATTTGAAGACATTTTCAATACTTTGCTGTCACTCCCCATTTTTCCCCAATACTAATATAAATTAAACTGATCTGCTTTAAACCTTCTATACAGATGAAAACTGAAAATAACTTATTTGTAACTGCTTAGAAAACCCAGTTGATCAGAATCTATCAGCCACATGAGGTGCACTGAAGCTAATGAAGCTTGTGGTAAGCATGGGTGCCTGGCCCTACCCCACAGGGGTCAAGGTTCTGGCCTGCACAGCCTGGCCTGAGCTCATCCAATGCTGGCAGAAGTCAACCTCTGTGTCCCCATATCTCGTTGAAAGTTATCTGTCCTACAGTTCACTCCCTCCCTAGCTACCAGTCAACTACACCTGCAAAATTAATTCCTACTACTGTCCTAGTTGGAGAAGGAAATGGCAACCCACTCCAGTATTCTTGCCTGGGAAATCCCATGGACTGAGGAGCCTGGCAGGCTACAGTCCACGGGGTCGCAAAGAGTCAGATATGACTGATCGACTTCACTTTCTTAAGGCCACATACCTGACAACTGCCTAGGTTGAAATCTTTTGAGCATTAGTGAACAAAGAGTATCAAATAATGTAAAGAATTTTCAAAAATAGAGTGAAAAAACAAAATAAAAGTTTCTCCACTTTTACACTGCTGAGAGGAAGAGAAATTTGAAAATACAATCTTGTATTTGTGTCTCTATATTCCTCACTCCCACTTCTACCTCTGAGGAACTCCAAGTGTGAATTGGTAAAGCCCAATGACATGAGAAAAGGTTAAATATTTACCATACAAGAGGGAAAAGAACGATGAATAACAAAGAACCTCCTAGTACACTGCACTCGGAGAAGGCAATGGCAACCCACTCCAGTACTCTTGCCTGGAAAAGCCCATGGATGGAAAAGCCTGGTAGGCTGCAGTCGATGGGGTCACAGAGAGTCGGGCACAACTGAGCGACTTAGCAGCAGCAGCAGCAGTACACTGCACTAGGAAGAATAGAGAAAAATAAAAATAATTGTAGATAACATTAATTGAGCATTAATTTGTCCCAGGCAAAAATTAATTTTCTAAATGCTCTTTGCATGCATTTGCACATGGGGATTAAATTAGGTAAGTGAAGTAGGTACAATTATTAATCTAATCATACAAATAAGGAAGCAGGACTTAGGGCATTTGCTGGAGTTATACAACTAGTAAACTATGAACCCCAGAGCCCAAGAACTTATCTACTACACTATAAGAAACAGATTAAATCTGCGTCATTTCCTTGGAGACTAACAGGCAAACATGGGGTGAAAAATCCATTGACTGGTTCACCCATTTAACTAACAGACGCAGTTATGTACACTTCTGGAAGTTTCCAAGTTTACAGAAGCAGATTCATTGTGCTACTGTTACGCCACTGAGTTCAGGGTGAGTTCCCGAGGGTAAGAATCTGGACATCTTAGAGGTTAAAAGGACTGAGCCAATCTTTTCAGATTCTTAATTTTTTTTTTAATGAAAGAATAAAAAAAAAAAAAAAAACCCGAGGTTACAGGAACCTTGGTAAAGATTTACATAAAAACAAAGTAATGTTTTTAACATACCCAATATGACAGTGTGTTTTAAACCTCATTTTGGTGATAACCGCGTAGGTCCAAGAGTAACACTGTGTGACTTTTGAGGTCCGGCCACTTGCTTCTTGGCAACCCTGTGACAGGCTCCAGTGAAAACTCAAGTCACCTCCACTTAAGCATCGGTTTTCTTTGTAATTTGCAAACGCGCAGGAACAGCTCCAAGAGTCTCGGGCGACTGTCAACTTCCAAGCGGTGTCGTGGGAAAAGCAGTCGCGGCCTCGGAAGGCCCTCGGAACCAAAGCGCCGGTCTCCACCTGTCGGGGACAGCGTTTCCAGAGCACCGCGGGGCGGGGCCAGGCCAGTGGAGCTGGATTCACTGCAATCGATTAGAGCTGCCCGGGTGCCCGAGGGCGCGCAGAGGCCCGGTCGCGAGCTGCCAGACCATGCTGAGCAGAGTGTGCGGCCGGTTCGCATCAGCGCTGCGAGGGACACGCGCGCCGCCGTCCGCGGTCACCCTGAGGTGTCTGCACGCGTCCAGCTCGCGGCCGTCCACAGATAAGAGCGAGAGGACGGAGAAACCGCCCCGCGCCTTCGACCAGGCCTTGTTGGAGTTTCTGGTGTGTCCGCTCTCTAAGAAGCCGCTCAGGTGAGATTCGCCCGCTGCTGGTTTTCCTTCGTGGCCTCAATCGAGGGGAGTGGACAGGTAGACCGCATGGCCGTTTACAGCCATTGAGGAGTCTTTTAGGTCACTCTGGGTATTCCTTGCTGCCATTTTTTGGACCTGGGCCCGCCAGCTCCCAAATCTTCCCTCTGCGGGGGGAAGGGAGACAGGAGACCGGAGGGGAACCGAGGCCTCCGAAGCCAAACCGCCGACCCGCAGGCTTGGGCCGAGGCGCATATTGGTTAGTCACTGGCTGCGCATTAGAATCGCCAGTTGCTACTGCTGTGTTCAGTCGTGTCCGACTCTGCGACCCTTTGGACTGTAGCCCACCACGCTCCTCTGCCTACGGAATTTTCTAGTCAAGAAGAGTGCAGTGGGTTACCATTTCCTCCTCCAGGGGATCTTTCCCACCGAGGGCTCGAACCCGTGTGTCCTGTCTCGCCTGCGCTGCTGGCAGATTTCCAGGCACCACCCAGGGCGGAGTGAATCGGAAGGCCTGGAGGCGGGGCCTGAGCCATTGTGTATTTTCTTAAGAGGACCGCAAGTGTTTCTCACGTAGAGCCAAGTTTATGAACTATTGGAAACCCAAGGCATTCAGATTTTTAAGCCAAGATGATGAAAAATGTAGTAGCTTCCAGATTCTTGGGGAAATGCCGTGTACGATCTTAAGCATGTAAACTACGTGTGCTGCCCTTTGGCTTTTAGTCCTCAACTAGCTGGGTTTTTTGGTTGTTTTTTTTTTAGGCCTTCTTAACCTTTAACCCAGAGTGTTGAGGATTAACAGCCCTAGTGTCTCAGGCTACTAAAACTGAACATTCACAACACTAGTAAACACCGAAATGTTATCAGTAGCAGTCTTTGGGTGGTAGGTTGCTAGTAATCTTTATTTTCATCTTTTTCATTTCTTTTTCTGAATATTTTTCATAATGAACATATTGCTCATTCAGCTTTCTTAAACCTTGAAATTATCACTTGATCTGCTTTTTGGCTAATTGTGTAAATAGCACACTCACAGACCTAATATTCAGAAGTTTCCTCATTTTTGCCTTCTCTTTCTCAGACTTGTGTATTTTGATGTTTCAGTGGTTTCTCTTTTAGTGGGTCAATAAGGCTGCTCTATTAAGCATGTATTCTAAAACGAAGAAGTTGAAATTTCCTCTAGTCTGTTCCAGTAGTAAATTAATGGGGCTTGTTTGGGATTGAAAAGAGTAATGAAGGGATATTGGGATGAAAAGGGCAAGATCTTTTCTGACTGGTATTTTAGAAGATTAAGGCATAGCTTGAGGATAAAGTGAAAAAAGAAAATGAGAGAAACTGACTAAAATGGGAACAATTAAGAGATTTATTTTCTAAGAGAAATAGTTCGATTGGCTATTACTGCTTTTAAAATGAAAAGCAGTCTAATTCTGCTTTTCTTGGATTAACTCCATGTTTAGAATTAGATAAATGTTACTGTTTACTGAACATGAAGCTCTTCCAAGCATTTTGTTTTCCATGATTCATTTTGGTTTTTTTTCCCCCTCAGATATGAAGCATCGACAAATGAATTGATTAATGAAGAGTTAGGCATAGCCTATCCAATTATTGATGGGATTCCTAATATGATACCACAGGCAGCTAGGATGACACATCAAAATAAGAAGCAAGAAGAAGTGGAGCAGCACTAGATCATACTTAAAAACAGCACACACAACTAAATATTCTAAATACCACCTACCTTGTAAAAAGTCAGAGTGGCGGGTAATAAGTGGAGGAGAAGGATGTTTCTGTCTCTCCCTACGTTGACTGTCCTGATCCCACTGGTGTCTTTAGCAGGACTGTTTTACTCAGCCTCTGTGGAAGAGGACTTCCCTCAGGGCTGCACTAGCACCACCAGTCTGTGCTTTTACAGTCTGCTCTTGCCGATCACCATACCTGTTTATGTGTTCTTCCACCTTTGGACTTGGATGGGTATTAAACTCTTCAGGCATAATTAACACAGCCAGAGCCAAGATGGTATATCCTAATGATATGCTTGAGTGCCTGTCTCTGAAAGCTCATCTACATGGAAATACTGGAAACCGGCTTAATTTACAGGAAAGATGCTTTGCCTAGGTTTCTGTCAGGGGTCTAGGTCTATGGGAGGCTTAAGCTGCAGAGGCATCTTTACTGTACTTTGGTTCTGCCCTTGTTTTTTGAAGGTTCTCATTTATACCTGGGGTATCAGAAGGAACATTTCAACAAAGTGTCTTGTTGGAAATTAACAGCCCCAACCATCACTTGATGGCTTACCCATTCATAATTAAAAGTTACTATTTTGAAATTTTATGTTTAGATTCAAAGTCTTTGGTAATGTCACATGTTAATGATGACTAATTCCAAAGGAGCTATGTTGGAGTAACTGTAGAGAAATGCATTTGAACTAATGTGATATAAAACTATAATAAAATGGAAACTTCATGGACTTGGCAAAATTCTGAGTTTTTAAAATCACCATCATTTCTTTGGCATCAAATGCTTACATTAATTTTAATAAAATAATAAAAAGAGATTGACACTTGCCATAAAGCAATTTGCAGTTTTGTGTTTTCTCCCCCTCCTTTGGTCACAAGAGTGTGATTCTAAGAAAGGGGAAATGTAAAATATTCTGAATTTCAAACTGTAGGCTATGTTTAGAGAGACACTTAACTACCCAAAGTAGAAAAATTACCCAGGAAAGTATGTGCTTCTGGGGGTAGAGGTGGGGTTGAAAGGCTTGAAAATAGCTGATTGTGTCCTAGAGTTTAGTGTTATGCCTCACATTTCAGTTCATTTTCCTGCCATGGACCTATTTAGCAATACTAAGAGCATGAGCATTTGACATATTAATAGTTCCTGACTTTCCAGAACTTTCAACAAGACTGATTAGTAACTATTTCAGAGGTGCAACATGTTTCAGTAGTTACCCCAAAGAAACCTAAGAACTGAATATAACTTTAATTGATTCTTAATAGAATCTTAAAGCAGTTTAACAGAAACTTTAGTGATTCTCCTCCTTCAAAAGAAAATTAAAATTAGTTTAGATGTGTTTTCTATTGCATAAGTTCATTGTATATACTCTAGTACAAGTCTTGTTTTAAAAATTACTCTCATGGCAATATACAAATAACACAGAAGACTGAATGAGGGACCCATCGCTTCTGGAAATGGTATTACTCTTTAATTTGCTCTGTGAGACAATTCTGATAAAGCAAGCACTGTATTCTAAAAAGTCAATTTTAGCTTTTTTAAGCTAAGCATTTTACCATATTAGAGGAAAGTGAGTAGCAAAGCCCTGGGGGACTACAGTATGAACTCCATCCTTTCACTAGTATTTAGTTAGCACAAAGTATACACTAGGTACAATTCTAAACATATTACACAAAATCTCATACTCTAAGGGGTAGGGTGGGCAATCTAACAATTTTACAGATGAGGAAACTAAAGCACACAGATTAAATGGTTTACCCAGAGTAACGGACAAAAACTGAAGTTGAAACCACTCAGGAATGCAGTTTTGGTCTGTCTTCTGAATCACTGTAACAGTACTGCTTTATTTTGAGCAAACTCATCCTTTCTATTTTCAGGAAAAATAGAATGAGGTATCAAAATGCTTGGATTCTAATACTTAGTCAAGCCTGATGACCTTTGTGTTTTCCTAAGTATATTGTTGCACTGTAAACCCATCATGGAAATACTGCTGATTCTTGCACTGATTGGAACTCTTCCCCACTCATTCCCACCCACAGCCGCAGTAATTAGCTTACTTCACAATGGCAGGGACCTCTTGCCTCCTCGGAGCCTCTTAGCAAGACTATGTTCCCTACTGTCCTCACTGCATCACTGACAGGGATCATCTTTAATACCTATGAATAAGCTCCTTACCACCAACTTTCTAAGTGGGGATTTTCCACCCTGAGGGAGCAAGAAAGGACTTGTCATGACCTACTTTACCTTTTCATTTTCTTCCATTCCTGCAGAGTGGGCTTTTAAGGAAGCCTCTCTGAACAGATCCTGCCCATCTGTGACATGGAAATGATACCAACTTTCAGGCCTGGTAGGAGTTTTAAATGATGCAGGAAATACAAAATTACCTGTTACAGCCAAAAGCCATAGTAGATTCTCACTACTATGTGCAGTTATGGAGGGAAAGGCCTGTTCCCTTTTCTGTTTTGCCCAGCTTCCTGAAATTCTCCATTCGGAAGTGACTGCTGTTTTATGCACAAGCCACTAGGTGGCACTCTCAGCCAACTCACTGGCAGGTGTCTCAGGACACTGAAAGACTAGCTGGGACATTGAGCTAGATAGCCATATCCCACAAACTTAATTCACTCTCATGGCATGTGCTGGACAGCCATGATAGCTGTAGTGAATCCTGACAAATGCTGGGATAACTCATGCAGAGAGGGAGGTGGAACTGAAGGCAGGAGGTGAGGAAGCAGCAGCAGGGGTGGGGGTGGGATGAGACAAGGGTTCCAAGTGGAAGAAAAACCATGTTGAGGAAACTGAGCTCGTCACAAATGACTAGAACATGGTACACTATATATGCAAGGCCGTGGTGGGAGACCGAGGCACATCAGGTTGGATTTTCAAACTAGAATAACCGTGTTAATAAAATTGGACATTATTGCTTGATTTTAAAGTTGTTTTGCTATATGCAGCTGATAAACACTTCCTAGAAAAAGAAAAAAAAAAGGTCATGCAAATTTTCAGGGGTTTTGTGTGTTATGGACCCCTAATGTGGCAAGTGCTCACATTTGCACTAATACTGTAGCCACCAGTCACATGTAGACACTGAGCACTGGAAATGTGGCTAGTATGACTAAGGAATTGAATTTTAAATCTCAGTTAAGTAGCTACAAATTACTGGACAGCATAGCTCAACACTGTTTCTCCCATTACTACCAATGAAAGTTTTCTCTCTTCAACATTCAACAACTAAACCTCATCTACAGCAGGGAGTCCATCTTCTTCAACAGTACAGATCTACTTAGGTTTCTGCGTGTGTGCTAAGTGGCTACAGCTGTGTCTCTTTGCGACCCTATGAACTGTAGCCTGCCAGGCTCTTCCATCCATAGGATTCTCCAGGCAAGATACTGGAGTGGGTTGCCATGCCCTCTTCCAGGGCCATCTTCCCGACCCAGGGATCAAACCCGTCTCTCCTTAGTTTTCTGCATTGGCAGGCAGCGTCTTTACCACTAGCACCACCTGGGAAGCCCACCTAGGTTTCCAGCCTTACAGTGTTGGTCTAGATACAAAGAGGTCAGCTGAGAGAGGACTGCAGTGATGGGACAGGAGATGATAAGAGCCTAAACTAAAGCACTGGCAGTGGGCATAGAGGAAGATGAACAAGAATTGTCAAAACCTGATTTTTTTAAATGTGGGGATGAATTGGAGGAAGGAAAGATGGTTGAAGGAGGTGTTAGTGGTACCATTTTAAGCTGCAGAATACAGGAAAAATGATCATATTCTTAAATGTTGAGCTGAAGGAGCTGAGAAGTATGCAGGTAGACACAGGCTACGTAGGAAAAATGGCTGTGGTGCTGTATTGTCAGTTCCTGTCGGACAGAGAGAGATCTGGGTATCATCAGCATGGAAATAACTGATGCCACAGCAATAAGAAGGAATATGTGTAGAGTGAGAAAAGATGACTAGATGAGCACTTAAGGTCAAGAAGTATAAGAGAAGCATGCAAAAGAAATGGGAAAGCAGCCACGAAAAAGAAAGCCTAGCAGTTCATTAAGAGTTTTGAGGAGAAAGGAGTCAATAGTTTCAAATGCAATACATATATTTAAGATAGAAATGTGCAAGTTTCCATTGAAATTTGCAACAAGAAAGTCATCTAGGTAACTAGAGCAGTTTGACAGGGATAAGAACCACTTAAGCCCTGGACAAACTACCCAGACATTTATGAGAAAAAACCCTTCTGTCTCAATGTACTGTGTTTCTCAATGCACTTGTTTTAACAGCCTAATCTATATCATTGCCAATACATTTTACAAGCAAAAATAGGAATTCTAAAAAAGCAGGTAAACACAGTGAACAGTCAGCAAGATTTTTATGTTAATTTTTAAGTTAATTTTATTTTTGAAAACATTTCCCAAAAGGGGTGAAGAGTGTGAGGTAGGTAGCTCAGCCAAACCCTCTGTTGTTGTTGATGGCTGTCTGGAGTGCTTCTTCTACTCTTTCCATTGTAGAATATTTAGGGAGGTAGAGGACGCTAAAACATGTCTGTGCTCGTATGGGATCTTTTTCATTCAAATTTTCAGGACAGCAAAATGTTATTTTCATGTTCTTTAAACCTTTTATTTGAATTCTGTCAGTTCCTGTAAGAAATACTAAAAAAAAAGAAGAAAAATGAGTGCTATCTGCTTCACAGAAACCAAAAGTTATATAGAGAAAATGTGTTTATTCAAAAACACTAACTGAGGGCCCGTGTGCTTTGGACTGCGTTGGGGACCACTGTCAGGACGAGTCTGACACAGTCACTGCCCTCACGCGGCGTACAGGCTGGCTGGGAGAAAGCTGCAAGGGGGAGGCACGAGGTGTGCTCTGGAACACAGAGACGAGGGAACTGTTTGGCTGAACAAACACTTCCTGCAAAGCATTTTAAGACTGGAAAGGTGGGTTGGGTTTCTGGAGAAGTCTGAATACCTTTAAACATCCATGTTATCCAAAGAAAAAAAGAAGATAAATGTTTCTCAAAAATAAGTAAGGAAATTGAGTAAGAAAATGAGAGAGGCAGTCATTTAAACAAGTCTCAGGAAAAGCGTTCAGTTCAGTTCAGTCGCTCAGTCATTTCTGACTCTTTGTGACCCCAAGGACTGCCGCACACCAGGCTTCCCTGTTCATCACCAACTCCCAGTTTACTCCAACTCATGTCCATAGAGTCAGTGATGCCATCCAACCATCTCATCTTCTGTTGTCCCCTTCTCCTCCTGCATTCAATCTTTCCCAGCATCAGGGTCTTTTCAAATGCATCAGTTCTTCCCATCAGGTGGCCAATGTATTGGAGTTTCAGCTGCAGCATCAGTCCTTCCAATGAATATTCAGGACAGATCTCCTTTAGGATGGACTGGTTGGATCTCCTTGCAGTCCAAGGGACTCTCAAAAACCTTCTCGAACATCACAGTTCAAAAAGCATCAATTCTTTGGCGCTCTGCTTTCTTTATAGTCCCAAATCTCATATCCATACATGACTACTGGAAAAACCAAAGCTTTGACTAGACAGACCTTTGTTGGCAAAGTAATGTCTCTGCTTTTTAATAAGCTGTCTAGGTTGGCCACTGCTGAGTTTTCCAAATTTGCTGGCATATTGAGTGCAGCACTTTCACAGCATCATCTTTTAGGATTTGAAATAGCTTACCTGGAATTCCATCACATCCACTAGCTTTGTTCATAGTGATGCTTCCTAAGGCCCACTTGACTTTGCATTCCAGGATGTCTGGCTCTAGGTGAGTGATCACACCGTCGTGATTCTCTGGGTCACGAAGATCTTTTTTGTATAGTAGTTCTGTGTATTGTTGCCACCTCTTCTTAGTATCTTCTGCTTCTGTTAGGCCAATACCACTTCTGTCCTTTATTGTGCCTGTTCTTGCATTAAATGTTCCCTTGGTATCTCTAATTTTCTTGAAGTGATCTCTAGTCTTTCCCATTCTATTGTTTTCCTCTATTTCTTTGCATTAATCACTTAGGAAGGCTTTCTTATCTCTCCTTGCTATTCTTTGGAGCTCTGCATTCAAATGGGTATTCTTTCCTTTTCTCCTTTGCCTTTCGCTTCTCTTCTTTTCACAGCTATTTGTAAGGCCTCGTCAGACAACCATTTTGCCTTTTTGCGTTTCTTTTTCTTGGGGATGGTCTTGATCACTGCCTCCTAGACAATGTCACGAACCTCTGTCCATAATTCTTCAGGCACTCTATCAGATCTAATCTCTTGAATCTATTTGGTCACTTCCACTATATAATCATAACGGATTTGATTTAGGTCACACCTGAACAGTCTAGTGGTTTTCCATACTTTCTTCAATTTCATCTAAATTTGGCAATAAGGAGTTCACGATCTGAAAAAGCACCGAGTAGGCATAAAACAGATCAAAGTCTGAAGGTGAGTTAAAACCGTGCAGACAAGTGATGGTGTACAGATTGGCTCATCCCACGGGGCCTGGGTAACTGAATGATGATACAACTACAGAAGTCTCAATATTTAGCTGAAAGAAACCAAATGTCCAACAGGCAGAATTGAAAATGTCAGGATAAAGATCTATATTAACTTTTTTTTATACTGGGACAAGTATGAAAGGACAAGTAAAGGACACTCCACTGGACTATGAATGACTCTGACCTCGCAGGCAAGTGACGCCTATGAACAAGACTTCTTTATCCCACAGCAAGGACACACCTGTACAGATTTCCTCCTGATATAACACTCACCAAGGAACTTTTTCTTTTCCTCCAAAGTCAATTTGTGTAAAGCTTTCCAAAACATCACTATGGTGGGATGTGAACTGTCGTATCCATGTTCATAATGTGCATTCTATAGAAAAATGCAAAAAAAAAAAAATTCAAGAAACAAACAAAATTTTAATTTAAACCACTTGGCATTTATGATGTACCTTTTCAAATGTTTCCCAGTCGTAATCTGTATTTCCGATAATCACGTCCTTGAGTTCTTCGGGATGGAAAAATTCAATAATCTCCTTGTCACACACTTTGTAAAATCCTCTTTGGAACTCCTCATAAACTGCCTTTACAGAGATGTTGAAGATGTAATTGACATACTTAGAAACATAGTCTCTCCTTTAATGAAACAAAGAATGATTTCAGATTACAGCAATACTCCAAACAAAACCGGGGGAGGGGGTGAAAAGAATGATATAAAGGAAGAGATGGTGACCTTGGGGTCTGCCTGGTGGCTGCTGCAGAACCTTCTCCTATAAATAAGGGGAAGATGGTCGCCTGCACCATCTCCACACAGCTGCTGGTATGCAGGGCCCTTATTCTCGAAGAAGGGTCCACTGTGCCACAAGGGGTTTAAGATCCACCAGTGTACTATTACTGGATAAAGCACAAGAGCTTTGGAAGCCTGGCAGGGCAGCGCCCCTTCACAGAGACTCCGGGCTGGCCTGGTTTGGAACTCTCCTCTTGGAGAAGCGCTGCTGTGATGGTTGGAGCGCCAAGGTAATCGTTCCTGTCACCTCAACAGGCTGTGATAAGCAGAGAGCATCATGCCTTCTACCTGGGTACTATGAATTTTGCTGACACAAACGAAGTCCTCTATCTGGTGTTGAATAGATCTTAGGAACTTTACATCTTTCCCACATTAACCCTTGTGAGCAGCTGTCAACCTCCGGGAGTGGGAGGGAGGGGACTGTCTAGAAATTTGAGGCCAAAATTAATTAGATGGCCTTCACTTGGTCTTAACAAAAGGATTCTAATAAAATATTTTAGAGCAAAATACTCCTACTAATAAAGAGCTAGTTGTTGGTCACTCTTTAGTCACTAAATCGCGTTTCTTTGTGACCCTGTGGACTGCAGCATGCCAGGCTTCCCTGTCCTTCATTATCTCCTGGAGTTTGCTCAAATTCATGTCCATTGAGTTGGTGATGCTATATAACCATCTCATCCTCTGTAGCCCCCCGACCCCTTTCTCCTTTTGCCTTCAATCTTCCCCAGCACCAAGAGAGCTAGAACACCGAAAACTGGTTGCTTACCATGTACAACCAACTTTTAGAGCTGTGGTTTGGTTTTCTTTTTGATATAAATTATCTAATTTAATCTTCATAAAACTGAGGCAGGTTCTTATGCATTTTGGTAATGAGGAAACAGACACAGTGCAAGTATGAGATTGCTCAAAGTCACATGGTTAAGAGAACTGATAGACCAGAAGAGAAAAAATTTGGAAGAATAAATTGTCCCTGCTATCTCTGGGGAATGGGCTTGGGAGACAGGAGAAATTTCCTCTTTTATACTCTTGTATTGTCTGAATTGGTCCGAGTGAGTAATTATTTGTGGTTAAATACAAAAAGGACATTTATATGTCTAGCTATGATGAAGTAGCTTGTAGCAAAGGTTCCCAGGGATAAACTAGAAAAAGCCAGGTAACAAATACAAAAGCTCCAGGCTTTCAAATCGAAGCCAATGTTCAAACAGGCCTCCGGAGCAAGAGAGCAAGGAGGCTCCCTGGGGTGAGCCCAGCACTTCACTTGAAGTTTCTGCCTTTGGGCACACTTGCCAATTCTTTCAGGGGAAGGGGCCAGGCAATCAATAATTCTATGGACAAAATTGAGGTATATTAATTAAATATTCCATGGAGCTAGAAATGTTCCATTTCTTGATCTGCATGCTTATAATTTTGAACTTTTCTATATGTTATAATTCAAAATGTTTTTAAATAAAGATTTTAAAAATTAAAGAAAAACATTGGGCTTTAGGCCAGAATGCTCACTAGATATTTCTTTGCCACTAGGACGAACTATCAGGGGAATATTCTATGATCCCAAACTCTACGGCTTTAAATGGCATCCCATAAGGTAATGGGAAGTCAAGATACCACAGTAAGATTTAATAATATTAACAAAACTAAGTGCCTGCTATGGACTGGGCACCACTGTGAACTAGGTACTGGACAAACAACAGTAAGCAAAACAGACCATGCTGCTGGCATCACACAGCTCCTAAGAGCTGGGGGAAACACTGGCAAGTAAAAATAAAGGCAGATAATGTGTGACGTGAAAAGAAAAAGTAACGCCGGGTAAGGGGATAAAGAGAGGTCAGAGGAATGATCCTAGACAGGATGATAAGAGAAGGTCTCTGCAAGAAAGCCATTTCCATCTCTGCCAGCACCAAACTTGGAGGCACACACATGCACCCAACATGCACTGTTCCTCTGCCTTACTGGAAAATGGTTAAAAAGGAAAATTATAATGACAAGGAATTTTAAGAGCCCAGTGAAATAAACACAGTGTGCAAAAAGTCAGACACGATTAAGCGAGTAATACTTTCACTTTTCAGACAAAACAATTATTTCTTTATACTTACTTGTTAGCCTGGTCAACAACTATCTGACTTCCATCAGGAATTAAGTCTACATCATTTTCATCCCAATGCACCTGTAACCACAAATGAACTCAGTAATCTCCAAGAGAATCCTCAACAATCTACTGTCAACAAAAACACGTTTGAGCATACCTCTTCTCAAGAATCTGTGAAAATGTAAATTTTTGTTATAAAAACCAGCAAGGTGGTAAAAAAAAAATTTACCACATTTATCACAGAGAATGAAAAATAAACTTTTTAAAAAACCTGAATTATCTATTTTAACTGATCATACCAAATAAACTACTAGGAAAATTGCCACATCTCAGTATTCACACAGTACAGACCCAGCGCAGGAGATTTGCAAAACTGTCAAAAATTCCTCCCATCCTGATATTTATGCCATGTGACTTTGCAACAGCTCCCATCAAGAGGGGGCGTCTATTTCTTCAGCTCATGAATCTGAGTGCAGCAGTGTGAAATATTTTGACCAGCAGGACCTGACAGGAGCAAAAGCTTGAAAAGAAGCTGCGTGTTGGGGCTTGCCATCCCTCCTACTTTCTGTAACTCTTCACTCTGTGAAGAAGCCTCAGCTAGTCACTAGGACAGAGACAGCTGTTTCAGCTGCACCCCCTCAACCAACCAGCCTGCTAACCAACAGGTGTGGGAGCAAGGCCACTGTGGTCCACCCAGAACAGTCAAGTCAGGCCAGTCCAGAAAGCCCCCGAACTGTGTTTGCTGTTTTACACCACTGAGTTTAGGTGTTATCTGTTATTCAGTAAAATCTAACTGATAATACACCCAGCTCATGAAAAACAAGGAAAAAATACCTTTTGTACTACTATAATTTATAGTTTGGTTTTTTTATTAAAAGTATATAAATAGTCAACCTGATTATAAAGTCTATAAATTTATACAGTATACAAATTTATAAAGCATATACATTTATAAGATATATAAGTAGTAAAATCAGATTAAATATGAGCTGTAATTTTATTTTTACTGTTACTTACATTAAAATGGATGTGAAATACTTCTTCTAAGTCATCGCCGTCATCATCCAGAAGTGTCTGCAAATTCCTAAAGAACAATCTTATTGTCAATAATCATGATGGCTAGATACATCATCTAAATAAAAGGTCAAGGGCATGCCTGTTCTCAAGGTGGGAGGTCAGGTTTAGTTCATGTCACTTGTTTCTGTATGTTGACAGTCTAACTAGGGCCAGACCTCAGCCAAAAGTGTGAGGTTTGGAGGTTTATTTGTAACTCTGCAGGCCCCCCACCCAATTCCCAGCTCTCTTCCCTCCACCCTAACTACAGTGGTGTCAGATAAGTACCACTAGAAACAACATAACTGGTACAGGTACAACATGGGAGAGCTTCGTTAACTCTTTCTAAAGGGATGCCTGTCATTGGGTAAGGCCTCTGGGAGGAGGTGCAATCAGTTGATTTTTCCCCTGCTAGATTTTATATTACTAAATTTTGCTAAAATCTGGGTCTTTTTTTTTTTTTTTTTTTTTGGCCACACCATGCAGCCTGCAGCATTTCAGTTCCCCGACCAGGGATTGATCACAGGCCATGGCAGTAAAAGCTCCAAGTCCTAACTACTGGACCACCAAGGAATTCTCTAAAATTTTGGATCTTTTAAATAGTATCATGATAAAAACAGACCATGTTTTATTGTGTTTTTTGAGGGCTGAGAGAGACTAATGGGAACTCAGCTGACAAGACTGGATTCCTCATAGATTTGGTTCATGATGCTTTGTCACTGTATGTCCATGGATGGCTTACTTGCTTATTTATGGGTGTGTTTATGAAGAATACTTCCCCAAACAAGAACTAAACCACTGCCAGTATCTTATATCTACGTATAAAGGGTACACTTCTTATCTCACTCTTCTACCACCCCCAGTGTGTTATACACTTATCTACAGTTTGAAGAATACCTTTTCTCTTTGCTAAGGTATCTCTTGATGAACAAAGAATTTCTTTCATCTTACTGCAGTTAATGTATCATTCTTTCCTGTAATGTTGGTATTTTTATGTCTTGCTTTGAGAAATTGCAATAGTGTGAAATAACTGTCCACATTTCCTTCATTTTTACGTTCAATATTTAAGTCCTTAATCCACACAGAGTTGGTTTTGGTTCATGGCCTAAGGTATCTGCTCTCATTTTTTTCCCCCAGATGCATTACTTGAAGAGTACTTCTATTCCCACTGATCTAATAAACTACCTCTAACAAAGTGCCATGTGTATATGGGTCAGGTTCCACACTCTCCCGTCTCATTGGAAAGCCAGCACCAAAATCATACTGCCCTGATTAATACAGCTTTCTAATGATTCTTGATATCTGGTAGGCCAAGTTCCCCATCCTTATTCACCTTACAAACGATCTGTGGATATTCTTGGCCCCTTGTTCACCCATATAAACTTTAAATCAGCTTTTTTTTTTTTTAAGCCTCCTAGGATTAGAATAGCAGTTTTACTGAGTACAGAGATCAGGGATTCTCAAAGTGTAAACTACAACTTCTGGGAATCCCTGAGGCCTTTACTGGGCAGGTGGGGTAGGGTCTGCAAGGTCAAAACAAATGTCATAATAATACTAAGATGTTACTTGCCTCCTCACATTCTGTCATGAGCATGGAGAACATGTGCACATGAGAACAGTTTTCCAGAGGTGATATGATAGCTAGTAGGTGTGTATTCCTATATTTGAAACTCTTTACTTTTAATTTCTACTATCATAAATACTGACAAGTTTACTTAATATAAGCAAAAGCTCTTCGAGGTCCTCTATTAATTTTTGAGAATCTTAAGACCTAAAAGTTTGAGAAATGCTAATATGGATTTAACAGTCTTTACTTAGTTCATCTATATGAAGTTATTTAGTTTAGTAAGTCTTTTTAGACATAAGCAGGATTTAAGTCATTTTCAATGTTTTCAGTAAAAAATAATGACAAATTTACCTCTTTGCCAAATCTGGTGCTTTCAGTATTTTTTTCCTTATTAGTATATAAATATAATGATTAATAGTTGGGATTCTCGAGCTAGATAGCGTTCCACTCATGGTTCTGTCACTACGGGGTCTGAGGCAAATTACCTAACCTTTCTCTGTTTCAGTTTCCTCATCTGTAAAATAGGGATAATAACAGAAGCATACTACTGTTCTCATTCTTATAAAAATCTCCACAGTATTCCACTGCCTAAATATATGAAAAATATTAATTCCCAGAAGGGAATGGCAATCCACTCTGGTGTGCTTGCCTGGAGAATCCCACGGACAGTGGAGCCTGGCAGGCTGGACTGCAGAGTTGGACACGACTGAGCAACAAACACTTTCACTTTCTTCACTTTACTAAGAACATTTAGGTAGTCTACGTATTATGAACTAATACAATGTGCACTAGCAGGCATACATCTTTGCATGATTGTGTATTTCTGAATGTGAAATGTCTAGAGGTACAACTGCTAGGTCAAAGTAGTCTCCCCTTATCCATGGTTTTGCTTTTTACAGTTTTAGTTATCTGTGGTCTACTGCACTGGAAAATGTTAAATGGAAAATTCCAGAATTAAATAATTCATCAGTTTTAAATTGTAGGCCGTTCTGAGTAGCATGATGTAATCTCACGCTGTCCCAGGATATGTGAATCATACCTTTGTACAGTATATCCCACCTGTTAGTCATTTAGTAGCTGCCTCGTGACCACTGTGGTATCACAGCCCTTGCATCCACGTAACTCATTTAATTTAATAATGGCCGCAAAGAGCAAGAGTAGTGATGATGGCAATTGGGATGTGCCAAAGAGAAACTGCAAAGTATACTTTTTAAGTGAAAAGTTGAAAGTTCTCAATTTAATGAGGAGAGAAAAAAATCATATCCTGAGGTTGCTACAATCTACGGTAAGAAAGAATCTTCTATCTGGGCAATTTTGAAGAAGAACAAAGGAACTCATACTGGTTTTGCTGTTGCACCTCAAACTGCAGAGTTCTAGCCACAGTGAATGATAAAGCTAGTTAGGATGGAAAAGGCATTAGATTTGCACATAAGATATTTTGAAATATAGGAAGACTGCATTCTACATTCATATAACTTTTAATACAGTTGTTGTTCACTTGCTAAGTCATGTCTGACTCTTTGCGACCCTATGAACTGCAGCACACCAGACTTCCCTGTCCTTTACTATCTCCCAGTTCAGTTCAGTTCAGTTCAGTCGTCAGTCGTGTCCAACTCTTTGCGACCCCATGAATCACAGCACGCCAGGCCTCCCTGTCCATCACAAATTCCGAGAGTTTACTCAAACTCATGCCCATCGAGTTGGTGATGCCATCCAGCCATCTCATCCTCTGTCATCCCCTTCTCCTCCTGCCCCCAATCCCTCCCAGCATTAGGGTCTTTTCCAACAAGTCAACTCTTCACATGAGGTGGCCAAAGTATTGGATTTCAGCTTCAGCATCAGTCCTTCCAATGAACACCCAGGACTTGTCTCCTTTAGGATGGACTGGTTGGATCTCTTTGCAGTCCAAGGGACTCTCAAGAGTCTTCTCCAACACCATAGTTCAAAAGCATCAATTTTTTGGCGCTCAGCTTTCTTCACAGTCCAACTCTCACATCCATATGTGACCACTGGAAAATCCATAGCCTTGACCAGATGGACCACTGTTGGAAAAGTAATGTCTCTGCTTTTTTTTAATATGCTATCTAGGTTGGTCATAACTTTCCTTCCAAGGAGTAAGCGTCTTTTCATTTCATGGCTGCAGTCACCATCTGCAGTGATTTTGGAGCCCCCAAAAATAAAGTCTGACACTGTTTCCACTGTCTCCCCATCTATTTCCCATGAGGTGATGGGACCAGATGCCATGATCTTAGTTTTCTGAATGCTGAGCTTTAAGCCAACTTTTTCACTCTCCTCTTTTATTTTCATCAAGAGGCTTTTTAGTTCCTCTTCACTTTCTGCCATAAGGGTGGTGTCATCTGCATATCTGAGATTATTGATATTTCTCCCAGCAATCTTGATTCCAGCTTGTGCTTCTTCCAGCCCAGCATTTCTCATGATGTACTCTGCATATAAGTTAAATAAGCAGGATGACAATTACAGCCTTGACATACTCCTTTTCCTATTTGGAACCAGTCTATTGTTCCATGTCCAGTTCTAAGTGTTGCTTCCTGACCTGCATACAGGTTTCTCAAGAGGCAGGTCAGGTGGTCTGGTATTCCCATCTCCTTCAGAATTTTCCACAGTTTATTGTGATCCGCATAGTCGAAGGCTTTGGCATAGTCAATAAAGCAGAAATGGATGTTTTTCTGGAACTCTCTTGCTTTTTTGATGATCCAGCGGATATTGGCAATTGGATCTCTGGTTCCTCTGCCTTTTCTTGAAACCAGCTTGAGTATCTGGAAGTTCTCGGTTCACGTATTGCTGAAGCCTGGCTTGGAGCATTTTGAGCATTACTTTATTAACCTGTGAGATGAGTGCAATTGTGCAGTAGTTTGAGCATTCTTTGGCATTGCCTTTCTTTGGGATTGGAATGAAAACGGACCTTTTCCAGTCCTGTGGCCACTGCTGAGTTTTCCAAATTTGCTGGCATATTGAGTGCAGCACTTTCACAGCATCATCTTTCAGGATTTGAAATAGCTCAACTGGAATTCCATCACATCCACTAGCTTTGTTCGTAGTGATGCTTCCTAAGGCCCGCTTGACTTCACATTCCAGGATGTCTGGCTCTAGGTGAGTGAGCACACCATTGTGATTTTCTGGGTCATGAAGATCTTTTTTGTACAGCTCTGTGTATTCTTGACGCCTCTTCTTAGTATCTTCTGCTTCTGTTAGGTCAATACCATTTCTGTCCTTTATTGAGCCCATTTTTGCATGAAATGTTCCCTTGGTAACTCTAATTTTCTTGAAGAGATCTCTAATCTTTCCCATTCTGTTGTTTTCCTCTATTTCTTTGCATTGATCGCTGAGGAAGGCTTTCTTGTCTCTCCTTGCTAGTCTTTGGAATTCTGCATTCAAATGGGAATATATTTCCTTTTCTCCTTTGCTTTTTGCTTCTCTTCGTTTCACAGCTATTTGTAAGGCCTCCTCAGACAACCATTTTGCCTTTTTGCATTTCTTTTCCATCTCCCAGAGTTTCCTCAAATTCATGTCCATTGAGTTCATGATGCTATCTAACCATCTCATCCTTGGCTGCCCCCTTCTCCTGCCTTCAATCTTTCCCAGCATCAGGGTCTTTCCCAATGGGTCAGTTCTTCACATCGGGTGGCCTAAGTATTGGAGTTTCAGCTTCAGCATCAGTCCTTCCAATGAATATACAGGGTTGATTTCCTTTAAGACTGACTGGTTTGATCTCCTTGCAGTCCAAGGGACATTCAAGAGTCTCCTCTAGCACCACAATTCAAAAGCATCAGTTCTTCGGTGTTTAGCCTTCCTTATGATCCAACTCTCACATTCATACATGACTACTGAAAAAAACATAGCTTTGACTATACAGACCTTTGTCAGCAAAATGATGTCTCTGCTTTTTAATACACTGTCAAAGTCTGTCATAGTGTTTCTTCCAAGGAGCAAGTGTCTTTTAATTTCATGGCTGCAGTCACCATCTACAGTGATTTTGGAGCCCAAGAAAATGAAATCTGTCACTGCTCTCACTTTTCCCCCTTTTATTTGCCATGAAGTGATGGGACCAGATACCATGATTTTCATTTTTGAATGTTGAGTTTTAAGTCAGCTTTTTCACCCCATCAAAAGCTTCTTTAGTTCCTTTTCACTTTCTGCTATTAAAGTGGTATCATATGTGTATCTGAGGTTGTTGATATTTATCCCAACAATCTTGATTCCAGCCTGTAATTCATCCAGCCTGGCATTTTGCATGATGTACTCCACATATAAGTAAAATAAACAGGGTGACAATATACTGCCTTGTCTTATTCCTTTCCTAATTTTGAACCAGT
Organism: Dama dama; assembly: GCF_033118175.1. Taxonomy (NCBI): domain Eukaryota; kingdom Metazoa; phylum Chordata; class Mammalia; order Artiodactyla; family Cervidae; genus Dama; species Dama dama. Next base: position 42,070,776 of record NC_083697.1, read on the forward strand.
TAGTTGTTCTATGTCCAATTCTAACTGTTGCTTCTTAGCCTGCATACAGGTTTCTCGGGAAACAGGTAAGGTGGTCTGGTATTCCCATCTCTTTAAGGGTCTCCCACAGGTTTGCTATGATCCACAAAGTCGAAGGCTTTAGCATAGTCAATGAAACGGAGATAGACATTTCTCTGGAATTACCTTGCTTTCTCTATGATCCAATGAATGTTGGCAATTTGATCTCTGGTTCCTCTGCTTTTTCTAAACCCAACTTGTACATCTAGAAGTTCTCAATTCACAAAGTGCTAAAGCCAAGCTTGAACAATTTTGAGCATAACTTTACTAGCATGTGAAATGAGCGCAACTATACAGTAGTTTGAATATTCTTTGGTATTGCCCTTCTTTGGGATTAGAATTAAAACTGATCTTTTCCAGTCCTGTGGCCACTGCTGAGTTCAAAATTCACTGACATACTGAGTGTAGCACTATAATAGTATCATCTTTTAGGATGTGAAACAGCTCAGCTGGGATTCTATCACTTCTGCTAGCTTTGTTCATAGTAGTGCTTCCTAAGGACCACTTGACTTCACACTCCAGAACGTCTGGCTCTAGGTAAGTGATCACACCATCATTATCCAGGTTGTTAAGACGTTTTTTTTGTACAGTTCTTCTGTGTACTCTTGCCACGTCTTAATCTCTTCTGTTTCTATGAGCTCCTTACCATTTCTGGCCTTTATTGGGCCCATCCTTGCATGAAATATTCCTTGGTATCTCCAATTTTCTTAAAGAGATCTCTAGTCTTTCCCATTCTATTGTTTTCCTCTATTTTTTTTTTTTAAAACAGGTCTTCTTATCTCTCCTTACTATCTCTGGAACTCTGCATTCAGTTGAGTATATTTTCCCTTTCTCCCTTGCTTTTCATTTCTCTTCTTTCCTCAGCTATTTCTAAATCTCCCTCAGACAACCTTTCTACCTTTTTGCAATTCTATTTCTTTGGAATGGTTTTGGTCACTGCCTCTTGTACAATGTTACAAACCTCTTCAGGTACTTTGTCTACCAGATCTTATCCCTTCAATCTATTCATCACTTCCACTGTATAATCTTTTTTTTTTCCCCCACTGTATAATCTTAAGGGATTTGATTTAGGTCATACCTGAATGGCCTAGTGGTTTTCCCTACTTTCTTCAATTTAAGCCTGAATTTTTTGTAATCATGAGCTGATGATCTGAGCTACAGCCAGCTCTAGGTCTTGTTTTTACTGACTGTATATAAGAGCTTCTCCATCTTCAGTTGCAAAGAATATAATCAATCTGATTTCAGTATTGACTATCTGGTGATATCAATGTGTAAAGTCATCTCTTATGCTGTTGGAAAAGAGTGTTTGCTATGACCAGGGTGTTCTCCTAACAAATCTCTGTTAGCCTTTGCCCTGCATCATTTTGTACTCCAAGGTCAAACTTCCCTGTTATTCCAGTTCTCTCGACTTCCCTATCTTTGCATTCCAATCCTCTATGATGAAAAGGACATCTTTTTTTGGTGTTAGTTCTAGAAGGTCTTGTAGGTCTTCATAGAACTGGTCAACTTTAACTTTCTCAGCATAAGCAGTTAGGGTATAGACTTGGAATACTGTGATGCTGAATGGTTTGCTTTGGAAAAGAATTGAGATCATTCTGTCATTTTTGAGACTGCACCCAAGTACTGCATTTCAGACTCTTGTTGACTATGAGGGCCACTTCATTTCTTCTAAGGGATTCTTCCCCACAATAGCAGATATAATGGTCATCTAAAATAAATTCACACATTCCCATCCATTTAGTTCACTGATTCCCAAGATGCTGATGTTCACTCTTGCCATCTTCTGCATGACCACGTCCCATTTACGTTGATTCATGGACCTAACATTCCAGGTTCCTGTGCAATACTGTTCCTTATAGCATCAGACTTTAATTTCACCGCCAGACACATCCACAACTGAGAGTTATTTCCGCTTTGGCTCAGCCTCTTCATTCTTTCTGCAGTTATTAGTAACTGCCCTCCATTCTTCGCCAGTAGCATATTGGACACCTTCCAAGCTGGGGGGCTCATCTTCCAGTGTCGTATCTTTGCCTCTTCATACTGTTCATGGGGGTTCTCACAGCAAGAATACTGGAGTGATTTGCCATTCCCTCCTCCAGTGGACCACATTTTGTCAGAACTCTCCACTATGACCCATCCATCCTGGGTGGCCCTGCAAGGCATGGTTCATAGCTTCATGGAGTTATACAAGCCTCTTTACCACAAGGCTGTGATCCATGAAGGGATATTGTTACAACTGTCCTATTTTATTATTTGTTATTGCTGCTATCATAGTGTGCCAAATTTACAAATTTTTTATCATAAGTAGTAGGTATGAATATGAAAAAACATGTATGTATAGGAAAAAACGGCATGTGTGTGTATCTACATGTATATGTGTGTACACTATCCATGGTTGCAGGCATCCATTTGGGGGCCTGGAATGCATCTCCTGCAAACAAAGGGGAACTACTGTACTGCCACAGTATTCTCTGAAAAGGAGTTACCACTTTATACTTCCACTAACAATTCCCAAAATCAGAGTGAACCTTTTCCCAAATCCTTGCTGATACTATATAGCATCAATATTTCCAAACTCTGCCAATGTGAAATCACATTAGCCTCTCATTTTAATACGTATTCTATGGTCACTAGGGAGACTGATCATCTTTTTAAAAAAAATTTTTGGACATGCCGCACAGCATGTGGGATCTTAGTTCCTGGACCAGAGATCAAACCAGCACCCCTCTGCATTGGAAGCGTGGAGTCTTAACCATTACGCCACCAGTGAAGTCTGAAACCAATCATCTCAATTTATGAGCCATTTCTATTGCTTCCTTTGTAGGTTACTTTCTTATATACTCTATCAGCTTTTCTAATGGATATACAGGAACACGACACAGCAGGGATATTAACTCTTCCTATTATATGTTACCAATATGTTTTGTGAGGTAGTGGCTCACCTTTTAACTTAGAAATAAGGTTTCCTTGTAAAGGTAATGACATGAAACAACTATTAAAATAAACATCACTTGCAGGTTTTGCACCAAGGTGTACTTGTGCTCTGTCGTGACTGTTTGTGTACAAATAAAGTCTAAAGGTTAATACAAGCAGTAAGGGCTAACTCCGGGCACTTCCCAAGTAGTGGTAGTGGTCAAGTATCCACCTGCCAATGCAGGAGACAGAACAGACTCAGGTTCAATCCCTGGGTCAAGAAGAGCCCCTGGAGGAGAAATTGGCACCTCACTCCAGTATTCTTGCTTGGAGAAACCCGTGACAGAGGAGCCTGGCAGACTTCAGTCATGGAGCTGCAAAGAGTAGGACGCGACTGAGAGACTGAGCATCTGAGCACAGCGCGGCAAGAGCTAACTATACAAAAATCAACTTTTCTTGTTTAGAAAGTTAAATTATTACCTAACAATTCTTGCCTAAGTTAGAATCAGTTTAAAGTACCTAGAATGCTACTATTTTTTTTCCTCTCTTTTTTACTTTATTTTTTTTAATTTTTTTTATTTTTATTTTTATTTTCCAATTATTTTTATTAGTTGGAGGCTAATTACTTTACAATATTGTAGTGGTTTTTGCCATACATTGACATGAATCAGCCATGGATTTACATGTGTTCCCCATCCTGAACCCACCCTCCCACCTCCCTCCCCACCCCATCCCTCTGGGTCATCCCAGTGCTATTGAACATAAAAATACTACTGGAATGTGTATATGTTTAAATATTTATCTAAATATAATTACAAGATGAGATAGTGTTGCTAATTTTCTATACAATGGCAATCATCAGTTCAGTTCAGTTCAACTGCTCATTCATGTCCGACTCTTTGCGACCCCATGAACTTCAGCATGCCAGGCCTCCCTGTCCATCACCAACTCCCAGAGTTTACCCAAACTCATGTCCATTGAGTCGGTGATGACAACCAACCATGTCATCCTCTGCCTTCCCCTTCTCCTCCTGCCCTCAATCTTTCCCAGCATCAGGGTCTTTGCAAATGAGTCAGCTCTTCGCATCAGGTGGCCAAAGTACTGGAGTTTCAGCTTCAACATCAGTCCTTCCAATGAACACCCAGGACTGATCTCCTTTAGGATGGACTGGCTGGGTCTCCTTGCAGTCCAATCATACTACAATATAAATATATTTAAGATACATAAATATATATGAAAAAAGAACTATATTAACTTACTTTCCCAAAACAGGACTGAGTTCTTTCAAGTCTTCTAGTGATGGTGTTTGGTCCAAAAGTTTCTTAAACAAAGCCAGTGGAAAAGGGATGTCGGCAACATTACAATTGAATAGAGAAAGTCCACACAGAAGCCCAAAGAAGAAATAACTCTTCTTTTCAAATTTAGGCTGAAAGGAGAAAAAAAGAACTTAATGTATTATAAATTTTTACCAGTACAATGGCATATTTACATTAAGTGAACCTTTTTCCCCCTTTTAAAATCAAAATCAAATCACAAATTAAAACCAAAAATCTGGAAATAAGAATATTTAGGTTTTATACTTAATCACCAAGTCAATTTAAATCTCTGCCACAGTTTTGGTTACTAAAAGCTTTAACAGGATGGGGATGAGGGGATAGGAGAGATGTTGTTTAAGGGGAGAAACTGCAATGAGTACCAAATAAATCTTAGCGGTCAAATGCAAAGTATAGTGAGTATGGATAATACTGTGCTGTTTAGTCATTAAGTCATGTGCAATTCTTTGTGACCCCATGGACTGTATAACCCGCCAGGCTCCTCTGTCCATGGGATTTCCCAGGCAAGAATACTGGAGTGGGTTGTCATTTCCTTCTCCAGGGGATCTTTCCTACCCAGGGATTGAACCTGGGTGTCCCACATTGCAGGCAGATTCTTTACCATCTGAGCCACTAGGTACCTGCAACAACACTGCATTATAATCATCAAATTTGCTAAGGTAGTAGGATCTTAATTGGTGGTGGTGGTGGTTTAATCTCAAAGTCATGTCTGACTCTTATCTGATCCCTGCCAGGCTCTTCTGTCCATGGGATTTCCTAGGCAAAAATATTGGAGTGGTTTGCCATTTCCTTCTTCAGGGGATCTTCCCAAACCCAGGGATTGAACCCTAGTCTTCTGCTTGGCAGGCGGATTCTTTACCACTGAGCCGCCAGGGAAGCCCAGATCTTAACTGCATGTGTGTGTGCTCAGGCAGGCAGGCAGTCGTGTCTGACTCTTTGCAACTCCCTGGACTGTAGCCTGCCACGCTCCTCTGTCCATGGAAGGCAAGAATATTGGAGTGGGCTGTCATTTCCTACTCAGAGAGCTGCTAATGGGATTCCCCGGTGGCTCAGATGGTAAAGAGTCTGCCTGCAATGCAGACCTGAGTTGGATCCCTGGGTCAGGAAAATCCCCTGATAGCAACCCACTCCAATATTCATAGCCTTTGTCTTTAAATTCATTGAAGAAAAAGAACTAAAACAAAGAATGAATGCCTAAGAAAGGAAGGGCTCATTTTTACCTATACATTCTATAAATGGTCAAAAACACATATTGCTGAAGTTCCCCTGTGTGGACTTGAGAATCTGGGGAAAGAGGACCCTAGTTTAAAGAAAAAAATAATCACCTTTTAAAATTAAAATTTATCTCCATAATTAATATCTCCATAAGCAATAGTTCTTCTCCTAAAATAAAACAGTCTAGACAACCTAATTTTCTATGGTATATCCCCACACCTTTTCTCTCAAGAAATACTTACGCCAAGAAAAGAGGACTTACCCTGACAGGAAACCACATGTAGGAAGCCTCTTCAGGATATGTGAACATTCCATATTCTGGCCGGGTCATTTCTTGAAAGAGACAGTAGAAAAACTCTGCCCTGACTCCTCCAAAATCATATCCAATTTCTCCACTAAATGAAACCTAAAAATACAGAGGAAATAATGCATCACTTCCTGAGCTCTGTATTGCTATGTATTAAATCTCACTTAATAATTATTTGTAGACCCAAGTATTTGGAGATTAATGTACAGCAACTTCTAGAAATGTTTCTCTACTTAAGTGCTTCTCTCCAAGAGGCCTATGAACCCATGAATTCCCAATTCTAAGGACTTGAGTTTCTTCTGTCTCATCTTGATTTCACCAAACTCATTTTACACTTCTGAACCACATCCTCTTTCTTCACACTCTTTTTTCCCCCTAGCTTTCTCTTATGAAGCACTATTTAAGTTTTTATTTCTCTCTTCTTTTTCAAGTTGCTTTAATACCAAAGATTCCTGCAGCTCTATGCTGGGACCTCTGTTCTTCCTCTTACCCTGCCCCTTTATATGGGCAAGCTCCTTAATTTCACTTCTTCCTCTTACCCTGCCCCTTTATATGGGGAAGCTCCTTAATTTCACAAAGCCTATTTTCCCACAAGATCATCAGAAAGATTAAATGGGATAACACAAGTAAAATCCCTCACAGAGTCTGGAAAATGGTAGCTACTTATCAAATGTCACCTAAATTTTAAAAATGGATGAATGAAAATTAAAATAACTGAGTGGACTGGCTGGCTGACACAGGTTAGAATCATATAATGGATTTACCAGGTTTTTAAAAATTATCTATGTGCAAAAATATTGAGAATGCCAGCTCTAACTGCAAACTCCATATTTTTAAAATAGTATCTTGAGCTTTGGTCAAGTCAATCATTCTTTAATCTGAGTAGGACAAGTGATAAATTAACATCTCCCATCAAACCATTCTAATAAATATTATCAGAAAAGTCTTCACTTGTTTTGATTAAGTGGAAAGTCGAGAGCCTGATGTGTGTTTGTGTGTGTTAGTCTCTCAATCTTGTCTGACTCTTTTAGACCCCATGGACTGTAGCCTCTGTCCATGGAATTCTCTAGGCAAGAATACTGGAGTGGGTAGCCTTCCCTTCTCCAGGAGATCTTCCCGACCCAGGGATCAAACCCAGGTCTCCTGCAATGCAGGCAGATTCTTTACCATCGGAGTCACCAAGGAAGCCCCTAAAACCTGATTGTTGGGCTCAAATCCTGGCTCTGATACTTATCAGTTGTTTCACTCTGGGATAAGTTATCTAATAGTTTGTACCTCAGTTTTCCCATCTGTAACAGGAAGAAAAAACAGAACCTTCTACACAGTGTGGTTGAAAGGGTTACACAAGTAGGTGTAAAGCTTTTATAATAGTTCCTGGCATAAGGAAAACATTCATTAGATCTTCTAGTCATTATTATTCTATGTCAAGTATCTATTAGTAAGACAAGTTACACAGCAACTAAACCAAGGATCACTAATGAATGTTCAGGGACACGGTGATACCTACAGTTATACCCTCAGGGAACTATGTAATCAAGAGAGAATGTTCTCTCCTCAACAAAGCAATCTGGGTTCTCATAGGAAAGCAGAAACAAAACTCTCAATTCTCCTCTGTGTCAACCCCATCTCACTGGAAGCTTTAAAAGGTGATGACCAGCCAGGCTTGGTCAGGCCTCAAAAAGGAAATGAATATCTTAGGGCTAGTACTGGAGAGGACAACCATTTCACCTGCTGCTCCTTAGCCAGAGCACAATGGCAGCTTCTCACCTGGAATTCACAGGTAACTGAGGAAAATTAGGGGAACTCCAATACAGACAACTCCAGCGTAAAAGAGAGGTAGTTCCCTCTCTGTAAGGCCCATTGTTATGTTCTTTTACGTTTTCCTTCTCTCAGCAGCAAAAATATTAAGTAAGAATTATACTTTACCATCAACTCCCTCCTCAGATCTTCATTTTCAAATTGATTTAGCTGATCAAAAACATCCTCAATCAAGTGACTCCTTCTGACTATCAGATTAAAGGTGGGCAGTAAAGATAAGGCAGACCCTTCTTGGTCCACAATGCCAGCCAACCTCATACAAGCTCGAAATTTCTTCTCCTGGAAAAAGAAAAATGTTTCATTTCATTTCACCATTGACTCTAAGTAGAAATTTTCAAAGTGGAATAAACCAACTCAGTTTATTATAAGCACATGTCACAAATATTTAGGATAAGAGCTCCAAATACTCCACTGACTATATACACCACATGACTATACAGTCCATGGAATTTTCCAGGCCAGAATACTGGAGAGGGTAGCCTTTCCCTTCTCCAGGGGATCTTCCCAAATCAAGGATCGAACCCAGGTCTCCCACATTGCAGGTGGATTCTTTATCAGCTGAGCCACAAGGGAATCCCAAGAATACTGGAGTTGGTAGCCTATCCCTCTTCCAGTGGATCTTCCTGACCCAGGAATTGAATGAGATCTCCTGCACTGCAGGAGGATTCTTTACCAACTGAGCTATCAGGGAAGCCTATACACCACTGAAGACAGGCTATATATTCAGCATTCACCCCTGAGAGCAAAAGATACATGAGCCGTAGGGAATGAAAAGCTTTGTAGGATCAACTTGGGTGAGCAGGAACATGACCAACTGCAGGATTCTCTGGACCACTGTACCATGTAAATCAGTGGTCCTTAACCATTTTGGCACCATGAACCAGTTTCATGGAAGACAATTTTTTCACAGACCGGGGGTGGGGGGGATGGCTCAGGCAGTAATGTGAGCGATGGGAAATGCCAGATAAAGCTTCCCTTGCTTGCTGGCTGCTCACCTGCTGCGCTGTGCAGCCCGGTTCCTAACAGACCACAGGCCAGTATCGGTCTGCAGCCTGGGGATTGGGCACCCCTGTTGTAAACACAAATATGAACACTTCAGTGACCAAGCTAAAGACCATCAGTCTTTAGCCTGACTAAGGAGCCTGAAGCAGTAAGCTGAAACCTAATACTCTCATCGGGATGAGAAGTTCAGACGTTTAAAAGAGAAGCTAGCTGGAGGATGAGAGACCTCTCTAAAGATACCCTTTTTTAGGGGGGAAATTCAGACTGATTTTAGGGGACAGATAATCTAGGAAGTTAACATGAGAGAGAGAGACTCACAGACTGACATACAGACTGTCCATTTGGAACCAAATGACAATTTGGGATAACATCTGTGTCTCTTGGCAAAACAGAGAGGAAGCAAATGCCAGTTCCATAAAATAATTACTGGAAACTTGTTTAAAATCAAGAGAGAAGAGTTAGAGTTGAAGCAAAATAAAGTTCTTTTATCTTTTTTCCTTCCAATATTCTTTTTTAAATATTTCATCAATGATCTTTCTTGTAACTATTACATCAACTTCCTATTTTTATTATGCTAACTGTATTATGTAAAAGTATCTAGTTTTATGACATATATTTAAATATTATTCATGCATATACATATACAGGCACATATATATATACAGATGCATATACAAGGGTAAAAGTTACTTTTAGCACTTTGTGCAAGGCATTGTTCTAAATACTTTACCTATATTAACAAATTTAGCCCTTATAAAAAATGCAATGAGGTATATTTTCTGAGGCTGTCTCAATTGTTCAATTTTAAGTTCAAAACCACTTTGCTGGATATGCTGACAAACAGAACCAAGTCAGCTGATGACAGTAAGTACGTGTGAAAAGGAAACGCTTTTTACAAAAGTTTATTATGGCACAATCACAGAGTACTAGCCGTTTATTTATTTTGTCCGACTGTGGCTCAATGGTACAGAACCCGCCTGCCAATCCAGGAGACGTCAGAGATGCAGGTTCAATCCCTGGGTTGGGAAGATCCCCTGGACTAGGAAATGGTGACCCACTCCAGTCTTCTTGCCTGGAGAATCCCATGGACAGAGGAGCCTGGTAGGTTACAATCCATAGGGTCACAAAGAGTTGGACATGACTAAAATGACTTAGCACACAGTCATTTATTTGCATCTGAATTTCAAGACTCCTCCAGCACTTCCATTCCCACTACTATGTTTTCCCATTAGATTGGACCTTCCTACACATATTGTTAATCCCAATCAAATCCACATCTGCTTTGCCTCTCTGAGCACCATTCAGAAGACTACTGGCACTATTCTCAAGATAAAAGCCCTGTACCTAGGCCCAAGCGCTATCCTTTATTAATGAGGCCCTAATATGTCTCAAGGCCAACCCAACCTAAATTATGACGGTCTCTCTTGCCTTCTTTATTATAGTATAAGTTCCGTGAATGCTATGACCACCATTGGTTTCACTACTGGGTCGCTCCCTTATCACCCAGCCATTGTGCACTGAAAAAGATACTCATCATTTGATTTGCTAACAAAGACAAAGAAATAAGCAGGCATACCTGTATTTTTAAAAGTGAGTCTGCATACAGTAGTTTTATTTTTGACAGAATATTAAAGATAAATGGAAAACGACTGAATATGACAGGATACTGGACGTCTACTGAAATGTCCTAAAAATGGAAATGACAACAATTTTGATAAATGAAAGGACAGAGAAATCTTACACCTTAGTTCTTAGCCTTAAATCCCTAATGGTTTCAGGTCTCAATACTTATAGCCAAAGCAATCCAAAATGTTGGCCAGTGGTGCTAGGATATATACAATTCTAAGAAAATGTTTTATGTATCAATGAAAGGTACATAAACCTAGTATTTTCATGCTCATTTAATTTGACCATTAATTATGAACTCCAGACACTTTCCCAAAAAGTCTGTTCTGCTCCTACCTTTATTTCTGAAATGTGAATTAGTTTACATGTATTTAGTAAATAGGGGAGTGATGTAATATAGAAAACTGGTTAGCTCAGACCTGATTTTTGCTAGGCAAAGGACAACGTGCTAGTAGAATGAGAATCTTCAGAGAAAAGGAGAAAAAATAGATTAGCTGCTGAACTGGCAGCCAGAGCTCTTTAGCTTTATTTTAATAAAAAAGGAGTAAGTACTAACACTCAGGGAACCCTCACCAAAGTTACAGCCTTATACTATTGGCCCCTGGTGAGTCACCTGCCTCCTATGCCCACCTTAAAAGCAAAGCTCCACCCTCATCTGTTATCTCAGTACCACTGGTCCTCTAATTAGCCTGTGGATAGATTTCTATCCTTAGGTTTTTGTGCATTTTTTATCTTCTCATGGCACTCTCCATGTGATCTGAGCTATCTCCCCAGGTAGCAGGCACTTTTCTATCATAGTTCTGGCTACAAAATTGCAGAGGTTTTGAGGGGCATGCCTTGTTTTTCTCATAAGCCCTACTATTTCTATTGGGCAATTTTGCAGAGTGTAAGAATTTTTGGAAATTCGTACAAAGTTAAAGCACAAGTGCCTATATTAACTTACCAATGATTTATACCCTCTTTAAATATGCCATACTTACTGAGTTCACTTTCCAGGAGGACCTTCTATATGCATCTACATAAAAATCAAGCCGCTGTGCGAGTTCATTTATTTCAAAGATATTTTCAGGTAGTTGACATTTAGTCTTGTTTACCTTAAATAAAATATGACCTGTGAGAAAGTTTTATACATAAAGACAATTTTGCTTAATGGCTATAAATTAGACTACCAGAATAAATAGCAAGTTAAAGATACTTCAATGACCAGAATTTAGTTCTATTCAATTACCCCACTGCCAAAGCCCTCAACTTTCAGGAGCATAAAGAATACCTGTGATTTAATAGTAGAAATTGATGGTATGATGATAAACTTCTACTTACTTTTAATCCCTAGTTTGGGAATTAGATACCACATGTTGTAACTAACCGTTCACATGCTCCAACTAAGATCCGATACCACCAAATAAATATTTAAAAATAAACAAATGAATGAAATTGATATGGAAGAGCCAAATGCCAAAAATAGCCAAGATTCAGTTTAAGAACAAGGTAAGAGTATTTCTTTTAGAAAAATATAAACAATACAGAGCCACATAAAACGACTAACAGTGCAGAAAAGAGCCTGGAAATGAATCTCACACACAGAAACTTGTTTTATGACAGTTTACATCTCCTATCAGTGTAGAAAGGAGAGGATTTCAGTTAAGTGGTGCTAGGTAATTATTTACAAATGGAAAATAATGAAAATAAATTTTCAATTGGTTTAAACGGCAAACTGTGAAAGGCAAAGCTAACTGCAATACTCCCTTCAGACCTGGACAAGACTGACCTCTGCCCTGGGTCTCTGATTTAAAGGTCTTTGCTCTGGCCTTTCTCCAGCCAATCCCCTTCCCACAAGGGGTATGCTGGGCCAAGGGCTGTGTCTATGCAGCCCACATATTCCCATCTACACTGAGCTCGAGAACCCAAGATCTAAGTCCCTGCTCAAATGGCTCCAAGAGCCCCAGGACCTGCACAGGCCTCTCCCTCCACTTGCTCTCTGGGGTGTGGAAGTCACAGGTGAGCACACCCCAACGCTCCCGCGCACCAGGGCTGCTGCTGAAGGTGGGGACAGAACAGAGACAGGAGGTGAGGGGCGCACACATGGCCATGGGACGCCCCTGGTGTGGGATAAAGCCCAGGTAGGAAAAGCAGGGCAGAGGCCCCGGGATGGGCCAGGGCGAGGGTTCATCGGCACCTTTGCTCTCAGTGCAGAACTCTGCAAGGAGCTGGTATTTCTAAATTCAAATCTGGCCTCCCCTGACACTGTGCTTACTCCCTTCAGTCGTGTCTGACTCTTTGCAACCCCATGGACTGCGGCCCACCCGGCTCCTCTGTCCATGGGGATTCTCCAGGCAAGAATACTAGAGTGGGTTGCACGCCCTCCTCCAGGGGATCTTTCCAACCCAGGGATCGAAACCAGGTCTCCCACATTGCAGGCAGATTCTTTACCATCTGAGTCACCAGCGAAGCCCTCCCCTGTCATCAGGAAGGTTTATTTGTCAAGATGGGAGGATAGACTATACTTTATTTCATTCAACAGGTTGTCAGCTAGCTTTCTAACCTTTTATACATTAGACATATGGTACAGAAGCCTCTCCTTGTATTCTCCCTCTGGTCCCAGGGATCATCTCTGTTAGAAGACTATCTGGAGCAGCTCTCAGGGCTAAATCAGGCCCTCTGCTTACTTTGTAAAATTTCACAAATGCCTAAAATAATTACTGTCTAGTCCCTTCCAAAAACGAAGCCCTGCTGATCCCTGATTAAGGTGAATAGTTTAAAACCCTGAAGTGAAAGAAAAGTTTAAAACAAAACAGATGGAGTAAAGATTACAAAGGAATGGATTGACAGTATCATCTACATTAAAATTAAGATTGTGGGTTCATCAAAAACCACCAAGACAAGCTGCAAACTGGGACTTGATATTTGCAACACATATAACTGACAAAGGACTAGTATCCAAAATAAAAGGCACTCCTATAATCAACAGGAAAAATTTGAACATATTTAAATTGAGCAAAAGGACAAGTATTTTACAGAAGAGGAAACAAGTACCGCAATTATAAAGATGAAAATATGCTCTAATGCATTAGAACCAGGGAAAAACAATGAAAATCATAATTTGCCATCATTTCAATGTGGTACTAAAAATACTTTCCAAATTTTAAAGTCAGACATGGGGCAAGAGAATTCTCATCATCTCCTGGAGACAATTTAAACTGGTCCAACCACTTTGGAAGACTGTCACTACCAATAAAGAACAACATAAGTCAATTCAATCAATTCCAGAATTAGGGATGGAAACTAAAAACTAACACTTGATACACAATACATATCTTTTACTATACATATCTGTTAGTGATGAACCCTCTTAATATACATATCTCTTAGGGAGACACCCTCTCCCCCCACCAAATAGAACTGCAAACAGTACATACTACATATCAATCAATACTGGAATGGGAGGGGAATATGTATACCTATGGCTGATTCAAGTTGATGTTTGGCACAAACCAACACAATTCTGTAAAGCAATTATCCTTCAATTAAAAAATAAATAAATTCAAAATTTAAAAAAAACAAAGCAACAAAAAATATGTTCTCTTTATAATATAAAATCCAACATATCTTAGTTACATTAGAGTAAGTACTTTGGGGTTTTTTTGACATGGAATTTTGTTTTATAATTATTTACTATACTCTCTACAATGTTTTTTCACTTTCTGTTTGTATGTTTTGCTTGACAAATTCGAAAAAACACTCTTTTTTCTATTTGTTACACTAAAAGTTGAAAAGTATTTTAAAGTTTTTCTAGTAATTAAAATTTAAATTGGCTTTATTCTTTGTGTACTTTTAGCTTTATGTTTTGAAGCTGCTGCTGTTGTTTTGAAGCTGTTTGGTTTCACAAAAGATAAATATTCATGGTAGTTCATAATTTAGCAATAAAAATAAAGTACATGTAATTTTTGCCTGGATTAAAAAAAATACTGGAATGGGTATTTATGGTACAGACATACTATAAACTCAGGAGAGAAAATGAGTGAAATACAGACAGATGTATTAATCTGGATGAATCTATAAAATGAAACACTATGTAAGCAGTGTATTCTATTCATATAAAATTTGAAAACAGCAAAATTAAACAGCATAGTGTCTAAAGTTACATATAACTATAAAACAATAAGGAATTGTTAAGGGAACAAGTAACTGAAAATCCGGGATCCTGGTTGCCTTCAGGTGAGAAAGTACAACCTGTGAGAGACACACAGGCATTCCCAAAGTACTAGAGATGTTTTCTTTTTTAACATGGGTGGCAGTTACACATGTCTGTTTTGCTACTTGTCTTTAAACTGTACACAGATACTATACACACTCCTTTATATGCATGACTTCACAAAAAACATTTTAAAAAAGCAGTATCAACTTCATGCTTTGTAAGAGTCTGTTTAAGATTCAAGCCAGGTGAAATCAAGAAAATTCTTATTACAAAATAAAGATATATGGGTTTCTAAATCAGCACTTACCCTATACAGCTTTTTCAACATTTCTAGGAGAGCTTTAATGTGACAGTTATTCTCAGAACTTTCAGTCCAAGAATGCAGTTGAGCAACAATGGCTCTTTTAAACATCTGGACCAGATTGATGAAAGCAGATTCTTTCAGAGATGCCCAATATTCCTCTGAGGGATACAAAGGTAGATAACTGTTAGCATGTAATGTTTCTTGGATTCTTAAATGCAAAAAGTAGTCAATATTTTCTTAAGTAGTCACAAAATTATTTTCTAAAAGTAGTCAATATTTTCTAAAACAGAGTATTTCATATGTATTGTAGGTATCAATATAAAAACACATTTGTAATAAACTTTTCAGTAAATACAATTGCAATTGAAAATTTAGATGTCCTCAAAGAATTAAGTTTAAATGAAAGTTTAATGTCCTCAAAACAAACAAACAAACAAACAATGCCTTAACAGTAACAGAACCACAAACTTGATCTAATTAATTTGTGGGGGGGGGGGGGAAGCTAGACAAAATTAATTAGTCACATTTTTTGCCCCAGTGAAATAGCATACAGTATGAAACACCAGATAAAGAACTATTTGATTATGACTTTTTCCACTCTGAGCATGAGTTTTTAACTCTTAAAAACCACCTTTCAGCACTGTGAAAAAGAAAACTGCTTTAAACAACTTCATCACTTACAATATGACTTAAGAAAAATATAAGAAAGGTTTTCCCTGAGCTGAATATGCTGTGTCGAAGACCTCAACAAAGTTTAATCAAGCCCTAGACCTAACTTCCAGTGTATTAGAAACATTGGGAAGAGTAAACAATCAGACAACTCTAGATGTGAAACACTGTACAGAAAAACTGACCCAGGCTCTTCTTTAAAAAAAAATTCTGCAATATGCTTTTTGAGACAAGTGCAGAAATCTAAACATGGCCTAGATACGTGATATGTTGGAATCATGTCTAATCTTATTAGGTGTGATAACAAAGTCATGGTAATACAGGATTCCATATCCTTACGAGATGTGCATGCAAATAATATGGGTAAATGTCTCCAATTTACTTTCATAGAGTTCAACAAAAATGAAACTTAATCTGTACATCAAGAGGGAGATGCTTACACAATATAACTGCTATTGACTCTCAGAGAGTATCTGGGATTCACTGTACTAGTCTTTCAATGTCTGGGAATGAAGTTTTTCTTAATGAAAAGTAGCGGGCAAAGGACCTTGTGACCAAGTCACACATGTATCATTACAAGATTACTAAAAAGTGACTAGAACAATCCATTTTGGATGACACAGTAATGATTACAGCATGTTTAATATGCTAAGAATATAAACTAAAAAACATAAATATGTTTACAGTTATCTACCTAAGTTTTGCTATAACTTTGCTAGGTGTTTCCATTGAGAAGATTGTCATGTATTTTCAAGTGTAAACCATCAATCTTACCCAGAACCCCTGACATCTGGTCATTCATTTTACAAACAGCCTCTGCAAATGGAACCACCAGGCTCTCCCAGTTGCTACTATCATGCATCACAGGACATTCTGGGAGAAGGAAGAAAACTTCTAACGCTTCTTGGTGTGGAGAATGAAATGGAAGATTTTTGAGCAGATTATCCCTGAGACATGACGTTATCTGTAGTCAAAAAGGATCCGGGAAAAGACAAGTCAAACACAGCAGGAACTGGGTGCAGTTACTGTAATAAAATAAAGCGTGGAACCTGGAGTTTCATTCCACCATGAAATTGGAATGATCACTTCATCTTTCTAAAACCCATATTTCCAATTCATCTCATCTACCCTCCCAAGTACCTAGGAGTACGTATTTGACAAGTGTTTTCCCCATCCAATTGTTGGTGTTTATGTAGGAGATCAAGAAGAAATCACATGTGCAAGATTGTACTAAATGCACAATGGACTTAGAATTAAAAGGCAGCCCCCTAGTAAGTTCCATAGTCTTCCCTCCAGCTCCATTATCACACCTCATTTATTAAAGAGGAAGAATATGCCAGAATCTCCCAAAGTAAAACAAAAATTAAAAAACAAAAACAAAAAGGAACTACAATGAAAATCAATATGGTTTCCTGTTATCTTCTCACAGAATCACCTTTCTCATCAAACTCTCTCCACCAAACTCTAGTTTCTCTCTCTTCCAATATTACAATTTCCCCAATTCAGAATGCAAGTTGAGGAAAAATCTGAAGAAATTTGAAGAAAAAAGTTGAAGAAAAAAATCAAATGGAATTGTGAATTTGTATGTGTTATATGGGCTGAGGTAACAGTAATAATTTGCCTAATAGCCCACTAAGATAAGCTAGTGTTTACAGGATTTTTATTATTTGCCAGATATTGTGCTAATTCACATATATAAGGTCATCTATTCTTGTCATTTCTCTGTATGATAGATATTATTATCCCCGATTTATGAGAACTCTGCATGTCAGAGAAATTAACTTACTCAGGGTCACAGTACTAAGAAAGAATCTCTCCTGGTTCTTTGACTCCAAAGCTCAATCACTGAATTAGAAGATACTAGCAAATGGTATGGAGAAGGCAATGCACCCCACTCCAGTACTCTTGCCTGGAAAATCCCATGGATGGAGGAGCCTGGTAGGCTGCAGTCCATGGGGTCACTAAGAGTCAGACATGACTGAGCGACTTCACTTTCACTTTTCACTTTCATGCACTGGAGAAGGAAATGGCAACCCACTCCAGTATTCTTGCCTGGAGAATCCCAGGGATGGGGGAGCCTGGTGGGCTGCCGTCTATGGGGTCGCACAGAGTCGGACACGACTGAAGTGACTTAGCAGCAGCAGTCGCAGCAGATGGTATCTCTAAATGTACAAATTCTTACAACTATCTATCGTAAACATATTGGGCTCTCTCTACTAGGTTCGATCTTCATGCACACCTGTTACTGCACTGTAACCCATTTCCGTGCCTCCCTCTTCCTCTGTGCTATTCACCATCCACACCCCCAAGCCTCCCAGCCCTTTAGAACCACTGCAAAGCTCTGGAGCCAGTGACAGAGTTTCACATCTTAGGCCTTGGTGCACACCCTCCTGAATGCCTCGTCTGTCTCTCCCCTGTAGGAACCTGGTACAGTCCCCCTCCCCCCAGGCACCTTGTTTTGAGCACTCTAAATAGAACCAACCATTCACAGCCCTAAGTAATGACTGAATTCATTCACCCAAAAATGTTTATTATACACCCACTAGGTTCTAAGCTAGGCAGTAGGGAAGACAGTGGAATGTAAAACACATCCAGTCTTCACACTGACATCTGCACAAAGGTTATCTGTCTCCCTTCATGAACTAAGAGCCTCTAAGAATGGGGAGCATGTCTCTCTCATCTGCATCAGGAATCCCACCACAGTGCCCTACTCATGGCAGTATTCAACTGTTCGCTAAATAAATGAAGGAAGGCCAAGTCTGTGAGTTCATATCACAGAAATCTCAAAATAGAAACATTATAGGTCTTTTGATCCAACTATCTCATCTGAAACAATGGGAGACTGCTCCACGATTATGTTGCTTGCACTGTATGTGATACTGTTCTGGCACAACCAAGGTATATTAGCCTTAGTGATGAACTGGTCCAAGCTCTTCCCTTCACAAATGCAGAAATGGCTTTCTATTTTTGGTGATCTTTCTAAGTGCTGCAGAGTCCTGGATAAAGGTGCTTAATTAGGGATCCATTTTACTTCAGACTCCTAATTGGGCTGTGGTTCTACCAAAGTTAACATAATTAGATTTTTCGTCTTCCCTTGAGAGAAAAGAGTGTGTGTGAGAGAGAACTCACAGCTAAGATACAGAATGCGGACTGCGACAAGTCAGAGCAAGAGAGCAGGGAGAGAATGAGTGGCTATGGAGAGGGAAAGAGAATAAGAGCCACAGAAGAAGAAGGAAAGACCAAATCGGGGAGGGAGGGAAAAGCAAAGAGAGGAGAAGTGAAAGTGGGGGAGAAAAAAGAACCAGAGACCTAGGAAGAAACAGACTGAGGGAAGAACACAGATAATACTACCCCTAGATCAATCAGTATAGAACAGGGAAATAAATTAATAAAAGCTATATATTAGGAAAGGCTATATTTAAAAAGGAAGTATATCTGAAGCATCTCCAAGTGGGAAGCCTAAAGACAGTAATAACAGTGCTGAAACATAGAAGCAACAATCACAGAAAGAATAAGAACATTCTCGAATCTACAGAAAAGGAACAGCAAAGCAACAAAACACAGAAGAACCCACACAGCCCTTTGTGAGGGGGACAGTCACATTAGAAAAGGTGTTCTCATTTCTATACTTAAGTGTAAAATAACTGCAAATAATATGCTGCTCTTATTCTGGTGTAACTGTCTCAGCAAATATTTTAATCACCTTCCTAAAACCAGAGTTGAAAACATTTCCTCTAGGTGAGTCTGTGCATATACATGTAAACATGTGTGGTACAGATAAACTGTTTTGACTATCTGTAACCCATGTTCCTACTATATCATCTATTTACCCTATGTGGGGAAACTCCTGAGTACTATCAGAGTTTAACTTAATTTATATGAGCCACAGGGCTTCAGAGAACATGTGAAAACAAGATATTTCTTCTGAAATTTTGAGTTCTTTTAAAAATGTTTCAGTGTATTTTCTTTTTCCAAGTAACAATCTGAAGAATACCACCGTTTTAGTAATCCAGTCCTTTTGGGTTAATTCCTTAAAGGTGTTCCTTGCTGTATTTAAGTCCAAATGAATAGATATCATTTCTCCATCTGTTCTGTGGAAGGAAGATAAAATGAAAGACAGATTGAGTAAGTAAATGGAAAAAGATGCGTCAAAATTAAGTATTTTATTATTTATCCAGATGAAAGTTTATTCTAAAGCTTGCTTCATTTTAATTATTTTTTCTCACCTTTACAATAACATATGATTGTTTCTAAAATGCCAAAAAATATCAAGTCTGCATTAACAATATATATGCTATCAGACTTTACATCAGATACTGCCTTACCTTAAATGAGTAATCAATAAATATTTATTTTCCAGTAAAGGAAAAAAACACAGCCAAAGATAAAAGATAAAAGTTTTTCTTGTTTCCCAGTTTCATGAACCAGAAGCAGGAACCGAAAAAGGGGTTTCCAAGCAGTAAATCTGTAGTAATCCAATAGAAAATTACTAATGAAATGACTATCTTAGCCCAAAAATTATACTGGACTGAATATATTATCTAAAAACAGACACAGTCTTTGGGAAATAATATATTTAGTATCTGAAAAGAGACAAATTCTTTTAAATAAATATTATATCAATATTTAGGAAAAGAAGTACAAAGTCATGTTTTCATATACTTAAAAATTCAAAGAAACCTAAGTATCCAGAAATAAAGAAACAAATAAATTAAGGTATGTCATTTCCATGGAATACCTGGAAACCATGAAAATAATGTTACGGAGAAATATTGACTATTACAAAAATTGAATAAAACAGAAAGTGGACAAAACATTAAATATAAAGAAATATATAAAACAATACCATTTTTTGTAAGAGAACACATTTGCATAGAAAAAGATATTTATACAAACTCTAGCTATTATGTCTAAGTGCTGAATTTTGGCTGATTTTCATTTTTGTTGTTGTTTCGTGTCTTTTTTTTTTACATTTTCTACAGCAAACATATATGTGCTTTTGTAGGGAAAAAGGTGATTTTTTAAATGAGATATTATTTTACCCTCAATTTTCTTTATAATCTTTCACAGTTTTTTAAATGAGACATAATTGAAACATAACATTATATTAGTTTCAGGTGTGTACAACATAGTGCATTGATATATGTAGAGCATATATTGTGAAACAATCACTACAGTTACAAACTTTTTCCTTGTGATGAGAACTTTTAAGATCTATTCTCTTAAGTAAGGAAGGAAGGAAAGTCACTCAGTCGTGTCCGACTCTTTGCAACCCCATGTACTGTACAGTCCATGGAATTCTCCAGGCCAGAATACTGGAGTAGGTAGCCTGTCCCGTCTCCAGGGGATCTTCCCAACCCAGGGATCAAACCCAGGTCTCCCACATTGCAGGTGGATTCTTTACCAGCTGAGCCACAATTCTCTTAGCCAACTTTCAAATAAACAATACAGTATTATTAATATTAATCATAGTAACCACGTTATTTTTACAGAATGTTAGCAAAATTTTAAATTTATTATAATATATATTACCTTTCCCTTAAAAAACTTCCAGTCAGACACGCAGGAGATGAAAATATCTCTCTTATTTCCCTATATTAGGAATAAGATCGTGGTTAAAACAAATCAAAATATGTCTCCTTATAGCAAGAGGCATAATAATTGTCCTTCAAACTCCTCCTGCTATCTCTAAGTTATTTGAATACTGCCATGTGCATCTGAAAGTCTATTTCATTTGTGAAATCTCAAAATTTCAGAAGCAAACATGGAAATAAAAAGATACATACTCAGAGAAGCAACAGGGGAAGAGAACAAGGCTTGACCAAGGGTTAGTATTTTCTTAAGACAAATACAACACTACCAACATACCCAGCTTCCCAAGCCCTATTTATTTCTATTCTAGTGAAGTGGAAACAAAACAGAGGGTGGGGGGGTATGCTCAGTTCCATCTTAGAAGTAACTGCACAAACAGTTCTTGACCATTTGTGCTCTCCAAGTCAAGATGCAACTATTTGGTGTAACTACTTTCCAGAATTATAAAGCAATACCTAAAGTGTTTCTAAAAGGAAATGCTTGTAAAAATGAGTACAAGCTTTAACAATGGTAGGAGTTCTATTATTTACAACAAGGTTGCCTAAGGTGTTCAGCTGTGAGTAAGAGTTCAACAAACAAGGGACTCCAAAGTCAAGCAGGGTTGGGAAACTATAGACTATATTTCCTGCTCAGAGTCACAATTACACAAACATCAAAGGCCCAGAGAAGTCCTGCAGTAAAGAGAGCTGCCCTCATGGAGCTTACGTGCTAGTTGTGATGGTTAATTCTATGTATCAACTTGGCCAGAGAACTGGTCAAACACCAATGGAGATGTTGCTGTGAAGGTATTTTTTTTGACAACATTAACATTCAAATCAGCAGAGTTTGAGTAAAGCAGATTACCCTCTATAATGGGGGTGTGCCTTATCCAATCAGTTGTAAAGGTCTTAAGAGGAAGCATTAAGGTCTCTTAAGGAAGAGGAATTCTGCCTTCAGCCTGCCTTGGGACTCAAGCTGTAGCATCAACTCTTCCCTAGGTCTCCAGCCTGCAGTCTTGCCTCACAGGTTTTGCACTTGCCACCCCCTACAACTGTGTGTGTGTGTGCTCAGTCACTCAGTTGTGTCTAACTCTTTGTGACCTCCCGGGCTATAGCCTGCCAGGCTCCTTGGTCCATACAATTTCCCAGGCAAGAATACTGGAATGGGTTACTCCTTAAAATCTCTACACACACACACACCCTCTACTGGTTCTGTTTCTCTGAAGATCACCAAGTAGTAGACCACTGGGTGATGATTTAGTCACTAAGTCGTATCCGACTCTTGTGATCCCATGGACTTGAAGTCCACCAGGCTCCACTGTCCATGGGATTTCCCAGGCAATAAAACTGGAGTGAGTTGCCATTTCCTTTTCCAAGTGATCTTACTGACCCAGGGATCAAACTCTCGTCTCCTAAATTGCAAGATTCTTTACTGCTGAGCCACTAGGGAAGCCAAACAGACTACTAATGGACCACAAAATCTTACATCTTTGTACTGTGCAAAATCAATTGGGAAAACACTGATTTTAAAAGCTATATGAGCAGACAGACACTTAGGTTGTACCTTTTTGTATTTTGCCACTGCTTAGTCCCCACATCAGCAATCCATCTCTTTACAGTGCCTTCATTCAAGGTAGGAATTTTCCTCCTCAGATTCACATAGGAATTCTGTAAACAAACAGAACCACAGAATATAGTAATTTAGATACAATAGAAATAGGTATTCAACTTTTAGGCAACTTCTAAGGATAAAGCGTAATACTAAGTATGGATAATATAGATCTGGAAAATCACAAAGATTCTACCAAGGAACAATTAATCATTTGCCAGGTTGCCAGTTTCTTGACCAAGGATGCTTAGATCCAAAGTAAACTTCTCTGAATGCCCCAACACTGAACGTTTTATATGGGTATGACCAGACTAAACTGAATATCAGAGAGTTTGGGGAGATCCTGAAAGGACTGGGTACAGAAGCAGCCAAGAACTCAATTTGCCTTGGTGAAGTAGGATGTGGAGATTATGGACTGATTATTCATAAGACTATGAACCTCAGGTCTTCGTTAATACTGGCTGGCAAAGTCACTTCAAAATGTTAACCCATTAGCTTCTTAAAACCCTGACCAAAATGCCATTTGCAAGGAGCCTCCTGAAACGTAAGTAGAATCTATGGAAGTCACACTTATTTGACATAACAGTATGGAAAAATCTGCCGATTCTTGTTGAGTAAAGATGCATGCGGTTTCGACAATAAAGGGTCAATAACGAACTGAACTGAACGTCTAGCCATTCCCCAACATGAGCCTAGGAATCTGATCATTTTGGAATTCACCAAATCTAGATTCTGGAAATTTTTGTTTTACTTAAGATACCAAGTTGTAAAACTTCTAGTCTCTAGTCTCCCAAGGCAATACAAATAACAACAAAAGTAAACAAATGGGACCTAATCAAACTTACAAGCTTTTGCACAGCAAACGGAATCATAAAGATGGAAAAGACAACCTATGGAATGGGAAAAAATATCTGCAGACAACATGACTGACATGGGCTTAACCTCCAAAGTATAAAAATAGCTCAGCAACTCAACAATGAAAAAACAAACAACCAAATGGGAAAATGGGTAGAAGACCTTAACAGAAATTTCTCTAAGGAAGACATACAGATGGCCAGTAGGCACATGAAGACGCTCAACATCACACATATTAGAGAAACGCAAATCAAAACTACAATGAGGTACCACTTCACACTGGTCAGAATGGTCATTATTAAAAAGTCTACAAATAACAAATGCTGGAGAAGATGTGGAGAAAAGAGAATCATCCTATATTGTTGGTAGGAATGTAAGCTGGTGCAGCCACTATGGAAAACAGAACGGAGGACCCTCAGAAAACTAAAACTAGAACTACTACATGATACAGCAATCCCACTCCTGGGTATATACCCACGAAAAACTGTAATTCAAAAAGATACATGTACCCCCACGTTCACAGTAGCATTATTCACAATAGCCAGAACATGGAAACAACCTAAATGTCTGTCAACAGAAGAATGGATAAAAAAGATGTGACACGCATATACAATGGAATATACTCAGCCATAAAAAGAAAAAAAATAATGCCACTTGTAGCAACATGGAAGGCAACTAGAGATTATCAAACTAAGTGAAGTAAGTCAGGAAGAGTAAGTACCATATGATACCACTTATATGTGAAATCTAAAATATGGCAAAAATGAACCTACCTACAAACAGAAATGGATTCACAGACATAGAGAATAGACTTGTGGTTGCTAAGGAGGCAGTCAAGAGAGTAAGAGGGACAGACTGGGAATTTGGGGTTAGTAAATGCAAACTATCACATTTAACATGGATTAAAAAACAAGGTCCTACTGTATAACACAGGCAACTATATCCAATCTCCTGGGATAAACCACCATGGAAAAGAATATTAAAAGAATGTATATACATGTGAAACTGAAGTCCCTCTGCTGTACAGCGGAGATTGGCACAATATTATAAATCAACTACACTTCAATTTAAAAAAATGTCTAGAGATCTTTTTTTTACCTCTTTTTCCATCCAAATCAAAATGCTTTGATTCCCTCCAGCAACCATTATTAACTCCTTTACTGAGGTGCTGCTTTCTGAAAGGAATTTACAAAAAATAAGAGCTTAGAAACTCATGTGATACAAACATACACACTCAAGTAACTTTAGATCCTTCTTAAAGAGAGTCCTTTTATCTTTCTGACAGACAAAGACTCAGGACACTTCCCACTCACAAAGCAAAAATACATATCTACTTCAGGGTGAAGTCTAGTTGGCAAACATAGGTGATTCGGAAGGCTGACAATGTGGTATCAGTTTAATATACATGGTTACTATAAATGCTTATATATTCAACACAGTCAAACAAATATTCGATTAGTTAACTGTTCCCTGGTTTAATTTAGCACCTATTACTAAAAACCACATTCTAGGACTAGAAGTCCAGTCATTAGGACTCCATGTTTCCACTGCAGGGAGCACGGGTTCAATCCCTGGTCAGGGAACTAAGATCGTACAAGTCACCTGGTGCAGCCAAAAACAAACAAAAAAGGCCATTTCTACAACTCAAGATTTAATCAATGACTATCGGCTCTGAAGAATGTTAACAGTACTTCAAAGGCCTATGTAAGTGGTTATAAGAAATTAGATGTAAGATACAAACTGCTTAAGGTAATAACCCTATCATTCATTTCCCCAGAAGAACTGAGAGAACTTTAGTACTTTAGGTCACCACTAAGCTTTCAGAAACAAGTGACCCAAGTGCTCCAAGGCACTTCTATAGTGAAACCTTTCAGAGTTAAGCCTCTGAAGTCACACAGTGCACACACGGTTCAAGTCCAGCCAAAACTGCTTATGGGATAACCCTTCACTTTCCAAGTCTCTGTACCTTCCAGTAAAACAGGACTGAAAGCTCACATCTCCTCAAACTGTTTAAGGACAGGTGAGATGAGACAGCTAAGTTTTAAGCACAGTTACACTGCCTGGCGTATGTCAGCTGCTCATCATTCTGAGGGTTTTTTATGTTTAGGAGTCAGTTTAGTCAGGTAAGAAAACCAAACATCATGGAAATAATAGGTCCCTTGAAGACTGGAATCAGAGGCTGCAAAGGCCTCTGAACCCATATAGTTGTTTTTTTTTTTATGTTCTATCATTCTAAGTCCACATTACGCTTAACCTGAAGGGCTTAGAGAACGAATGGCTATTGATAAATTAGATAGGGTATGTTAAGTTATTTACAAGTGAACATGAAATCAGTAAAACTCCACTCACAGTCAAACACTTTTCGTGCTACATTACACACTTAGGAAAATCAGGTTTTCAACAAACGCATTTTTGCCAAATCCTGTGTTCCTACAGAATTTACCAGATTTGCGTTCTTCACCTGATGGCAATTTCATGGGACGTGGTGCCAGCTGATTACACGTTCCGCCGTTTCCCAGTTGTCCTTCTTTTCCAGAACCAAAAGAAAAGACCTTTCCCATATCAGAAACATAGGCAAGTGTGTGCTGCCTATTAAATAAAAGCACATACAGTCAATTCTCAATTCTCCACAATGATCAGAGTATGCAGCAATCTGGTAAAACTGCAGAAATTACGCTACCCAGTGAATGAAACTAGTTAACAAACTCCCAGTGGATGAAATTAGCCATGTGGAAACTAAGAAATGACTACTGTGTAGCTGAGGTGATTGTGGAACCCCAAAGTCCACTGAAAGCCATGATGCTGCATCCTGGCAAAGGATGTCCCCTTGGTCAGAAAAAGCAGCACCTCTAGCATCCTACTCCTTTTTCAGGCTTTGGCTTGAGTCACCGCCTCCTGGCAGCCATCTCTGAGTTCCTCCCCTCCCCATCCTAGAAGATGGAATCAAGTGATCCTGAGCTCCAACTCTACTTCCCAAAGACCTTTAATTATGCTGATTTTCTTACCAATCTGATTAATGGCCTCTCCTATTATACAGATGTATAAGGAAAGAATTTGGCCTTGCTCAGAGCTCTGGCCTTTATTCTCACCTCTAGGGAGGTAATGCCTAACCCTTTAGAATTTCCCAAGTGATAGGAGTGTCTCTGTTATTCAGGGCAAGCCCCTTGACCACACCTAATAGTTTATCAAAGTGGCTCAAAGAGGCCCTTCCAGCTGTAGGTAAGCTGAACCTCTGGGTACACAGAGGCTGGAGTCTGAGTTCCATCACGCGGGCAATAATTCAATCAATGATGACTAACCAATGAAAAGTCTGGACTTGGGTGAGCTTCCCTGGTTGACAATATTCTTCACAGTCATGTATCAGGCTGGGAGGAGGTAACACTGTCCATGCCTCCAGCGGGAGTGGACATCAGAAGCTCCTCATTTTGACCTCTTCTAGACTCTGCCCTATGCAGCTCTTGCTTTAACTCTATTGATAATTTGTATCCTCCTCTTAAAATTGACCATCAGTATAACAGCTTTCAGTGAGCTGTGTCTTTCCAGTAAACTCTCCTGTGTTAGTAGGGGTGCTGCTCTGGTTTGCATTAAGACATGTCTAAGGTGAGGATTCCTCCTGTAACACATGCTACTCAGAAGAGT
The DNA here is from genome assembly GCF_033118175.1 of Dama dama. NCBI lineage: Eukaryota > Metazoa > Chordata > Mammalia > Artiodactyla > Cervidae > Dama > Dama dama. Next base: position 42,097,889 of record NC_083697.1, read on the forward strand.
GTATGTCATGAAAAGTCCAAAGTGGTGACAAAGTTTCTTTGGTTAACACAGACAGAGTGACGATATCAATGAATAACACTTTCTAACTCATGGTTTTTCATTTTTTACAAATAAATAATTTTTAAAAGATAAAGTGCATTTGAATATTTACAAAGGTATTTCACTGAAGGACCAACAGATAGTATATTTACACATTTAAAAAATCAATTAAATATGTATACTAAAATAAAGAGTTATTATGATTGTCTAACAATGTGAATTAAGCATTTTCACCTGTCTGAAAATGTTTGATAGTTTTACCTCAAAGAAACTGAAGAGAAATTTTATTAAACTACCTATCTAAATTTAATATATTTATCTTATCAATTTTTATTGATTCTTTACAACTTACCTTCCACATGCTATCTGGGTCACTCTATTTCCAACAAGCTCAGTTACCAAACAGGGTCTTAACTCATTCTGTGTTGAATTGTGACCGAGTTGCCCGTACTTTCCATCACCAAAAGTAAACACCAGTCCACTCTAAAGAAAGGGAATTTCTTATCAGAAATTAGAGAAATATGACACAGAGGTAACACTCACTACTGTGAAGTGTTAGTGAAGGCATCAGTGAAAAATCAATAAAATCACCGTCAGAGCAAAGCCCCCCAATTATCAGGACAGTCCTGCATGGGGAAGCAGTGACCTTTCTTCCCCAGGAAACACCAGCTGCCCATATCTCCATGTTCTAGTGCTCTCTCCATTACAAAGTGCTCTTCTGGAACTGCAGTCAAAGAGACAAGGGTACACTAACCTTTGTGAGCAAGGCAGTGTGAGAGCCACCACAAGCAAGAAATTCAACCTTCTGATCATCCAGTGCTTCAATACAGGAAGGAGAATCTTTATCTACACAAGGAAAAGAAGAGTTCAATAACCAAAAGGAAACATTGAATTTCACACTGGAGTCCCATGCTACTGATAAAACACCCAGATTACTTCCTCTAGGCCCATCACAATAGCTCCCAACACACTGACAAGAAAGGCTCTGTGCTGGGAGATTTAGGTCTGAAAACGGAACAGGGGTGGTGGTCAAAGGGCCACACTTGGAGGTACTCACCTGTGAAGTGTCACTTTCACTTCCCAGAGCCCTTTCTTCCTTTTTTACCTGACTTGATTAGCTTCAGTTGCAGCATATCTGGTATTTCCCATTCCAGTCTAGCATTACTACCCTTCTAATGAACCTAAAGCTTCTTATTTTTCTTTCAAATTCTCTAGTGGGGAGAATTGCCTTACACTACCTCTTCTATCATGATTATTTCCTTGTCCCAGAGAGATTCAGCAAAATAAGTTCAATGGTCCTTTATCCTTTTTCCTCCTTTGAAATGACTTATGGGTTCTCGTGAGTAACTAGCATGGGGACATGTGAGGCAGAAATGCAGTATCTAGCCAGTAATCCCAGGCGGAATGTGTATATTACTACAGCTGATAAAGCATAGGAGTTTGCCACACCTGAAATCTCTAACAAGGGGTTTGGGGTCATCAGAAATATTGACTTTTTCTTTGGGGAGATAGCTCAGTAATGAGAATTACATGTTTATGTGTGTGTACACACATGTAATTAAAACCTTAAAGAATAAGATCAGAATAGGTGTTTCTAACTAGAATTTTACTATTCTTTGCCACAATTGTATTAATAGATATTTAAAGTGCACAGGTACCTTAAAGGTCACTTCATCCAAACTCATCACTTTACAGAAAAAGAAAATGAGACATAGAGAAAAATGAAGTGACTTGGGTAGGCGAAATTAGTTAATGTGGAAGTGGGAATCACAGTCCAGATATTCCAATCCCTAGTCCAATGCTCTTTCCCTTTTTCCCACTTAACCCGGACACTCATCTCAATTACAGCCATGACCTGCACACTGTATGTGTTGTTTAGACAGATTCTACCCTCAACACAGAGAGATAACCAGGCAAATCAGTGCTAATGAAAGCGGGAATCTGAACTATATTTGGTTCAGATTACATTCAGATTATAGTCATCTCTTATATGTCAAATATATTTGTTTATAATATGAATTTAAAAATATATTTCCGTACTGTAGGTGTGGCCCAGGCCCAGCTGTCCACAATCATTTCTTCCCCAAGAGTAAACATTTCCGGACATGGATAAGGCCATGCTGTGGGCTTCTCCTGCAGAAATCTGAACCAAGGGGACTCCTGAGAGGTTCTCCACAATCTCTGGTGTGGAAGTTGAGGCAAATATTCTTCCAACTCCAAGCTGGCCATCTAAGTTCTGTCCCCAAGCAAAAAGCTCACCACCTTGACAGAAACAGAGAAAATGCTGTCTTAGTAAGTTTAAAATGCAGCAGACATCACCCTAGGACATTATATTCTATCCATACTACACCATTACAATCTCGTCCATTCAAACTGACAGGACTGCTCAGATCTCAAGACTCAGTCAGAAAAACTAGAAGAAACTTCTCTTCAGCAGTAAGAGTTACAGTTCCTTATCTCCTACCTCAAAGGGTAGTATTAAGAACTGGTTGTCTGTGTTAGCCCAAAACTCCGACGCTGAAATCCTAACCTTCAGTGTGACGGTATTAGGAAGTGGCTATTGGGGTGGTGACTGAAATTGGATGAGATCATGATAGGGGGATCGCTCATGAATGGGATTAATGCCCTTATAAAAGGGTCCCCAGAGAGCTCTCTTGTCCTTTCCACTTGTAAGAAGACTGGCCCTCACTAGACACCAAATCTGCTAAAACCCTGAACTGAACTTCAAATTTCTGCTGTTTAAATCACCTACTCTATTTTTATTATAGCGACCCAAACAGAAAAAGAATAAAGCTATTGGAATATATTATAATCAAATTCAAGAAATACGTATTTTTAAAAACTCACAGGATGGGCCTATGAAAGACAGAAATACTCTACTTTTGAAAAAATAAAACCCCAAACTACCTTTCTTTCTCTCCCTCTTCCACATGCCCAAAGATGCTAAATAACTAATGTAAACATACATTTAAAATCGCAGCACAGTATCATGAAAGAGTAAGCATCTTCTTCCATGAATTAAATATATGGGACATATTTTTATTTTATCTATTTTTAAAAATTTTATTGGAGTATAGTTGATTCACGATGTTGTCAGCTTCAGTTGTACAGCAAAGTGAATGCACACATTGGAACATATTTTTAAAGAAAAGTTCTTAGATGTTATCTAATAGAGATGACAGTACCTAACAGAGGCTGAAAAAATATATCAGAGACTTAAATTTTAGTGAGTCCTACTCTGCAAGATACTATGCAGGAACAGGTGAGAAGCAGAGATTTTCCTTCAAACCTAACTACCAAGTGCCTATCAGTCGGCAGGAAATATCAAAATGAGAAGGATGAGTAGTTCCCTTTCTTGCTTTCCCAACTTTCAATCTTCCTACATTGTATTGTGACTTACCAATAACAAACCCTGAACAATCCCTTCCTCCCACATCCACACATCCTAGGCTTCTTGAAGGCACATGCATCTGTTTCATCTTCACAACTTAAACATGTGGATACTCAAAATGAAAGAGTTGTTCATAAATGGATGAAGTCAAACAACCAGCTTTTTCCAATACAAATTAACACTTAAACCTTAACAAAGCCTTCAGTATAAGTCAAATACATGATCACTTACTTCCCTTGAATTCCAGCTTTCATTCTAAAAGTTTATATTTGTCCTATGTATTTAAAAAATTTCCTTGATCCTGAATTCCACTATTCCTTATCACCTGCCTGTCTTAATTAGGTCAAGTGGCTTCAGGAAATAATTCATAGTCACTACTTCCCTTTCCTACCATTATGGCATCTGATAAGAAATGGTAAATAATACAGGGTTGGGGAGAATCCCCAAATTCAAAAGGTAATGTTAAAACATGTCAGGGCCCAGCAAACTGGCCATAAAAGCAGACCCAAGGGATTCTGAGCTCCTATCATGGGAGCTGGAAGAACCCTAGGAAAAGCGAAGAAAGTTCTGGAAAAGGGTGGACCATTCCTAGTCTTGCTTCCAGAGAGGATGATTTTAATTATTTAGAATATTTTCATTGTTTCATATTTGAAAAATAGAAAACAGAACTGCAGAAATAAATCTCTAGGCCCAAGATGGCACTCAGGCCATGTCACCAAATTGAACTTTCACACTCTGAATGCTCAGCCTGACCAAAAACACAGTATACCCAGTCAGCCAATCCCCAAACACCAAGTTTACTCTGGGCTCTAAACTTATTTCCTTGATCAGATATGCAACCACAATCAATCATGCCCTGTTTCCATACTGAAGCTTCTGACACTCCACAAAACTTGCCCTTGCTCAAAATCCCCTGGGAAGAGTGTTCCATTGCTTATGAGGTCCTATACACTTTCAATCCATGGGCTCTTTTCTCTTAAATAAAGAACATCAAACTCATTACCAATTGCTTTAGTTTTTTCATTTGTGAGAATAAAATGTAGGAAAAGTAATTATGAACACCAGAAGATTTTATAGGTCCAAGAATTTTGATTTTGTATCTCTTTTAGTAGTGTTCTAGACCATACCACATTCAAAACCATATTTCGGTCCTGTTACCAAGTGAAGCACATACATTCTCTTAGTTTTATATACACATACATTTACTCCCTCTTAAAAAAATGGTATTTAGAAAAGTACCTTTTGAGAGTGCAAGAGAATGATAATCTCCACATGTGATCTGAATTATAGTTTTTTCTTGTAAAATGCACTGAAACCTAATGAAAGGAAATATATTTTATGTTGATCACAAATAAGTCACAACAGTTAATAATTATTAACTATATTTAATTAGGATTGAAGCTCAAAAAAGTTAACTTCACATTCAGCACATCTAAAATTACTATAATAATAACACGCTTTAATTAGTGGTTTAAAGGGAAAATAACGTTCATTCTAAAATTGTGGTAAGATGATTCTAAGACCCTTTTACAAACAATAATTTTATGATGCAGGAATAATACAAGATGAAAATAAGTCCTAATTCTCAAGATCTACTATGAAAAAGTCTCACAAATCATTCCATGATAATTTACTTTTTTCCAGGATTGAAAACTACTTTTGGGTTAAATGAGTTAATGAGTATGTAAGTCCAATTTGGGGATACGTGGACTAACCAATCATTTCCTTTAAGTGCCAATTCAACACATGTTACATGCCCTGGGAGATACAAATTGATTTACAGTTCACTAGTCAGTTCAGAATTCATCATTTACTTAAGATACCACCATATAAAGCAAGGATCATATAAAGGAACATTTTCCTACAAAAATTATGATCGCTTTTTGAGTGAAATTTAAATCATTTTTAATAAAAGGAAAAAAAAACTTTCCTACCTTGCATGTTCTACGCTATACTTGTACTCAAATGGTTTTCCATCTGAGGATAGAACCAGCATGTGCTCTTCTCCTTGGTCCATGGAATGTATCTTCATTTTTTTCCCTAACTTAATGCACTCTGCAGAGCAAATACAACAGGAACTATCATCACTCTCACTGTGACCCACTACTATTATTCACTTAATTATAATGCACTTAAAACACCTGGAAAAAAATGTCAACTATACAACTGACTTAACATGAACGTCTCTTTAAAGAAAATTCAAATGTGGCAAGCAGACAAAATAGCAATGACTAGTGTCTTGACAACAGATTTTGTTTTTTAATTTGGGAAAGCATTGATTTATACTGTTTTAAATTGAATATATCTTTTCAATTAAAATAGCTAACTAAATATTTGCTTTTAGATTCCTGTTTAATAAGTTCAAGGAGAGAAACTAAATTTGAAGTGCTAGAAATGAAAAAGTCTGTAAGAAGCTATAATTTAATTTTTGGAGAACATACTTCATTTTAAGAGTAAATGAGGAATTGGGTTTGGGGGACAATTTTTTTTTAAGGATGCTATTAAAAGAAACTGTACTATCAGTGCATATTTAGCGCTTTCTCAAAGTTAAAGATTTAAAACTGTCCACTAAACCCTTTACTTTTATCTCATTTAATTTGTTCACAAAAAGTAGGTAGATTTGGGATCTTGTTTCAGTTTTCAGTTCTAATGAAATAAAATCTATTTATGCAAAAAATCAAAACAAACCACTTCATAATACAAATTCTAAAGAGAACCAAACCAGTCTGGTAATAAAGAATGGCCCAACAGACTAAAGCTTTCTTAGAGACTCAGCATTTCAAATCAGTTGAAAAAAGGAGTGTTTATTCAAAAATGGTGGGTTTATTCGTAAAACGGTATTGGGACACGGCTAGCCATTTTGGAGAAAAAAATAAATCCATATCCCACCACCTCACTCCTTAAGTCAAAATAATTTCTAAGTGTATTAAAAATGTTAGGATTAAAAGCAAAATCTTAAAATTAGTTTTAAAAAAAATGAGTACATTAAAAAATTTTTAGATTGAGAATGGCTTTCTAACATAACACAAAATCCCTAAGTCGCCTTAAATGAAAAGACTGATGAAGCAGACTATAAAATAACATTAGCTAACGGCAAGTCGGGTAAAATTTTACAACGTATATGACCGACAAACGGCTTCTCTTACTCAATATACAAAAACTCTTCCAAATAAACAGGAAAAAGATAAACAACTCATCTTTTTTTTTTAAAAGCGAGGCAAAGATATCATTCAACTGGCAGTTCACACCCCCCAAAAACCTCAAATAACCTATAGAAAAAAGGTTCCCGACTTCGCTCAAGTTAAAAGCAAAACGAACAAAAGTAAAATACCATTTTCTTCATGCAATAGATGGGCAAAGTTTTCAAAATTAAATGTGTGGTCATTTATGCCCCACCTCCACCTGTAAAATCCGGAGTCAGGGTCACCAGAGCTAATAATTAATAAATCTCTTACAGAGATCACCAAAGTGCAACTGAAAGCCCTCTTTAAATTGCTTGCACACGTAAGACATTATCACTGAGAACAAGAAAACCCAAACAAGGTTCTCCAAAGACTCACAAAATCGGAGCAGGTATGTTCTAAAAGGGGTAAGTGAAAAACACACTTTGAATAGAAACCAAAGAGAGAGGCAGACTGGCTAAGATGCTGCCGGGAGACTCCCTCCATGAGGCGGCGAGCGGAGCGGACCTTGTGTTTCTCGCCAGCGCCCGGCTCAAACTCCGGGCACGCGAGGAACAAGGCTGGAGAACTCAGGGGTGCCAAACGCGAAAACACCCCCGGCCGGGCGCGTTTCTACGGCCCCCGCGGACCGCTGCGCCGTGGGGTCCCCCCCTCTGAGTCTCTCGCGGTTAAAGAAGGGCCGCACACCCACAAGTCGGGCCGCTCTAGAGAGAAGCGTCCGCGCGGGCCCCGGCCAGGCAGCCCACCGCACTCACACCCCGCGTCCGCGGAGGGGATGGCCGAGCGGGCGCTGCGCGGCCTCACTCACTCGGCTTCCTGGCGCCGTCGCTCTCCGCCGGCAGCTGGTGGACCTCGACGCCCGTCCCGCCGCGCTCCAGCACCGCCAGGCGCCGGCGCGTGCAGCACATCTGGCGTGTCGCCTCGGGCCTCCGGGATAGCGCGCTGCGGAGCCCGGGGGCGCTGGGGAAGAGCCAGAACTTCGCTCCCCAAGACTCCGCGGGCAGTGTCGCGGAGGGCCGGGACGCGGGGACTCGCCCGGTCACCGGGCGTGCGCCGCCCCGCGACCTCCTCCGTGGCTTCCCCTCCATCACCACTTTCCCGAGCTCCTCAGCCGCGTCTCAGCTGTCCGAACCTTCGAAGGAGACCGAACTGAGGCGAGGAAAAGAGAGACAGAGACGGCCGAGGCCTGAACGCGCGCACTGCCCCCGGGCGTCGTGGTGCGGCGCCGCAGCGAGGGGAACGCACCTCGACGTCTAAGAACCGCAGCCTCCCTACCCCGCCCCTGCCCAGACGCTGGGCGCCCGACGTGCTGTTTGGGGGCGGAGCCGGCAGTTTCTGAGAGAAACGAAACTGATTGTTGTTTTTGTTTTTAAGGGAGCGGAATCGAAAAGAGAAAGGGAAACTCGATGATTTAAGACTAGCTTGGACTGTGGCCAGAGTAAACAAGGCGCTGGTCTGTGACGAGGTGGGAGGCAGGGCTGAGAAGATGTCCTCAGGCGGGCAATGGCAGGTGGCCTTCGAAGAAATACTGCAAATTCCTCTAGGAGGAGCCTTGACTCAGGCGGACTTGCAGAATTTCCAGAAACTACTGTGACAAGGAAAGCTGAAGTTTGCTAAGCATTCTGCTCCAGGCTTTGCCACAGCATCATGGTAAAGCTGAAGAGAGCCATCCCGTCCCACGGCCCACACGACGGTGACTGCAACCACTAATCTGTTGTCAATATATTTTTGCCTTTTCTAGAGTTTCTTACGAATGGAATCAGATTTGTGCAGTCTTTTGTGTCTGACTTTTTTCACTTAGCATAAGGTTTTAAGATTCAGCCTGTAGTGTTTCATCAGTAGTTCCCTCTGTGTTACTGTTGAATGGTAGTCTATTATATGGATACACTACGATTTCTTTATCCATTTTACCTATAGGCAGGCATTTTAGTCCTTTCTGGCTTGCGGCTCCGATGAATAGAAGTGCTGTGAATACTGTAAACAAGGCTTTAGATAAATGTGGATAAGTGTTTTCATTTCTTTGGAATAAATAAAAATGAAAATGCTGTGTCATATGGCAAGTACATGAATATCGTTTGAAGAAACTACCATACTTTTCTAAAATGCTATACTGTTTAGCATTCCCTCCAGCAATTTGAAAGGTCCAGTCCCTCTGCATCCTTCCCAACATTTAGCACTGTCAGTCTTCTTAATGTTAGCAATTGCGGTAGTCTAAAATACCATCTTATTGCAGTTTTAATTTCCATTAAAACTTCCCTGGTGGTTCAGTGGTAGAGAAGCCGGCTGCCATTTCAGGAGACACCGGCTTGATCCCTTGATTGGGAAAATCCTCTGGAGAAGGAAACGGCAGTCCACTCCAGTATTCTTACCTGGGAAATCCCACGGTCAGAGGAGCCTAGTAGGTTAGAGTCCATGGGGTCACAAAAGAGTTGGACAGGACTGAGCAACTAAACAACAATGATTAATGATGGGAATTTTTTCAAATGCTTGTTAGTGCTGATCAATGTCTCCTCTTTGGTGAAGTGTCTTTGCATCTTTTGCCTGTTTACTGATTCCATTGCTTATCATCTAAGGTTGTTGTTTTTTTTTTAATGTATAAGAGTTCTCTATGTTACATATAAAGTTCTTTACTAGATATATGTTTTGAAATATTTTCTAACATAATATTGTACATCAACTACACTTCAATAAAAAGAGGAAAGTTGTGATAAAACTAAAACATAAAATTACATGAAAAATGTCATCCGAAGAGCTAAAGTTTTAATTTTGATGAAATTTATTCATTTTTTTCTTTATCCATTCTTTTTCTCTTACCAACATTATTCATCCTTTTTTTTTTTTTTTTGGTTGGTCCTAAAAAAATCTTTGCCTAACCCAGAATAACAAAGATTTTCTCATACATTATCTTCTAGAAGTTTCACAGCTTTAGGTCTTTGTTATATTTCAAATGAATTATTCTTTATGGTGTGAAATAGGGAAGAGATTCATTTTTTTTTCCTTACCCATTTCTACCTGTTCCAGTTTGCCTTTACTCATTGAATTGCCTCTGTGTCTCTGTTGAAACTGTTGACTATATGTGATTGGACTTATTTTTGGACTTTTTATTGTGTTCCATCCTGTATTTCTGTTTTTTACTCCAGTACCACACTGTGTTAATTACTGTAGATGCTAATTGACTTAAAATCAGTTCACCTAAGTGTTTGACCATTGTCCTTCTTCAGTTGTTTTGTCTATTTTAAGTTCTTTGCATTTCCATAAATATTTTAGAATCACCTTATCAATTTCTACAAAACAGACTGCAAGGATTTAGCAATTACTCTAAATTAGATCAGTTTAGGAAGAACTGACCTGATGATAATATTGATTCTTCTGTCCATGAGCATCTCTTGCCATTAACTTAAAGCTTCTTAAACTATTGCAGCAATATTTTCAAGTTTTTGGTGAGCAAACATATTTTGTTAAATTTATCCTTATATATTTATTTTTTTATATTACAAGTTGTACTTTAAAAAATTTCAGTGTTTGATTGTGAGTATATATATGAAATACAAGTTGCTCAGTCGTGTCCGACTCTTTGCGACCCCATGGACCATGCAGTCCATGGAATTCTCCAGGCCAGAATACTGGAGTGGATAGCCTTTCCCTTCTCCAGGGCATCTCCCCAACCGAGGGATTGAACCCAGGTCTCCCACATTGCAGGCCGATTATTTACCAGCTGAACCACAAGGGAAGCCTGTGAGTATGCATAAATGCATTTAACTTTTATATAGTGCCTTGAACCATGACACCTTTCTATATTTACTTAGTAAATAGTTCTAGTAGATTTTTTGAGTGGATGCCTTTGACCATCCTATAGATAACTATGTAATTGATAAATAAGATAGTTTTACTCTTTCCTTTCCAATCATTATGACCTTTCTGTTTTAAGTTTGGCCTGATGTATGGACTAGTACATCTAGTACAATGTTGAACAGAAGTGATGAGAGACATCTTGGACTTCTTCTCAAATTTACTAGGAAAGCATTTCTTTCACCATTAAGTATGAAGTAATCAGGTTGAGTAAGTTCCTAGTTTGCCAAGAGTTCTCATCTTGCATGAGTAAGTACTGAATTTTGTCAACTTTTTTCTACCTCTACTGAGGTAATTACACGATTTTTGTCTAATATGGTGAAAATAATGGATTTTCAAATGAATTTCTGAACTAACTCCAAGTTGCTCACAGATATTATATTTTACTGAATGTTTTATGTGTTTAAACTTTGTAAAAGATTTTTGTATCTGTGATCATATGAGAGATACATGTAGGTTTCTTTTCCTGTAATGTCTTTATCTGGTTTTGGTATTAGAATAATGCTGGCAAAAGAGAATTAATTGGGAAGTGTTCCCTCTTCCTTTATTTTCTGAAAGAGTACATAAAGAACTGGTACTATCTGTTCTTAAACTGTTTAGTACAGCTCACTCATTTGCATAGACAAAGTAATGTTGGAATTGAAAGGCCTGAATAACAAAACCAAAAGTCAGGTGCTTAAGGATCTCTTCTTTCTGTACAAAGTCATGAACCTCTGTCCCTAGTTCTTCAGGCACTCTATCAGATCTAGTCCCTTAAATCTATTTCTTACTTCCACTGTATAATCGTAAGGGATTTGATTTAGGTCATACCTGAATGGCCTAGTGGTTTTCCCTACTGTCTTCAATTTAAGTCTGAATTTGGCAATAAGGAGTTCATGATCTGAACCACAGTCAGTTCCCGGTCTTGTTTTTGCTGACTGTATAGAGCTTCTTCATCTTTGGCTGCAAAGAATATATTCAATCTGATTTCGGTATTGTGATGTCCATGTGTAGAGTCTTCTCTTGTGTTGTTGGAAGATGGTATTTGCTATGACCAGTGTGATCTCTTGGCAAAACCCTGTTAGCCTTTGCCCTGCTTCATTTTGTACTCCCAGGCCAAATTTGCCTGTTACTCCGGGTATCTCTTGACTTCCTACTTTTGCATTCCAGTCTCCTGTGATGAAAAGCACATCTGTTTTTGCTGTTAGTTCTAGAAGGTCTTGTAGGTCTTCATAGGACCGTTCAGCTTCTTCAGCATTAGTTGTTGGGGCACAGACTTGGATTTCTGTGATACTGAATGTTTCACCTTGGAAATGAACAGAGATCATTCTGTCATTTTTGAGACTGCATCCAAGTAGTGCATTTTGGACTCTTTGGTTGACTGTGACAGCTACTCCATTTCTTCTAAGGGATTCTTGCTCACAGTAATAGATATAATGGTCATCTAAATTAAATTCATCCATTCCAGTCCATTTTAGTTCAGTTCAGTTCAGTTCAGTCGTTAGTCGTGTCCGACTCTTTGCGACCCCATGAATCACAGCACGCCAGGCCTCCCTGCCAATCACCAACTCCTGGAGTTTACTCAAACTCCTGTCCATCAAGTCAGTGATGCCATCCAGCCATCTCATCCTCTGTTGTCCCCTACTTCTCCTGCCCCCAATCCCTCCCAGCATCAGGGTCTTTTCCAATGAGTCAACTCTTTGCATGAGGTGGCCAAAGTACTGGAGTTTCAGCTTCAGCATCAGTCCCTCCAATGAACACCCAGGACTGATCTCCTTTAGGATGGACTGGTCAGATGCCCTTGCAGTCCAAGGGACTCTCAAGAGTCTTCTCCAACACCACAGTTCAAAAGCATCAATTCTTCAGCACTCAGCTTTCTTTATAGTCCAACTCTCACATCCATACATGACCACTGGAAAAACCATAGCCTTGACTAGACAGACCTTTGTTGGCAATATAATGTCTCTGCTTTTTAATATGCTATCTAGGTTGGTCATAACTTGTTCACTGATTCCTAAAATGTTGATGTTCACTCTTCCCATCTCCTGTTTGATCACTTCCAATTTACCTTGATTCATGGACCTAACATTCCAGGTTCCTATGCAGTATTGTTTTTTACGGCATTGTAATTTACTTCCGTCACTAGTCACATCCACAAAGGGCATTGTTTTCACTTTGACTCCATCTGTTCATTCCTTCTGGAGTTATTTCTCCACTCTTCTCTGGTAGCATATTGGGTACCTACCAACCTGGGAAGTTCATCTTTCAGTGTCCTATCTTTGCCTTTTCATACTGTTCATGGGGTTCTCAAGGCAAGAATACTGAAGTGGTTTGTCATTGTACAGGAGGCAGTGATCAAGATTATTCCCAAGAAAAAGAAATGCAAAAAGGCAGAATGGTTGTCTGAGGAGGGCTTACAAATAGCTGTGAAAAGAAGAGAAGCAAAAGGCACAGGAGAAAAGTAAAGATACACATTTGAATGCAGAGTTCCAAAGAACAGCAAGGAGAGATAGGAAAGCCTTCCTCAGTGATCAGTGCAAAGAAATAGAGGAAAACAACAGAATGGGAAAGACTAGAGATCTCTTAAAGAAAATTAGAGATACCACGGGAACATTTCATGCAAAGATGGGTACAATAAAGGACAGAAATTATATGGACCTAACAGAAGCAATAAAGAAGAGGTGGCAAGAATACACAGAAGAACTATACAAAAAGATCTTAATGACCCAGATAACCATGATGGTGTGATCACTCACCTAAAGCCAGACATCCTGGACTGCAAAGTCAAGTGAACCTTAGGAAGCATCACTACGAACAAAGCTAGTGGAGGTGACTGAATTCAAGTTGAGCTATTTCAAATCCTAAAAGATGAAGCTGTCAAAGTGCTGCACTCAATATGCCAGCAAATGTGGAAAACTCAGCAGTGGCCACAGGACTGGAAAAAGTCAGTTTTCATTCCAATCTCAAAGAAAGGCAACACCAAAGAATATTAAAACTACAGCAGAATTGCTCTCATCTCACATGCTAGCAAAGTAATGCTCAAAATTCTCCAAGCGAAGCTTCAACAGTACATGAACCAAGAACTTCCAGGTGTACAAGCTGGATTCAGAAAAGGCAGAGGAACCAGAGGTCAAATTGCCAACATCCATTGGATCATCGAAAAAGCAAGAGAGTTCCAGAAAGACATCTGATTTATTGACTAAGCCAAAGCCTTTGACTGTGCAGATCACAACAAACTGGAAAATTCTTAGAAAGGTGGGAATACCAGACCACTTTACCTGCCTCCTGAGAAATCTGTATGCAGGTCAAGAAGCAACAGTTAGAACCAGACATGGAACAACAGACTGGTTCCAAATTGGGAAGTAGCACGTCAAGGCTGTATACTGTCACCCTGCTTATTTAACTTATATGCAGAGTACAACATGTGAAATGCTGGGCTGGATAAAGCAAAAGCTGGAATCAAGATTGCCGGGAGAAATATCAATAACCTCAGATATGCAGATGACAGCACTGTTATGGCAGAAAGTGAAGAGGAACTAAGAAGCCTCTTGATGAAAGTGAAGGAGGAGAGTGAAAAAATTGGCTTAAAGCTCAACATTCAGAAAACTAAGATCACGGCACCTGGTCCCATCACTTTATGGCAAATAGATGGGGAAACAATGGAAACAGTGACAGACTTTGTTTGGGGAGGCTGCAAAATCACAGCAGATGGTGACTGCAGCCATGAAAGACACTTGCTCCTTGGAAGAAAAGCTATGACCAACCTAGACAGCATATTAAAAAGCAGAGACATTACTTTGCTGACAAAAGTCCATCTAGTCAGAGCTATGGTTTTTCCAGTAGTCATGTATGGATGTGAGAGTTGGACCATAAAGAAAGCTGAGCACCCCCTAGTGGACGTCAGGGGTGGGTGGTTATGCGGTGACCTGTCCTTCTGCCTCCTTACATTTACACTGAGGTGTGCGTCTCGTAGAGTAGGCATACCATCTATATGCTACGAGCGTAAGATGCTGTTGAAAGAAAGACATAAGTATACCATGTTCATGGATCAGAAGACACATGGATCAGAAGACAGTTATCAGTAGGAGGTGAATTCTCCCTCAGATTACCTATGGATTCTGCACAGTCTCAACCAGAATTCCAGCAGAGTTTTTTGTAGATATTGACAAGGTGATTCTAAAATTTATGTGGAAAGGCAAAGGAAGTAGAATAGCCAAACCAGTTTTTGAAAAGAATAAAGTTAGAGGATTCACAGTACCTGATTTAAAACTTACTCTGTAGTCGTAGTAATCGAAACGGTGATTTCAGCAGCTGACAGGTAGATCAGTGGAAGAGAAGAGAGTCTAGAAATAGTCCACATGTACGTGTCGACTGATGCTTAACAGAAGTACAAAAGCAATTCAGTGAAAAAAGGTTGGACTTGGAACAAATGGTGCTGGAACAATTGGAAATCCCTAAGCCAGACAAAAATCAACAAATGAACCTTATACTACACTCCCTGCTGTGTTTAGAATCGATGCCAAAATGTTCACACACCTGTCTAAACCTTCATAAAACTTCCAGAAGAAAGCAAAAAAAAAAAAAAAGAAAGAAAGCTGAGCACCAAAGAATTGATGCTTTTGAACTGTGGTGTTGGAGAACTCTTGGGAGCCCCCTAGACTACAAGGAAATCCAACCAGTCAGTCTTAAAGGAAATCAGTCCTAAATATTCATTGGAAGGACTGATGCTGAAGCTGAAACTCCAGTACTTTGGCCACCTAATGTGAGAAACTGACTCATTGGAAAAGACCCTGATGCTGGGAAAGTTGAAGGCAAGAGGAGAAGGGGACGACAGAGGATGAGGTGGTTGGATGGCATCACCGACTTCATGGACATGAGTTTGAGCAAGCTCCAGGAGTTGGTAATGGACAGGGAAGCCTGGCATGCTGCAATCCATGGGGTCAAAGAGTCAGACATGACTAAGCCACTGAACTGAACTAAGGATCTCTAAGATTTAGAAGTTTCTTTTTCCCTTAAAATTCCAGTAGTATACATCTGGGCCTTTATTCCATTTATTGTAGAAACCAGATATATCCAAAATAACTATGAGGATTTGCTGGGGGCTTACGATCTAGGGTTTTTGGTGGAATCTCTATGTCTGTTCTGTCTGTCCTCAGATTTCGGACCTCTTTCCACATCAGCGCCTAGTGTGGACTTCACCCCATAGTTTCCTTTCCCACAGTACCACTGACACAAGGCTTCTGGGTATGGTTTGGGATGACCGTAGGCATTTATAGACTAGCTTACAGTTTTAAACTTAATATGAGATAGAAATCCTCACTAAATTCATTTCCAACATGCTTATATCTCTCCTTTAATTCATTCTATAGCTATGATGCTGAAACATATTTCAGGTTCTTCATTTTTTTCCAACTGTTATTAGACAAGAGTTCCTGGTTGGGCTCAGCCTTTAACCAAAATAATGTTATTTTAGTCTAGAATGATTCTTAGAACACAGCACTGAACACAAGCCATTATTCAGTAAATTAATATTTAGACTTTTCAAAAAGATTGTTTGGCTAAAATCAAAACTCTGGAGACATTCCAGAATAGGAGAAAAAACAAAAAAAATATATATACACACATGCCTTGAAACATGGTGAATTCAATTACAGCTTTATTTTTTCAAACTTCATATTTGCAGATTGTTTATTAGATATACAATATTTTTGGAGTATCTTTTAGTTTTTAATATTCTGTATATTTTAAAATGATAATTATTATTCAGGAAATAATTCAGTAAAAAGCAATCATTCTCATAGCAAATTTAAGGAACAGGAAATGCTGGTTTATTAGCAATATTATCCTTTATTCATCATGTCATTGTTTATCCCAGCATTTGTCAACTAATTTTATCTAAACTCTATCAACCTTTGTACGAATCAACCTAAAGAAGAAACTGTACTTCTGTACTAAAGAACAGAAGGATGGTAAGGTGAGAGGACCCTAGATGTGAGCCTCTCAGAGGTCACTATCACCCTATGACTGTGGGTGAGATAAATCCTTTGTTGCTCTTGATGGCTATTTGAAGTGCTTCCTTCATTTTTTCCATTGTAGAATATTTAGGGAGTTCCAGAATATTATGACATGTCAGTGATCTTGGGAAATCTCTTTCACTGAAAGTCTCGGGACAGCGAAACCGGATTCCTGTTTTCTGTATGCCTTTTACATGTAGTCTATCATTTCCTGTAAGAAAAACTAAAAAGAAATAAACTTCAGTTAAGATAGTTCACAGAAAGAACAAAACTTAAAATGAAAAGGAAGAAATTAATCACTTCATTCAAAAATATTTATCGGCTCCCCTTGTGCAAGGAGAACTACGTGGGACCACGTGGGGTGAAGAAAAATCATGACATTTGGTCTTTGTCTTTGGTGGGTTCACGATCTAGTTGGGGGGAAATTACATATCTGAAAGATAACAGCAAGATACAAGGAGTTTAACTCAGCTAGGAAGTATGATGTGAAGAGATAATGAAGGCACTGAGCCTCAAGGCAGGGAGAGAGGTGCCAGATTAGGGTGACAGGGAAGCTTCAGATAGAAAGAAAAAAACCAGAGTAGAAGATGTATGTGAACTCACTGAATGTACAGCCAACAGAATCCCTGGACTGAAGCAAAAGTTTCCCTTTAAGAAAGAAGATTGGAAAGGTAGTTTGGGCTTGTGGAGAAGTAGTTAAGTTTGTGGAAAAGTTGTCCTCAAACATCCTCAGTAGCAACAAAAATAGCAAGAAAGATGTGTACACATCTCAAAAAGAACTAAGAAATGGATGAAAGATAAGAGAATAAGGCACTAAGTCTGTCCTATGGAAACCTAGGGTTCCCACCAAGAGAGGTTCTTATGTCTTAGTGGTCTTGAACATGGGCTTTGAATTAGCCTGCTGGGTTCAAATTATCATTCTGACACTAACCAACTGTCAGAACACAGGCAAGCTACTAAATGCTGCAAGCCTCTTTTTCCTCATATCTGAAGTGGGGAAAAATAAAAGTACCAGCTTCATAGGCTGCTATTAGGATAAAGGGAAGTAATAGTTATAAAATGATCAGGACAGTGCCTGGTATAGAGTAAGCACACAATATAAATGTTGTTATTATTATCATCATCAGTGGTCACTGGTACTATTAATTATTAATAGTATTTGAGACAGTTGACATTGCCCTAATTCCATAGGACTTTAGATAATTAAATAAAGGTAGGAATGTGAGATAAAAGGCTCAATTAGGAGCCAACTAAAGTGAAGAAAGAAGATACAAACTGGGTCAGTGTAGACAAGGTAGTAAAATAACAACATCTTTATTACTATCATTTTTTAAAAATGGAAAACAGGCTTAAGTACGAAAAAGAACACTGGTCTAGAAGGTAGGGGACCTGCATTCTAACCCTTGCTTTTCCATTAACATTTGTGATACACTATTAATGACTTTATCTCAAATAAGATATTTTAAAAGATATGTAATTATAGATTGATCTATTTCTGCAATACTTACAGAGGAATTTTCTCTTTTCATCCAAAGTTAAATTATGGAAAGCTTTCCAAAACATCAGTATAGTAGGATGTGACTCATGGTATCCTTGCTCATAAACAGAATTCTTGAAAAAAAAAAAAAAAAGGAGAAATTTGGTTTTTAGGGGTAATTTTTCTTTGGAAGAATTGGGGGCACTTTAGTTATTACCTACCTTTTCAAATTGTTTCCAGTCATAGTCAGTATTTCCAATTATTGCTCTCATTAGTTCTTCAGGCTTGAAAAGTTTAAGTATCTCTTTGTCAAAAAGTTTATAAAATCCTCTCTGAAATTCCTCATAAACTGCCTTTACAGAGGTGTTGAAAACATAATCAACACACTTAGAAACATAGTCTTCCCTGAAGGAAGCAAAAAAAAGGCCATTAATATACTTAACCAGTGACTTAACTATTCTCTACTTTGCCTTTTCACCATGTCCATTAAGAAAGAAAAGTAAGTTACATGTGCAGAGCACCCAACGCTATATGACACAGGGCTGCGAAAACATCTAGTCAGCTAGAAGAAAACGTGGAGAATGTGCAGAAGGATGAAGGCTTCGTTTTGCTCCCATTGCCCCAGCTACATTCAGGACGATATTTTAAAAACACCAATCTGAATATGTCATTCTTCCTGCTTAAAATCTTTAAAAGACTTCTCATTGCCTTTAAGGTAATTTCAAACCTCTTTAGCAGGATTAAAAAGGTCTCCATGGGTGAAGGGGGTAAAAAACAATGGCCTCCACGATGTGACCCTTGCCTGACTCAGCAGCCTCTTCCCAGTGCCATTTGAACCTCCGGCCATGCTGACCTTCAGTTCACTGGCCTCACTGTCTCCCGTACAATTTAGGCAACAGCAGGCAGGGCTTCCTTTTCACCTGGCAACTTCCATCACTCATCAGAATTCAAAATGAACATGACTTTCTCAGGGTTGGTCCTCTGTTCCTCTCTCTCTCCCCTCTCACAACATATCACTGTGTGTAAATTATGTCTGCAGAGATTGTCTTCTCCAATTTGTGATGAATTTCTTGAGAGCAGGTGTGCTACTGGAGATATTTCCACCAGATATCACCTTAAAACATGCTAATCTCCTACCCTTTGAGCATCCTTCAAGGACCATCATGTCTGAATCAACCTCCTCTGTCCTCCCCTGTAACCAGTGGTGTGCTGGTAAATGTTCTACAACCAGCTTTCTTAAAAGGAGAGGGGAAAAGATGGAACCCTCATTTGCAGCATTTGCCAATTTCTGTGGTTTACCTGTCACCCTCTAGTTTCTTAATTGGTTTTCATTTTCTTCAGAGTGTTCATCCTTATCTGACTTTCTATTACATAATAATTTATTGACTTTCTGCTCCACTGTCATTTCTGCTCCAGATTTTGCATCTTTTTTTACTGCCATATCTCTGACACCTTGAATAGGGTCTAGTATAGAGTAGGGGCTCAAAAAATAATTGTTAAATGAACAGTGAAAAGTGCTGCAAAGGAAATATTTAATCTTGACTCCTTGCATCCCTTCTCTTCCCTATAACCTTTTATCTTTTGAAAAAGATCAGAAGCTAAAATGATCATCTGGAAAGACTGGGTAGCTCAGATGGTAAAGAATCTGCCTGAAATGCAGGAGACCTGGGTTCAGTCCCTGGGTTGGGAAGATCACCTGGAGGAAGGTATGGCAACCCACTCCAGTATTCTTGCCTGGAGTGTCCCCCTGGACAGAGGAGCCTGGTGGGCTACAGTTCATGGGGTCACAAAGAGTCGGACACAACTGAATGACTGAGCACAGCAAAAGACAAAATATGTTTATAAAGCATAGTGATATAAACATTTTATGTGTATTCAAAACAGATGTGCGAGGTCTCAAAACTTACTTGTTGCTTTGGTCTACAGATATAGAAATCCCATTTGGAATTAAATCAACATCATTTTTGTCCCAGTGTATCTGTAACCAAAATATATTCAGATACCAAACATGAAAGAAAGTCTGAATAATCAACCACAAGACCATTATTGCTAGTACATTCTTCCCTATAAAACTTTAAATAACTAGGCGTTAAATAATTATTTATATAGTTCAATCATCTAAATATACATATAAATAAAAACATACCCTAGTATATGCTATATATTGCTTTATGCATATATCATTCCATTTAATTTTTTACAGTGTTCACATTGAATAATTGCTATCTTTTCACTTTGAGAGTATATAGACATAAGGCATCAAATGAGGAGCAAGTGGGGGAAAAGACTTACAGTACAGAAGTATAATACCCTTCAAAAAACACATCCAATATATAAGATACTATAATAAAAGATATTTTTAAAAACATTAAATCTAAACTATAATCTGATTTTCATTAGTACTCACAGAAAAATGTATGCCAAGTTCTTCTTTAATGTCATTATCATCATCATTTAGAACTTCTTGCAAACACCTAATGAAAATTTTGGTTTAAAATATATATATTATTCTTGCACAACTTCAAAAGAAATAAATGGTCAATGGAAAAAATGTGGACAATATAAAAATTTATAAAGTGTATTAAAAGTCACATAAATTTCTTCTTTTCCACCTTCCCATTCCCTCTTCCTGGAGTTAACCTTTACAAGTTTGATTGGTCAGATTACTGCCTAACATGTAGACACTGCTGAATCTTGGTGGAAATTATAAGAAAGGAGCCCCTTCCCCTAGACCAGCCCTTCCCCTGAACTAGGCCTTATTTTGTTTCCCAGGGGACATTTGGCAAAATCTGGAGACATCTTTGGTTGTCACAATTAAAGGGAGTGTTATGATTAAAGGGGATCCTTTGGACTGCAAGGAGATCCAACCAGTCCATCCTAAAGGAGATCAGTCCTGAACATTCATTGGAAAGACTGATGCTGAAGCTGAAACTCCAATACTTTGGCCATCTGACGCAAAGAACTGACTCATTGGAAAAGATCCTGATGCTGGGAAAGATTGAAGGCAGGAAAAGAAGGGGATGACAGAGGATGAGCTGGTTGGATGGCATTACCAACTCGATGGACATGAGTTTGAGCAAGCTTCCCTGATAGTTCAGTTGGTAAAGAATCTGCCTGCAGTGCAGGAGATTCCTGGGCCAGGAAGATCTGCTGGAGAAGGGATAGGCTACCCACTCCAGTATTCTTGGGTTTCCCTTGTGGCTCAGCTGGTGAAAAGAATCCACCTGCAGTGCAGAAGACCTGGGTTCGATACCTGGGTTGGGAAGATCCCCTGGAGAAGGGAAAGGCTACCCACTCCAGTATGCTGGCCTGGAGAATTCCGTGGACTGTAATGTCCTTGGGGTCACAAGAGTCTGACACGACTGAACGACTTTCACTTAGTATTGGCATCTAGGCAATGCTAGAGATGCTGCTAGGCATCTCTACAATGTCCAGGTCAGTCTTCCACAACAAAGAATCATCTAGCCCAAAATGTGTGTACGGCCAAGGTTGAAAAACCCTGCTCTATATTGTCAGAGTATATGGTATAAATCTAGTCAGTGTTTTCTTTCACTAACAGTACATGGGAAGAGAATCTTTTTCTTCCATCTGTTGCCAACTCTATGTTGTATGAAAAACTTTTTAACCGTTGTCAATCTATAAGCAGAAAAATTATCTCATTTTCATCTGCATTTTCTTGATTACTACTAAGGTTGAGCATATTTTTTGAGTTTATATGTATACATATAGTCATATCTATATTATACAAGGATATTAATCCATTGTCGATCATGTGTTGCCAGTTTTTTTTTTTTAGAGAATATAGTTGGCCTTTTAACCTAGAACAAGTATTTTTCAATCCTTAAAAAATAAAGTTCATGGGCTTCCCTGCTGGCTCAGTGGTAAAGAATCTGCCTACAAATGCAGGAGACACAGGTTCGATTTCTGATCCGGGAAGATCCCACATGCTGCAGAGCAACTATGCCCGTGCACCGCAACTATTGAGCCTGTGCTCTAGGGCCTGGGAGCCGCAACTACTGACTCATGTGCCGCAGCTACTGAAGCCTGCATGCCCTAGAGCCCGTGCTCTGCAACAAGAGAAGCCACTACAATGAGAAGCTCGAGTACCACACTAGAGTAGCCCCCCACTCGCTGCATCTAGGGAAAGCCTGCCCAGCAGTGAAGACCTAGCATAGACAAAAAATAAATAAATAAATAAAAATTAAAAACCAAAGTTTGTGACATGCTGATTTATTGAAATAAGTGAAATATGATTAAATAGGATTTATTTAAAATCAATATAGCAGGCATGATTCTCATTACGAATATCATGTACTATCCAAAGCAACTATGTCCATCTGGATAAATTCAAGAGACTAGACCACAGCTCTGTTTATTGTGCCATTGCTAATTAGAGGAGCATTTGGCTTTTTTCCACTTCTGAAGGTACTTGATTATAAGTCATGCTAAAGTTCAAACTCATCTAAAGAGCATGCACATTTACTGAAACTGAAGACCTTATCTGTGTGTCTCTGTGTGTATCTGTGTGTCTGTGGGTAACATTATTTGTGTCTAAACACCTGAGACTGACTAGATACACAGTCCTAAAAAAAAATTATATTTACTTACTTTCCAAAAGAAGGACTGAGTTCTTTTAAATCTTCCAATGATGGCTCCTGGTCCAGAAGTTTCTTAAACAGAGCCAGTGGGAAAGGGAGGTAGACAACATTAAGATTATATAAGGAGAGTCCACACAGCATCCCAAAGAGGAAATACGTCTTCTTCTCAAATTTAGGCTAGAGAAGAAAAAAATCCTTTATGTATTATATATCATCAATAATCCAAACAGATAATTAGGTTAGTAAAAAAAAGTTTGGTTCTTTTTTCTAAGAGTCAGAAATTAGAAACAAAATGAGCTTCAGGAAAGTAAAAATTTGAGGTTCTTATATAGGTTATAATACAATATAAAATTCTTCTGTAAGTTAAAATACAAATTTTAACAGTCCAGAATATTAAAAAATGAATTTGCTTTTTGTTACTGATAGCATATCTGGAATATGAAAAAAATGCTCAGTGAACCTTAAAAATGAGGGTTTTCACTATTGAATTTTACAGTCTTTGTCTTCAAATTCATGTAGAAAAATGACACCAGGAAGGAAGGGTGTTCTTTATCTATGCCTGCAGAGGGCATCAGTCATGCCAGGGGTGTGTCAGAGGAGTGTTGGTCCATTCAGCAATGCAACCCTCAACCCAGGTGTGCTTACAGGGACAAGCATATGGGTCAGGGAAGGTGACTGATGCTGTTGACCATGAAGGTCTGTGGAAGGAAGGAGTCCTGATAAAATTGGCTTCACTCTCCTCTGCACTGTGTGGTCCTGGATGAAATAAACACTGGCCACATCTGGCCAGGCCGTCACTGCAGCCCAACCAACAGGTCACTATTCCAAGACTTCAATTCCAGTGCCAGCTTTACTGTTAGCTGATCACTGACTTTAGACCACCCATATAGTAATCTGTGCTTCCATCTACTTGCTGTATTTATTTCCTAGTGTAATTGCCTAGGGGAAACGTTAAAAATGCATTTTAATTTTGAAAATGAGTTAAAGGTTCAATACAAGTACTCTCCAAAGGTGACCTCTTCTAATCTAATCAATCAGTCTTACTTCCTGTATTTGTAAGGTGTCCCCTGATTCTAGTGGCTTTTGTCTCTTTGTTTTCTATCCAGCAGTATAGTATTCAGTAATGCTTAAGGGTAAGCACTGGGGGCTTTGGGATCAGAGTCTTAAATTTATATCCTCACTTGATCACTTGCAAGTTGAATATCCATTCAGTTCAGTTCAGTTCAGTTGCTCAGTCATGTCCGACTCTTTGCGACCCCATGGACTGCAGCATGTCAAGACACCCTGTCCATCATTAACTCCCAGAGTTCACTCAAACTCATGTCCATTGAGTCGGGGATGCCATCCAACCATCTCATCCTTTCTTCTTGCCCTCAATCTTTCCCAGCATCAGGGTCTTTGCAAATGAGTCAGCTCTTCGCATCAAGTGGTCAAAGTATTGGAGTTTCAGCTTCAACATCAGTCCTTCCAATGAACACCCAGGACTGATCTCTTTTAGCATAGACTGGTTGGATCTCCTTGCAGTCCAAGGGACTCTCAAGAGTCTTCTCCAACACCACAGTTCAAAGCATCAATTCTTCGGCACTCAGCTTTCTTTATAGTACAACTCTCACATCCATATATGACCACTGAAAAAACCATAGCTTTGACTAGACGGACCTTTGTTGGCAAAGTAATGTCTCTGCTTTTTAATATATTGTCTAGGTTGGTCATAACTTTCCTTCCAAGGAGTAAGCGTCTTTTAATTTCAAGGCTGCAATCACCATCTGCAGTGATTTTGGAACCCCCAAAAATAAAGTCAGCCACAGTTTCCATTGCTTCCCCATCTATTTGCCATAAAGTGATGGGACCAGATGCCATGATCTTAGTTTTCTGAATGTTGAGCTTTAAGCCAACTTTTTCACTCTCCTCTTTCACTTTCATCAAGAGACTCTTTAGTTCTTCTTCACTTTCTGCCATAAGGGTGGTGGCCTCTGCATATCTGAGGTTATTGCTATTTCTCCTGGCAATTTTGATTCCAGCTTGTGCTTCATCCAGCCCAGCATTTCTCATGATGTACTCTGCATATAAGTTAAATAAGCAGAGTGACAGTACACAGCCTTGACATACTCCTTTCCCTATTTGGAACCAGTCTGTTATTCAATATCCAGTTCTAACTGTTGCTTCCTGACCTGCATACAGGTTTCTCAAGAGGCAGGTCAGGTGGTCTGGTATTCCCATCTCTTTCAGAATTTTCCACAGTTTGTTGTGATCGATACAGTCGAAGGCTTTGGCATAGTCAATAAAGCAGAAATAGATGTTTTTCTGGAACTCTCTTGTTTTTTTGATGATCCAACACATGTTGGCAATTTGATCTCTGGTTCCTCTGCCTTTTCTAAATCCAGCTTGAACATCTGGAAGTTTGTTGTTCACATACTGTTGAAGTCTGGCTTGGAGAATTTTGAGCATTACTTTACTAGCATGTGAGATAAGTGCAATTGTGTGGTAGTTTAACCATTCTTTGGCATTGTCTTTCTTTGGGATTGGAATGAAAACTGACCTTTTCCAGTCCTGTGGCCATTGCTGAGTTTTCCAAATTTGCTGGCATATTGAGTGCAGCACTTTCACAGCATCATCTTTTAGGATCTGAAATAGCTCAACTGGAATTCTATCACCTCCACTAGCTTTGTTCGTAGTGATGCTTTCTAAGGCCCATTTGACGTCACATTCCAGAATGTCTGGCTCTAGGTAAGTGATGACACCATTGTGGTTATCTGGGTCATGAAGATCTTTTTTGTATAGTTCTTCTGTGTATTCTTGCCACCTCTTCTTAATATCTTCTGCTTCTGTTAGGTCCATACCATTTCTGTCCTTTATTGTGCCTATCCTTGCATGAAATGTTCCCTTGGTATCACTAATATTCTTGAAGAGATCGCCAGTCTTTCCCATTCTGTCATTTTCCTCTATTTCTTTGCACTGATCACTGAGGAAGGCTTTCTTGTCTCTCCTTGCTAGTCTTTGGAACTCTACACTCAAATGGGTATATTTTTCCTTTTTTCCTTTGCTTTTTTGCTTCTCTTCTTTTCACAGCTATTTGTAAGGCCTCCTCAGACAGCCATTTTGCTTTTTTGCATTTCTTCTTCTTGGGGATGGTCTTGATTCCTGTCTCCTGTAAAATGTCAGGAACCTCCATTCATAGTTCTTCAGGCACTCTATCAGCTATAATCCCTTCAATCTATTTGTCAATTCCACTGTTTAATCGTAAGGGATTTGATTGAGGTCATACCTGAATGGTCTAGTGGTTTTCCATAGTTTCTTCAATTTAAGTCTGAATTTGGCAGCAAGGAGTTCATGATCTGAGCCACAGTCAGCTCCCAGTCTTGTTTTTGCTGACTGTATAGAGCTTCTCCATCTTTGGCTGCAAAGAATATAATCAATCTGATTTCAGTGTTGACCATCTGGTGATGTCCATGTGTAGAGTCTTCTCTTGTGTTGCTGGAAAAGGGTGTTTGCTATGACCAGTGCGGTCCCTTGGCAAAACTCTATTAGTCTTTGCCCTGCTTCATTCTGTACTCCAAGGCCAAATCTGCCTGTTACTCCAGGTATCTCTTGACTTCCTACTTTTGCATTCCAGTCCCCTATAATGAAAAGGACATCTTTTTTGGGTGTTAGTTCTAGAAGGTCTTGTAGGTTTTCATAGAAACATTCAACTTCAGCTTCTTCAGCATTACTGGTCTGAGCATAGACTTGGATTACTGTGATATTGAATGGTTTGCCTTGGAAATGAACAGAGATCATTCTGCCATTTTTGAGATTGCATCCAAGTACTGCATTTTGGACTCTTTTGTTGACTATGATAGCTACTCCATTTCTTTTAAGGGATTCTTGCCTACAGTAGTAGATATAATGGTCATCTTATTTAAATTCACCCATCCAGTCCATTTTGGTTTGCTGATTCCTAAAATGTCGATGTTCACTCTTGCCATCTCCTGTCAATTTGTCTTGATTCATGGACCTAACATTCCAGGTTCCTATGCAATATTGCTGTTTATAGCATTGGACTTTGTTTCTATTATCAGTCACATCCACAACTGGGTGTTGTTTTTGCTTTGGCTCCATCTCTTCATTCATTTAGGAGTTATTTCTCCACTGATCTCTAATAGCATATTGGGTACCTACCGACCTGGGGAATTCATCTTTCAGTGTCCTAATTTTTTGCCTTTTCATACTGTTCACGGGGTTCTCAAGGCAAGAATACTAAAGTGGTTTGCCATTCCCTTCTCCAGTGGACCACATTGTGTCAGAACTCTCCACCATGACCCTTCCTTCTTGGGTGGCCCTACAAGGCATGGCTCATAGTTTCATTGAGTTAGACAAGGCTATGGTCCATGTGATCAGATTGATTAATTTTCTGTGACTGTGGTTTTCAGTCTGTCTGCCTTCTGATGGAGAAGGATAAGAGGCTTATGGAAGCTTCCTGATGGGAGAGACTGACTGAGGGGAAATTGGGTCTTGTTCTGATGGGTGGGGCCATGCTCAGTAAATCTTTGGTACAATTTTCTGTTAATGGGTGGAGCTGTGTTCCCTACCTGTTATTTACCTGATGCCAAACTATGGTGGAGGTAATGAATATCTGTAGACAGTTTATTTAATCTCTCTGAGCCTCAGTTTCTTCATCTGTAAAATAGGACAAACTACCTATCTCATAGAGTTGATATGAGATTTATTTTCTTCCTTTCCATTACCTACTTGCATTGTTTGGATATATTTAGTCCCTATCCTTCATCATTAACTCAGGGCTCCATTTTCTAATGACACTTTTTCTAATCACTTCAGTCCCCCTTGATTTCTTTAGGTCCTGAGAAAGAATCCCTTAAATTTGCATAGTGACCTAAAGTTTTCATGGAGCTTCACACTTTGACATACCTTTTATCTTGTATTAATCTCACAATAGCACTATAAAGCAGGCAGAATAGAAATTAGTCTTGCTAGTACTTAGGCATTTTTACAGTTGAGGAAACTGAAAACTCAGAGAGGCTAAATTAAACACCCACCATCACTCAAGACTAGATCTCTGGGCTCTGAGCTCACAAGAGTGCTTCCTTCCCTATCCTACCCATTTCCCAACAACTATTACAACAGATCCTGATGCTGGGAAAGATTGAAGACAGGAAGAGAGGGGGACAACAGAGGATGAGATGGTTGGATGGCATCACTGCCTTGATGGACAGTGTTTGAGCAAGCTCCAGCAGTTGGTGACGGACAGGGAAGCCTAGCGTGCTGCAGTCCATGGGGTTACAAAGGGTCAGAAATGACTGAGCAACTGAACTGAACTGAACTGATTACAACACAAAGTCAGCAGTACAAAATTTCAAAAAATTGCTAAAGTTTCTGGTATTTTAGTCTTATTCCTCTATCTACATATACAAAATGTTTTCAAAGGAAAGAGATTGTGTTATCCATTAATCTGAATCTTCTATAGTATTTAATACAACGTGGGAACTTCAAGAAACAGCCGGTAAAAACTTGCTGGTTGAACCTACCAATGGCACACCTTAGCCACTCCTATCTTTTAGAGATTCATTTTTTCTCAAAAACATGTTTAGTGGCTAAACATCTAGTTGCTAAATTGTGTCCAATTCTTTTGGGACTCCATGGACTGTAGCCTGCCAGGCTCCTCTGTCCATGGATTTTCCCAGGCAAAAATACTAGAGTGGGTGGCTTCTCCAGGGTATCTTTTCCACCCAGGGATCGAATCCATGTTTCCTGTATTAGCAGGCAGATTCTGTACCACTGAGCCACCTGGGAAGCCCTTCTAAGAAGATACAAAACACCTTTTAGTACTTTTTCACTCCCATTCATGTTCTCTTCCTTTACCCTTTTCCTTCTGGGTTCCAAACTCCACCATATCATTTGAAAGAGTATTTGGAAGTTTATGGGAAAGGAGATCAATAAATTGAAGTTCAACATGTGATTCTTGTTAAAATTATTTGCTCTGTGTTACTAATAGAGAAGGCTTCCCTTGTGGCTCAGCTGGTAAAGAGTCTGCCTGCAATTCAGGAGACTCAGGTTCAATCTCTGTGCTGGGAAGATCTCCTGGAGGAAGGCATGGCAATCCACTCCAGTATTCTTGCCTGGAGAACCCCATGGACAGAGAACTTTGGTGGGCTACAGTCCACGTGGTCACATAGAGTCAGACACGACTGAGTGACTAACACACATACACATTAATAGAGAAATGAAGTTTTTACTACTTTCAGAAAATGTTTACATATAGAGAATCTTTGTAAAAATATAATCATTGCAGAAATGAAACATCTTATTAGAATTAGCAATTATCTCTAGGATTCTGTTAACAATTTCTCTCCTAGTTTGAAACTCTAGATTACTGCCTCTTAAAATTTAGGAAACCAAAAAAAAAAAAAAAAATTTAGGAAACCACCCAATATTCTACAAAGTGTAATACATCTAAAGAATGGAATACTACTCAGCAATAGAAGGGAATGAACTATGATACATACAACAACACACATGATTCTCAATATCATTATGCTGAGTGAAAGGACAGATACAAAGACTACTTATGATTCCATTTATGTAAAATTCTAGGAAATTCAAATTATAGTGACAGAAATCGAATCAGTGGTTGCATAGGCATGGGGCAGGGAATAGAAGCAGGGAGAAGCAGGATCAGAAAGGAACCTGAGGAAACTCTAGTGGTTGATGGATGTGTTCACTGTCTTTTGTTTTCATTGTCTTGAATTTCATGGGCATAGATGTACATCAAAAGGTATCAAAGTGGACATTTTATGTACCATTTATCATATCTCAAATACACCTTATTCAAGCTGTTTAAAAATTTAATGTTCATACGAATCACCAGGGGATCTTATAAAAATATATATTCTGATCAGGGCCTGAGATTCTGCTTTGCTAACAGTTCTAGGTAATGCTGGAACTTTCGCTCTGTGGACCACATTTTGAGTAGCAAGGCTTTATGTGACCTAATTTTACATTAGCAGGTATTGTGTTCATTTACAGTATATGGTATACTTTTTCTGTTCTGAAAAACCATAAGAAAACAAATAAGAGACTTACGTTGACAGGAAACCACATGTAGGAATCCTCTTCAGGATATATGAACATTCCATATTCTTCCTTGGTCATAGATTCAAATATACAGTGAAAAAACTCAGACTTCACCCCTTCCCCCACAGAACGAATTTCTTTAATAAATTCAACCTAAGAAAAGAGAACATTGTCAGGTCCATATTTAAAATATAATGCCTTGACCTTTACAGAAAAGTTTCGAGCCTCCTGCCATCACCAGAATTCACAGAATCTACTCTTCTTACCTAACTGTACTGTGTTCTCCCTGACTTTGCTTCTGATAGTGGGTGCCATGAACGTGTTTACTGTCAGATTACTGTATAGTGAGTACATAGGTCCCTCCCATGGCCACATGAACCAAGTGAAGTGAGATTCTGGCGACACTCAACATTCACCAATTATGTTGACCAGCATCTTGAACCAAATTCCTTAATTTTTCTCTCTTGTCTAGCTTCCTCTCATCAGTCAGCCTTTACAACTTAGGCTACAGTCAACAAATATTTGGTTTCTTCTGCCTCTCCCCTCATTAGGACTTCAGATAAACAGCCCTCCCTGTCAGCCTGGACTTGGCGCCTTTGTTGGAAATTTCAGAACTGACTGCCCAGGGCCCTCACGTGAGCATCAATAAGAACTGGTCCCTCTTTTCTAAAGTCTACCTCGGGGATTTGTAGTGCAAGTACTATCTTAGATTTCCTCCCATCTCTCTAACTACTCTTTGTTGTAAATATTTATGTATTTATTTGGCTGTGTCAGGTCTTAGTTGCGGTATGTGGTATCTTTAGTTGGGACATTCAAGATCTTTAGCTGCAGCATATGAACTCTTAGTTGCGGCATGCATAATCTACTTTCGAACCCAGGCCCCCTGCATTGGGAGTGTAGAGTCTTATCCACTGAACCACTGGGGAAGTCCCTCTAACTACTCCTTCTACACTTCCCTTCCTGTCTGTTTCTTTTTATCTTTTTAATGTAAATATCACCAAGCTTCACTGAGAGTTCTCTTTCACTTCTCTTTACCTAGATTTACCTCCTTGGCCTTGTCCATCATCATCAAGGGCCTGCCTCACATTCCATCAAGATACACCAATAATAAATTAAGCTTGCTTCTGATTTTCTTACTTCCACTCATTTATACTAGCAAGGTTGTCTTTGCTATGGTCAGGACGTGCTCATAAAGAGCTCAACAACCTTGCCTTGTTGAGAGTCTATACTTTGATTGGATTTCTCTTGAAGTTTACCTTCTTACCTCTTTGTCATTTCCTGTAGGCAGAATCACTTTCTATTGATTTCCTCATAATCAAGAAATAAACAAAAATAGGTACAGAGGGAGACAAAAACTAGAAAGCCTAGCTTATAAAATCCTTTCCTCATTTTCCATCAGAGTCCTGAGGCCCAACTCTCAGAGTCTGACTTCCTCTCTGAGAACCTAACTTTTCCCTTCTTGGCTGATATCAGGAAAATGCACTCCCTTCTGGACAGATGTCAGCTCTCACCTACAAAGTTAATCTTTATTCTGTGGGCAAAGGATCTGAGGTTCCACACAGTAAAAACCCTACAGATGCCCCCAAGGATGAAGTGAAGGATGGCTAGGAAATGGAACGAACACAGTGGAAAGTCTGTGACTAAAACTAGAGCCAAAATGCAGTAAAAGTATCCATTCTACCTGCCGCTTGCTGAATGCATTCATTGCCCCAATTCTTCACCCCTCCTTGGCCTAGGTCTTTCACATGTGGCCTTACAGTTCCTCTCATTAAAAAGGCTGAGTATATTTTGCCAGCCTTTGACTTGGGTTCAGCCATGTGACTTGCTTTGACTAAAGCCATGTTTGTTGTATAACTGGGCTTGCTATCTTTTTTTTTTGGCGGTGGCTTGGCAGGGTGGGTGTGGAGGGGCCTTGCTATCTTGTACCTCTGACACTGATATGCAAACATGTTTGTGTGTCCTAGGAAGAAGATGGAAAACATAGGAGTCAGGGCCAGACTGCCTGAGCCAGGCCAAGCCTAGGTAACCAATCCCTAGCCAACTCTCAAACATGTAAACAGGTACAGACAAAATCTGAAAAGCCACCCAGATGAGTTCAACTGAGAGCAACAGAGTCTCAGCAGAACTGCAGATCTGTAAAATTACTATTTTAAGTCACTATACTTTGGGATGGTTCATTATGAAGCATTTCTATAGCCAAAGGTAACTAATAGTTAACTCATAGTGCCAATGGTCAATTAAACATCCTGGAGCTTTTCTCTGAAGGGTAAGCAAGGAATCCTGGAAACTATTAGGCTGATAACTATAGTTGCAAATACAGGTTCTCCTTGTACCACATTATACAAATGTTTCCCCCACACACATTAGTAAAAATATTACTAATTTTTTACGTTTTAGCGTACCACTAATGTTTTCCGGAGGTCAGTGTCTTCAACTTTGCTTAACTGACACAGAGCATCTTCAACTAAGTGACTTCGTCTGACTCTAAGTGTAAATGAAGGGGATTCATCCCTTCTTTGCAGAATTATTTCCCCAAAAGCCATGTAGTTGTTCACTTCAGATTCCTAGAAAAAGAAATATTTTAGGAATCCTCATAGGAATACAAGAAATTGTTTAATATTCCAAATAAACATTTTATATAGCACACATTTATGCCAACCATTGCTATATATACTCATATCGCAGTTACTTAAGTAAAAGAGCATTGTGTCTATAATTTGGAAGACAAAGAGATCATAAGACCTATGACACCAAGGAATTGTGCAAAATGATGGAATACTTACACAGCCATTAAAAAAAAACTATCAAAATTTTGCCTTTTGCAGCAACATGGACAGACTCGGAAGGCATTTTGCTAAGTGAACTACAACATATGGAAAAAGACAAATTACTGTATGATATCATTTACATATGGAATCTAAAAACTACAACAAACTAGTGAATAAAACAAAAAAGAAGCAAACTCGCAGATACAGAGAAACTAGTGTTTACCAGTGGGGAGAGGGAAGCTGGGAGGGGCAATATAGGGGTAGAGGGGAAGGGGTACAAACCATCAGATATAAAATAAGCTACAAGTATATATTATACAACACAGGGAATATAGCCAATATTTTATAATAACTATAAATGAAGTATAACCTTTAAAAATTGTGAAGCACTATACTGTATGTCTGTAATTTATATAATATTGTACACCAACTATGATTTAAATTTTTTTTTAAAAAAAAGGTTGAAAGAAATAGAAAAAAAAAAGGTTGATGGAAAATGTTATAGTGGAAGAATGTGGTCACCATTTGAACCCACTGATGAATCAGCATGAACAAAAGTGAAACCACCAGAAATAATGCACTGAAATATGGAGAGGTGAAAAGAAATTGGGCCTGGAATTTGCTTTAAAATACTTAAAAAAATATGGGAAATCCCTGGTGGCCCAGAGGCTAGGACTTCGAGCTTTCACTGCTGAGGGTGAGGGATCAAGCCCTGTCAGGGAACTAAGATTCTACAAGCTGCATGCCACAGCCAAAAAAAGAAACTTTAGCAAAAATAGTAACAACTAAAAAATTTAAAAAATGATAAATGAAGTATGGCAAAATGTTGATGACTGCTGAAAATTTGTGCTGGGATTTAATATGCCATTATCTCTACTTTGTATATATTTGAAAATTTTACATAATAAAAAATAAGACATACATACCAGCATTCTTATTTGGGAATCAGCTTGCAATAATTTAATTTTGGATGCCAAATTAAAGATAAATGGAAAATCACTGAAAATAATCACACTGAAGTTTTCTACAGGTATCTAAAAATGAAAAAGACAGAAGAATTTTGATAATCAAAAGAAAAGGAAACCTTTATTCCTTTACCTCACTACCTCAAATTATTTACCTCCATACTTTATAGAATTCATTTTTAGGAATCTAAATTACCTAGAAACAAATTTCTAGGAAAACGCATTTGCTTTGTAGCTGAAAGATGTTTTAAGTTATCCAAGAGCATCTACTTTAGCAAATTCAGCATTACAATGAGGGCATTTTCAGATCTTAACTTACAAAGAAGCTACATAGCTATTAATGTATTCCCCTTTTAAAGTACAAAAAAATATTCAGAAAGTAAAATATTATTCTTACCAGTTTTTTTTCCTTAAGGAGCACTCTTCTTCTGTCTTCATAAAAGTTCAACAAAAAGGACAATTCATTTATGTGGAACATATCTTCTGGTAATTGACAGCTAGTCTTGTTTACCTTAAAGAAAATCCAACCTGTGATATTTATTTTCTATCAATGAATAACTTAATCTATTTTTATATATGCTTCAATTCAGTTCAGTCACTCAGTTGTGTCCGACTCTTTGCAACCCCATGGACTGCAGCACGCCAGGCCTCCCTGTCCATCACCAACTCCCGGAGTTTACCCAAACTCATGTCCATTGATTCGGTGATGCCATCTAAGTATCTCAATCCTCTATTGTCCCCTTATCCTCCTGCCCTCAATCTTTCCCAGCATCAGGGTCTTTTCAAATGAGTCAGCTCTTCGCATCAGGTGGCCAAAGTATTGGAGCTTCAGTTTTAGCATTAGTCCTCCAGTGAATATTCAGGGTTGATTTGCTTTAGGATTGTTGGTTTGACCTTCTGGCTGTCCAAGGGACTCTCAAGAGTCTTCTCCAGCACCACAGTTGGAAAGCCTCAATTCTTCGGCACTTAGCTTTCTTCACAGTCCAACTCTCACATCCATACATGACCACTGTAAAAATCATAGCCTTGACTAGACTGACCTTTGTTGGCAAAGTAATGTCTCTGCTTTTTAATATGCTGTCTAGGTTGGTCATAACTTTTCTTCCAAGGAGTAAGCGTCTTTTAATCTCATGGCTGCAATCACCATCTGCAGTGATTTTGGAGCCCCAAAAATAAAGTCTGACACTGTTTCCACTGTTTCCCCATCTATTTGCCATGAAGTGATGGGACCAGATGCCATGATCTTCATTTTCTGAATATTGAGCTTTAAGCCAACTTTTTCACTCTCCTCTTTCATTTTCATCAAGAGGCTTTTTAGTTCCTCTTCACTTTCTGCCATAAAGGTGGTATCATCTGCATATCTGAGGTTACTGATATTTCTCCCAGCAATCTTGATTCCAGCTTTTGCTTCATCCAACCCAGCGTTTCTCATGATGTACTCTGCATATAAGTTAAATAAGCAGGGTGACAATATACAGCCTTGATGTGCTCTTTTTCCTATTTGGAACCAGTCTGTTGTTCCCTGTCCAGTTCTAACTGTTGCTTCCTGACCTGCATACAAATTTCTCAAGAGGCAGATCAGGTGGTCTGGTATGCCCATCTCTTTCAGAATTTTCCACAGTTTATTGTGATCCACACAGTCAAAGGCTTTGGCATAGTCAATAAAGCAGAAATAGATGTTTTTCTGGAACACTCTTGCTTTTTCAATAATCCAGCAGATGTTGGCAATTTGACCTCTGGTTCCTCTGCCTTTTCTAAAAACCAGCTTGAACATCTGGAAGTTCACGGTTCACGTATTGCTGAAGCCTGGCTTGGAGAATTTTGAGCATTTTGAGCCTAATCATTAATCATTAGGGAAATGCAAATCAAAACCATAGTGCAATATTACCTTATGCATATTAGAATGGCTATCATTAAAAAGATAAGAGAGAAGTGTTGGTGAGGATGTAGAGAAAAAGGAAGTTTTGTGCACCATTAGTGGGAATGTCAATTGGTGTGGGCACTATGGAAAACAGTATGAAGCCTTCCTCACAAAATTAAAAATGAACTACCACATGATCCAGCAATCCCACTTTTGGATATAAAGCCAAAGGAAATGAAATCACCTGCTCAAAGAGATATCTACAGCCCCATGTTCATTTCAGCATTATTTAGAATAGCCAAGATAAATAAACAACCTAAGTGTCCATGGACAGATGAATGGATAAAGAAGATATGGTGTGTATATATGTATACACACATACACTGATACATACATATATACACAATGGAACTTTATTCAGCCATGAGAAACAAGGAAATTCTGCCATTTGCAACAACATGGATGGATGGTGAGGATATTATGATAAGCGAAATACTTCAGAGAAAGGCAAATATAGTAAGATATCACTTACACATGAAATCTAAAAAAAGCTAAACTCAGAAACAGAGTGGGGTGGTGGTTTATAGAGTTGGGGGTGGGAGAAAAGGAGAGATGTTGGTCAAATGGTACAAACTTTCAGTTATAAGATAAATAAGTTCTGGGGATCTAATGCACAGCATGGTGATCATAGTTAACAATACTGTACTATATAGTTGAAAGTTGCTAAGACAATAGATCTTAAGTGTTCTTACCACACTAAATAAACAGTAACTATAAATGTTTTGTAATATATATGTGTCTAGAAAGGGCAAAAGTGGAAGCAGTAACATGTTTTATTTCTTTGGGCTCCAAAGTCACTGAGGACAGTGACTGTAGCCATGAAATTAAAAGACGCCTGCTCTCTGGAAGGAAAGTTATGGCAAACCTAGACCGCATATTAAGAAACAGATACCTCTTTGCCAACAAAGGTCCATATAGTCAAAACTATGGTTTTTCCAGTAATCACATACAGATGTGAGAGTTGGACCATAAAGCAGACTGAGCGCCAAAGAATTACTGCTTTCAAAATGTGGTGCTGGAGAAGACTCTTGAGAGTCCCTTGGACAGTGAGGAGATCAAACCAGTCAATCCTAAAGGAAATCAACCCTGAATATTCACTGGAAGGACTAATGTTAAAGCTGAAGCTTCAATACTTTGGCCACCTGATGTGAAGAACTGACTCATGTGAAAAGACACTGATGCTGGTGAATATTGAAGGCAAAATGAGAAGTGAGCAACGGAGGATGAGATGGTTGGATGGCATCACCAGCTCAATGGACATGAAGTTGAGCAAACTCCAGGAGATAGTGAAGGACAGGGAAGACTGGCGTGCTGCAGTCCATATGGTCACAAAGAGCCAGATAAGACTTAGTGACTGAACAACCACAACAAATCAAATTAACACACTGTACACCTCAAACGTACACAATGTTCTATTTCAGTTGTATCTTAATAAAGATAGAGGAAATATACTACTTTAGAAATATCAGTGCATTATTACTTCTGAAAAGCACTAACTTTTGCACATAATACTTTCTCCTATTGAGACTGATATTTTGTGATGAAACAGTACTCTTGCCTGGAAAATCCCATGGATGGAGGAACCTGGTAGGCTATAGTTCATGGAGTCACAAAGATTCAGACACGACTGAGTGACTTCACTTTCACTTTCTTTTTGTTTTGATTACCAATTGAACAATTTATATTTATAAAAGCATCTATTTTAGCTAATTATTTTTCAATTGAACAATACCAATTTAATTCTGCTCATTTATTTAAAATGCTTTGGCTCCTTCCTGTCCTCCAATAATCATTACATTTATTAGTAGCCTAATCTTAGGTTACTTCTGGATTATGCTGTATACACTAATGAAAATGCTGAATCATTGTCATATCTGAGTATTTGTGCCTGTAATATATTATATATACTACATACATATTATATATATTATGTAAGATATTCCACCAGAGCCTATCCAGTTAGCAAAACAAACAAAATTCTAAATACTTCAGGTCCGAATCAAATATTTTCTTTCTTGCTGTGGAAAATAAAATAAGACTTCAACTGGTTAAGAACTAAGGGAACTTGATTTAGTAAAATGGTGTATACATTTCTTTAGATGAACCCTTACCTTATACACGTCTTTCATCACTTCCAGAAGAGTTTTAACATTGTGGTGACTCTGAACAGTTTCAGTCCAGCAAAACATTTGATAGATGATGGCAGTTTTCAGCATCTGGACAAGTGAGTTGAGAGAAGATGCTTGCAATGATGTCCAACACTGCTCTGAAGGGTGTAAAATCAGCAATGATAAATATGCACCTCCAAAAAAATTCTCTCAGTTTTCTAAGTTCTTTAATGTAAGAAATAGATCATATTTTCCATTTCTGATGACATAACCCATAAATCATGGGATAACCTTTTTAAAGGATAACATCCTGGACAATATTTATTACTCACAGATGTGGAAAAAATGTTGCTCCCTGATTAAGTATCTTTGGAATTAAAAGCTCAAATTCGGGTTTCTGAAAAAATGTGTTGATAGTTCATATTTATGCTTGATTATTTGATTGATTTCATGATTTTCAAACTGAAAATTCCATAGGGTATTTATAAGGTCTGAAAATATACACAGGTGAAAACACAGAATACATATATGCACACACACATATATACACACAAGACACGAAATGTGATTAAGGACGATTTTAATCTGAAAAAAAATTATCTATGTTTTCAGACTTTATGATCACCTATGATAGATGGATATATTTTTAAATTAGCTCAGTAACAATATTTTAGTATCACTGAGTTACAAACTGAATTTCTGCACCTTTAAAAGAAAATTCTCAGAAAACAAACAAGCCAAATGTTAAAATGTATTTTCAAGTTAATGTAATTAAAATAGTATGACCCAGATGCATGAAAGGCAGACAATGTAGCAGACTCCACAAATGGAATCAAATATACATGAGACATTGGTATATGATGAAAGAGGCATTGTGTATTACTAGGGAATGAAACAGATCACTTAATAAATGTGTGACAACTGGAAACTGATCCCCAAAAATGAAATGTAATCAAGATAAACTCCATATAGTTCAAAGATTTAAACATAAAAATGAAACAATGGAGGGATGGATATATTGGGAGATTGGGTTGATATAAATATATTTCTATATATAAAATAGATAACTGATAAGAACCTACTGTATGGCACAGGGAACTCTACTCAATACTCAGTAATGGCCTATATGGGAAAGGAATCTCAAAAAGAGTGGATTTTTATATATTATAACTGATTCACTTTGCTGTACAACAGAAACTAATATAACATTGTAAATCAACTATATTCCAATAAAAATTCATTAAAAGAACGAAACAATAAATATTCTAATAGGAGAATGGGAAATCTTTAAATTTCATCATGAGGTAAACTTTTTGAGAAAAGATCAGAAACCATAAAAGAAAATGTTAATACAGTAGGCTGCATAAAAGTGTTTAAAAATATGCATGGCAAAAATACCAAAAAGTAAAAAAATTTCAGTAACCTAAAGAAAAATAATTGCAACTCATCTTATGGATAAAGAATTAATTGTTGGGACTTCCCTGGTGGCCCAGTAGTTAAGAATCCACCTGCCAGTGCAGGGGATACAGATTCGATCTTTGGTCCGGGAAGATCCCAAACGCCAAGGAACTGAGCCCAAGAGACACAGCTACTGAAACCCTGATGCCTCGAGCCCGTACTCCACAAGAAGCCACCACAATGAGAAGTCCTTGCATTGCAACAAAGAGCAGCCCCTGCTGGCCTCAACTAGAGAAAGCCTGCATGCAGCAGCGAAGACTCAGCTCAGCCAAAAATAAATACATTTTTTTAAAAAGAACTGTCTTAGTAGTTTAAAAAACTTCAAATAGAAAAGAAAGATACTAACAACAAATGGAAAAATAGGTAAGAGGACAGAACTGATGGTTTGTAGAGTATGATATGCAAATGTAACTGAATATAGGAAAGCCAGCACAACTTCACTCATAATGAGACAATTTAAATTAAGATATTCTTAAAAATTCCCTGGAAGTCCAGTAGTTAGGACTTCACCCTCCCACTGCATGGGGCATGGGTTCCACAAGCAAGCCGTGTGGCAGGGCCAAAAAGGAAAAAAAAAAAAAAATAGATTCTTTTTTTCAGAGTGGTATAGACCAAAGTTAGGATTACACTGTGGAGAAATGTGTGGGCTGATGCTTTCATATTAACTGATGAAGTATAAATTGTACATCTTCTGTCAGAGCTGCCATGTTGCCCAATTCCGAGGGTGATAATGTGAATGGTGACCACTTAAGTTGGGCAATATGGTGGCCCTGACTTCTTTGGAGGGTCATTTGGCAAAATCTCTCAAGATTTAAAATGTACATACAATCTGATCCAATAATTTTGCTTTCTGAAAATTTCCCTGCTTGTGTAAATATATATATAGAGATTGATTTATATAAATATATTCATATATTTATATAAATATATATAATATTATTGTATAATATATATTAAATATATATAATTATAATATAATTATAAGCAGGGAAATTTCCAGAAAGCAAAATTATTGGGTCTATATATATACAAAGAAATGTATGTTAGAACTGTTATAAGAGCAAAAATTTAGAAACAACTAGTCATGTACGTGAATAGAATACTATTCAGCCATTAAATTGGAATAAAGCATTCATATGTCAGGTAATATAATGATTTCCATAATATAGTGCTTTGTGGAAAAAAGCAAGTTGCAGAAGAATGTATGCTACCATTTGAAAAAAAAAAGAATATATTTCTATATGTTTTCATAGAGTATCTTTCAAAAGTTATGTAAGAAACTCTACTCTGTAACTGCTTTGTGGGAGGGAAATTAGGTGGCTATTTCACCATATATACCATCTTTGTATCTTTTAAGCTTTAGACCTTGAACATTAGCTCAAAGTCATAAAAGGACATCCCAAAGCACTGAATAAAATAAAAAACAAGAACACAAAGATGAACATTTTCCCCCTTATGTCTGATCAAAATACCTAAAGTTTTAAAACACCATAAACAAAAAATTTTAAAGTATGGTTTTATCTTGACTGGATTCTCTATGGTTGTGAAATTCTGAGGTGGAGTCCATGACCGAGTTTAGGAATTACACATGTTTTGTAATAATAAGAGTAATGATTATCTACTCAATCGTGTCTGACTCTTTGAGACCCCGTGGACTGCAGCCCGCCAGGCTTCTCTGTCCATGGGATTTTCCAGGCAAGAATACTGCAACGGGTTGCCATTTCCTTCTCCAGTGGATCTTCTCGACTCAGGATTTGAACCCATGTCTCTTGTGTTTCCTTCATCTCTTGTGTCTCCTGCAATGCAGGAGGATTCACTGAGCCACCAAGGAAGCCCATTATAATAGTTTTGAAATCAAGCAGGATCCTGTGGGGCCCTCCTTAGCAAAAGGGCCTTCCTGCGTCTCCTTCCTGTGTCTTCCCTGCTTCTTGTTTGCAGGGAAAAGGCTTCAGCCTCCTAGACCTTCCCTGAATTTCAAAGGGCAGATTCAAACTGTTACTCATTAGGAAAGTGAAGGAATGCAGAAACGAAGGAAAAGCAGTCAAGAAACAACAGTGGAGGGATGGGGCAGGGTCCTGGTTCCTCCTCAAAGGATATATAAGACAGTTTGACATATATCTCTGAGTTCTACAGGAACTAAGACGCACTCAGGTGGAGGATGGTAACTTCAGGCTGATCACAAGCACTTGAACCCCAGACTGTTAACAACCAGAAGGCTGCAGACTGAGATTCCTAGAGCACCACCCTGTTACCTCACCACCAAGCAATCAGAAGAAAGTCACACACTCAGCAGCCCTCCCTGAAAGTTTTTCTTTAAAAACTCTTTCCTGAAACCCATCAGAGGGTTTAGGTCTTTTGAGCACAAACTACCCATTCTCCTTGCTTGGCACTTGAAATAGACCTGTCTCTGCCCCAAACTCCAATGCTTCTGTTTGTTTGGCCTCAATGCCTATCGGGCACACAAACTTGAATTTGACAATAGCTTTAGGTTAATCTTTTCAATAATACACATACCACATACTCAAACATTTGTATAGTATTTTCAAATCTATCTAAAATTTGTTACAAATTCCATTTCAGACAGTATTCTACTGAGAATATAGATAAAGTGACATAAAAGTAATCAAGCTTACTCAGTACTTTTGAAGATTGATTGGTCATTTTATGAACAGCTTCTGCAAATGGAACCATCAGAGTTATCCAGTTCCTGAAATCAAGCATGACAGGGCACTCTGGGAGCAGAAGGAAGACTGATAAAGCTTCTTGGTGTGGAGAATGACATGGAAGAGCCCCAAGCAGATTATCCCTGAGACATGTGGTTATCTGTGGTTGAAAAACAATCAGGGAAAGGTCCAGGACATATTAGATACAGTATCATAAGAAACAAGATATAAGAAGAGAGGTTTCACATCTACTATGTTCCTAATGGAATAATAATTTGGTTTTCCTAAAACCTACTATTCAAACTCCATCATTCCTTGATATCCCAAAACCCCCTAAAGTAGTATGTGAGAACCATCCTCCCTATTTTATGTTGGAGTCAATTAAAGAAATAAAAGTGAAATCAC
Organism: Dama dama; assembly: GCF_033118175.1. Taxonomy (NCBI): domain Eukaryota; kingdom Metazoa; phylum Chordata; class Mammalia; order Artiodactyla; family Cervidae; genus Dama; species Dama dama. The sequence continues at coordinate 42,139,774 of NC_083697.1, forward strand.
ATGCCTGGACCTACTGAACAAATCGTGAAGGTTGCTTAATTAGAAGGGATCCATACCTAAATCTACCTGACCTAAAATATACCGTAGCAGAGAAAATGTCATATGTTCACCTCATCAATCTTGTTTCATCTTCCTTCAGGGCTCACAGGAAGATGGCATTGCCCAGCCTCCCTGCAGTTAGGTGGAGTCATGTGACCAGGTTCCAACTAATGGAATGTGAGGGAAGGTGATGTATGATACTTTCAGGCTTGACCCCTAAAGCCTCTCTGTGACCTTTCACACCCTTTTTCCTCATCTGCCAATCAACATGAAAGATCTACTGGAGAATTTTATGGCCGTGGGCCTAGAATGCCACAGAGAAGGGTCCTGAGACACCCCTGCATGAGCCTGGGCAGAGGCAGGGGAGGTAACAGAATCTACCATGCCCAAATATGCCACTCTGACATGACAATTATTTTAAGCTGAAGGCAAGTGAGAAAAAGTAGATACAGAATGTGCTCTCCAGCCTCCCCCATCTTCCTGAAAACAGAATATAAATTCCCCTCATCAAGGTGTCCTCCTGTCCACAACTTCCTGTATCAAGAAGGGCATAACAGTCTCGCTAGCAGAGCTGAGCTGGCCCTGATGAAATCGCCACACAGCAAACCTTAATACCTAGCCCTTATCTACCATTACTTTCTTCATATATCTGCCTTCCCACCATTTGCCATCCAAGAAGCTCAAAGTCCTTTTCCTTTGTCTTTTCACTTTTCTACAAAATTATTGTTCTTCATTTGCTAAGTTGCTATAGAAGCCCCAATTCTTACCACTCCTTAAAGTTACTCATCGCTAAGTATTTCCATGTATATGCAGGATGCACATGTTAATAAACTTGCTTTTCTCTTGTTCGTCTGTCTTTTCTCAGTGTAATTTGCAAGGTCCCAGCCAATGAAACTAAGATAAAAAGAGGAAAAATAATGTTTTTTTCCTTCCCTACAGGTGCCTCCTACCTCAACCCTCTTTGGACTTTGCTGTGAGAAAAAAAATGTTTACTGTGTGAATAAGTCATTGAGATTTGGAAGCTGTTTGGAGGAGCTTATGTTTGGAAGAAGTAATCAAGACAATGTTGCCCCTTGAACTGGACCTGGGCAAATCAAAGCCTCCTCACCCACTCCCACGTGTTTGGAATGTATGCTCTGCCCACTGTTCCCACAGTGGGTGTGTTCCAAGGACCCTGCCTTCAGAGAGTAAGGTATTCTGAGACCATCTGGATGGTATATGTGACTGAACCCAGCAGTTAATGCCTCTGTATGAACTTGAAGATTCCAGTGGGTGGATGTAGAGACCTACTCATCTTGGTGTCACCCAAGACAAACCTTGTAAGTTCCCTGGCTTATTAAACCTGCCACCTTCCAATATGGAGTGACTGTATCTTTCTTCAGTCTTTCCTGGTCCTCTGATCACAGGAGCCAGTTTCTGAAACAATAGTTTATTCTAACAGATCTTAGATACTCTTTAACTATGAATGTCTGCCTCTACATGTCATAAGGATTAAATAAGATGATACATGATACAATAAACTGTGAAGTACTGTATATTATTGTTATTATTTTATTTATGTTCTTGCAATTTGATTTTTCATATGTTCAGAAGAACATGACTTCTGGTGAATGCTACTAGGTATACATGAGAAAGGTGTAGAAAGTCAAATAGCGTCAAAATAGGGTCAAAAAAGCTAGATTTCTTTTGGCATATAACTTTAATCATAGAGTCTTTGATTTACTTGTGTGCATCATGACACCACAACAGTATGCACTGTTCCCAAAGTTGCTTCACTAAGAGCCCCTTTTCATAGAGTGTTCTGCAACACTAATGTTTCTTAGCACTTATATTGGGAATAGCACACCAAGTAATCTCCCACATCGCCTAAATATTTACTTTAAAAATATACTTGATCATATTTATTATTCTTACTTTTTCACTTTGAAAGTTAAAATAGTTTCTACTGCATATTAACAAACACTCTCCCCCTTTCCCTTCAAAATGTAGGGACCCACAACAGTATAAAGTGAAAGTGAAGTCGCTCAGTCATGTCCGACTCTTTGCAACCCCATGGACTGTAGTCTACCAGGCTCCTCTGTCCATGGGATTTTCCAGGCAAGAGTACTGGAGTGGGTTGCCATTTCCTTCTCCAGGGGATCCTCCTGACCCAGGGATTGAACCCAGGTCTTCCGCCTTACAGGCAGATGCTTTACCGTCTGAGCCACCAGGGAAGTTCTCAACAGTATAAAGCTGATTTTAAACTGAAGACATCAGACACAAATACAGCTAATAGAAGAATGAATGGAAAGAAGCTTTCAGAGCTTTCTTTCTTTCTTTTTTTTTTTTCAGAGCTTTCCTCATGTGACTAAAGGCAGAGGCTTCAAGAATGAAGCACCCATAAATCTCCTTCTAACTGGGCAGGCAAGTGAGCTACACTGCCAGGGAAAAGACCCTGCACTTGCACTTGGATGAGAAATTGCATAAACAAACATTATTGCAAACTATCCTATCTTCCATGTATCCCCCTAAAAGCCCCTCTGTTTCCCTGAAAAGTTCATTTGTTTTCTCATAGAAGTCCTCTCTCCCCTTTCCCTAAAATTGGTGTATAAACCCTTATTCCTAGCTATTCTGTACAAGAGTAGAACTTTTCTGTCAATCCAGCTATTGTTAATTGGTAGGTCCCCAAACATATGAATTCCATAATGTTCTTTTCATAAGTTGTACTTCTTAAACATTGTTTTTCTCATATCAAAAATAAAAATATTGTATCTATTGTACATTTAAGCATTCAGTAACAAAGGTGTGTCTAGTCAAAGCTATGGTTTTTCCAGTAGTCATGTATGGATGTGAGAGTTGGACTATAAAGAAAGCTAAGTGCCAAAGAATTGATGCTTTTGAACTGTGGTGTTGGAGAAGACTCTTGAGAGTCCCTTGGACAGCAAGGAGATCCAACCAGTCCATCCTAAAGGAAATCAGTCCTGAATATTCATTAGAAGGACTAATATTGAAGCTGAAACTCCAATACTTTGACCACCTGATGCGAAGAACTGACTCATTAGAACAGACCCTTATGGTGGGAAAGATTGAAGGCAGGAGGAGAAGGGGATGACAGAGGATGAGATGGTTGGATGGCATCACCGACTCAATGGATATGAGTTTGAGTAAGCTCCAGGAGTTGATGATGGACAGGGAGGCCTGGTGTGCTGCAGTCCATGGGGTTGCAGTCAGAGTCAGAGTCAGACATGACTGAGCGACTGAACTGAACTGAACTGAAGAAAATACTGGAGTGGGTTGCCATTTCCTCCTCCAGGGTGTCTCCCTAGGGATTGAACCTGCATCTCTTGGGTCTCCTGCATTGGCAGGTGGATTCTTTACCACTAGTGCCACCTGGGAAGCCCTTGAAAATAAAATGCCAGCACCTAAATCAGTAGTATTTCTCCTTGTGGTTCAGATGGTAAAGAATATGCCTGCCATGTGGAAGACCTGGGTTTGATCCCTGGATTGGGAAGGTCCCTTGGAGAAGGAAATGGCAACACATTCCAGTATTTGTGCCTGGAGAATTCCATGGACAGAGGAGCCTGGTGGGCTACAGGCCATGGGGTCTCAAACAGTTGGACACAAGTGAGCGACTAACACATACATGTAATACAGTAACCACATAATAAACATGAGCCCTCCTCTATCACACTTCTATTTCACTCAACTCCTAGGAAAATTAACTGTAATCATATTGGTTCCTGTAAAGAAATTCCATTGCTCTATTTCTAAAGTGAATATTGGTTATTACCATCGAAGAAATCCATTCTTTTTCTGTTAACTTCTTGAAGGTATCTCTTGCCATTTCTAAGTCCACATCAATGGAAATCATTTCTCCAGATTCTCTTTGGATGCAGGAAATGCAAAAATAAATAAACAGGTTAAAAGAATATTTCTAACTTCATATATCATTATGTGTAATTTTATTTTTCCTACATATTAGGTATAATCTTTTTTACTTAAAATTTGCATTCTTTTGAAATCATCAACTTACTTGACACCAAAAAATTTTTTATAGAACTTGTTTTCCTAAAAGAAAATAGGTAACAATTTATTATCTCAAGTTTGGACAGTTAACAATAACAAAAGTTTACACGCCGTGTCTGAGAACTGAAATCATTTACCCTTACACTCAGCCTGCACACTGGGAATTGAAACTCCCTAACCCCACCTATCTTACCATCTATATTTACATTACCTTGGGATTCCACTGTTTCATTAGCATGATTTTACTATTCCAAGACACTCCTGCCCAGGCCAATGGCTTGACTGTTCACTTTAGGAACTTTCTGAAAAGACCCATTAACTCCTCTATGGAATACAATCAACAGTTTATGCCCTATAATTCTTTGCATCTCTTGTTTCAAAATCCTTGCCTGATATTTCCATCTGTCCTGGATTGTGGTGAAGGAAAGTGAAGTGAAGTCGCTCAGTCTCTTTGCGATCCCATGAACTGTAACCTACCAGGCTCCTCCCTCTATGGGATTCTCCAGGCAAGAATACTGGAGTGGGTTGCCATTTCCTTCTCCATTGTGGTACCTTTCCTCAATCCTAATCAAATCCCCAACCCTCCCTTCTCACATTGCAAAGACCTGCCTTATTCCAAATTGCTAATTTTAAAAAATCAAAACCTGGCTATACCCCTCAGAAGTACTACCAAGGCTTTGTCTAGGTGTGGCATTTCCCTGGGTTGTGTTGACAATATTTGAGGAGCCTGCATTCTATATAACAATTTATCTTTATAAAGTATTATTTAAAACTATTTCATGTTTACTGGATTAACCAACCAATTGTAATACTAGGGCTAAAACATTCATGTAAGTACTAAAACAAAGTACTGTAAATTTCCCTTTAAAATAAATCTTCCTTTGCAACCTTTGGCATCTTAAGATCAAACCTTGAGGTTTCTCACTCCTGGGAATGGAACATGGAAATTTTAGAAAGATAATATTCTTAGTGTAGAAAAGATTATCCTCTATGTAGTGAGAACTAGCTTAAGGCTACAGTGGGGAAGAAAGAGAATGAGTTGCATGGTAGAATCCCCTCCTTTGCTGCCTGGAAGGACGGAAAGAAGAGGAAGGCAAATGGGAGAGAAAGCAAGCAGAGAGAAGCGACGTCTTAATTTCTCATCTCCTGCCTTTGGCTAAATATGTGGAGACAAACAGGGATGCCTTGTGGGACTCTCGAATGATAACTGCCTCATGAGCTGTGGAGGTGTGAAGAGGGGGTAAAGGAAGTCATGACATTCAGCTTCCCTGGGCTTCTCTGGTTCCCAGGTGAAGCCTCTGGATCCAGCAGTTCCTCCAGTCTCCCTGAGGAGTGGCTGAGAATGCAGCTGGGTTAAGAACCAAAGCTGAGAAATACCTGCAATAGGGATTAAGTGAATACTGAGTACCGCCTAGTGGCAGTTGTATACAGGTATCTTCTGAACCTGTGAGCCAAGCTGAGGCCAAGTCAAAGGAGGACTGGGAGGAGTTTCCACCAGTTGCAAGCAGACCCTTAGGCATCAGCCTCCAGAGAAGACAGAGGGCAACCTAATGTTAGTCGCTCAGTCATGTCCGACTCTGCGACCCCATGGACAATAGCCTTCCAGGCTCCTCCATCCGTGGAATTTTCCAGGGAAGAATACTGGAGTGGGTTGCCATTTCCTTCTCTAGGTGATCTTCCCAACCCAGGGATCGAACCCTGGTCTCCCGCATTGCAGGCAGACTTTTAACTGTCTGAGCCACCAGGTAAGCCCGAAGGCAGCCTAAGGGCCCCTTTATGCTGCTACCCAGCCCACTCCCTTGTTATTGCTAAAGTAATTATACAAGGAGGCCATCACACTGCAATGGATCTCAGGCCACGGTGGCCTATAAAAGCAAACCAAAATCTAAGCCTGTAAATTCCTCAAAGTTATGAAATCAAAGCCTAAGGACAACCAATCAAAAAACAAACAAAAAAAGCCAACTAGGCTTTAAGTTATAGCTAATCAAATACTTCCCTTTCTTTCTGTGCCTTCTCTATGTCTTTCCCTGAGCTCTTGCCACTGGAGCTCTCAACCAATTCCAAATCGGTGTTGTGTGATTCAAATAGATGTTCACTTTAATAAACTCTTACAATTTCTGCTTCACTTTATCTTCCAGTCATTCCCAGGTATATTATTGGAGATCAAACAGGGAGGGGAAGGAACAGTTGACCAACTATTCAGCATTTAACAGAGGAAACGTTTAAACTACTAAGATGAAATGTCAAACCAAGTAGCAGAGAACTTGGACTCTCCTCTGTGGTAGTAAGACTGTTAATAGTTAAAGATAAAATAAATAGGATCTGTTTTCCTTACTGGGCTCACAATAAGACCTTCAAAGTGCAGCCCTGACCTCTACGTACAGAAGCAAAGTTAGAATGAATTGATCACTCCTAGATACAAAGATTCTGAAAAAAAAAAAAAAAAAAGACACCATTCTTGCCAATCAGATAACACAGGAGGGCAGGGTAGAGGAAGGAACAATGTAAATTAGAGGTTACAATTTGTAGTAGTCCAATGGGAAATTCCTTTGTAAAACAGAAGAATTCTGTAACAATCCATGGAGTTTTCTATGTTGGATTTTTGGTTCATAGATAACAAAATTCACAAATTAAAATGACTGAGTCTAAATATTTCATTTAAAATATTCTCTAGTGTTTTAAATAAAGGTAAGCCTCTCTAAATAAAGGTAATATAAACATTACCTCTTCTTTAAAAAACTTGCAGTCAGACAAGCAGGAGATGAAAATATCACTCTAATTTCACTGCAAAAATAATAAAATAAGGTTAAGTCACAACATACTACAAGCACCTTCCTTTTATCTTACTCAGTATATAACTGGTGATGTGGAATCATTAATAACAATAATAACTGCTCTCTTAAAAGAGTATTCCAAATTCTTGCTATACTTTGTGCATGGTCTGCTAGATCTCATCAAAATCCTTCATAGCTGATTTGATCAAGTCATCTAGATTTAAATAAAATCCAGCCTTCTGAAAACAGAAATTTGTGGAGCTGCAGAGAATAAACTGCTGCTGCTGCTGCTAAGTCGCTTCAGTCGTGTCCGACTCTGTGCGACCCCATAGACGGCAGCCCACCAGGCTCCCCCATCCCTGGGATTCTCCAGGCAAGAATACTGGAGTGGGGTGCCATTGCCTTCTCCAGAGAATAAACTATGAAGCTATAAAAAGAGTCAGTCTTGGGCAAGGCTTTGTGGGACAGACAGAAAGCAGTTTTTATTCACTCCTGCATTTCCCTCACCTATCAAAGTACCTGGCACATTGGACATCTTCAATATAGCCCTGTTAAACAAATGATGAACCAGTGAATATGTCAATGACTTCTTCAAACTAAAGATGGTTTAAATAAAGATTAAAATGCAAATAATTTCATGACAAAGCCAAACCCTCTCTCTTATGTCTAGGATAAAATGAACCAAGGCTTCAGAACCAAGTAAAAGTGGTTTCTACTTTATCAGATAGAGCCACCTCTTAGCCACTTCATCTTCTATACTTCCTCTTGCCACTGCCATCCATTTTTCTGTCAGAGACTGGTTAATTCGGCTTATTTCTTGCAGGGTTTTCCTGGAAACACTGGTGGAACTAGTATCCTTCTAGGAAGAAAAAGAAAGAATGATCAGGAAAATACACACACACCAAGTAGTAAGTAAGACACAGGTGGGAGACAGATCGAACCTGCTCAGGTAGTGGGATTTGGTGGGAGGAGCCTTGTCATCAGACTGGCTGGCTGTTCCATTTCCCAGCCTGGGCCACTTTGCTTGGTCTGAGCCTTAGTTTTATCATTTAAAAAATGAAATAACACAAAAGAATTGAAAACAGAGACTCAAACAGATATGTGTATGACAATATTCATTGCAGCATTATTTACAATAGCCAAAAAGATGGAAACAATCCATGTCCAGCAACAGCATCAATGGATGAATATGGAATATTGTGTGCTCAGTTGCTCAGTCATGTCCAACTCTTTTGAGACCACACAGACCACAGCCCACCAGGCTCCTCTGTCCATGGAATTCTCCAGGCAAAACACTGGAGTGGGTTGCCATTTTTCTCCTCCAGGGAATCTTCCCAACTCAGGGATTGAACTGGTATCTCTTATATCTCCTGCGTTGGCAAGCAGATTCTTTAACACTAGTGTCACCTGGAAAGCCCATATGGAATATGACTCAGCCACAAAAGGAAGGACATTCTGACACATACTGCGACATGGATGAACTTTGAAAACATTGAGCTACGTGAAATAAGCCCAATATAAAAACATGATTCCACTTATATGAAACAGGCTAATTGATAGAAAGGATATTAGAATGTACCTGGGGTTAGGGGTAGGGGAGCACTCAGAGTTATTATTTAATGGTTAAGAATTTCTGCTTGAGGGGGAATAAAGAATTCCTGCTTGTGGTGATGAAAAGTTTTAGAGATGGTTAGTGGTCATGGTTGGGCTTCTCAGGTGGTGCAGTGGTAAAGAATCTGCCTGCCAATGCAGGATATGCAGGAGACATAGGTTCAATCCCTGGGTCAGGAAGATGCCCTGGAATAGGAAATGGAAACCCGCTCCAGTATTCTTGCCTAGAAAATTCCATGGACAGGGGAACCTGGTGGGCTAGAGTCCATGGGGTCACAAAAAGTCAAACATGACTAAGCCATTGAGCAAAACAGTGGTGATGACTGTACAACATTGTGAGTACAATTAATATCAATGAATTGTACATTTTTTAATGGTTAAAATAGCAGATTTTATGTTATGTATGTTTTACCACAGTTAAAAAATGAGTTAACAATAACCACCTCTCCGGGCTCCCATTAAGACTAAAATACATTAGGTACACAAAGCCTTTTGATTATAGGAAGTACTCAATAAAGACTAACTTCTTTCTGCCCTTTAATCATCCACAGAGTTTTGCTTTTGTATCAGGGGTTTTCAAACTTATACCAGAATCATCTGGTGATCTTGTTAAAGCAGGGCCCATCCCCACAGTTTCTGATTCAATGGTCAGGAGTGGAGCTCAAGAATTTATATAGAGCAAATTCCTGAATGATGCTGATGCTGCCGATTTGGGAACCACACTTTTGAGAACTGTGGTTCTCTACAGTATTTGAAGCCAAATGGTTCAGTCAGAGGTGTCATAGAAATCACTATCTGGAAAAAAAAAATCTGTCTTTAATATATTATTTGAAAGACATCAGTACTATGACTCCACATTATACCTCTGCTTTTGCTAAATTTATAATAAATCAGAGAATTCTGCATCACTTTTGTTTAATGCTTAACTAAAGACCTCTTGAGAAAGATGTATAACCATAACTCCCTTCACTTTCTTGATCTGAGTCCTGGGTGTCCCCTGGAGTTCAGTCATAAGGAAGTTTTTTTCCTCCAACATCCCAGGAACCTCAGGACAATGAGGTGCTCTGTATTGGCAGTCACAGATCATTTCTTCTACTTTCTTCTTCAAAATCTCGGCTCTTTATAAGCACGTGACATCAGACTATACCACGTGCCTCCCTTTCTTCTACGATAATCACCTGCTAAAGTCCTAGGCACTACCCTTCAATAATTGAAAACTTTGGCATCTTGTTGACTGTCTTCCTCAGCACAGTCATGACTGTCACCATTCTTTCCGTCATTCTTGGCAACTTCAGAATTAATGAACACAATTTATTTCCCTCCATGACCTCTCAGTTCTTGACCTTATCTGCACTCTTCCCCTCTGCTCCATCGTAGCCACCCAGGCCCTGGACCAGGGTTTCTAAACTGACACAGTCGGCATTTTGCATCAGATAACCCTTTTTGTGGCATCTGTCTTGTGCAGCATAGGATGTCTAGCAGCATCCCTGGCCTCTACCCATTAGACATTAGTAGCAGCCACCCCAACACGCATGGCCCTCCCTCAGTTACGACAACCTAAATTGACAATAGACATTTCCAAATGTTTCCAGGGGTGCAAAATCACTCCTAGTGGATTGCCCCCAGATACAGGTGATATTCTATCCTTTATAATTATCAATAATTGTTCTGCCTTCTAAGTATCTATTGGAAACATACTCCTCTTTGATCATCATCCATCATCCTTCTACTTCACTGACTTCACCATGGTACTCCCAGTCTAACATTCTTTGATAAGGAATGAGTTAAGACTTTGGAGCTGTTGGGTTGAAATGAATGTATTCTGCATGTAGAAAGGACATGAATTGACTGGGGGCAGTGGCGTTTCCCCCCTAAGTTCATATATTGAAATCCTAACCCCCATTGTGGTGGTATTAGGAGGTAGGGCATTTGGGAGGTGATTGGGTCATGACGGGGGAGCCCTCAAGAATGGTACTAGTGTCCTTATAAAGACCCCAGAGAACTCTTTTGCCCTTGCCCCTTTTGCCATGTGAGGATACACAGAGAAGACAGTCATTTATAAACTGGAGGCAGGCCCTCACCAGACATCAAATGTGCTGTCATCTTTTTTAAGTCGTACTGCAAGGCTTGTGGGATCTTAGTTCCCTGACCAGGGATCAAACCTGAGCCACGGCAAGAAAAGAATGAAGTCCTAGTCACTGCACTGCTAGGGGATTCCCAAATGTACCATTATCTTAATCCCGGGCTTCCCAGCCTCCAAAACTGTGAGAAATAAATTTTTGCTTATAAGCCACTCAATCTACAGTGTTTTGTTAATAGCAGCCAGAACAGACTAAGACACTTACTTTGACAGTGGAACCCACTCCAACATTTTTTGAGGCCATTGGGCACTCCAATCTGTCAACTCTATTGTTTGTTCATTATCCATCACCCTCCTCATGTCTTTCTTACCCAGCTTAGATTCTATGGTCAGCACTATAATCAGTCCTTTACAAATACCTCTAAGTCTTCTGTCTTGAGTCACCTAGGAAAAGTCCACCTGTAGTTAGTCTCAACTCTGAATTACTCCAAAGGAATCCAAGCAGCTTAACATCAGCGGGAAAAAATAAACTGTGCTGACTTCACCATAAGCCTAGGACTACAGATTTCAAATGGACACTCTATACTGTCTAGTAATCTCCCACAATGTTCACTTTCTCACTCTGAGACATGATTGCACACATTCTTTTTATTCCTAAACCTGTAGCGATCATCCTCTGTTTCTCCAAGTTTTAGATAAAGATTGTGTATCACTAACACCCAAAAAAGATATCCTTTTCATTACAGGGGACTGGAATACAACAGTAGGAAGTCAAGAGATACCTGGAATAAAGGGCATATTTGGCCTTGGAGTAAAAAATGAAGCAGGTCAAAGGCTAACAGAGTTTTGCCAAGAGAACACACTGGTCATAGCAAACACCCTCTTCCAACAACACAAGAGAAGACGTTACACATGAACATCACCAGAGGGTCAATATCGAAATCAGATTGATTATATTTTTGCAGCTGAAGATAGAGAAGCTCTGTATAGTCAGCAAAAACAAGACAGGGAACTGACTGTGGCTCAGATCAGGAACTCCTTATTGCCAAATTCAGATGAAATTGAAGAAAGTACAGAAGACCACTAGACCATTCAGGTATGACCTAAATCAAACCCTTATGATTATACAGTGGAAGTGACAAATAGATTCAAGGGATTTGATCTGATAGACAGAGTGCCTGAAGAACTATGGACAGAGGTTCATGACATTGTATAGGAGGCAGTGATCAAGATCATACCCAAGAAAAAGAAATGCAAAAAGGCAAAATGGTTGTCTGAGGAGACCTTACAAATAGCTGAGAAAAGAACAGAAGCTAAAGGCAGAAAAGAAAAGGAAAGATATACCCATTTGAATGCAGAGTTCCAAAGAATAGCAAGGAGAGATAAAAAAGCCTTTCTGAGTGATCAATGCAAAGAAATAGAGGAAAACAATAGAATGGGAAAGACTAGAGATCTCTTCAAGAAAATTAGAGATACCAAGGGAACTTTTCATGCAAAGATGGGCTCAATAAAGGACAGAAATGGCATGGACCTAACAGAAGCAGAAGATATTAAGAAGAGGTGGCAAGAATACACAGAAGAACTATACAAAAAAGATCTTCATGATCCAGATAACCATGATGGTGTGATCACTCACCTAGAGCCAGACATCCTGGAATGCAAAGTCAAGTGGACCTTAGGAAGCATCACTACAAACAAAGCTAGTGGAAGTGATGGAATTCCAGTTATTTCAGATCCTAAAAGATGATGCTGTGAGAGTGTTGCACTCAATATACCAGCAAATTTGGAAAACTCAGCAGTGGCCACAGGACTGGAAAAGGTCAGTTTTCATTCTAATCCCAAAGAAAGGCAATGCCAAAGAATGTTCAAACTACCGCACAATTGCACTCATCTCACATGCTGGCAAAGTGATGCTCAAAAGTCTCCAAGTCAGGCTTTCACAGTACCTGAGCCATGAACTCCCAGATGTTCCAGCTGGATTTAGAAAAGGCGGAGGAACCAGAGATCAAATTGCCAACATCCGCTGGATCATCGAACAGGATCCAATGAGAATTCCACAAAAATATATACTTCTGCTTTATTAACTACACCCAAGCCTTTGACTGTGTGGATCACAACAAACTGTGGAACATTCTTAAAGAGATGGAAATACCTTACTCACAGACTACCTTACTGTGAGGCTGTCACGGCTAACGCCATGGCAGGCAGCCTAGATTAGGAGTAGGCCTGGTTTCCCGGGGTAACATAATTATCAGGCCTCCTGGAGCCAGCCAATCAACATATGCCTAGCCAGAAAAAGGGAACCTATCAGGGGAAAGCTGAAAGCCCCACGTTGGGCCAACAAAAATTACCTTGCAACTGTGTAACCAATCCGCTTATGCCAACTACCCACTGTGTAACCAATCCGATTGCGCCAACTACCTGCTGCTTATTTTGACCCAATAAATACCCTAGATAACTGGGGCTCGGGACCTTTCGTCCTCACACACCTGGTGAGGGCGGGAGGCCCTGGCTCGAGTCAGTAATAAATTCCCCTATTGCAAGTTGCATTGTTTCGAGGAGTCTTCTTTTCCGACCGGGGACTCGGACTACGGGCAGAACACTTACCTGCCTCCTGAGAAATCTGTATGCAGGTCAAGAAGTAACAGTTAGAACTGGACATGGAACAACAGACTGGTTCCAAATCGGGAAAGGAGTACATCAAGGCTGTATATTGTCACTCTGTTTATTTAACTTATATGCAGAGCACATCATGTGAAATGCCAGGCTGGATGAAGCACAAGCTGAAATCAAGATTGCCAGGAGAAATAACAATACCCTCAGATAAGCAGATGACACCACCCTTAAGGCAGACTGCAAAGAAGAACTAAAGAGCCTCTTGATGAAAGTGAAAGAGGAGAGTGAAAAAGTTGGCTTAAAACTCAACATTCAGAAAACTAAGATCATGGCATCTGGTCCCATCACTTCATGGCAAACAAATGGGGAAACAATGGAAACAGTGATAGACTCTACTTTTTTGGGCTCCAAAATCACTGCAGATTGTGACTGCAGCCATAATATTAAAAGACACTTGCTCCTTGGAAGAAAAGTTATGACCAACCTAGACAGCATATTAAAAAGCAGAGACATCATTTTGCCAACAATAGTCGATCTAGTCAAAGCTATGGTCTTTCCAGTAGTCACGTATGGATGTGAGAATTGGACTATAAAGAAAGCTGAGCACTGAAGAATTGATGCTTTTGAATTGTGGTGTTGGAGAAGACTCTTGAGAGTCCCTTGGACTGCAAGGAGATCCAACCAGTCCATCCTAAAGGAAATTAGTCCTGAATATTCACTGGAAGGACTGATGTTGAAGCTGAAGCTCCAATACTTTGGCCACCTGATGCGAAGAACTGACTCATTTGAAAAGAGCCTTATGCTTAAGATTGAAGGTGGAAGAAGGGGACGACAGAGGAGGAGATAGTTGGATGGCATCACTAATGCAATGGACATGAGTTTTCTGGGAGTTGGTGATGGACAGGCAAGCCTGGCGTGCGGCAGTCCCTGGGGTCACAAAGTGTTGGACAAGACTGAGCAACTGAACTGAACTGAACTGAACTGTACATCACTGAGAAAATGGAAACAGGCAAGACCTAACCTTGCCTTCCTACCAGCAGCCTACCTCACCTCCACTGTTCCTCGTCAGAAGAGAATAAGATTTTCTGTTCAAAGCCCTCTATTCTACATTGGACCCTGGGCCCCGCTTCCTCACACCTATTCTAGGACATAAGTTCTGCAATTATTCTCTTTCTCAGGAATTATCACTTTTTCCTCCTGAACTGGATTATTCTCATTAGCACACAGACATACCTTAACATCACCACTCCTAACAATAAAAACCTCCCAAGGTCCTCTACTCCCTTTCACAACAAAACTTCTCAGAACTGTCACAGTCATTGCCTCCACTTATTCCCCTCTATTCTATGTCCATCCCATTCAGTCAGGTTTCATCCTCTGTCCCCTGAGACGACTCAGTCTTGACAAAGCAAAAACAAACTCTGTGCTCATCTCACTTGGCCTCTCAGCAGTATGTGTCAGGTTTGGCCACTTCCTCCTTCTGGAAAGACTTTCTTGTCTTGATGAGCCACCCTCTTCTGGGTCTCTCCACCTCAGAAACTGGTTCTTCTCAGTTCTTCTGACCCTGCCTCACTGCCTGACCTCCTCATGGAGAAGTCCCTCAAGGCTGGATTGTGTCCCCTGCTCTTCTCATTTCTACTCTCACTCCAGGTGACCTTTCATCCAAGCCTCTAGCATAATAACAATCTGTAGTTTAACAACTATCATGTTTATTTTCCAGTGCTAGCATCCTCCTTGAGATCCAGAGTTGAACATGCAACTAAGACTTTAGATCTCCTCTCCAAGGACATTTCAAATGAACCTCATCTCCCATAACTAAGCCTATTTCCATATGACTCCAGCTCATATCTCTTCACACTTTCCTACCATATTCTGTCTGAGTATAGTCCCCCTTTTGTCCCTCAAACAAGGGCTTCCCTGGTGGCTCAGAGGGTAAAGCGTCTGCCTACAATGCAGTAGACTGGAGTTCAATCCCCGGATCAGAAAGATCCCCTGGAGAAGGAAATGGCAACCCACCCCAGTACTCTTGCCTGGAAAATCCCATCGACCGAGAAGCCTGGTAGGCTACAGTCCTGGGGTTGCAAAGAGTCAGACGACTGAGTGACTTCACTTTCATGCTAATCTTATTCTTGCCCCAGGGCCTTTCTATGTACAGGTCCCTCTCTTTGGAATGCTCCTCCTGTGGACTTAAGCATGGCTATGATCTCTATTCAAATGTTACAGCCTCTGGGAGGTCTTTCCTGACTGACACTTCTAAAGAAGCCCATCTCATCTCATCAGTCTCAAATGGCCCATTTTATTTTTTTTCAGAGCAATTGTCGCTCTCTAACAAAATTGTATTTATGTGCTTCTTGTCTGTACTTCCTGGTAGAATCCAAATGCCATGAATGAGGATATACTTGTGTGTATTACTCACTGTACCCCAAGGACCCAGAGCAGAGCCTGAGACAGGAGCCTGATAGAACAGCTATAACAAAGCAACCAAGCACAATCTCCTGACTATCCCCAGCAGCACAGACTTTTGCCTCTTAAAGTTTTCCATCCCAGAGAATACAGTAAGAGTCTATATGAGTGTTGTTTCAAACATTCCTAATAATAGAACAAAAGTACAAATTATTAAAATAACTATGTATATCTTTTCTCTCTACAACATTTCAGAACTCATTCAGAAACCATTTCAGAACTCATTCAGAAATATAATAATATAAACGTCTCTGTTAATAATTAGGATTGCTAGATAATAATTAGGATTGTTAATAATTAGGGTGCTAGAGCATGGTGGGTAATGGTGGGGCTGGATTTCTTGGGTTTGAATCCAGCTCTGTCAGTTCTCAGCAGCATAACTTTGGGCAAGTCCATGTCTCTGAGACTCAGTTTTTTCATCTGTAAAATGGGAGTGATAATAACAACCAGAGTTGATTTGAGGATTAAATGTGTTGATCTGTTTATAGTACTTTGGTTGCTAACTCATGGGTGAAAATTAGCATTAGTCATTGTTATCACCATTGGTATCTGTTGGGAATTCAAATGAGGAAGTGAGAATTACGTAATATTTTAAAAGAAGCATTCTAACAGAGGAAATTACTAGTTTAGTAAAAAATTTTAATATATACAAATGACACAATGTTTCAAATACCACCATGAAATCCAGAAGAAAAGATGATTTTTAAAAGAAACAGAAATTGTAATAGATACCTGATAAGTTGTCACAAAGTTGGCATATGTTCCAGCAAAAATATGTTTGACTTGAACATCTGCAAGGTCTAGAAGAAAGTCATAAATCCATACTTACTGTTTTTTAGATGTAAAAAGTATAAATATTTTATTATAAACCTAAAATTGCTTTTAAAAAGTTTTTTTAAAAAAACTAATGTACTACCAAGCTAAATTTACTTATTCATTGGCTTCTAAATAGATTTTGACTACAAACAGCATAAAAGATTACTATTGATCAGATTACACATTATATATTCCCTTATCTTAAAATTTAATTTTTCATGCATTTGCATAATGAAACCAGGCTAGTGTGTTTTAGTAGAGGTTTGATTAAATATATAAAAAGTGTGCTATTCTGTTGAGGTTTGACAGAAAACAACAAAATTCTGTAAAGCAATTATCCTTCAATTAAAAAATAAATAAAAATAAAATAAAATAAAAGTGTGCTATTCTGAAGCATAAACAACTGATTCTTTTTGTATTACCTTAATCTTTAGAAAAAATTACCTAATATTCCAGGAAGCATTGCATAAAAAAAATGCATATGCCACAAATCAAAGATAACAGTACCAAAAGAACCACAGTTCTATGCACTCTTTGAAAGGAAACTGAATAATATTTTTCCTCCAGTGACATCAATTAAAACAAAATCACAAATCGTGGGATCACTCATACCGTTAGCAGAAATCAGGCAGCTAATGTCAGAGCTCTCTGCCAGAGCCCTCGGATGTGGTGAGCTGCTTGTACAACCTGGTCCACGACCAAAAGACACCACCTGACCAGTGGTATAGACATATGCAAGGGTGTGATAACTGCAGAAGACAAAATATTATGAAGACTTATTATAATGAGTCATGCTTTTTGAGAAAGATTATGTCTCAACACAAAATAACAGATTTATCTTATACTAAGTACCCAGACCCCATTATCACAATGTCAGAGAGTATGGCTAAACAAATGGAGGGTGAATAGTGACTTAATACCAACCCTAAAGGCAGAATATTATTCATGGGTCTTTACTATGGTTTCTATCATTTGTGTTTTAAATGTAAGTTCTTTTTGTCCTTCGCTCTTTTTACTAATTGGGTGGATAATAGTCAAAGTGTCCTCATAGGGAGGGATAAATTAGGAGATTGGGATTGATACATACACACTATAAAATAGATAGCTAAGGACTTACTGTATAGCACAGGGAATTCTACTCAATACTCTGTAATAACCTATATGGGAAAATAATCTAAAAAAGAATGATATATGTATAACCAATTCACTTTGCAGTACAGCAGAAACTAACACAGTTTACATCAACTATACTCCAATAAAAAATTCTTTTAAAGTTCTCATAATTAGGTTATGCAAAACTCAGAATGCACATGCAAATATACATCATCTTCTACTTGCACGAGGTTAATTTTGTCTAATGAACTCAAGAAGACAAGCACCACTATTTTTGTTATAAACCAACTCCCCTCACCCTAGAACCTTAGTAAGGTGGTCTATGCCCAGGACATTTCCAATAAATTCTTACAGAATAAAAGAAATGCCTAAAATAAAGAAGAAAAACAGAAAAATTAAACCATATTTGAAAGAAGTAAATTTTCAGAAAGGAAAATGATCTATAAAAAGAGTAATCACATATTTTAGGGTTTTAAGGTTTCAAAACATTTCATATAAGTTATTTCTAAGTAATAAAATATACCACTTTCTACTCACACTTAAAAAAACCTGTTACCTTCCACAATCTATCTGTGAAACGAGGCCTTCAATTCTTTCCACAAGTTGTGGACCCCTCTTCTCAGCAGTGGGATCGTGTCCCAGCTGTCCATAGCTATTGTCTCCAAATGTGAACACTTTCCCATCCTGTTTAAAAAAGGAAGGCTCAGACTAATTTTGGGCTAAAAGTGTAATTAAAAATAAAAAGATTAAGTGCCAAAAGAGAGTTTTATGAGAGCACTATGGTAAATATAAGCTTTATATGAAGAAGGGTCTTATATTTATTATTTCTACTAGTGAATAAAGAGTTAACATATTAAACTTGAAAAATCACTGGCATTCCCTTCAGAACTAGGTACTTACTATGTGTTTGTAGAAAGAATTGATGGAGAAATTAACTGGTTCAAGAGTAACACTAACACTAAAATATAAGGTTGCTTTATTTATTTGATCATTTCTCTGAAAATAAATCTCTTTTCAAAAGATGATTCTGGATTAAAACAATTCTAGCTCTCTCCTGCCAACTGATAATATAATCCAAGCATATTTTTAAAACAAACAAAATATAAATTATTTTAGATATTTTGCTTTAAATAAATGTTTCAACCACACAAACAGTCTTCAAGTCTATTCATTACAGCTATGGAGAGAATCCATCTTGTTGGAATGTATTGCATGATCAGTATAAGAAGAGGAGGGAGACATTTAGGACGCTGATTCATAATTGTGCCAAGTAAGAAATGGAACATAGAATGTTCTGTCTATAATGTAGGCCACTGAAACCTATAAAAATTACTTTGTTGCTTCTACAATATTTTTCATATGTAGAGCTACATTATGACAGAATAATTGCTAAAGGGATTGGCTCCTAATCTATAAGAGATTCTAAAATATCTAAAAATATTTCCTGAAGCTGAAATTAGCTTTTGTTATAGGATCTTAAAAATTCCATGGCTTGGCTAACTTCTCCTCGTCAGAGATTTGTACACTGAATGGGTGTCTTCAGATATTGATACATAGATTGTTTTCCACAATAATTAGTACATGTACCTTATGGTAACATTTCTCTGGGATTTAAAAAAAAATAGGAAAATGGGAATTCCCTGATGGTCCAGTGGTTGGGACTCAGTGTTTTCATTTCCAGGGGCTCAGGTTTGATCCCGGATTGAGGAGTTAAGATCCCACAAGCTACAAGGTATGGCAAAAAAAAAAAAAAAAAAATATATATATATATATCTCTCAAGATGTTTTGGTTTACCTGGGTAAGCACTGCAGTGTGCTCATAACCACAGCTGATAAAAACCACACCGAGAGTCTTCAGTGCACCAACTGATACAGGCTTATACCTCTGAACTGTGGAAAGAAAGCAGAATCTCTCGAGTATAAGAAATACTCATATATCAAGAGTTTTTATATATTTTAATATT
Organism: Dama dama; assembly: GCF_033118175.1. Classification (NCBI taxonomy): domain Eukaryota; kingdom Metazoa; phylum Chordata; class Mammalia; order Artiodactyla; family Cervidae; genus Dama; species Dama dama. The sequence continues at coordinate 42,159,255 of NC_083697.1, forward strand.
TTGTTATCTTATTATAATTCATCAATATAATTTAAAATGTGAACAATCAGAAGTATTATAAAACAGAAAGAAAATCCTGCAATGGAAAAGAAAAGCAGTCCTTTAGTATTTATTTTTGGAAAATATTTAATTTTCTGGAATGACTAAGACTATTGGCCAAGAAAGCTAAGCTTTAAGACCCCACTTCCCAATAATATTTCCATTATGCTGCATTCATTTTTGTCACATTATAGGTGTTCTGCAAGTATGCAATAATAATTGAGAAAATAAGAGGACCCACTTCATGTTGATGAAGTTAAATGAAATGAGATGTAAGAGATCAGCATGGTACAGGTATGGTGTCATCTAGCCGCTAAGTCGAGTCCAACTCTTTGCTGCCCCAAGGACTGTAGCCTGCCAGGCTCCTCTGTCCATGTGGTTTCCCTGGTAAGAATACTGGAGTGGGTTGTCATTTCCTTCTCCAGGAGATCTTCCCGACCCAGGGATTGAATCAGCTTTTCCTGCATTGGCAGGTGAATTCTTCACCGCTGAGCCACCAGGGAAGCCCTGGTACTGGTATGTAACAGTAGCTAAATACACATGAGCTGCATGTAAAGAATTGAACAGAGGGGCTCATCAGGAAGACATCACAGTGAGTTTTGCTGAAAGACTATCAGAGGAACTGGTTGTTTCCCCTACTGCTGGCAATCGTCTGCAAAAGGGTTCCCAAACTTTGTTGTGCAAGACCTGTGCAGTCTTTGGTAATGACTGATGCCTGGCTTCCCTCCCCAGACATTCTAATTCAATGGTCTGGGGTCCAACCTGGGCATTGGGATTTTTAAACATTCTTGGAGTAACAGAATAATGGCCTTCCAAAGATGTACAAGTTCTTTTCCCAGAGCTCAGTGGTAAAGAATCCATCTGCAATACAGGAGACACAGGAGACTCAGGTTCGATCCCTGTGTGGGGAAGATCCTGTAGAGGAGGAAATGCAGTCCACTCTAGTACTCATGCTAGGATAATCCCACGGACAGAGGAGCCTGGTGGGCTACAGTCCATGGGGTCACAAAAAGAGCTGAACACGACTGAGCACACAGAGGTGAATATGTTAGAAGACATGGCAAAGAGGAGTTAAAAAGGTTTTGCTAATCAGTTGACCTTAAAATAGGAAGGTCAGCTTGGATTATCTAGCTGTGCCCAATGCAGTTCCAAGGGTCCTTTAACTGAGGAAGAGAGGATCAGAAAAGTCATTGTCAGAGTAACGTGACTTGAAGAAGGCTTCACCAGCCATTGCTGGCTGTGAAGAAGAAAGAGGGCTATAAGGCAAGAGTGTAAGTGCCTCTAGAAGCTGGAAAAGGCAAGAAAATGGTCTGTCTTCCTCCGGGAAGTCCCTGCTGACACTTTCAATTTAGCCCAGGGAGGCCTGCATCAGAACCATGAGATAATAAGTTTATGTTGTTTGAAGCCACTAGATTTGTGGTGATTTGTTATAGCAGGAATCAAAAAAAAGTTAATAAAGCTCCCTAAGTGGTTCTAATGTGTCCCAAAGTTTGAGAACCACTGTTCTAACCTTTGAGAGTGCCCTTTGCAGAACTGGTCTTCCAAATAGAAAGAAAGAAGAACTTCCTATAAGACCAGCTCGTTACCTGGGGCATTATTCCCACTGAGGGCCAGCTGCCCTGCACTGTTGCTTCCCCAGCCAAATGCAGTCCCAGAGAGTGACAGGGCAAAGCTGTGGGCTCCTCCTGCAGCCAACTGTGCCAGTGGGATCCCCTCTAGGGACTTCACCCTCTGTGGGCTGGCTTGGGATGGGAGCTTCTTCCCCAGGCCCAGCTGTCCATGGCTGTTCTGCCCCCATGAAAACACTTGGCCATCTGCAAAAGCAAAGAGGAGAAATTCAGAACTGCAAAAATACTGTAATACCAAATTCAAGGAGAAACTACCACCTTAATTCTAAAAATCTTTAGAGAATAAAACAGGAATACCTTTACTAAAGGCAAAGTGAATGGTCAAGGTCACATTTAAAAAATCTCTTCCAACAACATCCACTCTTCTTTTCCCTCCCAGTTAAGAATAACCATGATCTTTCATCTGCTCAGGTTAAAAACTTGGAGTCATCCTTGACTCCTCTTTCTTTTTTTACAGGCTTCAACCCAGCAAATACGAAAGTCTCTGCTTCAAAATCTATCGAGGATCCAACTGCTTCTCACCACTTCACTGTTACCCCCTTACCTGCCAAGTCAACATTACTTCTCTCCTGGAAAATGGCAACAGCATATCACTGAACTCCCACATTACATCCTTGCCCCCAGCAGTTTCTTCTCTCAATAGGAGCCAGAGTGTGCTTTTAAAAACATGTCTGATAAAACCCTTCAAGAGCTTGCTTTCTCACTTAATAAAAGGCCAATTCTTACCACGGTTCATAAGCCCCACATCACCAGGATTCCCACAACTACTTCTCAGACTGCATCTCCCCTGGCTCCCTTCTCTCCCTCTCCAGACCCTCTGCTGCTCCTGAGCACCCTGCTGGGCATGGTCTTGCATCTGGATCATTCCACGGCCTTAGCATCATCTTTCTCTCTCTCCTTTCCTTTTGGTCTTTGTTCACATCTCACCTTATGAAGATAGCTTCCCTGAGCTCCTTTATAAAGTAGAAAGACCCCTTCCCTCCACCTACCCCTTCGCTCTGTCCCCTTGTCCTGTCTCACTTCTCTTCACATCCTTATCCCTATTACACGACACAATTATTCGTCTGTGTGTTTAAGGCTCACTTCCCCTACATCTCCCAGAATACAAGCTTCATGAAAGCAGTCTTAGGTTTGTTCACTACTATATCCTCTTTGCTGGAAATACTGTAGGCACTCAATAAATACTTGTGGAATGACTGGTGGGGGTGGGGGTGAACAACATTATATGTTGAATTTGACTAGAGATAGATCATTTACAAGAGGTAAAAAATCAAGCTCTTCTAATGCTTAATTATCTACGCAGAGAAATGCTAACACACTTCAGATTTCTACAAGTTATTATATCTAAGTTTTCTTTTTAACATTAAATGCATTAAAATGCACCCCAATGCATTAAAACTCAACAGGTATTATTTGTATTCAAAAAATTACTTCCTGATGACACTTACAAGATCCAAGAAGACTTTTTTACCTTTTGATAATGCCAAGGAGTGGTAGTGTCCACAGGCAACTTGTATAATTTTTATACCAGCCAGAGTTTTTATCTTCCTATAATAATAATGATACAAAATCTATTAATCCTTCTTCAGATTGGGTCACCAAGTGGACTACAGATATTTAAATTACTTTCTTGCATTTCTGTAATACATTTATCCCAAAGCCCTCAAACTGTTTTTGACATGACATCAACATGTATAAAAATACAGGGCAGAATCCAAAACAATATATAATGCAAAAGTGATTTTTATTGGGCTTTTAGTGCATTGTATAAAGTTCTAACCTTTATACTATACTTACCAACCTAAAAGAAAAATAAATTTCTTCATACACATATAGTATAGGGTTTTAGAATTTATGGAGCACTGTCACCTACATCACCTGCCTAAAGCCCTGTGAGATAAAGATACTATTAGGTTGATTCTTATTAAATTGCCATTTTTGTAGATTAGAACGTAACTATTAGAAATTTTAAACAGTTGAACCTAGGTGAACTCAAAGAGGTCAGCTGGTATCAAACTACAGAATAGATTCAAACCTTGGGCTTTTCTTTACAAGTTCAATGCTCATTCCCCCAAGCCACAGCCGTCTCTTATACAATTTCATGACCAGAGAAGGTAACAAGAGGTAACTTCCTAGCATTAAAAAACATGTTTTTTTGAAAATTCTCAGTGTATGTAATTCATGAACACACAGTTCAGACTGCTTATCACATTATTTGGCCTAGGAAGCTGTGTGTGAGGATATGATTTTTCCCCCAATCTTACTAAGTAAAATATTAGGATCCAAGGGCCTAATATTGGGCCAAAAGATTATGTTGGGAGTAACACCTTTCCTCTTTCAACTTGTGTTCTCTGCTTGGGGAACCTGCAAATTAACTGTTGATAGATTAACAGGGAAAAAGACAAAAAAGTTTATATGTGCAGACAGGAGCTCCCAAGTAATGGAAAATTTGTACAATAACCTGAGTAGAGGTTTATATATATTAACTTAGCAAAAGGGTGTTTTTTTTTAGGGCTTCAGTGGTAGAGTATGGACGTTTCTATTGGGTTTTTTAATGCTAATTGGGCATTTTATTTTCAAGACAGCTGAATTCATAGGAAACTCCCTCAAAGGAGGGTTAATGGCAGCGGTATTTTCAGGAGGCCCTGTTTTAGTCAAATAAGATATCTCTGTGAATCTTCTGGAGTGCAAATATTTTCACTTTAAAATAATCTTTATACTAACTCTGGAGGTCCAAGTGTTATTCCTGTACATAAGATTAAGATCAAAGCATCACAGGTTCTCACATCATGTGGCCCTTCTCTTTCACAGATTCTAATTAAGTAATAATTGGTGTTATATGTTATTTTCCCTGCCTCCTTCCCTCACAACACTGTAACCCTTCAGGTTAGGTAGAGTGTTTGTTTATAGTCATCTTTGGACCCTGGCAATCTTGCATGGTGCCTGGCACATGAAACTCAAAAACACTAAATGAACAAACTAAAATACGTACTTAGGTATAAAAGTTGCTTCCTTAAATTCCCCAATTCCCAGCTGTCCTTCAGAAGCAGCTCCCCACGCGAAGACCCTTCCTTTGTGACAGACAGCCAGGGAGTGCTCCTTTCCACAGCTCACCAGAGCAACATGCAGAGTTTCCAATGCCGGAATTCGTTCTTTAGGAACAAAAACAAAACAACCCACGTCAAGATTGCTAATTTAATACCAAGTTTAAGAAAGTACTTTTCTTCAAAAGGAAGAGTCACTGGGATGTCTCATCTCTCCCAGTGACTTTTAAATCAAGGCCTAAAGTCCACTTTAAAGGAGAGAAGAAAATAGGCTCATTGTGTGGCACAACTTTATGGAATATTGCTACTATTTAAAAGGATGGGCATGTGGAGGAGCAGAAGCTGTAAGGACTTGATGCTTGGTCTAACACTTCTCTGTGATGGTGGAGTAAAAAGCTCAGCCAGATAAAGGGAGCCAGAGAAAGGATGGGCTCACCCCTACTCCACTCCTCTGACTTCCCAGCCCTGAACAGTGAGAACAGTGAATCTCTGCTCAGGAAGAGATGGGCAGGGAGCCTGCCTGAGTATGAGAGGCAGATGCCAGATGCCCTCACAATGAAACTCTGGGCAAGTTACTTAATATGCCTCTGGATGGGTCAAATATGCCCACATTTGAAACACTGAGCATTATTCCCTACAAGACAATCTAAGCTGTTTTCCCAAAGTGTTCGTCTGAATTATTAGAGGTTTGGAGTTAAGCACATCATTACCAGTCAAGTCTTTGTTAATGCTTAAGTTTTTTTTTTTTTTAGTCTTGTGATCTTATTCTTTTCAGTGATTTAGTTTTCAAACTGTGCAACAATAAATAAAATTTCCAAAGATGCAAACACTCATAGAAGTAGAACCTGGTACCTCATTGCTAGAGAAGAATTTGGCTTTAAGGATCACATTGTCCCTTACTTCCACTTGAAGGGGATCAGGATATATCACCCCAAAGCATGCCACTATGGCATAAGGATGATTTTGAGCTGAAGGCAACTGAGAATCAATAGATGCAGGAAGTTCTCTGCCTTTCCCTATCAACTTAAAAACATAAATGAGGCATGAATTTCTCCTGTGAAGGTGTACCCGCCTCCCCCTTTCATGCCAGGAAAAGTGACTCATCACCAGAGTTGGTACTGAGATAAGATTGCTTAGACAGCCTTAAGTAAAATAACCCTTAAATTTCATTAGTTTCCCCCATATATTTCAAAATCATTTCTCCACAATTGATCATTCCTCAAAACCCAAACCCTCTACCCTTTGTTAAATGGCATATAAGCTCCTAAGTCTAACCACTTCTTTTTTGTGAACTCCTGCACACATATTAGTAAAACTGTAAGGTTTTTTTTCCTCCTTAATCTGCCTTTGTCAATTTAGTTCACAGGTCCTCAGGACAGAACTAAAAGGGTAGAGGAAAAGTTTCCCCCCCCCAGACATAATTCTTAGAACTTAAGTAAATAATCAGAAATGTGACATTACTTACAGTGATGTCAATCATAGTATTGTTTACAAAAGTCCCCAATGAGAAAAAACCAAATTTTCCCAAAAGGAGAATAGTTACACTGTCAGAGCCTAGAACATTATGCAACAATTCAAAATTTATTTTTAAAAAATACGTAATAAAAGGGCAATGTTTGTGGTATTATGCTTGATGAAGAACACAAGTTACAAAGTTATATAAATCTGCATATACAAAACTTATAAAGACATAATTTTATAAAGATTAAATATGTAATAGGAAAAAAAGGCTAAAAAGAGATGCATCAAAATGTAAGGAGTTGTCTTTGGGTGTTAGACTAATAAGCGATTTCTTTTCCTGTGTTTCTACAATAATCAATAATAGCAAAATGCTAGTATGCATTATTTTAAGAGTATTTCGGAAGGAGTTACGGTGTTCAAACCACAAACCACGTTGGGAAGGTCACTCTGTTCCAGAGAGGTTCGCATAGTTAAGGACAGGTCTCAAAAGGCATCTCTGTTCAGAGGAACGCGGTCCAGGTTAGTTCTGCTCTCGGTTTCCTTTCGAAGATAATACTGGAAACCGAAACTCACTTGAGGAGCGAGAAAGAAACGAAACCGATGCACCTGCGCTCCGGCAGCGCGGAACCCCGTTCTCCTTTCGCCTGTGGTCCAGCAGACCCACGGCTCCAGCACCGTCACCCGCCTGACCCCTTGCCCCGCATCTGAGTCCAGGAGCTCACCTGGCTGCTCCCCGCGCGGCGTGCCTTTCCGGCCCAGCTGGCCTCGGCTGTTGTCCCCGCACGACTGGACCGTGCCGTCGCTCAGCAGCAGTAGCGAGTGATGCTCCCCACTGGCCGCCTGCAGTAGCGTGTTGCCGCCAGCACCCACCTGCCGCTCCCACAGCGGCCTTCGGCTGCCAGCGCGCCAGCAGAAGTACATCGCGTTCCCGCGCCCCGGCCGCCTACCCGAATCCGTGAGCTCTGCTAGCCAGCACCCAAAGGCTAGTGACGAGGGCGCGCTGATATTCAGGAAACCGCAGGCTGGGTGAGCCGCGCCTTCGATGGTATCTCCCTGCGCTCCCTCCCTCTTCCTCCCTTCCCAACCCTCTCCCTCCGCCTGCCTTCCCTTCCTCCCGCCAACACTGACATGACGTCTTCGTCGCCTCTGGCGAACGGCTTTCAAGAATCAAACTTGAGCGCCAAGTTCAGAGGAGCAGATGAATGGAGCCTAAATTTGCATCCTAGCTAAACCGTTTAGATACTTCCCTTGTGGCTCAGACGGTAAAGTGCTTGCCTGCAATTCGGGAGCCCGGGTTCAATCCCTGGGTCGGGGAGATCCCCTGGAGAAGGAAATGGCAACCCACTCCAGTACTCTTGCCTGGAAAATTCCATGGATGGAGGGTAGGCTATAGTCCATGGGGTTGCAAAGAGTCACGACTGAGCGACTTCACTTCACTAAACCACTTAAACGCTGTGTGATTCTGGGCAAGTTACTTACCTAATCTGTGTCTCAGCTATCACGTCTATGAAATGCAGACAATAATACAGCAAATCTGATGTGTGAGGATAACGTTAACAGATAATACAGCGTGTTAAAGTAATGTCTAGAGTACTTATAAAAGTATCTGCGTGTCAATCCTCATCGAAACTGTCTTTGGCCATGGAAATGCAAAGTCCTCATGGTGCTTACTTTCTTTTGTTTATAAACAGATAAATATTTTGTATAATGTCAAGTGGCAACATGAAAAATAAAACAGGAATAGAGGGTGAGGACAGAAGGCACTAGCATTTTAAAAAATAAGATATCAGGGAAGACCTCTCTGATGAAGTGGCATTTGAGCAGAGTCAAGGGGATCTGGGAAAGGAGGGAATTAGTCATGCTTGTATCTAAGGGTGGAGGGTGAAGTGGAGCATCTGGAGGCTTCTGAACAGAGAAATGATATGATCTGACTTTAGTATCAAAAGAATTATTTTGGCTACCATGTAGAAAATAATAGAACAGAAGTGGAAACAGAAAAGCCAGCTAGGGGAGGCTACTGTCAGAGTCCATGATAGGAGTATGACGCTGAATCCAAGACTAAGGTGACATCCAAGAGGGGAAAAAAGAAGAAATGATCATATTCAAAATGGTTTAAAAGTCAGAGTCTACAGATTAGCTGATGAATTGGAAGTGAGAGGAAAGAAGAAAAGGGATTAGGATTACTTAAAGGTTGGCCTGAGCAACTGAGGTGAAAGGCTTTACTCGAGTGGGAATATTGAGAAAGGCACCAGTTTGGGACTGATGGATCAGGAGTCCCATCTGGTAATAACTGTGAGATGCTTGTTATACAAGGAGGCAATAAAATCAATCATTCTGGAGTTGTGGAGGGAAGTTGAGGTGGTCATAAAACTGGGAATCATCAGTGTACAAATAATAGTTAAAGCCAGAAGACTGAATGAGATCACCTGGGGAAAAGTGTGTTAAGCATGGAACAGAGAACTGATCCTAAGAGGAAAACCCGGAAGGGGAGTGTGCACAAGCAAGTGAAGAATCAGGGAATGATTAACTCTGTCAGTTGCTTTTTGAGCAAGGTTAAGTGTTGATCTTTAGATTTGGCAAAATGGAAGTCATTGGTGGCCATCAGCATTAGCCATCGTCTGCATTATTTTATTTTTATGACAGCATCCATTTTATACTCTCAGCTCACCTCTCTTTACTACTACATTTTAAGTTCTCTAAAGATGACAATAAATGTTATTTGCTTTTCTAACTCAATAATGTCTAGCTCATATTAGAGGCTAATAAGTATGTATTAGACAAATGGATTGATGAGTGGTGATTTCATACTTTTGGTTTCATTTTATTGCGTGCCATATATAACCTTTCTCTGAATAGTAATTTCCTAAATGTTTATCACTTTCCTCAGGCATGAGACACCAAGTCCTCATATTATTTCTTTTTTTAAAAAAGAAATCTACTGGAGAACTAAACTGTAAATGTATCATTTTATGTCCCTACCACTTAGCACAGTGCGCATCACTTAAAAAGAGCTCAATAAATGTGATAGTGAATAAATTAAAGAAATTGAGAACTTTTGAGAAAGATATAATTCTCAATTAGTCTGTGTTCATGCACTTGAAAATAGTATTTAGCGCCTATTTACTGAATGTTTATCATGTGTTGGCTACTTTAAATAAAATATCTAATTTAACTCTTTCACCGGCTTTTCTCAGTTAAGGTTCTTCTGGCTGCAAGTGACAGAAAATATGACCTAAGCTTGCTTAAGCAAAAGGGAAACTTATTGGTAAATTGCACTGTTATTCAAAAACATTTGCTGTCTCTCTGCACACTATGGCATCAAGCTTGAGTATGTGAATTTGTTCTGGCCAATGACATGTAAGCAGGAAGCATATGCCAGGTAGATGGTTTAAAAGCCAGTACTTATTTTCCTGCTCTCTTTTCCCTCTATTACAACAACTGGTGGTTTTCCAAACAGAGATTCCTCCATCATCCTGAGTCCCAGATCAAAAATAATCTAGCAGAGTTGCAGCCATTCTATGGAGCATAAGAGAGAAATAAATCTTTATTGTTATAAGCCCCTAAGCTTTTTTGGGGGATGGGGGCAGTGTTTATTATTGTACAGAGAACATAACTTAGCCTTTTCTGAAGTTCACATAATTGAATAGTCCATCAGCCTGGCCGATTTGGGGAAGTACTGTCAACAAGGGCTCATACAATGTTCAAGTGGTTCCATTTCTCTGTATCTCTTGCTATGAAGGCTTCATCTTTGGGCTCCAAACACTGTACTGCACAGTTTCAGAATCTCCTCTGAGGTGGCAAGAGGGTTATAGCAGCTCTAAACTTTGTATCCAACTCTCAGCTTCACAGCCTGTGGAGAATCTACTCACAAACAAAAGCCTCGGAGTTTAGCCATAATACTCTCAATAGACCGATTTGGGTCACATATCCATCCCTGAGCCAATCAGATCTGCCTGTTGGAAGATCATGCGTGCTCACAATCTGAGAGTGAAGAGTAGGTGGATTCCAAAATGAAAGCTGGGTGTGCTGCTGGAAGAAGTGGAGGATGGATGCCAAGGAGATTAAGCAACAGGGATTCTTTACATCAATCATGTAAACTAAGTAGTATTATTATTCCCATTTTTTAGGTAAGGAATCAAGTCTCAGAGAGTTTTGGTAACTTGTTTGTTGACAACATGCATATAAATGGCAGGATTTTAACACTAGTCAATTTGACTAGAAAGCCTATTTAATTTCTACTGTAACATACTTGTTGCTGGTTTGCTGGTTTAGACGCTAAGTCGTGTCCGACTCTCGCAACCGCATGGACTGTAGTCTGCCAGGCTCCTCTGTCCATGGGATTCTCCAGGCAAGAATACTGGAGTGGGTTGCCATTTCCTTCTCCAGGGGATCTTCCCGACCCAGGGATTGAACCTGAGTCTCCTGCATTGCAGACAGATTACTTACCAACTTAGCTACGAGGGGAGCCCATAACAACATACTTGTTGGCCTTTAGCAAATCAACTACCCTATATTTCTCCAGCAAAGGTGGGTTTGTTTGCAATCAGTGAAGAATTGCAATCATGGGTCTGCAATCATGGTGCACCATGTGCAAATTCCACCTTGGCAAGAGAAGAACAGTTCCATAGAGGGGAAAAGGAAGTTGGGAAGGACTATAGTAAGCTAAGAACCCATGGCTTTTCATTGGCTGAGTCCTTTTCTTCCTCCTGGGCTCTGCTATGGTCCAAGGCCTGAGAGCTCCCCCTTCTGGTGTCCCAAGTCCATTTAATTGAGGTTTCTATTTATTAATTTTTACACTTGAGTCCCTGATCTTTGGGCTCTCTTTGGGCTGATGGCACATCCTCACAATCCTTCCATCTACGTAATTTCAATTCATAGTATATTCTTTCTTCATTGCAAAGTGAAAGTGAAGTCGCTCAGTCGGGTCCGACTCTTTGTGACCCCATGGACTGTAGCCCACCAGGCTCCTCCATCCATAGGATTCTCCAGGCAAGAACACTGGAGTGGGTTGCCATTTCCTTCTCCAGGGGATCTTCCCGACCCAGGAATCAAACTCGGGTCTCCCGAGTTGTAGGCAGACGCTTTACCGTCTGAGCCACCAGGCAAGTCCAAACTCCTCATTCATTGCAAACTCCTCCCCTAATTAATAGTTACTGAAGGATGTAGGCTCATATTAGCAACATCTCATTTTCTATACACTTTGTATCTCCAGCATTCTACTCTAGTTCAGTTATTTTGCATATTTTGCGATAATATCTCACATTATGTTTTCCTAAGAGTTACATGCAAAAAACACAGTTCTGATCATGCCATTTAGCTGTTTTAATGATTAGTGGCCTATTGCTCCAGAGATGTGCTTAGTTGATCAGTCACGTCAGACTCTTTGCAACCCCATGGACTGTAGCCCGCCAGGCTACTCTGTCCATGGGGATTCTCCAGGCAAGAATACTAGAGTGGGTTGCCATGCCCTCCTCCAGGAGATCTTCCTGACCCAGGGACTGAACCCAGGTCTCCCTCACTGCAAGCGGATTCTTTACCATCTGAACCACCAGGGACACAAAATTCTTTGTGTATAATTTAAGGCCCTCCAAGACCTATTTGTAACAGACATTTCCAGCTGCATTTTATCAACAATTAAAGGTATAGCTCATTCTCTCTCTCACTTGTGTGTGCACACACACACACATACACACTCTCTCAGTCTGCTGTTTCAACAAACAACTTGCCTCTTTCTCCCAGATTTTTCCAAATCCGTGTCTTTGTTCATTCTGAGAAGATGAGTTTTCTTTTCTCCATTTCTGTTTATGAAAATATGTATGTCTGAAATGCCTCATCTCTGTAATGTACTTCTTAGACTCCACAACATCAGAAGTTACTCCCTTCTAGGCTCCTTCCACAAATGATGACCTCAGTACACACCCACTCCCCAACATGATACTGTCGCAGTGAAAAGGAAAAAAAAGAGGAATGACTTTTTTCCTTTCCCTTTCCTGAGAATAAAGATGAACAAAAATGGTAAAGAGAACCATGAGCAGGCCTGAACATCCCTAGTTCTTTTACTTTAACTGCTCCTAACTCTGCATATTGGAGAAGGCAATGGCACCTCACTCCAGAAATCCCATGGACGGAGGAGCCTGGTAGGCTGCAGTCCATGGGGTTGCTACGAGTCGGACACGACTGATCAACTTCACTTCCACTTTTCACTTTCATGCATTGGAGAAGGAAATGGCAACCCACTCCAGGGTTCTTGCCTGGAGAATCCCAGGGAGGGGGGAGCCTGGTGGGCTGCCATCTATGGGGTTGCACAGAGTCAGACACGACTGAAGCGATTTAGCAGCAGCAGCAGCAACTCTACATATCTGTAACTTAGTTTGCTTTCCTGCCCCCTAACTCTTCAGGAGCTACTCATCACACTTTTGTGATGCCTTTGACGCTATGCTAAATATACTCTCTGTTTGGTGTTTACCCTTACAATACCCGTCCCCTTGTAGTTACATATGAGAAAGAAGACCGCAGAACCACTGAACTGCCAGACTCAATTACTGGGTTACTGATGTCAACCTATGACTGTCTTTGAAGCAAAGAAAGAGGAAGAAATCAAAATCCTAACACTTGTCCCTCATCACTGACTCCTGACTGCGAGCCTTCAACTTATATAAGCCACTAGACAACTCAAGGTGGGGGGCGGGCCACAGTTCTTGAGGCATGAGCCTACTGTGTCCCCATCTCCGTCAGCTGGGAATTAAAGCCACCTTTCTATCTTCTCCAAACTCTGTCTCCATATTTTTCATTTGGCTTCAGTGAGCCTTAGGAAGCATCACTATGAACAAAGTTAGTGGAGGTGATGGAATTCCAGTTGAGTTGTTTCAAATCCTAAAAGATGATGCTGTGAAAGTGCTGCACTCACTATGCCAGCAAATTTGGAAAACTCAGCAGTGGCCTCAGGACTGGAAAAGGTCAGTTTTCATTTCAATCCCAAAGAAAGGCACTTAATAAGTTTTCAATGACTACTAGGTGAATTAATTAGGTAAAATTCATGGTTAATATTTTTCTAATAGTTACTGAATGTCCACTATGGGTATAACAAAGAGGAAACAAAATATAATAATTACTGTTTACATTATCATTTACTATTTACATTAGTGTTTACTTTAGACTTTACAAAATCTCTCCAGCTATTTTACCTGCTGTGTCCTCATAAGCACTGAGTAAGCAGGCATGAGAGGGAACATTGCCCCTGCTTCACAGGTGAAGAACTTAGGCTCAGAGAGGTCAAAGTGATTGGTCACAAATTACAGATGAGTAAGTAGAATAGCCCATGGTTTTCCCTTCCACTTTATGACCATATCTGTGTGTTCTCTTTCTCGGAGAACACACAGGTTTAAAAAACACAAAAGTAATAGACACTGATTTTCATTGTATCTTTAAAATCACACTTTGAAGATAATTTATACCTAATACCTTATACCAACAGCCTATTTTTCTTTTTTACTAGTTTTTCCTGACAGTGATTTCTGGAGGACAAGAGAATGAGAAAGGGAAAGGGAAAGAGAAAGAGAAAAGGGAAAGAAAATAAAATTTCTTAACTACTCACCACATGTCAGTTTCTCTCACAATATATTTCCCCATTTTAGTTTGGTATCCATCCTGTAAGGTCCATGTACTGTACCCCCTGAGTGAGTAAGTGAGTGAGTGAAGTCACTCAGTCGTATCCAACTCATTGCGAGCCTATGGGCTGTAGTCTGCCAGGCTCCTCCATCCATGGGATTTTCTAGGCAAGAATAGTGAAGTGGGTTGCCATTTCCTTCCCCAGGGGATCTTCCGGACCCAGGGATTGAACTCAGCTTTCCTGCATTGCGGGCAGACTCTTTACCGTCTGAGTCACCAGTGAATCCCACTGTATCCCATACAGATATGATTAACTGGAGGCTCAGGAAATTATAAGTGACTGGCTTGAGATAAATAGTAAGATAAATGGGGGCCAGATTCAAACCATGCCTTCTTCTCTACTGTCTTTCCACCGAACAACGCTGACCAAGGTGAGACGAGAAGGAGGTTGGAAAGGGGATAAGAGAGAAGAAGAGCTTACAAAAGGTCATCATGGAGCACATGAGGTCGAGGAAAGCAGAATAAACCAGGCAGAAGGATGGGAAATGGGCCCGAGGTTAGTCCTTGAGGATCAGCTGGAAGGACATTTGAGAAGAGAGAGGGATTTTGCACTTCCATAGCTTTCCCCTGTCACCCTCTTCAAGACCTACTTCTGCTTAATCCTCATGCTTCTGAGTTCAAAGCCCATCTCCATGCTTGTCAGCCAGGACAGCCCTTAGACAGGAATAATGGGAAGTGTAAGGCACTCCATGTATCATTTAGCTTGATTTATGATCACAGTCCAGCTGCTACCCCAGATACCTCCAGGATGCTCCCTGGAAAATGTCATCTAGTGACTCTTCATAAATGGGCAAGACAATTAGGATAGCTAGTACTAACTAGTCAGTGGGAGAAGAAACCACCTGCTCAAACCCTGATCTTTTCAGGGTCCTTAGAGATAAGCAGGTGGTGCTAGTGGTAAAGAACCCCCAAGCCAATGAAGAAGACATAAGAGTTGCGGGTTTGATCCCTGGGTGGGGAAGGTCCCTTGGAGGAGGGCGTGGCAACCCACTTCGGTATTCTTGGCTGGAGAATCCTATGGATCCTAGAAGGCTCCAGTCCAAGCATGCAGAGATCAGAAATGGTAGTTTTGAATCTTAACTCTAGGTGGCAGTATTAGCCAACCTGATTTCTTTACTGAGGCAACAACTTGGGCTTCCCAGATGCCGCAATGGTAAATAGTCCGCCTGCCAATACAGGAGACACAAGTGATGCGGGTTCAATCCTTGGGCTGGGAAGATCCCTTGGAATAAGAAATGGCAGTTACTGCTCCCGTATTTTCCCCCGGAAAATTCTATGGACAGAGGAACCTGGTGTGACTGGTGGGCTAAAGCCCATGGGGTTGCTGAGTTGGAGGCAACTGAGCACACACACAGATGTAACAACTTGATCTATTTTTTTTATGGTTGACATTGCTTTTCTATAGGTAATCTCATAATTGTCAACATGGATGTTTATGATTTTCTTTCCGATGCTCATTGTAAGATTGGTATTCAAATTATTAAGTTCCCTTCTCCAGGGGATCTTACCAACCCAGGAATCGAACCCTAGTCTCCCACATTGTAGGCAGATTCTTTACCAGCTGAGCCACAAGGGAAGCCCAAGAATACTGGAGTGGGTTTCCTATCCCTTCTCCAACAGATCTTCCCGACCCAGGAATCAAACCAGGGTCTCCTGCATTGCAGGCAGATTCTTTACCAACTGATATCAGGGAAGCCCTAAATTATTAAATACCAAAATTGGTATTTAAATAGAAAAATTACAAAATTCTACTCTCACATTATTATTTTATTACTATTTCACTGGCGTAATGCATTACTTTTATAACACTGCATTTCTCTGGAGTCTACCTGCAATCTTAGAGCTCCAGAACAGAGTACTGAACTGGGAAGAAAGAGGAAAAGTTCTTCTTGAGCCTAGAAATGGGTGCCACTCAAGCTAGGGTATTCTAAATGTGTTACCCAATAACAAATTTGAGGACTGCCTGAAGTTTGTCTTTAAAACATTGCTTAAATTAATTTGTTAACCTATGTGAACTAGTGAATCTCTCCCTGTAAGTTAGGCTTAATTTCATCTGCATATAATCAAAGCATCAAATAATAGTGATTAACCAGATACAAGTTTTTCTCTTACACATTAAAAGTCTTGTGGTGAGCAGCCAAGGGCTCATGTGGCAGCTCCATGGTCTTACAGGGAATAAGGCACCTTCTATGTATTTCATTTGAGAACTTAACTTCTATCTTCAAGGTTGCCTCATGTTCCAAGGTGACTGCTGGACTTATAGTTCTCATTCTACTCCAAGCAGCTGGAAAGGAGGTATGATGCTGCTGTCCCCTAAATCCCAGGCAATACTTTTGAATACATCTGGTTAACCAAAACTTGTTCACAAGTAGCTGCTTAAGATGCCAGAAAATGTTGTTTTTAGCTGAGCATCTTGTATATGTGCTTGGTCACTCAGTCATGTCTGATTCTTGGCGACCCCATGGACTGTAGCCTGCCAGACTCCTCTGTCCATGGAATTTTCCAGGCAAGAATACTAGAGAGGGTTGGCATTTCCTACTCCAGGGGAAAAGCAAAGGAGAAAAGGAAAGGTATACCCATTTGAATGCAGAGTGCCAAAGAATAGCAAGGAGAGATAAGAAAGCCTTCCTCAGTGATCAGTGCGAAGAAATAGAGGAAAACAATAGAATGGGAAAGACTAGAGATCTCTTCAAGAAAATTAGAGATACCAAGGAAAACTTTCATGCAAAGATGGGCACAATAAAGAACATAGATAGTATGGATCTAACAGAAGCAGAAGATATTAAGAAGAGGTGGCAAGAATACACAGAAGAACTGTACAGAAAATATCTTCATGACCCAGATAATCATGATGCTATGATCACTTACCTAGAACCAGACATCCTGGAATGTGAAGTCAAGCGGGCCTTAGGAAGCATCACTATGAACAAAGCTAGTGGAGGTGATGGAATTCCAGTTGAGCTATTTCAGATCCTAAAAGATGATGCTGTGAAAGTGCTGCACTCAATATGCCAGCAAATTTGGAAAACTCAGCAGTGGCCACAGGACTGGAAAAGGTCTGTTTTCATTCCAATCCCAAAGAAAGGCAATGCCAAAGAATGCTCAAACTACCACACAATTGCACTCATCTCACATGCTAGTAAAGTAATGCTCAAAATTCTCCAAGCCAGGTTTCAATAGGACGTGAACTGTGAACTTCCAGATGTTCAAGCTGGATTTAGAAAAAGCAGAGGAACCAGACACCAAATTGCCAACATGTGTTGGATCATCAAAAAAGCAAGAGAGTTCCAGAAAAGCATCTACTTCTGCCTTACTGACTATGCCAAAGACTTTGACTGTGTGGATCACAATAAACTGTGGAAAATTCTGAAAGAGATGGGAATACCAGACCACCTGACCTGTCTCTTGAGAAACCTGTATGCAGGTCAGGAGCAACAGTTAGAACTGGACATTGAACAACAGACTGGTTCCAAATCGGAAAAGGAGTACGTCAAGGCTGTATATTGTCACCCTGCTTATTTAACTTACATGCAGAGTACATCATGAGAAACGCTGGGTTGGATGAAGCACAAGCTGGAACCAAGATTGCCGGGAGAAATATCAATAACCTCAGATGTGCAGCTGACACCACCCTTATGGCAGAAAGTGAAGAAGAACTAAAGAGCCTCTTGATGAAAGTGAAAGAGGAAAGTAAAAAATGTTGGCTTAAAGCTCAACATCCAGAAAACGAAGATCATGGCATCTGGTCCCATCACTTCATGGCAAATAGACGGGGAAACTGTGGAAACAGTGTCAGACTTTATTTTGGGGGCTCCAAAATCACTGCACATGGTGACTGCAGCCATGAAATTAAAAGACGCTTACTCCTTGGAAGAAAAGTTATGACCAACCTAGATAGCATATTAAAAAGCAGACATATTACTTTGCCAACAAAGGTCCATGTAGTTAAGGCTATGGTTTTTCCAGCAGTCATGTATGGATATGAGAGTTGGACTATAGAGAAAGCTGACTGCTGAAGAATTAATGCTTTTGAACTGTGGTGTTGGAGAAGACTCTTGAGAGTCCCTTGGACTGCATAGAGATTCAACCAGTCCATTCTAAAGGAGATCAGTCCTGGGTATTCATTGGAAGGACTGATGTTGAAGCTGAAATTCTAATACTCTGGCCACCTGATGTGAAGAGCTGACTCACTGGAAAAGACCTTGATGCTGGGAAAGATTGAAGGTGGGAGGAGAAGGGGACGAGAGAGGATGAGATGGTTGGATGGCATCTCTGACTCAATGGACATGAGTTTGAGTAAACTCTGGGAGTTGGTGATGGACAGGGAGGCCTGGTGTGCTTCAGCCCCTGGGATCGCAAAGAGTCTGACACGGCTGAGTGACTGGACTGAACTGAACTGAACTCCAGGGGATCTTCTTGACCCAGGGATGGGACCTGTGTCTCTTGCTTCTTCTGCATTGGCTGTCAGATTCCTTACCACTTAGCCACCTGGAAAGCCCTGAGCATCTTAAATCTCTAAGTAAAATTTGCATTCTGATACCAAGGAGGAAGGAGAGGATTATTAGGTCACAATGAGCAGCCTTTCCACAACCAGCAAGATATTTAAGAAGTTTGGTTTAAGCACATATAGCAAATAAAGCAGCTTCATGGGTGTGTGACCAGTGTAGTCAGTTGCATGAGGTTCTGCTCTCAGAAGGCCCTGCACTTAGTTTAATTTTCTGTCTTGAAATTCTTAATAACTTTATCTTTGAACTTGTGTTTTGTAAGTGAAGTCAGATTTAAAACTGGAGTATGCATGTGAGCAGGGGAGATACATGCAATATGCATGCTATTTCTTGACACCCTATTCACATATAATGTTCAAGATGCCCCATCAGCACAAAATCCCATTGGGTCTATAATTTTGATGATTTTTGTATACAAATTAAATGCTTATGTTTGCATTTAAAACTGGTGTGCACAACGTAAAGGTGAGTGGCAAAATTTATGCTAATAATTTATATATATATATGGACAAAGAAATGGCAACCCACTTGCCTGGAGAATCCCATGGACAGAGGAGCCTGGCAGGCTATAGTCCATGGGGGTCGCAAAGTGTCAGATATGACTTAGCAACTAAACAACAACAACAACTATATATATATATACACACATATATATGTATATATATATATATATTTACTTAGAATAATATTAGTAAATAAAAAAAACACAACAAATTGAAAAAGAGATTGTGGAAGATCACCTTACTGTCACCAAAGAAACATCCAAGCAATAAAATGGGAAACTAATCACCAAAATGTAACTGTTACAATGTTTACTATTATTCTTTACATGACCAAAAATAAAATAAAAATAAAAGGATTACAAACCATGATCATGTGGGATTTATCCTAGGGTACAAGGATGGTTCAGTATCTGCATATCACTCAATGTGATAACAAACTGAAGAATAAAAACCATATGATCATCTCCATACCTGGAGAAAAAGCTTTTGACAAGATACAACATTCATTTATGATAAAAACTCTCAATCAAGTGGGTATAGAGCCATATATGAGAAGCCCACAGCTAGCCTGGACCCCTGGAATAGGAAATGGCAACCCACTCTAATATTCTTACCTGGAAAATTCTATGGACAGAGGAGCCTGGGAGACTACAGTCCATGCAGTTGCAAAGTCAGACATGACTGAGCACAATACAACATATTCAACAGTGAAAAGCTGAAAGTATTTCCTAAAGATCAGCAATCAGAGAAGAAAAAGAAACCAAAATTAAAAGGAAGAAGTAAAACTATCACTGCTTGCAGATGATATGATTCTACAAATAGAAAATCCTAATGATACCACCAAAAAACTACTAGAGCTCATCAATAAATCTGGTAAAGTTGCAGGATATAAAATTGATATGCAGAAATCTGTTCTATTTCTATACACTAACAATGAACCACAAGAAAGAGAAATTGAGAAATTAATCCCATTTACCCCTGCATCAAAACAAGTAAAATACCTAAGAATAAATCTAACTAAAGAGATAAAAGACCTATTCTTAGAAAACTATATGACACTGATAAAAGAAATTGAAGACAGCATAAACAAGTGGAAAGATACACTGTATCTATGGACTGGAAGAGTTAATATTGCTGAAATTACTATACTACCCAAGGCAATTTACAAATTAAATACAATCCCTATATCAAATATTAATGGCATTTTCCACAGAACTAGAACAAAGAACTCTAAAATTTGTGTGGAAACACAAGAGACTTGTAAGAGCCAAAGCAACCTTGAGAAAGTAGAACAGATCTGGATGGATCATGCTCCTTGACTTCAGACTATACTACAAAGCTACAGTAATCAGAACAGTGTGGTACTGGGACAAAAGCAGACAGGTAAATCAATGGAGCAGAATAGACAACCCCAAAATAAGCCTACACACTTATGGTGTATTAATCTATGCCAAAGAAGGCAAGAATATACAATGGAGAAAAGAGTCTCTTCAATAAGTGCTGCATGGAAAACTGGACAGCTACATGTAAAAAGGATGAAATTAGAACAGTTTCTGACACTATGTACAAAAATAAACTCAAAATGGGTTAAAGACTTAAATGTAAGACCAGAAACCATAAAGCCCCTAGAAGAAAACAAAGCTAGAATACTCCTCCGTGACATAAATTGCAGCAATGTGTTTTCGGATCTGTTTCCTAAGGTAAAAGAAACAAAAGCAAAAATAAGCAAACGGAATCTAAATTTAAAAGCTTTTGCATAACAAAGGAAACCATAAACAAACAAAAAGACAATCTACTGAATGGAAGAAGATATTTGCAAATAATATATATGATTTATTTGCAAATGAAAACCTGATAATGTTCAGTATATACAAACATATGCACTCAGCATCAAAAAAGAAAACCAAACAACCCAATTAAGAAACGGGCAGAATATCTGAAAAGGTATTTTTCAAGGAAGATATAGAGATGGCTAACATACACAAAAAAAATGCTCAAAATCCGAAATCATCAGGGAAATGCATATCAAAACCACAATAAAATATCAACTCAAAGTTGTCAGAGTGACTATTATCCAAAAAACAACAAATAGCAAGTGTTGCCAAAAATGTGAAGAAAAGAGATGTCTTGTGCACTGTTGGTGGGAATGTAAATTGGTATAGCCACTAAGGAAAACAGTATGGAGATACTTAAGAAATTAAAAATAAAACTACCATATGATCCAACAATTCCACTCCTGGGTATTTATCCAAACAACATAAAAACACTAATTCGAAAAAATATATGTACCCCTATGTTCATTGTGGGCTTCCCTGGAGACTCAGTGGTAAGAATCCACCTGCCAATGCAGGGGCTACAGGTTTAAAACCTTGGTTAGGAAGACCCCTTGAAGAAAAAAATGGCAATCCACTCCAGTATTCTTGCCTGGGAAATCCCATGGACAGAGGAGCCTGGTGGGCTACAGTCTATGGGGTCACAAAAGAGGTGGACATGACTTAGTGACTAAGCAACAATAACGTTCACTGCAACATTATTTATAATATCTGAAATATGGAATCATCCAAAGTGCCCATTACTTTGCCAACAAAGGTCCATCTAGTCAAAGCTATGGTTTTTCCAGTGGTTATGTATGGATAGGAGAGTTGGACTATAAAGAAAGCTGAGTGCAGAAGAATTGATGCTTTTGAACTGTGGTGTTGGAGAAGACTCTTGAGAGTCCCTTGGACTGCAAGGAGATCCAACCAGCCCACCCTAAAGGAGATCAGTCCTGGGTATTCATTGGAAGGACTGATGTTGAAGCTGAAACTCCAATACTTTGGCCACTTCATGAGAAGAGTTGACTCGTTGGAAAAGACCCTGATGCTGGGAAAGATTGAGGGCAGGAGGAGAAGGGGACAACAGAGGATGAGATGGCTTGATGGCATCACCGACTCAATGAACATAGGTTTGGGTGGACTCCGGGAGCTGGTGATGGATAGGGAGGCCTGGTGTGCTGCTGTTCATGGGGTCGCAAAGAGTTGGACACGACTGAGCGACTGAACTGAACTGAACTGAAAGTGCCCATCAATAGATGAAAGGATGAAGAAGATGTGGAACACTGGAATACAATGCAATATTATTCAATCATAAAAAAGAATGAAATATTTCCATTTGTGACAAAATGAATAGACCTGGAGAGTACTGTACTACGTGAAATAAGACAGAAAGAAAAATGCTGTATAATTTCATTTATATGTGGAATCTAAAAAACAAAACAAATGCACAAACATAACATAGCAGAAAAAGAGTTATCAATACAAAGAACAAACAGGTGGTTACAGCGGGGAAGGTGTTGGCAGGAAAAAAAAATAGGTAAGGGAGATTAAGAGGTAAAAACTTCTAGCTGCAAAATAAATGAGACATGGGTATGGAATGTGCAAGGGACTATAGTCAATAACTATGTTATACCTTAGAACAGTGACATATTCTAACTAGTCTTATTGTGGTGATGAGCTTGAAATGTGTAGAAACATTGAATCACTGTGCTGTATAACAGTAATTAACATAATGGTGAAGTCAACTGTATTTCAAAATCAAACAAGGACTTCCCTGGCAGTCCAGGGGTTAAGACCTAACCTTCCAATGCTGTGGGTGCAGGTTTGATCCCTAGTCAAGGAGCTAAGGACGCACATACCGCCTAGAAAAAAAAAAAAAAAAACATAAAAAAGAAAAAAGGAAGCAATGCTGCAACAAATTCAACAAAGACTTTTTTACAAAAATGGTCTACATTAAAAAAAAAAAACTTCAAAAATAAAACCACACAAATAAATAAACTCTTAGTAAAAGAGATCAGATTTGTGGTTACCAGAGGCAGGAAGTGGGCAGAAAAAATTGGATGAAGACAGTCAAAAGGTATGAATTTCCAGGTATAAGACAAATAAGTATTAGGCATGTACTTATAAACCACATGTACAACTTGATAAATATACTTAACATTGCTGTATGTTACATATGAAAATCCTCAAGAGAAAAGAGTTCCCAGCACAAGAAAAACAATTTTTTAATTAAAATTTTTTTGTTTCTTTAGTTTGTATCTACATGAGATAATGGATGTTCTCTAAACTTACTTGGATAAACATTTCATGATTTATGTAAATCAAATCATTGTGCTGTACACCTTAAAGTTATGCAACACTGTATGTCAACTATATATCAATAAAACTGGAAGAAAAAATGAATACGTATATTTTTTCAAAGAAGTACAAAAGCACTGTTGTCCACCTTGTAACCAGAGCTATTTACTTAAAATATTTTTCTCCATGCCCTTGTCATCAGAAGTAGGTTTGTATCTCCCTAGGTTGCTACATCAGAAGTTGAGGATTATTTCTTCTAAGATCCACAAGTATGAAGCAGGAACCTCATTATTACTTACTCATCACTTTCTTCTCCTTTAGGAGTAGTGCTATAAATTAAAATATTCTCATGATGGGTGAGCTGACAATGCATAAACTTTGCTTTCTTATTGTAACTCTTCCAGTAATTAACATGTTGATGCTTTTTCTCGTTTTCTGAACTCAAGTAGGACTTTAAAATACTTCCTTCCAGGGACTTCGCTGGTGACGCAGTGGATAAGAATCCATCTGTCAATGTCAATGCAAGAGACACCGGTTCAATCTTTGGTCCAGGAAGATCCCACATGCTGCGTGGCAGCTCAGCCCAGGCGCCATAACTACTGAGCCCCTGCCTAGAGCCTGTGCTTCACAACAGAAGAAGCCACAGCAGTGAGAAGCCCGGACACCGCAGTGAAGGGGAGCCCCCGCTCATGACAACTAAGGAAAGCCTGAGCAAAGCAACAAAGACCCAGCACAGCCAAAAAAAGAAATGGAAGGAAAAAAAAATTTTTTTTTAATTTCCTTTCAAATTTCACACTCCATCAAAAGAAACTGTTTCCCAGCCAATGGGAGAAAAAAAAAAAAAATCCACTCTCTAGTTAGGGAAGTGTTCATTGTAAGTGGTTGATAGAGTAGTTTAAAGTCCTTTCCCTAAAAGGGGAGGAGACTCCCTACATTGTTTCTGTGTTCAGTTTCCATTCACCCAATTTCCATTTACTGAATACCCCACTTAGACCAGGCACCACTTGAGAAATTTCATGGAATTTGTGCCTGAAGATGATTAAATCTCACAGACCAGATGAGACATTTACATTAGTAATTACAGTAAGGAGTATATATAAAGAGTATCATGGTTGGGAGCAAACAAAGAGGTATAGGCATTCAGAGAGAGAAAGGAGGTCAGTGTAAGTTTCAGGGAGGATGCTATCACTGAAAAAAACCATAAAGAATGTGGAGGGACTCCCTGGCAGAACAGTGGTGAATGTTTTGCCGTGCAGCCAAAAAAGAAAAAACGAAAAAGAAAGAAAAGACGTGGAGAATTTCAACTTATAGATATGGATGCAAAGGAATTTGAAATGTAGAATTGGCATAATCAAAGAAACACAGGGAAGGTGAGGTACATAGTGTGGTTTCCTAAATAACGGTCAAATTTTAAAGTCAAAATGCCGAAGATCTTTAGACCCTTCTCTCTGAAGAGGCTGACTAAGCTCATTTGCCTGGGGCCTGAAATGCATATGGAAGTATCGATAACCAGGTGGAAAGAGAGGAGGCCACCGTAGGCTTCGGAGGCCAGGCACTCAAAATAAATTCTATTATGCAATGGGGATCTGTTGAAAGGAATGGAACACAGAAGCACCAAGATTTCAGCCAAATGTAAAATCTGATTATTTTGAATTTAAATCTAGAAAAAATTTTCAAATGCCAATTTAGCTCAACAAGTAATTGCAGAGTACCCAGCACAAATACCAGTTCTTAGGTTACATGCTCTAGACTCATACATTTAAATATTTACCTTTCTGACTCCCTACCTTAATGTAATTTGGTAAATCATAATATGAATTACAATGTAGGCATAGATATAAAATAGCCATTCAATTTTAAAGTGGTCTGCAGAGGTTGGGGGATAGAAATAGAAGAGATTTAAGAGAAAGAAAACAGGACACCTTTGGAGTGAGTGTCATGTGTCAGACTCTGCTATGAACTTTATACATTATCTCATCAATGAATATTAGACAGTTGAGTAGGAGTGAGAGTGGAAGGTGAGATACAGAGATGAGGCAAATAGAGATAAATCTGATGCCTCAGGCTTATCAGAAGGTTAAACTGCTATACATTCCTTTACAGTTACCTCCTGTGTGTTTCATTTCATTTCCACCACTTAGGTTCACAGGAGTTAGTGAACTTTTCTGAACCTCAGTCCCCTGATTTGACAATTAAGAAGAACGTTCCTATCTTTTGTAAAATCCCTAGTACACTGCTTGCTACCTCAGTAGGTGTTTAATCTGCGACTATTTCTTTTTCCTCTTCTACTAATTCAAAGCAGTCAAACAGGTCTCTGTTTAAAACTGGTGAATCAGGAGCAAGTACAGGGTGTGACAGAAGTACATCTGAAGACAATGGGATAACAATCTTAGCAATCACATGGAACAAAATTGTCGCTAATCGCAGGGTAAAGGATGCAAGAGAGCACAGATAGTCTGTACATCCCATCTAAACAATCACCTCCCTCAGATTCAGAAGGCATGTCCTAAGAATCTCATCAGTCCCATCTGACTCTTTTAAGAGAAGACATCCTCATACTAGATAGAGTCAGTCAATTCCTGAGTGTCGAGCTTCCATCATATTCTCAGCTCTTGACTAGGCACTCAGAAGGATTTACAGAGGATAAGGAATCTCATCTGGAACAGAATACTTACATGTATAAAACAGAGAAAACAAAGAGAAGCTAGAATTAAGAACTAAAAGGGGTATTAGTGATGCCTGTGGTAGGAATTCCTCTGTATTCTTGCCACCTCTAGAATTTTCATTCCAATCCCAAAGAAAGGCAATGCCAAAGAACATTCAAGTGAGTGCCTGAAGTCACTCAGTCATGTCCGACTCTTTGTGACCCCATGAATTGTAGCCTACCAGGCTCCTCCGTCCATGGGATTTTCCAGGCAAGAAGACTGGAGTGGGTTGCCATTTCCTTCTCAAACTACCACACAGTTGCACTCATCTCACATGCTAGCAAAGTAATGCTCAAAATTCTCCAAACCAGGCTTCAACAGTACATGAACTGAGAACTTCCAGATGCTCAAGATGGATTTAGAAAGGGCAGAGGAACCAGAGATCAAATTGCCAACATCCACTGGATCATAAAAAAAGCAAGAGAGTTCCAGAAAAACATCTACTTCTGCCTTACCGACTATGCCAAAGCCTCTGACTGTATGGATCACAATAAACTGTGGAAAATTCTTAAAGAGATGAAAGCATCAGACCACCTTACCTGTCTCATAAGAAATCTGTATGCAAGTCAACTGTATGCAAGCAACAGTTAGAACCGGACATGGACCAACAGACTGGTTCCAAATAGGGAAAGGAGTATGTCAAGGCTGTATATTGTCACCCTGCTTATTTAACTTATATGCAGATTACATCATGAGAAACACTGGGCTGGATGAAGCACAAGCTGGAATCAAGATTGCCTGGAGAAATATCAATAACCTCAGATATGCAGATGAGACCACCCTTATGGCAGAAAGAGAAGAGGAACTAAAGAGCCTCTTGATGAAAGTGAAAGAGGAGAGTGAAAAAGCTGGCTTAAAACTCAACATTCAAAAAACTAAGATCATGATATCCAGTCCTATCACTTCATGGCAGATAGATGGGGAAACAATGGAAAAAGTGACAGACTTTATTTTGGGGGGCTCCAAAATCATGGCAGATGGTGACTGCAGCCATGAAATTAAAAGACGCTTGCTCCTTGGTGTCAGGGAATGTTTGACGGGAGGATTCCTACATGCTGTCTCTCATGAGTCCTTTGTCCCTCTTCAAGCGGAACAGCACGCTGCTCCCAGGGACTGAGGTCATTGTGTGAGGCAAGCATGAGTCTCCTTTAGTAAACATTCTCCTTAGGACAAAACCGCTTAATCTCCTTCCCCTTTCTTGAGATATGGATTGTCTCCTGACCTTGTGACTAACATTACCCCTTGTTCCCTTGGTAATGGTTGCTGTACATTTGGTTTTCTGATCTCTATCATTCCCGAAAGAAGTTTCTTGTACTGCAGCCTATATATACTCATAGAAAAATCATTAAAGCACCTTTGCTCCATCAGAGCTTGGGTCCCCGGGTCTTTTTTGTCTCTCTCTCTCTCTCTTTCTCTCTTTCACTTTCTTATCGTCAACTCCACGCCACAAGGTTCCGGTCCATTAAAGGACCCCAACACTTGGAAGAAAAACTATGACCAATCTAGACAGCATATTAAAAGGCAGCAACATTACTTTGCCCACAAAGGTCTGCCTAGTCAAAGCTATGGTTTTTCCAGTAGTCATGTACAGATGTGAGAGTTGGACCATAAAGGAGGCTGAGTGCTGAAGAGTTGATGCTTTTGAACTGTGATGTTGGAGAAGACTGTTGAGAGTCCTTTGGACTGCAAGGAGATCCAACCATTCCATCCTAAAGGAAATCAGTCCTGAATATTTATTGGAAGAACTGATGCTGAAGCTGGAGCTCCAATATTTTGGCCATTTGATGTAAAGAACTGACTCTTTGGAAAAGACTCTGACGCTGGGAAAGATTTAAGGCAGGAGAAGAAGAAGACAACAGAGGGTGAGATGGTTGGATGATATCACTGACTCGATGGACATGAGTTTAAGCAAGTTCCAGAAGTTGGTGATGGACAGGGAAGCCTGGCGTGCTGCAGTCCATGGGGTTGCAAAGAGTTGGACATGACTCAGCAACTGAACTGAACTGATGGTAGGAATTCAGAGGAAATGAAGAGGCTACACCTGCTTGGTGGAGTCAGGAAAGAAGAGTGACTTTGCAGGGACACTAGAGAGAGAAGGGAGGGTGGATTCTAGACAGAAAAAGAAACAAGGTCAAAAGCAGGTAGCTAATAATGAACCTGCTTTATTTAGGGGACAGTGAGTCTGCGTATTTTTCGGGGGAGGGAAGAAAAACAAGTTTCAGTAGAAAGCAGGGCCAAACACAGAGGCCCTGAAAGTCTGCACTGACTGTAGTAAACTGGAGGTGTCTGAGCATCTACGAGAGGCAGCAAACAGTACCATTAAAAGAGCCTCCTCAGGGCCCCAACCCTTCAGTTCAAGACTTCCCAGCCTCATCTGCCAGCTGTTTTTATATGGGGTGTGAGCTGAGAATGATTTTTACACTTTTAAAATGACTGGGGGAACATCTAAGGAAGAATAATATATCATGACATATGAAATTTACATGAAATTAAATCAACTATATTTCAATTTAAATTTTTTGAAAATAGAAATTAAAAATAAAAAAT
Source organism: Dama dama (assembly GCF_033118175.1). Classification (NCBI taxonomy): domain Eukaryota; kingdom Metazoa; phylum Chordata; class Mammalia; order Artiodactyla; family Cervidae; genus Dama; species Dama dama. The sequence continues at coordinate 42,187,467 of NC_083697.1, forward strand.
AAGCAAAATAATAATTATAACTTAGAAAATTTAACCTAAATCTGATCAAGCTTCTAGATTAAATAAAATAAATAAAAATAAAATTAAATGAAATTCCAATTTCAGCATCTATTAATAAAGTTTTATCAGAACTCTGTTACTCTCACTTGTCTGCTTACTGTCTTTGGTTGCTTTTGTGTTCCAGTGTGACAGAGTGTGACAGAGACTGCATAGCTTGAAAAAGCTGTCTGGCCATTACAGAAAGTGTCTGCAAACCCTTGGTTTAGACTGATGCTGTGGAAACAAGGGGAAGAGAGAGCCTCAGCATGGGGACTGGGATGTGGTGATTTAGGCACTTCCCTTGGGCACAACATTTAAGGGGAAAGGGTACAAGAAAGAGTCAACCAAATGATGTTTTAGTGTAGCATTTTAAAAAATCAAAAACAATGTCAAAACCCCAGGACGAACTGAAAAAACAAAATTTACATAAAGATAGGATCAGTAACAGTGCTGCCTTGTCCCATATCAGAGACTGAGGCAGAAGGAAAACCAGTGACTCCTGAGAGTGTTGGTGCTCCCTAAAACTTTACACGGGAGGCAAGTGCTTCTCTCAACCCTAATCTTGGCCCTGGTGTTATGGTGATCTTCTGGAGGGGGTGGGAATGATTAAAGACAAAACAGGGTGGAAGAAGGTATGGAGACTTAGGAGAGGATTTCAGATCTTAGATCTCAGATCTCCCTTTAAAGAAGAGAATTTCACCCATTTCATCCACAGTAAAAGCCAAGGCCCACTAGACTCTACAATTTAGCCACCTGCCCCTCAACTCTCCAGCATTCCTAAATGCTTCCTTGCTTGCCTCCCTAAAACCATCAGGGTTCCTGACGGTCCCTTCACAATGCCAAGCACATATCAGCTCAAATACCTTTGCACCCTCAGGCCTCTTCCTGAAACCCATCCCTGACATGCTCAGGGCTCATGTTTCACCTGCTTCAATTCTTTGCGCAAGTGTCACCTTATTAGAGTGGCCTCTCCTGACCACATTTGTTTTAATGCTAGACCCACCCCTTCACCATTATCCTGTCCCTGCTTTATTTTTTTCATTGCATCTCTCAGCCTCTAAATATTATAGAATATACTTATTTACTGGGTTTAGGGTGTCCCTTTCTGCCCAATTGTATGCTCCATGAAGGCAAGACTTCTGTCTACCTTGCCACTGAGGATGCTGAGTGCCTAGCTGAGAATGGCCCTCCATCCCTACCTAAAGGCTGACTGAACAGACCCAGCAGAAAGCGTGGTGCAAAGTGAGTGGGGGATTGTTTTCCTTCAGGATAATGTTAGTAGCATTATGGCTACTAACAGTGAGCAATGAAGCTTCTCACTGAAACAAAAATGACATTGTCCAAAAGCTGACAATTTTCACAGCTGCCCCCTTTGACCTGTTGACTGGTCTTCCTGTACACTCAGTTTTCCTTCCTCTTGAAATTCTTAATTTCCTGGAAAATCCTAAGTTAATTGTTTTCTTTTCTCAAGGGCAACTTTAATCATAATGGCCAACTCTAGAAACACATCTACAGAAAAGGCAAATCAGTTGTTTTTCTGTTGTGTAGCTGTAAAAGATAGCTTTTTTTTTTCTTTGACATTTTCCTTGGCTCTATTATCATGCACACCTTTCTGTTCAGGGCTGAGGCAATCCATCTGCAATCCGGTATCCTCCTGCTGATTCTGCCAAGAATTTGTCATAAGTCAGTCAGCCTGTTAATTTACACTTGTTAACCTGCCTTCTCTCACTGATTCCCTGCTTATTTTAGCCTGGTGTGCAAAGTAGCAGCTGGTTGCCTGGCAATCACCAGGCAGCTGAAGGCATTGTGGGTAGGGGAGACATAAAGAAGGAAGGAGTAAACTGAACTGAACTCCAAGGTTTCCGTCTTTAGTCTTAAAGAGTTAAAGAAACAGAAGTCTTTTTTCCTAACTGCAACCTATTAAAAGAACCTATCTTCCCATCACACCACATATTATACTTATGCTAATAATTATTAAAATTTGAGCATCAAATTTAGTCTTATACAGAGGTAATAATCAGTAGATATACTTTTCTAATATGGCCTTAAATAAACCACCAAATTTCTTGGCTATTGATTTTTTTTCCTTCTCCTACCCTAAAATATATGTATTTTCTAATAGTTACCCGTTCATTTAATAGCAATAAGAAAAGTACATCAATTGCCTAGGTCAGGTGTCAGTAAACACCAGTTATATACTGATGGGCCAGATACAGGGCCAGATAGTAGATGTTTTAGGCTTTGCAGGCCATACAGAGATTCTATGATGAAAGGAAATGTGGTACCTTTGAGAAAAAACCTTGAAGAGCCTGAAGAGAGCTAAAATGTGCTAATGAGAAGCTAACATTTGTGGAGTACCTACTATTAAGATCTAAGCACCTTACATTGGTCCTCACAACAATGATACGTGGAAGACACTACTATTATTCCCAATTTACAGACAAAAAAACTGAGGCACAGAGAAGTAACCAATCCGTAGTTATAGAGTTAGTAAGTGGTAAAGCAGAAATAAGATTAGTTTGGAGAAGTAGGATAGGACCAGGACATGAAGTGACACATAGGCCTTGATTTTTTATTTTCATGATGAGAAAAGGGAAGTCACTGAAGTGTTAAAGAAGGAGGAAAGCTCTGTGTGTGTATAGCATGAATATATTTGCACTTCAAAACAATCATGTGAGCTGTAGCGTGAGAACTAGTTGAAAGGATGGGAAGAAGGGATACTGAGAAACCCAGTTAGGATGTAACTGCTGTTGTCTGGGCGGAGCAAGAGGTGATGGAAAAGGACAAAGTAGATATGAATGAGATACATTCTGGAGAGAAAATAGGTGAGAAGTGATGAGGACATAAGGAGAGTGAGGTATCAAGGATGATCCCTAGATGTCTGGCTTGTGTAACTAGGTGGATAATGTCGTCATTCTCTCACATAGAGAACACAGGAAGAGGAGAAACCCTGGGCATAGAAAAGAAGGTTAGGCATTTGAGACATCTCCACTTGGCGACATTCAAGAAGACAGTCGCATTTGTGGATCTGAAGTTCCGATAGGTCGGTGCTAGGGATTTGAATTAGAGAACCATCTGTGAAAAGCAATTAGAATCATAGAAATGGATGGGATTGAGTAAGGAAAGTGAGGAGTGAGATGGTCCAATATGTAGAGAGGAAACGCAAGTTTTCCTTGGCCTTCATTCAATCCTTCACAGCTTTCCCTGCCTTTTTCACTTCTTGATCCACACCTCCTCTTTTGTGAGCACAAAACAAGTACAACTGGTAATCAGAAGAAACATTGATGAATATGAGAGGGTAGCCGGTCAGCCATGTCAGTATTTTTGGACTGTTCAACCAGCAGTATCAACAGAGCAAATCATTGTAACTCTAGCTTTGTGATAATCTGGTTGCATCTATTAAGAGTGTATATAGAGTGAGTCAGACACATTCCAGCAGAAAACAGGGAACAGATGGCTCACTCAAATTAGGCTAGTCCAAACAGGTTGATTAAAGGGACTCTTTTACAAAAGTGTGGGAAATATAGAGGAGAGTGTTGAGGACAGTGCAGTATCCTGAGGTCTGAAGAGATGTGTGAGAGAATGGTTAACAAAACCCAGCAAGAGAAACTCAAAAAAGTACTTTGGAGAAGGTCACCTTGAGAGGATCTCTGATCTTTGATGGAAGGACAGAGCCAGCTTTAAGCTATCCTGCAAGGAGGAAAGCAGCAAAGTAAATACCCTGAATGCTCTATCCTTGCTGGGGGCCCCATCAGCCAAGAGCTGATTCAGGCCACTCCTGGGTCAGAAAGCAGGGTGGAGAAGGGTAGGGGTGGGGGGGATTGAAGAGAGAAGAAAAGATAGCAGTACAAAGAGAAAAACTGGCAAATAAATAGCTAAAATCAGTGGATAGAAATTATAGAAGTAGGGATGGGCGGGGGTGATGGTGGAAATGGTTTCATATAAAGGAAGTCCAAGAGGCTGGTTCAAAAAGTCACATGTTAGTTTTATGTGTCCATAATAATATGGCAATAGCAGTTCTAAAACCAGTGGAAGTGATCAGACAAAAGGCATATGACTATCTCTTGGAAATTTTATAGAAATTAGGCAGAACCAAATTACTTCTAAGGTTCCTTTTGGAATTATATACTGTGATTCTATATTTGTTGAATAGAAAGTCAAGTAAAGTTAACATCATGGCAGAAGTACTAAAAGAAAGATGTATGTTTTCTTTGTTTTTAGTGAAAACAAAGTGTTTTTATTTGAAAACCCATTACTAAACTGAAAAATTCCTATACACAAAAATATTCATCACAGCAAAAAGCAAAATGCCACTTGTTGTTCAGTCATTAAGTCCTGTCTGACTCTTTGTGACCCATGGACTACAGTACTCCAGGCTTCTCTGTCCTCCTGGAGTTTGCTCAAATTCATGTCCATTTAGTCACTGATGCTAATTAACCATCTAATCCTCTGCTGCCCCCTTCTCCTTTTGCCTTCAACCTTTCCTGGTATCAGGGTCTTTTCCAATGACTCGGCTGTTTGCATCAGGTGACCAAAGTATTGGAGCTTCAGCTCCAGTCCTTTCAATGAATATTCAGGGTTAATTTCCTTTAGGATTTACTGGCTTGATCTCCTTGCTGTCCAAGGGACTCTCATGAGTCTTCTCTAACACCACAGTTCAAAAGCATCAATTCTTCGGTATTCAGCCTTCTTTATGGTCCAGCTTTCACATCCATAATGACTGCTGGAAAAACCATAGCTTTGGCTAGATGGGCCTTTGTTGGCAAAGTGATATCTCTGCTTTTTAATACTCTGTTAGGTTAAAAAAAAAAAATCAGGATTTGAGCAAGTGCTCGCTGGTCCCTCAGATGTCTCTCTTCAACAATGTTTGGACGGAACAGACCCAGAGATGCCCCTTGCTCCAGCCTCTGACCACCCTCCAACCTTTTTCCAGTCACAACCTTTGGAATCAGCCACTCAGCTATCCTGTCACCGGGATCAGCGTTGCCATTTTTTTACCTTAACGCCTTATTACTAATCAGCCATGAGCTCCCAGATTCATCAGAATTATTCAATCCAGGTGGAGGCCTCTGTCCACTGTCTGGTCAACCTGCATCTGCAGGCCTCGGAAGCCTACCTCTCTCTGAGCTTCTACTTTGACTGGGAAGGATGTGACCTTGGAGGGCATCTGCCACTTTTCCCATGAATCAGCAGAAGAGAAGCAGGAGGATATCCATCGTCTCCTGAAGATAAAAAACCAGCTTGGAGCCTGTGCCCTTTTCCAGGACATGAAGGAGCCATCTCAAAATGAGATGGGTGAAACCCAGGATGCTGTGGAAGCCGCCATTTTCATGGAGAAGAACCTGAACTAGGCCCTTTTGGATTTGCATGCCTGGGGTTCTGCCTGCGCAGACTCAGCAGAAAGCTCATGTGGCGGCTCAGTCTCAGATTTGAGAAGACCTCTGGTTAAGGTAGGAGGTCCTCGCTACTATGACTGGAGGGACATATGCCTAACAACATCTTAATTCCTTTACAATCTCTCATTTCTTGTTTCCTCGAACCCTCCTGGAATCCCCCGCGAACAGGCGAGCTGCAGTGGGTGCAATTGATGGACTCTGGAGAGGCTACTCTTCAGTATGGCCCAAAGGCAGGCTGAGCCCCAGTAGCTGCTACCCAAGCCAGTGGGGGTTCTTCTGTCCTTAATCTTCTTTGTGCCAAGGATCAGGCCAATGAAAACTGTGAGCACAGGTCAGGTATTTAGCAGATTTTCCAGCAGGCACGTTGGAAAGGATTCCTTGGCAGGTTTTCCCCACTGCTCTTTCCTCCTGTCCTTCAGCTCCTCTTTCCTGGGACTTGAGCCTGGCCAAAACCCATGATGCCTGGCTTCAGGACCTAATGAAGCTCAGGCTCTGATGTCTCATTGCAAAAATTCAGTGAGAGACACAGTGATAGGTAAGAGGTCGATTTGTTAGGATTCAGAGAAAAGCACACTCCGCAGGGTGTGGGCCATTGCAGAGGGCAAGGGCTTAGGCCATGGATTTCGGCCATGGAATGTGGTCTGGTTAGTTTTTTCAAGCTGGGTGAATTCATAGGCTAATGATTGGGAGGATCATCCCAACCATTGGGGAACCATTGGTTCCTGTCTTTTGACATTGCCTTGGAGCCATCCTGACACATCTGGGTGTGTCATTTGGTTTACAGATTGGGGATTAAGGTTTACTTGAATTTGACTTGTCATCTTGGACCCAACTGATTTTAATCAGTTTATGTTATGCCCTTGTGCTATGTCATTCTTTCAAAAGTTGTGCCCTGCCCCCTTCCCTCCTGTTTCATGCTTTTTTCCTGAGCCCCATCCAGGCCCACAATGTGGCCTCTACAATCTTCTGAACGGACAACCAGAAAATATCCAGCCCTTGGGAGGGAAATACTGTGTAATATCCAATCCCTCTAGATATTCAGGCCTTCATCTTCCATGTTTCCTGCGACGTGTGTAACATCAGCATTTCTCAGTGAACCCGCTCGGGTGGGAGACAGACACGCAATGCCTGCGAGAAGTCCCTCTGTTGGCATCCCTTCAAAGGCAATTGGGTTCCAGGGATAATGTTTGCCACTTTGGGAGTTGGCCCTGCAGGCCGTTTGGGCCCAAACCCTTACCACCCTTCTCCTAAAGTCACAAACATACCCCTGGATCAAATCTCCACTCCACTTTTATAGAACATCTGATCTGTTGCCTCTTATCAATTTGTTCTCTTACAACCAGGACCCTGTCCCCTTCTAGGCAACATTGCTCCACCCAGCCTATTATTAAAACACTTTAATGCCCCTAAAAGGGCCAGATAACCCACTCCTTTGTCATTATTTCTGTTATTACCTAAAGTGCGTCTATGACAACAAAATGTTTACCATTGGAGACACCTTAGCCTGCACTTGTGGAGGACTAGGGGAGGAAATCAGTGACTTACAATCCCTTAGAGCCGTAAGAGGATAAGGCTTATGACCATTTCACCAGGTTCCCAGTCTCAGGGCACAGGCTTGGATAGCTTTACATCATGATATCTATTCGCATCTGCGGTGAACCAACTGGCAATGAGTTAAAATTACAACCCCTTAATCCTACCCAGTACTGGTCATGCTGGAGATATTGGGAATGCCCAACTCCAGTCCGGGGGTCCCAGGAGGTCAACCTGCCTTGACCTGCCTGGGGATCTGGTCCACAAAAGTTTGTCATGCCTCAACCTACTCGGGGATCCGTCAGTCCAGGGTTCCCAGGAGGTCATCACGCCTCAACCTGCCCAGGGACCCAATTCTCAGGAGGCCGACCTGCCTCGACCTGCCTGGGGATTTGATCTCCAGGAGGCTCTCATGCCTCAGCCTGCCTGGGGATCTGCACCCTGACCCAGGGATGCCTGGCTCTCAGGTTGCAACAGTACTGGGTAGGATAAGCTTCAGAAAGACTCACTCCTAAAGAAGTCCACCCATGGAAATAGAAGGAAGCCTATGACTTGTGGGACTGTGCCCAGTCTCAGCAATAACTCAGGAGCCCAACAAGAACCCCATTGCCTTCCAGAAAGGCTAAAAGAGGCCCTCCAAAAGTTTACCAATCTGGACTTAGACTCTTCTGAGGGACAGGTGATTTTAAAGGACAAATTCCTGTCACATTGTGCATGAGATAGCAGAATAAAGTTACAACTACAGCACCAGGACCCTGTTTCCTCTTTAAATGAGACGGTCCAGACAGCCACCAATATCTTTTGTAACAGAGAACAGGAGAAAGAGGTCAAGGCCCAGGAAAGAGAGAAAAGGAAAAAGACAAGGCATGCCCAGATGCTGGCCGCCCTCCAGGGAAGCCCTATGGCAAGCCCCGAGTCCTTGAAGGACAAGGCATGAGGCAAATGCCTAATCTGTAGACAGGTGGGGTATTGGGCCAATGAATGTCCAAATTATGACAAATCTCCTAAAAAGGCTTGCTATAAATGCCATCAACTAGGACATAGAGTGGCACTCTGTCCTCAGGACCCAAGAGCCTCAAGGTCAAGCACCAAGCCTTCCCTCACTATGGTTCAACAGGACTGAAGCAGCCCACTCTAGCCAGCCCATCTGTCACAGATAACCATCACAGAGCTGGAGCCAAGGGTGCAACTGTATGTGGCAGGTAGGCCTGAGAATTTCTTGGTTGACACAGGGGCTACCTACTCTGTTCTGACCTCCTACTCCAGAGCCTTCTCCTCCCAAACCTGTACCATTTTCAGTGATACAGGAAAAACAGTTACAAAAAGATTCACCTGAGCACTTTGTTGCTGAGATGTACAAATATTTTCCCACCAGTTTCTAATGGTCCCTGACTGTCCTCCTCCTTTATTGGGAAGAAATCTCTCCCTGCCTTTGAAACCTTGCAGCTATTACAGTCCTGATAGAAGAGGCTTTAAAACTCTCTTTTGGGGGCAAACTATTTTTACCAGCCACCAAGTGAAACAACTAAATAGGAGAGGCCATCTATGGATGTCTGATCAAAGAATCCTCAGATATCAAGTAGTGCCGATGGAAAATCCAGGCCTCACTATATCCCCTTGTGAGGTTTTTAACCCAGTCACCCTCCTGCCTACCCCTGAGGGCTCTCTCCCCTTTCACTCTTGCCTACAAACCTTGGACCACTGGACAAAACCCCGAGAGGAATTGTCAGAAGATCCTCTGACCAATCCTGAGGAAATCTGGTACACTGATGGAAGCAGTTTTGTTATGGATGGAAAAAGAAGAGCCAGATATGCAGTAGTCTCCAATTTTGAGACCATAGAGGCTAAGCCTCTGCCACCAGGTATTTCAGCCCAGTTAGCTGAGCTCATAGCCCTGACTCGAGCTTTAGAGCTGGGAAAAGGAAAAAGAATAGCCATTTACACTGACTCCAGGTATGCCTTTCTGGTGCTACATGCACATGCTGCTATTTGGAAAGAAAAGGCCCATTTGACCACCCGAGGGTCCCCAATCAAATACAGTGATCAAATTCTTAGTCTCTTGGAGGCAGTCCATCTGCCCACTGAGGTTTCAGTTCTCCCACTGTAAAGGACACCAAAAAGGGAGCACGGAAATGGCAAGAGGGAACCAAGCAGCTGATCAGGCAACTAAGAGAGCAGCGTTACAGAACAACAACCTTATAGGGGTTGCCACCCTAGTTCCACAGACTAATTTGCCAGAAACTCCTTCATATACTGAAGGTGAGACTCTTAAAGCTAACAGTGAGGGCTTTCAAGATGATTATATGGGGTGGTTCCAAAAGGAGGGACTCCTTTTTCTGCCTGGGAACCTCCAATGGAAGTTGGTTAACTCCTAACATGCCACCACTCACTTAGGGGAAAAGGCCCTCCAAAGATTATCTTGTCTCACTTGCCAGTTAAACAACCCCCAAGGAGCTCAAAGACCCCAGCTGGCCCAGCCTGTCCAATGATGTGGGACTTACCCAAGAGACGACTGGCCGATGGACCTCACCCAAATACCAGTTTCTTGAGGGTATAAATACCTATTAGTCATGATAGATACATTCACAGGATGGATTGAAGGCTTTCCCACCCGGGCTGAGAAGGCTGAGGAGGTGGTAAAAAACTGCTCCATGAAATCATTCCGAGATTTGGTCTGCCCAGGTCATTACAAAGTGACAATGGGACATCATTTACTTCTAAGGTCACCCAAGGGGTCTCTAAAGAATTGGGCATTACTTACTACCTCCATTGTGCCTGGAGGCCTCAGTCTTCACGAAAAGTAGAAAGAGCCAACCAATTCTTAAAATCAGTGATAAAAAAGACAACCCAGGAGACCTCCCTGGGATGGAAGGAAGCTTTACCAATAGCTCTCCTCCGTACCCGTATTGCCCCTAAGGAACAAGTTGGTCTTAGTCTTTATGAGATGCTATATGGGAGACCTTTTGTTTATGTCAATGACCTCTTCCTAGATCCAGAGGCTCAGACCCTCCAGTCTTATACCATGGCCATTGGGCAATTCCAACAGGATATACGCTTGTGGGGTATGAACCAAGAACCAAAAGATTCTAAGGAGTCACCACTATTTGCTCCAGGGACTCAAATCCTAATTAAAATCTGGAAAGATGGGTCCCCAAAGGCTCAACTCCAGCCCATATGGAAGGGCCCCTACCCTGTAATACTTTCTACCCCCACAGCAGTCAAGGTACCAGGACACGACTCCTGGACTCACTACTCACAAGTCAAGCCATGGAAGAAAACAGAAAATGACACTCAATACACCTGTGAGCCCCTGGGAGATCTCAGACACCTATTCAGAACTACAAATGAGTGCCATTCTAATGACACCCCCAAAATCTAGTTTCTGGGGATAAGGTCAAATTTTGTCAGACGTGGTACTGGGAAAACAAGACAACTCAATTTTTAAAATGAAACTAGAACATTCTCTAATACCATAAACAAAAATAAACTAGAAATGAATTGAAGACTTAAATGTAAGACCGGATACCACAAAACTCTTAGAGGGAAACAGGTAGAACACTCTTTGACATAAATCTCAGCAATACCTTCTTGGATCCACCTCCTATAGTAATTAAAATAAAAACAAAAACAAATAAATAATACCTAGTTAAACTTAAAAGCTTTTGCACAGCAAAGGAAACCATAAACAAAGTGAAAAAAGAACCCACAGAATGGGAGAAAATATTTACAAATGAAGTGACTACAAGGGATTAATCTTCAAAATATACAAACAGCTCAATATTAAAAAAAAATGATCAAAAATGGTCAGAAGATCTAAACAGATATTTCTCCAAATACATACAGTTGGCCAAAAAGCACATGAAAAAATGCTCAACATCACTAATTATTAAACATATGCAAATCAAAACTACAATAAGGTATCACTTCATGCCAGTCAGAATGGCCATCATCAAAAAGTCTACAAACAATAAATGCTGGAGTGGGTGTGGAGACATGGGAACACGCCAACATTGTTGGTGGAAATGAAAATTGGTATAGTCACTATGGAAAATAATATGGAGGTTCTTTAACAAACTAAAAATACCATATATTGAGAAATTCCACTCCTGGGCAGATATCTAGAGAATAACATAATTTGAAAAGATACATGTGCCTTAATGTTCATTGCAGCAGTATTTACAAGAGCCAAGATATAGAAGCAACCTAAAGGTCCATCAACAGAGAGGAATGGATAAGGAAGATGTGGTACACACATACAATGGAATATTACTCAGCCACAAAAAGAATGAAATAATACCATTTGTTGCAACATGGATGGACCTAGAGATTATTATAGTAAGTAAAGTAAGTCAGAGAAAAACAAACATCATATCACTTACATGTGGAATCTTTTTTTTTTTTTAACATGTGGAATCTTAAAAAATGGTACAGATGAACTTATTTATAAAATAGAAACAGACTCACAGACTTTGAAAACAGACTTGTGGTTGCCAAAGGGGAAGGGTGGGGGGATGGATAAATCAGGAGTTTAGAATTAACATACATTCACTGTTATATAGGGCCTCTCAGGAGGCGCTAGTGGTAAAGCACCCGCCTGCCAATGCAGGAGATGCAGGAGATGCAGGTTCAATCCCTGGGTCGGGAAGATCCCCTAGAGAAGAAAATGGCAACCCACTCCAGTATTCTTGCCTGGAGAATCCCATGGACAGAGGAGCCTGGCAGGTTACGGTCCATAGGGTGGCAAAGAGTCAGACACTACTGAAGCGACTCAGCACACACACAGACTACTATATATGGGCTTCTCTGGACACAACTGAAGCGACTTAGCAAACACAGAGACTCAGGTTCCACCCCTGGGTGGGGAAGATCCCTTGGAGGAGGAATTGGCAACCCACTCCAGTACTATTGACTGGGAAAGCCCCTGGACAGAGGAGCCTGGTGGGCTACAGTCCTTGGGGTCACAAGAGTCGGGGACAACTTAGTGACTAAACCACCATCACCAACATCACCACTACTGCATAAAAAATAATCAACAAGGTCCTATTGTGTAGCACAGGGAGCCCTAATCAATATTCTGTAATAATGTATATGGCAAAAGAATCGGAAAAGAATGGATATATACACATGTTTAACTGAATCACTTTGCTGCACACCTGAAAATAACATAACATTGTAAATCAACTATGCTCTAATATAAAGTAAAAATTAAATTTAAAAAGTATTTGTTAGAAATCAGCAATCAGAGACAGAGTTAGAATGTGAGAGTTTTTCAGACACAGTCCTGAGATTCAGATGCACTAGCTATTCTCTGCTTTTTTTTTTTAATTTATTTTTGGCTGTACTGGGTCTCCGTTGCTGCACCAGGGTTCCTCTCGTTGTGGTGGGCGTGCGTGACTCTTGGTTGTAGCGTACAGGCTTCTCATGGCAGTGGCTTCTCTTGTTGAGGAGCACAGGCTATAGGCGCACAGGCTTCAGTAGTTGCAGGACAAGTGCTCATTAGTTGTGGCTTGAGGGCCCTAGAGCACGAGGGCTCCAGCAGTTGCGGCACATGATGCATATGGAATTTCCCGGACCAGGGATCAAACCCGTGTCCCCTGCATTGGCAGGCGGATTCTTACCCACTGAGCCACCAGGGAAATCCCTGTTCTGTGCTTCTTTGAAGGGCCAGGTCTCAAGACTATCAGTCTTCTCAATGCAAGTTGTCTTTTTATTAAAGTTGATGTCCATGTATGTGTAAATGTTTGAATTATTACCAGAAAGAGTATGTCTAATAACTCAGATTGTGGATAGCAATCACTCCCTAAAACCACCTGACTGGAGTTATTTCCTGATGACAGGGATATTCTAATTCAAACAAAATGTAAACTTCAGAATCGTCTTCATGCACACTGCTTAGCTTACTCTCTATGACTTGAAACAGTGCCCATTTGGAGATGTCAGCATAAAATGAGAAGAGTTATATAACTACTACAGTACTTTTGGCTTGGTTTCCAGTGTAGGCATAAAACTTTTTCACTATGAGCTTGTAAAGTAAGTCACTCACTTTCCCATGTTTCTCATTCTTCATGATTATCACAGAAGATGTTTGAAAATATTAATAATATTTGAAGACTCTAAATGTCAAGTGCCCAATTTTCCCCTTTCTTTTTTCCCAGCTTTACTGAGATATTATTGACATATAACGTAAGTTTAAGATATATAACATGAAGATTTGATATCTGCATAAATTGTAAAATGATTATCATAATAAGGTTAGCTAACACACACCCTTCTGTGTGTGTGTACTCAGTCGTTTCAGTTGTGTCTGACTCTGCCACCCTATGGACTGTAGCCACCAGCTCCTCTGACCATGGGATTTCCCAGGCAAGAATACTGGGGTGGGTTGCCATTTCCTTCTCCAGCGGATCTTCCTGACCCAGGGATCAAACCCATGTCTTCTGTTTTGGCAGGTGGGTTTTTTACCCACTGAGCCACCTGGGAAGCCCCTAACACTTCCATACCCTTTCATAATTACCATTTTTGGTGTATGATCCCTGATTTTCTGGGTTTTTTTTTAAATCATTTTATTATTTTTAATTTAATTAATTAATTAAGTTTTTTGCTAGCAGGGTTGTATTCCTCTCAGGAGGCTCTAGAGGAGAATCTGTTCCCCTGTCTTCTCAGCTTCAGAAAAGAGCTTACCAGAATTGAGCGCTAGGATTGACTCCCCAGTTTCAGCCTGGGTTGTATGCATACATCTGAACCAATCATTGCAGTGTAGTCAGGAGAATCTGTTACTCTTCAAAGGTTGGCCTGGCTAACATTCTGACTTCTGGGGCCAGAACTTCATCTGAACTATACAATTCTTGGAGGGAGTAGTTCTCTAGAGCAAATAAGGAAAATGAGGTGTTTTTAGCTGTAGTAGGATTAAACATTGGTCACGCAAAAACCAGCAAAAACAAAAACCAGTTGTTGGACTCACAGAGATTAAGAGAAAATACCTTCACACTTTTGTATACAGTCAGCCAGGCTGCTCAATGCAAGGGTTACTGAGTAGTGAGCACTTAGTGTTGCAAAAGATGCAAAGATAATAAGCAAGACAAACCCTTACTCTCTAGGAGCAATTGTTTAAAACTTTGCTTTCAAACTTCAGTGCACATAAATTTTCTTAGGGAACTTGTTTAAAAGAAAGACTCCGGGCCCTTTTCCAGACTTAGTAAACAAATATTTGGCCCTGAGGTCTGAGAATCCTCATTTTTTTTAAAGCAGGTGATTCTCTGAACAATACTTTGAAAAACACATGTGTAGAAGTTGCAAGCACATCAGTATACACAGAAAAAAATCATGATGCAAGGGAGAAGTGAAAATACTTGACAATTTCAAATTGCGTGCTCCAAGAGTAGAGCAAGCAGCTCAGTCTCAGCAGTGACAGTGAATGCAGATTTGGTGGTCATAAAGATACATATTCCAGTTTTTAACAGGCAGGCGAAAGAACAAAGCATTCTAAGTGAAGGAAACGGTGTGAGCCGAAGCACAGAGCCCTGGGACCCTCAGGAATCCCTTTTAGAGAATGGCCTGAACAAGATAAAAATTGCATTCTTGGCAATAAGGCTGTAAAAAATAACTTAATTCCACTGAATTGTATACTTAAAAATGGTTACATGGCAAATTTTGTTATGTACATTTTACACAGTTTTTTAAAGTAAGTTAAGACCTATTGGTAGAGGGATTCTATGTATATCGTAGAAATTTGGTATGCGTCTGGAAACCTTGATAGCTGGACTCCTCTCAACACCTAAAAATGGCAAATGATCAGAGTCACAGTCTTTATCAGAAGGAATGTCGTGCAAATATTTTCTCCTTGCTTAGGCACAGCTATCAGAAAGGATGCGGGACGGGATGGGTGGGCGGGGGGAGGTCCTGGGGCAGGACTCTGAAGGCTCCTGCTTGCCAGCTGAGACCTTCTGGCAGAGGTCCTAGGGAGGGACAGGACATCTAGGGCAGTGAAAAGGCACTTGGGGGTTCCTGGGAGCAACGCTTTACCAACCGAAGTAGAAGAGTTTCAGTATTTTCAGAGCTGGTCTGCCTGTATCAGTGTAAACTGAATGAGCATCAGTAACATTCCTGGGTGGTTGGGGCATTGTATTCTATTCCTGGAACCTATTTAGCTGTAGGAAAGCTTATAAAGAAGGCTGGATTTGTCTTTTCCTAGCATATCCTACAGAAATGCATCTTCTCCTCCACAGTATCATTTTTCCTTTCTCCAAACTTCCTACCTGCCAACAATCCCCAAACACACCCCTAGATGCCCACGTCCCACAAGTATACCTCAACACCAACACCTGAGTGTGTTCCGTGTTCTTCCCAACTCCCCAGATCAGTCCTTCAACATCTCCCCTAGACACCTATCCAAGCTTTTCCCTTGTATCAACTTGCCTGGCAACCCACCTAAGAAACAGACCTGATAAATCAAGATGAAGATTTGTACTTCTAACGAAGACATGTGAAGGCCTCTGTTATCCAGAGTGATAAACACATCCCTGTTCCTAAAATTTTCAGGAGAATGATTGGTGGGGTTAGGAGCTATTTTTGAAAAAAGAGTCATGTGTGACATTGCTCATCTCTTATATCACACCATAAGGATTTCCATTCTTGGATGACAGCCATCCCTCAAATATTTTTGCCCAAAGGAGAAAGGATGACTAAGTAAAATAACATTCACCAAGAATCCCAAAACTCCAGTGACTGTAACCTTTTGCTAACATGATCATCACACGTGTACGTGTTCTGTCTCTACCCTCCTTCCTTTCTCATAATCTCTGTTAGGCAATGAAATAGGGAATTAAAAAGGTGAACTAACTAGATATAATCAGGTATCCTGAACTAGATCCTGGAAGAGAAAAAGAGTATTAGTGGAAAAACTGATAAAATCCAAACAGAGTCTGCAGTTAAAAGTATTGTACCAATGTTAATTTCTTAGCTTTAACATAGTATGTTACATAAGATACTGACGTTAAGGGGAAGCTGGGTGGTATACATAGGAACTCTGTACAATCTTTGTAACTTTTTTGTCAGCCTAAAATTATTCCAAAATAAGATGTTTATTTTTAAGAAAGGTCAAGAAAGAAGAGAATCCAGCCCATAATTAGAAGCTATTCAAAGAATGACTCGGAGAAGGCGATGGCACCCCACTCCAGTACTCTTGCCTGGAAAATCCCATGGACCGAGGAGCCTGGTAGGCTGCAGTCCGTGGGGTCACCAAGAGTCAGACACGACTGAAACGACTTAGCAGCAGCAGCAAAGAATGACTGCATTCCAATAATACCACTAACACCCTCAGTATAAAATCTTCCCTTCAGATCATTCAAAGCAAGGCAAACTGGCATTCTGGTGTTTTAGCAACTTTTCACAATTCATAATTGCTAAAAACATTGCACAAAAAAGCAGTCTGAAAAACCATTTGAACAACAACAACAACAACAAAACTAGAACACTTTAAAGAAAATATGTTTATACTGATTTAGGTTATAACTATGAAGAGAAAAATTAAGCTCAATAATTACTTTACTTTTGGAAATTCTTGTGGACTTCATCAAACTATTGCTTGAAGTACCTTCAGGAATGAGACCGGGGAAAGGAGAAGAAATGTCTGTGTTTCACTCGATATCCTTTTGCATTACATGACTTTTAATTTTAATTTTAATTTTTTTTACAATGAAAATGTAATATTTTTTTATAGTTATTTAAACAAAAAAATTTTTTTCATAGCAGGTTTTGTACTATGTGGAAGAGATGGCTATGTTTGAAATGGAATACCAGCCACAATTATAACTATAAAATAAAAAAAATGCAGTTATCAAAAAGAAAGGAAAAGAAGGGAGGAAGCTTGCTAGAGAACACATCCAAAATGTTCATGGTGCTTACTATATAGAAGGTGAATTTTTTCACTCTTATTTCTTATTGCATGTTTTGTACATGTCTTAGTGACTAAACAACAATGATCAACATGGGTTTTTCATAATTAATAAAAATTTTCATATTAAACTTACAACCTATATATACTTATATTTATCAAATTTTGGATAGATATATAATGATGCATGCTTCTATGTGGGTCTTTACACTTGAATAAATGACAAATTTCAGAATATGGATCATAAATTAGTTTCAGAAAAAAATCTTATATATATATATAAAAATAGGCCTCAACATCTTGGTCACTGATATCTAATTGGTTTAGTTTCCTTTCCAAAGTTACTTAGAAAAGAATATTTAGCTGTGTACAAGGTCTGCTTTGCAAAATTCTATAAGTAATGACCAGGGACATACTGTTTGAATATTCCTGTGAAGTATCTGAAACCAAATATTGGGTCAGTATTTTCAATAGAAAAACTTCAAACTTCTGGTTTTCTCTCCTCTTGAGTATCCACGAGACACCACAAGCAAAACAAGCCCCAATCAAATCTAAACCCTTAGCTCCTTCCCATTCCCAGAATTCTCCTCCTCCTCCTACCTTGCCCTGCAATTAAAACAGGGCTTGATATTCTCCAAACATAACAGATCCAGAGGGGATTTTACTTGTCCTATGAAGGCACTGGAGCAAGGGCGTCACATTCTCAGAGGTAAGTGGCACATACATGCCAGGCAGTGTGGCAGCAATAGCCCCTAGAGCAGAGGAAAGAGAGATTAGCAGCTGGAGTGAGCGTAAACTTAGGGAGGATGTTTTTTTTTCCCCTTGGCACTCTGGTTTTTAACCTTTTTTTTTTTTCTTTAAAAAAATTAATTAATTAATTTTAACTGGAGGATAATTACAATATTGTGTTGGTTTTTGCCATACTCAGACATGAATCAGCCATGGGTGCACACGTGTCCTCCCATCCTGAACACCCCGTCCCAACTCCCTCCCCACCTCCCCACTGGGTTGTCCCAGAGCCCCCAGATTTGAGTGCCCTGCTTCATGCATCGAACTTGCACTGGTCATCTATTTTACATATGGTAATATACATGTTTCAATTCTATTCTCTCAAATCATCCCACCCTTGTCTTTTCCCCATAGTCCAAAAGTCTATTCTTTACATCTGAGTCTCTTTTGCTGCTTTTCATATAGGATCATCATTACTGTCTTTGTAAATTCCATATATGTGTGTTAATATACTGTATTGGTGTTTCTCTTTTTGACTTACTTCACACTGTATAACAGGCTCCAGTTTCACCCACCTCATTAGAACTGACTCAAATGTGTTCTTTTTTGTAGCTGAGTAGTATTCCATTGTGTATATGTACCACAACTTCCTTTTCTATTTGTCTGTCAATTGACATCTAGGTTGCATCCATGTCCTAGCTATTGTAAACAGTGCTGTGATGAACATTGGGTACATGTGTCTCTTTCAGTTCTGGTTTCCTTGGTGTGTACGCCCAGCAGTGGGATTGCTGGGTCATATGGCAGTTCTATTTCCAGCTTTTTAATGTATCTCCACACTGTTCTCCATAGTGGCTGTACCAGTTTGCATTCCCACCAACAGTGTAAGAGGGTTCTCTTTTCTCCACACCCTCTCCAGCATTTATTGTTTGTAGAATTTTTGATGGCAGCCATTCTGACTGGCATGAGATGATACCTCATTGTGGTTTTGATTTGTATTTCTCTAATAGTGAGTGTTGTTGAGCATCTTTTCATGTGTTTATTAGCCATCTGTATATCTTCTTTGGAGAAATGTCTGTTTAGTTCCTTGATTCACTTTTTGAGTGGGTTTTCATTTTTCTGGTATTGAGCTGCTTGTATATTTTGGAGATGAATTCTTTGTCAGTTGTTTCATTTGCTATTATTTTCTCCCATTCTGAAGGCTGTCTTTTCACCTTGCTTATAGTTTCCTTCATTGTGCAAAAGCTTTTAAGTATAATTAGGTCCCATTTGTTTATTTTTGTTTTTATTTACATCACTCTGGGAGGTAGGGCATAGAGGATCTTGCTGTGATTTATGTCAGAGAGTGTTCTGTCTATATTTCCCTCTAAGGCTTTTACAGTTTGTGGTCTTACATTTAGATCTTTCATCTATTTTGAGCTTCTTTTTGTGTATGGTGTTAGAAAGTGTTCTAGTTTCATTCTTTTACATTTGGTTGACCAGTTTTCCCAGCACCACTTGTTAAAGAGATTGTCTTTTCTCCATTGTATATTTTTGCCTCCTTTGTCAAAGATAAGATGTCCATAGGCACGTGGATTTATCTCTGGGCTTTCTATTTTGTTCCACTGATCTATATTTCTGTCTTTGTGTGGTACCATACTGTTTTGATGAGTGTAGCTTTGTAGTATAGTCTGAAATCAGGAACGTTGATTCCTCCAGTTCCATTCTCCTTTCTCAAGATTGCTTTGACTATTTGAGGTCTCTTGTGTGTTTCCATACAAAGTGTGAAATTATTTGTCTTAGTTCTATGAAAAATACCACAATATAGGGATTGCTTTGAATATATAGATTGCTTTGGGTAGTTAAAGAGGATTTTTTTGGGAAAGCTTCCCCTGTCATGTGCTGCATCCCCTAGACCCACCCCAGCAGATCACTCCACCCTCATTCCCAAAGTCTCTAAAACACCCGAGTCCTCCATTTATTGGCTGTATGGTCCTGGTCAAATCAGTGTACCTCTCTGTTTATTCATTTCCTCATCTGTAAAATGAGAATATGACTGCACCTACTTTATAGGGGTTGTTGTTAAGATTAACTGAATTAGTCCTCTTCTATAGCTCCAACAATGCCTGACTACTTTGTAAGAGCTGCGAAGCAATGTATGAGTTAGCTAGTTTTTTTGGGCCCTCATAGTTCAACTAAACCTGCTTTAAATGTACCCTGAGCAGACTGGCTAAAAAGTAACCCTGCAGAATTTGAACTACTATTTCCAATTGAGTGATCGCTGTCTACCCAGTTACCCGATCACTCCTTGTTCTGACCCTCAAGTGGTCACCCAGTTCTATTGTTTCATCTTTTGTTTGTTTTTTGGCTGTGGTGCATCTTTGGAGTGCCAGCTTTCTCTAATTATGGAGACAGGCTCTAGAGCACAAGGGTTCAATAATTGCAGCACATGTTTTGTTGCCCCATGGGATGTGGGATCTCAGTTCCCCAACCAGAGATCCAACCCATGTCCCATTCATTGGAAGGCATGTTCTTAACTGCTGGGTCACCAGGGAAGTCTCTGTTGCTCCCTCTTTTAAAATGTCTCCATCTGCTCCTCTCCAATGCCTTAGTTGATTCACTGACTCTTGCTCAGATGGCTGCAATAAATACTGACACGTTCTTCCTTTCCTCAGGAACTTCTAGCCTTGACGTCCTTCAAAATGGTGCTAGAAGATTCTCTAAAATCCACACCTGTATGCTCACTCCTCTGAGTATATCAATAGTCACTGTTTTCAACAAACTCTGATCCTTAATCCTGTTATTTTCCACTTGTCTACATCATCACTGTCAGTAAACATTTTGCACTAACATGACCCTAGGCCTTTCCATGTGTTCTCTCCTTCCTCTGGATTGATTTTCCTATTATTCTTTAACTAATGCGTTACTTTACCTTTAAGACACCAATAAAAAATGTTCCTTCTGTGTACAACCCTAGGTAAAGTTCATCATTTCTTCCTCTTTGCTTCCATTTCACTTGTTACATAGCCCTGCCTTTGCACGTAACAGGTTAAGCTAGAATTATGGGTTCATGGGTCTTTTTCAGTAGACTATGATCCTCTCAATGACAAATACTATGACTAATTCTTTGTTTACCAGAACCATGTCCACATGACTGGCACATCAAAGATGTTTAATAACAGTGTGATGAGTAGATACATGAATAAATGAGTGGATCGGAATAATACCCCAGGTGACATCTACATTGGAAGGAGAGTAAATACAGTTTTTAAAAAGTAGCAAATAGTATACAGGATCCATCACCATAGTCTTGTGACTTGGCAAATTTCTTATTCTCAGTGTCTGTTTCCTTATCTACAAAATGGCAACAATAAACACTTTAAATTCAGTAATAAATGTAAAATGCTTAGAAGAGTGTCTGCCACATAGTAAGCACTCTATGTGCATTAATTGTTATTGTTATTTATGGAGAGAAAGTCATTGTAAACTTAATGAGAGAGAGAGGAACTATGTCCTGACTTAGCATTTAATTTCTAACATTTGCTACAAGGCTTCATATAGAACAGGCACTCAATAAAGATTTTCGAATGAATATCCAAGTAATAAAAATGAAGAAAATAGAAGGGAATAAAGTGGGGGGTGGCAGGGAAGGGGCAAATAGGAACGCATTTGCCACAAAGTACAAAGATGCCACTGAGTCACCTCAAGTCCTCACCATTGGGCTGGTTGAAAAGTGTACTTTGAGTCCCTGAATCTTTCCTTTAACCCTCATTAGAACTTTGACTCTATCCACCTCAGTCAGAGTGGTTTTTTTTTTTTTTTTTTTTTTTTTTTAAAGACTGTGAGGGGTAAAGGGATGCGGCATACAGGAAGTGATTTAATGACAAGACATTAAGAGCCAGGAAAGCCTGTGAAATCATGACCTGCCAAAGCCACCTTTTCCAGTCCTCAGCTTGACCTGTAAAAATCAAACTCTAAGTACTTGCGTGCCTACCTGCAGCCAAACTATATGATCATGATTCAAGAATCAACTGTCACCCACATTGCAGGAACAGTCAAAATGAGATATTTAAGAGTGATGTTTATTTTACACTACCACACCAAATTGGGCTTCCCCAATGGCTCAGCAGTAAAGAAACTGCCTTCTAATGCAGGAAACACAGGAGAAGCGAGTTCAGTCCCTGGGTTGGGAAGATCCCCGGGGGAGGGCATGGCAACTCACTCCGCTACTCTTGCAGGAAAATCCCAGGGACAGAGGAGCCTGGTGGGTTACAGTCCCTGGGGTCGCAACGAGTCAGACACAACTGAAGTGACTGAGCATGCACACATACCAAAATACCACAGACTACCGTGGGTCATTTAACAACAGAAACTTATTTTTCACAGTTCTAGAGGCTAAAAGCCTGAGATGAGGCCTACGTGGTTAGGTTCTGATGAGAACCTTCGTCTGTTAAAAATTGCTGACCTCTCAATATATATTCATATGGCAGAGACAGAGCCGGTTCTCCAGCCTCTGCGTAAAAGGGCACTAATCTCATCATAAGGGCTCTACTCTAATGAAGTAACTATGTCCCAAAGACCCCACCTCCAAATACTATCACACTGCGATTATGATTTCAACTTATGAGTCTTTGGGGGTAGAGCAGGAGGAGGGGACACAAACCTTCAGTCCATTGCCAGTGATTTGTTTCCTTATGTGTGAGGAAGAGGGGCAAAACATATCTCCCCATCTTTGCTTTTTAGGTTTTCAGCTGGGGCTCTTTAACAAAAGACAGATTAATAAGAGAACAACAGTTTATTAATGTGTGTAGTGCACATCACGTGTGGAAAAACTTAAAATGAAGATTGACTCAAAGTGGTGGCTTAGAACTCTGGTCCATATAGCATATTCAACAAAGAACAATAGATTTGTAGGAAAGTCACAGGACAAAGGAAAATCGTTTTAGACTTCCAAGTACAGCAAACTTTGGAAAGGTAAATATATGGGATGAAACCAATGAAGTACGGTTTTTTGTGGATTGCTCTGTTGCCATCTCTGGGCTCACACAGTTTATCTTCAGAAAAGGAAGAATTTATATCCTGCCTACAGGCAGAATAGGAGGCAAGTAGGGAAAGCCTCTCCTGTGCATTGCTTCTTAACTGCCATAAGCTCAAAATAATCTTTAGGTCAAAGAGGCATATTTTGTGGTGACGTATTTGGTCTCCTTCATTTACTATCCAAAAAGGCAAAGAGAAGAAGAAAAATGAATGGGAAGACTTATTCTATCTCAGTCCACCAGTTTGAATCCCAAACTAGAAAAAGAAAGCAAAGAGAGAAAATATAACCAAATTTTAAACTCCGTGAAGAGACTGTCAAGTATAAGTTTCAAAAAGTTAAAAATACCATCCTCATAAAAATATATAATGAACACAAGTCAAAGATTTTATTCAACTAATTAATAGGGAGCCAAGAAGATGGTAAGACTGGTTCCTACTTAATGAAAGATTGTTAGAATAAGATAGCTACACTAGATATAAAACTAGTCAATGTTCTTCAAGGCAATTAACTGGCAATTAACCCCTTTGGGGTTTTCTTTTCCAATGGACAATAATTATTTGCATCTTTATGGGAAAAAAACATGTAACTTCTCTATGATTTTGGCCTTTAATTAAGAGTAAAGTGTTTTGAACAGGGTGTATTCCCCTAGATTATGACATATTCCTTGATTTGCCTGATAAACAATGCCCTCCCAATGACACTGAAAGTACACGCAACTCATGCTTTTGCTTTATTTCCAAGGTTTAAATAATGTTTCTTAATAAAAAGGACTTTATGCCATTTTCTTACTGCTGTATTACTAGTACCTAGAAGTAGTGCTTGAAACTAGAAAGCTAATAAAAACGAATGAAATAATGCCATTTGCAGTTATGCAGATAGACCTAGAGATTATCATACTAAGTGAAGTAAGTCAAAAAGAGAATGACAAATATCATATGATATCACTTATATGTGGAATCTAAAATATGATGCAAATGAACTTATCTACAAATCTGAAACAGACTTACAACATAGAGAACACATTTGTGGTTGCCAGGGGGGAGAGGGGGTGGACAAAGGTTGGATCGTGAGTTCGGGACTAGCAGATACAAATTATTTTATATAGAATGAATAAATATCAAGGGTCCATTAGATAGCACAGGAATTGTTTTCAATATCCTGTGATAAAACATAATGGAAAAGAATACAAAACATATGAAAAAGCATATATATACGTATATAAAGGGCTTCCTTCATGGCTCAGATGGTAAACAATCCGACTGCAATGCAGGGGACTCACGGGAAGATCCCCCGGGGAAGGGAATGGCTACCCACTCCAGTATTCTTGCCTGGAGAATTTCATGGAAAGAGGAGCCTAGCAGGCTACAGTCCATGGGGTTGCAAAGAGTCAGACACAACTGAGTGACTAACGCTTTTCACTTTCATATATATATATAAACCTGAATTACTTTGCTGTTCACTGGAAACTAACACATCATTGTAAATCAACTATACTTCAATAAAAAACAAACAAAAATAGAAACTAGCAGGCTCTTGATAAATAGTTGTGGAATGAATGAAGTTATGTTCTAAGAAAGCCTTTGTTAGTTGATTGTTTATAACACAGAATGGGTTTTCCTCTAATATAATGTTCGGAGTTATGGTGGTTAAGTTTCTTGTCAGCCCACAAATCTTTCTATTGTCCAACGACACCAAGAGAGCCTGATGCCAAGGGCAGGAATGTTTTCATGAGAAACACATTCAAAATGGAGAACCAGGGAGTTCTCTGGCGGTCCAGTGGTTAGGGCTCTGCACTTCCACTGCAGGGGGCACGGGTTGGACCGTTGGTTGGGGAACTAAGATCCACAAGCCATGCCACATGGCCAAAAAAAAAAAAAGAAAAGCAGAACCAGGGCCACATCTCTGACACCTCTGCACTTACATCCCCTCAACTCCAACTACTAACCTTTACTCCAGAGACTTTTCTCCCTCAAGGTCTCTATAACTGGGCAGCGGTATCAGGAATTTCACTACAGCAATGCTGGCTGCTTTGTGTGTGGGCTGTAGCTGAAGGAAAAGGAGCAGGGAGCAGGTGGTCTTGCAATTGAGGATGAAGTGCTGGGGAGCCTAGAATTCTGATGCTATAACTCCAGTATTGTTCTCAGTCACAAGCTTTTAACTTTTCTTTTTTTCTGTAGGTTCCAACATGGACTTGCCTGCTTCCCTTTTATTGTCACCATCTTAAGTTCTAAACAGAGTCTGTCTCTACTGCAAACCACTGAAGGAGAGAATGATGTCAGAGAGTGGGCCTGAAAGTTCCATCTCTCTAATCGTGCCTTGGTCTTCATGGTGATCAGCCCTCACCCTGAAGCCACCAAGAGTAGCCTCATTAGAACAAAAGATGCTCTTATACTCAAGGGATTTAGAAGCTGTGTACCATAACCAAGGACAAAAGACAAGCATATATTTATCATGCCCAGCTTCAACACACGAGAACTATTGCTTCACCTATACCTCGGCCCACTTTCCCCTAGCCCTCACCAGACTATTTTGAAGCAAACTACATTTAAAATTTAATTCATAATATTTCGATGTTTGCCTCTAGAAGAACTATAATAATAACACTATTCCACAGGTTTTAAAAAGTCAAAAATAATCCAAAAGATCTGTATAGTGTAACTGTTGTTACATATTGCTGACTTGCCCTCTTAGAAAGGTACAAAGATTTACCCTTTCATCCCCAGTTTAGAGCAGCACCAGTCCCACAAATATATTGTTCATCACCACCAAACTATGTCTTTCAAAAATTATGCTTTTTTCTAAATCTCATTTCTTTGACTGTTAATGAGACTGAGCAACTTACCATTCTGTACTGTCCATTTTTATTTCTTCTTTTATAAAATGCCTCTTCATGTGCTCTGTTGATTTTTCTATGCATCAGTCTTATATTGATGATGAGTTAAAATATTAAGGATTTTAACACATATTGCATTATCTATATTGTATGTAGTAGAAAGATTTTTCAAACAAACTTTATTTTCAAATAATTACTTAAACTATTCATGGTGAGTCATATCATGGTACTCCATGAAGTCGTTAAAAAATATATTTTTGTCAAAATCCTTAGAAGGAACCCTAATGTAAATCACGGACTTTGAGTGACAATGATGTGTCAAGTCGATTATAGCAAATGTAACACTCTGGTGGGGGATGTTGATAGTGAAAGAAGCTGTGCATGTGTGAGGGGGGAAGGGATATGTGAGAACTCTCTTACTTCCCACTCAATGCTAAGAAACTGAAACTGCTCTGAAAAGTAAAGTCTGTTTTTTTTAAAAGTATATATTGATATGGAAAGCTATTATCTAAAATTTTATATTAAATGTTCATATTGAAATCATTTCTCTCATTGAGTACACTATTTAAATATGGAAATACTACATTGTAAATATAATCTAAGATAGTACAATCTTAGATTCAATAACAATTATGATTTTATTTATTTATTTACATATCTTTGACCATATCAAGTGGCATGTGGGATCTTAGTTTCTGACCATGAATCCAACCTGTGCTTTCTGCATTGGCAGCATAGAGTCTTAATCACTGGACTACCAGGGAATTAAATCATGAAATTCTATAAACATATTTTAAGTTTCTCAATCATATTTTTGAATCAACTATACATTTAAAAAAAAAAATAGGCTATTATTAAAAGCGATTTTGGTGCACCACAAATTTCAGTGGAAGGTACAGAGATTTCCCTTTTACTCCCTGCTTATAACATGCATGACAGTTATTAATCTATTAATCTATCTATATTGACATGGACAGCAATTCATTATGTGTGTGTGTTTAAATGGCAACCCAGTCTAGTATTCTTGTCAGAAAAATCCTATGAACAGAGGAGCGTGGTAGGCTACAGTCCAAAGGGTCACAAAGAGTGGGACATGACAGAGCAACTAAGCAATTTATATACAAGTAAAAACAAAATTAACAGAAGAAAATGCATAATGAATAGGACATAATTTGAGCTTCAATATACACATTTATATATACAGAAAATATTCAGAATAGCTGATATATTTTATTATCTCTGTTTAAAATCCTAAAAGAAGATGCTGTTAAAGTGTTGCACTCAATACATCAGCAAATTTGGGAAACTCAGCAGTGGCTACAGGACTGGAAAAGGTCAGTTTTCATCCCAACCCCAAAGAAAAGCAATGCCTAAGGAGAGGCCTCAATCTATCTTGGCTTCCTCTTTTTATTCTTCCTCTTCTTCCTTATTTTGTCTCCTCCCCACCAAGCCTGCCCTATGCAAATTGGACTAGCCAAGAAGGGGGCGTAGGGGGCGTTTGTTTCACCTGAAGTTCTCACTCCAGTCTGCAGATTTTCTTTTGTTCCATTTTCGCAGGCTTTTCCCTTTCTTTGTCTTTTAGCTACTGCCATTTTGGACTCCTTTTTCCTATTCTAACTACCTAACAATTGGAAGGACTGATGCTGAAGCTGTGGCTCCAATAATTTGGCCACCTAATGTGAAGAGTCGACTCACTGGAAAAGACCCCAATGCTGGGAAAGATTAAGGGCAGGAGGAGAAGGGGACGACAGAGAAGAGGGTTGGATGGTGTCACTGACTCATTGGGTATGATTTAACCAAACTCTGGGAGACCGTAAAGGGCAGGGAAGTCTGGTGTACTGCAGTTCATGGAGTCACAAAAAGTTGGACATGACTTAGACACTCAACAACAACAATGTAGAAAAACAGAGGCTCTGAGTAGTTAAATTCTGTTTTGGAGAAACCATCTCTAGCTATTGACCTTTAAAACAGTCAAGAAATTAGGTCATTTCAGAACTGAAACATAATTTTGAAACTTCTCTTATCTTATTGATAGAATTGTTTTGGTTTATCTAGCTCTAGGCCATTTGATACATCTCCTTTTCAAGACAGAAGTCCCCCCTACAGACTTACTGATGAATATTTTTTCATCTTTACTAGCTCTATAAATTCAAACTTATTTTGGCTGCCCCACAAGGCATACAGGATCTTAGTTCCCTACCAGAGACTGAACCTCACCCCCTGAAGTGGAAGCACAGAATCCTAACCACTGAACCACCAGGGAATTCCCTGTATGCTCATTTTTAATGTATGGAAACAGTATTAAATATCTCCATCTTGTGTTTATATTTTTTCAATCAACAATATTTATTTAAGAATAATCCATGGAGCTTTGTCCACATTTACTTTGAGGTGTGTGTTGTTAGAAGAGGGTGCTTGCCAAGACCAGTGTATTCTCTTGACAAAACTCTGTTAGCCTTTGCCCTGCTTCATTTTCTACTCCAAGGCCAAACATGCCTGTCACTCCAAATATCTCTTAACTTCCTGATTTTGCATTCCAGACCCTATAACGAGAAGGATATCTTTTTCTGGTGTAGTTGTAGAGGGTCTTTTAAGTCTTCATAGAACCATTCAACTTCAGCTTCTTTGGCATTAGTTGTTGGGACATAGATTTGGATTACTGTGATGTTGAATAGTTTGCCTTGGAAGTGAACCAAGATCATTCTGTCGATTTTAAGATTGCCCCCAACTACTGTATTTTGGACTCTTTGGCCGACAGTGAGGGCTACTCCATTTCTTCTAAGGGATTCCTGCCCACAGTAGTAGATATTATTAGTCATCTGAACTAAATTCACCCATTCCCATCCCTTTTAGTTCACTGATTCCCAAAATGTCGATGTTCACTCTTGCCATTTCCTGCTTGACCACATCCTATTTTCCTTGTTTCATGGACCTAACATTCCAGGTTGCTATGCAATATTATTCTTTCCAGTGTCACTTTCATCATCAGACACATCCACAACTGAGTGTTGTTTCCACTTTGGCCCATCCACTTCAGTTAGTAAAAACAAGAGCTGGAGCTGACTGTGGCTCAGATCATGAGCTCCTTATTGCAATATTCAGGCTTAAGTTGAAGGAAAGTAGGGGAAACCACGAGACCATTGAGGTATGACCTATATCAAATCCCTTATGATTATACACTGAAGATGACGAATAGATTCAAAGGGTTACATCTGGTAGACAGAGGGCCTGAAGAACTATGGACAGAGGTTCATAACGTTGTACAGGAGGTAGTGACCAAAATGATTCCGAAGAAAAAGAAATGAAAGAAGGCCAAGTGGTTGTCTGAGGAGGTCTTACAAATAGCTGAGAAAAGAAAAGAAGCAAAAGGAAAAGGAGAAAGGGAAAGATACACCCAACTGAATGCAGAGTTCCAGAGAATAGAAAGCAGAAATAAGAAAGCATTCTTAAGTGAATAATGCAAAGAAATAGAGGAAAACAATAGAATGGGAAAAACCAGAGATCTCTTCAAGAAAATTGGAGATCCAAGGGAACACTTCATGCAAGGATGGGCACAATAAAAGACAGAAATGGCAAGGAACTGACAGAAGCAGAATATATTAAGAAAAGGTGGCAAGAATACAAAGAAGAACTATGCAAAAAAGCTCTTAATAACGCAGACAACCACGATGGTATGGTCACTCACCTAGAGCCAGACACCCTTAGGAATCATTACTATGAACAAAGCTAATGGAGGTGATGGAATTCCAGTTGAGCTATTTCAATTCTTAAAAGATGATGCTATGAAAGTGCTGCACACAATATGTCACAAATTTGGAAAACTCAGCAGTGGCCACAGGACTGGAAAAGGTCACTTTTCATTCCAATTCCAAAGAAGAATAATGTCAAAGAATGTTCAAATTACCATACAATTGTGCTCATTTCACAGGATAGCTAGGTAATGCTCAAAATACTTCAAGCTAGGCTTCAGCAGTATGTGATCTGAGATGTATACAAGCTGGCTTTAGAAAAGGCAGAGGAACCAGAGATCAAATTGCCAACTGGATCATAGAAAAACCAAGGGAATTTCAGAAAAACATCTACTTCTCCTTCATTGACTATGCCTTTGACTGTGTGGATTACAACAAACTGTGGTATGTGCTTAAAGAAATGGGAATACCAGACCACCTTACCTGTCTCCTGAGAAACCTGTATGCGGATCAAGAAGCAAGAGTTAGAACCGGACATGGAACAACAGACTGGTTGAAAATTGGGAAAGGAGTACATCAAGGCTGTGTATTGTCACCCTGCTGATTTAACTTCTATGCAGAGTGCATTATGTGAAATGCTGGGCTGGATAACTCACAAGCTGATTTAGATTACCAGGAGAAATATCAACAACCTCAGATATGCATGATATGCCCTCAGAAGGCAAACAGAATGAAAACCACAATCACAGAAAACTAATCAAACTGGTCACATGGACCACAGCCTTGTCTAACTCAATGAAACCATGAGCCATGCAGTATAGGGCCACCCAAGATGGATGGGTCATGGTGGAGAGTTCTGACAAAATGTGGTCCACTGGCGAAAGCAATGGCAAACCACTTCAGTATTCTTGCCTTGAGAACCCCATTAACAGTATGAAAAGGCAAAAAGGTAGGACACTGAAAGATGAACTCCCCAGGTCGGTAGGTGCCCAATATGCTACTGGAGAAGAATGGAGAAAGAATGAAGAGATGGAGCAAAGTGAAAACAACGCCCAGTTGTGGATGTGACTGGTGATGGAAGTAAAGTCCAAAGCTGTAAAGAACAATATTGCATAGGAACCTGGAATGTTAGGTTCAAGAATCAAGGTAAATTGGAAGTGGTCAAACAGGTGTGAACATCAAGTGAACAAGTGTGAACATCAACATTTTAGGAATCAGTGAACTAAAATGGACTGGAATGGGCGAATTTACCTTAGATCACCATTCTATCTACTACTGTGGGCAAGAACCACTTAGAAGAAATGGAGTAGCCATTATAGTTAACAAAAGAGTCCGAAATGCAGTACTTGGGTGCAATCTCAAAAATGACAGAATGATCTCTGTTCGTTTCCAAGGTGAACTATTCAATATCACAGTAATCCAAGGTTATGCCCCAATCAGTAACATGAAAGAAGCAGAAGTTGAACACTTCTATGAAGACCTACAAGACAGTCTAGAACTAACACCACAAAAAGATGTCCTTTTCAATATAGGGGACTGGAATGCAAAAGTAGGAAGTCAAGAGATACTTGGAGTAACAGGCAAATTCAGCCTTGGAGTACAAAATGAAGCAGGGCAAAGGCTAACAGTTTTGTCAAGAGAACACACTGCTCATAGCAAACACCCTCTTCCAACAAAACAAGAGAAGACTCTATACATGGACATCACCAGATGGTCAACACCGAAATCAGATTTGTTATATTCTTTGCAGCCAAAGATGGGGAAGCTCTATACAGTCAGCAAAAACAAGACCGGGAGCTGACTGTGGCTCAGATCATGAAATCTTTATTGCCAAATTCAGACTTAAAGTGAAGAAAGTAGGGAAAACCACTAGACCATTCAGGTATGACCTAAATCAAATCCCTTATGATTGTACAGTGCAAGTGACAAATAGACTTAAGGGATTAGATCTGATAGAGTGCCTGAAGAACTATGGATGAATGTTGGTGACATTGTATAGGAGGCAGTGATCAAGACCATCCCCAAGAAAAAGAAATGCAAAAAGGCAAAATGGTTGTCTGAGGAGACCTTACAAATAGCTGAGAAAAGAACAGAAGCTAAAGGCAAAGGAAAAAAGGAAAAATATACCCATTTGAGTGTAGAGTTCCAAAGAATAGCAAGGAGAGAGAAGAAAGCCTTCCTCAGTGATCAATGCAAAGAAATAGATGAAAACAATAAAATGGGAAAGACTAGAGATCTCTTCAAGAAAATCAGAGATACCAAGGGAACATTTCATGCAAAGATGGGCTCAATAAAGGACAGAAATGGTATGGACCTAACAGAAGCAGAAGATATTAAGAAGAGGTGGCAAGAATACACAGAAGAACTGTACAAAAAAGATCTTCATTACCCAGATAATCACGATGGTGTGATCACTTACCTAGAGCCTGACATCCTGGAGTGTGAAGTCAAGTGGGTCATAGGAAGCTTTCCTATGAACAAAGCTAGTGGAGATGATGGAATTCCAGTTGAGCTATTTCAAATCTTAAAAGATGATGCTATGAAAGTGCTGCACTCAATATGCCAGCAAATTTGGAAAACTCAGCAGTGGCCACAGGACTGGAAAAGGTCAGTTTTCATTCCAATCCCAAAGAAAGGCAATGCCAAAGAATGTTCAAACTACTGCTCAATTGCACTCATCTCACAAGCTAGCAAAGTAATGCCTCAAATTATCCAAGCGAGGCTTCAACAGTACGTGAACCATGAAATTCCAGGTGTTCAAGCTGGATTTAGAAAAGGCAGAGGAACTAGAGACCAAATTGCCAACAACTGTTAGATCATCTAAAAAGCAAGAGAGTTCCAGAAAGACATTTACTTCTGCTTTATTGACTAGGCCAAAGCCTTTGATTGTGTGGATCACAACAAACTGTGGAAAGTTCTTAAAGAGATGAGAATACTAGACCACCTGACCTGCCTCCTGAGAAATCTGTATGCAGGTCAATAAGAAACAGAACTGGATGTGGAACAACAGACTGGTTCCAAATCTGGAAAGGAGTACATCAAGCCTGTATATTGTCACCCTGGCTTATTTAACTTATATGCAGAGTACTTCATGGCAAATGCCAGGCTGGATGAAGCACAAGCCGGAATCAAGATTGCCAGGGAAATATCAATAACCTCAGATATGCAGATGACACCACCCTTACGACAGAAAGTGAAGAACTAAAGAGCTTCTTGATGAAAGTGAAAGAGAAGAGTGAAAAAGTTGGCTTAAAACTCAACATTCAGAAAACTAAGCTCATGGTATCCGGTCCCATCACTTCATGGCAAATAGATGGGGAAACAATGGAAACAGCGAGGTCCAAAATCAGTGCAGATGGTGACTGCAGCCATGAAATTAAAAGATGCTTGCTCCTTGGAAGAAAACCTATGACCAACCTAGACAGCATATTAAAAAGCAGAGACATTACTTTGCTGACAAAGGTCCATCTAGTCAAAGCTATGGTCTTTCCAGTGGTCATGTATGGATGTGAGAGTTGGACTCTAAAGAAATCTGAGCATCAAAGAATTGATGCTTTTGAACCGTGGTGTTGGAAAAGATTCTTGAAAGTCCCTTGGACTGCAAGGAGATCCAAGCAGCCCATCATAAAGGAAATAAGTCCTGAATATTCATTGGAAGGACTGATGTTGCAGCTGAAACTCCAATACTCTGGCCACCTGATGTGAAGTACTGACTCATTGGAAAAGACTGATGCTGGGAAAGATTGAGGGCAAAAGGAAAAGGGGACGACAGAGGGATAAGATGGTTGGATGGCATCACCGACTTGATGGACATGAGTTTGAGCAAGCTTTGGGAGTTGGTGATGGACAGGAAGCCTGGTGTGCTGCAGTCAATGGGGTTGCAAAGAGTCAGACACAACTGAGCAACTGAACTGAACAGATATGCATACGATGCCAATCTAATGGTAAAATGTGAAGAGGAGCTAAAGAGCCTCTTGACAAGGCTGAAAGAGAATTGTGAAAAAGCTGGTGTAAAGATCACCATTCAAAAAACAAACATCACAGCATCCAGTTCGATCACTTCATGGTGAATAGAATGGGAAAAAATGCAGAGACAGACTTTATTTTCTTGGTCTCCAAAATCATGGTGGAGGCATGAAATTAGAAGACACTGCTTGGAAGAAAAGCACTGACAAATGTAGACAGCATATTAAAAAGCAGAGACATCACTTTGCTGACAAAGGCCCATATAGTCAAAGCTCTAGTTTTTCCAGTAGTCATGTATGGAATAGGTGGACCATAAAGAAGGTTGGGTGCTGAAGTACTGTTGCTTTCATATTGTGGTGCTGGTGAAGAGTCTTGAGAGTCTTGTGGGCTGCAAGGAGATCAAACTAGTCAATCCTAAAGGAAATCAACCCTGAATATTCATTAGAAGCTGAATGCTCCAACACTGATGCTGAAGCTGAAGCTCCAATACTTTGGCCACCCTATGTGAAGAGCTGACTCATTGGAAAAGACTCTGATGCCGGGAAAGACTGAGGGCAAGAGGAGAAGGGGATGACAGAGATGAGAGGATTCGCTGGTATCATCGACTCAATGGACATGCGTTTGAGCAAACTCCGGGAGACAGTGAAGGATAGGAAAGCCTGGTGTGCTGGAGTTCATGGGGCTGAAAGAGTCTGGCATGACATAGTCACTAGACAGCAACAACGTGAGGCTACCCATGAAGCTGTTAGGGTCCTGTGTGTGTATCATATATGACCTGTCTTCTTCTCCCAGGATGAGCACTGACATAAACTCCAACCCCTTTCACCTTGGGCGGTGATGCCATGAATATCTTTGAACATGTTCCCACGTGTGTGTGTGTGTGTGTGTGTGTGTGTGTGTGTGTGTTAGTTTCTCAGTCATGTCTGATTCTTTGTGACCCTATGGACTGTAGCCCGCCAGGCTCCTCTGTCAAATATATTCTCCAGTCAAGAATACTGGAGTGAGTTGTCATTCTCTTCTCCAGGGATGTTTCAACATATACCCATGTAAAAATGTATTTGGAATATATACCAGGAGTAGAATTGCTAGATCATGGAAAATGTGCCTTCTTCATTAGACCAAGTTATGACAGATTATTTCTCCAGAATGGTTGCACCAGGTTAGATGCCCACTGGCAGTAGAGGAGAGTATATTCCTCTCTTCCCACATCTCTTTCAACCCTTGACAGGATCCACATTTCTGATTTTTTGTCAGTCTTAAATTTATGAAGTGATATCTTTGCAAATGTTTCACTTTGCATTTCTCCGAGTACTGTGATTCTTGCTTATATTAAGAGAATAACCCATGGTAAAGTCCATGAACTGAGAAGAGTCAGATTGCACCTGCCATTTTAGGTGCATACCTTGCCCTGTTCCCTGAGAAGGCTGATACTATTTTTCAAACAGCCAGATGGATATATAATTCACCCATTTAAAGTACACAGTTCAGTGGTTTTTAATGTATTCAAAGAGTTGTGCAGCCATCACCACCATTACTTTTAGAATACTTTAACCATCCCCCCCCCCCCAAAGAAACCCTTTATCCGTCAACCCATCAGGATTCATTCTCCAATACTCCCCCAAACTCTGATACTCCTCAGTTTTTGGCAACCATGATGCTACTTTCTGTCTCTATAGATTTGCCTATTTTGGATATTTCATATAAATGGAATCACACCATATGTGGTATTTTGAGACTGGCTTCTTTTACTTAGCATAATGTTTTCAAGGTTCATCTGTGTCATAATATGTGTCAGTACTTCAATTCTTTTTATTGCTGAATAATACCTCACTGTATGGATGTACCACATTTTCTTTATCTCTCATCAGTTGATGGACACTTGGGTTATTTCTACTCTTTGGCTATTATAAAGAATGCTGTTATGTACATGCATGTACATACTGTTGTGTGGATGTGTCTTAATTTCTCTTGAGTATACACTAGGAACTGCTGGGTCAGATGATAACTCTATGCCCAAAACTTAGCAATTGTCAAATTGTTTTCCATCATAGTTGTACAATTTTATATGCTTACCAGCAATGTATGAAGGTTCAGATTCTTTCACATCCTTGTCTACACTTGCTATTGTCCATGTTTTTTATTATAACCATTCTAGCAGGTGGGAAATGTTAGTCGCTCAGTCATGTCCGACTTTTTGCGACCCCATGGACTATAGCCCAGGTCCCTCTGTCCATGGGACTTTCCAGGCAAGAACACTAGAGTGGGTTACCATTTCCTTCTTCAGCAGATGGGAAGTGGCATCTAATCCTGGCTTTAATTTGCATTTCCCTAATGACTAATGATGTCGGGCATCTTTTCATGTGCTTTAATGGACTATTTGTGTATCTTCTTTGGAGAAACATCTATTCGGATCTTTTGCCCATTTTAAATTTGCTTGTCTTTTTATTATTGAATTGCAATAGTTCTTTATGTACTCTGAATGCAAATAATCCAGCAGTTCCCAGGTATATACCCAAGAGTTTTTTCTCACAACCCTTCTGACCCCAAATGTGAGGTGTTCTTTTTCCCAACACCAACTATTTCTCCAACTCTCTGGATACCAAATAGGTATGCCACAATTCAATTCTATTCTTATACTAATTACCTGGACTTAACACAGTCTCACAAGTCTGCTTCCCACTTCAAGTTGTCACCTGTACTTCTAAACAATTTCTACCATACCTGGGAGAGTGGTTCCCATGATCCACCCCACCCACCACCAGGTTTGGTAATTTGCTAGAATGGCTCATGGCACCCAGGAAAATTGTTTAGTTACTGCTATTGATTTTCAGGGTACGACCCAGGAATGACCAAACAGAAGAGATGCATAGAGCTAGGCAAGGGACAAGGGGTGCAGAGCTACCATGCCCTTGTTGGGACCACCCTCCCAGTACCTCCATGTGTTCACCAATGCAGAAGCTCCCAGAATCTCATAATTTAGGGGGGTTCATGGAGGCTTCGTTATGTAAGTATGACTGATCAAATCATGAGCACTGGTGATGAGCTCAATCTTCAACCCCTCTCCCTTCTCTGGGGGTTGAAAGTTGTAAACTTCTAAGCAAGTCTTGCTCTTTTGGCAACCAGTCCCCATCCTGAAGCTATCTAGAGGCCAAGCAAGTGTCATATCATTAGAACAGAAGATGTTCCTCTCCCTCAGGAAATTATAATGAATTTAGGAGCTCTGTGTTGGGATCTGGGGACAAAGACCAGATATGTATTTCTTATTGTATCACAGGTAGACGTAGATTAGACTGAAGAGGAGTAGAGGAAAGAAAACAAATTTTAGGTCGGTTATCAATTCAGTTTAATTTCTCACACCAGTGACTACTTCCTGTGTGTAAGCTATTCTAAATCCATAGAGAAACCTCAAGAAGCTTACAATTCTGACACAAATGAATGGAATGGAGACTGCTAAAACTGCAAAATATTAGAAGCAGGAATTGCTTGATTATTTTAGAGTCCCCAAGGCCTAGAAAGTATCCAGCACAGTACTTACTCCACAAACATTTGCTCAATATAAGTGAACTGAGGCAAGGAAGTAATTAAAAGATGTGGCATAAAACATAAAGTGACACAGAGGACAGGCATCTCCTGCTACAGCTGTCTACACTAGTCCTTGATTTCAGTTCAGTTCAGTTCAGTTGCTCAGTCATGTCTGACTCTTTGCAACCCCATGAATCACAGCACGCCAGGCCTCCCTGTCCATCACCAACTCCCGGAGTTTACTCAAACTCATGTCCATCGAGTCGGTGATGCCATCCAGCCATCTCATCCTCTGTCGTCCGCTTCTCCTCCTGTCCCCAATCCCTCCCAGCATCAGGGTCTTTTCCAACGAGTCAACTCTTCACACGAGGTGGCCAAAGTATTTGAGTTTCAGCTTCAGCATCAGTCCTTCCAATGAACACCCAGGACTGATCTCCTTTAGGATGGACTGGTTGGATCTCCTTGCAGTCCAAGTGACTCTCAAGAGTCTTCTCCAACACCATAGTTCAAAAGCATCAATTCTTTGGCACTCAGCTTTCTTCACAGTCCAAATTTCACATCCATACATGACCACTAGAAAACCATAGCCTTGACTAGATGGACCTATGTTGGCAAAGTAATGTCTCTGCTTTTTAATATGCTGTCTAGGTTGGTCATAACTTTCCTTCCAAGGAGTAAGCATCCTTTAATTTCATGGCTGCAATCACCATCTGCATTGATTTAGGAGCCCCCCCCAAAAAAAGTCTGACACTGTTTTCACTGTTTCCCCATCTATTTCCCATGAAGTTATGGGACCACATGCCGTGATCTTAGTTTTCTGAACATTGAGCTTTAAGCCAACTTTTTTGCTCCCCTCTTTCACTTTCATCAAGAGGCTTTTTAGTTCCTCTTCACTCTCTGCCATAAGGGTGGTGTCATCTGCATATCTGAGGCTATTGATATTTCTCCCGGAAATCTTGATTCTAGCTCGTGCTTCATCCAGCCCAGCATTTCTCATGATGTACTCTGCATATAAGTTAAATAAGCAGGGTGACAATATACAGCCTTGAGGTACTCCTTTGCCTATTTGGAACCAGTCTGTTGTTCCATGTCCAGTTCTAACTATTGCTAGACAAGGACAGAGAATAATAAAAATTCCTAACATTTACTATGCTGTCTAAAGTAAAAAACTACTCTGACTGCATATGGTGTGAAGAGGTAGGATAAGTATTTGCCTGGAATATAGAAATTTGGCCTAGAGTTCCTGTCTGTAGTTACCAGCTCTGTGATGTTGGGCAAATCTCCTCACCTCTCAGAGTTGGCATTTTTCTGAAAAATGAAGGAGAGAAGAGGAGGAAAATAGTTCAAAGAAACCTCCTGTCTCTAAGTTTCTTTGATCATATTGACTTCTGGACAAGCCAGAAAACTTCTGGGATCTTTCCTCTCCCAGGCTACAAGTGTAGTCAGTGAGTTAAGAAGACAGAGGTGAAAGGTCCCTGGTAGCAGATACTACTACATTACAATCCTTATCAACAGTAAACAATACGCTCTGCCTTCTCAAGGGCACCACTGAGAAAACAAGACTCCTGGAATAAAAATATCTACATCAGTCCCTTAACAACAACTGCTGCTGCTGCTAAGTCACTTCAGTCGTGTCCGACTCTGTGCGACCCCGTAGAAGGCAGCCCACCAGGCTCCTCTATCCCTGGGATTCTCCAGGCAAGAACACTGGAGTGGGTTGCCATTTCCTTGTCCCCTTAGCAACAAAGTAAACTCATAATTCCAGTGTGGCAAACCACACTGCAAAATGGGCACTTTTTGTTGCATGTTTTCCTGCCCACTGAAGCTCTTGCCACTAGGCTAGTCTTAGGCAAGTTTACTTCTTAGGCTCAATCTGTATTCCTCTCTAACTGCTTCTTTTCTCTCATTTCAGTGCTTCAGAGTGATGTATTCAACCCTTGCACTCTCTCTAAACACAGCAGACTCCCAGTAGATGATAATATCTAATCCCTACTTGGTAAAACAGGAAAGGTTCTCTCTTTGATTTTTCTTTCCATTTAGCTACAATCATGCCCTTTCCTGGCGCATGAAGTGGTCAGAAATATAGGCTTATATGTACAGTGTATTTCATTTGTGGAATACATCAAAACAGAAAGCCAATGCTTATTAATTTGCAAAGCTAACTTTGGTTAAAGTAATTTAAGGTCTTCAAAACAGAGATGAGTAGGAACATCTTTAACATACAGAGAGACAGACTGGGCAGGGGATATGCTTTGGAGACTCTGGGTCCTGGGTTCAGTTGCCTGCTATTTCACTCATTACCGTGTGGCTTGGGGCAAATCATTAACTTCTCTGTGCCTCAAACTTCCCTTATCTGTAAAATAGCGGCAAAACTACGTACATCAAAGGGCTATTGTGTGGTCTGCCTGCAATGCAGGAGACCCCGGTTTGATTCCTGGGTCAGGAAGATCCACTGGAGAAAGGGTAGGCTAAACCATTCCAATATTCTTGGGCTTCCCTTGTGGCTCAGCTGGTAAAGAATCCGCCTGTAATGTGGGAAACCTGGGTTTGATCCTTGGGTTGGGAAGATCCCCTGGAGAAGGGAAAGTCTACTCACTCCAGTATTCTGGCCTGGAGATTTCCATGGACTGTACAGTCCATGGGGTCACAAAGAGTTGGACATGACTGAGTGACTTTCACTTTCACTATAAAAAGTTGATTTCTAACAGATGTTAATGGCAGGCAAAGATATTGATGTGGGCAGCAAACAGAATATATAAGGTATCAGTGAGTTAAATTTAACTTTCTTGAGAGATAAATAGCACAGTAGAGGAGAATGGAGGGCTACAGTCCATAGAGTCGCAAAGACTTGGACACCAGGGTGACTGAGCACGTAGTTAAGAACATAAAACTCTGGGGGCAGGCAGCAAAAATTCAAGTCCCAGCAAGCCATCATTTATAAGCTATGTAACTTCAGGCAAATTACCAAATCTATCCGGTCCTCATCTTTAAAATGGGAAAGATAATAATAACCCTATCTCATAAGATTGTTAAGGTTAAATGAGTTAATACATGTAAAGAATCTAGAACAGTGCGTGGATAGAGTAAGCATCTGCATGGTTAGTGTGATAGTTAATTTTATGTGCCAATTTGACTAGGTCAAGGTACCAAACATTTCTCTGTGAAGGTATTTTTAGATGGAATTAACATTTAAATCATTAGGTTGAATAAAGCAGATTCTACCCCCATAATGTGGATGGGCCTCATCAAGTAAGTTAAAGGCCTTAAAAGAAAGACTGATATCTCCCAAGTAAGAAGACTTACTTGTAAGTCCCATCATCTCTTTCCTGGGTCTCCAGCCTTCCACTCTGCTACAGGGCCTCTGTGCTTGCCCTTTCCTTTGAGAATATATCCATGGTCTATTCTCTCCATTCAGATATGGACTCACCAGATTCCACATCACAAGAGTCAATTCCTTAAATCTCAGTCTCTCCACACTCACACCCACACATCCTATTGCTTGTTTCTCTGGAGAACCCTAATACAGTTAACAATTATTATTTCTGTTTGCAGCATAAAGTGATACTCTCTTCTGGTTCTTCTCTAACAGCACAAGCTGTCATTAATCACTGGGCAAACTTTCACTTTGATCCTTCCATTTCTGAAGGTTTAAGAAAACTAAGAGGAGAAAATTAAGGTTTGCCTTGATCAGAGGCTAGGGAGCAAGCGAGCCAGAACCCTCAAAGCAGGTGTAGGAAATGACATGTTTGGGTGGAGTGAGTGTCTGTTTAGGGAAGTAGTGGGTCAGAGGGTTGCTGAAGGGTAGGAGCAGCCCATGGAAAACTGTGAATACCATCTGTAGAAGCTTAGGGTTTCTTTTATAAATTTAACACTTGGAAATAGGGCGCTACTGAAGCTTTGCGAGACACTGCTATAGGATGCAAAAATACTATCAGTGCGTGTAGGATGAAATAGGGGGAGGCAGAAACCAGAGAATGAGAAAACATGTAGAAAATATTATGTAGGCTTGCATTATGCAGTTACATACAGTTCAAAGAGCACTAAGCATCTGTTTCCATACTGTTTTCATTGGGTCACATTTCAGGCCATATGACTGTCCCTCATGTGGGCAGACTGATATCCCTCTCTTGGTCCCCTCCCCCTTGTTCCTTTGCTATAACTCTGCCCTCTTCCCAGTTTTCTGCCTATTCCTTGTGGTCTGTGTAAAGGTGGGATGAGGATCAGGAACACTATTTCTGTTGTCCTTTCAGACCTGGAGTTATTTTTCCTGGTTTCAATCTGAGAAGATAATTGTCAATTCTTATTTTCTTTATATAAAAGTATCATCAAGGAAACCACTCTCTCTCTCTTGCTAACTTCTCATAGCATAATCATTGTGTGCTATTAATTTATTTGAATTTTCAAACGCTTTCCTCGACATAACAATATAGAACACCCAAAGTTAAAGTAACTTTTAAATGATAAATGCTAAAGGCTGGTTTTCAAGTCTATATTTAACACTGCCAGGGAAAGAAACACAGTCTTTCCAAGAATATGTTCATTAACTGGGAGAAAAATACTTTCTCTTCTGCCATTGGAAAGGAAACTAACCAATAGAAAAGCAGTTCAGCATCTACACCCACTCAGTGTACCAAATAAGGAGATGTGTTTGTACATGCCAATAACTCATGCTTTAGGTTGCCTGACAACCAGTGACAAATGTGCCTTTCAACGTCTCTTACAACATTACCTTGAGATTTTGAACTCTAATCTAAATGAAACTTAGAAAAGAGGAATGAGTTGAGAACATTAGGTATTTCCAACAAGTTATAGGTGTATACACTTTTGAAATTACAGATCTCACAGACAATGGCAGTTTTTAATGCTGCATGCATTTTTCTTTTGTTTATCCACTTGTATAAAACTAGGTATTTGTACATTCATTTCATTCTACTGACAAGAAAAGTATTGAATATTTCTTGTGAAGATTACAAGGAAATTTTTGGCATGTTTCAACCATATCCTAATAGCACTACATTAGCAGATATTACTTGGCAATGAACACTGAGTTTAGATTCTTGAAGGTGTAATTCTACCGTGTCATTTTGTAAAATTTCCCACAGCTGAAAGAGTACAATTTTAATTTTAATTTGTTTATCTGTTGCTTTACAGGCAGACCAAATCTTTTTTTTTTTTTTAAACTGTTTTTTTATAGCCTCATCCAATGCATTTCAAGTAAAATCTTCAAAGAGTAATAACACTGTTTCTTTTTTATGGGACACTTAATTCTCTGCTTAATTTAATTATTGTAGTAATTATGAAAGTCTGGCCCGGGGAGGTTATATTTAGTGCTGTTTTACATCTGATCAAACAGAGACACAGCAAAACTTGCTACTTGTCTGAGGCTGCCCACTGTTCAAAAGCAATGTTGGAATCTAGGTTCCAGACTAGGCAAGGTACATTTTTATGATTCTAAGATACTTCTCAAGAGTTAGAAACTTGTTTTTTTTTCATTCTCATTCTTTTCTAGGTAGCCCTGCATAATATTCAGCAACTGAATAATCTCTAATTTAAAAGAGAGACAGAAAGGGGAAAAGAAACCACAGCACTCTAAGAATAATACTTAGAGAAAGTCATACTTTTCCAATTACAGCATTCATCATACTTAGATATATGCCTAATGTCTCCTTTGCCCTCTCCCAATTTTCATGAGAATAGAGACATGTATATTGTTCATTCATTGCTGTAAACCCCATAGGAACTTCATGAAAAGTTACTGAAAAAATAAATGAAAATTTCTTTTTGACTAAAATTGCCCCAAGAAAAACTCAACCAAATGACATTAAGTTGGAGCTACTTGTATGAGTCAGGATAGGCTAGGTTAAGTTGGTTCAAGATGTAGTAACAAACAATATCAGTGGTTCAGAATGATAGGGACAGAATAAAGGGACTGTGGTGATTAAATAGTTAATCCCACTAGGGGATTGTAAGTAGAAAAAGTATGAGAGACCTCTGTAAATTAATGATTACTCAGGAAAGTAGGTTTGCTCAACCACAAAACCAAGCAGTCTAGCTTAGCAACAAAATCATGCAACAGAAACATGAGACATGCCCCCAAACAATGAAACAAGGGTGACATGAGACCCATATCCTGCTCAATGAGCTCAGTAAGTTAGTGATCCCTAGGATGTGCTTTCTGCACACATAAAAAACAGTAATTTGTGGACCTAGCTTGACCATGTAGGGACAAGAAAACTCCCCTGCTCAACCTGGAGGAGGAACTGATGATGGAAGCATGATGTCTACTCAAGAAAGACAAATAAATTCTTCCCTCCACCCCCACCCTACTGTTCTTTGATTGTAAAACTGTAGCCCAGTAAGTTCTCTGGGCATGGTACCCCCATGCCTGCCTGCTTATTAGCCTCACAAGCGTCCTATTCTAGTAAATCACTTCTTATCTATCACTTTGCCTCTTGCTAAATTCTTTTCTGTGATGAAACCTAAAGGTTTGTGGTACTGGACCTGTTGAGGAGCACCCAAAATGACACCCAATGGTTTCAAAAACAACAAAGCTTTGTTTCTTGCTCAGGCTATCTGGCTATGATGGGTTGGCAGCAGGATTCTGTTCTTCATAGTTACTCGGGGACCCAAATTATAGATGCAGACATGATCTAGAACTTTGCTGGTTGTAATGGCAGAGGGAAATAAACCATGAAGGGTCGTGCAGAGGAACATTAAATGCTGCAGCCCTGTCACCTCCACTCACAAGTCATTGACCTAAACTAGTCACAGGTACCCCATCTTCCCATAACATCACCCACAAAAGGAATAGAAATTGCCTGGGAAGTGGAGAGCAGGAAATATTTGCAAATGTTGTTAATAACTATCACATTTCATTTCCTTGATTTTGAGCTTTTGCAATTTAAGTAACAAAATGCAATTTTATTTATAACCTTTTCTACATTTATAAAATGCAGTTTCCTCACAACAGTTCTATATGAGAGTGATGTATATTGAGATTAAATATTTGAATAAGGACCCCTTATTCAAATATTTAATTGAATATTTGAATACTTGCCTGGAGAATTTCATGGACAGAGGCTACATACAGTTTATGGGGATGCAAAAAGTCAGACATGACTGAGTGACTAACATACTTTTGAAAGGCCAAATAGAAAAGTCAGAGGTAGAAATGGAAAGATAATTCAGATCTCTATAACACTGGTACTGACTGAAGCTTATTTTTCCCCTATTCATGGGAAAAGAGCAACAATTATATTCTAAAATAAAATCACCACTACAAGTTTTAATAGGGTCCAAAAACAAGATGTAAAGCTTCTTTGAGTCAGTGCTTTGACAGTTATTCTGGTGACACACAGAAGGGACAGCTGGGCTAGCATTTTTGGATAGAACTGCCTGAACTGTGGGAAAATACAGCCTAATATCCCATGCTTTAGGCATGAGGCCAAAAGTAGCGCATATTCTTACTTGGAGAATTGCCAATTCTAATGCAGCAAAAGAAAAAAATGTTTCCCTTTACCTTCTTAGGTTCTTTGCCTAAGGGCCCTGGAAATTAAACTGACAAAAACAAATCAGCAAGAGAAAAAACACTTTTAATTATGTAAGTATGTGTGGAAATTTCATAAAGAAATAAGACTCTAGGAGACCAAATGATTGAGGTTTATGTACTATTTTAGGCAAAACAAAGGAAAGGGGGTTTCTGAGTGGAGAAGACAAGTTACAGGAATATGAGTAGGAATGTACAGTAAATAAGGGTTGTCTTGTTATGCAGAAGAGTCTCTCAGCTGATAATAGTTATCTCTGAGACTGGCTCTCTTTCCATGCTTCAGAGAGTCAAAAAACAGAAATATATAATTCAAAAGAAATAAATTGCTGGCTTTATTCCTAAACAACTGTGGTAGGATAAAGAATGGTATGATTTTCAAGGCCAAGGACTGTTTTAGTACCAAACATTTGCACATTCTTCAGGACAGCCTTACTGACCTTGCTTATCATATGACTGTGGTTTACAGTCCATTACAGTAAAAAGATGTCGCAAAGTCATGATGTTCTCAAATCCTGGACATGTAGTTTGTGACTGCTTAAAAAGAAGGTCAAAATGGCAAATGCAATTCCAAATGTTTT
Organism: Dama dama; assembly: GCF_033118175.1. Lineage (NCBI taxonomy): Eukaryota > Metazoa > Chordata > Mammalia > Artiodactyla > Cervidae > Dama > Dama dama. The sequence goes on from NC_083697.1 coordinate 42,232,204, forward strand.
AGACTTCCAAACTGAAAATTTCTCACATCAACAGTTCTTGTTGCCAAAAGTTTTCACATTTGTGAGAGCAAAGTCCTTCATGATCTGGTGTTTATATGTTTGAGATATTGAAATATATAGTATTATGTTACAGATGAACAGATTCAAAAATAACTTAATTGTATTTAAAACTCAGCCACCAAAATGTTCCATCAAAAGAAAAGGCCAAAAGACAGGTACTAGTATGTTTATAGTACACTCTCTATAATAGCTCCAAACTGAAGCCTACCCTAACATCCATCAGAAAGGTAAATTCAAAGGTACACTTACAGAATGAAATAACATCAATAATCGACAACTATATGGAAGGATCTCGTAAGTATAAAGTTGAGTAAAGAAGTCAAGCACAAAACAATGCATACTTTATGATTCTATATATATCTAGTCCAAAAAGAGGCAAAACTAATCTATGGTGTGGGAAGTCAGGATAGGCAATGACTGTGAGGCAGTATGACAGAGTCCCTTGATGGAAATAATGTTTTGTTTCTTGATCTGGGTAGTGGATACACAGGTATGTTCAGATTGAGAAAATTCACCGAGCTGTATACACGTAGAGACTTCTCAGCTGGCACTAGTGGTAAAGAATCTATCTGCCAACGCAGGAGATGTAAGAGATGAGAGTTCGATCCCTGGGTCAGGAAGAGCCCCTGGAGAAGGACATGGCAATCTACTCCAGTATTCTTGCCTGGGAAACTGCATGGACAGAGGAGACTGGCGGCCTAGGACTACAGTTCATGGGGTCACAAAGAGCAGGACATGACTGAGCGACTTAGCACACATATACTCTTAAGATATATGTATGGATATATGGATATACATACAAACATGGTGGGAGAGGGGCTTTCTGTAAATAAGATTGCCTTCTCTGATGGCAATAAAAGGTTTTTAAAAAGAAAACTGCACATGGCCCATGAAAACAGAATCACTCTCTAAAGAGAATACTCAGTGAATTGGATTCAAAAGAGTTGTCCTGGGACAAGGCTACCCAATAAGTTAAAACAATATGACTGTGGTTTACAGTCTATTACAGTAAAAAGATATAGCAAATAATAATAATTTATCTTTAAAATCTTCAGTCTCTCAGCTTTTCTTTACCTCCAGTGGAATCACCATAGTTTAAACCAGGTCATCTCCTGCCTTGAAGCTCCTCTGATTTAGTCTCCTAACCAGTCTCCCAGTACCCTATTCTGCTTGTTCTCTGCACATTAACCAAAGCGATTTACAGTCTAAACCAGATTCTTTTGCTTCTTTGCCTAAAACGCCTCAATAGTGTCTCATTAAATTTAAAATGTAAAGAAAATTCCAAGTCTTGGTTACATCAGCAGGCCTCTGTCTACCTTCTCTCCTTTAGTCATGCTGCTCTCGCTCTCCCTCTAAACTAGAGCCACACTGGCCTTCTTTCTGTTCTCCCAAAATGTCAAGCTGTCCCACCTCAGGACGTTTGCTCTGCGTCTTCTCTGCCTAGAACAGTCATCTCTTTCCAGGTTCCATGGCTGACTGATCTTCTCACTCTTCCATTAAATGTAATAAAGTTCTTACATAACAACCCTCCCTATCTAACTTCAACCTCCAATTATTCTCTATACCTACACCTTGTCTATTTCACTCCTTGTCGTGATTTGTTATTATTTTATTGGCTTGTTTACCTGTTTGTCTTCTCCCTCTTCCTCCTCAATTAGACTGGAAGCTTTATGAAAGCGACTATCATATCTATTTGCTTCAAGATTATATCCCAGTGCAAGGTATTCAAAAGGTCCTCCCTAAACAAATATCAATGCTTATACTTGTCAAATGAAAGAACCAAAATTCTCAATGAGAATTTCCTGGCGGTTCAGTGGTTAGGACTCTCGCTCCACTACAGGGGACAGGGGTTCCATCCCTGGTCAGGGAACCAAGATCTCACAACCTGTGGGGCGCAGCCAAAAAAAGGGTAAAAAAACCAAAAAAACATTCCCAAGGGATCACAAGATGCCTGCTCAGTCAGGAAGAAAGGTGTACTCTGAATGTTTCAAAGAGTAGCAATGAAACCTGATGCCTTTCAATACCTTTGCCCTGCAAAGTGCTAAATGCTGGCATTTCGTTCTCATTCCTAGTGGTCACAACTACCGACCCATTGCCCCAAGCGACACAACACCACCTCTCTTCAATCCTATGTGGTGGAGGTGGTTTAGTCGCTAAGTCGTGTCCGACTCTTGCGATTCCATGGACAGAAGAGCCTGGTAGGCTACAGTCCACGGGATACTCCAGGCAAGAATACTGGCGTGGGTTGCCATTTCCTTCTCCAGGGGATCTTCCCAACCCAGGAATGGAACCCGAGTCTCCTGCATTGTAGGCAGATTCTTTACCAACTGAGCTACAAGGGAATCCTATGGCGAGGTACCAAGATTTCTCGTCCACCGCCGAGGCGTTCCCTCGTTGGTTTGCGCGCCATGGCCTTCGGGAGGGCGGACATCCCCATAAGACACGACTGGCCCAAGTCGACGTCGCTCTGCTGTGAGCTGCTGAAAGTCAGTCAAGTCAAACTGATCTCGCGGGGAGCACGGTTCCTGTCGGAACCTGTGATTGGCTGCGACTAAGGGCCGGGCCGCGGGCGCGCCTCCTCGTGAAGCGTGGGTTGGCTGGAGCTGCCGTCAGTCAGCGGGAACAGACTTCCCCTCTCTATCTGGCCCACTGCGGGCGAAAAATTCTCAAGAATTTCCAGCAGATTGAGCCAGGGGCTGTTCTAACTGCTTCCTCAGAGATTGAAAACATCGGAGAAGGCAGTCTTATTTACAGAAAACCCCTCTCCCGCCCTCCATTAGCTAATTGAACATTTTCCAGGGATATTGCCATCACGAGGTAAGAGCTTGGAGAGTGCACTTCATTTATCTGTTAACCGTTTATATTATTTACGGGAGGGGGCACGTCCCATTGCTCCCCACCCGCGGAATGGAGAGTAAACGGGTTCCCCAGGGAGAGGAGGGGAAATGTCGGTTTAATTTCTCCAGCCCCTTCAGTGCATGCCCAGCGGTCAGTGTCTGGGTTCGCTGTGCGCAGCTTTCTTCCGTTTCGAGGTCTGGAGCAGCATGTCGGGGCGGGGCCCACTTCGGCTGAGCCACCCGCTGCTGGCATTTTCTGCGGAGATTTTACGTTCTGCCTGAACTCGGCCGGAAGGCTGGAGGCTCCTGCCCGCGAGTGTGCTGGACCGGGATGGCAGGAGGGAATGGAACTTGGAAGGAACGCTGGCTGGCGTGCTGCAAGTCCATAGGGTCGCAAAGAGTCAGGCACAACTGAGCGACTGAACTGAACTGACGGACGAGAGGAAGGGGCTCGCAGCCCGCGCTTCCCTTCAGCGAAGCCTCGAGTCGCCCACCCTCAACCAGCGGGCGGGAGGATGCTGCGAGTGTCAGCGCCTCCTAGCCGCTGCAGCGGCGGTCGGGCTCAGGGAGACGTGGCGACACCCGGAATCTGTACGCTGCGAGGGTGGTTGAGAGGCGGAGACAGGGCGGCGGAAAGTGCTGGAGGGAACCCAGCCATCTGCACTGCTCGCGGACTGCGCCGGCGGGAGGGTGTGCTTTCTGCCGTGTTTCGCCCTGGTCATTCATCTGTCACGGCCAGCCAGCCACCTGGCTGGACCCGAACTGTCCAAGGGTGAGCTTTTCGGGGGATCGGAGCAGAGAAAGATGCAGAGCCCTGGTTGCTGTCGATCTGAGGACGTGGGTTTTGCTTTGCCAAAAGAGCACTGTAATCTCAAGGCCTTCTGGCCCTTGATGTCTTTTTTAGCAGCCGCTGTCTGTAGATTAGAGATTTCACGGGAGGTGACATAGACGAGACTCCGGGTGGCAATAGACAGGGAACTTGGGTCTCTAAAGCTCCACCTGCCTTTCCGAGCTTCAGACTGGAAATGTGCAGCAAGGCCTCTTCAGTCTTTTGCACCCTCTTCGCCTGTACGGAGGAAAGAATGAGGTTGTCGGCGGTTTCAGAATGAGTAACTAAGGTGACAGATTATAATGGTCTTGAAAGACAACAGTGGTGTCTTAGCCTAGGGGAAAAAACACTACACTGTGTAATAAAATATATCAGTTATAATTTTTCAAGATTTTATTTTTCTTGCAACCTTAGTTACTTTCTATTGACCACCAACTCAAGCACCTGCTTGACTAGAATCTTAAGAGGAAGGAAGAGGGGAAAGATGTTAGTGATGTAGCATAGAATGTAAAGGAAAATTCTCCCTTTAAAAAAAATGTTTAAATTTACTGAAAATTTAATGTATAGATGTCAACATTGTATTAGGTGCTATAGAGGAAATGAAAAATACACACCTTATACTTAGTTGTTCTGGAAAATTCTTCTTAAATGAATGTTTGGAACATGGTTCTGTGAGTTGTATCCATGTTAACTAAAATGTTTTAAAAAATATTTGTGGAATTAGAATAATGAATACTTTTCATTGCTCCCTTGTTATTTTCTCTGTTTGCACATCTAAACATATGTTCAGGTCAAACATAAGGGGAGTCATTCGGGGTTTCTCTTGCTGGTTTTGTTTTTTCCTTCATTTAGACCAGTACATTTTCTTTCCCTTCCTCCTAGCAGGGTATTGGTAAAGAGGATACTGGAGTCCAAATTTCCTGAGATACATTCTGGAGGTTTCCATAATATTTGAATTTATTGGGATAAATTGGTTGTTTTTTTTTGTAGAGTCATTAAAGAAACATTTTAAGAATATTCAAATTACCTGTGTTTTCATTGTGGAAGTTATTGATAATGAAGATGCCTGAGTACCACTTTATAATGGGTAGATATGAATACTTCCTTAAACATTTTTGCTAGAAATATAAAGCTAAGCAGGTTTGAGCTGTACTGATCCTTAGAACTCCTGAGTAATTTTGGCTTGTACTTAACATGACATCAATAAACTGCCCTTTTGACCTGCTTTCAGCAGTCAAGAGCAGTTTAATTCAAATCCCAAGTGCACGCTACTGCCAGGGACCGTGAGTGCCTCCCCCTTCCAAAAATACATTTGCCCAGCTCTGAGGTATTTAAATCATTGCAGGATTATAAAATTGGAATAAGATCAAAGTATAAAATTGGCATAGTAGTCTTGTAGAGGTATATGTGGCTTTTCTTCACCACTACCACTATTATTTTTAAATGAAGTGTATACCTCAGAAGTTTACCAAATGCATTTTTTCCTTTTCCTGACGCTTTTACCTGAGATTTCCTACTCTCAGGCTGTGGCTTTTTACCAGCACTCTTTTGTGGAATCTCAATGCCTACTCTTGTGGACTCTCAACTTATTTCATTTAACCCTCTTTTCTGAGAGTCCCCCTGCTAGTCAATATTAAATCAGGAGTCAACTTTGTTCAATAGAGTTCTGTGTCAGAATCTGATACTTTAATCAGATTAACCAAAGCATTGAGTCAGAGGAAGATGAAGGCTTGGTCACACAAATGAATGTGAAAAACGAAAGTGTTTTTGCTCGTAGAATATGGTGTGCTGCGTAATGTGTTCTTGGACTCTTAGTTCATTTAAATTTTGCTTTGACATTTTGTGTCTTCAAATGGCTTTCAAGCAGAATTATTTGTGCCCTTTGATTCTTTTGGGTTATTTTGACTTTCAAAGATTGAATATAACAGTTAAAAGGAAAATAAGCTAGCCTTGATGTCTGATTGAGAGACCAACATAAAGGGTTCCTGAATAACAATTTTTGGCTTGCAGAATGATAAACACAAGCCAATTTTGAATTCAGCTGACAGTAAAAATATTTTTTAGGTATTTATCAATTTGTTCTCAGCTCTTTCTGTTATAAAGAACACTGATTTTTTTTTTTTAAGACTTTTGTTTTTTCCCCCACATTACAAATTCTACCTGCTAATTAGTGTCTAATCATTTCCATGTGCATCTGGAGAGCTAGGGGAGGGGAGTGGCAATAGCGGCTGATTGGTAGTTTGAAGCTTTGAAGGAAAGTTCTTGATGTGTAAGATTAATTCAGAGTTATTAATTAGCTTGGGAACAAAGTCCTCTTTGAACTGTTTCCTTGGGAACATGGAGATTAGTATGATTTCGTTATACTGCATTTTGCAAAGGAGATGGAATCACTTCTTTAGACACTCCCTTGCTTGCATAAATGATGCTGACCTAGTTTTGTAAACTGGTGAACTGGGTTATGCTTCATGTATGCCAATAGCCGATAATATGCCTTAAAGTAAATATTTTCCTGTGACTATTCTGCTTACTTTCTGAGATGATTGTGCAGATAAGGAATGAGGAAGGAAGCCAGGTTGAAGACTGATTTTAGTTTATGTAGGCTTAAAGAAACTGCTCAACCTGCATTTTTCATTCTTAAGTAATGTTTACAGTAGATGCATATTGCCTAATGTGAATGCAGCTCTGTTCGTTTGGAGGAGAGAGTGAGAAATGACAAGAGTATCCTAGAAGAGCTGCAGGGAAACTATTCAGTATTTATTAGTTTGTAATTCTAGAACTCTTGTTCAAAGTATGCGTGTGACTGCAAAATGACCCAAGGCTGAGTATGGTATACATGCTTTCAGATTGAAGCCAAAAGAATAATAGTACTTTGCTAATTTCTGGTGTACTCTTCGAATGTGAATGTTTTCTGATAAACATTTAAAGTTTTATTTTTCCTATAATGCAAAGCTGCTTTGTGAATTATCTCCATCAAGAATTAGTTCTCTTACTTGCAAGATGGTATTACACTTTGAAAGTTCTCTACAAGTTCAACTTTATTTGACACAGTTTTTGTTTTTGAATGAAATACAACCTTCAAACAGAACCAAAGGAATAAATTTCTCTTTTTATTTTGGTAATGGAATGCATTGTTTCTCTTTGATACTTGATAAAGAGGTACTGTGTCTCCTCCGCCCCCAATAATGCAAAAGAAGTGAGTTTCAGACTTTAATACATGATGTTAGCTAAAAGGCCAAGAAGGAGCAATCTCCTAAGTCTTTCATGACCAATTAATTATTTGGGAGGCCATCTTCATTCTAAATTGTGAGAAGGCTGCGCTCATATGTCTTCCATTGCTTAGATATACAAGGGCGTTCTTTGGAACCGCATCCTTCTCTTTTACTTCTTTTTACTTACTAAAAGGGCTAATAGTTCTTCCTATACATAACTAGACTGATTTCCAAAAATTTATTTGAAAATGATTGTTTAAAATCTGTAATACATTTTCTTATAGATACACTCAAGCTGGGCTTTTTGTGTGTGTATGATTGTGCCTTTTGGGGAGATACATTTTTTTTCAAATCCATTTCTTATAGAGAAATAATTCAAACATACAATTAAGAAAAATATGACACCTGTATACCCTCCACTGGCATTATCAAATCTTAATATGCTATTTTTTCAAGTTGGTTTTTAATTCATAAAGTAGTAGAATGAAATACTTTGGAAATGAATTTCTGTTTAAACCTTATTTGTATGGCAAACTGCCAGCAACACAGTCCTTCCTGCAGGGGCATAGGAATTCTCCTAGCCAACAGCCAGGGGAGGCATTCGGATGAGCCGCAGATGTTAATGTAAATGCATAGATGGGTGGCTCATAGAAAAGACTGCTTGTCATAAATGCAGTTTCCCCTAATCCCTGAGATCACACACATCAGAACTACTTTTTCTTTGTGCCTCTGGTGGGTGCTTGCATGAGCCAGTTTATTTTAACCAGAGTAATAGAGTATGTAAAGTTCAATATGTTGAGAAGCCTTAAAACAAACAGAACTGATATCCTAGATTGTATCTATGCTAAAACTTGGGCACTCTCTCAGTACAGAACTATCTTAATGTTAGGTAGTTAGAATAGGAAAATGGAGTTCAGATTGGCGGTGACTAAAAGACAAGGAAGGGAAAAGCCCAGAAAGTAGAACAAAGGAAGGTCTGAGGACCAGAATGAGGACCTCAGGTAGAACAAACAGCACTCCTGGCTAGCCCAGTTTACATAGGGCAGTCCTGGGGGCAGGAGGGAAAAACATAAAAAGAGGAGCTAAAGGGCTGGGGGGCGGGGGGGGGGGGTGTCTCTCTTTCTCTTCTCTTTGTGTCTTCTGGGTCGGCATGTGCTCACGCCTTGAGGATGTATTTTCTTTTATTTTCTAAATAAAACTGAGCTGTAACACGGAACTGAAACACTGATCTGTCCGAGAGCTGTAACACTGATCTGTCCCGAGAGCTGAGACACTGTCTGTCCGAGGGCTTTAACGTCCATCGCTTCAAATTTTTATTGTGATGAGACAGAACCAAGGAAATTACATAGTCCCACAACAATAAATATTCTATTAACCAGTTTTTTTTTCTAATTTCTACCCCTGTAAGAGACTTTGTTATTGTTAATATTTGCTCCACCTTTTCTTCAGAGCAATGAAGTTGATGAAGGGAAGACTATTTATTTACACCTGTTTTCTATATTCTCCCTAACCAAAAGTGTGGGCCTGCCAGAACTGCAGCCTGGCATCACCAGGGAGGTGGTCTGAAATACGGCATCTCAGGCACCACGTGGCAGACTGAATCAGAATCTACATTTTAACAAGATCCCCAGGTGTTTGTAGGTTAAAGCTGGAGACGCACTTGTTCTATGTGATCTGTGCACACTGTCAAATTTTTATAGAATTTAAACACTGAGTGGGTGGGGTAGGTAAATTGATTCATTTTTGAACCACTATTCTCAGGGGTAGGCTGTTAAGTGCCACTTTCTTTACAGACTTCATTCTTGGTAATATCTAATGATATATCAGTTGTAGTTGAAATTACTGATGGAGTGTCTCTGTCTCTTTTTCTACTCAGTTGCATCATTTTTCTGGAAGGCATCCCATTATTGTTCCATTGACCTTTCTCTCATTCCCGAGCCGTCTGGAGTTATGTCAACAGCTGCCTTACTTACTTTGGTAAGAAGCGGTGGGAACCAGGTGAGGAGGAGAGTGCTGCTCAGAGCCCATGGGCTGCAGGTGACACCCACGTGCCATAGCTCCACTTCAGAGCCGAGATGGTCTCGCTTTGATCCTGATGGTAGCGGCCGACCAGCCACCTGGGATAATTTTGGCATCTGGGATAACCGCCTGGAGGAGCCAATTATGCTGCCGCCCAGCATTAAGTATGGCAAGCCAATTCCCAAAGTCAGCTTGCAGAACGTGGGCAGCGCATCACAGATTGGCAAACGGAAAGAGAATGAAGACCGGTTTGGCTTTGCTCAGCTGACCAATGAGGTCCTGTACTTTGCGGTGTATGATGGCCACGGCGGACCTGCAGCGGCTGATTTCTGTCACACCCACATGGAGAAATGCATCCTGTATGTACAGTGATACAATGACTTTCATTCTTTGTAGTTTGCTTTATCTTTCCTGTTTAAACTTTCACCTTTTGGCTGAGACAGCCACTGTTAAGGTAGTTATTTGACTGCTTTCATACTATTGTTTTATGAACAAGCAGTAGCTCAAGCATGCTATTAATTGCTGATGAGTATTACCATTTCAGAAATGAGTATGTTTTAACCACTCTCTTGGTGAGAGCACTGACCAGAATCTAACAGCACTTGTAATCATTTCAAGGGAATTCACATAATAAAGTACATGATCTCATGTACTCTGAGAATCTATGAGCACTTACTTCTCTTGGTTCATGGCACTTAGTGCTTCAATAAATAGTAATTATTCTTTCAAGTGGTATGAATAGCTTTGAATACTTGTTGAAAATAGCGTTAGATGATTGGCAAAAACATGGGGAAAATGCTTTTAATGAGGGTGTTTTGGAGCTGTTTAAAAAGTTTATTTACAGCAGTCAATATTAACGTATTTTTGAGGATCATACTACTGGAATTAAAAGAGGGGGAGAACATGTAACAGTTACCACCATGTGACTGTTCTTCCCAAGCATAGTTATTCGTACTGTTCATCAGTTGATTTATGTATATTTTGCCTTACTCCACGAAGGAACTTTGTGGCTTAATTTAATATAAAAGAACTCTTCACCTCTCAGGATTGTGATGGTGAGGATTAATATCTTTAGATTGGAGACTTAGGTTTTTATTTTATTGTTTTTAGAACTTATCCCTGGGCCTGATTCTTTCTCAATCTGATTTATTAATATGTGGATCTTAAGCATCTGAAAGGCTTCCCGGGAGGCTCTAGTGGTAAAGAACCCACCTGCCAATGCAGGAGACTTAAAAGAGATGTGGGTTGGATCCCTGGGTCAGGAAGATTCCCTGGAGGAGAAAATGGCAACCCACTCCAGTATTCTTACTTGGAGAATCCTATGGACAAAGGAGCCTGGTGGGCTTTGGTCCATATAGTTGCAAAGACTGAACAGCATCTGAAAGGCAAACCTGGGACGTCCATTGTATGGAATGACTCTGCTCGCTGGAGGGACAAAGAGGAAGGTGGGAAACCTATTGTAAAGTGATTGGCCTCTTTTTTTCTCTCCCTGAAGGGATTTGCTTCCTAAGGAGGAGAACTTGGAAACTGTGTTGACCTTGGCTTTTCTAGAAATAGATAAAACTTTTGCAAGGCACGCCCACCTATCTGCTGATGGTAAGTAAAACAATCTCATTCCTTAAAGTCCTGGGGAATTTGGGGTAAGAAGGAAACAATATAAGCTTTTCAGGGGTGGGAATTTTAATGTTTATTGTAAGAATGCTTACATTGAAAATGACTTTTTAAATAATCATTTTAAATGTTGTTTGGAATCCAAACTAGGGGTAGTATCTCACATTTAAATGAGACATATTAGAGGTTGTTTTAGAAACTGAAGCTCCAAAATAGATCTGATGTTGAATTTTGATTTTAAAAAAGATTAAACATTAAAAAAAATCTGATTGTTCATTTTATGAACAAGATGCCTGTACTATGAGAGGGTTTATTGTTTTTGTTTTTTAGAGGAATCTGATGAACGATTACTGAAATTTGCTACAGGGTAATCTCAGAGAGTAGTTGTCCAGACAAGAAAATTGCTAGTTGGTCCTCAAAAGGACAATGGTTAATATGTACTACTTTGTGAAATTAGAAGGAAGATATTTTTTCTTCCACTTCTTAAAAAAACCTTGATCTTGCAGCTTTCCTGTGGTGACTAGTTGACATTTTTGTTTTTATTTGTTAAACACAAGGGTATGACAGCTGAATTTTAGAATTTGTGTACTGGATGCCCTTATATTTTGAAAGAAAAATGTCTCTGATTTTGGCTAAATTTTTTAAAACCATTTCGTGAAAATGTAGCTAATGTTTTCTAGTTGGCTGGCCCCCAAATTTATTGCTCATAACTTTTGAACACTTCTATAGCAAACCGTTAAAATGTGTGCATATAGACTTCATAACTGATTTTAAAATGAATCATGCAATAATATTCATCTGTCTTTTGTTCATCCTCTTGTTTGCTACTGCTGCTAAATCACTTCAGTCGTGTCCAACTCTGTGCGACCCCGTAGACAGCAGCCCACCAGGCTCCTCTGTCCCTGGGATTCTCCAGGCAAGAACACTGGAGTGGGTTGCCATTTCCTTCTCCAGTGCACGAAAGTGAAAAGTGAAAGAGAAGTAGCTCAGTCGTGTCCGACTCTTTGCGACCCTATGGACTGCAGCCTACCAGGCTCCTCTGTCCATGGGATTCTCCAGGCAAGAGTACTGGAGTGGGGTGCCATTGCCTTCTCCCTTGTTTAGAGGAGGTCAAAGCTCACCACAGCAATGTTATCTTTGTAATTTTCAGTTGGAGTGTGTAGGGCTGGAAATTCTCCCCATTTTACGGATAAGGAACTGAAACTCAGAGAAACAGAAAAGGTCAGTTGGAGAGCTAGGGCTGGGATTTTCCTGGCACCCACCGTGGCCTCTCTCACGGGCATGTTTAATGATGTTTAGGATGACTCTAGGATGGCTTCATTTGCCATCTTAAGACACTTTCCTTCTCTTTTTCAGTACATTTATCACTGTCATACTTCTCCGAAAAACTTTAGAGTCCACTCTCATTGTTCAAGGATTTATTTTCTCATTTGTAGATTACTTAGGTCCATTCTCTCTTTTTCATTCCTTTGGACATTTTCCCCCTTCCAACTGGCTCCTGAGCTTGTGAAAATAGGAGTTGAGAGAGGGTAGATTTTAGCATAAGATTCTATTCTTGTTCCTAATGGGTAAAACATACGAAGGTGAAGAGGACATTAAAACACTTTCTTATAGTTTTATTTTCATAACTCTGAATATTGGTATGCTCTTATTTCATTTATAAGCAGGTCGGCTGTATCTCACGCCATGAAGTTTATCGGCTGTAGTGCAGGTGGTATGCCCCAGCTGTTGAGTAAACAGGTAGAGCTCACTGGGCAAGGTTTTCAGAAAGGAATGTTCAAGTATATCTTGGAAATGTGGCCAAAAATAAAAAACCAATAACCTTTCATGGGTGTAGTCAGCCCTTTTGTGCAGGATCTAATTGATAAAAATGCTTAAGACAGTGATAGATTTAGTTTAAAATGTGAGAGGACTCCTTTCATTTATGAAATAATAAATTACAGTTAAAGGGAATTTTGAATTTAGGGAGAGAATTGACCTAACTTGCTATCTTAAAAGAAATTTTCTACAGACACCTTTCTCACATCAATTTAGCAAAGGAATGAATAAAATAGTTCTTCATTTCTAATAATTAAATGAAAATGTATTCATTTAAACATGGTTCCTCTGTCATAATTTTTGAGTTAATGATCTCAGAACTTTCATAAGATATTCTAAAGTTTATTTTTCATTTAATGGCAATTTGCTTAAAAGTATAATGGAGCATGACAGAATGATGGTTAGCATACTACTAAAAGAAAAAGAAAGGATCTATTATGACATTGTCCTTCTTGAATCTTATTTTGGATGTATTCTTATGGGTCAATTAGTCTCTGTGGTTTTTTTTTTAAATAAGTATTTTGAGAACAATTTTGAAATTTATTCTTAATCAATTGCCAGGCTTTCAAAGATTTCAAAAATTGGCTTTTGATATTTGGGGTTATTTTATCAAATATACTAAACTTTTCAATTTGTGGATTTAAAAATAACACATACCACTTCAGATTTCAAAATTATTATTTAAATTAAAATTTTTTTTTTTTTACTTTTTAGTAGAACTGAAGCAGTATCAGTATTATAAGAGTAGATAATATTCTTTTTGGCATAGCTGTGGGTAGGACCAGTGCTAGTTATATAAAGTTGTGAAGAAGCGCAGTTTGCCCTCTCCAATTTCTTTCACTTTTTCTTTTAGCATCAGCTCCATTTGTCCTCACTGAACCCTTTCTGTGAGCAGCGTGAGGGGTAGGGACCATGGCTTATTCATTTTTGAATTTCTAGTGTTCAGCATCCTGCATAGAGCCTGAAAAATACTCAATAATTATTTGGACTAAACTGATCTCCATTGCTTACCCTTTATCACTGAAGTAATTATAACTTATAACTTGACTATCCTATAGCCAATTTAACTAAATTATTTAATGTATATATTTTAATGTGTTACCACTTCTGGGGGTATTTGAATTTTGAGTAAGGAAAGCTGAAAAGAGATTGGGTAAACCTCAGGAATGAATCACTAATGGTGGAATTTCAGGTGGTGTAAGAGTGCCCCATGTCATACTATTAGCTTTCTCAAAAGAAAGTGAAAATAATAAGGCGAAAATAAAATGTACTCATCTTTTTAAGACTCTCATCTAAAGCTGTCATATCTGCATAAAATACTTCAAGCTTTCTCATTAGCATTTAAAATATTTATTATTTCAGTTTTAAATGAGGGTAGTTTGAGGAGAATAAAATCAGAATACTGTTTATCAAGAAACAGCCCTTAAGAAATTGCTGGCTATCTATATTGATTTGTTGTAGATGCATTTTGAATTTACCCTTATTTACAAATAGCTAATTTCATCATCATCTTTGAATATTTTGTATTCATTTTGTACCAGTCATGTATATTTTTACAACTAATGAAATCAGCCAGTAAGTTCAAATGATGTCTGTCCCATTAGTTTATTGTTTAATGGACAAACTGTCACTTAAACCAGATGGAAGAAAATTTAGATGATATCCTATATATCCGATAAACTCTTCGAAGTGTTTCTAGATTACTTAAGATTTGAAAGCAACAAAGCTCCCCAAGAGACAAATGGATCAAAGAGAGAAGATGCTCTGACGTTCAGAGTGGGAGACGGTGGTGGCAGTATTGTGAGTCTTGTTGGAAACTTCCCTGCTCTTCGTATTATTTGATCTCTTTATGGAAGGATTAAACTAAAAAATAACCAGTATGAGAAATGCAATGTGTCTGATTACCCTTGTTATGTTGGAGGCAGCCAAAAACAAAACAATAGGGACAGCGTTGGAGAGATACTCTTATTGTGCTGTTACTGCTTCAACTCGTTCCTCTGATTTAGTGTTTATCATTCATACATGTCTAGAACATCATTTTGGTAAATATTGTAACTATATTTGTTTATCCATATTGTTGACACAGTTGAATGATTTCTGGGTGGGGGAGGTTATACTTTGAAAAGTACAGCTTGATTCTTTATGTTGCCATTCAAAATCTTGATCATTTTTTCTTTTGATATATTGACCTGCAACACTGGGGGAAAGAGAGAGCTGCAGAAACTCCCATTTTATGAATTACATAAAATTGTAAACATTCTTTAGCACTTAAGAGCCTTACTAGCTTTTATCTAAACAATTAAATTAATCATTCTATTCAGGAAATACTGTCTAGATCCTAAAATCCCTGCATTTACCAATAACAAATAAGCTACTCCTTGTATCTGGTATAGGAGGTGCTTTGATTCCTTTTGATTTATATTTTAATCCTAGCAATTTGGTAGTATCCGGTAGTTTACATCCTTTCTAGTATGCTTGTCAGATACGAATTATTAAGTACTCTACCCGTGAATTTCCCTTTTGTTACTGGGACAATTCTGATATTGATACCAAACATATTTACAGTGTATTTTTTTCAACTCAGTAAAGGTACTGATTTACTCTTCAAGATGAATTGGCTGAGTCTGTGTGTATGTCACCACATATGTGTCTTGGTGCACATACGTTTGGATATGGGTTTTCCTACCTTGGAAAGACACAAAACTAAGAAGTGTTATTCTGTGATGAAGAAAACAGACTCAACTACAAAATACCATCAACTTGGTCAAACTGAGTTTTGGAATCATTGACTTGGCATCTCCTGGAATATTATGTAATTTGTTACTGAAAATTTCACCAAAATAAAAACCCTTCCCCTTATTTTGCAGCTCTTTCTCTACCCTCCCCTGTGTTACAGGTTTGTAATGTTTGAGCACAATTCCTGGGTGAATTTCCTATTTGCCTCTGTGCGTGTTATTTGTGGCAGAGAACTGTGCCTGGTCAGCAGCTCTAGACCTGGAGCCCGTGGACACTATATGCTGGGCTTCAGTGGAAAGAGAGATCTGCTTAATTTTGTCCCAGGTGAAGGAGTCCAGCGGTTCCTAGCCTGGACTACTGGAAGGTTCCCACATCCTCTTTGTCCCATTAGTTGAGATGACTTGCAGTAGAAAATGTCCAGTGAGTGTTAAGAACTTATTGAAAGATGTCTTAGTTTTATAATTTTATTGTTAAGGAAGAAAGTGAGAATTTTTACTCCCATGTTAAATGTTAAATGAAACTAAATGCTGATTTAATATTTATATTCTTAGATGCTTAGCAAACCAGAATCAACTGTTTAAAAAACTTTCCCATAAATCCTGGGATTTTGGAACTGTGAAGTTGGGTTGGTTAAAAACTCAAACTCTTTTAAATATCTAGGCGGCAGAGCCATGGATTATAATCCTAAATGGCTAAATTTGAAGTTTTTCATTTATGAAGTGTTAACTCTTTTGAGGTAGCCAATTAAAAAACACTCAGAAAAAAAAAAAAGCTGCTTGTTACATTTTAAACAAAGGAGAGGAGCATTAAACTCCCTGAACAAGTAGCATCTGAGTAAATGCCTATGTTTCTTACCAGGCTCTTCTAACCATTTGAAAAGATTACAGTGGTTCAACTGTAAAGATTCCCTTATATAATGTTTTATGAAACTCAAAACTTAACATTTGTAATATAAACATCACTGATACTTAACACAAAAACTTTTGTGTTATACAATGACAATATATAATCTACTTTAGTATTGCCACAATGATATTACTTTGGCACAGCAGTTCCAAAATCAAGAGATAAATGGGAAGATAGTGCAACTATAAATGCTACTTCTCAGTAAATTCAGCATGAATATAGGAGATTAAGCAGGGTTTATTCATTTTTTTCCCCCATTTTTACTTTTCTGATTAAAGCAGGCATTTTAATACATTGATTGGAAAATATATGCATATATATCTTTCCAAATGCATTACTGCTGTTTTAAAAATTGCCTTAAAAAAAATTGGGAAGACTGAGCCTCAATCAGTCAATAGCATTTCATTTTTCTTAACTCTGCCTTTGAAGTCAAAATCATTTTTAGATGATCACCTGAATATTTTACTTAGATGCTTTAAAGAATTAACCATGTTACTGAAGATAATACCTGCTTTAACTGTTATCTTTTTAGATTTTTTTCAATTTGCTTTACTTTTTAGTCTTTCACAGTATTCTCTCTTTGACAAGGCTCAATGCACCCTCAAAAATTTCAACAAGTAGTGACGAACTTAGGGCAGACAATTTAGAATAAACTAAAGAAAGATGCAAAATGTACTTTGAATTGGATGAAGGAAACAGCGATGACCTCAGGCCAAGCTACATATAATTTTGTTATTGGTCAGGGGAAATTAACATTCTTGGAATGCTCTGGGCCCAGGCTGTGACCACAGGAGCAGCACTTGGCAGTACTTTTCCTGCATTTGGGTACAGACTGATTGTTTCAGATCCTGCTGGAACCAGAAGTGTGAACTATACCAAGTTTATGGGAAACTAGAATGAATTTCATTCCCTGCCCTCCAGATTTTATCCTAATATAATGACGGCTGTAACTTTGTTTTACATCTGGGGAGGACAAAGATAATCAAGAAAAGAATGTGAACCTTTAACCATTTTAGGATTTCTTTTTTTTTTTTTTGGTGAACATTTGTAAAATTAAAGCAGTTATAGAAGGAAAGAATATAAAATACAGTTCTTAAAGAGCCAATGAAACACTTGACATATCTTGCTTAGCCTATTAATTGATAATACTTCCATAGGATGGGGGTAGAAGAAAAAAGCTGAGTGTGTAGATTATAGAAAAGTTGGCTTGCCTAAATGGACTCTGTAGACCTAAATCACTCTGCCTTATTAGCCAATCTAATTAAAATGTAATACTTTTAATCCTGACACCTGATGTACACAAAAAGATGTCAGAATGATAAATTCAAGTGAGTTCTACTTTATATAAATAGAAGCCATTTTGAAATAGTGATGCATTTTTACCAGATTAGGTTAGCAGCTTTTTCTGTTTGCATAGAGCCTTGTTACTGAATTAAATACTTCCTTTTCTGCATGCTCTTACTTCCATAGTTCATTTGCATTTTATTTGCATAGCTCTAGTTAAATTAGAATGATACATTTCAGCATTAGTTTAACATGCCTGTGTTTTATTTTGTAATAAACATTCCAGATCCAATCGTTTGATTGTCACTGATTTGTACTGTTCTTCATCATTTGCAGCAACACTTCTGACCTCTGGGACTACTGCAACAGTAGCCCTATTGAGAGATGGTATTGAACTGGTTATAGCTAGTGTTGGGGACAGCCGAGCTATTTTGTGTAGAAAAGGAAAACCCATGAAGCTGACCATTGACCACACTCCAGAAAGAAAAGATGAGAAAGAAAGGTAATACATCCATTGATCCATCTATGAGGATGATATGTATACCGTTCAAAATAGAAATAAAACCTTGCATTTTAAACTGACTTCATGCTTAAGTTTAATCCTTGGTTTTCTGGGTATCACATCATAGTCTTTTTTTTTTTTTACCAGGATTAAGAAATGTGGGGGGTTTGTAGCTTGGAATAGCTTGGGACAGCCTCACGTGAATGGCAGACTTGCAATGACAAGGAGTCTCGGAGATTTGGATCTTAAAACCAGTGGTGTGATAGCAGAACCTGAAACAAAGAGGATTAAGGTAAGAAAAGACTTGCAAACACTTGCTACACAGGCAAGGAATGAACACAGGATTGTTTCCAGCCCGCTGCAGGCTTTCTTGGAAGCCTTAATTGAAGCCTGTATGACTTCTAAAAAAGAAGTGATTAATGAAAGGAAAGATAAACTTTTCAGATAAAGTAAGATACTACTTTCCTGGCCTTATGTATGATGAAGTGTTGGCTTTGTTTCATCCTGCTATGGAATTTGGCTGGAAGCCTGGTTTTACCTCCCTTCCTCACCTGCACCTCATCCTTCGGCATCACCATCATTTGGAAGCTATCCTGACTTCCCTTTTCTACCAAACCAGAGAATCACCCCACCTCTCTTTCAGGGACATCTTCTGCTTGCTGCTAATCATTGTCCCCCTTATACTACACTTCCCCCAGCATACACCTAGTGGTGAACTGATACTTTACCTATACAATTCCCAGCCTGCTCTAGTACCTCGCACACTGTATATGGGGGTAGGCTCCCAATAATGGCAGCAAATGACTATCAATTTATGGAACAGTTTTATGTCTTATAGATATCCCACTTATGTTCATTTCATCTAACAAATACTTATATAGCAGTTTACAATGTGTTGGACTCTGTTCAAAATAGCCACTCCTACCCCATTTAATAGAGAAAACAAATCTGGAGCATATACAGTTCAACTTACTTATGTTTTCCCAGCTGAAAAATAGAGGTGGGCTTCACACCCAGGAGGTCTGGCTTCAGAGACTCTTAGCCATTATATTAGGCTGCCTCTCAGCATTTAGCTATCTGGCTTCTTCCTCCATGGTGTTACTAAATAAATGTTAGGTTTGTCCTCCATGATTGATGCTAAATGTTGCTGTATTTGCCCTAAATGCAGGCCTGTTTTCACTCTGTTTGTCTGTAAGTTCTGAAACACAGATGACTACTCTGTAAACAGATAAAAATCACTGAATTATGAAGATTATTCTAAGGCCCAGTCTAGTTTGTAATTCTATACATTTGGTTCTGATTGCAGCTACATCATGCTGATGACAGCTTCCTGGTCCTCACTACAGATGGAATTAACTTCATGGTGAACAGTCAAGAGATTTGTGACTTTGTAAATCAGTGCCATGATCCCAATGAAGCAGCCCATGCAGTGACTGAACAGGTAACAGCAGAGCTTCTGCTAGAAAAATCCCGAAGTGGGGAGGAGAGGACAAAGCCAGGTGCAGGTCCTGGTGCAGCCAGGAGGGGCCGCCACTGTCTGGAGCGTTCTTTGAAATCATGTGTTTTAGCTTTCAGTATTACAGTAAAGTTTACACTTGACCCCATGGTATTAACAATTAAAAAAATTTTTTGGCCGGTCTCCCAAGTAGTTAAGTAAAATTAATCTGTCAAAAAAACGAGCTATGTTTATTTTTGGCTTTGTACCTATCTGTTAGTAACATCAATAGTAAATTATAACAATAGCAAGTACTATATGTCAGACACTTTTCTGTTTATGTGTATTTAACTCATGTAATCATCACAGTAACCTTCTGAGGTTACTAACTCACTCTTAGGTTAGAACTAACTCTTCTTTACAGAGGAGGAGAGCAGAGACACTGTCACATTCCAGAACTGGGCTTCAAACCCAGATAACTGAGCTCTCAGTCCAACCACTAGATCATTTTAAACTAGACTGCTCCATGTAAATATCCAATATGAAAACACTATGGTTAAAAACATACACTATGGCATAATCAACTTCTTGTTTTTAAAAATGGGTGCATGAAAACAAATACAAAAAGGTATATGGATGAGTTGTATGCCAGTGTGCCAATTAGAGCTAAAATTTGGAAGCTAGATAATATTCAGTGTAAAAAAATGTAAAATTTCTATGTTTTAATGTTCTGTTTGGATAGATAGCTCTTCTAAGTTCTAGCCATCACTAATCATCAGAGGCACATTTTAACTTATACATACAGCTATTTTTGCATTCCCAATTTTTACATTTGCAATCGGGGAGCCAAATTTGGCCCAAACTTTTAAGTGCTAACATTTGGAATTAAGACGTAAGATCTTACTTTAAAAGCATTATTTACTTGGAAACAGATGGATAACCATGAGTTATTCACTTGGTAACTATATATGCTCAAATTAAGAAACAGCCCAATTCTTGTGTATGGCCACTTCTTTCTTAATTTCAACCACTTGTCTTAGATATGTATTTTCTAACTTACCAGGGCATACTATCCCTCATCTGAGTACTATTACTCATTTAATACTTATCATAATCAACTAATTTAGTTTACATTCACTTTTCCATGTTTTAGAGAGAGCTGTATAATAAACATTCTGTATATCTGTGCTTATCTATTGCCTTCAGATATTACTTTCTTAGGTTAAATTCATCAAAGCAAAATTGTTAAGTAAAAGAATATACAGCATTCTGAAGCTTTTAATAAGCTTGCCAAATTGCCCTCCAGAAATACTATGCATGTTATACTTTTCACTAGCATGTTTTATAGTTTGTATTTCTCCAGATTTTTATCATAGGTAATGTCTTGCCAATTGATAGGTGGAAAAATCAAATTTTAGTGTTTTAAATTTGCACCTTTTTTCTTTGTTAGTAAAGCAAGCCATTTGTACAGGTTTACTAGCCATTTGTATTTCTTGTCTGTGTATAGCTTTTTTCCCCATGATCTTATAGGCATGTTTGTGTTCATGGTTATTGTAAGAACTTCCTATATATTAAGTTTATTAGTACTTTGTCTAATATTGCAAATATATATTTTTTGATCTTCTTATTTGTTTGTAAAACTTAAAAAAATTTTAGAAGATTTTTTTTTAAAATTTTTATTATTATTATTATTTTTTTCCAGTGGGTTTTGTCATACATTGATATGAATCAGCCATGGATTTACATGTATTCCCAATCCCGATCCCCCCTCCCACCTCCCTCTCCACCCGATTCCTCTGGGTCTTCCCAGTGCACCAGGCCCGAGCACTTGTCTCATGCATCCCACCTGGGCTGGTGATCTGTTTCACCATAGATAGTATACATGCTGTTCTTTTGAAATATCCCACCCTCACCTTCTCCCACAGAGTCCAAAAGTCTGTTCTGTATTTCTGTGTCTCTTTTTCTGTTTTGCATATAGGGTTATCGTTACCATCTTTCTAAATTCCATATATATGTGTTAGTATGCTGTAATGTTCTTTATCTTTCTGGCTTACTTCACTCTGTATAATGGGCTCCAGCTTCATCCATCTCATTAGGACTGGTTCAAATGAATTCTTTTTAATGGCTGAGTAATATTCCATGGTGAAATATAGATCAATGGAACAGAATAGAAAGCCCAGAGATAAATCCACGAACCTATGGACACCTTATCTTTGACAAAGGAGGCAAGATATACAATGGAAAAAAGACAACCTCTTTAACAAGTGGTGCTGGGAAAACTGGTCAACCACTTGTAAAAGAATGAAACTAGAACACTTTCTAACACCATACACAAAAATAAACTCAAAATGGATTAAAGATCTAAATGTAAGACCAGAAACTATAAAACTCCTAGAGGAGAACATAGGCAAAACACTCTCCGACATAAATCACAGCAAGATCCTCTATGACCCACCTCCCAGAATATTGGAAATAAAAGCAAAACTAAACAAATGGGACCTAATGAAACTTAAAAGCTTTTGCACTACAAAGGAAACTATAAGTAAGGTGAAAAGACAGCCCTCAGATTGGGAGAAAATAATAGCAAATGAAGAAACAGACAAAGGATTAATCTCAAAAATATACAAGCAACTCCTGCAGCTCAATTCCAGAAAAATAAATGACCCAATCAAAAAATGGGCCAAAGAACTAAACAGACATTTCTCCAAAGAAGACATACAGATGGCTAACAAACACATGAAAAGATGCTCAACATCACTCATTATTAGAGAAATGCAAATCAAAACCACAATGAGGTACCATTACACGCCAGTCAGGATGGCTGCTATCCAAAAGTCTACAAGCAATAAATGCTGGAGAGGGTGTGGAGAAAAGGGAACCCTCTTACACTGTTGGTGGGAATGCAAACTAGTACAGCCGCTATGGAAAACAGTGTGGAGATTTCTTAAAAAACTGGACATAGAACTGCCATATGACCCAGCAATCCCACTTCTGGGCATACACACTGAGGAAACCAGATCTGAAAGAGACACTTGCACCCCAATGTTCATCGCAGCACTGTTTATAATAGCCAGGACATGGAAGCAACCTAGATGCCCATCAGCAGATGAATGGATAAGGAAGCTGTGGTACATATACACCATGGAATATTACTCAGCCATTAGAAGATTTTTATATCACATATTTTTATCAATCCTTTCCTTCTAGTTTTGACCTCAACCTGTGAGGTCTTTGGAAGTACATTTGCTGTTAAATATAATCCCAAGAACTCTTATTTTTTTTTTTAAATTTTTTCTCTTTTTTGTTTTTTAAATTATAAAAGTGTGATAACACATTTACAGAAGACTTGGAAAATTCAGAACAAAGTTACATATATATATATTGCAATTATTTTCTCAATTAGATAAGTTAAGATTTTTAGTTGAAGTTTCAATATCAAAGTCTCAAAAAGTAATAGAATAAATAGACAGAAAAGTAGAAGGATATAACAGACCTGAAAAGCACCATGAACCAATTCAACATAATTAAGATTAATATAATTTTTACACAACAGCAACAAATTCTATTCAAGTTCCCATAGACTATAAACCAGGAGACACTGGAAATATCCAGAAATGTAAAAACAAGGTGCACAAATTTCATGGTCTAAAGGTATTAAAATTATACAGAGTCTGTTCTCTTATCACTGTGGAATTATACTGACTGTATCATTTGCTGTTTGCATTTGTTCCTAAAATTGACTTATAATTCTACTGTAGGAAGTATGAAGTAAAGTTGCTCAGTCACGTCTGACTCTTTGCAACCCCATGGACTGTAACCTACCAGACTTCTCCATCCATGGGATATTCCAGGCAAGAATACTGGAGTGGGTTGCCATTTCCTTCTCCAGTAGGAAGTATAAGTGAAAGTGAAGTCGCTCAGTCGCGTCTGACTCTTTGCGACCCTGTGGACTGTAGCCTGCCAGGCTCCTCTGTCCATGGGATTCTCCAGGCAAGAATACTGGAGTGGGTTGCCATTTCCTTCTCCAGGGGAATCTTCCTGACCCAGGGATCGAACCCGGGTCTCCCGCATTGCAGGCAGATGCTTTAACCTCTGAGCCACCAGGGAAGCCCAGTAGGAAGTATAGTTTCTGCCAATTTTCCATTTTGTATGGACCATAATAAACTATCTTATAGTTTTATATCTTTGTATACTTCCATTTCTTTTTAATTTTTTAAAGTTTGTTTATTTGTGGCTATGTTGGGTCTTCACTGCTGCACACAGGCTTTCTCTAGTTGCGGTGAGCAGGGCCTATTCTTCATTGCAGTGCATGGGTTTCTCATTGGGGTGGCTTCTCTTGTTGCAGAGCACAGACTCTAGGTGTGCAGGTTTCAGTAGTTGCAGCACATAGGCTCAATAGTTGTGGCTCATGGACTCTAGAACGTGGGCTTAGTAGTTGTGGCAGATGGACTTAGTTGCTCCGTGTTACATGGAATCTTCCTGGACCAGGAATTGAACTCTGGTCCCATGCATTGGCAGGTGGATTCTTATTCACTGTATCACCAGGGAAGTCATCCATTTCTTAGGTTATAATTTCTTTAAGCTAAATTCCTAGAAGCAGAATTGCTAGGTAAGAGCTAACACTCTCTGAATCCTTAACCTTTCATTCAGTTCAGTTCAGTTCAGTCACTCAGTTGTGTCCGACTCTTTGCAACCCCATGGACTGCAGCATGCCAAGCTTCCCTGTCCATCACCAACTCCCAGAGCTTGCTCAGACTCATGTCCACCGAATTGGTGATGCCATCCAACCATCTCATCTGTGTGTAACCATGCATTAGTCCCTATGCTAAATGCTTTATGTGTATTTTCTTCTTCAGGAGCTACATATCTCATACCTTATTAGTTCACTGGTACAATTTGCCAAAACTGCTACACTGGTATATACTTTGGGTCATTAGTTATCCTATCACAATCTAAAAAACTGTGGGCATTGATCTGGGGAAAGAATCACAAATTACTGTGAAATAACTTGTAACTGTGTGTTAAACCAGTTTGGCCTTCCAGGGAAAGGCTGATTTCTTTTTGTACAGATCCTGATTTCCATTTCATTTCTTCCTTCCTGCCATACCTTGCAGGCAATACAATATGGTACTGAAGATAACACTACTGCAGTAGTAGTGCCTTTTGGTGCCTGGGGAAAATACAAGAACTCTGAAATCACCTTCTCATTCAGCAGAAGCTTTGCCTCCAGTGGACGATGGGCCTGATTGCTTGCTGGGACTTGGAGTTTCTGTGCAACAGTTTTTCACTGAGTGTATCAAGAAACTGATTAGATTTAAAAAGTCGACTGTAAGTGGCGACCCTAGAAATCACTAGACCAGTACATAAATCAACATAAACTTAGTAACCGTCTACATAGTGGTTTTTCATAAGTACCTGTGATATTTATGTTCTGCTAACTGTATATACTCAACATAAATATGTGGAATTCAGATACTGTGAGTGAGCCTCTGCGTTGAGTGAGCAAATGAAACATGGTTTTGGTATGCTTGCTGAGTGTTAAATTTCTAATTTTTAAAACTTTTAGGCAGCTGTGAGCTTCTTTTGATCATTTCTAATCTTGATTCATTTGACCAGGTTCTTGCCTTCAAGTTCTTCAAAACTAGTCAATATTTTGACGGCTACTCAATGTGTTATCTGCAAGTGTTTACTATATTTTATATTCTGCATCACTTACTGGTGAACTTAACAATACAAAAGACATTAATTCGGCTAACATGACACTGTTAAACTGTATACATATGTACCACAGTGCACTTACATATTTCAGCTGTGCCACCAGCTCTCTCCTATGTGTGCTGTTCTAAGTTGCTTTAGTCATGTCTGACTATTTGTTCCCCTGTGGACTGTAGCCCTCCAGTCTCCTCTGTCCATGGGATTCTCCAGGCAAAAATGCCTGAATACATTGCTATGCCCTCCTCCAGGGGATCTTCCTGACCCAGGGGTCGAACCTGCGGCTCCCGCATTGCAGGCAGATTCTTTACCTCTGAGACACCAGGGAAACCCCAGGTCTCTCTTGCCCCCACTCAATTCATTCCTGTTTTTCTGTTGCTAATATATAGCTGTGACTATTCATTCATATCAGAAAAGAATGTCCAATATAAGAGTTCTTTGGTCAAAGCTATACAAAGTACATCTGATAGTATCAGGTATTTTGTATGAAGTTTCTATTTGTTATCTCTAATCCCAAATTTTGTGTTTTGTAATAGTCTGTTTATATCACTTTTTGTATACAGTAAGCAAGTCGGATAATTTGTCCTTAAAGATAATCCCACATTGACTGATAATTGCTACAGACATAGCTTGAAGTTTATGTCTTCTTTTTCTAAGACTCATAAAGAATAAAATCTTAAAGCATTATCTATTTCAGCTTGCTATGTAATTTAGGGGTATAAAACTATATTTCCTTATATACGTGTATAAGTTTACTGTTAAAATGTGAATCCCTGAATATGTGTATGGAATTATATCAGCAGTTTATTTCTGCAGACAGTGTAAATTTGTTATGTGTAGGTGTATGTATATCTGTATATTTTGGACTAATGGAAAATGAAAGGGAACAATCTTTCATAGCTCCTTCACCAGTTAGCTGTATATTATTGATACATTTATCTCTAAGGACTCTTGACAAACTGAGGGAAGTTTTATAGTGGAGAACCAACAGTTACTGGCAGATAGGTTAAAATTATTGTAGGAGATATTTTGTAGTAGGTAACCTATGTGGAAAAAGCTAGGAACAGAACCAGCATGTTGAAGCTACATTGTTATAATGGTAATTTGCATATAAAATAATAGGGTGTGAGAAGAATGCTTAAATGTTAAGAAAGATGTGGATCTTTGTTGAAGAAACAAAGGTAACACCAAAACTTTAAAACTGATATGATTTAAACTCTTAGCTTTCTGGTTGATGTTTTTTTCTTCTTTAAGTTTTACTCAAGGCTTATTAGAAGGAAGAGGGCACAATATATTCACATCTTCTCACCTTTTTGGGAATGGAAGAAAATAAATCTTGAGCTTTCCTGTCTGTATTAGTTAGGAATTTTCCTTTGGAAAAAAGTGGTATGGGAATATTTCAAGTTTTTTTTTTTTTTCTTTCAAGGAAGTTTGGTAAAAGAAAGGAAAATATTACAGGAAAGAATATGGTCTTCTATTTATTGCCTGGAAAATGAGGAACCAAAGTGGTCTAAGAAGGCTGGAAAACTTTCTCGCTTTTTCTGTGTAGGGTCCTGTGACAGAAACATGGAGGCTACATTTAGGAGTATGAAGGGTTTCCAAACTAGGAAGCTAACAGAAACTCTGAAGCACAAGATGACCTCCTAAAAATGTAGGTTTTATTTTTGTTTTGAATTCTTCACTTTGCTATTCCTCTCTGTTGTTTTAAAAAAACAGGGGTGGGAGTGATGTCAAGTTCAGAGGTTTAAGAGTCACTGATCCCATTGGGTGGATTGCCAACTGTGACAAAGAATTTGTAGACTACATAGGCCTTGGTCTGGGATAGAGTTTGCTCTGATCCACCTGAAAGTTTTTAAAACCTGAAACTAGTCAGCTTTGACTACAGCATAAAAACACACTGATGTTTGTTTTTTAAGCCACAATGTTGAAGTATAACTTTTAGATTATTATAACCCATAAAAGATAAGCATACATGTATTAGGCTTCTAAGTCTATTACTGAAAATTATGCAAATAATGGAACAAAAGGACTGTTCTAAATAGTTTTTTTAGTTATAACTGTGAATTTGCCATGTGGCTATTACCATGTGGGTATTGGTATGGTGTAAATTATATTAATGTAATTAAACTTAAATCAATCATATTTATGTTTGCCTTTCATTTATATGTAGTATATAAATCATCTTTCTAAAATGTGTTGCCAAACTATTTGCCATCATTGATTTGGCAAAATATTCTGAAAATCATTGTGATTTTTTACAAGTATAAATTAAGTACCTTATATATTCAAGTGTAAATGGAATCCTGCTTTCTATCAACCATTTGCTACAGACCCTTGTGTTAAGTGCTTCAAAGTTTTATGCATTTTTTCCAGAGAAAAAAAGAGTTTTGGTGGAATCAGTTTTGAATTTCTATACTCTATGATGGGAACATTTCTCAAGTTCCATTTAAAAAATTACTTACTTTGAAGAATTGTTAGCATGTAATTTAAATAGAAATTATTTTTTCAAAGTTGAATTTTATTTTTTTAATGAATCTTGGCAGAGAATGAGTAGGCCTATGTTAACTTTTCAGTATCTAAAACAGGACACTTAGTTTCCTTTCAAAGAATGGACAGGATTAAATTTCATGATAATATGACAGACAATAAGAAAATGCTCCAAGGTGGGGTGGGGGAAGGGATAGTTAAAGTTTAGTATTGAACACTTAAACACAAATACTCACTTGTATTTTCCTTTAGCACTTCAGTTTTTCATATACCTGCATCTGTGGAAAGTGACATAAAATCTTGGTTGGGTTACATTTTACTGTATTTATTAGATTTACTTCTCTGGATGAGTTCAACAAATAAAAAGTCATGTCTTTAGAGGCCAAACTGTGATGGTCTGCCTGTTGCTTTTGGCATCTGGAATGAGACCGCCTGACTCTCTGGCAGCTCCCCTTGGTTGTTAGATTGTTGAAACAATCCATTGATGGTCCTATTGAGCGTTCCAGGCTGTGAAATCATGTTGTTCCATCTCCAAGAATGACTCATCCTTCACTGGATTCCTGTACAGAGCTGTGTCCCAAATTAAGTTCTGCCAAAGTGCTCTTGTGTACATTGGTTTTATAATTTACTAAAGTACTATTTGGGTGTATAGCACTTCTGTAGTATGTTGATGTAATCGCTGCTTTGACCATTGTTTTGAAAGTATGAATTAGAGTGACTGTAAGCATACTAAAATCATATCACAGTGTTTAAAACATTTAAATAAAGTACATGCATTAAGCACTTTTAAAATCCAACTGTGTTTGTTTGTCATCCACATGCTCCAATATTTATTATGTGGCCCTATGAACACTGATATAAAGGAGTCAATGAATGATTGGAAATTTTTTAGCAGCCAAATTCTGCCTGTTTGCAAAACTAACATGAGAATCTTTGAAAATATTATATACACTTATATATTCAAATCTTTTTGATTTGATTTAAAATAAGATTTGTCTCTTGCATGTCCCTCATCTAAAATATTTCTTGGTACATCAGAAGAAAATGGTTATTATTTCTACAGTATTTTGCCTGTGATATTTCACAGCAGCATCTCCATGTATTGAAAATGAGAAACAAATGTTCAAAGGAAATTCCACAAATAAGCAAGTTTTAATGTCCTCATTTTTTGATTGAATAAAATGTCATGGTTGCAGTCTTTTGGCACAAGGATCTCTTCTAGAGTATCCTCTGAAGGTAACTTGGTAAACCCCATGGTAGCAGAGATGAATTTTGTTTTGTTGAAACTCCTGACCAAGAATGTTTTATGCTTTTAGCAATGAGTATAAAATGTTTGTTGAAATCATTAATGTTTATTGAGTAAGTGAATTCACTTCATTAATTAATGCATTGAATTACACTTTCATTAATTTTATGTTAGTGGGGAAATGGGCATTAGCTATTTTAAATATTAAGCCATACATAGTATTTAATGGTGAAGGAATAGTATTTAACGTCTTTCCATGTTTCCTTAGCCTGTGTCAGTTTTGCCTTGTAAAGGATGTTAGTATAAGTATGGTACAGAATTTCGTTCTGAACAAAACCTAAGGAGCAGTGCTGCATGGATGACTATAACCTTACTTCTTTAAAAGGCTGAGAAAGGGAAATGGTTATTAAGGATCTCTGTGCTATTTTCTTTTGCATATATTCTTTTTTTTATTTTCATTTTTTGCTGCAATGTGGTACATGCAGGATCTTAGTTCCCTGACCAGAGATCAAACCTGTACCCCTGCAGTGAAAGTGAAGAATCTTAACCTCTGGACTGCCAAGGAAATCCTTCTATTATCTCATTTAATCTTTTTTTGGGGGGGTGGAATGGGGAGAATATTTGTGAATAGTACAGTGTAGGTGTTAACAATATGGTCCCTAGAGTGAGAAAGACTTGGTTTTGATCATTTAATCTTAATATTCAATCTAACTATTCAAGGAAGCCTTTCTAATTATCATTTTTATAGATGAGGAAATGGAGCCCTTAGCTAATAACAATAAGGTCTAATCCAGACACTTTTGACTTTAGAGTCTTTCTTCTATCTTACCATACCTCCCTAATAACAAAAGCAAAACTAATTCACTGCTATCAAACGTATTAACATTCACCTGCATAAGGCTTTCTGGTGGACGTGAAAAAGTCATCAGGACATGATCCAGAAACTGAAGTGGATGAATGAACATAATAGAGACAGTAACTGAGCATTTGTCATCTAAGACTAGGGTAGAGAACTAAATCATGTCCATGCCAAAGGAGTATAACTGGTGAGCAAATGAGTGACTGCACCGAATAATGCTTTAAACTGCAGGGTTTAGATGATCAGTTCAGTTCAGTTGCTCAGTTGTGTCCGACTCTTTGTGACCCCATGAAACGCAGCACACCAGGCCTCCCTGTCCATCACCAATTCCCAGAGTTTACTCAAACTCATGCCCGTCGAGTCGGTGATGCCATCCAGCCATCTCAGCCTCTGTCGTCCCCTTCTCCTCCTGCCCCCAATCCCTCCCAGCATCAGGGTCTTTTCCAATGAGTCAACTCTTCGAATGAGGTGGCCAAAGTATTGGAGTTTCAGCTTCAGCATCAGTCCTTCCAATGAACACCCAGGACTGATCTCCTTTAGGATGGACTGGTTGGATCTCCTTGCAGTCCAAGGGACTCTCAAGAGTCTTCTCCAACACCACAGTTCAAAAGCATCAATTCTTCGGCTCTCAGCTTTCTTCACAGTCCAACTCTCACATCCATACATGACCACTGGCAAAACCATAGCCTTGACCAGACGGACCTTTGTTGGCAAAGTAATGCCTCTGCTTTTTAATATGCTAGCTAGGTTGGTCATAACTTTCCTTCCAAGGAGTAAGCGTCTTTTAATTTCATGGCTGCATTCACCATCTGCAGTGATTTTGGAGCCCCCCAAAATAAAGTCTGACACTGTTTCTACTGTCTCCCCATCTATTTCCCAAGAGATGATCACTTATGGAAGTCCAATAAGTCGATCTACCAGAACTTGGTCAGGAGACCAGGAAGTGAGGAAAGTGAGTTATACTGTTTGGGGCAGTGTGAGGAAAGCCGGAGAGACTCCATCTTGAAGCCTGTCATCCATCTTAAAGACAGGATGTGAACTGGGCCTGAACCCTGCTCAAGAGTGAGGAAACACTTGCTAATGAAAACCAGGTCTCCTGGAGACTTCCCTCCCTACAGATGGCAAAGGGAGATTGTAGTTGTGGTCAGGCTGCTCCTGTTAGATTAATCATGGAGACATCCCCCCTTGATGTATAATCATTGTTCCCCCTCCTTTAACCTTAACTGTTTGTTCTCCTAGCACCTACTTGTAAAACTCAATCATATACAACAAAGAGATTGTTAACATGTAACCAGTCACGTGTGTGTGTAAAACTGGGCCTCTCAGAAACATCAGGTCCTTGTTGGGAACTGATTCCCCTTTACTTACTGGCATAATAAACTGTACTCCAGTCTTGAGTATTCCGAGGTGTGTTTTGCAACTCCGGATTCCACAACATTTCCAGAAGAAGATCAGTGTTCACCTAGACAGGTGAAGCAAAAATGTTCGGAGCCAAAAGAGATCTAACCAGTGAAGTCACTGAACCTTGTTCACAAGGGTAGATTCTTTCAAGAACCAGGTGACTTATGTCATAGGAGGCGAGCGACCAAAGGCAGGACTGGTTACATATTTCGTGACAAATGAAAATGCTAGGCCCTTATTCAAGACAAGTGCAAAGCCCTAAAACGAGTATAGTGTTTATAGTCTTGGTCGCTCAGTCGTTTCCGACTCTGTGCAACCCCATGGGCTGTAGCCTTCCAGGCTCCTCTCTCCAAGGCATTCTCCAAGCAAGAATACTGGAGTGGGTTGCCACGCCCTCCGCCAGGGACTCTTCCCCACCCAGGGGCTGAACCTAGGTCTCTCGCATTGTAGGCGATTCTTTACCATCTAAGTCACCAGCTGGGTCCTGTGCAGCCGTACAGGTCGTGCCCCCGTATCTGGAGGGGAAATGCTCTCAAAGCAAACGCGGCAAGTTAATGCAGAGCACGGGGAAAAGTAGGGCGCCCATTCACTGCACCCCTAAGGCCTTCCAGCACTGAACAAGCAGCACTGTGGTGCTTGGTCCCAGGTGGTGACTAGGGCTGCTGCCTCGGATTCCCCAAACAGGTACACTCGGAGCAGCTCGCATCCTGGCTTCACAGGCTGAGACGAGAAGAGCGGTGTGGGGCGCTCCCCTCACTCAGAAAGGGGGCGGAGGCTGCGCCCAGACTCTGTAACCCCCGCCCGCGCCCCTCCACCCTCGCGCCCCGAGCGTTGTATCCCCCGCCCCGCGCCCCCGCTCCACTGGTCTGGCGGCTGCGCCTCGGGAGGGCCTGGCAGAGACCCGGACCCGCGCCAGAAAACGGTCCGAACAGCTAGCTGCCCTTCCCATCCTCCTTTCCCGCTTTCTTTCTTCTCGGGTTCCATCCATCCGAAGTCCTTTTCTTCTCTCCTCTCCCCGCCCCGCGGTGGCTGCGCCGGACTGACAAACGACGTGGCTAAATACCAAAGCTGAGAGAATCGCGCGCGGAGGAGCTCGCTGGTCCCGCCTCCTTGCCGGCCTCCTTTGCTCTGAGCGCCCCCGGTGGGCTTGGCGGGACTGGCCTCTACACCCCGACGTCCTCCAGCGACTGCCCGGGGCCCGACTGTTTGGAAAGAGGATGAGACTGTTGGCGGCGGAGAGGCGCTCTTCTGCCCGGGAAGAGAGCTGGAGAGGAGAGCGGGATGAGAGCTATCCCCCTGGCAGTGTCCCCGCAACCAGGGAGATGGTGTAGTTCCTCGGTCCTGGAGGTATGTTCTGGACAGCACAACACAGCAACTGCTATGTATTAACTCTTTGCAGATAATACTGAAGAGATGGAGGGACTTGGCTGAGGTTTAAAACCTCAGACAAATCCTCATCCCCAGGAACTGCCCTGTTCCTAGCTCTTGCTGAAACGGTGGGCCCGAGTGGCTATGTGTGTCCCAACTGACACATTTTTGCTGTTTGGATGGCAGGATCCTGAAGGGAGCCATTCCTTAGCTAGTCAGCGACCGAAGTCTATACTAAAGGAAGGATCAGCTCTCTAGCTGTATAATGGGAGGAGCTGGTTTTGAGAGATTGTGTCAGCTGGCATGGCCATTTCTAGATAGTACACACACTTTTGACTTTGGAGAGAGGAGATACTTCCCCAGAGAGCGACAGACGAATGGAGGGAACAGCTGCCTCCACCGTGTGTGTGTGTGTGTGTGTGTGTGTGTGTGTGTGTGTGTGTGTGTGTGTGTCCTCAGTTGCCTCTGACTCTTTATCACCCCGTGGATTGTCAGGCTTCTCTGTCCATGGAATTTTCCAGGCAAGAATACTGGATTGGGTTGCCATTTCCTTCTCCAGGGGATCCCTTCCAACCTAGGGATAGAACCCTCATCTCCTGCAGCTCCTGCATTGGCAGGTGGATTCTTTACCACTGCACCACCTGGAAAGCCTGCATCCACCCTAGTAGAGTCTCAGTTCCAACCCATGGCTAGTTTGATAGGACTTCTGTACAGGCCTAAACTCCTGCAGATAACAAAATACAAAAAGTTACTGCCTGAGGGTGCAGCTAGAGGTTAAAACACAGCCTTATTATTGCAAGTTTTTCCACAACAGAAGTCAGGTAAGGTTAATAAGTACTTATATATCAAAAATTATGTGGAAAAACTTTTCAGAAGGAACTGAAAATGCTGCAGTTGTTCATTGAAAGCCAGGAGGAATAGAATAATCAGAAAATGTGTCAGGCTCCCTCTGTCCATCCTCCACATGCTGATCACCACACACTCCTGTTTGCATCCTTTCAATCTCACCTCCCAGATAATTTAAAACACTTTAGCACTGCATTAAAAAAAAAAAAAAAAAAAAAAGCCCTTTCTTCCTGGTCTATTCCCTGCTACCACTCCCTTGTCATTTTTTCTAACTTTTCTTCTTAAACTTTATCCCAGCCTGTGCACATTTTTCTCTCTCCCTGTAACACAACCCCACTTCTTTCCCAGGTAAACGTCAAGCTCAGATGTCATTTCCCATGGGATGTTTTATTCTGCCATTGCTTCAGTCTAAATGTCCCTTCCATTTAGTCCTATGCCATCGAATACTTACTTCTGTTTTATTACCTATTACCCTATATCAGAACTCTTTGTTTCCCTCCCTTTCTTCACCATTAGGCTGAATTCTTTGAGGGTAGGGGCTAGGTCTCTTTCCTAAATAATCCTCACAGCACAGTAGGCGTTTGGTAAGGTGTGGAATGCATGAATGACATACTTAAAATGGAGAAGTTATCTCATTCCTGAACCTTAGCGCTTGAGTATACACCCTTCCAAAATGATGAATCATGGAAAGAATAAAATGCACTGCGTTACTAAGAGAAATGAAGCCTTCAAATTTCTAAAATTACAACCAAAGTGGGCAGGTGGGCCCAGCACCATTGTATGAAGATCTTATTCAGTCAGTTCTAGCAAGCTAGGATGGCACAGCTGAGAAAGTATGACAGTGGTACTTGAAGTAAGAAATAAGGATAATGTAAGAATGTCCAAGTCTATGAGTTTTTGTGGGTCCTGCCAAGAATGTCTTTACACTGTGATATTTCCCTGATGCTAAACTTAGGAACTAAAGAGCCCCTTGATGAGGGTGAAAGAGGAGAGTGAAAAAGCTGGCTTAAAATTCAACACTTAGAAAACTAAGATCAAAAGCTAGCAAACAAACAAAGATCATAGAATCCGGTTCCATCACTTCATGGCAGATCCATGGGGAAAAAGTGGAAACAGTGACAGATTTTATTTTCTTGGGCTCCAAAATCACTGCGGACGATGACTCCAGTCACGAAATTAAAAGACACTTGCTCCTTGGAAGTAAAGCTATGGCAAATCTAGACAGCATATTCAAAAGCAGAGACATCACTTTGATGAGGGTAAGAGGAGAAGGGAGTGGCAGAGGATAAGATGGCTGGATGGCATCACTGACTCAATGGACATGAGTTTGAGCAAACTTCAGGAGATAATGAAGGACAGGGAAGCCTGGAGTGCTGCAGTTAATGGGTCACAGAATCAGACGTGACTTAGTGACTGAACAACAACAAAACGTAATGAGAAGCTTGTCTACTGCCAAAGTCTAAACCCAAGTTCATTGAAGAGAATCCCTGCCTCAAGGTTTCAATTTGGAAAGTCAGAGAATAGTGGAATCGGGTTTTCTAATAGTAAAATCTCTTATTTTCAAGGTCAGTTTATTAAGTGTTAATCCAGAAATTGTTCCAAGCTGTACCCCATGGGGCTTCCCCAGTTGCTCAGCAGGTAAAGAATCCTCCTGCAATGCAGGAGACACAAGAGAGGGGGGTTCGGTCCCTGGGTTGGGAAGATCCCCTGGAGGAGGGCATGGCAACCCACTCCAGTATTCTTGCCTGGAGAATCCCATGGACAGAGGATCCTGGCGGGCTACAGTCCATATGGTCACAAAAGAGTCAGACACGACTGAAGTGACTGAACATATACCCCATAGGTCACTGTGCGGTTTTTGAGGACAGGGCCTAGGTGGTTTTACTCAGTCATGCACACACACAGCACCTGTCACAATCCTGCCACAGTGGGCACTCAGCTTGCTGAATGAAGGGAGAAATGAATAAATGTGCTCTACCAGAGGGGTGTAGGTGAAAGGGGAGGGCACTGTCATTTCTCCAAAGATGGAAAGCTTTAGAATCTGGGGGGAAAGTAAATATTTACTTTGAAAATAAACTTATCAAAGTAAAGGCAAAAAACTCTTTTAGATGTCACAAAGGTATATGTTAAGTTGCTAAATCAGCTGTTACTATTTCAGAGGATGATGGAAACTTATCTTCTGAAATGTTGGCTTGTCTGTGTAAGAGGGGTCAAAGCAAAATGGTCCAGTCTGGAGTTGCCTGAATCCTGGCCTCCTTACCTGGAAAACTGAGCAAGTTATTTGGCCCAGTTATTTAACAGACGAGTTTTGTCATTTGTAAAATGGGGATGATTATACCACTTGGGTTGTTGAGAGACATTGAGTTTTGTCATTTGTAAAATGGGGATGATTATACCACTTGGGTTGTTGAGAGACATTAAATAGTTAATACACAACCTACGAAGTAATTTGTATCCCATTTTCTGCCACTATTTCCTATTTCTCTAGGTGTCATTTTGCCTTTCACTGTGGCAGGAAACATCTCTGTTTTTTCTCCATCCGCTTCTGTGCTTTTCTCCCTGTCACTACCTTTCTGCTTTTTTTTCTTTTTTTACTATCTCTCTCCCTAACCAAATTCTTCTTTTTTTTTTTTCCTTTGGCCATATGAGGAATGTTAGTTCCCTTACCAAGGATGCATTCCTCTCCCTATGCAGTGGAAGCACGGGGTCTTAACCACCAAATGGCCAGGAAAGTGCTCATTTCTTCTTAACATTCTCATAGTTTTTATCACTCACTTAAAAAATGACTGATGGCCATGAACTTCAGTAAGCCCATAGAATAAGAAAGTTAATAATGACTATTAAAACACTATTTTCTTTTCCCCAAACTAATTTCTCATCTCTGCTGTGTTTATGCATACTTTTTTTATATTTGAAAATCAGTGAATATGTTCATGCTAATTTAGCTCTGATTTTCTTCACTTAATATAATTTTATACTGAAAGGGTCAGGATATGGCCTTCCCCAATATGGCCCTTTGGCATGAGGATTAGTTTGAGCTGAATGCAATTCAGAATCAGCAGATGCAGAAAGAAGCCTTCTCAGCATTTCCCTTATCTGATTAAAAAGCAGAAACTTCTGAGAAATGAGGCTGTCATAAATTCCCTCTTCAGGATGGGCTTATTCCTAGGAGAGAGATAAAAGTAAATATACTGTAAGTCTCTCTGGGAGTTTCATGGCCATGAAGACAGAAAAGACCACTTGCATTTTCACAAACAAATATTATATCAAACTTTATCTCCAGTTTATTCTCCTAAAAATCCATTTGTCTTTTCTACAGAAACTTACTTGTTCTTTCCATAGAAGATTTTTCTGCATTTCCCTCCTTCTCCTACTAAGTTAGGTACATAAGCTTCTATCCTTAACCAGTTAGCTACTAGCTACTTCCCTATGAATAAGCCCTTTTTTTCTCCTTTGTCTTTTGTCAGCTTAATTCAGAGGTCCCCAGGGACTAAACCTAAGAGGGCAGAGCAAGCATTTTTCCTCCCATATGCCATGATCAGTTTAGACCGTACACTTATTAATTTTTATGACTATGGTTCATATACCACAGTTTGTCACATTCTTCTCTCGTGGGGCTCATTGATTGATTCTGATTTTCTTACTCTTTAACTATATCCTTCCTTTATGACACTTTCCCTTGCCTTCTCTATTTCATAGATATATACAAACATACACATGTGTAATTATGTAAATATATAAAATTTGCTGCATTTGTTGTCTAAATCTTTAGTTTTTGAGTCATCAGGCAGTGCTTCCCTCTTGAAAGTCTCTCTTTATAGAGGTGATCAAGGCACCAGTCATAAGCTATTGTACCTAGATTTCTTAAACTCTAAATGTTTATTAATAACCACATAAACATGGGAGGCAATGAAGAGAGGTGGGGTTGGTTGGTACAGTAAAAATGATTGCTTTGATTTGAGTTTCCCTCTTCTCTCCTAGAACTTCTGTGCTGCCAGTTCAGTACATAAATAACATGTATGAAGAGTTTACAAGAAAAGTCTGTCAGGATTACTGCTTTTCTGCTGTGGTGTTTGGCTTTTAAAATTTAAAATTTTAAAAGCACCATGGAAACAGATTTGGTGTTTTAAAGTTCTGCCACAAGAGTGATTTTAAATAATGTTCATAGCCTCTGTTTATATTATCATATGGTTTATAATTAGGATTATAAGTCTTGGTTAAATGATTACCATGTGAAGAGCACCATACTATGGGACTACAAAAGCCTAAGACATGGCCTTTAACTCTGGAGGAGCTTATAACTGGCAAAGTGAGAAACACAAACTATGAGTTCTGAGGTACTTGTACATAGTCATTGAGAGTCTTGATAATAAAAGTATGCAGCATAGGATTTTTGACTCTTTATAAACAATACTGTCTTGAGTTTGCTTCTAAACCTTAAAGAAAATTTGGAGCAACTTTTCCATACCCTGGAACAAAGGAATGGATCATCATAAATTTTCATGGATGCATTCTGGAGAATTCTGAAGACTCCATCATAAACCAACACAGGTTGGAAAACGAAACAAGTTTGGCATAATATCAAAGGTCCTTCCACCATTTTCAAGTAACTGACCTAAGCACTGCTGTCTGTTATAGCCTCTCAGAGCACTGAGGAGTGCTTAAAGTCAAGGGAAAAAAAGACTGGCAAAATATTTGCCTGGGGGCCATCTTCTCAACCTCTCCACCTCTATAATTTGGATTAGCTTCCTCCTTACTCCATGCCATGGATTCTGATTAAAAAAAAAGTTTTCTCTAGCTGAAGGACTTCATTGTTCTTTGAGTTAGAGGATGAAGCTGGCTGTTTGAAACCTTTCTCACTTTCCCTATTGAACACTATTCCAAAGTGTTCAATATCTACTCAAACAAAATTGGGAATTAAACTTTATGTACATTTAAGGGATATACATATTTTTGAAAGATAAAGGAGGACTCCAAGAATTAGATAGGATTTTTGCTACAACTCTTCACTTGGACACAATGCTTCCTTTATAAGGAATAAGGGATCATCACTGGTTCTTTGCCTTTGTAAAGAAATAGCTGGGGATTTCACAGAAGTTCCTAGGAATGATTAGCTTGTTCCCAGTTGCTTGGAAAATAGGTGATCTGGGACAAGATAATATGCATTGTTAGATAAAATGCCAAAGTCAATAGAAGGGATTCCATTCAAAAAGCTGCCTTCCCATATGTTTTATCTTATTTAATAACTTTAAATCAAAGATGTTCAAATCTTATTTCACAGAACCCAGTGAGTCCCTAAACATTTTGTTCTGACTTTTTGTTTGTGGATTGGTGGATATTTTTTATTTTAAAAATACACAAATATATTTTTGTGACAATTTGTGAATTGATTAATATATTTTATCAAGTTCCTACTGATATACTAGGTACAATCCTAGGGACTAAGGCTCTATCAATGAACAAAGCAGATAAAAATTCATACCCTCATAAAGCTTATATTTTAGTGGAATCAGAAATACAGATATAATAAGTAAGGAAATTACATAATATGTTAGAAGGTATTAAGTGCTATTAACAAAAATAAGATATGGCAGACCAAGAATGCTAGTAGGAGGAATTGCAATTTTT
Organism: Dama dama; assembly: GCF_033118175.1. Lineage (NCBI taxonomy): Eukaryota > Metazoa > Chordata > Mammalia > Artiodactyla > Cervidae > Dama > Dama dama. The sequence continues at coordinate 42,270,997 of NC_083697.1, forward strand.
AGTTGGTCAGGGTAGGCCTCATGAGAGGTTACCATTTGAGGAAAAACTTGAAGGAAGTGAAAGAATGAGCTAAATAGATGAGTAGGGGAAGGACTGCCCAGAGCAGCTAGGGCACTGTCCAGGAACTGGGTCAGTGTGTGTATATTTGAGCTATAACAGGGAGATATGTCTCGCTATACTACAGTTACTAAAGGGGAACGTGAGATCAGAGTAGCGGTGGAAGATACATATTGTAAAGGTGTTTGGCTTTTACTCTTAAGAGAAATAGGAAAATAGATGAATACATGGTGGGAAGTATTTAAACAATAGAGATATGTATTTTCAAAAGAGTATCTCCACTTCCTAATCCTATACTTTCTAGACATTGCTGCCATTTGGGGTCATATGTTTCTAAAGGTTTTTCTCCGTGATTACATGCATGTGTGTGTGTGTGTGTGCTAAGTCACTTCAGTCATATCTGACTCTTTGCGACCCATGGACTGTAGCCTGCCAGACTCCTCTGTCCATGGGATTCTCTAGGTGAGAATACTGGAGTGGGTTGCCATTTCCTTTTCCAGGGAGTCTTCCCCACCCAGGGATAGAACCTGTGTCTTTTATGTCTCCTGCATTGGCAGGCAGGTTCTTTACAACTAGCACCACCTGGGAAGTCGATTACATGCATAGATGGGTACAAATAGAAATACACAATTTTGTTTTGTAAGGATATATGTGTGTGTCTCTGTCTCACGTGTGCATTTTAACATAAAAAAAAAAAATTGTCGCTCTGTCATGTCTGACTCTTTGTGACCCCATGGACTATATAGTCCATGGAATTCTCCAGGCCAGAATACTGGAGTGGGTAGCCATTCCCTTCTCCAGGGGATCTTCCCATCCCAGGGACTGAACCCAGGTCTTCCACATTGCAGGTGGATTCTTTACCAGCTGAGCCAGCAGGGAAGCCCAATGAACTCATATTCACTGTGGAGGTAGGAGACAGTGGACCTCTGGGCGGGACAGTTTCCCAGGTGGTGCAGTGGTAAAGAACCCGCCTACAATGCAGGAGACGTAGGACACGTGGGTTCAATCCCTGGGTCAGGAAGATCCCCTGGAGAAGGAAATGGCAACCCATTCCAGTATTATTGCCTAGGAAAGCCCATGGAAAGAGGAGTCTGGCAGGCTATAGTCCATGAGGTGACGAAGAGTTAGCCACAACCCACAACCGAGTGAGCACACACACAGGGCCAGACATCAGGTGTTTCTCAAGCAGAGTAAGATTCAAGCTTTGTTCTTACCCAGACACTCCAAGGACAAAGCTAGTGGCAAAAGCAGAGCTCTGCTAAAGTAAAGAGATAGGTGCCCACTCTTGAGGTCAAGGAAGACTTCCCTGTCTACACATGCACATGAAGGCTTCTTGGGGGTCTTAAAAGGGAGGGGTCCCCACCCCATAATAAGTGTGGACATGCATCCATAAGCCTCTGCAGTGGGATCTATCTTAGAAAAATATTGTGCTCCCCAAGGACCCTCTTGGAGAGGGTCCCAGGACCAATCAGATGTGAAGAAAGAAACAAGATGATTGGTCAAATATATACAAAGACCAGGAAGGACTGCCCTATATAAGGGATTTAAGTCACCTTCTTACTGTGCTCCTCCTCACTCAGGATGCCTGCACTCCTCTCCGGGTGTGTATCTCTGCCTAGTTTCCGATTTACTGCACTCCTCGTGAGAGAGGATGCCCATGCCCTTTCTCTCTGGATGTGTATCTCTGCCCTGCTTTTGACATAAATTAGCAAACAGTTTTTTCAGTGTGCTTTCCCATACATTGTGTTGTATCTCTAATAATAATCTTTGTATGTGTTTTTACAGCTTTTGCCTTCTTGAAACATTCTTGCTTTCAAATCAGGGAAAAGCAAAGGGCCATTTTGCTTTTAACCTCTAGCCCCTGGCAGTCTAGTAGCTAGGATTCCTAGTTTTCATCCAGGTTACCCAGGTTCAATTCTTGGGCATGGAATTAAGATCTCTCTTCAGAACCACTCACTGCTCTTCCTCCAAGATCAATATGACTTGTGTTAATTAGCAACTTGTTTTTTATAATTGACGTGTCTTGGAGACCTTTCTTTGTCACGATAGTGCAGATATTTCTATTTCATTCTTTTTTAACTATTACATAATATTCCATTGTACACATATACTACATTTTGTTTAACCATACCTTTATTGGTAAGTGTGTGTGTGTGTGTGTGTGTGTGTGTGTGTGTGTGCGCGCGCGCGCGTGCGCTCAGTCGCTTGGTCATGTCTGACTCTTTGTGACCCCATGGTCTGTAGCCCACCAGGCTCCTCTGTCCATGGCATTTTCCCATTAAAAATTCTGGAATATTTAAGTTCTAATTTCCCTCGTTCCTTCTTTCCTTTTCATGTTGAATTGCTACTGCCTTAATATTACATTTAATAACATAAAATTACGTGTTGCATGAAACATGGGAGGAAACTTAAAAATTAAATTTGTGTTACCTTCTCTCAGAAAAGCAGTGTTTCCTAAATTAGAATCAGTTAGACTTACCTTAATGGAAACAAAGGCTTCATCTACTTCTTCAGCAAGGACTTATGTAATGTTTATTGTTCTGGAATAAATGACAGTTATGAGAGTTTGAGCCCAATTATTCTGAGCTTTGCCTCACTGGTGGCTCAGGTGGTAAAGAATCCACCTATAATGCGGGAGGCCCAGGTTCAATCCCTGGGTCGGGAAGATCCCCTGGAGAAGGGAATGGCAACCCACTCCAGTATCCTTGCCTAGGATATTCCATGGACAGAGGAGCCTGGCAGGCTACAGTCCATGGGGTCGCAAAGAGTCAGACACAACTGAGCGACTAACACTTTGACACTTCAACTTGCTATGAGTTCACTCAGTCACCTTAACTTAGTCGACCATGGGTCTTTATAAGTAGAGAGTGAGGATCCATTATCCACAATCTGCATCTTCTTTTCTGGGCACTCTTTTTACCAACTACTTATGTGCAGCCTGCACCAGTGTGATGTTCAGCCAACTCTGTTGTTAGCTCATGTTGTGTAAATTTCGACGACCCAACCTTGATGTCAGCACCTGAAGGACAGGACCATATCTTACATTCATTCTCATGATGTTGAACTGATCTCTAGAATCATGGTTATTTAGTCTTAACATATGTTTTCATTATCCTTAAAATTATATTTACCAAGTAAGTTTTAATTGATTCAGAACAAATCTTGGGATAAAATTTCTTCCATCTCTATGGATGTGTTGGCATTTCTTTTAAGTTTATCATGTTGCACTGGTCTGTTTTTTACCCCCAGACTTTGCTTATATACAGACAATTCCACTTGTTAGCTTAATACACACATGCAGTTTACCTCTGCTTTGTCCATGCTTAGGAAAAGTGTGAAAGTGTTAAGTGCTCAGTTATGTCCGACTCTTTGCGAAACCATGGGCTGTAGCCCACCAGGCTCCTTGTCCAGGGAATTCTCCAGGGAATGGGTTGCCATTCCCTTCTCCAGGAGATCTTTCTGACCCAGGGATTGAACCCAGGTCTTTCACATTGCAGGCAGAGTCTTTACCATCTCTTTACCATCTGAACCACCAAGGAAGCCCATGCTTACATCATAGCAAAAGGGTCAACTGTGCAATGACTGGGAAATTACCACACAGAATCACAGTAATATCATATAAATAATTTTGCACGTTTATGTTTATGATAAAGAATAGGATGAGAGTTGAATCCTCTCTGGTATGCAGTGGGTGTCAGTAAATGCTAGTTCCTCTCCTCTCCCTTCAACAGGAAATAATTAGCCTTATTTAAAGGGAGAACACAGATAAAAGTTCAAATATATCCATATATGACAGAAATTTTATTCCAAGGTTTGTTCTAAACCTTTTTCCTAGCTTGAATAAAGAGTAATCTCACACATATTTCACATGTGTGAAGATTTGTTTTGTATGACTAAAATGCAAATAATTTAAAAGAGCTATCCGTGTTATTCTTGGTGTTACATATTTTCTATTGAGGGGAACTTAAGGTGCAACTACTACCATGAGGGAAGAGGGATCCCCTCATTAAAAAGTGATCCTCATATTAAAGAAAAACCCTGGAGGAGTTATTTCTTGATGATTAGAGTTTCTATTTGGGTTGATAACAAAGTTTCAAAAATGGATAGTGGTGATAATTATACAACACTGACAATGTAATTAATGCCACTATATCAAATACTTAAAAATGGCTAAAATGGCACATTTTATGTTATATGTATTTAGCCACAGTAAAAATGATAAAAAAGAAATAGAATTTCTTAACAACATCCAGATTTCTTAAACTTTAATTTCATTTCAATAAATATTTATTGACTGCCTGACCTGTGCTTAGGTATGCACCATAGAGAGGAAAATTAGGACTTGATTCCAAAGAGGACTTTTGGCAAGGCTGATTTAGTAATCAGTATTTCAAGTATCTCTTAATATTGTTATGTCAACTCTAAGGAATGCATTATTGTTACTGCCAGTTTATATTGAGAAGGCTTGGATTAAAAAAAAAAAAATTGCCACGGCTTGTAAAGAATGGAGCCAGAAGCTCTTAGTAGATGTCATATTTTGTCACTTGACATGCTTCATGTTTTCAGAATATGAAATGCCTGTTTAATACAGCCTTAACTTCCTATTATACTTCTGGGTTAGGAAAGAGAACATTAGAAGGATGGCATGTTCCAAATAAAACTCCTCTCTTCAAATCCCTAGTGGGCTTTTGCAATGAAACCTAACACTGTCTGTGCTTGGTTCCTTTCACTTCCTTTCCAAATTAGTGTTATCTTCCTGCTTGCACTCTTGCTAGAAGACAGAGCTTGTAAAAGGAGACCCCATTATGTCAGACCTAGCAGAAGACAGGAAGTTTACACAGAGGAAAACTATTTGCTCAGATCACTCTAGTCCTTATTAAAATTGCCGTTAGTGTCAGAGATACTGTCGTCGGGATTCTATTGCACAAAAAGAAGGATCTCTCTGACACATGAACTTTTCCTTTTCCCATCTCCTTGCCAGGAACACCAAAAAAGGATCCCAGGCTGGTTAGAAGCATTAGGTTGTCAGTTTGAATCCCAGTGATGGAGAAGGAACTGTGGTTAATAACCAGCTAACAGTGGAGAAAAAGGAATTCAAGGAGATATGAGAACTGGACATTTTCCCAAGACTAGCTTATTTGGAAAGCCTCAGTCTTTCTGGTAGTTGCAGGGAGCTGATAAGGTTCCTATCTGATACTTTCTCTTGTGCCGTGAGAGCTGGCAGGAAGGGAAGCTCCTGGACTTTTAATAGATGTGGCTCTTGCTTGAAGTTTCTATGAGAAAGTCGACGAGAGTCAAAATCTTCTCTGTGTCCCCACTGCCTGTCTACCGAGGTTTGGGCTGTTTTCCTTTCAACATCACAGATCATAACTGAGGTGAGTTGTCTGTTTTTGTTTTTTTTCAAATGTTCGTACTGAGTGGAGAAAACTTCATTCTTTTTCGGTATGTGCTTTAACGAGTGTGTCATTTTAAAATGGTACTTCTCAAACTTGAATGTGCATATGAACCTGGAGATCTTGTTTAAAAGCAGCAGAATTCAGTGGATCTAGGGTGGCTTGAGATTCTGCATTTCTGAGAAGTGCCCAGATGACCTCAGTGCTGCTGGTCCATGAAAGAGAGTAATAACAGCTTAAAACCTTCTAGGTTTATTGCTTTGTGGGGCAAGGGGTTGGGAGATGTTGGCAGAATAAAGGTGTTTGGCTGAGCACATGATTTGTGTAGAGCACCTGGAAGGAAAATCAGACACTGTCAGTACCCAGATTGACTTGCTTTGATGGACTAGCTCAGAGTTTTGGGGGTTGTGTTAAATAGTTCCTAGATATGGTAAGCCATGTCACCCCAAGTGAGAGAGAATGTTGGTCTGCTCCTTAGATTGCATGGACCACTTTGAGCAGAGCCAGAAATATTTTTGCAGTTTGGGGAATAGTATTCATATCATGCCTTAACTGGGATAACTAGTGGTCGTTTGAATATTTCAGCTTTGATTGAAAATTATGCATCTGGAAAAATAACTGATGTCTTCCTCCCCCCATTTGGAGGTTAAGATTATGAGGCATATGAATCTATGATATGATTTAAAGTCAGTTTGAGTAAGGAATATAATTGATATGTTTTATCATCTTGTGAGAGTGTTCCTCTTTAAATTGAATAGCTCCCTGCCCTAAATGGTATATATTTATCTGAAAGTTGCTTTTAATCCAAAAGTGCCAAGCCAAGAGGGAATAAAATAAATAATAGGAAGTGTGTCTTGCTGAGGGTAGAAAACAGTAATGGGATAAAAACAGGGAAAGAAAGGAAGGTGATGGCCACGGAAGTCAAGTTTGCAAAATGAATAAAAGAAACCCCAGCCTGAAAATAGGATTCTTTTTTCCACATGCATGGGAGTTTTTCTAAAGTGGTAGCTTGTGTCTTCCTCAGGTAGAGAAATGTGCTTAAGATAGAATAGGCAAATTAAAAATTGTGTTGTTTTAAAGTACATGCTGAAACTATTTGTCATCGAGTCAAGGATAGTCAGTGGAATCAAAGGTCAGTGGCATGAACAGAGCTGGTGAGGCCCAGGATGAATCCATTTAAACCATCTCAGACAGAGGGGAATTGCTTCTGTTTGAAATAAGCTTCAAATAACTTTCCTTTCTATTATAGAGTAAAACAGAGGTGTTACGTTAAACAACCTATATGGCACAAACACTCACCAGTCAGAACAGTAACTATGGTAAACAGCCCATGTAATGGCAAACCACTTGGTAGGCAGTAAGAAGTACATGGGGTTGAACATCAGCCTAAGCTAGGTTTTCATGAACTTTTATTGGGGGGAGAAATTGTAAAGCTACAAATGAATTCAGAGACATATAACCTATAACATATATTCAGAGTTCAGAGACATATATTCCTACCAGCATCTGTCAGCACTTTAGCCCCATTCTCTCCGGTGAGGCCACTTCCCTGTCTTTCCAAGCCCAGAGCAACCTTTCATTCTGGCTGTGTATCTCCTCCAACCTTCACTAAAGAAAGTAGGGTTCTCTTAAGTCATTGTAGGTGACTCAAAAGTCCTATCCATTCTCTGAGTAGAGGGAAAATGCCTATACTCTTTGGTAAAGAGATACTGCAGAAAATGAAATGATCACCACACTATCTTTCCATACAAAGCATTGTCACATACTTTACCTTGCTTGATTTTTCACAACTATCATGGGGATATGTCATGTCAAGGGGATTTTTGTTTTTATCTGTCATGGAGGAAAGTGAAGCCCCTGTTAAGCAATTTGTGAGAAGGCACACAGCTGGTTAGTGGGTGTATTGAAATTAAACTCGCTTGTTTGCTCTAAGTTCAGGTTTATCATGTACATTGCTTCATCTTCCCAAGCATCCTCTCAAGACCTATGACACCCCTTGTTGTCCTCTACTAGAGTTCATTTGCTTTCCTTGTCAAAATTTGAAACCTGTCGGGAGCCGCCGGGATGCACCCAATCCGTGACAAGGTCACGGGACGAGAGAGGAGCCTGCAAGGCAGCTCTTCCCCTCGGGGTCGCCCCGGGAACCCAGTTTGTCCCCTTTCTCTTTCTGTCTTACTGTTACTGTGCTTTCTACTAAATCTTGGAAATGTAATATGTAGTAATCAGGCCTCCCCGGAATAGCCCAAGCTGAGGGCATGGCTATGGGCAGAAATAAGGAAAAGGCCACAGGCATAGTTTGGCGGCTTGCTTAGAAGATTATAATGTTCTAGATTAGAAAAGAGTGGAGGCATTTAGATTCAGAAGTAGATGTACTGCTTCAATTTACTTGCTCTTTGGTCAAGAGGGTTTTCATTGTTGCTATTTCAGTGCTGCTATTTGTCCACTGTTTCCATTCCCTTAATAAACATAGAATATTACTGGTATTTTTGTAGAGTTAGGAAATGTGTTGCATAGGATTTCAATAGAAGATTTATATTAACCAGCCTCACTGCCATTATTTCACTATTAAAATATTAGGCCATTGAGGCAAGAAGACTATGTATAGGACATTCAAGGAAAAAACCCTGTAATCGAGATTGTTCCAGATGAAGTGATTGGAAAAGACATGAAGGGAAATGTTGATGGAAGTATGAAACCAACATCTGATGTAAAATGGGGTGATGGTAAGGGGGAGGCAAGAAAAACAATTCTGTATAATCTGAGCTGTTAAAAATATAAACAGAGAGAGTTCTTGCATTGCAATCAGAGTCTGTGTACTTCTTTTCGCCAGTGCCACTCATCCCTTGGGTGTTCCTGGACCCGCTGGGGCTGGACCCCGGCAGAAACCTTTAAGCATTGAAAAGAATCCTGTTTCTACTTGTTTTGTCAAAGTTTTTAGTGTGTTTGTCACGACCTTTGTATCCATTAAAACCTTTAGTCCCCAGGGGTAAACATTTTAGAGGAGAGCCTCTAAACTTTATTTTGACTGAAAATTACCTGGGGTGTTTACTAAAACTCAGATTTCTGGGTCCTAACTTGAGAGATCTGATTCAGTAGGTCAAGGACCCGGCCTAAGAATTCACATGCCTAATAGCTGCCAGGTGATTTTAACGCTACCATCCAGAGACCATGCTTTTAGACTACAGGCATAGCCTCAGTCAGTATCTTAAAATAACTTATTTATGGTTTAGATTCCACATATATGATATCATATGGTATTTGTCTTTCTCTTTATGACTTATTTCAGTTAGTATAATAATTTCTAGGTTCATCTGTGTAGCTGCAAATGACATTATTTCATTCTTTTTTATGGTTGAGTAGTAGTCCATGGTATATATGTACCACATCTTCTTTATGTCTTCATCTGGACATTTAGGTTGTTCCCATGTCTTGGCTATTGTGAATAGTGCTGCTAGGGGTGCATGTTTCTTTTTGGATTATAGTTGTGTCTGGGTATATGCCTAAGAGTGTCCGACTCTCTGTGACCCCATGAACTATAGCCCGCCACGATCCTCTGTCCGTGGGATTTCCCAGACAAGAATACTGGAGTGGGTTACCATTTCCTTCTCCAGCAGATCTTCCTGACCCAGGGATCAAACCCTCACCTCTTACGTCTCTTGCATTGGCAGGCAGGTTCTTTCCCACTAGCACCACATGGGAAGCCCCAATGGTGGGGGCTGTCAAAGAAAATCAGATGATCAAGAGGATATATTAGTAAATGTCAGGAAGCCTCCTTCTCCAGGTATCCCATCAATGGGTCCATATACAAAGTAGCCATGGCAGCATAGGAGAAAGTGTGAGCAAATAATATTTTCACTTCCCTAAGTGGCTGCTGCTGCTGTTCAGTTGCTAAGTCGTGTCTGACTCTTTGTGACCCCATGGACTGTAGCCCACCAGGCTCCTCTGTCCATGGGATTTTCCAGGCAAGAATACTGGAGTGGGTAGCCATTCCCTTCTCCAGGGATCTTCCCAACCTAGGGATCAAACCCGGTTCTTCCACATTGCAGGCAGATTCTTTACTGGCTGAGCCACCAGGGAAACCCACAGCATGGGGTATATGCCTTAAAGCAGCAGCCAGTAGAGTAGAGAGCCAGAATGTGTGGCTGTGGGGCCCACTGAGAGGAGTAATTCCTCCGTCCACACTGGCTGCCGAGGTGCTTCTCTCACATGCTAGACATACTCCTGCCTCCATTTCCTTTGCCCAAATGCTTTCCTCTGCTCTATTGAAAATTGTAAAACCTTCTTTTGCGTTCTAGAATACCGCTTCGTTTACCATGTGCCTCTCTCCAGGACTTCTCACCTCTAACATACTATGCTATATAGATCGAGTTACTGTTTATTATCTGTCTTCTTCCAAGACCAGGGTTCTGTTTCGTTCACTGTTCTATCCTCAGTATCTAAGAGTGTGCCTGAAACATGTCGTTGTTGGTGTCTAATCGCTAAGTCATATCCGACTCTTTCGTGACTCCATGGACTATAGCCTGCCAGGCTTCTCTGTCCATGGGATTTTGCAGCAAGAGTACTGGAGTGGATTACCAATTCCTTTTCCAGGGGATCTTTCTGACTAGGGATCAAACCATGTCTCCTGCATTGGCAGGCAAATTCTTACCACTGAGCCAACTGGGAAGCCTGTGCCTGAAACATAGTAGGTGTTCAAAACATATTTCTAGACCAACTACATGAATACCATTAACGTTCTTGGAGAAGAGTAAACAAATGTCTCTAGTGTCTCTAGAGAAGTTCAAGATAGGCAGAGATCAGCATACTGGAAAGATCACCCATGTGTATACTGATTCACTGAGAGGTAAGACAGAAGTAGTGTTGGAGACAGCAATAGTGTCTCAGTTCAGTTCAGTTCAGTCACTCAGTCGTGTCTGACTCTTTGTGACCCCATGAACCTCAGCACACCAGGCCTCTCTGTCTATCACCAACTCCCAGAGTTCACCCAAACCCATGTCCATCGAGTCGGTGATGGCATCCAACCATCTCATCCTCTGTCGTCCCCTTCTCTTCCTGCCCTCAATCTTTCCCAGCATCAGGGTCTTTGCAAATGAGTCAGCTCTTTGCATCAGGTGGCCAAAGTATTGGAGTTTCAGCTTCAACATCAGTCCTTCCAATGAACACCCAGGACTGATCTCCTTTAGGATGGACTGGTTGGATCTCCTTGCAGTCCAAGGGACTCTCAAGAGTCTTCTCAAACACCACAGTTCAAAAGCATCAATTCTTTGGCGCTCAGCTTTCTTTATAGTCCAACTCTCACATCCATACATGATCACTGGCAAAACCATAGCCTTGACTAGATGGACCTTTGTTGGCAAAGTAATGTCTCTGCTTTTTAATATGCTGTCTAGGTTGGTCATAACTTTCCTTCCAAAGCGTAAGCGTCTTTTAATTTCATGGCTGCAATCACCATCTGCAGTGATTTTGGAGCCCAGAAACATAAAGTCAGCCACTGTTTCCACTGTTTCCCCATCTATTTCCCATGAAGTGATGGGACCGGATGCCATGATCTTAGTGTCTTAGTGTCTCAGTTACTGATAAATGGGAAAAGAGGTCACAGAGTCCAAAGATAGCAGCAGCCATGGAAAGTAGCCAGTGATAAAGTCTGGTGACGTGAAACTCAAAGCTGAGATTTGGGAGAAATGCATAGATGATCCACTCTGGGATGTTGACATTTTGCAATGGTTTCTTCTCTCAAAATAAGCAAGATCAGAATATGAAATTCTCCATCATAACATCATGGAAAGCACTTTTACTTCTGTAATGACTTTTTATGCTTTAATCACAAGAGGGCACCAGAGTCTAGCAAAAGATCACTTTTTTCTTCATCTAAAGCTGCGTGCATGCTCTGTTGCTCATTCGTGTCAGACACTTTGTAACCCCATGGACTGTAGCATGCCAGGCTCCTGTCCATGGGGATTCTCCAGGCAAGAATACTGGAGTGGGCTGCCATTTCCTACTCCAGGGGATCTTCCTGATCCAGGGATAGAACCTGCATCTCCTGTGTCTCCTGCATTGGCAAGCAGATTCTTCACCACTGAGTCACCTGGGAATACCCTGTCTAAAGCTTTTTGTTGTTCTGTTGCTAAGTCCGACTCTTTGCGACCCCATGGACTGCAGTAGGGCAGGCTCCTCCAACCTTCCCTATCTTCTGGAGTTTGCTCGAATTCATGTCCATTGAGTTGGTGATGCTGATATCTCAACCTCTGTCGCCACCTTCTGCTTTTGTCTTCAGTCTTTACCAGTATCAGGGTCTTTTTTAATGAAGTCGGCTCTTCACATTAAGTGACCTTTAATGGAACTTTAGTTTCAGCATCAGTCCTTCCAATGAATATTCATTGAAGAAGGGGTGCAATTAATAATTCAGTTCAGTTCAGTTCAGTTTGGTCCAGTCGCTCAGTCGTGTACGACTCTTTGCGACCCCATGAATCACAGCACGCCAGGCCTCCCTGTCCATCACCAACTCCCGGAATTTACTCAAACTCATGCCCATCGAGTCGGTGATGCCATCCAGCCATCTCATTCTCTGTCGTCCCCTTCTCCTCCTGCCCCCAATCCCTCCCAGCAGCAGGGTCTTTTCCAATGAGTCAACTCTTTGCATGAGGTGGCCAAAGTACTGGAGTTTCAGCTTCAGCATCAGTCCTTCCAATGAACACCCAGGACTGATCTCCTTTAGGATGGACTGTTTGGATCTCCTTTGCAGTCTGCCATGTTTGTAAACAGGGACTTTTCCTATGCAAACTGGGACATAAGCCCTGTACAATATAAGCATGACCAATTTAATTATGAGCTAGCTCTACACTAAAGGCTCTCACTCTCAAAATCACTACAAATGCTTATGATACACGAACAGATTAGAAAGAATAGTGACCAAACTTGCTTTTATCTTGAAGCGAAGATCAAAAAAGGCTTTCTGCTGTACCCTACTTCCCTAATTATCTTTAATGCCTATCCTATTTTTCTCCTTAGTGTGATCTTAGTTTGATTATACCCTCAAGTAAGAGAATTGTTTTATCCAAAATCATATCAGTCATTTGAAAGTGGTCTAAAGTGTTCTCTAAATTCTCACAGTTCTTTTCTGCATATCTCTTATCTTCTATACTATATATTAATTATTTATATACTTGTTTTATTTATTCTTTTGAACATGACTCACATGCTGAGGATGTGAAAAAATAGGTTTTGAAAATGGCTCTTTTTTCCTTCTAGTTTTATTGAGATATAATTGATATAACTTAGCACTGTATAAGTTTGAAGTATATAGCATAATGACTTGGTTTACCTACATCATGAAGTGATTATCACAATAAGTTTAGTCAGTATCCATCATCTCACTTAAGTAGAAAATTAAAAGAGTCCTGTTACTAGCATAAATTCAAAGTATGGTTGAAAGAAGATTGTGGTGAATAACAAAAGATGCTCCTATGAGTCTTATCACTCAATAAATTACAAGAGTTTTAGGGGACTTCCCTGGTGGCGGGCCAGTGGTTAAGACTCAACACTTCGAATGCAGAGGACACTGATCAGGGAATTAAGATCCCATGCACCATGCAGTATAGCCAAAAACTTAAAAAAGTAAAGAGTTTTAGAAGCTGTGTTGAGAACCAAGGGCAAAGACCAAATATGTATTTCTTATTGTATTTCTTATGTCGCTCTTGAAAACATACCATCAGCTTCTACTAGCCAGCCACCATAGAATTTGAGGATGGGGGTAGTTGCCTGAGAAACCAACCATGGGATTAGAGGGTTGAACTTTCAGTCTCAACCTCCAGGAGGATAGAATGCTGAAAGTTGGGTTAATCAGTAACTGTTGACCATTGATTTAATCGATCATGCCTACGTAACAGAACTTCCCTAAAACCCCCTAATTTAAGAGAGAGTTCAGAAGAGTTTCAAGGTTGGCGTACACATCAAGGTGCTGAGAGACTGCACGAAACTCTATGCTGCTTCTTCCATCTTGGCCCTATGGATCTCTTCTATTTGGCTGATCCTGAGATGTATCCTTTATAGTAAACCAGTAAGTAAACCATTTTCCCAATTTCTGTGAGTTGTTCCAGCAAATTATCACACTTGAGGAGGAATCGTGGGAACACCTGATTTGTGGCTGGAAACCTGGGACTTGCGACTGGTGAACTGGGGCAGTTTTGTAGGATTCTTACTCTGTATTCAGTTCAGTTCAATTCATTTGCTCAGTGATGTCCGACTCTTTGTGACCCCATGGACTGCAGCACGCCAGGCCTCCCTGTCCATCACCAATTCCTGGAGTTTACTCAAACTCATGTCCATTGAGTCAGTGATGCCATCCAACCATCTCATCCTCTGTTGTCCCCTTTTCCTCTTACCTTCAATCTTTTCTAGCATCAGGGTCTTTTTTAATGAGTCAGTTCTTCACATCAGGTGATCAAAATATTGGAGTTTTTTTTTTTCTTCAATCTTTTCAGCATCAGTCCTTCCAATGAATATTCAAGACTGATCTCCTTTAGGATGGACTGGTTGGATCTCCTTGCAGTCCAAAGGACTCTCAAGAGTTTTCTCCAACACCACAGTTCAAAAGCATCAATTCTTTGGCGCTCAGCTTTCTTTATAGTCCAACTCTCACCTCCATACATGACTATTGGAAAAACCAAAGCTGTGACTAGACAGACCTTTGATGGCAAAGTAATGTGTCTGCTTTTTAATATGCTGTCTAGATTGGTCATAACTTTCCGTCCAAGGAGTTAAGCGTCTTTTAATTTCATGGCTGCAGTCACCATCAGCAATGATTTTCGAACCTCCCCCCCCGCCCCCAAATAAAGTATATTGTTTCACCTATCTGCCATGAAGTGACAGGACCGGAGCCATGAATTTAGTTTTTTGAATGTGGAGCTTTAAGCGAACCTTTTTCACTCTCCTCTTTCACTTTCATCAAGAGGCTCTTTAGTTCTTCTTCACTTTCTGCCATAAAGTTGGTGTCCTCTGCATATCTGAGGTTATTGATATATCTCCCGACAATCTTGATTCCAGCTTGTGCTTCATCCAGCCCAGTGTTTCTCATGATGTACTCTGCATATAAGTTAAATAAGCAGGGTGGCAATATACAGCCTTGATGTACACCTTTCCCAACTTGGAACCAGTCTGTTGTTCCATGTCCAGTTCTAACTGTTGCTTCCTAACATGCATAGAGATTCTCAGGAGGCAGGTCGGGTGGCCTGGTATTCCCATCTCTTTAAGAATATTCCACAATTTGTTGTGATCCATACAGTCAAAGGCTTTAGAATAGCCAATAAATGAGAAGTAGATGTTTTTCTGGAACTGTCTTGCTTTTTCTATGAGCCAACAGATGTTGGCAATTTGATCTCTGGTTCCTCTGCCTTTTCTAAGTCCAGCTTGAACATCTGGAAGTTCTCTGTTTATGTACTGTTGAAGCCTGGCTTGGAGAATTTTGAGCATTACTGTGCTAGCATGTGAGATGAGTGCAATTGTGCAGTAGTTTGAGCATTCTTTGGCATTGCCTTTCTTTGGGATTGGAATGAAAACTGACCTTTTCCAGTCCTGTGGTCACTACTGAGTTTTCCAAATTTTCTGGCATATTGAGGGCAGCACTTTCACAGCATCATCTTTTAGGATTTGAAATAGCTTAACTGGAATTTCATTACCTTCACTAGCTTTGTTTGTAGTGATGCTTCCTAAAGCCCACTTGACTTCACATTCCAGGATGTCTGGCTCTAGGTGAGTGATCACACCATCATGATTATCTGGGTCATGAAGATCTTGTTTGTACAGTTCTTCTATGTATTTTTGCCACCTCTTCTTAATATCTTATGGTTCTGTTAGGTCCCTACCATTTCTGTCCTTTATTGTGCCCATCTTTGCATGAAATGTTCCCTTGGTATCTCTGATTTTCCTGAAGAGATCTCTAGTATTTCCCATTCTATTGTTTTCCTCGATTTCCTTGCATTGATTGCTGAGGAAGGCTTTCTTATCTCTCCTTGCTTTTCTTTGGAACTCTGCACTCAGATGAATATATCTTTCGTTTTCTCCTTTTCCTTTTGCTTCTTTTCACAGCTATTTGTAAGGCCTTTTCAGACAACCATTTTGCCTTTTTTGCATTTCTTTTTCTTGGGGATGATCTTGATCACTGCCTCCTGTACAATGTCACAAATTCTGTCCATAGTTCTTCAGGCCCTCTCTCTACCAGATCTAATCCCTTGAATCTATTCATCATCTCCAGTGTATAATCATAAGGGATTTGTTTAGGTCATACCTGAATGGCCTAGTGGTTTTTCCCTACTTTCTTCAATTTAAGTCTGAACTTTGCAATACGTAATTCACTATCTGAGCCACAGTCGCTCTTGGTTTTGTTTTTGCTCACTGTATAGAAGTTCTCCGTCTTCGACTGCAAAGAATATAATCAGTCTGATTTCGGTATTAATGGTCTGGTGATTTCCATGTGTAGAGTCATCTCTTATGTTCTTGGAAGAGGGTGTTTACCATGAAAAGTGCATTCTCTTGGGTTTATTCATCCAAAATTGTACATAATATGGCCTCCATTTCAGGTATGCAGGGCTGGTTCAACCTTTGAACTGAATTTTTGTAATCTGTCACATTGACAGGCCAAAGAGGGAAAAAAAAAATACGTGATCATATCAAAAGATGATTTTAAAAAAATTGCTGAAATGCAATATGGATTCTTGATTAAGGACTCTTATCAAACCAGGAATAGACGAGGACTCCCTCAACTTGATAAAGAAATCTACAAAAAGCCTACAGTCAACTTCATACTTCTGGTAAGATAACAGCTTTCTCACCAAGATCAGGAACAAGGCAAGGATGATCTCTCTCAACACTTTCAAGATCACACTGGAAGTCCTAGCAACGCAATAAGACAAGAAGTCATGGCATTTAGGAAGGGATAAAACTGTTTTGGGTTGCAAATCACAAAATTGTCTATGTAGAAAATTCAAACAAATAAACAATAGCAACAACAACAACACAACAAAAATTCCTAGAACTAGTAAATGATATAGCAAGGTTGCAAGACAATGTTAATATACAAACATCAACCACTTTCCTATTTACTAGCTGTGAACATTAAAGACATAGTACCATTTACATTAGATCCCCAAAAGTGAAATTGTTGTTGTTTTACTCTCAAAGTCATGTCCAACTCTTGAGACTCCTTGGACTGTAGCCCTCCAGGCTCCTCTGTCCATGGATTTCCCAGGCAAAGATAGTGAAGTAGGTTGCCATTTCCTTCTGCAGGTTATCTTCCTGACCCAGGGTTTGAACCCAGGTCTCTTGCACTTCCTGCACTGGCAGGTGGATTCTTTACCATGGCACCACTTGGGAATCTTTGTAGATTACCCAGAAATACTTACTTTGTTTTTGCACCAGAAAGCCCTAAAGCAGCAGCTGGGCCAAAAGTATTTCTATTCCTGAAAAGAGAATATAACTGAATAAAGATAATTACATACTTCCTTAATCATTTTGCAGAGCTTCTATTTTTCTATCATTTTCTTCTCTTCAAGTTAGGAAAGGATTGTTTGTTTCTGAAAGGGCCAACATACTCTACCTAGAAAGAACTCAAGCAAGGCAGTCCTGTGCTGCAAGAATAACAGGTATTGATTATATTTTCTCAGTGTACCATTTGGGTACAAAGGATGATTTTGCTATAGATGGTCAGTAATCAGCAGTGTGAGCATAAAGTTGTTCACCCACAGTTGCCCATGTATCATGCGTATGTAGTAGTTTTGTACATCTTCAGTACCTTTTAGGTTCTGGATCTGTTGGCCTCTTTGGCAGAACAAGAAAGTGACATTTTATATTATTTGTTCTGCTTCCTACAAGTAAAGGGGGTGATTGGCAGTGTTTTGAAGGAATAGAGGATTTTGTTTGCTTTTGATCAAAAATGTTTTATTCTTTCCATAATAGATTGAATAATTGCATGGTTTTAGAGGATTAGGATGCTGATAGGAATCTTTGATTTCATAATTTTAAGAGTAGTTGGTTCTGCATGGAAATAAGCTTGAAATCCAGATCTTAAGGTGCTATAATATTTGTCAGTTAAATACAGAATGTTTGTGATTCCATGGAACAGGAAGGCCAGGCTGGCCTAAACAGTGCTACTCAGCTTCTTAAGAGTGCTGCCAGTTCTTTGTTTTGGTTTTGTTTTCTTAAAGCTGCTTCCCCCTTGGCCAGGGGCTCTTCACCCTTTCCTGAAGCACGTCTACCAGTTGGAACACATTAGGAAATGACCCCCAAATCTATTTCCTTCAACTTGCACTGGCAGAGAACCAGACAGCCTGGCCTCTTTCCTGAAACACAATCACCAAAGTTGTTTGTGTCTTGGGCTCTTCTCTACAAAGTCTTGAAAAATCTTCCCGAGACCTCAGCAGATTGCAATATGCCAGTTTATCCTCTAGATATGAACTTCTTGACTCTCTCTGAGCTTTATTTGGTAAAACCAAGATTCTAATATTAAAATATATAAACATTAAACCTTTTGGGCATGCATTCCAATTACATTTTGAGTTGCAAATGTTCTTTTCTCTCTTGGAAAAGTAGGGGTCTAAACTTTTCACACTACCTTCTGATATACATGCTAATTCCAACTCATTTGGTGTAAAAAGAAGATATGAAAATATAAACAATGCACAGATACATACTTCATTCTGAAAATTTACTCTCCTCCTTCACTTTCACAAACATACTCTTATCTTTCCTTTGGATGTGGTAATCTATCCTATCACTTCTTCCTTTACAATACTTAAGAAATATGACTTAGTTTAGCCCGTTATTACTTTATTTCTGGACTGTTTTCCAGCTACTGTATTCTCTGCCAGCAATGCTCACTCTTTTAATCCATCCTAAACCCTCCTACACCTTATCCCTGGTATGATCTTTATTCCAGAGCCACCAAACTATTTCACCTATCATTACTGTTGAAAAACCATTCATTGTTCTCCCTATGGAAAGAATCAAGTCTGAATTTCTGAGCCTGAGAAACATGGCATCAGAACCTGGGGCTTAGAGGCTGTTCCCCACTCTTCTTCTTTTTTTAAAATATTTATTTATTTGGCTGCGAGAGGTCTTAGTTGTGGCATGGGGGATTCAGTTCCCTGACCAGGGATTGAACTCGAGCCACCTGCCTTGGGAGCATAGCGTCTTAGCCACTGGACCACCAGGGAAGTCCCTTCCCTCTCTTCTTTTTTAAAGAGCTGGGCTGCAATGCGAGAGAGTTAACATGCATCTCACTATCATCTGTTATTTTCTCGCTTTCATCTTTTGGCACACTCTTACTTCTCAGACCTTTTCCCATTCTTACATCTTCAAACCTAATGTATTTTTCAACTGCCTCTGTGAAGCTTTTCTGACCCCTGTAGCCTGCAGGCATCTCTTACTTTGAGATCTTAACACTTAATCTCACTACCATTAATTTGGCAATTTATCACGTACTTTCTCTTGTATGTCTTCAGAACCACTGTCTCATATTATCACTTCACCTTGGGATGCTTTTATCTTATCCCTTCAACTAAATCATTAGCTCCTTCATTCATTTATTCGTATTTACTGTGTTTACTGCTGTGCTGTGCTTAGTCCGTTGTGTCCGACTCTCCACAACCCCATGGACTCTAGCAGTTTCAGGCATGATGCTCTAGTGGAGACTCCTGCCACCCTCTTCATCACCCAATGGGGAAATCTGTCAAAGGTTTTAAAGTGTATTAAAAGGATAATTTTTATTAACTTTTCCTGGGTCTTTAACACCATGGAGTTACCAGCTACTACATGAGTCCAGTTGGACTCCCTACCTACTGGTGCTTTTATAAAAGTTGTATTTTACTATCACCATTAGAAGCAGATTCTGTAAGTGAGATGGTGTAATGTGGTTAACTATTATGTAGTATAAACAAGGCTGGATCCTAGGCTCCTTTTTAACTGAAATCTAAGTGACATGAAACTGTGGTTGATTTGAACAAATGCCCTTCTTCCACTGAGACTAAAACAAGCAGCCTGCAATGGGCTGATGAGATATACTAAATATGAACTATTTTGATCCCCTCAAGGGACTTTTGGGGGAGCTGAAAGGCCCTTTCAAAAGTTTACTTGAGTTTTAGAAATTAATATTTGGTGATCAAAGTTGTAAATTCAAAGCTCTAGTTTTCCTTAAGTCTATAAATTCAATTTACCAATGCTATTGCTTTATTTATAAGTCTAGCAGATTTTATTATTTACTTCTAACAGATCTTTTAATGGTGTTTGATCTAATTTATAAACTTAGTTAATTTAACACTTCCAAATACTTTGTATGTGGAGGAAAAATATTCAATTTCCCTAGTGTGTTGGGGGACCCCCTAGACTGCCCTCACCTTCAGATTCACTGGAAGGATTTACAGAACTCAATGTATAGGTCTACTCATAGCTAAGATTTATTACAGGAACATAGTAAAGATACACAGATAGTAAGGGGAAGACAAAGGCACAGTCTGGAGGACGCCATCTATAAGCTCTCCTATGCTTTTCCGCTCTCACAAGGGGTCACATAGTACATGCTGCTCCCCCAGCAATAGAAACTCTGCAACATGTGTGCAATATTTTTTAAATGTTAATTTTATTTTGGAGTATAGTTGATTTACAATGTTTTGTTAGTTTTACGTGTATGGCAAAATGATTCAGTTATTCATATACATATGATCCATTCATTTTCATATTTTTTCCCCAGGTAGGTTATTGCAGAGTACTGAATAGAGTTCCCCATGCTATGCAGTAGGTCCCTGTTCTTGTGTGCAGTATTTTAGCCAGGGGAAACCATAGACCTAAACCCCAAGGTTTTTATTGGGAGCTGAGTATGTAGGCATTCATGCTCTGCCTTACATGCACCAGAATTCCAGACTCCCAGAAGGTGAGCAGGCATTCTGCATAAACCATATTGCTTGCACAAACAGTTTAGGCAAAGTGGACCATCCTTATCAGTTAACCGTGGCATGGGAATACTCTGTGACTTAACTTCCAAATCCCAACCAAGGGCCAATTTTGAGAGCAGGCCTTTCTAAGGATAGCAGACTCAGACCTACTGTGTTACTTCTGTTTTCTAATTTAACAAACTTTTCCAAATTGCTCAAATAATGCATATGAAGCAAATAATTGAAATTATAAATATGATAAACTGTAGTTCTTTTAAATATCCTATTATTTTCTATAAACTTAGTAGGATTTCAACTTTAAATCAAAAGCCTAAATCACTTATTTAATTACACACTTGAAACTAGACTGACAAGATTGATCTCACACTCTAATGGGTCAAATTCTATTAAATAATGTAAATATATAAAATTTCTTTTTTTATGTATAAACAAGACATAAAAATTCTTTAATATCAAAGTATTAACATGGATCTGATTATCTTAAACATTTCTATAATTACTCCCAATCCTTCCTAGAATGAAAGATGCTTTAACACTAAGGAAATTATGTCACCCTTAACACTAAGCTAGTAAGGTAGCCTGACCTGGAACTGGAGATTTCTGCAGAGGTTGACTTCTTGCCCTGACCATGAATTGTAGTTGATTAGATAACTTTAAAATGAGTTATTATCATGTCCCTGCATTTAGGTTACATATTAGCTAATTCTTCTGATTGCTGACTGAAGTCTACAATTTACCCTAGGTTAAGCATTGACTGGAGAAGGCTTTTTTTTTTTAAATTGTGGGAGAGAGAGACCGTAATATAATTGTTATTTTGGTCTAAATTTAAAGCTTTTTAAACTTAATGAAATTCTTCCTTCTTTCATATTGTTGCTATGTTTTAAGACCACACTTTTTAGCATATTTATTAGAATACTGAGAGAGTCAATTCCTAGGCAGGTTGATAAGAAGTCCGGGGCCCCCGAGGAGGAGAAAAGGGTCTGGGGCTCTCTAGGAGAAAAGGGCAAATTTCTTTTCTATATGTCTTAGTCAATATAACAATGTATCTTGCTCAAAGACATATTTCTCCTTAACAAGAACCTTCTGACTAATCTTGTTATCTATATGGGAGTGGGTCTGGTCAGATCTTTCTACTGTTAGTTCTAGTTCTGTCATCTTAAAATGTAAATTGTGGGAGTGGGTCTAGTAAGATCTATACAGCCTTGAAACATTCTTTTGATTTATTGAAAAAGTATGTAACTTCCTTTTTTAAGACTAGCGAGTGGGGCGCTCTCTGTCCCCCTTCTGAAGTCTATGTCAGAAGCTTTCTCTGTCCCTTTTTCACTTTAATAAAACTCTGCTACACAAATGCTCTTGAGTGATCAAGTCCAGTCCCTGGTCCCGAAGCTAAATCACCTTCAGACATCATGAATCCGTCATCATTCACCATAAGCTATCAATACTGGATATGTGTTATGGTTTTACCTATGTAGTCACAACTTTCAAAGTAATTTTTCCCCTAATTTTTTAATACATTAAAAGAAAAAAAGCAGTTGTAGGTTCACAGCAAAATTGAATGGAAGATACATAGATTTTCTGTATATCCTCTGCTCACTACCCCAAACGTACTCTCCTCCATTATCAATATCCCCCACCAGAGTGGTTCATTTATTCCAATCAGTGAACCTACCCTGGCTCATCATCTCCCCAAGTCCGTCGTTTACATTAGGGTTTACTCTTGGTGGTGTACATTTTATGTATCCATGGACTCTGACAAATGCAGCCTTCACTGTAGTGTCACACATCCTCTGTGCTCCACGTTCTTCCCTGTCTCACCGCACCTGGAAACCACTGACTTTTTACTGTCTGTATACTTTTACCTTTCCTTGAATGTTATGAAGTTGGAATCATACAGTATGTAGCCATTACATAGTGGCTTCTTTGACTTAGTAATATGCATTGAGGTTTCCTCCATGTCTTTTCGTGGCTTGATAGCTCATTTCTTTTTGACACAGAATAGTATTTCATTGTCTGGTTGTACCACAGTTTATTTATCCATTCACCAATTGAAGGATATCTTGGTTGCTTCCAGGTTTTGACAATTATGACTTAGTTCAGTTCAGTTCAGTTGCTCAGTTGTGTCTGACTCTTTGTGACCCCGTGAACTGCAGCACGCCAGACCTCCCTGTCCATCACCAACTCCTGGAGTTCACCCAAACCCATGTCCATGGAGTCAGTGATGCCATCCAACCATCTCATCCCCTATTGTCCCCTTCTCTTCCTGCCCTCAATCTTTCCCAGCATCAGGGTCTTTTCCAATGAGTCAGCTCTTCGCATCAGGTGGCCAAAGTATTGGAGTTTCAGCTTCAACATCAGTCCTTCTAATGAACACCTAGGAGTGATCACCTTTAGGATGGACTGGTTGGATCTCCTTGCAGTCCAAGGGACTCTCAAGAGTCTTCTCAAACACCACAGTTCAAAAGCATCAATTCTTTGGCGCTCAGCTTTCTTTCGAGTCCAACTCTCACAACCATACATGACCACTGGAAAAACCATAGCCTTGACTAGACAGACCTTTGTTGGCAAAATAACGTCTCTGCTTTTTAATATGACAATTATGACTACAGCTGCTCTAATCATCTGTGTTCAAGTTTTGGTGAGAGCTTAACTTTTCAGCTCATTTGGGTAAATACTGAGGAATGTGATTCTTAGATCTGGTAGTAAGGGTACGTTTGACTTTATAAGAAACTGTGACAGTCTTCCAAAGTGGCTGTATGAATTTGAATTTCCACCAACAATGAATGAAAGTTCCTATACAGCATTTGATATTGTCAGTGTTTCAGAGCTTGATTATTATTATTTTTTTTTTTGGCTGCCTGACGTGGGCAGGATCTTAGTTCCCTGACCAGGGATTAAAACCAGCCCCCTCTAGTGAAAGAGCTGAGTCCCAACCACTGGACTGTTAGAGAACATGCTGGAGTTTGGCCTTTTTAATAGGTGTGTAGCAGTATCTCATTCTTGTTTTAATTTGTAATTCCATAATGACATGATGTGGAACATCTCTCCATATGCTTATTTGCTGCCTGTGTATATATCTTCTTTGTGAGGTGTTTGTTCAGGTGTTCGGTCCATTTTTTTAATGTGGTTTGTTCTCTTTTTTTTTTTTTGTTGTTGTTTACTAACTAAGTCATCTCTGACTCTTTTGCGACTCCATGGACTATAAGCCCGCCAGGCTCCTCTGTCCATGGGATTTCCCAGGCAAGAATACTGGAGTGGGTTGCCGTGACTTTCTTCAGGGAATCTTCCTGACCCACGGATCAAACGTGCATCTCCTGCATTACAAGTTTGTTCTCTTAGTATTGAGTTTTAAGAGTTCTTTAGTAAGATGCTCATTTCCTATGGCCTCTTTCAAGATTTTTGCTTTGTCTTTGATTTTCTGTCGTTTGAATGTGACATGCCCAGGTGTAGGTTATTTGACATTTATTCTCCCTGATGTTCTCTGAGCTTCTTGTGGTTTATTATGTTATGGACTGAATGTTTGTATCTCCCCAAAATTCATTTGTTGAAATCCTAACCCATTTGTGATGGTATTAAGAGGTGGAGATTTTGAGAAGTAATTAGGTCATGAGGGTGGAGCCTTCATGAACAGGATTAGTACTTTTATAAAAAGAACCATAAGCACTTGCTGTCACTCTCTTTCCTGTCTGCCATAGGAGAATACAGCAAGAAATTGTCCACCTACAAACCAGGACACCAGGTCTCATTGTAACGGAATCTGCTGGCACCTTGATCTTGTACTTCTCAGCCTCCAGAACTGTGAAAAATAAATGTTGTTTTAAGTCATCCAATCTGTAGTATCTTGTTATGGGAGCCCAGGCTGACTAAGACGTGTGGTTTGGTTTCTGATCTTAATAGGGGGAAATTCTAAGTCTTTATTGCTTCAAATATTGCTTCTTTTCCTTTCTCTCTTCTTTTGATATTCCCATTATGTGTATGTTACTATATTTATAGTTCTGCTACAGTTCTTGAATGTTCTAGACTCTTAATTTTTTCAGTCTTTTCTCTTTGCTTTAGTTTCTTTTGACATAACCTCAGGCTCAGAGATTCTTCTTCAGTTGTGTCAGTCTACTAATAAACCCATAAGAGGCACTCTTTATTTCTACTATAGTGTTTTTGTTTTCTAACACTTCTTTTTGACTCTTAGAATTTCTGTCTTTGTTTATATTGCACATTGGTTCTTGCATGTTGTCTACTTTTTTTCCCATTAGGGTCCTTAGCATATTAATCATAGGTGTTTTAAATTCATGGTCTAATAATTCCAACATCCCTGCCATATATGAGTCTGGTTCTGATGCCTTCTCTGTCTCTTAAACTTTTTTTTTGTTCGCCTTTTTGTATGCCTTGAAATTTTTTGCTGAAAGCCAGGCATTTACTGGGTAAGAGGAACTCTGATAAATAGGTCTTAAGTGACGTGATGGTAAGATAATGGAGAGGAGAAGCTTTCCATAGTCCTATGATTAGGTCTCAGTTGTTTAGTTAACCTGTACCCTGGGTTATGAACTTTGTAAGTACTTCTGTTTATCTCCACACCCCCAAACATAGATAAGACACGATGGCTGGAGAGGGTTAGATGGGGTTAGGTAGTTCCTTTTCCCCAGAGCAGTTAGACTCTGGTGAAATAATTTCTGTTGAGGGCAAGCTTTGTTAAGAACTGAATGCTTTGGTGTATTTCAAAATGGTTGCTTTTCCTGCAGGAAGCCCAAGGGGATTTTTCTCTGATCTTTTCTTTGGGAACCTGGGGGAACTCCAGGAGGTAAAACTCACAAGAGAGGGGACCCTTTGGAATTTTTAACTCACAGACTTGTCCACTCTGAGTCTCTGACAATTCATCAGTTATGTCCAGGTTCTCCTACCCTAGCACTGCTTCTCAGAGAGGTTTTGTTTGTGCATTTCTGCTGTAAGTTGTGATTTTCTCTATACATCCAATTTTAGGGGAAACTTTGCCCCATGTGCTCACTTCTCTGACAGATCTAAGAAAAATTACTGATTTTTTAAGTTTGTTTTTAGGAAAGAGTGATGTCTTCCAAGGTCTTTATGGATCTGAATGAAAATTGGGAGTCTGCCTGAATGGTTTTAAATGCCAATTTCTGTCCTCAACAGTGATGGCAAACACATTTTTTTGATGTGTTTCTATGTACGAATTAGTTGCAAAGTGATTAATTGATGCTCAAGCGGAAATAATTAGTACTTGGTAGTATTGGGGAAGGGGAAATTTCTTGAGTTCTTTTGACTGGTCTAATAACTGAATTGACACAAGACAGATTAACAAGAGAATAAAACAATTTAATTTGTATGCATGAAGGTCTCTAGAAATGGTACCCCCTGAAGCAACTGAAGCAGGCTGTTGATATATCATATCAAGACCAAGAAATAACTATTGGCAAAGATTTAACAAAACAATTGGGTTTATGCTTGGGGTATCAGATTAATGAAGAAATAACAAAGTTTACGCAGCTTTCTTAGCCTCGAATTCCCTAACTCTCTTGACAAGACTGCTTTCTATTCTCCTGGTATAGGGAGGGAGCTTTCATGGGGGAGATTCATTTCCCGCTGAAGGGATAAAGAGGAGGGTCTGAGGTTTTTTAAAATATTTTTTCCCACAAGCTGTTTTTCATGGAACTTTAATTCAGAGTAATCATCATGCCATTGAGGCGTATTCTGTGGTAGCCTGCCCTGGACCCCATTACTAAACTGTACTGAGGTAAGAACAACTTAGTTACTATGCTGGCTTCACTTTGCAGGCTCAGAAATTGGATCTTTTCACTGTGTACTTGTGCTAGGTTGGAACTCATAGTTGCTGATTCCTGACATTTAAACTTAAGAATCTGAGGTGATCAGCTTGAATCAAAATGACAATTAATTGATTTTCTTAAGGGACATTCTTTCCTATGACAGAAGTACTCAGGTCACCTATGCAGTCACTTCTGGGTATGAGAGTAAAGATAAGTGTATACGCTTGAGAGATGTTTCATCCAAGTAATGGAAAATGCTTGCATCAGCTGTCTCAACCTATGACAGAAGAAAACATCTTTAGGAATTGGGTGTTTCATGTTGCCCTGGTCTAACGTTGAAAATGTAGTTAAATATTCTTAAACTCTAATAATTGTGACTAGTAATGATAAAGACGTGGCTTATCATTTATCATAGAAGGTGATAAATCATAGAAGATGTGATTTATCATTTATCATAGAACATGATTCTTCTATGCCAGAAAATTGGCTAAAAACTTCATCCTCACAAAATCTTCAGATATAAAGATGATTACACTTCGGTAGGTTAGGAAGGATAAATGATTTATTCGAGCTCATCCACAGAATTAATGAAATCCAGAGACAGGATTTGAACATAGTACTCTCTGAGCCCTCCATACACTATCTTAGACTAGTTTTAATTTCTGTGTATTAATAGAACAAACCGTTGTGTTAACACATTAGTTTTTCTGACAGGTTACTTTAAAACTAGTTATCAGTGGTTCTCCTTTAGCTTTGGCAAGTTAATAAAGGTGACTGTGCGAAGCTTTCCATGAAATTGTATAACCTAGTATGAAAATTAACAAGTGAAACCTCACTAAAATGAGGTTTTTCCAGTAGTCATGCATGGTTGCGAGAGTTGGAATATAAAGAAAGCTGAGTGCCTAAGAATTGATGCTTTCGAACTGTGGTGTTGGAGGAGACTCTTGAGAGTACCTTGGACTGCAAAGAGATCCAGCCTGTCCATCCTAAAGGAAAGCAGTTCTGAATATTCATTGGAAGGACTGATGCTGAAAGCTGAAACTCCAATACTTTGGCCACCTGATGTGAAGAGCTGACTCATTGGAAAAGACCCTGATGCTGGGAAAGATTGAAGGCGGGAGGAGAAGGGGACAACAGAGGGTGAAATGGTTGGATGGCATCACCAACTCAATGGACATGAATTTGAGTAAACTCCAGGAGTTGGTGATGGACAGGGAAGCCTGGCATGTTGTCCCTGGGGTCGCAAAGAGTCAGACATGACTGAGTGACTGAACTGACACTAAAATGAGGCTGGGAGGCCAGAAGGGGGAGCTTTCATGCAGGACAACTCCACATCAATTACAGGAAGAAATGCCAATGATAGAGCCCAAAAGAATCATCAACAAAGACTCATCATTTATAGTCTCCAAAAGGAAAAAGTATACATAGCATTTCCAGGAAAAGATATGTATCACACCTCTTAGAAGAAATCCACTTCCTAGCAACTCAGTCAGTGAGAAAGCATCATCACTCTGAACTCTCACATTTCTCCAAGGGACTTTGATTCAAAACAACCTCTTGCAACATCCCCTCTTTTCTCCATAAAATAATGTTTCTTTTTAAAAATAATGTTTCTTTCCTTTGTTCACTGGGCTTGCCTATGGTTTCTGCCATGACTTGTTTGTCCCAAATTGTAATTCTCTGCTACTCCCAGATAACTCCCCCTCTTCTTTTGCCAGTAAAATAGTTGACTTTTATTTTTAAAATCAGTACTAGAATATTTTAAACAAGTAAAAATGTAAAGCATATTGTAATAAATGGGCTTCCCTGGTGGTTCAGTGGTAAAGAATCGCCTGCAATGAAGGAGACAAGGAGGTGCCGCTTCGATCCCTGGGTCAGGAAGATCCCCTGGAGGAAGGCATGGCAACCCACTCCAGTATTCTCTCCTGGAGAATCCCATGGACAGAGGAGCCTGATGGGCTGCAGTCCACAGGGTCACAAAGAGTTGGACACGACTGAAGTGACTGAGCACAGCACACATAAAAATATGAGCATATTGTAATAAATAGTTATGTACCTACCATGAGGATTTTTATATGCATTAACATCTGTCTATTTTCTACAAAGAAATTCTTTAAAAATATAAATCAATCAAGTCACTTTTCTTCTTGAAACCCTCTACTGGCTTTTTACATTTAAATAAAAACTCAAAGACCCAGTGAGCCATTAGCGCCTACACCATCTGCGTCCCCATCAGCCCTCACCCCAACTCCTAACATTCTCCTTCCCATTACAAAGACCCTAGTCTGTTTACCTTGCTGGTCCATGGAGATGCCAAGTGCTTCCAATCTGAGAACTTTGGGTCTACTGCTCCTTCTGTAGCACCATTCTGATCTTGGTGTGCTCTTAAGATGAATGAGTCTATATAATGATATAAAACAGTCATTATATTGTCTCATTCATCTTACAATTTTATGATTTTCTCTGACTATGTAGATGTTTATCTCTCATGTTCAAAAAATTCAGAGGTAAGCATTCTGGAGACATTATAGCAATTCCCTGGTTTCAAGAACTCACATTCCTTCTATCTTTTTCCTTTGCCATCTCTGGCTGCTATTCTGAGTCATCTCATTGTCCAAGATAGTGATAGCTATAGGAGTGCCAGTCTTGTTTGAAATCCAGCCCACAGGAAAGAGGAAGCAGGAAAGAGCATTCTAGGTTTCTAAGAAATGTTGGGTAAAGGAGGAAATGGAACCCTGAGTTTGTTATTCTTTAATGTTTTTTGAAGTTAAAATTTTGATGGCAGAAAAAAAAACAACCCAAAACTTTGCTGTCTAAGTAAAATCCCATCTACCTTCACAGGAGCCTCAGAGGACAATAATAAAGTATTCTTTTAAACTGAACTTATTTCTAATCACCATACTAGTAAAAGTGTAGTTAAGTTTGATCTTTTTGTACCACCTGTGGCCCAGGAGAGTTTAGATCTTTTTTGTTTTAACAATAGAAACATTTTTAAAAATTAAAAATAGATGCACAGCTCCAATATTTTAAAAATGTATTTTTAAATGTTAAAATTTATATATTTACTTATTAGGAAGTTAGTAAAAGCAGTATTTTTGATGAGCACAGAAATGGTGTGAAAAGTAATTTTTTATAGTTGCAGAAAGTCTCTGAAGTAAATTTATTTCTAAATTTGGCTGTGCAGTATTGAGAAAAATCTGATTCAGAGACTAGTAGTCGGAGATAGCTTCAGGTTTTTAAAGATTTTTTCATCTTGCAATTTTATGATTTTCTTTGATTATACAGAGATGAAAAGAGAAGATTTATTCTGAGATACATATAAAAATGACACAAGTTAACACATAGGCTTCCAGTGTGGTAGATAGTACATGAGAAGGCACAGGAAGTGTGTTTTTGCACAATTTCTTAAATGTCTTAAGTGACTAGATAAATACACATATATGCTTTCAAACTGTGGTGCTGGAGAAGACACTTGAGTGTCCCTTGAACTGTAAGGATATCAAAACCAGTCCATCCTAAAGGAAATAAACCCTGAATATTCATTGGAAGGACTGATGCTGAAGCTGAAACTCCAATACTTTGGCCACCTGATGCGAAGAGCTGACTCACTGGAAAAGACCCTGATGCTGAAAAGAGTGAAGGCGGGAGGAGAAGGGGCAACTGAGGATGAGTCGGTTAGAGAGCATCACTGACCCAGTGGACATTAGTTTGAGGAAACTGTGGGAGATAGTGGAGGATAGAGGAGCTTGGGGTGATGCAGTTCACGGGGTCACAGAGTCGGTGACTTAGTGGCTGAACAACAACATATATATATATATATATATATATATATATATATATATATATATATATAATGTATATAATATACTATATATAAAATGAACATATTATTGTTGATTGGCTTTAAACTGCTTTATTGAAATTTGGATACCACACATTTGGATACCACACAATGAATTTTCATAAATTTATAGAGTTGTGTAACCATTACTGATCTAATTTTAGAACTTTTCTATCACCTCAAAAAGCTCGCAACAAACTTATGCTTACTGGTGCCAGTTTTACCCCCTCTGCTTCCTCGCCCTCTTTACCTGAGAGAGATAGATGGTCTGAAAGCTGGTGTCCTAATGGCTGCGTAAAACTATCCATGATCTGTGTTTCTGTAAACAGTGTCTGAACATAGCTGTAGAACTTGTAGTCAAAGATAAAAATGAAAAGTGATTTTGTCATTGAGAGGCCTGTGAGCTGATTCATTGTAAGTACTATGTAAAAATGCATAACTGGTACTGAATTATGTTATATGTTGAACTGGAATGTTCATATGATATCAGAGGACAATTCTTCTGATGTCCAAAGTTTTCACTACATAACGCTATGTGTTGCGTTTTTTTTTTTTGGCTGTGCTGGGTCTTTGTTGCTGCAAGGGCTTTTCTCAAGTTGTGGCAAGCAGGGGCTACTTCCTAGTTGCAGTGTGTGGGCTTCTCGTTACGGTGGCTTTTCTTGTTGCAGGGTACAGTCTCTAGGCCAGCGGGCTTCAGTAGTCTTGGTACGTGAGCTGGAGAGCACAGGCTCAGCAGCTGTGGCGCACGGGCTTAGTTGGCCTGGGGCATGTGGGATCTTCCCGGACCAGGGATAGAATCCATGTCTCCTGCATTGGCAGGCAGCTTCTTTACCACTGAGCCACCAAGGAAGCCCAAAGCTTTCTTGCTGATTGGCAAGTTGCAGATGACATTCTCTGTGGCTTTGGATGGCTGCCAGAAGGAAGACTTACAATTCCCAACAAAATTGAAGGCATACTTGCTAGATACAATACTTGACATTAAGTAAGTAGGTTCACTATCAGTTCAGTTCAGTTCAGTCGCTCAGTTGTGGCTGACTCTTTGCGACCCCATGAACCACAGCACGCCAGGCCTCCCTGTCCATCACCAACTCCTGGGGTCCACCCAAACCCATGTCCATGGAGTCAGTGATGCCATCCAACCATCTCATCCTCTGTCGTCCCGTTCTCCACCTGCCCTCAATCCTTCCCAGCATCAGGGTCTTTGCAAATGAGTCAGCTCTTTGCATCAGATGGCCAAAGTATTGGAGACTCAGCTTCAACATCAGTCCTTCCAATGAACACTTAGGACTGATCTCCTTTAGGATGGACTGGTTGGATCTCCTTGCAGTCCAAGGGACTCTCAAGAGTCTTCTCAAACACCACAGTTCAAAAGTATCAATTCTTTGGCGCTCAGCTTTCTTTAGAGTCCAACTCTCACATCCATACATGACCACTGGAAAAACCATAGCCTTGGCTAGATGGACCTTTGTTGGGAAAGTAATGTCTCTGCTTTTTTTTTAGTCT
Source organism: Dama dama (assembly GCF_033118175.1). Lineage (NCBI taxonomy): Eukaryota > Metazoa > Chordata > Mammalia > Artiodactyla > Cervidae > Dama > Dama dama. The sequence continues at coordinate 42,302,501 of NC_083697.1, forward strand.
CTGCTTTTTAATATGCTGTCTAGGTTGGTCATAACTTTCCTTCCAAGGAGTAAGCGTCTTTTAATTTCATGGCTGCAATCACCATCTGCAGTGATTTTGGAGCCCAGAAACATAAAGTCAGCCACTGTTTCCACTGTCTCCCCATCTATCTGCCATGAAGTGATGGGACCAGATGCCATGATCTTCATTTTCTGAATGTTGAGCTTTAAGCCAACTTTTTCACTCTCCTCTTTCACTTTCATCAAGAGGCTCTTTAGTTCTTCTTCACTTTCTGCCATAAGGGTGGTGTCATCGGCATATCTGAGGTTATTGATGTTTCTCCCAGCAATCTTGATTCCAGCTTGTGCTTCATCCAGCCCAGTGTTTCTCATGATGTACTCCGAATATAAGTTAAATAAGCAGCGTGAATATATACAGCCTTGATATGTTCCTTTTCCTATTTGGAACTGGTCTGTTGTTCCATGTCCAGTTCTAACTGTTGCTTCCTGACTTGCATATAGTTTTCTCAAGAGGCAGGTCAAGTGGTCTGGTATTCCCATCTCTTTCAGAATTTTCCAAGTTTATTGTGATCCACACAGTCAAAGGCTTTGGTATAGTCAATAAAGCAGAAATAGATGTTTTTCTGGAACTCTCTTGCTTTTTTGATGATCCAGTGGATGTTGGCAATTTGATCTCTAGTTCCTCTGCCTTTTCTAAAACCAGCTTGAATATCTGGAAGTTCACAGTTCACGTATTGCTGAAGCCTGGCTTGGAGAATTTTAAGCATCACTTTACTAGAGTGTGAGATGAGTGCAATTGTGTGGTAGTTTGAGCATTCTTTGGCATTGACTTTCTTTGGGATTGGAATGAAAACTGACCTTTTCCAGTCCTGTGGCCACTGCTGAGTTTTCCAAATTTGCTGGTGTATTGAGTGCAGCACTTTCACAGCACCTTTTAGGATTTGAAATAGCTTAACTGGAATTCCGTCACCTCCACTAGCTTTGTTTGTAGTGATGCTTCCTAAGGCCCACTTGACTTCACATTCCAGGATGTCTGGTTCTAGGTGAGTGATCACACCATTGTGATTATCTGGGTCGTGAAGATCTTTTTTGTATAGTTCTTCTGTGTATTCTTGCCACCTCTTCTTAATATCTTCTGCTTCTGTTAGGTCCCTACCATTTCTGTCCTTTATTGGGCCCATCTTTGCATGAAATGTTCCCTTGGTATCTCTAATTTTCTTGAAGAGGTCTCTAGTCTTTCCCATTCTATTGTTTTCCTCTATTTCTCTGCATTGATCACTGAGGAAGACTTTCTTATCTCTCCTTGCTATTCTTTGGAACTCTGCATTCAAATGGATATATCTTTCCTTTTCTCCTTTGCTTTTTGTTTCTCTTCTTTTCACAGCTATTTGTAAGGCCTCCTCAGTAGCCATTTTGCTTTTTCACATTTCTTTTTCTTGGGGATGGTCTTGATTCCTGTCTCCTGTACAATGTCACGAAACTCCATCCATAGTTCATCAGGCACTCTGTCTATGAGATCTCGTCCCTTAAATCTATTTCTCACTTCCACTGTATAGTCATAAGGGACTTGATTTAGGTCATACCTGAATGGTTTAGTGGTTTTCTCCACTTTCTTCAATTGCAGTCTGAATTTGGCGCTAAAGAGTTCATGATCCGAGCCACAGTCAGCTCCCGGTTCACTATACACAGTATGTAATCAAAGAACTGCTATCTTTCACAAACTCTCATCTTTGTTTCTGAGAGGACACTTGCTGCTTCTACAAAACTGCTGTAAAAGTTGGCCTCAGAAAAGATGACTGGAATGATTTCAATTTTTTTGAATTTTCCAAGACCAGATTTATGGCCCAGGATGTGATCTATTCTGGATAAGGTTCCGTGTGCACTTGAGAAAAAGGTGAAGTTGATTGTTTTGGGGTGAAATGTCCTGTAGATATCAATTAGGTCTAGCTGGTCCATTGTGTCATTTAAGGTTTGTGTTTCCTTGTTAATTTTCTGTTTAGTTGATCTATCCATAGTTGTGAGTGGGGTATTAAAGTCTCCCACTATTATTGTGTTACTATTAATTTCCTCTTTCATACTCGTTAGTGTTTGCCGTACATATTGCGGTGCTCCTATGTTGGGTGCATATATATTTATAATTGTTATATCTTCTTCTTGGATTGATCCTTAGATCATTATGTAGTGTCCTTCTTTGTCTCTTTTCACATCCTTTATTTGAAAGTCTATTTTATCTGATATGAGTATTGCGACTCCTGCTTTCTTTTGGTCTCTGTTTGCATGAAATATTTTTTTCCAGCCCTTCACTTTTAGTCTGTATGTGTCTCTTGTTTCGAGGTGGGTCTCTTGTAGACAGCATATATAGGGGTCTTGTTTTTGTATCCATTCAGCCAATCTTTGTCTTTTGGTTGGGGCATTCAACCCATTTACATTTAAGGTAATTATTGATAGGTGTGGTCCCGTTGCCATTTACTTTGTTGTTTTGGGTTCACGTTTATACAACCTTTCTGCATTTCCTGTCTAGAGAAGATCCTTTAGCATTTGTTGAAGAGCTGGTTTGGTGGTGCTGAATTCTCTCAGCTTTTGCTTATCTGTAAAGCTTTTGAATTCTCCTTCATATCTGAATGAGATCCTTGCTGGATACAGTAATCTAGGTTGTAGGTTATTCTCTTTCATTACTTTCAGTACGTCCTGCCATTCCCTTCTGGCCTGGAGGGTTTCTATTGATAGATCAGCTGTTATCCTTATGGGAACCCCTTTGTGTGTTATTTGTTGTTTCTCCCTTGCTGCTTTTAATATTTGTTCTTTGTGTTTGATCTTTGTTAATTTGATTAATATGTGTCTTGGGGTGTTTCGCCTTGGGTTTATCCTGTTTGGGACTCTCTGGGTTTCTTGGACTTGGGTGGCTATTTCCTTCCCCATTTTAGGGAAGTTTTCAGCTATTATCTCCTCGAGTATTTTCTCATGGCCTTTCTTTTTGTCTTCTTCTTCTGGAACTCCTATGATTCTAATGTTGGGGCGTTTCACATTGTCCCAGAGGTCCCTGAGGTTGTCCTCATTTCTTTTGATCCTTCTTTCTTTTTTCCTCTCTGCTTCATTTATTTCCACCATTTTATCTTCTACCTCACTTATCCTATCTTCTGCCTCCGTTATTCTTCTCTTGGTTCCCTCCAAAGTGTTTTTGATCTCATTCATTGCATTATTCATTTTTAATTGACTCTTTTTTATTTCTTCTAGATCTTTATTAAACATTTCTTGTATCTTTTCAATCTTTGTTTCCAGGCTATTTATCTGTAACTGCATTTTGTTTTCAAGATTTTGGATCATTTTTATTATCATTATTCTAAATTCTTTTTCAGGTAGATTCCCTATCTCCTCCTCTTTTGTTTGACTTGGTGGGCATTTTTCATGTTCCTTTACCTGTTGGGTATTTCTTTGCCTTTTCATCTTGTTTAGATTGTTGTGTCTGGAGTGGGCTTTCTGTATTCTGGAGGTCTGTGGTTCCTTTTTATTGTGGAGGTTTCACCCAGTGGGTGGGGTTGGACGATTGGCTTGTCAAGGTTACCTGGTTAGGGAAGCTTGCGTCAGTGTTCTGGTGCGTGGAACTTGATTTCTTCTCTTTGGAGAGCAATGGAGTGCCCAGTAATGAGTTTTGAGATGGGTCTATGTGTTAGGTGTGACCTTGGGCAGCCTGTATGTTGACGCTCAGGGCTATGTTCCTGCGTTTCTGGAGAACTTGCGTGGTATGTCTTGCTCTAAAACTTATTGGCTCTTGGGTGGTGGTTGGTTTCAGTGTAGGTATGGAGGCTTTTGGACGGTCACTTATTACTCAAAGTTCCATGTAGTCAGGAGTTTTCTGGTGTTCTAAGGTTTTGGGCTTAAGTCTCCTGCCTCTGGATTTCAGTTTTATTCTTCCTGTAGTCTCAGGACTTCTCCAACTATACAGCACTGATAAGAAAACTTCTAGGTTAATGGCGAAAAGATTCTCCCCCATTAGGGACACCCAGAGAGGTTCACAGAGTTACATGAAGAAGAGGAGAGGGAGGAGGGAGATAGAGATGAGCAGGAGGAGAAAAGGGGGGACTCAAGAGGAGAGAGGCAGATCTATGCAGCTGTCTGTTCCCAGAGTGTTCTCCGTAGCCCAGTCACCTACAAAGATTCACAGAATTGGATTGGGGAGAGAAGGGGAAAGGAGGAAATAGAGGTGTTCTGAGGTAGAAAACAGAGAGTCAAGATTGGGAGAGAATAATCTTCAGTTTAAAAATAGGGCTTCTCTTCTTTTTCTTTTTTTTATAAGGTTATAGTGTATTGAAAATGAAAATTAAGGAGTAGTAGAGGAGTACTAGAGGACTTTAAAAGAAATAAGAGAAAAAGAAAAATAGAAAATAGAAGAGAAAAAGGAAAGAAAAAAAAAGAAGAAAAAAGAAAAAGAAAAAAAAAAGAAAGAAAAAAAAATTTTTTTTCCCCTAATTCAAAAAATCGTAAAGATGCCACAAAAAAAGAAAACTACAGGCCAATATCACTGATGATCATAGATGCAAAAATCCTTAACAAAATTCTAGCAAACAGAATCCAACAACATATTAAAAAAATCATACACCATGACCAAGTGGGCTTTATCCCAGGGATGCAAGGATTCTTTAATATCCACAAATCAATCAATGTAATACACCACATTAACAAATTGAAAGATAAAAACCATATGATTATCTCAATAGATGCAGAGAAAGCCTTTGACAAAATTCAACACTCATTTATGATTAAAACTCTCCAGAAAGCAGGAATAGAAGGAACATACCTCAACATAATAAAAGCTATATATGACAAACTCACAGCAAGTATCACCCTCAATGGTGAAAAACTGAAAGCATTTCCCCTGAAATCAGGAACAAGACAAGGGTGCCCACTCTCACCACTACTATTCAACATAGTGTTGGAAGTTTTGGCCACAGCAATCAGAGCAGAAAAAGAAGTAAAAGGAATCCAGATAGGAAAAGAAGAAGTGAAACTCTCACTGTTTGCAGATGACATGATCCTCTACATAGAAAACCCTAAAGACTCTACCAGAAAATTACTAGAGATAATCAATGAATATAGTAAAGTTGCAGGATATAAAATTAACACACAGAAATCCCTTGCATTCCTATATACTAACCATGAAAAAACAGAAAGAGAAATTAAGGAAACAATACCATTAACCATTGCAACAAAAAGAATAAAATACTTAGGAGTATATCTACCTAAAGAAACAAAAGACCTATACATAGAAAACTATAAAACACTGATGAAAGAAATCAAAGAGGACACAAACAGATGGAGAAACATACCGTGTTCATGGATTGGAAGAATCAATATTGTCAAAATGGCTATTCTACCCAAAGCAATCTATAGATTCAATGCAATCCCTATCAAGCTACCAATGGTATTTTTCACAGAACTAGAACAAAGAATTTCACAATTTGTATGGAAATACAAAAAACCTCGAATAGCCAAAGTAATCTTGAGAAAGAAGAATGGAACTGGAGGAATCAACCTGCCTGACTTCAGACTCTACTACAAAGCCACAGTCATCAAGACAGTATGGTACTGGCACAAAGACAGAAATATAGATCAATGGAACAGAATAGAAAGCCCAGAGATAAATCCACGAACCTATGGACACCTTATCTTTGACAAAGGAGGCAAGGATATACAATGGAAAAAAGACAACCTCTTTAACAAGTGGTGCTGGGAAAACTGGTCAACCACTTGTAAAAGAATGAAACTAGAACACTTTCTAACACCATACACAAAAATAAACTCAAAATGGATTAAAGATCTAAATGTAAGACCAGAAACTATAAAACTCCTAGAGGAGAACATAGGCAAAACACTCTCCGACATAAATCACAGCAAGATCCTCTATGACCCACCTCCCAGAATATTGGAAATAAAAGCAAAACTAAACAAATGGGACCTAATGAAACTTAAAAGCTTTTGCACTACAAAGGAAACTATAAGTAAGGTGAAAAGACAGCCCTCAGATTGGGAGAAAATAATAGCAAATGAAGAAACAGACAAAGGATTAATCTCAAAAATATACAAGCAACTCCTGAAGCTCAATTCCAGAAAAATAAATGACCCAATCAAAAAATGGGCCAAAGAACTAAACAGACATTTCTCCAAAGAAGACATACAGATGGCTAACAAACACATGAAAAGATGCTCAACATCACTCATTATTAGAGAAATGCAAATCAAAACCACAATGAGGTACCATTACACGCCAGTCAGGATGGCTGCTATCCAAAAGTCTACAAGCAATAAATGCTGGAGAGGGTGTGGAGAAAAGGGAACCCTCTTACACTGTTGGTGGGAATGCAAACTAGTACAGCTGCTATGGAAAACAGTGTGGAGATTTCTTAAAAAACTGGAAATAGAACTGCCATGTGACCCAGCAATCCCACTTCTGGGCATACACACTGAGGAAACCAGATCTGAAAGAGACACGTGCACCCCAATGTTCATCGCAGCACTGTTTATAATAGCCAGGACATGGAAGCAACCTAGATGCCCATCAGCAGATGAATGGATAAGGAAGCTGTGGTACATATACACCATGGAATATTACTCAGCCGTTAAAAAGAATTCATTTGAACCAGTCCTAATGAGATGGATGAAGCTGGAGCCCATTATACAGAGTGAAGTAAGCCAGAAAGATAAAGAACATTACAGCATACTGACACATGTATATGGAATTTAGAAAGATGGTAATGATAACCCTATATGCAAAACAGAAAGAGAGACACAGAAGTACAGAACAGACTTTTGAACTCTGTGGGAGAAGGTGAGGGTGGGATATTTCAAAAGAACAGCATGTATACTATCTATGGTGAAACAGATCACCAACCCAGGTGGGATGCATGAGACAAGTGCTCGGGCCTGGTGCACTGGGAAGACCCAGAGGAATCCGGTGGAGAGGGAGGTGGGAGGGGGGATCGGGATGGGGAATACGTGTAAATCTATGGCTGATTCATATCAATGTATGACAAAACCCACTGAAATGTTGTGAAGTAATTAGCCTCCAACTAAAAAAAAAAAAAAAAAAAAAAAAAGTTGGCCTCAGTAAAAATTGTTTGTCTCTTAGTCAAAGTAGTAACGCTACACAAGACTTTCCCCCACCTGCTTTTGAGAGATTGACTCCATGGGATTTAGAACTTCCTTTTTTTCTGGAGTTGATAAGGTGAACAATGCTCTTTTGAAGCAGATACAGGTGAGCTGTACCAGCTGGACTAAGCAGGTGTGAAACAGGCCCTGGGGTCGGGTAGCTGACCTCATTGATAAAGTGGTGACAAGGGATAGTCAGTTACATCATAATGTACTAAGGTATGTTAAAGAAGGAAAGAAGTGATACAAAGGATGGGTTTGGGCAAAAACCCATGAGACTATAGAGACTTCTTCCTTGACTAGCAAATGAGGTCACTTTGCCAGCTATGCGGGCAAGACAGGAGTGGAGCTCACACAGTTCTCTGGCTGACCCTGCTGCTGAAACAGCAACTGCAGAGCAGCTAAGCCCACTCACCAAAACTACTGAGCCTGTGCTCTAGAGCCCAGGTACCACAACTACTGCACCTAGAGAGTAGCCCCTGCTCCTTCTGTAGCTCCGATCAGTGATAATCCTCTCAGTTGGTTGTTGTCAACTTCCAGTGGCTGGTCACCATGCTCCTTATCTTCAAGGTCTTGTCTCCTTTGCAAAACTTCCTAAACTACCCCTGCACTGTGCATTCCTTAGTAGTTTCTGCACCAAGTGCCTTGTTTGCATTGCAAGTTGTCTTTGCTGCTTTACGATCCATTTTGAACTTGAATAAGAAAATTGCTTGAATTTACTTTTTGTCTAACATCTTTTCCCTAGTCCAAAATAAATATAAAATAAACAGCAAGTAATAAATCATTAGCAGAAAACATAAAGTGAGAAATGTGCATTAAAACGATGTATAACATAACCACATTTATTCAAGAATGTATTCCAATTTCAAACAGCAAATTTCAACAGTGCAAAACCATAGTTACTTTTGCACCAACCTAATGGTATTGAGTGGTAAGGATTCTTTATATATTTTGAATACAAATTGTTCCTCTACTCCATACATTTTTTAAAAGGCATAGGTAATATTTATATGTTTAATTTCATTTACAGAATGAAACCAAAATGCATAAATATTATTTATGGTGCAGGGGGGAATCATTGAGGATTAACAACCTCAATCATAGAGGTTGTTATGAGATATACAGTTTGCAAATATTTTCTGTCAGTCTGTGACTCGTCTGTTCTTTTTTGTTTGTTTGTTTTAATGGCTAAAATAGTTTAAAAACAATATTTAAATAAAAGATTTGTGAAGTCCTGAAGACTTTTCTTGGTATTCTATGATTATTAGACCATAATTTGCAACCTACTGGTAAGGAGGTGTTTGAGTGGCATTTCAACTCAGCAAGCTGAGTATCTCATTTTTAGCAGAATCATGGGCTGATGGAGTTGGAAAGGACCTGAAAATTAAGCAGAATTAACACTTCTAATTCTGTAAATAAACTCCTACATGTTTGAATGACTTAATTGCAATGCTGTATGAAATGTTTTATGGAGCACTGGAGGCACAGCTGAATTTGAGGACAAACAAAAACAACAGGAGTCGTAAGTTCAGTTAAGGCAGGGAGTACAAAAAAATCAATGTTTCCTGATAAGACTGGGGATTTATTTGCTGGCTCATGATAAAAAAAACAGTTTAAGCTTCAAAGAAGAGTAAGGAAGAACTTTAAACTCTGTAGAAACCAGGCTTTAAAAATAGAAATCCACCTCAATGACTGTTGTAAATACTAACAAAGAAATAAAACTAATGCTGATAAGGGAATTGTATTGTGTTCAGTATTTGAGGGTTAACTTTGTACATTTACCTCAGACTACGTCATGCCTCATTTGCATTTGTGATTTATGTATATTTCTTTTTGTTTACCTCTTTAAACTTATTCATTTAACAATGAGTTTATTGAGTACCTATTTAAAACTAGATACTAGCCTTAAAAATTAATTCTCACTCATAAAAAAATACATAAGTAGCAGTTATAAAATTATGGAGTAAGTACTCTAACATATTTTATAAGGAGGTATATTTTTGAGTATAAAAATACCATGAAACAAAAAGTTGTTTTTTTGGAAAGATCAATAAAGTTTTAACTATATTGACTAAGGAAAAATAGAAATCACTAAAATCAGAAATGAAAATGAGGTCATTACTACAAATTTTATAGTAATAAACATAATATAAGAGGATACTATGAAGGATTGTTTGTCAACAAATTGGGTAACCTAGGTAAGGTGGACACATTGCTAGAAAAATGCAATCTGCCAAAACCAAGGCATGAAGAAATAGAAAATCTGAATAGACCTATAACTAGGAAGGAGATTGAATCAGTAATTAAAAACCTCCCCAACAAAGAAAAGCAATGGACAAAATGGCTTGACAGGTAGATTCTACCAAATATTTAAATAACTAACTCTTCCAAAAAATTGAATCTTCCTAATTCATCTTGAACTGCAAGGAGATCCAACCAGTCGCATCCTAAAGGAGATCAGTCCTGGATGTTCATTGGAAGGACTGATGCTGAAGCTGAAACTCCAATACTTTGGCCACCTCATGCAAAGAGTTGATTCATTGGAAAAGACCCTGCTGCTGGGAGGGATTGGGGGCAGGAGGAGTGGGGACAACAGAGGATGAGATGGCTGATGGCATCACCAACTTGATGGACATGAGTTTGAGTGAGCTCCGGGAGTTGGTGATGGACAGGGAGTCCTGGCATGCTGCGATTCATGGGGTCACAAAGAGTCGGACACGACTGAGCGACTGAACTGAACTGAACTGAACTGAATTTATCTGTGAGACCAACAGCCCCCTGATACTAAAGCCATACAGAGAAACTCTAAAGAAAATTAAACCACTATCCCTTGTGAATATAGATGCAAATGTTCTTAATATAATACTCGCAAATTGAATTGAGCACCACATTAAATGAATTATATGCCATGACCAGGTGGGATTTAACCCTGGAATATGAGGATGGTTCAACATAGGAAAATCAATGTAATACACCATAGTAACATAATGAAGGGAAGAAATTACATGATCATCTTAATTGATGCAGAAAAAGCATTTGACAAAATTCAGTACCTTTCATGATTAAAAAAAAAGAAACCTCAAACTAGAAGTAGTTGGATACTTCCTTAACCTAAGGGCCATATATGTGAAACCCATAGCTAACATCTTACTCAATGGTGAAAGACAAAGCCTTTTCCCTAAAATTAGGAATGAGACAAAGATGCCTGCTTTTGTCACTTCTATTCAACAAAGGCTTCCCAGGTGGCTCAATGATAAAGAATCTGCCTGCCAAGCAGGAGATGTGGGTTCAATCTCTGGGTCAGGAAGATCCCCTGGAGAAGGAAATGCAACCCACTCCAGTCTTTTTGCCTGGGAAATCCCATGAAGAGATGTGAATTTTTTTTTCATTCATTTTTTAAAATTTCTGAACTGTTTGAATCACTTGAAACGAGATACATAATTCTTATATTAAAAAAGAATTTTTAAATAAATAAAGTTCCCAAAGGGTCAGTTAGCCAGTTTAACTTTCTAAGTTAAGGATAGTTGTCAAGAAAGATACCCCACTAGATGAAATTTTCTCTTCCAACTCTGAAAATATGCTATTAACATCACACAAATCTTTTTTCAGTCTTGCAGTGGTTTCAAGTGAGAGCAGTACATCCCCCTGCCTCTCTCCCAGACGATGTTTAGAAATGTCTGGTACCCTTTTTGCTGGTCATAATGTCTGAGGGTTGCTATTGGCATGTAGTGGTCATAGGCCAAGGAGGAAAAGCGTACTGTAAGGTAAGCAATAGTGTCATATTGAAGAAATCATTGCCAAATCTATTCTTAGAATGATTTTCTCCTATGCTTCTTTCTAAAGTTTTATAGTTTTAGCTCTCAGGTTTAGTTCTCTTATCCATCTTATTAGTTTTCTGTCTGTGGTGTAAAGAAAGTTTCCATATTCATTCTTTTGCACGTAGATTTATTTTTCCCAGTACCGTTTTTTAAAATTGAAATATAATTGGTAGACAATATTATTTAGTTTTAGGTGTACTATATAGTGACTTGACATTTGCATATATTATTAAATGATTGCCATGATAAGTCTAATAACCATCTCTCATTCAAAATTATTACAATATTGTTAACCATATATACTGTACATTACATCCCCATGGCTTATTTATTTTATAACCTGAGATTTGTGCCTCTTAATCTCTTCTGTTTCTTCCCCCATGTGCTTGCTTCAGCAGCACATATACTAAAATATTTCTTCCCCCACCCTCCATTCTGGCAACCACCCTTTGTTCTCCGAGTCTATGAGTCTGTTTTCATTTTTGTGTTTGTTTTTTAGATTACACATATACTTGAGGGTATACAGTATTTGTCTTTCTCCGTCTGATTTATTTCACTTAGCATAACACCCTATAGATCCACTCATGTTGTTGCAAATGGCAAGATTATTTTTATGACTGTAGTTTTCCACTGAATATATATACCACATCTTCTTTATCCATTCATCTATTCATGGACACTTAGATTGCTTCCAAATCTTGGCAATTGTAAATATTGCTGCTGTGAACATGGAGTTCATGTATTTTTTTTAATTAATGTTTTTGGTTTTATTGGGGGGGCAGGCGAGACTTGTATATCCAGTTCCTTCCCCAGCTTTGGGAGTTCTCAGCTGCTATTTCTTTAAATAAGCTTTCTGCTCCATGTTCTCTCTCTTCTCCTGGGATACCCATTTTCTTTATGTTGCCTTCTCTAATGGATTTGGATAGAGTTTCTTCAATTTCTTAAGATTTTGGTTCTTTCTCCTCTTCTGCCTAAATCACTTCTAGATTTCTTTGAGCTCACAAGTTTTCTCTTCTTTGTGAGAAGATGGAATTTCCCAATACTTGTAGTGCATTCTCTGTCTCATTTATTGAGTTCTTTAGCTCTGCAGTTCATTTGGTCCTTTTTTAAAAGTTTCAATGTCTTTGGTAAAGTATTGGTCCACTCATTACTTTTATTACTAGGCTCACTAAACTGCCTTCTGAGCTTTCTCATGCCAGTTGAGTTTTTTCATGATGGCTATTTTTAATACTTTCTCATTTAGATCACAATCTTCCTTGACTTCAAGTTTGGTCATTTTCTTTTTGTGATATTGTGTGACTGTGGGTTTCTTCACAGTGTTTGATGAGTTGTTTCTCTGCTGGTGCATTTGAAGTAGCAAACCCCTTTCTAATTTAGGTAAAGTTTTGTTTACTTAGATTCTAACAATTCAACAGATTGTTAATTAGAGGTCTTCTGTTTTTTAGTAGATGGTGCTATCGCACAAGTTTTTGGTTTTTCTTGCTGAGCCGCCTCTGGCAATATTGGCATTTTGCACCCTTCACTGCCTTTGCCAGAGGTGTCACAGGTGGCCTCTGTGGTCCCTGCTTGTGCCTCTGGGCTCTTTGCTGCCCTGCTGATGTTGGTGCCATTGCTGTCACTGTCGTTGCTGCCAGGGGCACTGGGATGATGGGTGCCCCACTGTGCCTGGGGCTTGGCACAGTTAGCCTCAGCAGGAGGGTTTGGGTGGGAGAAGCTGGGGTCACACAGGTGCCTCCACCACACCTGGGGTTGTCAGGTTTGTAGGCACCACCATGGGCAGGGGGATGAGGGTCACGGGCACCACCATGGCTTGAGGGACTGGAGGCATGGGCCCTGCCACTACTGCTGCCTGGGTCTACCATGAGCAGGAAGCCATATGCACTGCCTCCACAGATGCTACCTGGTTCTCTGGGACTGCAGGCTTAGCCATTTCAGAGGAGAAGCTGGGGTCGTAGGCAGTGCCTCCACTGTTACCCTAGTTCCACCTTCTCTATGTGTTCTAAACCACTCACCTTCAGATATACAGATGTGTGGATCTCTCCAGCATCCTGGTAGTTTGAGCAGAGGCAAGTTATGGATGTCTTACTAGCTGGAGATTGAGGGGGAGAAATAAAGCATGTTATACTGCCATGATGCTGATGTTACTCTCCAGCAATTTTTGAAATCAGAAAGTGTGAGAACTCCACTTTGTTCTTCATTTTCAAGATTACTTTGGGTATTTGGAGTCCCTTGAGATTCGTGTGAATTTTAGGATGGGTCTTTCTACTTCTGCAAAAACACATTGGGATTTAGAGAGTAACTGCATTCAATCTGTGGATCATTTTGGGTAGTATTGTCATTTTAACAATCTTAAATCTCCAACCCATGAATACATGATGTCTCTTCATTCATTTATGTTTTCTTTAATTTATTATAGCAATGTCTTGTAGTTTACAGTGTACAAGTCTTTCACTTTTTTGGTTAAATTTATTTTATTCCTTTTGAAGCTGTTATAAATGAAATTGTTTTCTTAATTTCCTTTTCAGATTGTTCCATTGCTGGAGTATAGAAAATCAACTGATTTTTATGTATCGACTTTGTATGCTGAAGCTTTGACGAATTTATTAGCTCTAACAGTTTTTTTGTGACATCTTTAGCATTTTCTTCATAAAAAATAATGTCACCTATTAACAGAAATCATTTTACTTCCTTCAAGACTGGTTGCCTCTCTTTTTCTTGCCTAATTTGCTTTAGCTACAACTTCCAGTACCATGTTGAATATTGTTGTTGTTGTAGTTGCTAGGTTTTGTCCAACTCTTTTGCAACCCCATGGACTATAGCCTGTCAGGATCAATTGGCAGCCCACCGGCCAATGCAGGAGACATGGGTTTGATCCCTGATCTGGGAAGGTCCCACATGCCACAGAGTAGCTAAGCCTATGCGCCATGACTGTTGAGCCTGTGCTCTAGAGCTTGGGAGCCGCAACTACTGAACTCAGGTGCTTCAGTTATAGAAGCCCGTGTGCCATAGAGCCTGTGCTCTGCGACAAGAGAAGCTGTAGCAATGAGAAGTCCATGTACTGCAGCTAGAGAGTAGCCCCAACTCACTACAACTAGAGAAAAAGACCAGGCATCAGTGAAGGCCCAGCACAGCCAAAAATAAATAAATTAATTAATTTATTTATTTTTTAAAAAGTTGGTGAAAGATGAATATTTGAGATAAAATGAAAATTACTAAGATCCACATCTTCAGACATGAAAGAAAATATTTATGAAATAAAATTATTTGTTGTCTGAAATTTGTTTCAAAATAATGTGTGGGAAAGGGGGAGAAAAGAGGAGTATCAGTGAAATGAAAATTGACTACCAGTTGAGATGAGCACATAGTCATTCCTCATACTATTCTTTCTACTTGTGAAATGCTTGGAAATTTTCGTGTGTGTGTGTTAGTCGTTCAGTCATGTCCTACTCTTTGAGACTGTAGACTTCCAGGCTCCTCTGTCCATGGAATTCTCCAGGCAAGAATACTGGAGTTGGTAGCCATTCCCTTCTGCAGGGGATCTTCCCGACCCAGGGACTGAACCTGGTTCTCTTACATTGCATGCAGATTCTTTACTGTCTGAGCCACCACAGTGGTAAGAAAAAGTGAAAAAGATGACAGATACATTTGAGAATTTCTAGTTTCAGCAATATTGCAGAGTTAAGAGGCCCTGAAACTACTCAGCTACATAATACCTAAAAATGCTTGATAAAATATTAAAACCACTCTTATTTTTTTTTAACTTAAACTTTTTATTTTCCATTGAGGTATAGCCAATTAACAATGTTGTGATAGCTTCAGGTGAACAGTGAAAGGACTCAGCCATATATTATCCATGTATCCATTCTCCCCCAAACTCCCCTCCCATCCAGGCTGCCACATAACACTGAGCAGAGTTCCATGTGCTCTATAGTAGCACTTGTTGAAAATATTAAAAAAAAAATAAAAAAGAAAAAGAAAATATTGAAACCACTCTTAACTGATTGGATGATTCCCACTAAGATCAGAATGGAGTACACAATAGGCAGGTAAAGTAAATTTTAGAGCCTTGGATCCTCTGAGGCCTACAGTTGTCTATATTGACGCTCTGAACTGCATTGCACAGAGGGGACAGAAGCAAAGCCTGAACTCACGTAGAATGGAAGCATAAGACCTAGATCTAAGAGAGGTGCACCCTCAGAATGGGCAAACTAAAAGTGAACCACAAGAACACGTTTCTGTCTTGGACTGGCCTATGAATGAAAGTTAAAAACAACAACAAAAAACCAACATTTTCTTGGGTTTCTACTGGCTAGAGGTTACATAGTTGGGGACTCAGTCCACATATTTTGCTTGATCCAAAAGCACAAGCCTATAATTTAAAGAATATCAGGTTAGGTACTATCCCCAGGTGCCTGAGAGAAGTAAAAATAGACTTTTCCAGATGAGCATACCCTCAAGCAGGCCTCAAAGAATTCCTGGAGACAGTCAACAAAAAGCTCATAGTAAAAAGTACAAAACTCAAGCAAGCCATTGATAGCAAACCCAGAACCACAGAGAGTTCAACTTTTATAATTAATTATCAGAATTAAACCAAAAAAATAAGTCTGCTTGAAATGCTTTTAGATTAAAAAAGGACATTGAAAACATGGGCAAAAATAGGAGACTAATGATTAGGCCAATTTGAAGAAGAACAAAATATTACTCTTAGAAATTAAAAAAAAAAACTTACTGAAATTAAGGATTCAAATGGATAGAAAGTTAAAAGAAAGATTAATGGAAAGAAAGAGCAACCCACCCCAGTATTCTTGCTTGGGACAGCCCATGGACAGAGGAGCCTGGTGGGTTACAGTCCATGGAGTCTTAAAGAGGCGGACATGACTTAGCACTAAACAACAACAACAGAGAATTAGTGACTGGGAGGATATGTCTGAGAAAGTTATCCAAGGTATAGCCACAGGGAGGTAAGATGTGGAAAAATGAAAAGGGGATTAAAAAACGAGTAGGAAGAAAGTCCATCAGACTGTTATGTGTCTTCCTGTTCCTACAATGGAGCAGCCCATTGGCTACATCCTTAGCCAGAGCTTAGCTGTACTTTTTTTTTTTTTTTTAATTTGGGGATTAACGTGATTTATTTCATTATCAGTCTTACAAATTACTGAGGTTGGACTGTAGCCTGGATTGTAACTTGAATTTCACACTTCTGTTGAGGAACAGTCTGTTAGTGAACAGAAGGCTGCGGAGGCACCACAGTTCATCCAGCAGTGTTCGAGACCTTCTCAGAGGCAACAGGCGAGACCAGGCACATCACAGTCAGAGGGCCACTCCAGTGGCTCCCCCTTTATGGAGGCACAGAGCCCCCTAGAGGCACCAGCAAGGCACGATGGGCTGAGGGGCTTCACCATCAGGTGGTGTCTCTGGCTCAACATCTCCATCCACACCACACATCCACAGGCACTTTCTCCCACTATCTACACTCTTTTATTTATTTTATTTTTAAAAATAGTGTATTTCTTAAAATATATTTTTACTTATTTGGCTGTGACGGTCCTAGTTGCAGCACATGGAATCTTCGGTCTTCATTGAGGCATGCAGGATCTTTAGTGGTGGCATGTGGGGTCTAGTTCCCCAATCAGGGATCAAACCTGGACTCCCTGCATTGGGAGCGAGGAGTTTTTGCACCACCAGGGAAGTCCCACTCCACCCTTTTATAAGTGGGCAGCCTCATCCCTGCCTGGGCTTCAAGCAGAGAGCCTGGTTCCGGGCCCCAGCTTTTTGTCAGTGAAGTTCCCTTTATTTAGCCAAGCTCCTTACCACCATTACCTGTTTCTGGAATCAAGACCTTCAACCCACAAGCTTGGTAATTCTCACCACTTTGGGTTTCTTTCATGGAGATATTCATCTCCGTTTTGCAACTGCCTGGATTTTCTTGTTTTTCATCTTTTATTTTGATTCATTGTGACTGAGTGGGATTTTGAAGGGTGAACAAATATTTTACATTCTCTCTCCAAAGAAATTTTTAGCAGTTTTTGCATAATCCCACTATGCTTCAGTTTCATCTTCAAGATAAAAATTTTAACAGAACCTACCTAAGGGCATTGCTGTGAAGATTAAATGAGATTTAGAAAAAACTGCACAAAACCTAAAGGCACTTAGAACACTGCCTGGCAAGTACCAAGTACTCAATAAACATTAGCTACTATTATTGGTATTGGGGAAAGATTGAGGCTACCTTATGTTTTCCAAATATACATTATTTTTATTGTCTTTATTCAACCCTGTGATATAGGTATTATTACCCTTAATTTGAGGTAAAGAAATTGAGGCACCCAAGGGTCAAATAGCAAAAGCTGTCGAGGTGAGATGAACCTTGGGTACATCTAGACTGGCTGTTGACTTTGTTATAAAATAGAATAATTAATGCATACATCTTGGTCTAATATGGGTGATGACATGGAGAAGACTAAAATCTCATTCTGGATGAGGTTATAAGCTTTGGCTCTGTTGACATCATCTGTTATAATAGATGGCATGACAGCCAGAAGTGAAAAAAATCTAAGGCATTATATAATGAGTGATGTGTCATTTAATGCTCATTACACTTTAACTCAGTTGCTCCCACAAATGAATTCTTATCTCTACAGTCAATAAAATGTTATAGTAGTCAGTAAGGTATCATATGAAAAAGGTTAGTCTCAATAAACCCTTCTCCACTTTTACAACATTCAGGTCAGGGTGGATAAGCCCCTGAATTACATAAGATAAACTCACTTTTATTATTCAGTCAATAAATATTTATCACGTATCTGTTATGTTCAAGGCTCTGAGCAAGGCAAAATTTAGGAAATACACTGAGGTGGAGACATACTTTCTACTCTCGTAATTCCCTTTAGTGACCCACAAGACATTCCGGCTTCTTTGTCTCTCACATTCAATGTTTTATCTGTTACCAGGACTGCAAATTCTTCCTTTACGAGGTTTCTTTCCTCACAAATTTTTTTCCACCATAAAACTCTAGTTCAGTCTATTTTTTTCACTTCCAGACTGTTCACTGCTTTCCCACATCTGCCAGCCATCCTATACATAAACAGATTACTCTTCCTAAACACCACTTTGACAGTGTCATCCCTCTACCCTGAACTTTCAATGGTTTCTCACTCTCAAGATAAATCTGCACTCTTGGTTTGGTCTTAGGGCCTCCACATTTGACCCCAGAAGATTCTCTTATATTTCTGTTAGTATGTTTCTAAGAATACACCCATTGAGCTACTTTTTGGTGAAGAGCTTCAATGAACAAACGCTGCATATGTGTTCTGCAATGATAAAACCTACTTAATCAACTTGTTTTAATCTAGCATCTCCTCATCTTTCTTTTCCCCATATCATGTGTTCATAAAGTTTTTTGTTTAAGTAAACTTTTAAATTGCAATATAACATACATACAGAAAAAGCAAAGAAAATCTTAAGTAAACGATTTGATGTATATTTAAAAAGTGAACATATTTGTATATCTGCCACCCTAACCTCTTTCTCTCTATATATATATATGTATACATATTTTTATATTTGTTTATTATCAATATCCCAGAAATTCCTATTATGTTCTACCCTAGTCATTGTCCCTTCCAAAGATAACTACTCATCTTACTTTTATCACTATACATGAGTTTTGTCTATTTGGGTTTTTTTTGGGGGGCTTGTTTATTTTTATTGAAATATAATTGACATATAACAAATACACACACAAATATATATATGCATATATTTGATCTGAGTAACAGATATACAAGTGTGCTTACTTTGTAAATATACATCAAGCTGTTTACTTAGATTTTCTGTGCATTTTCTATATGTGTATTATACTTCAATTAAAAAGTTTAAAGACTTTATAGATATATAAAATTTAGTTTGGTGAACTCTCAACATTTAAACTTTCAGTCTATTTTTCAAGGATAAATATTACATTTTGTGCCCCACTTTCTAACTCTGCAGGTTAATTATCGGTACCTAATTATATACATTTTTCCCTCTACTATGCTTATTTTTTTAGGGTTTGACTACCTCTGTGAACTTTATAACCAAATGAATTATTTAGTCTCTTGTCTGCTACATAAAGAAAATTATTAGAATCAAGGTGATCTGGCTTCACATCTGTCTTCAACACCTCCACCACACCCTGCTCCCTCACCACTCCCTTCCCCCCTCCCCCATTATGCTGTCTCTCTCTGTATTAATGCCAGCCTCTTTTCTCCATACCCATAAAAGACATTGATAATCGGTTTTTGGTATTTCTCTTCTTTCCAAGATGGTCACTACCTTGGTAGAATCTGTGTTTATTTAGATGACCAATCCATCACCCTAGCTTTTGTGTTCTTTGATCTCAACTTAACCTTCAGTGTAGGTAGAATTCTAAAGATCCCCTTCACCCGCCAGGGTCCAAGTGTCCACTGGTCACTTAACCAAGCATTAATCCAGGAACTGCTCTGAGAAATTCTGAAGTTGTGACTGAAGTTCCAAATGAGTTCACCCCAAAATAGTAAAATTATCTAGACGGGCCTGATGTAATCACACAACCCCTTTGAAAAGAGGGTGATGAAATCCGAGAGAAGTTTGAGGACGTGCTTTGAGATAGAGAGGAGTCACATGAGAAGAAATGTGGGCAGCCTGAAGAAGATGGTTGACTGTCAGTAAGGAAACAGGGACCTCAGTCCTAAAACTACAAAGAAATGGATTCTGCCAACAATTCGTCCTTAGCAGATTCTTCAGATGGAAGTCTTCAGATAAGAATCCACCTGACCGATACTTTGATTTGGATGCATGCTAGCCTAAGCAGAGCCCAGCCTAGCCCACCTAGATTCCTGACCTCCAGAATTGTGAAATAATAAATGACTGTTGCTTTAAGATGCTAAACTGATGCCAAGTTCTTACTCAGCACTAGAAGACAGATATACCTTTCTTCCATTTCTGTAATTCTACTGTCACGTTCAAACCATGGGACCTTGTCAAGCATGGATTGCTAATATAATATGCCAGTTTCCAATTCAGTGACTTCACCCTCTGGTTTCAGCTCTTCAGCCTCCAAGTGACCCTAATTTAGATCCCCTTACCACCTCTATCTTCCTGCCTTCACTTTTCTGTGATGAATCACTTAACCTGCTCAAACTCTTGCTCTATTTTTCTATTGCCTTACCCACCCAGCAAAACCACATCCTCAAATTTATTCAGCCTTCTAACCTGCTCTAGCTTTACTTCTCTGTGACTGGGGAAGCCATGCCCATTTGTAACTCTGATGTCACCACATTTATAGAATCCAGTCTTAGGAGTCTTGGTGCCCGGCAATCTCTCTTTAGGTCCCTTGGAAGAAACACTTTTCGTCTACCAATTTAGGTCTAGTGGTGGTGGGGCAGGAGCTGAAAGTTAATTGACAACAGACTAAAGGAAAAAAGATAAGGTCCTGGGGTTTATAGACCAGTTTAATAGGGGAAAGTGGGGTGGGGAGAAAGGGATTCTATGGGAAAACAAAAGACTTAGGAAAGACAAGTAGGCTTTTAGGGAAAGAAGCAAAGATATCTCTTTCAATTTTCTCTCTGTTCCCTAATTAAAACATTTATCTACATAAGGACACATCTTGACTCCCTCCCCTTTTGTCACAACTTAAAAATATATAATATTTGCTTTTCTTTTCTAATTCCTCTGAATTCTAAATCTATTCTGTTTTCTAAGTTACCTGATAAACCACCTTTTCTTCTTTATGGCTTGTCTTCTTGGCATGCACACCTATTCTGGCCTAATTTAAACCAAACAAGAAATATTTTCTCTGAGCCCCAAGATACTCTTTCGAAATACTGCTTTCTCTCACCTTCCTTTTATAGTGAGACTTTTGGAAAGTGTTGTTTATACCCTGTTTCTATTCAGAAACTAACTGTTCTCTCACTGAATTGATCAAAAGCCCCTGGTAGCTGATAAGCAGAGCCATGGTGGGAGGTCATGGTGCATACAACCTCTTGCACTGGTTTTTATTTTCTTCAACTTAAGTAGTAGTGAAAATAAATACACTGGGAGCCAATACAGATATTATATTCCCAAATGCCCCCAGGGCTATAATAAGCCCTGCCTGATACCTGACATCTCACATGCTAGGAAAGTAATGCTTAAAATTCTCCAAGCCAGGTTTCAACAGCACATGAACCATGAATTTTCTGATGTTCAAGCTGGTTTTAGAAAAGGCAAAAGAACCAGAGATCAAAATGCCAACATCCGTTGGATCATCAAAAAAGCAAGAGAGTTCCAGAAAAACATTTTCTTCTGCTTTATTCACTATGCTAAAGCCTTTGACTGTGTGGATCACAACAAACTGTGGAAAATTCTGAAAGAGATGGGAATACCAGACCACCTGACCTGCCTCTTCAGAAATCTGTATGCAGGTCAGGAAGCAACAGTTAGAACTGGACATGGAACAACAGACTGGTTCCAAATAGGAAAAGGAGTACGTCAAAGCTGTATATTGTCATCCTGCTTATTTAACTTATATGCAGAGTACATTATGAGAAATGCTGGGCTGGAGGAAGCACAAGCTGGAATCAAGATTGCTGGGAGAAATAGCAACCTCAGATATGCCGATGACACCACCCTTATGGCAGAAAGTGAAGAAGAAATAAAGAGCCTCTTGATGAAAGTGAAAGAGGAGAGTGAAAAAGTTGGCTTAAAGCTCAACATTCAGAAAACGAAGATCATGGCATCTGGTCCCATCACTTCATGGCAAATAGATGGGGAAACAGTGGAAACAGTGGCTGACTTTATTTTTGTGGCCTCCAAAATCACTGCAGATGGCAACTGCAGCCATGAAATTAAAAGACGCTTACTCCTTGGAAGAAATGTTATGACCAATAGCATATTAAAAAGCAGAGACATTACTTTGCCATCAAAGGTCCATCTAGTCAAGGCTATGGTTTTTCCAGTAGTCATGTATGGATGTGAGAGTTGGACTATAAAGAAAGCTGAGTGCTGAAGAATTGATACTTTTGAACTGTGGTGTTGGAGAAGACTCTTGAGAGTCCCTTGGACTGCAAGAGAGCCAACCAGTCAATCCTAAATGAAATCAGTCCTGAATGTCATTGGAAGGACTGATGTTGAAGCTGAAACTCCAATACTTTGGCTACCTGATGTGAAGAACTGACTTACTTGCAAAGACCTTGATGCTGGGAGAGATTGAAGGTGGGAGGAGAAGTGGACAACAGAGGATGAGATGGTTGGATGGCATCACTGACTCAGTGGACATGGATCTGAGTAAATTCCAGGAATTGGTGGTAGACAGGGAGGCCTGGTGTGCTGCAGTCCATGGGGTTGCAAAGAGTCAGACATGACTGAACGACTGGACTGAACTGACACCTGAATTTGCTAAGGGGGAACTGTGTTCACCACTTGGAGAACACACTAAGGAATGGGCCAAGTCCTTACCACTTCCTTGCAGTTGGCAGCCAGGCAAGCAGATAGAGAGAGCTCAGGGGGGCTGGGAGAGGTTTGGAGGATATTAAGAATTCTATGAGAAGGATGAAGAGAGCTTCTTATAGGTCCATATAAGAGCTTTGATAATAGGGTTGCCTGATTGATGGCATTATAGGCCCAGGAAGCTTGTACCTCCATACAAGCAAACACCCTTCACTGGTGTGATGATTGGAAAGGAATATTAGGCTCCCTCCCTGCCCCCACTGCAAAATCTCCCAGTTATTTTTAGAGTTTTCAAAAGGGCGGCTCAAGTGATTTTATGAATAAAACTATTGGCTTCCTTCCTGAAGGCATTTTTTCTGAATCGTCTAGTTATGCCTATGTGCACTGCCTACAAAAACCCATGGTGACACCTCGGCCCTTCTGGTGATCATTTAAGATCGCCAATGATACCACTCTAATGGCCAAAAGCAAAGAGGAATTAAAGAGCCTCTTGATGAGGGTGAAAGAGGAGAATGAAAAAGCTGGCTTAAAATTTAACATTCAAAAAACTAAGATCGTGGTATCCAGTACCATCACTTCGTGGCAAATAGATCAGGAAAAAATGTAAACAGTGGCAGATTTTATTTTCTTGGGCTCCAAAATCATTGTGAATGGTGACTGCAGCCATGAAATTAAAAGAAATGTGCTCCTTGAAAGAAAGGCTATGACAAACCTAGACAGCATATTAAAAAGCAGAGGTATCACTTTGTGAACAAAGGTCCATATAGTCAAAGCTATGATTTTTCCAATAGTCTGATGCTGAGAAAGATTGAGGGCAAGAGGAGAAGGGGGAGACAGAGGATGAGATGGCTGGATGGCACCACCGACTGAGACATGAGTTTGGGCAAACTCCAGGAGATAGTAAAAGACTGGCAAGCCTGATGTGCTGTAGTTCATAGGGATGCAAGGAATCAGATATGGCTTAGCTACTGAACAGCATCAATGATATGTGTGTTAAAGGTGTGAACTCCAGTTGACCTCAGAGTTTTCAGTTGGGAAATCCTGACTTTGATAAGTCTACGATTTGACTGTAAGGCATATAATATGACTATGACTTCAAGGGCAGAGTCAAATGGGACTGAGCACAAAGCAGCCTTAAATTGTTGGGAGACTGAATTTGGCACGAACTTTTTGTGGGAAATTTAGCTATATGTATTAAAAACGTTTAAATGAGCATACCTTTTGCCTCAGCAATTCCCTGTCTGGAATTTACCTGAGTGTGTGTGTAATGACAGAGCTTATAAAGATATTTTGTGAATAATAGGAAGTTTGGTTAAAGTACATAACAAACACTGAATACCATGTGCCCATTAAATATAAAGTTGTAGAAAGATTTTGAATGACAGGGAACCATGTCATTCCATGAACCATGAACATGTTGCAAAATAGCAGTTTTACAAAATATTAATAGTAATAGCTACCATCTAGTGTGTGTGTGCACGCTCAGTTGTGCCGACTCTCCACAAGCCCACCAGGCTTCCCTGTTCATAGAATTTTCCAGGCAAGAGTACTGGCATGGGTTGCTGTTTCCTACTCCAGGGGAGCTCCTGACCCAGGGATTGAACCTTGGTCTGTTGCCTCTCCTGCATTCAGTTCAGTTCAGTTGCTCAGTCGTGTCCGACTGTTTGCGACCCCATGGACTGCAGCACACCATGCCTCCTTGTCCATTACCAACTCCCAGAGTTTACTCAAACTCATGTCCATTGAGTTGGTGATGCCATCCAACCATCTTATCCTCTGTCATCCCCTTCTCCTCCTGCCCTCAATCTTTCCCAGCATCAGGGTCTTTTCAAATGAGTCAGCTCTTCGTATCAGGTGGCCAAAGTATTGGAGACTCAGCTTCAACATCAGTCCTTCCAATGAACACTCAGGACTGCTTTTCTTTAGGATGGACTCCTGCATCGGCCAGCGGATTCTTCATCACTGAGGTACCTAGGAAGCCCCAGCATCTATTAAGTGCTATCTAATGACATTACATACATTATCAGTGCTTTACACACATTATCTCATTTAATGTAACTATCCCGAGAGAGCCTTTCCCCTGATTACCAATAACCACTTAAAGACTAAGGAACTAGTTCAGGTCTCCAGGGTTTGGGAGAGCCAGAATTCAGACACAGACTATCTGACTCCAGAGATGATGATGTTCATCCCTGTACTTTGTATACAAGCCCATTTTTGTTTTTTAAGAAAATATGTATGCAGAGAAAAAGACTAAAAGCAGATGGTTTGTGGCTGATGGGTACAGATTTTCATCTATTTCTTGATATGTAATAACAGAGGGACAAAAAGCTTAGTTAAATGGAAAGGAAAGACTGTTAGATTAAGAACACATCTAGGGATTTCCCTGGTGGTCTAGTGGTTAAGACTCCGTGCTCCCACTGCAGGAAGCATTGGTTCGATCCCTGCCCGGAACTAAGATCTTCATTGGCCGAAACAGTGGGTGCTGTGGGGTCAAAAAAAGAGAGAACACACTTAGTAGTTGTCCCAATAACCAGGCACTATGAATACTGGGCAGTTATTTTGTTCAGAGAGGGTGAGCAGAGGGCAGTGGTCTGAGAAACTGAGTCCCCATTTATCCTCCTAACTTTTGACCTTGTGCAAAATGGCCTCATTTGGACCAGGTGGGTCATCTTAAAATTAGGAAGGTAGTCTTTAGGTTCCTTCCTCCCTAATATTCTGTTACCTAAAATACCCAAACACTAAATGAGAAAACAGGCATTT
Organism: Dama dama; assembly: GCF_033118175.1. Classification (NCBI taxonomy): domain Eukaryota; kingdom Metazoa; phylum Chordata; class Mammalia; order Artiodactyla; family Cervidae; genus Dama; species Dama dama. Next base: position 42,327,669 of record NC_083697.1, read on the forward strand.
GGAAATAGTTGATTTTGTTCAGTCTCTAAGTTGTGTCTGACTCTTTCTGACTCCATGGACTGCAGCCGACCAGGCTCCTCTGTCCATGGAATTCTCCAGCAAGAAGATTGAGTGGGTTGCCATTTCCTTCTCCAGGGGCTCTTTCTGACCCAGGGATCAAACCTGTGCCTCCTGCTTGCAGGTGGATTCTTTACTACTAAGTAGGCAAATTCTTTACCACTGAGCCACCTGTGAAGCTTAGCCCAAAATAAAATATTAACTTAAAAGTTAAAACGACTCATTTCTTTACAATGCAATGCAATTGTGAAATGCTGGCTTTAATCTTAAATTTTCGAACAGAATTTGATGGCAATGATCCGCTTGAGAAAGCGTTAGGAAGAGGTTATGAACTCCTTTCCTGAATCTGCACACTCTCACAGCTTTTCTACACGATCAGACTATTGAACAGATGCATGTATTACAGGATTGTGAGGAACATATTTAAACTATTCGTTGTAATACTTTCTTTCTTTTTTTTTTTTTTAAACTATTCGTTGTAATATTTTCATTCAAAAAGTTTTGTTTACCCCTCCGGACACCCTTAGATTCAGTTCCTGATTTTATTGGCCCTGGGGCGCAGGGACCTCATTTCTCAGAAGCTCATTCATTAGAGACTGCCTACTTGCCCTGGGGGTGGACAATATGTGTGACAGGAAAAAACCTCGGTGCCAGGGTCCCCTGGTACTTAGGGGTGTGGGACTCTGGCAGTGGCCAAATCCGCCCAGGCCAGACCAGGTATTGATCCGCGCGGGGTAGCATTTTCTGGTCTCCAGGGGTACTCCCCACTGTCTATTTCATACCAGCCCGGGAAGCAGAAGTTGTAGCTTTGTCCCCGCAAGCCCAGGAACAGTCTTCTCCCTGACCCCTTCCCCGAGGCCGGGTGACGGTCAGGTCCAGTACCTGGCGGGGTCCACTACTGACACTAGCGTGCTCTCAGCCCAGACGCCGGGCGCTTATCGCAGCCAGGCAGGCAGCGCCACGCCTTCCACGGGCCCTGGGGCATCGACCCGGAGGGAGCCGGGCGCGAGGGAGGGGCCGCTGCCGGGCGCCGTCCGGGTCAGCAGTCTAAAGTTTGCCAAGTGAAGCTGCAGCCGGTGCTGCCTGCGCTCGCTCGTCGGCCCCAGACCGCCGGCTCGCCGCCCGCTCTCTCCGACGTGACGGTAACCCGGGGCCAGTGCCTTCCCAGGTCAGCCGCTGCGCCGGTGAGTGCGGGGCGCTAGGGGGGCGCGCGGGCGCGGTGGGTGGGCTGCCGCCGGGGCCGTGGGCGTCGGTCCGGGCAAGTTGCCCCCGGCCGGACTCTGCCGCCAGCGCGGACTGTGTCCTGAATCCCCCGCCGTCCCGAGCGCGAGTCCCGAGCGCGCGAGACGCTAGAGGGAGTCCCCGGCGGTCAGACAGGGACTGGGGAGACGCTGGAAGGAGGAAAGGAGCCAGGGAGTTTTTGTAAAGGCTTTTCACCACTTAGGAAGCACTGTACGGATGCCTGATGTCATTGTTAAGTAGGAGCTGCTTCCGTAGGATATATTTGGAGGGTCCGGCTGACTCAGCGTTTTATATAAATGAATGTTCGTGCTCTGCCTCTGAGCACAACAGCTCCTGAGATTGAAGCCCTCGGTTACAACTGAACCGCTAACTGAGTGAGTAAATTGTGAAAACCGTTTGGAATATGTGGCATGAAAGGTTCGTGGCTATTGCGTGTGCGTTTGGTAGGCAATAGAAAACTGTACAACTGAAATGACTGGGTTTTAATTATTCACTCTCAGTTTCATTTGAAAGTGAGTATGAAACAGACTGAAAATTTAGACTCCCCCCCCCCCCCCCCCCCGACCCTCCAAGAAAACAGCTCCTTGGTGCAACCGATTTCGTGTCTGGTACTGTGTGTCGAAGATTCATGCTTTTGAACTATGGTGTTGGAGAAGACTCTTGAGAGCCCCTTGGACTGCAAGGAGATCCAACCAGTCCATCCTGAAGGAGATCAGTCCTGGGTGTTCATTGGAAGGACTGATGCTGAAGCTGAAACTCCAGTACTTTGGCCACCTCATGCGAAGAGTTGACTCACTGGAAAAGACCCTGATGCTGGGAGGGATTGGGGGCAGGAGGAGAAGGGGACGACAGAGGATGAGATGGCTGGATGGCATCACCGACTCGATGGACATGGGTTTGAGTAAGCTCCGGGAGTTGGTGATGGACAGGGAGGCCTGGCATGCTGCAATTCATGGGGTCCCAAAGAGTCAGACACGACTGAGCGACTGAACTGAACTGAACTGAGTGTGTGTTAGCCAGTTGGTAAAACTCTTACCTTTCCCCAAATGTATGATATTGCATAGATAAAAAGTTACTGAGTATGGAGGTAGCAGAGAAACTTGTTAATATTGGTACCTTTAAAGGGATTAGCCGATATATTCTATGCCTATTTTTTCTTCCTAGGACATAAAGTTTGTCCACAACTTTGGTTGGTGTGCTAAAGCGTTACTGAGCTGCCTTTTGTAATTTATCTGTGGATAGTTGACTCAGTGATTAACTTCAAAAAATTAACCAGCTTATTAAAAATACTTACTAAAAATGCTGCTGAAGTTAGAATACAGAAAAATATATAACCAAAAAAGTTAGATTGTAAATCTAGCAAACAGTTAAAAAAAATACCCATGATGTTGCTTCATTTGATTTTCTCACTCAGTGGTAGAAATATAAAAGCTCATTCCACTTTCAGGAAATAAAAGATTTATAGTAACAAATGCTTATTGGTCATCTTTGTTCTGGACCCTGAACATTTAGCTAGAACTCCTTTAAGTGCTGTTGCATTAAAATAATATTAAAATACACTTACAGCCAAAATCAATTTCTACATTTATTTGTGTTAAGCATTCATGAGCTTTTGAGGCAAGCCTAAGTATTACAAATGGAAAGGGACATGCACCAAGAAAAGAGTTATTGTGGGGGAGTACATTTGAATGTACGTGGACAGCAAATTAAAGTTATATCTTGGAAGCTAGAATAAAAATGGACCAATCAGTCACACAATTCAGTGAGGACAAAGGCAGGAAATATACACGAGCTCCTTAGAGAGGCTTTTCCTGGCATCTACGTCTGAGGGAAATGTCTTATATCCCAGAAGCTACAGCCGAGACTGAAGTATAGTGGTGGGAGAGTCTCCTGTGTGCCCACCCATAGTACATGCAGTCGTGCATTTTCTAGAACTGCTTGCTGTAGTTGTCATTCTCCTTACCTTAAGTATTGTGAGAAACACTCGTAGGATGCTAAGCCTCTATGGTCCCACATGCTGTGGTTTGATAGTTTGGGAATAAATCTGGATTTTATAGAGTGGCAGGTAGACCTCATGTCTTCAGATACTCTGTGTCTCTCAGGCATTTCTGACAGAAGTTTGGTATCAGTTGAAGGTTATATCAAGTGAGAAGTTTTATTCTGTGTTGCTTACTGGGGTTAGAAGTTAAGGTTGAGCTCTTTTAGTGAAACTTAAAGAACCTGAATGACCATCCTTGATACGGGATATATAGGTCTGTGCTATGCTGTGTTTAGTCTCTCAGTCATGTTTGACTCTTTGCGACCTCATGGACTGTAGCCTGCCAGGCTCTTCTGTCCTTGGAGATTCTTCAGACAAGAATACTGGAGTGGGTTTCCATGCCCTCCTCCAGGGGGTCTTCCCAATCCAGGGATCGAACCAATGTCTTCCTCATTGCAGGTGGATTCTTTACTGTCTGAACCACCAGAGAAGCCCAAGAATACTGGAGTGGGTATCCTATCCCTTCTCTGGGAACCCTGTTCTGACCCAGGAATCAACCAGGGTCTCCTGCATTGCAGGTGGATTCTTTACCAGCTGAGCTACCAGGGAAGCCCATATAGGTCTACAGTAAGCTAAAGTTTATCCTTTTAAAAAATCAGTTCTGAGTTCAGGATGTGAACCAATAATGATGGAGTATCTAGATGAATTTAGCTTCATAGTTTTTTTTTTTTTTTCCTTTCCAACAGCAGTTTTATGAGATCTAATTCACATATCATACAGTTCATACCTATTTAAAGTGTACATTCTCTGCAGTCTTCACATTTTCATCATTCTCGTCCCTAACAACCAATTAACACTCACTCCTTCTTCTCATCATAATCCCTTTAACCCCTGTAGTTTTTTGGAAACCAGTGTTCTGCTTCACAAGGAGACTGTTAGAAAGTGGACATCTAATTTTTGAGCCACATACTTAGCTTGTTTATAGAAATAAGTAAAATATTCAGAGAATCGTAGCATTGAAAGTTAGTGGTGTTCTGTTGTTTAAAATGGGTGTGCGTGCAGCAGAAGTGCTGCCTGCATCCCAATTCCAGTGAAGAAGTTTTGTTTTTGGCAAAGAAGGGTGGAATGAAATCTTAAAACTCCATTGAAAATGCTGATTACTAGCTCAGTCCCTTTGCAACTGAAAGGACCTGTTACTCTTTAGAGCAATGGTTGGCTGGAAATTACTGCTTAGATGCAGTCAACAGTAGGTAGTTCTCTGTCATTTCACAGGATTTAAGTTCTTATCTGGAAGCAAAAAAACGAAAGTCTCTAGAACGCAGCAAGCCCTGTTCGCTCCCTCTGAAGATACTTGAGCTGAGTGTCTTACAAGGAAAGAGGAAAGATTGCCTGAGGGGGTACCCAAACTTCAGATGTTTTGTACAGGAGACCTGTTTCTTCTCTTCTCGTCCTGCTGCGTGGGCAGTTCTACGCTGACCACACCCTGACTTCACCCTGCTGCTGCTGCTGCTAAGTCGCTTCAGTCGTGTCTGACTCTGTGCGACCCCACAGACGGCAGCCCACCAGGCTCCCCCATCCCTGGGATTCTCCAGGCAAGAACACTGGAGTGGGTTGCCATTTCCTTCTCCAATGACTTCACCCTAAAGGAGTGAAAAGAAGGGACACAAAAGGTAGAGGGACCACACAGAATCCTTAGAAAGGGAGAATAAAGTATTTCATTTTACAACTTTTCCTCTACCATCCCATATTAGTTTGGAATGCCATATGAGAGTTGGACCATAAAGAAGACTGAGCACTGAAAAATTGATGCTTTCAAAATGTGGTGTTGGAGAAGACTCTTGAGAGTCCCTTGGACTGTAAGGAGATCAAACCAGTCAATCCTAAAGGAAATCAACCCTGCATATCCATTGGAAGGACTGATGCTGAAGCTGAAGTTCCAATTCTTTGGCCACCTGATGTGAAGAACAGACTGGTGTGCCTGCAGTCCATTGGATCGCCAAGAGTCAGACACAACGGAGCAACTGAACAGAATTGAAATTAAAAAAATTTTGAGAAGCTGAAGCAGTAGCTATATTTTCCATCACACTTTTCTCCAATACTTTGGCCACCTGATGTGAAGAACGAACTCATTGGAAAAGACCCTGATGCTGGGAAAGAGGGCAGGAGGAGAAGGGGGTGACAGATGAGATGGCTGGATGGCATCATCGATTCAATGAATGTGAATTTGAGCAAATTCTGGGAGATAGTGTAGGACAGGGAAGCCTGGCGGATTGCAGTCCATGTGGTCGCAAAGACTTGGACATGACGATGACTGAACAGCAACAACAAAGGTAAAATTACCAGGTTTTCAGAATTAATAAAAGGAAATGGGCATTAACTGGTGAATGCTTGCTGTCTGCAGGTGGTTTTTGTATTTATTCTCATTTTTTGTTCATACCAAGCCTTTTATGGAGGTATTAGAGTTTCGTACTTACAGAGGAGGAGGCAGAGAATTGACAGGGTTATTTATTACCAGGACAAAGTACTTTATTAAAGTTCACCAACCCTTTCTTTTTTTTTTTTTTAAACTTAGCCTGGTCATTTGTTTCACATTTTCTTTCCATGTTCACAGAGCGACACAGTTCATTGTAAAGGCGTGCAGGGACAATGAAAAGAGCCTGTGAGTGCAGGGAGGCCCAGACCTACCTAACTTGGGTCTAGTCACTGTGCCATGAAATCTCTTCATCTCTCTGGACCACAGTTTCTTCATGGGACTAAAGAATTTAGGAATTTGAGCAAGAGTGGTCTGATTTTATTTAAGGAGTCCAGAAGTGGAATATGGGTTAGTAGAAATTGCCAGAATAGTAGTAAGTGTTAGGTATGCTGAGAATTCTTAGTATTTTTATGTGATCTGACAACAAAGGATTCTGCAAACCATCTATTTTGATTTAGAATCTTTCTGATCCATTTCTCCTTATCATAACATAGGGAGACTGTTATATGTCTTTCTAGGCTATCTCATATGATATTAATAGTTACCCCAAATAAACATACATACTTCAGAAACCTAAAGTAGCAGGCTAACTGTAGTTAGAAACCTAATAGTATCATTTCAGTTATCGCTTCACTCTAATAATACTGTTATTATCATGCCAAACCATTCACTGCTTCCAGCTGGAATCTAAGCTATGAGTATAATCCATTTGACATGTGCAATGTTTATACCCAGCTATTACTAGCAACCTAGGGCCAGGTGACTCATTACATTTGCTACAGTGTATGTGCTGTTTAACTCTTTCCTCTAGCTACAAGCTATTCCTTGTGTTCTGATTTCATACTTAGATATATACCTTCCCTCTCCCCCAGTGAGATATGTTCTATCTAGCCTCCTAGAATGCCACCCCTACCCAGAAGTAAATTCAAATGGTTTGAATTTTTCAACAAAAATAAAATTGCTATTCTCTCCCTCTATAATATGAGAAACTAGGAAAAGAGATCTTTGGTGCATTAGTCTTTATAAAACAATGCTTTTCCAAATATATACAGCTGTGGCTGGGTTGCATAGGTCTTGACGAGGAAGTTTTAAAGAATAAAGATGGCAGTTTAAGTCTAATATTACATTAGCATTATAAACATCGAAAAATATTGGGGTTATTATTTTTTTAATTTTTAATTTTGGAATCATTTTTAGACTTACTTAAATGTTGTAGAAAACGGTACAGAGAGTTCCTATAACATCTTATGTAACTATAGTACCATTGTTGAAACTAAACTATAAACTTATTTGGATTTCATCAGCTTTTCGCTATCTTTTTTTCTATTCAGGATCCAGCCTCCGAGCTCACATTGCATTTGATTGTTGTATATCCTTAATTTCCTTCAAACTATGACAACTCCTCAACCTTCTATTGTTTTTCCTGACCTTGACACTTATAATGAATACAGTGCAGTTATTTTGTAGAATGTCTTGCAATTAATACTGGATATTTTCTCATGATTAGATTGAAGTTATGCATTTTAGGAAGAAATTGCAGAAGGAAATGGCAACCCACTCCAGTATTCTTGCCTGGAAAATCCCACGGATGGAGAAGCCTGGCAGGTTACCGTCCATAGGGTGACAAAGAGTCGGACATGACTGAGCAACTTCACTTTCACTAGAAGTAATCCCAGTGCATCATATCAGGGGTACATGATGTCTTATTACTGATGTAAACTGATGTAAACTCTGGTTAAGTGCTGTTTGTCAGGTCCCTGATGGTTAACATTTTTCCTTTTGTATTTAATATATATCATGGGAGAGAAACTTGGGCCTTGCAAATATCCTGTTTCTCCTTAAGTCTTTATTCACTAGTTTTAGGCCATTGGTGTAACTGGATGTATATGGTACTGTGTTGTTCTAACAGTGACTTAAAGATTGTTTTTCTCATTACTTCTCTTTATTAATGAGAATTTTATAAGCAAGAGCTGTTCCTTCATTTATTTATTCAACTGTATAAATATAGACTCATGGATATTTATTTTATTGTGTAAGTTATAATTCAATACAGTCATTATTTAATTGCTGATCAAATGGTTCTACCATTGGCCACTGGCAGCTCTTCTTTCAGGTTGGCCCCTGTGCCCTTTTGACATACCACCTCTCCATCCTCCCTTTTAAAAAACCATTTCCTTGCTTTCTGGTATCATGAAATGCTCCAGGCTCATTTTTCTATTTTCCATGCCCTGACCCTGGCATCAACCATTTTTCCAAGGCACTCTGTTTCCTTGTTTTGGAGGCTGTTATTATAAGAAACTAAGATCTGGGTACTAGGTGTGTTACTGAAGTTGCTTTGAACTTTTTAAGTTTCATAGATTTGTGACTTAGCAAATGCATATCTACAGGAGGAGTAATGCTTTAAATTTCAAAGACTCTAGAGACCATAGTGCCAATTTGCATTCAGTCTCTTATGAGAAAGAAATAAAATTGGAAGGGCTAGAATTTTAAAAGTTCCCAGTTTTTCTCAAATGAAGACCTGTAAGTGTTTATAAATCAAGTAGCATAAACACATTAATTTTTATTTACTCAGGCTCTGGTAAGAAAGTAGCTTGTTATTTACTGACTGTATGTGAAGGTGAGATATGCATAGATTATATCTTTCAGAAATGCAAAATTTCTTTAAATGAATTGTGAGATCCTGGCCCCCACTTCCCCACACAACAAAGATTTCTGGGTAAGTCTTTGAGTCTACTTTCTCATTCTGAAAAGAAAGGTTTTAGGCAAGATTTTCATTTCTCTTGTCTCTTAGTGGGCTCAGAGGACCCCTTAATATCCAGAAATTATGGACCCTTTCTCTATATTTTAGTTATAATTTTAGTGTGTGTTTATTGGTTCACTGGTTTAAAAGATTCAGTTTAATTTCAGATCTGATTTATGTTCATCATGCCAGCTTACTTTTAATATTGAAATTTACTCAGTTAAACTTTATTTTAATCTCAGCCAATCCAGACCATGTACAGAAGTCTTTTCTAAGGGTTCTATTTCCACAAAGCTTCTTTAACTTTCTTTTTACTGTTAGGTTTTCTCCTATGCTTTTCCTTTCTCTCTCTCTAGGATAAAATTATTTTCTTTTCCCTCAACAAATTGTATTTTCATTTCTTATACCTTTTTTCCTTTCATGAAAAGATGTTTTCCTTACCAATTTTAGTTGTCTCAATTACATGCATTAACCAGAATTCTAAATTTTTAAAATCCTTAATTTCTAGTGAAAACTAAGAAGTATGCAGTTATAAACTGTTTTTCACATTATTATTCTGTAGATTGGCAAAATCACAAATACTGTTTATGATTTCTAAAAAATATGTGGTTTTTTAATAGAAAATTTTTCAATGTGATATTTTTATTAATAGACCTAAATATCTTCTCTGTAAAAAGGCAGCCTATGTTGAGTAATTAATGTTCCAGTATCTTATTTTATTTGGGAATGATCTAGCTATGTGGGAATGATCTAGATATTTAAACGGAGAAGGACATGGCAACCCACTCCAGTATTCTTGCCTAGAGGATCCCATGGACAGAGGAGCCTGGTGGGCTCCTGTCCATGGGGTTGCACAGAGTCGGACACAACTGAAGCGACTTAGCATGCATGCATGCACTGCAGAAGGAAAAGGCAACCCACTCCAGTGTTCTTGCCTGGAGAATCCTGGGGGTAGAGGAGCCTGGTGGGCTGCTGTCTGTGGGGTCGCACAGAGTCAGACACGACTGAAGTGAGTTAGTAGCAGCAGCAGCAGCAGATATTTAATAATTTCCATCATTTTACTTAATTTAGCAAACCTATAAATATTAAATCACCAAAAATCTGGAGAAACTATTTTTAAGTAGACAAACCGTAAGACATAAATTATTCTTAAAGAATTTACCTAAAAATTGTTACTCCATTTGTATCTGTTGAATTATAGTATGTTTAGATTACCCATGAAAACTAATGAGACATTACACAAAATAAGCCATCATTTCAAGATATTTTTCTTGAGAATTTTATAACAGGGATAGTATGACCTATTTAACTTTTGGTAAACCTAGGTGCAGTAAAAGTAAGAATGGTCTATATTCGTTAAACCAACAAATTTAAACTTTAAAACTGATTATTAGTATAATACTGACTATTTCCCAGATCACAGGAACTTGAAATTTATTTGGGTTGGCTTTCTTTTAAGTAACTTAAAAAAATTTTTTTTATTTTTAAGATTTTTTATTTTTAATTTTTTGGCCAAGCCCTGAAGCATGTGGTATCTTAGTTCGCTGACCAGGGATCATTCCTAGGCCCCTCGGCAGTGAGCACATAGAGTCCTAACCACTGAACTGCCAGGGAACTTGCAGGCTAGTTTTTTATTATATTTTAAAAATATCAATTTGTAAGTGATTACTTTGTCAACAAAGGTCCGTCTAGTCAAGGCTATGGTTTTTCCAGTAGTCATATATGGATGTGAGAGTTGGACTCTAAAGAAAGCTGAGCGCCAAAGAATTGATGCTTTTGAACTGTGGTGTTGGAGAAGACTCTCGAGAGTCCCTTGGACTGCAAGGAGATCCAACCAGTCCATCCTAAAGGAGATCAGTCCTGAGTGTTCATTGGAAGGACTGATGTTGAAGCTGAAACTCCAATACTTTGGCCACCTGATGCAAAGAGCTGACTCATTGGAAAAAAACCTGATGCTGGGAAAGATTGAAGGTGGGAGGAGAAGGGGACCACAGAGGATGAGATGGTTGGATGGCATCACCGACTCAATGGATATGAGTTTGGGTAAACTCTGGGAGCTGGTGATTGACAGGGAGGCCTGGTGTGCTGCAGTCCAAGGGGTGGCAGAGTCGGAAACGACTGAGCAAATGAACTGAACTTTTACATCAGTTAAATACAGCTTTTTTATATGTTTAATTTTGATAATATTATCTGGAGTTAGGAACATATCATATGTATAATGTACACACAGAAATATAAAAAGGCATAAATAGAGCCCTCATAGCTTCATTTGAAAGTTATTGCATTATAAATTTACTAGTTTATAAATAACAATTTGAATAAGTTAAATATATTTGCTCAGATGACTAAAGCTTTTCACTGTTTTGTGGAGAATATTTTAAGGTTTGTATTTGTCCTTGATAAATCCTGAAGGAGGCTGTGAATTAGATTTGGTGAGGGATGCTTTCCAGCAGTTTGAGTTCAGCAAAGCCTGTTTCTCTCTCTCTCTCTTTTTTTTTTTTTTTTTTTTGGTGCAGGTTCTACCTGATTGAACTAATTCAGCTCAGTCCCAGGTCCTTGTGGGATGTACTTATGTTTCTGATGTGTAGAGATTTGTAAGACAAGACAGTTGCTTTTAATTCCTCAGAGAACTGGTCTGCCACCTATACGGTACTGAAAGATTGATTTGCCCAGCTACATTTTCTTTATTTGCTTCTTTATATCAGTAAAAAGATTTCCAACTACTGTGAAAATCAAGAGTTATATGTTCTAGAACTTTAGCAGTTTATCCTGCTTTCCAAACTTTGCACAAGCCATTCAATAAAGGCCCTCTTTTTGAGTGTATAAATTAAACCCAGAGCAGTTTACCCTAGTGGCTAAAAGTCTTCATTCTTTTTATTAACTTCTGAATATTAACCCCCAGTTTTATTTCATATTGTGTGGGCTCAGGTAACCCTATTGATTTTCCTTAGTGTGTTTAATCAATGTTGCCTGAGGGGCAGATTTATAAGCCCTATCTTACACCAGGCAAGGGAGACCTAAGTTTATCCCATAAGGTAATTGGCAGAAGAGATTTAACCATCTTATATAAAGCCCATTTAAACATACCAACTTTTATACATATTCATCCCAATTCTCTCCGCTCTTATATCTGTAATTTTAACCTCCATTAAGTCCCTATCAACCTATCTTGGTCTTATACAGAGTCCCAGAAATCTTTCTTTTTATCTTCCTGACCACATTATCTATTTCTATGTAAAAGGCTTTGGGTTTCCCAGCTGAGGGGTTGAGCCAAGGGACTCAGGACCTTTCATTGATATTTTAACTTGATTAATTGGCCTAACTGTTGCCCCAAGCAGTTGAATTTTCTAGCAGCCTTTTAAATATGTATGTTTTGCTGTGCTTAATTGAGCAGTGTGTCTGACTTTTTGCAACCCCATGGAGTGTAGCCCACCAGGCTCCTCTGGCCCTGGGGTATTCTCCAGGCCAGAATACTGGAGTGGGTTGCCAGGCCCTCCTCCAGGGGATCTTCCTAACCCAGGGATCGAACCCAGGTCTCCTGCATTGTAGGCAGATTCTTTACTGTCTGAGCCACCAGGGGAGCCCAAACTGGGGTAAATAGAATGGACTTATTTGGGGTTCTTTAATGATGGGGACCAATAGGGAGTCCCTTTGGCCATCCAACCTTAGCAATGTATCAAAATGTTTGTTTTGATACATTTATTTATTGTTTTATTTATCCCATTTCTTAATCACCTAAAGATTTTTATTGTTTTGGAACAAGTCCCTTTAAAATTTCTACCTTATTGGGAAGATGTCTCTAGACTTTCTCTGCAGTTTTTTCTATTCCTCTTAATCAACCTAATTAACAATCTAATGCTTTTATTGGCATCTGTAAGACCCATTGAAGGGAAATTGACCATAGATTCAGCTTCCCAAACTTTTTTTGTTGTTGCTCTTTGTTTGTCTTAAACTAAGGGAATTATTAAGGTTAGCCATTACATTTTTTTTTGTATCCACTTTATACTTTGGTCTTTTCATAGGTGCCAATAATCCAGCTGTTAATAGAGTTCTCTAAAAATTTACCAGTTTAGAAGTTTCTTCAATTTTAATCTCCGTTGTCTGGCCATTGTCAGAGCTCTCATAACACAGGGAGGGAAAAAAAAGTCTTAAGAAGATCGGGTAAAACATTTATATCTCAAAGACACAGTGGGAGAAATGCTAGTTCCTCCTTTGAAAAGTTTTTTGTTCCTTTAAGGTCAGAATTCCGAGAAGATGTTTTACCAAGCTGGCTTTTTCTAGTTGCAAACGCGCACACAAAAATTAACTTTGGAGTGTTAAAAGAACCCACATTTGGTCCTTTTTAAAGTGAGATTTTCTTTAATTCCCAACAAAGCAGGTACTTGTGGGAGTAAATTCTGTACATACATAATACAGTCTTCCCACCGTCTCTCAACTGTGGTAATCCGGTTTTCAACTGAGCAAAATCTTTCCATTTTCAGTTCATCTGGGATAACCCAGGTACCTCTTCTTGAAAATAAGTTCAAGGAAAACCTACTCCTCCAGCGAGGATTTTATTCACCACCAAATAAAACTAAGGATAATCAGCCAATAGTGGAGATCCAGGACCCAGAAGAGACTTACCTAAATTCATCTGGACTCTGAGGAGGTGGCTAGGCACAAGAGGTCTTTGCTGGTACCAAGGCTCCAGATTCTTGTAGAGTTTGGATGAGGGAGAGAAGTTTGTTCTGGGTCCCTTTGTCGCTAACTAAAGCAGTCGACTGAAGAAAAACGCACAACCGAAAAATTGCAAGTTAAGTTTTATTTGAGGACTTTACCGAGGACTGTGGTTCGGGAGACAGCCTCTCAGATCGCTTTGAGGAACTGCTCCAAAGACAAAAGAATAAGGGGGTAGCCAGGATATTTAGGAGATTTTGCTGAAACGAAAAACAACAGGAAAAGCCAAACCATGTAGTCAAACATCAAAGATAACTGATAGTCACAAAAAATAGACATTACTAGTTAATGATTTAGGTGCTTTTCTGTATGAGAAGATAAAAGATTCTGGGCTCATTGTAATGATTCCTGAGATATGCACCTTAACTATCTAGGGCCAGTGCCCAGAACACATAATGCTTCCTCTTTTCTCTATCCCAATTTCTCCTCAGCTGTACCAGGGGGGTTTGGGAAATGTGGCTGCAGTGGCTAATGGTTTGATCCTTGTTTACTGGAGTAAGAGGCAACATTCTTTGTTTACTAGAATGGCAGGCAACATTCCTTGTCCATGTCTGTCAGTTTCCTCTTAAATGTACATGAGTGTGAATGTAAATGTAAAATGAATATAAAGTGTAAATGAGTTTCCATGGACCCAAAGCTGGACCATTATACTTGTTCTTGTTTTCCCTTAATTGGGCAGATCTGGGGGAGGTAGAGAGTGGGGTTGCTTTGGAATGGGGCAAACAGTAGAGAGTCATTATAAAACTTCCATTGGCTTTGGGTATAGGTGCCTCTTGCTTGTTGGAATGCTGGATCTTCCTTGCTCTCCCAGCCCCACTCTCTTGTGGATAAAGGCTGCACACCAAGGGTACTTCTGGCATCCTAAGATATATATCTGAATACACTCTTCCTTAGAAACCAGGTAATGTTTTTACATACAGTTTCAGAGTGCTTGTTTTGTGTCTGGTATTGTATTTAAGAGGTTTCCCTGGTGGCTCAGATGGCAAAGAATGTGCCTGCATTGCAGGACCTAGCTGTCATAGGCAGGACAGTGTCCCCATCTTGGCTCTTGAATGACTACAGTAGCCTCTATGTGGTCTCCCTGCTCTGTTCCTCTCTCCAGCACCCCCACCCCCACCCCCAAGTCAGAGTGATCTTTTTTTAACATAATTAGGTTATGTTATTCCTCCACCCAGAAGCCAAAGCAAAGTTCTTACAGTGGCCTGAGGTATGGACACTGCCAGAGCTGACCTGAACCTCTGACTTCACATCCTATACTCTCCCTCCCTCTGCTTCAGTCCCACTGGCTGTGCTACTCCTTAGGCTAGCACTTGATCTTGGCATCACACCTCCAGAGAGCCACCCTCAGGTTTCTGCTCAAAGGCCTCATTGGGAAGGCCTTCCCTGACTTCGTTTCCTCCTTCACTTTTATTTTTTTCTCTTTAGCCCTGCTGACTCTGACATTTTCATCAAAAGGAAAAAGGAATAGGAGTTAGGGACACACCCCGATGCAGTCAAAAATCCATTATAACTTTTGACTCCTCCAAAACTTAACACACATTTTGCATGTTATATGCATATCAACATATATTTTATCATTCATGACATATCTTTCTTGATTTTTTTCAGTATTTCAGGTTTTTTCAAATTGTTGCACATCTTGAAAAAAAAAATCTTCCAATATATTTATTGAAAAGAAATCCACAATACAAGTGGACCTGCACAGTTCAAATCTGTTTGTTCAAGGTATAGCGAAACGCAAGTTCATATGCTTAACACACTGTGAGGCCAAACTGAAACACTGGAGTTTGGAACAGAGAAAGGTTTATTGCAAGGACCAAGGAAGGAGAATGGGTGGCTATACTCAAAAGATGTGAACTCTGATGGTTTTCAGGGAAGTTTTTATAGGCAAAATTTGGGGTGGGAGCTGCAGGGTGTAACTTCTAATTGGTTGGTGATGAGTTAACATGGTGGTGTTTCAGGAATTTTGTGCTCAGCCTGAAGTTACCATTGTCCATCCTGGTGGGGGCCTTAGTTCCTATAGAAAAACTCAAAGATATTGTAATGTATATCCCTTGAGGAGGAACCAGGACCCTGCTCCATGGCTGTAATATTGTTTCTTGACTGCCTTTCCTTGGTTTCTGCATTCCTTCACTCTTCTAATTAGCGACCGTTTGTATCTGCCCTTTGAAACTCAGGGAAGGTCTGAGAAGCTGAAGTTTTTTCCCTATAAACAAGAAACAGGGAATACAGAAAGACTTTTGTATGCAAGAGGGCCACACAGGATCCCACCAGGTTTCAAGGGTCAGTTGTAGTTCTATTATGTACAGTTGTATCTATTTAAAGAGAGGGTTAGGATTAAATTGAGGGACTTTCCTGGTGGTCAAGTGATTAAAACTCTGCCTTCTAATGCAGGGGGTGTGAGTTCAATCCCTGGTCAGGGAACTAAGAACCCAGATGTCTCAGGGTGTGGCCAAAAAGTAAAAAAATAGTAATAATAAAAAAATTTTTTTTAAAGATTAAATTTAAAAAGGGACAGGAAACAGATCTATGGTTGTCATGGACTAGGGTGGGAGAGGGAATTTCTTTGGGGTGATAGAAATGGTCTGTGTCCTACTTTTCATGGTTACATGACTGTATGCATCTTCAAAGTCCAAAAACTGTACTTAAAGAGGATGTTTGACTGTCTACAACACTGTTTACTATTGACACGTTTTGAATAAAACATGACAAAAAACAGAGATTAGGCTGAACCATGAGTAGAGCTGGTGTTATGTTGGAAGGAATGTTATATGTACCAAAACATTCCCCCTCTTGTTTTTATCTGTTCCTTTTTCCTCTGTTGTGTGTGTTGTGTGTGTGTTAGTCACTCAGCTGTGCCCGACTCTTTGTGACCCCATGTACTGTAGCCCACCAGGCTCCTCTGTCCATGGATTCTCCAGGCAAGAATATCAGAGTGGGTTGTCATTTCCTTTACTAGGGATCTCCCTAACTCAGGGATCAAACCCAGGTCTTTACCATCTGAGCCATAAGTCACCAATTCTCCGTGGATCCGTCATTGGCCTTACTGTGTATCTCCTCAGTGCAGGAAGGACGGGGATCTGTAGAATGAGTGAGGAGATGGCTGAGGGGACCTGTGGAGCTTCCACAGTCAAGTCTTAGCTCCCTACAGGGCATACGTCACCCTTAAGGGCTTTTCCTGCCTCTCCAGCCTAATTTTCTTACTGCCCTTTCCCTAAAGCTAAACTTTAATATAATGAACTTATCAACTGAAAAAAAAGTCAAAGCCTAAAAGTTGAGGGTTATATTGTATTTGGTGGGAATTTTTAGGACTTCAGGCCTGGGAGGCAGCATTTCAAGCAGCCTTGAGAGAACTCCGAGGAGGTAGGGTGGAGGAGTCAGGTTATATAGATGTTTGCAACAAAGGACAGGTAGTCTGAACATTAAAAGTATTTTTGTGAATTAAAGAAAACCAGCTATCTCAAGTTAAGGAATTTAGCACTTTTCTGTATATGGCAAGATGCAAGCCTCTGAGCTCACTGAAGTCTTTCCTTTTGTAAGTATCTCAGCTATCTGGGGCCAGTATCTTGTGGTTTTTCACATCCGGAGTTCTTCTGAGCTCCCCATAGGGAGTGGCTGCAGCCTGGGGGCTGCCAGATCTTGCTGGTATTCCTCTCCTTCCTGGGTGCCCTGGAGGGCTGGGTCTCTGGTGACTGTGACCTCATTGTTTACTGATACGGCAGGAAGTACTCTATTTCTCAAACTGCGTGCATTTCCCAGAGCAATCTCTTTCAGTTTAGTGATTTTGCTTTCCTTTACTAGGACAACTTTCTTTTCTCTTCTCTCCTTCCCATATAACTGGTTAGTCTCCTTTAGGCGGCCACTTCTAACCACTCTGAGCCCCCAACCCCCACCCACCTACCCTGCCCCAAGCCATGTACTCCTTGAGAGATGAACCTGGTTTTAACCCCTCAAGTAATTTTGAAGCTCTAGGCAAAGGGGTTGGGAAGACATTCCTGGCTGGAAATTCTGCTTTGAAACAGGATAATTATATTTTCTCTCAACTCCACTTGGGTTAATACGTGAGTTTTTAGGGGGTATTCATTAGGTTTTGTCCTTACCTTTCACAAAGTCCAGATGAAATCTTCGGTGGTTTTTGTGTCCTTTCTAATTTGTACATGTAGTTTACTAATCCTAGCAGAATTTAACTTCTCTAGATGACCTCTCTAGATAGGGTGGTTAGTGACTTCCTCTTATTTGTGGTCAGAATATCTTTATGAAGCTACTTTGCTTACAGGGGTGTGGCATATTGTAATTTAGTCTTTCATTCAGTGGGAATAATTGAGAACATGATATGAGTGACTCCAGAGGCTGCAAAACTAATGGACATTAGATCCCGGCTTTTACATATGCATATATGGCTTTCTGAAATGGCAGCTTTGCAATAAAGTCCAAAGGAGATAACTTTAAAATATTATTATTTCACTTATAATTTGGGAGATGGCTGAAGGTCAGAAGGGCATGAGAAGAATGTTCCTGCACTGTGAGCTAAGGCTAGAAAAAACATTTTACTGCTAATTTGCTTGATGAGCTGTGATCCAAATACTGGTCATACATTGTTAGAGAAAGCTTTGTGACTATTATTGGAAAGCTTTGGAGGGTGGCTGGAAGGTTTATAGTTTATTTAAATTAATTATTTTTCTTTCATCAGCCCACCTTCAGTATTTGAAATTCGGAATAAAGTAGTCTGAAATTTACCATGAAAATGCTATGAAATTTATGTTATTGTTAGGGAAACATGAATTGCCCACTTTGGCCAGGCATGATGAAAATTGCTTGCCTGAGTTGTCTCACAATAGGAGGTCCCGGTAAAGAAGGAGGTACTAACAGAAACAGAAGATGTGGCAAGAGCACACAGAAGAACTGTACAAAAAAGATCTTCACGACCCAGATAATCATGATGGTGTGATCACTCACCTAGAGCCAGACATCCTGGAATGTGAAGTCAAGTGAGCCTTAGGAAGCATCACTACGAACAAAGCTAGTGGAAGTGATGGAGTTCCAGTTGAGCTATTTCAAATCCTGAAAGATGATGCTGTGAAAGTGCTGCTCTCAATATGCCAGCAAATTTGGAAAACTCAGCAGTGGCCACAAGACTGGAAAAGGTCAGTTTTCATTCCAGTCCCTAAGAAAGGCAATGCCAAAGAATGCTCAAACTACTGCACAATTGCACTCATCTCACGCACTAGTAAAGTAATGCTTAAAATTCTCCAAGCCAGGCTTCAGCAATACATGAACTGTGAACTTCCAGATGTTCAAACTGGTTTTAGAAAAGGCAGAGGAACCAGAGATCAAATTGCCAACATCCGTTGGATCATCAAAAAAGCAAAAGAGTTCCAGAAAAACATCTATTTCTGCTTTATTTAGTATGCCAAAGCCTTTGACTGTGTGGATCACAATAAACTGGAAAATTCTGAAAGAGATGGGCATACCAGACCACCTGACCTGCCTCTTGAGAAGCCTGTATGCAGGTCAGGAAGCAACAGTTAGAACTGGACATGGAACAACAGACTGGTTCCAAATAGGAAAAGGAGCACGTCAAGGCTGGATATTGTCACCCTGCTTATTTAACTTATATACAGAGTACATCATGAGAAAGACTGGGCTGGAGGAAGCACAAGCTGGAATCAAGATTGCCAGGAGAAATGTAAATAACCTCAGATATGCAGATGACACCTCCCTTATGGCAGAAAGCGAAGAAGAACTAAAGAGCCTCTTGATGAAAGTGAAAGAGGAGAGTGAAAAGTTGGCTTAAAGCTCAACATTCAGAAAATGAAGATCATGGCATCCGGTTGCATCACTTCATGGCAAATAGATGGGGAAACAGTGGAAACAGTGGCTGACTTTATATTTCTGGGCTCCAAAGTCACTGCCGATGGTGACTGCAGCCATGAAATTAAAAGACGCTTACTCCTCGGAAGGAGAGTTATGACCAACCTAGACAGCATATTAAAAAGCAGAGACATTACTTTGCCAACAAAGGTCCGTCTAGTCAAGGCTGTGGTTTTTCCAGTGGTCACGTATGGGTGTGAGAGTTGGACTATAAAGAAAGCTAAGTGCCGAAGAATTGATGCTTTTGAACTGTGGTGTTGGAGAAGACTCTTGAGAGTCCCTTGGACTGCAAGGAGATCCAACCAGTCCATCCTAAAGGAGATCAGTCCTGGGTGTTCATTGGAAGGACTGATGCTGAGCTGAAACTCCAATACTTTGGCCACCTGATGCAAAGAGCTGACTTATTTGCAAAGACCCTGATGCTGGGAAGGATTGAGGGCAGGAGAAGAAGGGGACGACAGAGGATGAGATGGTTGAATGGCATCACTGACTCAATGGACATGGGTTTGGGTGGACTCCGGTAGTTGGTGATGGACAGGGACGCCTGGCATGCTGCGGTTTATGAGGTCACAAAGAGTCAGACATGACTGAGCGACTGAACTGAGCTGAACTACCTCCAAAAAGTAACAGGAAAGAGTTCAGGAGGGGCCAAAAGGAGAAGAGAGGAGTCAATTTGTCCTACCAACCTCCCGGAATCCTTCTCACTGAAATCCATCTTGGCCGAGAGAGGCATGCACTCTGGGAGGACCCTGAGTCAGAATGATTGGCCAGAGGCAACCTGGAAACCAACCCCATTACCATAAACGCTGAGACTGTAAGCCACGTGGCGGAGCAGTTCTCCTGGGTTCTCTT
Source organism: Dama dama (assembly GCF_033118175.1). Taxonomy (NCBI): domain Eukaryota; kingdom Metazoa; phylum Chordata; class Mammalia; order Artiodactyla; family Cervidae; genus Dama; species Dama dama. The sequence goes on from NC_083697.1 coordinate 42,347,598, forward strand.
CCCCTGCTGCTCTCTGCTGGGGCACCCCCTCTAATAAAGTCTTTTGCTTTGTCAGTTCATGTATCTCCTTGGACCATTCATTTCTGAGTGTTAGACAAGAGCTCCCTCTTGGGCCCTGTAAGGGGGTCCCCTTCCTGCACTCAGTAGTCAAAAATGTTTGGGTAAAATGTGAATTCTGTTTGGGGATCAGATTTAATTCTTCAGGGATTTATCTTGTTTGTTTTGCTTGAGGAAAGTGATTTAATTCAATTTAGTTATTGTTCAAAAGACAGTTCTAAAATAATGGAAGCATTGCCTTTTTTCAGCCATTGTATACATGATCATTTTGTAGATTTGTTATTCTGAACCTGAAATATATGGCACTGTCCTATTTTTGAAATAAATATCATGTAGTTTTATGGTATTTTGAAATCTGAGAATGATTTTGATAATAGCTTATAGCAAGTATCTTTTGTTTGTGATGCAGGATGAATATGGGAGTGCCTGGGGTGGCCTCATAGTGGTAAAGTATATGTGTCTTTTATGGGGTTATAAAATTGATTGTTTATAAAGTAACCCAAGAATGAGGAAATAGATTTTTAAAAAGTAAATGCTTTAGACCTGTGTTGTCCTATATGGTAACTATTAGCCACGTGTGGCTATTTAAATATAAGTGAGTAAGTTAAATAACATAAAACATTCACCAGCTATATTTCAAGTGCTGAGTAGTAGCCATATGTGTCTGGTGGACAGCACTATTTTATTATCCCTATGCCTATTAATAAAGAACATGGAAAGAAGCACAGCCACTTTTCCATCTGACCTCCAATTATCTTGAACTCAAGAGAATCACTTCTTGGGCCATATAGCCTTTTTACACATGAGAAACCATATTACCATCTGTAAGATCAGTGGTTGTGTAATTTGTGAGAATGAAGGGAGTTGGTAATTTTGGGGGGGATGGTGTGCTGCTAAGCATGTGGGATCTTAATTCCTTAACCAGGAATTGAATCCATGCCTCCTGCACTGGAAGCGCAAAATCCTAACCACTGTACCATCAGGGAATTCCAGAGAGTTGGTAATTTTTATCTTGTCAAGTTATATATCTCTTAGCTGGTGCTTCCTAATCTCCACTATTTTAAACATATCCTCAGCACTCAGTCCTTGATAAATCCTTCTCTTAGCTACAGAGGAGGGGAGGAAAAAGTTTTCATTACCAGGCCCGTTCCTTTGTCCTAGCGTGTCTCACTGGTTTTCTGCAGTAGCCTCCTGACTGGTCCTTGCTTCCACACTTGTCTCACAGCAGCAGCTAGAGTGATTTTTAAAAAGCACAGTTAAGATCATGAGCTTTTCCTGCTTGAAAGGCCTCAGTGGCTCCTCTTGGACTATACAGACCTTCCACAGTGGTATTTCTTCCCGTCTGTCTGGCTGACCTCCTTCTTTGTGCTGCCCTCCCCAGATCACTCTGCTGCAGTGCTGTGGGGGCCTTGAGTGCCAGATAGCTCCCTTGACCTAAAGACTTCAGCCCTCTGACTCCAACTCTACCCTGCTGGTGTCAACACGAGATGTTTGCTTCAGGGTGGAACTGTCAGATCAGAGACGATGTGAAAACCCATTGATGGATAGAGGACTCTTTAAACTTCAGGGATGAGGGATGGGATGGAGAGGGAGGCGGGGGTGGGGGGTGGGATCGGGATGGGGAACACATGTAAATCCATGGCTGATTCATGTCAATGTATGGCAAAAACCACTACAATATTGTAAAGTAATTAGCCTCCAACTAATAAAAATAAATGGAAAAAGAAAAAGTAACAAGCTTAAATAGATTAAGAATAAAAAAAAAATAAACTTCAGGGATTAATTATGGAAGTTTCAATTCAGATTTTGAGTTCCTTTTCTAACAATGTTCAAAACTATCCTGCTTCTATTTCTGTGTGTTCATAAGTTTTGTAGCAGTCTCCTGACAGTGACCCAAGAGGCCTAATTCCTTGTCAGGGTAGCAAGGTCTTGGCATAACAGTAAATAGCTGAAGAAGGTGTGCTTACCCAGCATGTCCTCTTGGCTGTGAGGCAGAGTGCCACTTTTGCTATTATTATCCCTAGGGGAAAAAAAAGTAAGAAGAGGGCCTGAACTCTTGACCTGAGGCTGCTCTGGCGTCTACCAACAGGTGCAATATTTACAGCTATGGACACAGGTATCTGGCTGAGGACTTTAGAATTGAACTCTGTACTTTTATTACCTGTGTGCAGTTTCTATTGACTTATGCACTCTGTTTATAGAAGACTGTCTGAGTAAGAGTATGGTAAAGAGTAAGATGGAGAAAAGTGGTATTTTTTTTTTTTTTTTGAAAAGTGAGTCATATATTATTGAATTCTGCAATAGGGAGCAGAATTATATATGGTTGAGTGTGTGGGCTTCAGAGGCAGCAGGCCTATTTTGGCTTCTTTTTTTTCAATTAATTAATTTATTTTAATTGGAGGATAATTACTTTATACTATTATGATGGCTTTTTTCATATATCAACATGAGTCGGCCACAGGTATATGTGTCCCCCCCATCCTGAACCCTCCTCCTACCTCCCTCCCCACCATATCCCTCTGAGTTGTCCCAGAGCACTGATTTTGGGTGCCTTGCTTCATTCATTGAACTTACACTGGTCATCTGTTTTACATATGGTCATGTACTTGTTTCAATGCTGTTCTCTCAAATCATCCCACTCTTTCCTTCTCCCACTGAGTCCAAAAGTTCGTTCAAAAGTGGTATTTTTAATGCAGGTTATCATTCTTATAATAGAAGTACGTGTCTATGGAAGAAGACTTTTCAAAAAAGTAAAAATGTACCTCATTAGTTAGAAAACAACAAGAAGAGAGGAAAGGTAACAAAGGTTCAGTTCAGTTCAGTCGCTCAGTCACGTCCGACTCTTTGCAGCCCCATGAACCGCAGCACGCCAGGCCTCCCTGTCCATCACCAACTCCCGGAGTCCACCCAAACCCATGTCCACTGAGTCAGTGATGCCATCCAAACATCTCATCCTCTCCTCCCGCCCTCAATCTTTCCCAGCATCAGGGTCTTTTCCAGTGAGTCAACTCTTCACATCAGGTGGCCAAAATATTGGCGGTTCAGCTTCAACATCATCCTTCCAATGAACACTCAGGACTGATCTTCTTTAGGATGGACTGGTTGGATCTCCTTGCAGTCCAAGGGACTCTCAAGAGTCTTCTCCAGCACCACAGTTCAAAAGCATCAATTCTTCGGCACTCAGCTTTCTTTAATAGTCCAACTCTCACATCTATACATGACTACTGGAAAAACTATTGCCTTGACTAGACTCTGGACTTTTGTTGGCAAAGTAATGCCTCTGCTTTTTAATATGCTGTCTAGATTGGTCATAACTTTCCTTCCGAGGAGTAAGCGTCTTTTAATTTCATGGCTGCAGTCACCATCGGCAGTGACTTTGGAGCCCAGAAATATAAAGTCAGCCACTGTTTCCACTGTTTCCCCATCTATTTGCCATGAAGTGATGCAACCGGATGCCATGATCTTCATTTTCTGAATGTTGAGCTTTAAGCCAACTTTTCACTCTCCTCTTTCACTTTCATCAAGAGGCTCTTTAGTTCTTCTTCGCTTTCTGCCATAAGGGAGGTGTCATCTGCATATCTGAGGTTATTTACATTTCTCCTGGCAATCTTGATTCCAGCTTGTGCTTCCTCCAGCCCAGTGTTTCTCATGATGTACTCTGTATATAAGTTAAATAAGCAGGGTGACAATATCCAGCCTTGACGTGCTTCTTTTCCTATTTGGAACCAGTCTGTTGTTCCATGTCCAGTTCTAACTGTTGCTTCCTGACCTGCATACAGGCTTCTCAAGAGGCAGGTCAGGTGGTCTGGTATGCCCATCTCTTTCAGAATTTTCCAGTTTATTGTGATCCACACAGTCAAAGGCTTTGGCGTACTCAGTAAAGCAGAAATAGATGTTTTTCTGGAACTCTTGCTTTTTTGATGATCCAACGGATGTTGGCAATTTGATCTCTGGTTCCTCTGCCTTTTCTAAAACCAGTTTGAACATCTGGAAGTTCACAGTTCATGTATTGCTGAAGCCTGGCTTGGAGAATTTTAAGCATCACTTTACTAGTGTGTGAGATGAGTGCAATTGTGCAGTAGTTTGAGCATTCTTTGGCATTGCCTTTCTTTGGGATTGAATGACCACTACTGAGTTTTCCAAAGTTTTCCAAAGGTAGACATAGGTGGAAAAGAGATAGCTGGAAAGGGGGAAATAATCTCATTATTCAAAGCCCTTCAGTCATGTATGGAAGGACTGCTCCAGCTGGTAAAAGATAATCAGGCCAGTTAACAGAGCAGGCTGGTTCAGGCGAGTTGTATGAAGCCATTTGGATGCTTCTTTTATTTTTAAAGTCTTCGAAGTGGCTCTCAGATTCAGAAAGCAATTTAACACATGCTCTGGAAGCAAGGAAGCAGCAACAAGTTGGGAAGTTGGTTTTTGTCATAGGGAAATCTAGATGTGGGGTGTGTGTGTGTATATATATATATACACACATATATGTATGTATATATATGTATCTGTAGGGAAAGATTAATGTTTACTTAGAGACAGTTACTTTCAGTGATTCCTCTAAAAACCCAGGATACTGGGATAAATCCAGTATCTGGATAAACCCAGTAAACCCGGTATACTGTATAGAGTATACCCAGGATACTGTATAAACTGGAGACTTGAGTACTTTGAGGTTAATATGGTGCTGAGATGTGTGTTTTTAAAATTTTGTAATCATTCCTATAAGTTTTTTGTTTCATCTTAGAGTAATATATTGTTTCATATTGGTGTTAGAAAGAAGTTTGGTTTTTGGTATAATGTGCTTCAGCTGGATGGTGTATCTCAGTTATGCCTACTAATCTCTTGATTTGTGACACATGAATTACTAAGACCCTGCTGTGTCTGAGGAACATTATTATTAATAGGCTCCTAGTGAGGAATCCAGCACCTCCTAGCAATGTGAATTACTAACTTAATCCTATCACAGTGAAGATGAACTCAGTATGCACACATTTCTAAAATTGTGATTGTATTTATCAGTTCTCTATCTTGGATGGATGGATGGGTATGGATGATCTTTCTTGGGTACTATAGTTCCAGTTGATGCCTTTTATTAACAGAAAATCTCACAAAGATTTTGTACTAATGTCTATCTTAAGCAAATGGCCTAATTAAATTCAAGTGGGATGTTATTTGATTCTCTTAATGAGCCTTGTGGAGTAGGAAATGGCAACCCACTCTGGTATTCTTGACTGGAAAATTCCATGGGCAGAGGAGCCTGACAGGCTACATTCCATGGGTCGCAAAGAGTTGGACATGCTGAACACACACACACACACACACACACACACACACACACACACACACACACACAGCCTTGGGAGAGTGTTATAAAGTGTCCTTGGTGCCTGAACATCAAATGGGGAATGGCAAGAGAAGCAACTGGTCATGTCAGGCTAGTATAGTTTGGCTTTTGAAGACATGGGGGATGGCTTAAGAAGTTTATAAAGTCAAGATACAAGGTCTCTATAGTAGTTTGTACCTTGAGCCTTCTCTTTCACTGCTTTCAGAGAGTAGGACTTTAGCTAATTATTACCATTCATTGTGCTCACAGATTAAAACTAAGCTCTTTTAATTTCCTGGGTGCCAGTCTATAAGTGGTCTCCTACTTTTGCAGTTTCCAAAATGGAATATGTTTTAAATGTGATAACAATAGAGCAGTTTCCGGCTATAGGAACAATTACAGATTATTTGGTTTGGGGGAAGTTCTACAATGATATGGTCAGGTGTGTGTGGTTTTTTTATACATATCCTATCTTGGTGTTCCTAGAGCTTCTTCAGTCTGTGGCTTGATACCTTCAGTTTTGGGAAATGCTTGGCCAATATTTCTTCAAATACTGATTCTGCTTCTTTTTTTTTTCTCTCTTTTTCAGGTCTCCAGTTACATGTATACCAGATCTTTTTCATCACATCTCATATGTTTCTTTAGCTCTTTCATGTAGTTAAAAAAAGGCTCCTTCTTCATTCTCTTCAGTCTGAAGTTTTTTGTTTCTTTTCCATGGTGATAATTTTCATACACTCTTCAATCTGGATGTTTTCTACATGGCAATCTGTCAGTTCACTAATTCTTTCCCAGTCTGTATCTAAACTGCTATTAAACTCATCTATTGATTTTTTAAAAATATTGATTAGTTCTTTGGTGATAGTCTATCTTTTCATTTATTTTCTTAGACATATTACTCAGTTATTTTAACGCAGATGTCCGATGACTTGAATCTGCAATACTTATGGGTCTACTTCTGTTTTCTTGTTTTGGAACATTAGGTCTTATTTTCTGGCATGCTTGGTAATTTTTGATTGAAAATTTGGATGATGATGACTTTGGAATAGATTTAAATTTCTTTTAGCAAAATATGAATGGATCACATTGCTTGAGTAAAGGCTGGTCTGTTTCTAGGTTGCTCGTATTTCCAGGTCATAGCCCTACTGGTATGATTTCAAAAACTCGGAGTTTTCAACTGGTAGACTCACAGCTCCAAACTTTGTCTCCCTGTTAATGAGAGACTACTCAAATATATTCATTCAGCTTTTGAGCAGCTTCTTTCTGCCTGGTTTTTCTGGCTTTTGCCCCATGTATGTGTAATTTGACTCAAGAATGCTGGGCATGGAATGCTTCGTCTTTTCTCTTTTCCAGAATTTTAGATACTTAAGTCCTGGCTGCTTTGGTTGCACCCATCAGAAAACATTGTTCAAAGAGTTGCATCTTATATTTTGTCTGCTTCTACAGTTGTCCTTAGGAGGATGACTGGTTTGGACCAGCTACTCTACTGTAGCCAGAGAGAAAGTTCTTCATTGATTACTTTGATTTTTAAGAATTAAAACTAAGTTTATGGAAGTTTCATTTTTCAAAGCTATTGCACAAGCTGTTAAGTTCACCTTAAGATCCTACTCTAAATCCTTATAAAGGGGCCTTTTTTAACTTGTTAAATGAAATATTTTAAACTTCACTTATAAATTTAATACTCACTTGTTTTAAATTCTTTAACTGCTTAACTATTGGTTTGATCTTCTCAATCATTTTTAGATATAATTCTAAATCTTCCTTGAATTTAAATATGTTTGCCCATTAAGAAAATGAGTTTATCATTCCAAACAATTTTGCAGTTTGTCTTCTTAGTTGACTAAAGGAACATAGCAACCAGAGATGTAAAGTCAGGAGCTTTAAATTCAAAAAAATGTCTCTTGTCCCTGACTGCTTGGCCAATGCCCTTTTTGTAATATCTCTGTCGTAGACTCAAATAAGAATGGAGTGATGGTGATCATGTAGCCTGTCCCTGATCTTGAATCATATTATAATATATTTTTTAAGTCAGCTCTAACTCCCATTCATCTTTTGCTGCTTCATGAGTTTTGAGTAATTTTCATACTCTCCCTATTTACTTGTTAGATGTCTAATTGACATCTAATTAGAGTTTATGTATTCAGAGTTGTGTCTACCTCCCTAATGTAGGCTCCAAGCTTGTTATTGTTGTTGTGATATGGCCTGTTCATTGGAAATGGAGCTATTTATTGCATTGAAGTTTAAAATGGACTTGTTTTAAATAAACATGTTATCAATATAAAATGACCAATAAGGCACTTTACATTAAACCTTTTTGATCTCTAAAATTTTTAACAAATTTAGATAATTGACATAGTAACATTAATTTCAGGTGTACAACATAATGACATAATATTTGTATATATTGTGAAGTGATCACCAAAATAAACCTAGTTAATATCCATCACACACAAAAGTCACACATTTTTTTCTTCTTATGGTGAGGACTTTTAAGATCTCTCTTGGCAACTTTCAAATATACAGTACAGTATTATTACCTATAATTACCATGCCACACATTATATCCCCAGGTCTTATTTATTTTATAACTGGAAGTTTGCACCAAAGCAGTTTTTTTTTTTTTTTTTTTTATTAGTTGGAGGCTAATTACTTCACAACATTTCATTGGGTTTTGTCATACATTGACATGAATCAGCCATGGAGTTACATGTATTCCCCATCCTGATCCCCCCTCCCACCTCCCTCTCCACCCGATTCCTCTGGGTCTTCCCAGTGCACCAGGCCCGAGCACTTGTCTCATGCATCCCACCTGGGCTGGCGATCTGTTTCACCATAGATAGTATACATGCTGTTCTTTTGAAATATCCCACCCTCGCCTTCTCCCACAGAGTCCAAAAGTCTGTTCTGTATTTCTATGTCTCTTTTTCTGTTTTGCATATAGGGTTATCATTACCATCTTTCTAAATTCCATATATATGTGTTAGTATGCTGTAATGATCTTTATCTTTTTGGCTTACTTCACTCTGTATAATGGGCTCCAGTTTCATCCATCTCATTAGGACTGATTCAAATGAATTCTTTTTAACGGCTGAGTAATATTCCATGGTGTATATGTACCACAGCTTCCAAAGCAGTTTTAAGTGTACTGTTAACTACTATTTACAGTCTCATTTATCTGGACTACCAACTTATTGTTGTTTTTCCCTCTGCAGGAAGGCGGAAATGCTCAAAATGTCTTCCAACAGTTACGAGGTTTCTATCCCAATGTCGAGAAAAACCAACGGCATTCCGGGGACAGGCTCTAAGGACCTGGAGATGGCGACTCCAGGAGATGTGTTGAGTTTTCATAACATCTGCTATCGAGTAAAAGTGAAGACTGGCTTTCTACTTTGTCGGAAAACAATTGAGAAAGAAGTACTAACAAATATCAAGTATGTGCTTGAACTTTTATTTAAGTAGGTTCATTGACATGCAAGTTTTGCTTATTGCACATAAAGGTGTGCAAGTCTGTACAGATATATAGACACATGTGTTCATTTGACTAAACTAGCAGTGAAAGGGTTGGAACACATGTTAAGTATATATAAATATAAGACAACTATAGCTTAGCTTCGGTTATGCAGTTGAAGTCCAAAGTGATAAGAGAATTTAGGATCCAAATTAATATTTAATTATATTTTAGAATCCAGGTTAATACAAAACTATGATTCTTGATTTTCTTCATCCAGCAACTAATGCATTAAATGGTGATGAAGCGGGCAATAGAGGAGGGAGAAAATGAGCACTCAGTATCTACTGGGTCCCAAGATATCTTTTTCATATATTATAGCCTTTAGGGTTTTACTGTTTTTCTGAATTCTAGAAAATTGAGCTGGATTCTTTCTCTCTGTGGAGTGGGAAGTGCATCTGGGTTTGCTTAGATAGCACAGCCTGTGTGTTTTGTTAATTTTTTTGTTTAACAGGGGAATAATTATTCCTAGATAAAGAAAACAGCTTTTTCTGGCTTTCCAAGACTGGAGGAATGGTTTATTAAGAACTGTTTGTCCAGGTACAGCTACAAACCTGTATGGAATCAGATGCTTCTCACGTTTTCTTAGTGCGTTATATGCGACTGTGGTCTTTTCTATTATTGGCAGCCAGCTGCTTCCAGAGGGCTAGGAAATGACAAATAGGGGAGAGAATGTGGGGATGTGGGTTGAGAAAAAACATGAGGGATTTAAAATCGATTAGGTTGCCAGAAGGCCAGGAGCAGTGTAGAATTAAATAAATTTTTCTCCATGCAATAGCACAGATTGTACTGCCTTCTTATGTTGAGAAACGCTGTGTATCAGGAGAGGAATAATTTATGAAAAGGTTTTATCTTTTGCTCTATATCTAGACTAGCATTGACTGATCTTTCTGTAAAGCTTACTTTTTTTTTTGGTGGAGCATAATAATCGAGAAAAACGCTGGTCACTTCAGATTTTGTGCTGATAAGTGGAAGGTAACAAATCATCTGAATATGTACAGGTTGGATAAATTTAAAACATACACTGCTCCAGGGTACATTTACCTTGCTTATGCTTTAAAGGTAGTAACTTAGTAACTTGATACACTAAAAGCATCATCTGTTCAAGGCTTCATAATATTTTTATGGTTCAGTGGTGTTCATTTTAGCAACAGCTGAGTTCATCCTTAACATGCATTCCTAGGTTCATAAAAACTCAGTCAAATCTTGTAATCATTTCAAATTTTACAGATAAAATGGTACAAGGTTTGTTTTTTTTTTCTTGCTTGCTCTCACTGCTGGTTTAGGCAGTAGTGTTTCTTATGTTCCCCCTATCTGCTGTCTTCAACTAAGTAGAGTTTCTGGGATGGGAAAAGGGTGCTCTCATTTATTTCATTTTTGATTTGTGTTTGATAGCACCATCAGCATTCAAAATAGTAACTGTGTTCCAGGAAAGCTGATGAGGATCTTGATTTTTTGTTTTTCCTTTGGACATTTTATAATCTCACCTGTAGAATCAATGTAGACTCTCATTTCCTTCTGGGGGAGAAGATGCTAAAATAAAATCTCACTGTATGAATTCAAAAAGGTGAGATTTTATTTCCTTATAAAAATCTTCCTGCTTTGTTTTTCTCCATACCCAGCAGCTGAACTTTTTCTCACCAAAGCTGAAGATTTCTATAAAAAATGATCCATTCCAGTGGCTATGTGGCTATCTTATCATCTTCAGGGAAATCCATTATACTATTTGGGAATTTTTTGAATTAATAATTTATTGTGAGATAATTTCAAATTTCAACCTTGTGGGAACATAACCCTCTCACCCAGATTCCCAGCTATGAATATTTCACTGCATTTGTGCATCACTTTGTTTATCCACCCATTGTCGCTAATATTTTTCTAAACCACTTGAGAGCAAGCAGTCTGTATGATGCTTCAGTATTCCTAACTCCTCCAGTGTATATTTTCTAGAAATAGTGACCCTCTATTAGATAAACTCAGGTCATTGTCTATAATATGCTCAGGGGAAATGTAGCTTCATAATGAATGCAATGGTGGGTCTTATGGAGCCTTGGTCAACCAAGCTCTTCACATGGTTGACTGACCACCGCATCATGTCTCTTCAGTCTCATCTAAGCTGATTTATTCCCATCCAGCACCTTAATTTTGGTCATCTGGTCATGTTAATGTCTCCCAGCCTTCTTTACCATATGTCACCATTTTCCCCTTTGTAATTGACAAATTTTACAAGAGAGATACTGTGACATTATTCAAAAATTCTATTTCTCATTAAACTTCAACCCACCAGTTCTAGCCCCCATTGATGACCCCTGCCTGAATCAGCAGGAACAATCTGCTTTGGTAGTTAATTATTCTATATTTACCAAAATGTGACTTTCTGTTTTCATCCATCTCTTCTATATGTATTAGTTTGCATTCTAGTGAAAGGAAGAACTTCATTCACCATCTCTTATATTTGCATTTGTATAAAAATAGACCCATAGATTTGTATTTTATTCAATAGCATTCATAGTAGTGCATTATTGTCATTATTTGTCTTGATACTCTTATTATTCCTGATTTGGTCAGTGAGGAACTTTCATGGTAGGTTCTGTATTTTTTTTTAACTCATTCTTTTGACATATTCTCATTCTTTGAATACTTTGTTGGTACAGCAAGAGGTTTCAGGCTCATTGTGTACTTAACCTGTGTCAGACCTGGAATCAGCTGATGTTCCTTTTTGTGGAGGATGGAAATAATTGCACACCAAGGTCTGGGTGCTTGAAATGTTTATTGCTATTAGGGTATTATAGCTTTAGACTTCTTAGTGGACAGACCTAGGGAACATATGTATGTTTCAGTATGTTCACATGTGTACTTATACATATATCTAAAACTTTCTATATCTGTGTATGTAGATTAAAACCCATGACTTCTCATTATTACATTCTCCAATTTTTGTCTAATACGCCAACGTTCTTTCTACATATCCATGTTTGTGAAACATCATTTCAGAATGTGACAAGCTTGGTTCTCATTGTCTTTGAGTTACCTGTTGGTTTACTCAATCAATATTCTTATTCTTCCATATTAAGGAGACTCCTGCCCCTTCACCTATTGCCCCTCTTCCTCCCACCTCCCTTTGCAGCCCATGTTCTTGGATACTGGCAAGATACTATGTTCTTGGATACTTCTACCCACTTTCATCACCTTCCTACTGAGAAGGGAAGCAGAATTGTATTTGAATATCAAATAACAAATAGGGAATATAACTAAGTTTTTTCCCAATCAGACTATACCTCTTTTTCATAAACTTTTCCTACTTCTTTTTAAAAAAATATTTATTTATTTGACTGTATTGGGTCTTAGTTGTGTCATGCAGGATCTTTCATTGTAATGTGCAGGCTTCTCTGGTTGTGTGTGGGCTTAGTTGCTCTGCAGCATGTGGGATCTTAGTTTCTCTACCAGGGATTGAACCCATGTCCCTTGCATTCATATTCTTAACCACTGGACTATCAGGGAAGTCCCTTTCCTACTTATTGATGTTAGTTTTTATTGAAAATATTTTTTTTGATTTTCCTATAAGTAATTGTCATTTATGGAAATGTGGAGACTCATTTATTCATCAAATGTCCAAAGTCTACTAGGTACTTGACATTGTGCAAGATGCTAGTGACAGATGTGTCCTGTGTCCTCAGAAACCTTCTATTCTGATGGGGGACTCAGACAACTAGCGTACCTCACTGTGTCATTCTACTATAATAGAAGGGTTAGAAGAAACCGTGGATGTCACTAACCCTAAATCAGCCATTTGGAGGTGTGGGGAGAGAAAAGGTGAAAATTGTATATGTGCACGCTTATGTGTGAGTGTGTGTGGGGTGGGGGAGGGGGAGTAGAGGGTGGAGAAAGGTCATGTTCCAGGCAGTGGGAATGGCATTGACTACAACCCAAGACCAAAGGATTAACCCATTATCCACTAAAAAGTAATACATTTGATGTGAATCTTTTAGCTAGGTTTCATTTCATGTATTCAGTATCCAGGTGGTCTACCCATTGTAAACCACTGTGCTACATACTTTGGGGGTGGGGGATAAGACAAGATGACATAATTCTTGTTGGCAAAGTTTTACAGTATAGAGAGGGGAACTTTCCTGCATGTAAATACTGTAGAGCAGTACTTAAGGGTGGGGAATCAGTTTTGAGGGATGACAGTAGGTCAGAGGGTAGGGTGGGGAAACAAGGGAATTATAGACCATAGACTCTTTATGGGCTGTCCATCTGTGTTGCAGCTACTCATCTCTGTTGTTGTAGCATGAAAGCAGCCGTAGATAATACGTACATGAATGAGTGTAACTCTGTTCCAGTAACACTCCATTTATGGAAGCAGAAGACAAGTGGCCAGCTTTACTAGAATGTAAATTCCACTCGGTCTAGGACATGTATTCTCAACTCCGTTCCATGTTCTAGAAGAGTATCTTGTTATACACAGGAGACACTGGACAACTGTGTTGAATGAGTGAAGGGAGAATTAGCCACCGCTCCACACTGGAACTGTTGGAGTTGTGATTGTATGCTATTGTTTCCTGTAATTCTAGGGCTTGGTACCAAAGTAAGGCCAACTCAGGAACCTGTAAAGTTCTCCCTTAGAATGTTTATGTTCAGTTCAGAATTAATTATTTCAGATTGTTTGATCTTAATTTGAGGAAATATTTTTAAAACCTGGAAAGATTTTGACAATTAAATCTTTTTTTTTTTTTTAATTGGGCTTCACTGATCTTAGTTGCAGCATGTGGGATCTAGTTCCCTGATCAGGGATTGAACTGGCCCCTTGCATTGAGAGCACAGAGTCTTATCCACTGGACCACCAGGGAAGTATTAACAATGATGTCCTTTGATTTATGTCGGAGAGTGTTTTGCCTATGTTCTCCTCTAGGAGTTTTATAGTTTCTGGTCTTACATTTAGATCTTTAATCCATTTTGAGTTTATTTTTGTGTATGGTGTTAGAAAGTGTTCTAGTTTCATTCTTTTACAAGTGGTTGACCAGTTTTCCCAGCACCACTTGTTAAAGAGGTTGTCTTTTTTCCATTGTATATCCTTGCCTCCTTTGTCAAAGATAAGGTGTCCATAGGTTCGTGGATTTATCTCTGGGCTTTCTATTCTGTTCCATTGATCTATATTTCTGTCTTTGTGCCAGTACCATACTGTCTTGATGACTGTGGCTTTGTAGTAGAGTCTGAAGTCAGGCAGGTTGATTCCTCCAGCTCCATTCTTCTTTCTCAAGATTACTTTGGCTATTTGAGGTTTTTTGTATTTCCATACAAATTGTGAAATTCTTGCAAGATCCTCTATGACCCACCTCCCAGAATATTGGAAATAAAAGCAAAACTAAACAAATGGGACCTAATGAAACTTAAAAGCTTTTGCACTACAAAGGAAACTATAAGTAAGGTGAAAAGACAGCCCTCAGATTGGGAGAAAATAATAGCAAATGAAGAAACAGACAAAGGATTAATCTCAAAAATATACAAGCAACTCCTGAAGCTCAATTCCAGAAAAATAAATGACCCAATCAAAAAATGGGCCAAAGAACTAAACAGACATTTCTCCAAAGAAGACATACAGATGGCTAACAAACACATGAAAAGATGCCCCACATCACTCATTATTAGAGAAATGCAAATCAAAACCACAATGAGGTACCATTACACGCCAGTCAGGATGGCTGCTATCCAAAAGTCTACAAGCAATAAATGCTGGAGAGAGTGTGGAGAAAAGGGAACCCTCTTACACTGTTGGTGGGAATGCAAACTAGTACAGCCGCTATGGAAAACAGTGTGGAGATTTCTTAAAAAACTGGAAATAGAACTGCCATATGACCCAGCAATCCCACTTCTGGGCATACACACTGAGGAAACCAGATCTGAAAGAGACATGTGCACCCCAATGTTCATCGCAGCACTGTTTATAGTAGCCAGGACATGGAAGCAACCTAGATGCCCATCAGCAGATGAATGGATAAGGAAGCTGTGGTACATATACACCATGGAATATTACTCAGCCGTTAAAAAGAATTCATTTGAACCAGTCCTAATGAGATGGATGAAGCTGGAGCCCCTTATACAGAGTGAAGTAAGCCAGAAAGATAAAGAACATTACAGCATACTGACACATGTATATGGAATTTAGAAAGGTGATAACGATAACCCTATATGCAGAACAGAAAAAGAGACACAGAAATACAGAACAGACTTTTGAACTTTGTGGGAGAATGTGAGGGTGGGATATTTCAAAAGAACAGCATGTATACTATCTAGGGTGAAACAGATCACCAGCCCAGGTGGGATGCATGAGACAAGTGCTCGGGCCTGGTGCACTGGGAAGACCCAGAGGAATCGGGTGGAGAGGGAGGTGGGAGGGGGGATCGGGATTGGGAATACATGTAACTCCATGGCTGATTCATATCAATGTATGACAAAACCCACTGGAAAAAAATAATAATAATAATTAAAAAAAAAAAAAAAAAAACAATGATGTCCTAATGAATAACAAGCTTATATCGGGTACATTAAGAGCTATTGATAAATGCATCTTGAAAGTTCACCCAACCATTAGCATGTCTTTTTACATCTGTAGGGAAAGGTCATTGGAAAAATAAGAGATTTTTCTGTTTTACAGTTTGTTCCTGGTTTACTTAACTCATTTATTTGCCAGTGTTTCAGCTAATGAGCAAAGTGAAACATGCATGTCATCCTAGTATCAGCCATTTCACAGTTTTGATGATGCAAGCTCAAAAGTCAATAAATGCTGAGGTCCTCTTGATTGGAAGCACTGAGGCACATTGTAAAGTTTATCGCTCACAACACTTGTGTAATCAAAGAATTTGTTTCTGTGAAAATATGTGGGAATGAAATACCCTTTGGTTTTGGACCTTCCACTTGGAATAGATGCCATTTTCTCTGTGGAATAAATTTTGACTTGCCTACCAGTTTCAAAGAGAGATTGGCCTTAGTCATCAGAGTTGTGCCTTTATAACTGTGGAGGCCTTACCCTTAATTCTTCTTTCTCCCATTCATCCTCTTTAACCATTCTACCGGCTACCTATAGGATTAAATCCAAAATATTTGCCCTCTTCTTGTGACTCAGAACTGTCAACACTACCTTAATTTTTCCCTCCCTCCTGCTTTCTGTCTGAATATTGACTACCCTCAAACATCTGCCTTGTCTGTTTGGAACATGCTGTGTGTACACCATGTCTGTATATCCTTAAAGGTTATCTACTGTAGGAAGTGGCATCCACCATTTTTTTTTTAATTGGAGGACAGTTGCTTTACGATGTTGTGGTGGTCTCTGCCATATATCGACACAAATCAGTATAGTTATATATACTGTGTGTGTATATACACACACATACACACTCACACAAACGTTGTGCCTAGTCGCTCAGTTGTGTCTGACTCTTTGTGACCCCATGGACTGTAGCTGCCATGCTACAGTGGGGCATGGGGATGGGGATTCTCCAGGCCAGAATACTGGAGTGGGTTGCCATGCCCTCCTCCAGGGGATCTTGCCAACTCAGGGATCAAACCTAGATCTCCCACATTGCAGGCAGATCCTTTATCATCTGAGCCACCAGAAAAGTCCAAGAATACTGGAGTGGGTAGCCTATACCTTCTCCAGGGGATCTTCCCAACCCAGGGTTCGAATCCAGGTCTCCCGCCTTGCAGGTAGATTCTTTACCGTTTGAGCCACCAGAAAATATATATATGTATCCCCTCTCACCACTTCTAAACTGAGAAATAGGAATAAATTTCTACTTATACTTTATAAGAAAGAGAATGATATATCTTGAGGGTATATATTTTATTTTTCTAATTTGATTAGGAATTTTGTGAGGGTTTAGAACTGGTGATATTTTCTTTTTAACCCCCTTGAGGTGCTTTATTCCAGCCATTGAATTTTCATTGCAGGTTTATGGCTTGTCTGACTAGATTTGAGCAAGGAGAATAGTACTACTGATGATTTTAGAAATCCATTGACATTAATTGTGTAGAACTTGACAAGGTAGCGAGTCACATGATGTGAAGATAATAATCATCAAGCATCACTCAAGACTTATTATGCACTTTATTTTACACTGTGAAAGGAAAGTAAGTGTAACAGAGATGCTTCACCAACATCTGTTATGTCAGGGAACTTTGAAAGATCTTGTGTCCTTTTCTAAAAAAATTTAAATGGTGTAGAGAATAAGTGAAAGGAGTTTAGAGGAACCCAAGTCATTTTTATTCTAAGTTCTGACTAGTGATTAACATTCTTTGTAGTATGCTAGATTTTTATTACTCAGCAGTTCAGTTTCTTTTTCCTTTAAGAGTTGATTTGTGCTTTTTTCCCCCTCCTATCATTTTATTAACCTTCATTGAGTGTATTAAATACAAGCCCTAAGTTATAGAACTGGTTTTAAACTGGGTCAGTAACTGGATATATTTCTGCATTTATAGTGGAGTCATGAAACCTGGCCTCAATGCCATTCTGGGACCCACAGGTGGAGGCAAATCTTCGTGAGTATAACAGTATAAGTAAGCTTTTTCTTTGTAGTTTTCATGTGTGGTTTTTAAAAAACTGAATTATAGTCAATATAAATATTATGTTAGTTTCAGGTGTACTACATAGTGATTTGACATTTGCATTCATCAACTGATCACCATGATAAGTCAGGCCATCTGTCCCCGTATAAAGTTTATTAGAGTATTATTAACCCTATTCCTTATCCTGTGTGTTACATCCCTGTGGCTTATTTATTTTATGACTGGAGGTTTGGCCCTCTCAAATCTCCTTCACCTGTTCCCCACCCCCAGTTTTAAGGTGCTTTTAAAAAACACTTTCATATGAGCAGGTCTTTGTTGAACATTTTCTACATGTCTAGTTTGGTACTGGTTGCTATGGATAAGATGCAGTTGTGCTGGCTTGTGATTGTGTCCTGAGGAAGTCTTATTAGGTCAGCTTTACTAAGAGGACACTAACGGGACATGATAAGGTGATTGGCATACAGCTGTCAGCTATGATTTGAGCCATATGGAGTGGAAAAGGTAGGGGATAAAATTGAAAGTGGGGAGAGGAGCCAACAGCATAGTGAAGGCTTGTATCTTAAGCAAAGGAGCACATAGCCTGCCTGGAGACCCCCAAGGTCAGACAACCTAGGGTGCAGTTTGGGTGGTCTGTGCTGAATCAGGCAAGAGAGCTTACTTCCATATTTTTGGGCTTTATTATAGTATATAATTTTTAAAAGGAAGGTAAGATTTTAAATATATGTATATAATTTTAGTTAAACCATATAATTTCTTGATCTGTTAATTTGGATTAAAATTAGCTAAGAGGTAAAGCCTGATTTGGAGGGGAAAAAAACCAACAATGTATGTCTTTTATAGGTTGTTAGATGTCTTAGCTGCAAGGAAGGATCCACGTGGATTATCTGGAGATGTTTTGATCAATGGAGCACCTCGACCTGCCAATTTTAAATGTAACTCAGGTTATGTGGTACAAGTAAGTATTTGTGACTTTACTTACCTATTAGATTTCTTTTGATTTTTCATATGGGCAAGTGCCTTGGCTGATAGTTGAGTGTGCTTCCAGCTGACTACATGACATAATCATAGAAACAACTTTTCTTTATACTAACTTTTCATAATCTCCTATAAGATTCAGAATAGTATTAAATGAAAAGAAAGTCTGGAATATGACCCTTGTAAGGGCAATAGTATCAACTCTTATTATATCATTTCTAAAACACATTACTATTTTACTTTTTTTGCCTTACCCTCACCTCTCTCCTTCCCTTAGCTTAGAACAGTGTTATATAATCCTTGTGTAAAGCAGTCTATAAATGTCTGCCAGTAGTAATCATAATTACCTGTGTTCTCTTTGGGTATACAGGTTAGAAATGAAAATTAATTCATCAGGCTATGCAACTTTCTGAACATGGAGTTATTGTAATTTGTTTAATTGCAAGTTCATTACTGGGGCTTTCCAGGTGGCACAGTGGTAAACAACCCACCTGCCAATGCAGGAGATGCAAGAGATGTGGGTTCCATTCCTGGGTCAGGAAGATTCCCTGGAGAAGAGAATGGCCACCCACTCCCGTATTTTTGCCTGGAGTATCCCATGGACAGAGGACCCTGGCTGGCTACAGTCCATAGAATTGCAAAGAGTGGGACATAACTGAGCATACAACACACAACAAGTTCATTATTAGCTAGAACTTGGGTACCTACCTTATTTTTGTGGATAAGTTACATATACTACAGAGTGGTGGTATTAGAAAAGACCTGACATATCTTGTTAAAATGCCATTTTTCTTTAAGGATGATGTCGTGATGGGAACTCTGACAGTGAGAGAAAACTTACAGTTCTCAGCAGCCCTTCGGCTTCCAACAACTATGAAAAATCACGAAAAAAATGAACGGATTAACATGGTTATTCAAGAGTTAGGTCTGGATAAAGTGGCAGATTCCAAGGTAATGTGGAAAAAACTGATAATATCATAGTCAGCAAATAGGACCTCACCTGTGTGGATGGTATAACTTACTCAGAGATTTTCTGTAATACGTATGGTCAAGATTGGCTGCTTTCTGAAGCCATGAGAAAAGTGACTGGTTACCTGACATGAAGATGGAAGTTACCTGACATGAAGATGGAAGTTAACCAGGTTAAAAAATACTAAAAGTGATTAACTCTTAGGCAGGAAGTGTAGCAGTGTGTTCTAGTATGTGGACGTGTTCTTTGCTGTGAACAGGTGACCCTTTCTGTGATTACAACTCTTGATCCTCTCCCACCTCTGGTTGGTTGATTGTCAGAGCTCATTCAGTGTCTTCACACTAACTTTACTTCTTCCTGTTTTCTTTTCCCCTTGTAGTTGTTCTTTTTCTGTCCTTCCACGAGGCTTTCTTCCATTGCTTTTGAGAATTATATTTCTGGAGTTCATAAATGATGAAAATTCAAGGATTCAGTATGTTTCACTTTGCTGTCAGTTGGCTTCCGAAATTATATTCAGTCAAACTAGGGATTTATTTGTAGTTTGTGTAGCTTCGAACTTATTTTTCTGAAGCCTTTCTTTTGACATTTTTGTCTCCCAACCCTCCCTCCCTCACTTCCCCTCTCCCTTTCTTCTCCCAATATCTACTTACAGACTGTTACGTGCTGGTCTATTTTAGGCTTTAGAGATAACAGTTGTAGGCAGGAGAGTAAAGTAACTCCTTTTGTGAGTTATACAAGTTTAGAAAGAAGAATTGAGATAAATAAGTGACCTTTACAGTAGATGACTAGGTATAAAAAATTTTTCTGGAAAACATCTGTATCTTTTGGTGAAGATGAGCTTTTCAGCTTGTGATGGCTCTAGTTTAGTCCCCTTGTGGTAGAAGTAACAAAGAATGGGGATATTTTGCTGGCTGCTGTTTCAGATGATACTTCCTGACATTATTTAATGTAAAGTATATTTTGCTATATTTTGTTTGGAAAAATAACTTTGAGATGCCACCATATTCCACTAAATTCATTTTGGGAGTGATTGGGTTTCCTTTGTATTAGCTCTGTTTATTTGATATTGTCTTTCCAATAAGGTATTTACCATTCTTTACCTTTAAGTAAAAGTTCTCTACCAATAGGCAGTCATTACCCATTCCTTGTATGGATTTCCAGGGAAAATAAGCTGAAACAGTTTGTTGACTTAGAATTTATTTATCTAATTAATTGAAATACTTCACTTAGTGTTGTTAGTTTTTATGAAATTTTAAGCATAACAAATGTAGAGAGAATAGTCTGATTACTTAGTTGTTACTGAGTCCAAGTTTGTACAGTAACCATGTACAGACCAATAAATTGTGAGATGAATTGTTGGGGCAAAGAAAAGTGACTTTATTTGAAAAGTCAGCAGACTGAGAAGATGGTGGATGAATGTCCCCAAGAGCTATCTTATCCAAATTAGAATTAGACTTATTTTATACTAAAAGAGGAAGAGGGTGTGATTGGTTGTTGCAAACTTCTTAATGTCGGAATCTTTTGTTCTTGCAGTTGTTCATGTGGATCTGGTCACAATGTTCCTATGAACCTCTAACAAGACAAATGTTTTTCTCTGTTATGAATGGAAAAATCTAATCATTCTGATCTTTAAAGGTCAGATCCTTGAGAATGGGCTATCCTGTATGGGCTATAAACCATATTCATTCACATTTCCTCATTTGTCTCCAAAATGTCTGTTACAGGTCAGTTGTTAGAGGATCCAATCACAGGCATGAGTAGCACTTGATTATTATCTTTTTGAAGACTCATAAGAATTGAAGTGATAATATGATTTAACTTGACTTCATATTAAATCTGTTCCTTTAGATCTAACCTGTATACTCTGTTGCCTGTGCTTAGTCATGCTGGCTCTACATCTTTTACAAAAGGTTATTGATGACTATTAATATAAGAATTATTTCCTACTTCCTTTCTCCCCCAAAACCTTCCTGGTCCCCCACCACACAGTAATGCTGACTGGTTGAAAAGACCCAGCCAATTGCCCTGTAGAATAGTCTACCTTCCCATACATAATAGCCCTCTAGAATAGTCTACTCATCCAGTTGCCCTGTAGCATGAGTCAGGACTTCTTTCGTAAGTTAAGGTACAGGAGGGCTCAATTTGGGAAGACTTATGATGATTTAAGAGGTGCTAATGTGGTATAATAGAAGGTAAACTTTCCTAGCTACCAAGACACACTGATGACTTTCTTGGGGATGGGGTGGTGGTGGGGGGGCGATGGTCAGAAGGCTGTAAGAAGACTAACAATTATAGATGCTTTCAACTTCTCTGCTCCTATCTTCGTCTCCCTTTTTGGTCTGTGATTTCAGACCAAATCTTTCAGTGTTCTAGCTTAACTGTCTTAAAACTAAATGTTTGGCTTGATAAGAAACATATAAGGCATAGGTTTCATATCTTACCAGTTCTGACCTAAACCTCAGTTTACTCTTCAAGTTAAAGAGAAGCCTACCTCTTCTCCCATATAGTTTTTATTTGCTATTCCGAATAAACAAGGATGATGTGATGAAGTACCTCTTATAGGACTGGAACATTTTAGGAGCTCAATAAATGACAGTGGCTGAGGATGTTATTGGTAATACTAATATTTGTGTTTTAGGTTGGAACTCAGTTTACCCGTGGTGTGTCTGGAGGAGAAAGAAAAAGGACTAGTATTGCAATGGAGCTTATTACTGATCCATCCATCTTGTTCCTGGATGAGCCCACAACTGGCTTAGATTCAAGCACAGCAAATGCTGTCCTTTTGCTCCTGAAGAGGTAAATGCTATGAGAACATTATTCTTTCACTCATCCACTGGGTGGTCACCTGTATGTACCAGGTATTATTCTTGGTGCAAGGGATACATCAGTAAGCACAACAGACAGAAATGTCTTCCTTGGTTGCAGGGAAAGTCAGTTAACAAATGTAAGTGTTCCATGAAAAATGAGGCAGGCTGCAAATGTAGCAAAATATGGCTATGGTGGAATAGAGATACTGTGTTATATATAGAATGATCAGGGAAGACCTCAAAGAGGTCTTGAGCTGGGAGCAAGTGAACAAGACCTGGATATTTGGGAGTAGAGAGTTCTAGTGGAAGGGACAGCCAGTGGCCCTGAGGCAGAGTGTGCTTCCTGTGTTTGGAACCCAGTAAGCTGTGGAGGGGGGTGGGTGTTACTTATTGATTACTTTGCTCAGGGTACCTTAGCATAGTATAACAGACTGGATGGCTTAACGTAGAAATTTAGTTCTTCATGTTTTTGGAGTCTAGATGTCCAAGATCAGGCATTCAGCAGAATTGTTTCTTCTGAGGTCCCTCTCCTCAGCTTGTAGATAGCAGTCTTCTCTCTGTGTTTTTACTTCATCTTCTCTCCGTGTATCCATGTCCTAATCTCCTCTTCTTATGAGGACACTGGTCCTGATTGAATGATGACACTCACATGACCTTATTTATCATAATTGCCTGTTTATAGTAAAGAGCCTCTCTCCAAATACAGTTATATTCTGAGGTGCTAGGGGTCAGGACCTCAACATGAACTTTGAGGACACACAATTCAGTTCATAACAGTTAGAAAAGGATATGAGATGGGATTGAGTGGTTGGCAGATTATATAGACTACAGGCCACTCTAAGAACTATGGCTTTTAATGTCTGGGTGATGTGGGAACCGAGGACTGGCAGTTCTGTAGAGAAAAGGCTGTATAATTGGTCAGGGGTGAGTGGGAGGAATCCAGTCAGGAGGCTATTTATATTAGCACAGCTGAGGTATGATGCTGGCTTTGACTAGGATGGTAGTGGTAAGAGGGGAAGAAGTGAGTGGGTTCTATCTGTTTTCCAAATAGAATCAGCAGGATTAGGTTAGAACTGGATGTGGGATGTGATTATTGAGAGAATAACTTCTGAGATTTGGGGCCTGAAAAATGGGAGAATGGAGTAAAGAATGTCATTTACAGAGGGAGATGGAAGGAGAGGGTGGGATGTATGAAGAGAGTAACATGGAAACATATACACTGCCATATGTAAACTAGGTAGACAATGGAAATTTGCTATATGATTCAGGGAACTCAACTGGGGCTCTGTAACAACCTAGAGGGGTGTGATGGGGAGGGAGGTTTAAAGGGAGGGACATAGGTATACCTATGACTGATTCATGTTGATGTTTGTTAGAAGCCAATACAATATTGTAAAGCAATTGTACTTCAAGTAAAAATAAATTCATTAAAAAAAAGAATGTCATTTACTTTTACGAAGAAGATGGGAGGAGAATCATGGTTATAGGAGAAATTTCAAAAGTTTTGGACATCTTTTTTAAAATTAACTTTTAAAAAGTTTCAACCTCACAGAACAGTTACAAGAGTAGCACCAAGTACTACGTTACCACCTTAAACACCTCCCAGCCACACCATCCAGTCCATGAACTCCAGTCATACTTTCCGAGCTGCCCCAGAAGTGTATTTTTTGTTCTTTTCTGGCTCAGGATTATCTCCAGAAGCAGCGCCCCCCCCCCTTTTTTTTTGGTCTTTTCTAATCCTGAACAGTTCTTTATGCTTTCCCTGCCTCTCACATCCTCACACATATTTGAAAGTACATTTCATAGGGCGACCCTCAAGTTGTATCCATCCAGTGTTTCCTCATGATCAGACTCATGCCATGAATTCTTGGCAGGGATGCTGCAGAAATGATGCTGTATTCTCAGTGATAACATCAGGCTGTGTGATTTTGACTTCTCCCATCATGGATGATGTTAACCTTTCATCAGCTGGTCATGTTGGTATCTGCTGGCTTTGTCTGCTATGAAATAACTATTTTCCCTTTGTAATTGATTAGTATTTTATTAGGGGAGATAATCAGATATTAGGCCAGTATCCTGTTCCTCATCAAATCTTCCATGCACCAGTTTTAGCCTATATTCACAAACTGCCTCTGTCAGCTATGAGTATGAGGGTAACCAAGTGGTGATTTTCTTTTTACATCATTCATTCAACATGTATTCATTGGTCTTTTACTGTAAAGAAACTTTCTTCCTTCTCTGTTCATATGTTTACTCATTTTCTCCTTTTATTAAGTGGGTTATAATCTGTTATTCTTCTTTATTTTCATGACAAAATTCACCCTGATTTGGCCAGTGGAAGCCTCCTCAGTCTGCCTTTGTGTCGTTTTTACATGTCCCTGTCATTCTTTAAGCATTTCTTTACCTTATGGTCAGCAAGATGTTCCAGGCTCATCGTGTACTTTTCCTGTATCAGATGTTTCTTCATGGAGTCCTGGTTCCTCCCAGTTTAGCTATGATTTGAAAACCAAGATCTGATTACTTGGTGTGCTCACTGCTATGGGAGTGTCCTTGCTTCTAGATCCACTTAGCAGACAGGCCTAGGAAATGTGTATGTGTATGTATGTGTATATAACATAGAAATACATATGTGTATTTTATTTGGAAATATATTTACTATAAATATGTTATATGTATGTGTGTCATAGTTTGAATAGAACTTACATGTATAAGCATATTTGTATTGTGCTATTAGTGTGCTATTGTGCTATTAGTGTGTACATATTTTTTTTTAAAAAGTGGATTTATATTATTTCTAATCCTGATCTAACACTTGAGTGCTCTCTTTAGCCTTCCACCTTTCTGTGTTTTTAAATGACTTTTCAGACAATGTGAAACTTGGCTCCCATTATCTCAGTATGTTTCCTTTCTTCCTCAGTAAACTAACTTAATTGTTCAATTTAATCAGTTTCCCAGTCACTCTGGTGGTTCCCTATGCTCACCACCTCTGGGACAATTACCACTACTCCCCATTTTTAAAAACCTGTTGGACATACCATCTTTATATGGCATCCCCTCCTTATCATTATCTATCTTTTTTTAAAAGTTTTATTTCTTTATTTTATATATATATATATATATATATATATATATTTGAGGGGGGGGCATGTTGGGTCTTTGTTCCTGTACATGGGGAATTTCTCTAGTTGCAGCAAGTGGGGGCTACACTTTGTTGCAGTGCACAGGCTTCTCATTGAGGTGGCTTCTCATTGTGGAGTATGGGCTCTAGAGCACCGGTTCAGTAACTGTGGCACATGGGCTTAGGTGCCCCTCAGCATGTGGGGTCTTTCTGGAGCAGGGATCGAACTCAATGTCCCATGCTTTGGCATGTGGATTCTTAAGCACTGGACTACCAGGGAAAACCCTACCTTGCTTCTTCTGATGTCCATGCCCTTGTAAGCAAGCCCCTATGCTAGAGTAAGAAGGAACGGGAAGATAGAAATGTCTAAGATTTTAGACGTTTTAAGTTTGAGATATCAATTACACATATAAGTGAAGATGTCAAGTAACAGGTCTGGGATTCAGGATCAGCTAGAGAATACATCCATGATAGTTTTATTATCTGTAATTAATTATATTAACAGTGTTCATTAGAGTATGATGACTTCAGTTCAGTTCAGTCGCTCATGCGACCTCATGGACTGCAGCTCGCCAGGCCTCCCTGTCCGTCACCAACTCCCAGAGTTTACTCAGACTCATGCCCATTGAGTCGGTCATGCCATCCAACCATCTCATCCTCTGTTGTCCCCTTCTCCTCCTGCCTTCTGTTGGACCAGAATCTGGTGGTCCGGAGTCGACATAAGAAAGTGAAAGAAGGAAAGAGGCTGATATTCCCTGGGTTACAAAGCCGGCCTTCGCAGTCTGGGGAATCAGCCAGAAATAGAGGGACAGAGAGAGAGAGAGAGAGAAAGAAAGGAGGACACGGAGACCCAAGTCTCTGATGGAGCAAGGGTGCTTTATTGAATTCTGTGTGAGTATATATACCGTAATACAAGGTAGCTTCTTCAGATAAAGATTAAGAGACCAGACTTTACAAGTTACCAAGGAAGCAAGGAGCAATAGAGGCCACAAGGCCAAAAGGCAATCCATTTCAAAAGAGGGTTGTATATAATTCCTTTCACCAAATGGAAAAGCTAATGAAGGAAATCCTATGCAAGCATCCCATCTTTTTGATCTCCCTCCTGGGAGCGGCTTGCCTGATCCTCTTGCCCCTGACAGAGACTAATAAGGAACAGAGGGCTCAAGAGAGATAGGCAACAGCACACAGGAATCCTGTTAAACTTTCCCTGACATCTTCAATCTTTCCCAGCAACAGGATCTTTTCCAGTGAGTCAGCTCTTCACATCAGGTGGCCAAAGTATTAGAGTTTCAGCTTCAACATCAGTCCTTCCAATGAACACCCAGGACTGATCTCCTTTAGGATGGACTGGTTGGATCCCCTTGCAGTCCAAGGGACTCTCAAGAGTCTTCTCCAACACCACAGTTCAAAAGCATCAATTTTTCAGTGTTCAGCTTTCTTCACAGTCCAACTCTCACATCCATACATGACCACTGGAAAAACCATAGCCTTGATTAGATGGACCTTTGTTGGCAAAGTAATGTCTCTGCTTTTTAATATGCTGTCTAGGTTGGCCATAACTTTTCTTCTAAGGAGTAAGTGTCTTTTAATTTCATGGCTGCAGTTATCATCTGCAGTGATTTTGGAGCCCCCCAAAATAAAGTCAGCCACTGTTTCCACTGTTTCTCCATCTATTTGCCATGAAGTGATGGGACCGGATGCCATTGTTTTCTGAATGTTGAGTTTTAAGCCAACTTTTTCGCTCTTCTCCTTCACTTCCATCAAGAGGCTCTTTAGTTCTTCTTCACTTTCTGCCATAAGGGTGGTGTCATCGGCATATCTGAGGTTATTGATATTTCTCTCAGCAATCTTGATTCCAGCTTGTGCTTCTTCTAGCCCAGCGTTTCTCATGATGTACTCTGCATATAAGTTAAATAAGCACGGTGACAGTATACAGCCTTGACGTATTCCTTTTCCTATTTGGAACCAGTCTGTTGTTCCATGTCCAGTTCTAACTGTTGCTTCCTGACTTGCATACAGGTTTATCAGGAGCCAGGAAAGGTGGTCTAGGATACTATCTCTTTCAGAATTTTCCACAGTTTATTGTGATCCACACAGTCAAAGGCTTTGGCATAGTCAATAAAGCAGAAATAGATGTTTTTCTGGAACTCTCTTGCTTTTTTGATGATCCATCGGATGTTGGCAATTTGATCTCTGGTTCCTCTGCCTTTTCTAAAACCAGCTTGAACATCTGGAAGTTCACGGTTCATGTATTGTTGAAGCCTGGCTTAGAGAATTTTGAGCATTGCTTTGCTAGCATGTGAGATGAGTGCAATTGTGCGGTAGTTTGAGCATTCTTTGGCATTGCCTTTCTTTGGGATTGGAGTGAAAACTGACCTTTTCCAGTCTTGTCGCCACTGCTGAGTTTTCCAAATTTGCTAGCATATTGAGTGCAGCACTTTCACAGCATCATCTTTTAGGATTTGAAATAGCTCAACTGGAATTCCATCACCTCCACTAGCTTTATTTGTAGTGACGCTTCCTAAGGCCAACTGAACTTCACATTCTAGGATGTCTGGCTCTAGGTGAGTGATCACACTATTGTGATTATCTGGGTCGTGAAGATCCTTTTTGTACAGTTCTTCTGTGTATTCTTGCCACCTCTTCTTAATATCTTCTGCTTCTGTTAGGTCTATACCATTTCTGTCCTTTATTAAGCCCATCTTTGCATGAAATGTTCCCTTGGTATCTCTAATTTTCTTGAAGAGATCTCTAGTCTTTCCCATTCTGTTGCTTCCTCTATTTCTTTGCACTGATCACTGAGGAAGGCTTTCTTATCTCTCTTTGCTATTCTTTGGAACTCTGCATTCAAATGGGTGTATCTTTCCTTTTCTCCTTTGCTTTCTGCTTCTCTTCTTTTCACAGCTATTTGTAAGGCCTCCTCAGACAGCCATTTTGTTTTTTTTTTCTTTTTGCAATGATGACTTGACAGAGAATATCATACAGTGTTATGCTTCATTATGTTTTGAACTAGTTAGCTCACAAGCATCTTTCCTCACATTGGAGAGCTTTAACCTCATTTGTCTAGAGTTCCACTGTGTATCCTAATCACGTGGGGTCTTATTAAAATGCAGATTCTTATTCTAGATCTCTGAATGGGAGGCCAAGGTTCTCCATTTCTAATAGGGGATACTGATACTGATACCTCAGACCACACATGGAGAACAGAGTTCTCACACCAGTCCACTTCCCTGCTGCCAGTCCTTTACTGACTCCTTACTGTCTACTGACTAATGAGCCAACTCTGAGTGACAGGATTCATCATGGGCCTGTTTTTTGTTGCTGTCGTTTTTGCAGTCTCCAGTCCCTGCCTCTACACATATACCTCAGCTGTGCAATGACACTGAACTACTTGCAGTTTTTGGAGTAGATCTTGTTATGGCACATTTTGTTTGCTGTCTTCCTCCACTTTCTCTCCCTGTCAGTCCCTCTGATACACTACTTACATCATCTTCAGATGGGTTATAGTCTCCTATTTGGCTTACAAGTCACCTTCAGCTACTTTTATTCCTCCTTGTATCAAAACGATTGGTCTTTTTGAGGTAGAACAAACTTGTATCTATGGCTAGCATATAGTACTCAGAAAATGTTTAAATTGATGTGATTCTTCTCTTACTGCCACTAATAATAGTAGTTTATTGTTTTCAATAATAGTTTTTGAGTGGTGATTTTGGCTTTTCTTTCTTCTATCCATAAGTAGCAGCTCCTGTATGAAGATAGGAGTTACTATCTTTTGGCCATGGTATTAGATCAGGGATCAAATCCCAGCCCTGCCCCTTCTCACTGTGATGCTTTGAGCCGTTGCTTAGTTCTCTGAGCCTTATCTGTTATATAAAGGTAAAATTATTGGTACTGTTTTGTAACAATATTATGAGAATTTAGATGAGGTCATCTATAAAAACAAAGATATAGTCAGTACTCAGTAATGTTAATTGTGTCATTAAGGCAGAGAATTGAAAACTAGTTCTGAAAGAGCCAGAAGACTTAAATAAATGATCAATAAGGATGGGGCATATGACCATTGTTTTAAGATTTAGTTCCAAATAAGTTTTCAAACTTGAGTGTACTTACAAATTACCTGGGTGCTTGTTAAAATATGCTTCCCTGGACCCAGCAGGTCTGAGTAGACTGTCCAAGAATATACATTTTTAATTAATATTCTGGTTGATTCTAGCTTGCCCGTGGAAAACACTTTAGAAACTCTAGTTTCATGAAAACATTGAGTTTAGATTCCCTAAATATCAGATAGAGATGATTATATGAGATGAGAAGTTAGTAAGAGAAAATCAAGTTGAATGAGGAATAAATGATCTAAAGGCAGGAGTAATAAAGTATGGTACCAAGAAATGTAAGTTTCAGATGTTTAATGACTCATTGTTATCTTCTCACTATTAATTTAGGATGTCTAAACAAGGACGGACAATCATCTTCTCCATTCATCAGCCTCGTTATTCCATCTTCAAGTTGTTTGATAGCCTCACCTTGTTGGCCGCAGGAAGACTGATGTTCCATGGGCCTGCTCAGGAGGCCTTGGATTACTTTCAATCCATCGGTATGGTTGACTTTTTTGTGCTGTTAAGATCCTTCATTAATAGTATCCTAAAAGAGAACAAAGGGGTCACTTGGAGTGCTGTTTGATCTTTGAGTAGATATACATGTATCACAGTTTCCACTGCTCCAAAACATCTTCGGTTAGTTTGGTGCTAGAATTTTCTTTACTTTGCAGTGCCAGTTTGTTATTTATGACTCTTTTTTGTCCTGTTTGCGTACATGCACATGCACATATATGTTTTGTGTGTGTGTGTGCATTTCTAACGGGGCTATATCTCTTGTCCTCAGTTCTGGTGACCTTTCCCTAACAGTTCAATAAATGTATTGATCTCATGGCCAGTTATCCATCAGATGGATATTTTTGGAAAGATCTAATGTCCCTAAATTATTTGTCTTCTTAGCTAATACAGATTAAGGCTTATCCATGGGATATTGGTTTTCCTTGGTGAGGGTTCATGGAGATGTTAGTATATTTAATTTTCTAGTGATATTAGGTTGTGGATTTAGCATGTATGGAACTTACCTGTCAATACAATGGCTAGTCATAAGTCTGACTTCAATGGGCCAACATCTCTGATGGTTCTGGACTGCCTGTTTAAATTGGAAATATATAATTTTTTAAATGACTCATGCAGTCTCCTTTGTTTTAGAGGTACTTGGATATGATTATAGGTGATGCTCCATGACCTCAAATATAGTGTAAAATATTTGCCAGCCATAATTTAAAATGTCTGTTTAATCTCTATCATAAGCCTACATGGGTCAAGAGTTTTGGGGAGATGAACCTAAGGGTCAGACTACAGGCAAAGCTGAATTCAGATGATCATGTTGTTACTGAGTCTAAGCTCATACTGCTTGCTGCACAACAGGCCAATAAATCAAGAGATAATTTGCTGGGTCAAGGAACAGTGACTTTATTCAGAAAGCTAGCAGATCAAGAAGATGATGAGTTAGCATCCCAAAGAACGATCTTACCCATATTATAAATCAGGCCTCTTTTATACTAAAAGTAAAGGGGGTGTGGTTGATTGCTGCAAACTTGTTGGTGTTGGAATCCTTTGTTCTTGCATCTGCCTGTGTCTGTCTGGTCATGGTGTTCCTATAAACCTCCAACAAGACAAATGTTTTTCTTTGTTCTACAACTTTTTATCTCTATATGAATGGGAAAGTGTTACACCTTTAGAGATCAGACCCTGGAGAATGGGCCGTCCCATATATTTCAGGCTACAGGCAACATTCTTAACTTGTAGCAAAAGCGATCAAATGCAAAGGTTAAAGTAACAGAAACAGATCCAGTATGGAGTCAGATTTGTTCTTCCCTGTTACAGCGCCACGAGAGGTCAAGGTAAGCATTCAGCTGTGCTGTGCCACTACCTTCTCTTGAAAATGTTGGTCTGGTGATTTGTTCTCTATATTGGAATTATAATAGCATGATAAATAACCATTTGGACCTGCATTTAGTAGGGGCAGAAATAATCATTGCTGAAGTGGGTACTAGCATTCTAGCAGTCTCTAAGTGAACCTGAAGAGCAGAACATGCCCCAGGCCTCTCCTGAACACAGTCCTTCTGTGCCTTAGCTGGCTTTGCTTGTTGTCTTGCTTTAAAGAACACTAGTCTTTCCATGGCTTTTTATCTCAATGTGGTTTTTTTTTTTCTTAGACCCATGTCTAGATTTTTGAAGAAGTTCTGATTAAGCACCACAGCATATTGCTAGCTATTTCAGGTCTCATGAATTATGATGGGTAAGGACCAAGCTCTAATGTAAGACTTTCTAATAGTCCAAGGTTGGTTTGGAGTATGTTGTTTTGTGCAGAGTCAGAAAATTGTTGAAATAGTGTGTGATTAAATATATAAAAGGAAAATGTGAATTAATGAGGCGAGAAGAGAGAAGGAAAATGAGGGAGAAATTATTAGATTCTGTCTTCCCTAGCAGCACCTCCCTCACTCTCTAAAACAGTCTGTGTTTACCAGCACTACCAATTTTGTGTACCTGAATTACCTTCTTTTGCAGGTTTCCACTGTGAGCCCTATAATAACCCTGCAGACTTCTTCTTGGACATCATTAATGGAGACTCTTCTGCTGTGGTGTTAAATAGAGAAGACACAGGTGATGAAGGTAAGCAAATCTGTTGAGAATCACAGATTATTTTCTAATTGAGTTGGCTGAAGTTTAGCAATGTGGTAGCTTGTTAAACCATGGCTGTGTGAATTTATAACAGTGTTATCTCCTGATACTGGTTGTACTAGTTTGTTTGGCTGCTGCAACGAAAATACCATAGGCCAGATGGTTTAAACAATAGACATTTTCTTCTTTCAGTTCTGGAGACAGCAAGTCCAGGATCAAGGCACCAGCAGATTCAGTGTCTGTTGAGGACCTGCTTCCTAGTTCATAGATGGGTGACCATATTATAGCTTCTTCAGGTGGTGGGAGTGGGGAGGGAGCTCTCTGGGGCTTATTTCATAAGGGCACTAATCCCACCTCCTGAGGGCTCCAGCCTCATGACCTAATCATCCCTCAAAGTCGTTCCATTCAAATACCATCACACTGGGGATTGGGTTTCAGCATATGAATTTTGCGGACACACAAACGTTCAATCTAATAGCATCAGTCAACGCAGATTCTTTTTCATCTGTGGGAGTGCTATTTATTTAATCTGTAAATGAGCACTGATAGGACAATGTCAATTCTAACAGGAGTTCCCATTTTAAAAGAAGTGCCCATTGTTTACAGAGTAGTCCCTTGGTTTCCATGGAGGATTGGTTTCAGAACCCCCTCCTCCCGTGCCCTGTAGATATGAGAATCCAAGGATGCTCAAATCCCATAGGCCCTCTATATCCCTGGGTTCCATGTCTGTGGATTTAGAGGGCCAACTGTGTAGTGTTTTGAAATAAGAAACTTGGTAATTTTTGCATTTATTCATTGCAAAAAGCAAGGACCAGGTATTTTGTTTTGTTTTAGGAATTATAACTCCAAATTTTGAGAAGTCTATTTTGAAAGATTTAGGGTCCAAATATTATAATTAGGAAAAGGTCAGTGAATTTGCTGTATCCATAAGTTTATGGAGGGAGACCAATTTAGTCTGTTTTCTTACCTTGTAAAGCAGTGACAGAACCCATAATTTTTTTATACTCAAGCTTTAGAATGAAGGTGTTAGGGTAGAATCTAAGAAAGGGGTTATAGAAAAGTGGATTAAATCTGTTGTTATTTTTTTTAATAATGTTTCCTTTTTATCTGCTTTTATTCCACAGTCAATGAGACCAAAGAACCTTCCAACAAAGATACTCCACTCATAGAAAAATTAGCTGAGTTTTATGTCAACTCCTCCTTCTTCAAGGAAACAAAAGTTGAATTAGATAAACTCTCAGGGAGTCAGAAAAGGAAGAAGCTTTCATCCTACAAGGAGATCACTTATGCTACCTCCTTCTGTCATCAGCTCAGGTGGATTTCCAAGCGTTCATTCAAAAATTTACTGGGTAATCCCCAGGCTTCTATAGCTCAGGTAACCTACTGGAGTCTCTAATTATGCTGTAAATTACTCATTTGGGGGACATTATGCTTATCTTCTGCCCACGCTGTATTTATTTATCCCCATTCCATTTAGGGTATAGAAACAAGCAAAATCTAATTAGGTTTTTACTTTTAGAAAGACTTTGTTTTTAGTTTTTTTGGATCACCCACTCAGAATTTTTTTGGTTCAGACAAGCTGTAATGGATAATCTTTGTAGAAAAAAATTTTTTTTTCCAAAAATTGTGAAGTAAAGAAAATGTTTGACCACATTTGTGGTTTTCTGATGGCTGCACATGTTCATTTCCTGATGCATTCAGTAAGTTCTTGTTGATTATGTGCTGCATTTTGGAGCTTGTATATAGCCATGATCAAAAATAAAATCCCTGCTCTTGGGGAGCTTACTTATGAGGAGAGACAGATGATAAATTAATATAGAAATAAATAGCATGTCAGATGGTAAAAGGGGCTGGGAAGAGAGTTTAAGCAGAGAAATGGAGAAAGGAAATGAGAAAGGAAGGGAAGAAGGGAAGAGGGAAGGAAAGGAAAGAGGTTGGTTGGTTTGCATCGTATATCAGGTGGCAGGGACACCTTCAGCTTGGTGTAGCTGAATGCCCCTGGAATCAGTGGGCCGCTCACTGTTTTCTCAAAGAGCCTGTTTACAGATGCTGTCCTTTCTAATCAACCTTCCTCATTTAGGGGTTCTGATCTTAGGAGAGTACTAAATACCTAAAACAGTGTGCAGTTAGCACAAAGGTAGCAAGCAGACTGGAATTCTGTTCAATAAGACTCTTCACTGTCAGACTCACCTTCTCTTAATTAAGTTGAATTAATGTTTTTTTCTCTTTTACCTGACTTTATTGATAGTTGTTGATGATTACTCCTTTTGATTTTTCTGTTATTCTTAAACCCTCTGTCATCCAAAACCCTTGTTTTTTCATCCTTTCTAAGGAAGTCAATTTAACCAGTTATTTTTGGAGTAGCTGATTTTATTTTCATTGAATTTCTGCTGAGTACTGAAAGATGGCGTGTTGTTGGCTCTAATGAAATATCACTGATTTCTTACTATACATACCATCATTTTCACACTGTGGTACTGTTGCCTTTTAAATATTAATTTCGAGAGCCTATATCCCTCGAGACATACTGTTCCAGACACTTTTTACTTGTTATTTGGCATTTGTCAGAACATGAACAGTTTTATGTACTTTCAATCAAGGATACTTTTTAATTCTTTTAGTAGATTTGATGTCATTTGGGAACAACTTCTGTAAATAAAGTCAACCTCATTATCAACATTGTTTAACAGTAAAATGATATAAGAGTGTTGATTCTTTAGTGTGATTTATGCATTAGATTTTTTTATTTGGAAAAGAAATTTCTCTTATTTCTGAACATGGTCTAAATATCTTGTCCAAGTCACATATGGTCAGCCCTCAGTATCTGCAAGTTCTGCACCCACTGAGGTTGGAGGAACTCACAGATGTGGAGGGCTGACTGTATGACTCCATTTTATATGAGGGGCTTGAACATCTGTAGATTTTGATATCCAAGGGAATCCCCCTGCTGATACCAGGAAATGACTCTATGTGGTAGTTCTGGGCAGGGGTGATTAGAATGTGGGGCTGTGTTTAATAGTACACCAGGTTTCTGCATCTTTTGATGCTAGGTTTTCTTCAGATTCCAGCTCCAGGCAGGCCTAGTGTCTCCAGGTTGCATGTTCAGCCTACTTTCCTCTTCAGTGAACTCAGCTCCACCAAAGGAATCCCAACAATGTTCACAGCAGTGATAATCTCACAGAACAAGGACAGAATCTTGCATCTCCCTGAGCATCTGCCTGTGGGGGGCGGGAACTTCTTCAGATGAGTCAGTACTGAAAAGTTAGCTTAAGCCAGAAATAGGCAAAACTTTTTTGTAAAGGATCACAACCCTGCCATTTTAGCAAGGAAGTAGCCATAAATACATTTAAAAAATAAACATGACTGTGTTCCAATAAAGCTTTATTCATGGACACTGAAATATTAATTGTATATGAATTTCACATGATAAGAAATATTGTTCTTTTTTTTTTTGCCATTTAAAAAAGTGGTCAAGAAACCCCACAAACCAGTTATAGCTCCTGGACTGAATAGAAATACGCCTAGGGGCCATAGCTGCTGACTTTGGTTTAGGGTTTTTTAATCTTGGGAGTCTGTCTTTTACTTCTCTAAGTATTTTAATGTGGAGCTATTAAAATGTTTTATGGATTCCTGTTGATAAATCTGGTGTAGATAGTCTTATAGCCATAGTTAGTTTTGAACTAGTCATTTACATGAGCTAGACTTTGCTTCTGGTAATGCATTTAACCAAAAGTTGTCTTTGGAAGGTCTTGGAATGAATGGATTTTGTTGATAAGATTTAGGTATGGTCCCGTTGCCATTTACTTTGTTGTTTTGGGTTCACGTTTATACAACCTTTCTGTGTTTCCTGTCTAGAGAAGATCCTTTAGCATTTGTTGAAGAGCTGGTTTGGTGGTGCTGAATTCTCTCAGCTTTTGCTTGTCTGTAAAGCTTTTGAATTCTCCTTCATATCTGAATGAGATCCTTGCTGGGTACAGTAATCTAGGTTGTAGGTTATTCTCTTTCATTACTTGAAGTATGTCCTGCCATTCCCTTCTGGCCTGAAGGGTTTCTATTGAAAGATCAGCTGTTATCCTTATGGGAATCCCTTTGTGTGTTATTTGTTGTTTCTCCCTTGCTGCTTTTAATATTTGTTCTTTGTGTTTGATCTTTGTTAACTTGATTAATATATGTCTTGGGGTGTTTCACCTTGGGTTTATCCTGTTTGGGACTCTCTGAGTTTCTTTGACCTGTGTACCTATTTCCTTTCCCATTTTAGGGAAGTTTTCAGCTATTATCTCCTCGAGTATTTTCTCATGGCCTTTCTTTTTGTCTTCTTCTTCTGGAACTCCTATGATTCGAATGTTGGGGCGTTTCACATTGTCCCAGAGGTCCCTGAGGTTGTCCTCGTTTCTTTTTATTCTTTTTTCTTTTTTCCTCTCTGCTTCATTTATTTCCACCATTTTATCTTCTACCTCACTTATCCTATCTTCTGTCTCTGTTATTGTACTGTTGGTTTCCTCCAGAGTGTTTTTGATCTCATTTATTGCATTATTCATTTTTAACTGACTCTTTTTTATTTCTTCTAGGTCTTTATTAAACATTTCTTGTGTCTTCTCAATATTTGTCTCCAGGCTATTTATCTGTAACTCCATTTTGTTTTCAAGATTTTGGATCATTTTTATTATCATTATTCTAAATTCTTTTTCAGGTAGATTCCCTATCTCCTCTTTTGTTTGACTTGGTGGGCATTTTTCATGTTCCTTTACCTGTTGGGTATTTCTCTGCCTTTTCATCTTGTTTAGATTGCTGTGTCTGGAGTGGGCTTTCTGTATTCTGGTGGTCTGTGGTTCCTTTTTATTGTGGAGGTTTCACCCAGTGGGTGGGGTTGGACGATTGGTTTGCCAAGGTTTCCTGGTTAGGGAAACTTACGTCGGTGTTCTGGTGCGCGGAACTGGATTTCTTCTCTCTGGAGTGCAATGGAGTGCCCAGTAATGAGTTTTGAGATGGGTCTATGTGTTAGGTGTGACCTTGGGCAGCCTGTATGTTGACGCTCAGGGCTATGTTCCTGCGTTGCTGGAGAATTTGCGTGGTATGTCTTGCTCTGAAACTTATTGGCTCTTGGGTGGTGGTTGGTTTCAGTGTAGGTATGGAGGCTTTTGGATGGTCTCTTATTACTTAATGTTCCGTGTAGTCAGGAGTTTTCTGGTGTTCTAAGGTTTTGGGCTTAAGTCTCCTGCCTCTGGATTTCAGTTTTATTCTTCCAGTAGTCTCAAGACTTCTCCAACTATACAGCACTGATAATAAAACTTTTAGGTTAATGGTGAAAAGATTCTCCCCCGTTAGGGACACCCAGAGAGGTTCACAGAGTTACATGAAAAAGAGGAGAGGGAGGAGGGAGATAGAGATGAGCAGGAGGAGAAAAAGGGGGACTCAAGAGGAGAGAGACACATCTATGCAGTTCTCTGTTCCCAAAGTGTTCTCCGTAGCCCAGACACCCACAAAGATTCACAGAATTGGATTGGGAAGAGAAGGGGAAAGGAGGAAATAGAGTTGTTCTGAGGCAGAAAACGGAGAGTCAAAAGTGGGAGAGAGTAATCAACACACTCCTGAGTAAACTGAATATTGGATTCTTAAATGTCCAAAATTTATATCACATACTGAAAAACAAAGATTAAAAATCTAGAGTAGAGGTTAGACTCTTAAAAATACAATATTAAAAACAAAAAAAAATCACAAAAAATTTTAGAAATATATATGAAGTTCGGTTTAAAAATAGGGCTTCTCTTTTTTTTTTTTTTTGCAAGGTTATAGTGAAATGAAAATGAAAATCAAAGAGTAGTAGAGGAGTAGAGGACTTTAAAAGAAAATAAGAAGTAAAAAAAAAAGAAAAAAAATTTTTTTTTCCTAATTAAAAAAATCGTAAAAATATATGAAAATGAAAGTTAAGGAGTAATGGGGGAGTAATAGGGAATTTTAAAAGAAAATAAAAGAGAAAAAATAAAAAAGAAAAGAAAAAAATTTTTTTATTATAAAAAAAAAAGGTAAAAATATATCTAGGAATTTCTCTGGAGCTGTTGCGGTCAGTGTGGGTTCAGTTCAGTTTCAGATAGGTCCTCGTTCCAGCTTACACTTCTCAATATCTATGGGCCCCTTCCGGTGTAGTCGGTGTTACCTACAGGGATTTTAATCTGTTGCACCGGTCCCTTCTGAAGCGGTTCCCTCTGTTTATTTGGCTTCTGTTTGCCGGTCTCTTTGGTGTCTAATTTCCGCCCTGACACAGGCGGGCGGAGGTGGTCTCCTGTTCAGGTTCGCTAGTTCAGTCCTGCTGTGGATACGGAGGGGCGCGCTGCAGGCAGATATCGCTGTGTGTGGGGCGCATTCGCAGTGTTCTGGCCACACTGGGTTTGCCCCGCTCCTGGGTGTGTGCTCTCCCCATCTATGCTGCTCAGGCTCCCGGCTGCTCCATATGGAGTGGGCCCTGCGATGCGCGCGGTTCCAGTTTTCGGGTGTTCCACAAAAGCGCGGACTCGGTTGCGCCTGCGTTTTGTGCCTTCCCGGGCCGAGCAGCTCAGGCAGCCAGGAGCTTGACGGGCGCGCTCTCCCCGGTGCGGCGCGCCTTCTCCCCTCCGCGGCCCCAGCCTCAGTTTCCGCCCGCGCCAGTCGGGTGCGTGCGCCTTGTGTTTAGCCGCGACCCTCCCTGCGGATGTTGACCATCCAGAATCTCAGGAGGTCTTTGGTTAGAAACTGGAGGCCTGTTTGCAGTGCGGTAGAGGATGCCGTCTCTGGGGCCGAGTTTACCCCTTTCCCCTCCCCACTGCCTCCTGCCTCTGGCAGGGATGGGCCGGTCCGCAGTCGGCTAGCTCCTCTGGACTTGCTCGGTCCCTTTGTTCTGCGAACGGCCGGCAGTGTGTTCCGGCCGGTTAATTTTCTCTCTCTCTTTTGCTATCCCACAGTTTAAGTTGGTAACTCACAAAAGCTCCCTCCGATTGTCCTCGGGGCACTCAGGCCCGGTCCTTACCCTAAGCAATGCCGCCCGCTCCTCTCTGTTCCGCCCCCCACTTGCTGGTGGCGGATGCAGGCGTCTGGGGTACTTTTCTGCTGGGAGTTGCTTTTAGGCACGCAATCTGTGGGTTTTATTTATTTTTCCTCCCAGTTAGGTTGCCCTCCGAGATTCGAAAACTTCCTTCAGATCCGCCAGTGTGAGGGTTTCCTGGTATTTGGAAACTTCCTCTATTAAGACTGCCTTCCTGGGACAGGTCTCCGTCCCTAGCTCTTTTGTCTCTCTTTTTATCTTTTATATTTGGTCCTACCTCCTTTCGAAGATAATGGGCTGCTTTTCTGGGCGCCTGATGTCCTCAGCTAGCGATCAGAAGTTGTTTTGCAAAGTTTGCTCAGCGTTCAGTTGTTCTTTCAATGAATTTGTAGGGGGAGAAAGTGGACTCCTGGTCCTATCCCTCTGCCATCTTGGCTCCTGTTGATAAGATTTAATATTCATTTAATGTCCCAAAGTTTTCCTGGTCAAATCAATTTGGAAAACACTAGCATGTCTCTGGGAGAGTCATAGTTTCTATTAGCACATTTAACATTTGACTATGGATTAATTTTTTCAGCAACAGCCATAAACATCCCTCAAAATTCACCTTGAAAAATGTTGGTAAACAGAATTGAACAAAATTAGAATTACATATTTAGGAAATTTCCTTTTCTTCCCCCTTCTGTTCAAAAGACTCCAGCTGCACAGAACTCATAGGATAGAGTCTCTTTGCTCCAATGAGAAAAATTTAGTCTTCCTGTTTGTTTTCTTTTCCTTAATGGAAAAAGGGATAACATAGACACACCTTGTAAAAGCATGCTAAAATTATGAGGTTAATCACTTTGTCAGTGTTTGAAAACTTTCCTTGAAAGTATTTTAGTGCTTTGAAACCTTTAAGAAACATCTTAATGATAAAACTGACAGTCTGTTAATGTTACTAAGTTTGAATGCAAAAGAAGCAAAGCATGTAGAGTGTCTGCTTTTAAAAGTCTGAATATTCTTGGAGTTTTACAGTGTGAAAGTATAGATTTGTATACATGTGCATGCACACATGCTAATGGGGTCATCATTATTTATTTTGGGAGTTGATCTGTTGACATGAAGTATAATACATTT
Organism: Dama dama; assembly: GCF_033118175.1. NCBI lineage: Eukaryota > Metazoa > Chordata > Mammalia > Artiodactyla > Cervidae > Dama > Dama dama. The sequence goes on from NC_083697.1 coordinate 42,387,756, forward strand.
TGAAGGTAATTAAGATAAGCCAGGGTAGTAAATTTTTTTTTCAAATTTCTGACTGTGTTTTTTAGCAAGGCAATTTTTAAGTACATCTTAAATCATATTCTTTCCAGACTCGTCTTCACAAGCTAGTCTTCACAGATCATGATCTTGTTTTCCAATTTTGTTTGCCTCATGCCATAAGTGTCTTGACAGGTTACTATAAGCCTTGATACCATTACACTGTTGTAGTGCTGAGGTGTGGTTTTTTTTTTTAACTCTGAAGGTTCCAAGGTATATAGTAGGATATTTTGTTTTCTTTGGATGATCATATCTTGTATCTTTATATTTATACATTTAATAAAATTTAATTAAAAGTATAATAAATATAATTTCCTTGTATAAGTTATAACATAACCCTAAACCTTTGTTTATAAAAGTATCTTTAAGAGATATTTTATCAGCCTTAAAAATCTTAAAAATGAAAGTGATGTTTATCCAGTCTTAGGAGTCATCAAACACTCTTAGGAGTCAGTGAAGGTGGGTAAGAATGGCAAAGAATTGGCAGCTTAGTCCAGCTGTTGGTGGTGACACTCAGGGCTGAGGTTGCTGGAGAAGCAGTGACAGGAGGGTGGGTAATGGAAGCACTCGGGTGCCCTCAGAGAGAGCTGGCCGAATGCTTTGGTGACAGCAGCAGTGCACTTTTCCATTGTAGGTGTGGACTCCCCAACTTGGATAGATGACCTCAGCTTACCCCTCCTTTCTTACTGTGCGAAGTTCCATTGTTAGAATTTTTTTAAGTGTACTTTAAAGTTTTTATTTATTTTTATTTGTTTTTTCATGTTAAGAGTAAGGATATCCTGTTTTTATTGGAACCTCTTGAAGTATCACACCATGCATGTTCATTAGCACAATGGTTGAGAGTTTAAGCCACAACTCTTAGCCAGTCGGGCTTTATTTTGCTCCCCAAACTACTTTTCTGGGTGCTTGCGTTGTTCTGCTTCATTGTATGTCACTCCCAGGCCCCATAGCCTGAACAGGACCTGAACTGGCAGTGCCTGCTAAAACGCTGGGAATCTTAGCTTTTCTACTTTGTCTTCCTGTCAGTCTCCTGAACACATGGATAAATTATTTTTACTTTAACTTAAAAAGCAGTCTAGTAACATGTACATTTTATGTTTTCCTGAGGACTGTGTTCAAGCCACTTAAAATATCTGTATCAGTGGAGAGGTTTGATTATGTAGCCAGATATATTTTAATAATAAAGGTTGTATTAAGTTTTTACCTTTAATTGAAATTCCTTTTTCTTTTTGAAAAGATAATTGTGACAGTCATCCTGGGACTGGTTTTAGGTGCCATTTTCTATCGTCTAAAAAATGATCCTTCAGGAATCCAGAACAGGTGAGTAAATCTGGGTCTTGATTTTGAGAGTGTGTGGTTACTTTTCTTTCAGGTTTATGAAATTACATTAAGAATTGGAATTTGAAACAAGCACAGGGTAAACTGAGGAGTAGGACAAGTCAGTGAATTGAAAGCCAAATGAGAGTTTTCATATTCATATATAACATGTATATATATATATAGTGCTAAACTAGGCAGAACATAAAATTTACCCTGTTAACCAGTTTTAAGTGTACACTTCAGTGGCATTAATTACATTATTGTGCAACCATCCCCACCACCCAATGCTAGAACTTTTTCATTTCCCAAACTGAATCTGTGTACCTATTGAATAACAACTCCCCACTCCCTATTTTTCCCAGCCCCTGGAAACCACTGTTATACATTTTGTCTCTAGATTTGAGTATTCTAGGTACCTCATATAATTGGAATCTTAGAATATTTTTCCTTTGGTGACTGGCTTATTGTTTTTAGCATAGTATCTTTAAGGTTCATCCATGTTGTGGCATGTGTCAGAATTTCTTTTTAAAAACTGAATAATATCCATTGTATGGATATACCATATTTTGTGTATTGATTTATCTGACCATGGGTACTGGCTGTTTCTGCCTTTTGGCTGTTGTGATTAATGCTGTTATGAATGTGGATATACAAGTAAATATCTGTTTGAGTCTCTGCTTTAAATTCTTTTGGATATACACCCAGAAGTGAAATTATTGAATCATTTGGTAATTCCATTAATTTTTTGAGGAGCTGCCATCCTCTCTTCTATAGCAGCTGTACCATTATGCATTTCTACCAGTAGTGCTCAGGCTTGTAGTTTTTTCCCAACCTCACCAACACTTATTTTTTTGTTTTGTTTTCATTAGTGGGAGATGGTATTTCATTGTGGTTTTGATTTGCATTTCCCTAATGATTATTGTGCTGTTGAGCATCTTTTCACATGTGCCTTGACCATCTATGTATCCTCTTTGGAAGAATGTCTGTTGAAGTTCTTTTTTAAAATTTTGTTTATTTGTTTATTTATTTTTGGCTCTTCTGGGTCTTCATTGCTGCATGGGTTTTTCTCTGGTTGTGGCAAGTGGGGGTGTTACTCTAGTTGCGATGTGTGAGTTTCTTGGTGCAGTGGCTTCTCTTATTGTGGAGCATGGGCTTTAGGGCACTCGGGCTTCAGTAGTTGTGGCTCCTGGGCTTGAGAGCATAGATTCAGTAGTTGTGGTGCATGGGCTTAGTTGCTCCACAGCATGTTGGATCTTCCCAGACCAGGGATAGAACCTGTGTCTCCTGCATTAGCAGACCAATTCTTTACCACTGAGCCACCAGGGAAGCCCTATTGAAGTTCTTTAACCAACTTTTTAATTGGGCTTTTAAAAAATTGTTGAGCTATAAAATTCTTTGTATATGCTAGATATGAACCATTAACAGATATAAATTTGCACATATTTTCTGCCATTCTGTGGGGTGTCTTTTCTTTCAATTGGTGTGTCCTTTGATGCATAAAAGTTTAAAATTTGACATAGTCCAGTTTATCTGTTTTTTTTCTTTTGTTTCATGTGAGTTAATTTCTTTTTGATTTTTGATTTGTTTGACATGGGCTGGTGGTTGGGACTCAAGTTTTTTCTGTTGTCGGGTTAGTACTACCTTACCTGGTTTTGGTTACAACATGCTGTTAAAGCTATATTCCCTGATGAAACTCTGTAATGGACTGCAGTATAGTCTGAATAAAGGAGCTGAGCAGAGTGGAAGACTGTAGAGTTCTCCTTGGCTTTGAGTTTTGAGAGCTGTTCTGGGCCAGGCACTGTCCTCTGGGCTTTACATCTGGGGTCCTCAGGTTACCCTTCCAGCCAGAGGGCTGGATGGTTTTATCCCCATTTCACTATTGGGCAAAGTTGCAGTGGTTTAAGTTGAATCTGTTTTGATATCTGGAAAAGGGTGACTGTTAAGAAGGAACAAGCATAAAGGTCAGTGCCTCGTAAAGTAAAATATCTCCTATGTGGCAGCAGATCATGAGATAATTCTTGGAGTTTCGTTTTCTTTTTTTCCAGAGTTATGTCATTGTTTTTCTTTTTATCTTTCCTGAAGGATGTGCTCTTCTCTGACCTGTTTGGAAATTTGTTAGTAAAAGGCAGTGTGTACCCTTTGTAGATGCTGTGTTTTTGTGAAGCACAGAGCAGATTCCTGTAATCACAGGACTCTAGAGCCTGTGGGACTTTTGTGTTGTGTAGCAGGAAGCATTTGGAAAAAAAAAAATTGGGAAACCTGTCCTCAAGTGGATTTAAGAAATCTGGTTATTAAAGCTCTTGGTAAAAGAATGCAGAGAAATATAGAAGATCCTTAACTGTTTCTTCAAATGTTTTCTGGACAAATAAAGCATTGGAGCTATTTTAATTTGTACTTTTGACCTAAGCTTACTGCCACTTTTTATCGTTTGAAGTTGCCCTGGAGGCCACTGTGGTTTGGTTCTCCTTTTTGGTAGTGAATTATTCCAGAAAAATTCTCTCTGTTCTTTTTCTTAACCCGTATAATGATGTATAGAATATGAGCTCTGTGACCTAACAACTACCTTACAGAGTTGTGGAGATAGCTAAACAAATCATAATTAATTAAGGGAAAAGTTACTTTAAGAATATTTGAATCAATAGGTATTACAGACATGAATTACCACCTGGGAAAGAACTGGACTACATTAAATTCTTTAACAATAAAATCTGCTTAGTATAAAATAAATTGTTCTGTGATTTAGAAGAAATTTCATTATGTGCTAGTTCAAAATCATTGTGAACATTATTGTACTATTAGATGTTACACTTAACAAATGAGCTGAACATTGCTATGTCCCACTTTCTGAAATCAGCTTTCATGTTGATGTTAGGCTTATTTGTGTATAGCAAGTAGCATAGTTGCTTGTGTCGTAGGCCTGGCTATTTCCCATTTCTTTATTGTATAAACATTTACTTTTAAAACAACCTATTCCCCAAGTTCTTTATTTTGGGAGAAAGAAGTCTTAAAAACAATTACTGACTGTCTATGGACTCTTTTTTCAAGAAGGTCATACACTTGGGTTTACCTTTTTCAAAATTCTCTTGTATCATTTAAATGATGTGCCACCGTATCTCTTTTAGTTTCTTTTTTTTTTCCTCTCTCTTTTAGTTTCAACTCACATTCTCAATGTCAATTAAATCATTTGGTTAGGAAGGAACGCTCAGCAATGTTTCAGGAATATTGGCGTGCTTTCATTAAATTCATATATCTACCCAAGCGTAGATTAACTGAGTACTTTCCTTTTTAAACTTAGATTATTTTACTGAGAGACAAGCATTAATAGTCTCCTTTTTCTCACAGGTACACAGATTAATTTTTTCTTTATGAGCATTCTTTTTTGTTTTCTGTTTTGAGCTCATTAGAAAGAGACCCCATTAGCAGGGGGTGGTCAAGGAGAGTATCAAGTCTGTGCTGGTGGTGGTGCAATGGATGTATATGATCAGGTGGTGGTCAATGTTTCCCTCCTCTGGCTTTCACTTTGCCTTGTCTTAGTTTTTGCTTTACTTGACTTTTAAAAAAGTGGCTGATAGAGGTTTTTAACCTTTGCAGGCTATTTGGCTCACTGTTTCTCATTTCCTACTTTAAGAACTATAATTGGCATTTTGTTAGTTAAAATCCAAGGTGATAGTATTTTTATGGAATACATAATCATCGGCTTGACTGCCACAGACTGTGTGTTCTTGCTAAGTTACTTGAGTTGTGTTTGACTCTGTGTGACCCTATGGACTGTAGTTGCCAGGCCCTTCTGTCCCAGGGATTCTCCAGCCATGAATACTGAAGTGGGTTGCTATGCCCTCCTCCAGGATATCTTCCCAACCCAGAGATCAAACCTATGTCTCTTATGTCTCCTGCATTGGCAGGCAGGTTCTTTACCACTACCGCCACCTGGGAAGCCCTGGTGCAAAGACCCACAGACCCGGTGGCTTAAACCACGGAAATTCATTTCTCGCAGTTCTGGAGATAAGGTTACCAGTATGGTCGGGTTCTGAAGAGGATACTCTTCTGATTTGCCACCTTCTTGCTATGTTCCTGCATGGCAGAGAAGGAGAACTCTGATGTCTCTCCCTTTTCTTCTAAGGGCACTAATCCATAGTGAGGGCCCTACCCTCATGATCTCATCTAAACCCAACCAGCTCCCAGGGTCACCGAGTGTAAATGCCATCACATTGAGGATTCCAGCTTCAGCACAGGAACTGGGGAGGATGCAGTTCAATCTACAGCAGACTTGGTCATGAATTTCAGACTGTGCTATGTGGAGTCCCAAGGGTACCACTGTGGAGATGCAGGGGTATGGGAGTGACCTGATGGGGCTCATGCTTCCCTCTCTGTTTTAACCAGAACAGTTGTGTGTTTAACGTGTTGAGATATCATTTGAGGGAAGAATTTTGCAAGAAGAGAAATGACCTGAGAATGTTTAACTGACTGCAGTGCTTTGGCTTTGGTTTCCTCTCTCACGTCACAGAGCCGGGGTGCTCTTCTTCCTGACGACCAACCAGTGTTTCACCAGTGTGTCAGCCGTGGAGCTCCTGGTGGTGGAGAAGAAGCTCTTTATGTGAGTAGCTCTCTGTTTTAGGAAGGCGGCTGCTGGTCAGACTGGTCACATCCAGAACCGAGCCGTGGCTTGGTTCCTGGGGGTTACCAGTGTTGATTGGGAAAGAGCAGCCAGAGTCTGGGATGAAAACCATGAGCACGTGGGGCCTGATACAAAAGGGAGAAAGGAGTTTCAAGATTAGGGCACTGTCCACAAATCTACAGAGAAATCTTGCCGCAGAGAAAGCAAGCAATAAGAGGCTGAAAAGGATCTTTTGTTTTTAGCAAATAAGAAGTTGTGATGACTGTCACAAGAAAAGTTTGAGGGACTTGGTAGAGAGAAGGTAGTGCGTTGAACAGTATATTCAAGGTGAGGAGGTAAAGGTGACCAAGAATACAGACCAAGTCTTCAGTGGGAGGGGGAGTGAAGGAGCCAGAGAGCAGATTTGAAAAATGTAAGCTGTTTTGTTTCTTCTGTTTTTCATAGAGATTTGCATATTTACATGTTGAGGAAAGGAATCATTAGAGAGGGAAAGAATGAAGATCTTGGTGGAATAGTTAGAAATTATAGGAGGAAGATCTCAGGAAAAGGAGGGATCTAGAATCTAAGAGGGGTGAAAAGAGAATTTGATCACTGACAGGTTGGCAGGCACTGTGGTTGGCAGGCATGATCATGGAGAGAAGTGCCATTTTCTTTTTTTATCAAGAGAGTGGAAGAAGTAAAAGAGATGAGTGACTCAAAGCTGCATTTGAGGCTTAGAGAACAGCAACAGCACCTTCTTCATAGTTAGAAGCAGGGAGAAAGGAACCACTGAAATGAGCTCCTGACAGGCTGGCCTTCAAAGAGAGCCAGTGTCTGGAGAAAGGGAGGCGATGCAGGACCTCTTCCCCCGGAGTGGGTGTTCAGAGGTGAACTGGCCAGCATTTGGAGGGAATTCTGCAACGACAAGAGGGGTGATTGCACAGAGCCTTCGGGGGTGATGTCCGAGGGGAGGTGCACACGTGAGACATGCCTGATGCTGACCGGGAAGAAGGGTGGTGGGCTAACCTTGAAGATGGGGACGCGGTGCTTATTAGACCTCTGGTAGCAGTGGAAATCTGTGTGAAAGTGAAAGTGAAAGTCACTCAGTCCTGTATGACTCTTTGCGACCCTGTGGACTCTACAGACCATGGAATTCTCCAGGCCAGAATACTGGAGTGGGTAGCCTTTCCTTTCTCCAGGGGATCTTCCCAACCCAGGGATAGAACCCAGGTCTCCCGCATTGCAGGCAGATTCTTTACCAGCTGAGCCACAAGGGAAGCCCGAGAATACTGGGATGCATCCCCTATTCTCCAGGGGATCTTCCCAACCCAGGAATTGAACCCGTTTTCCTGCATTGCAGGAGGATTCTTTACCAATCTCATCTGTATAGCAGGGAGGACATCTGTATAGCAAATGGTTTAATCTCCTGGTCTTAAACTAATGTAGGATGTATGATGTGAATTTTTGTTTCTAGACATGAATATATCAGTGGATACTATAGAGTGTCATCTTACTTCTTTGGAAAACTGTTATCTGATTTACTCCCCATGAGGATGTTACCAAGTATTCTATTTACTTGTATAACATACTTCCTATTAGGTAAGCAATAAGACAAAAGATGGGTGTCTTTAGTCTTGGATGGGAGGGGACTTTCTGTAAACATGCTTTGGTTCTCAAAACTATAAAGCAAGTCCTGAGATTTGGAAGCATCTGTTCATTATGCACACTCTGAAATAATTGTTCTCCGAAGAGATTTTTGTCAAGGCTTTCTCCAAAATAACTTTTAAAGCTGTTTATATAAAAAAAAGTTTATAAAATTATATATATAGACATACTGTGTGTTATATATAAACATGGAAATAATTCCTAAAACTACTTTACACTATATAGGAGGAGCTAGAGCTGGGATATTTATTACTTATCTATTTATGTTTTTATTTTTGTGTATGAATATATAAAGATAATGAAGATAGTGACTTCTGGGGCTTACTGGTAATAAAATATTTGTTTGATAGATATAGAAAGATTGATTTGTATATTTTGTTTAGCCTATACCCCAGGCTCATTGTATCAGAATTCTCTTTTATTTCCCACATACACAGATGCCCACACACACAGACATACACACACTCCAGAAATACTTCTTTTTTGACAAGGCACTACTGATTGAGTTTAAACTTCCATTTTACAAATAAGAGGGTGTGTCATCAAGAATCAGGCATAGAACCTAGATTCTTAAATTCCTATCTGGTGTTCTTATGGCTGTTCTGAAGTCTTCAGATTCTTGTTTGATTAGCCCATTTTAGTTTATAAAGCAGTTTTATGAAGCTTATTTAACCCCATCCTCAATCCCAGAGTTATAGGGTGATTTGTCTTGTGGATTATGGACCCACTCCTCCAGATTTTAAAACCACTGAGTGGTCATATAATCCTGACCTTACCAGTTATCTGCAATAATGCTTTTATAGCAAAGAGTGAGTAATGTGATATCTAGGTAAAATGAATGTGCTCTTGGCAGGTTTCCTTCTTAGAAGAGAAAGCAGTAGAATTCTGGCTAGTTGTCTACAGCTCTCCATCTCAGACACTCAGAAATTGTTAATAATTACAATAAAGAAGCAAGAGCACTACATGGAAAAGTGCTTATACAAGTCAGCATAAAGAAGAAAACTGCATATAACTTTGTATGGTTATATTGGGTGGTTAGATAAAGGATGAATTTTTTCACTGTGATAGTAGTTTCTCGAAGTGTTACAATGTTTTTTGCATAACAAACCATCCCTGATACACAGTGTTGGGTTAACCCGCTCTTTGTTCCCTAAGGACTGAAACCAAAGGTGGAGGCCTTCTTCATCATGATGTTTACCCTGATGATGGTGGCTTATTCAGCTAGTTCGATGGCATTGGCTATAGCAGCAGGTCAGAGTGTGGTATCCATAGCAACTCTGCTCATGACCATCTCTTTTGTGTTTATGATGGTAAGTACAAACTGTGCTTCCCTGAGGCATTATCATTGCCCCTTATTCCTCCCCCCAAACTTGCCTATCCTGTAAGATCTGCTTGAGGATTCTGTACATTGGGCTCTTTGCTTCAAGGAGGCTGTATATTGAAATATAGCTTACATTATTAGAGAATGTATCAGGTTTTTCTTGATCTCACCCAGCTAATTTTGCTACTGTTCTAATACAGTTATTAAAACATTAGTCAATGTATTGTTACTGATGGGCTTTAAAAAGAGGCCTCTTGGTGACATACCATGAAAGCTCAATAAATTGGAACTTTGAAAACCAGAAAAAATTTTTATTTTTAGAATTAAAAAAAAATGTTGAAATGACAGGTCCATTGTCTGACTTTTCTGCTGGTGGGAGAGAACTGCTGGCTTGTTTAAGTGGCAGCTGAGATGGTTTGGATGAATCTACTACTCTCCGAGGGAAAAACCTAAGTCCCATGAAAATAGAGCAACATGTGCATGGGTCTGTCTTGGGCCCCTCCTATATTTTGAAAAGGAATGTTTTAAAAATACTAAAAAATTCCAGTATTAAGACCTCTCCTTTCTGAGTTCCTGACATTTCTTTATATCAATATATTTCTCTTTACCTTTTAAAATAGTTACTTAATCATAACCTTACATGGCCCTACATTTTGCACACACAATGATGAATCAGTAGGTGAAGGGAACCAGTTACTACTTTCTCCCACAAACATCAAATAAACAGAAATGTGTAGCCTCTTTACTTCATACACATGCCATTTCTGCTAGAGTAGCAGTACGTGTCTTTAAAAGGTAGGTATTAGCACAAACTCTTGCCAAAGTTTAATTCTTCCATTACTGAGTTTGAAAACTACCAATCTAAACATTATTGAGAAAATGGTCAATGTTATGTATGTTTTCTATAGTGTCATGTAATAAATAAGGTGTTCTTCAAAATTAAAATGTTTTATTTGATATATTAGGTACTTTGATTTATTATTATTTAAGGATTTGTATTATATATAAAACTTCAGAAACTAGCCATAAGACCGTATTTTACTCAGATATTGTGTGTTATGCATTAAGCACTTGGTTAGGTGAAGTTTAAAGCTATGTGGTCACACCAGGAACATTGTCATTGTTATGTCCATCCCAGCATACCTTGTGCCAGGTAGGAAGTGTTTTATGAGAACATTTTCTCATGTAGTCATCTCTTGCTGCAGCAGTCATTTCTGGAATCTTCATTGTAATGCTCCTTTTTGCAGCTTTAAATGAAGAATTGACCATATTTTATGCTGTGTACCAGTTCCAGTCTTTGGGTTATTTTAAGCATGCGAACTGAACCCAAAATTATTCCTGAAGTCATACAGAGATAGAATGTAAACCCTTGTAAATAACAAATATTACTGAGTTACAGAAATCAGGGCGCGAGTTGCTCAGATTACGTTTGGGTGTGTTTATTGGTGGGAATATATAGTTGGTTGTATCATTGCAAATCAGTACTATTCACCTTCCATTGTGTGCAGTTACAGAGAAAGTAAAAGCCTCAACAATTAGAAATCTCCCAATTAAATAAAATGCATATTATAAATATATTTAGAACCCTAAACAACCTCAGCTCCAGAGAGATATACACATACAAAGAGGATAGGGTAAGTCTTCAGAGTAGTGGAAAGAATTTCAAAGAAGAGTTGGCCTTAGCAGAAATATTCCTGAGACTGTCAGGGACTTAAAGAGGCTATTTGCTAGAATTCTTCATGAAATCATGGCCCCAGATCTGATTCTTGGTATTTGTTTTTTGTAGATATTTGCAGGGCTGTTGGTAAATCTCAAAACCGTCGTGCCTTGGTTGTCTTGGCTTCAGTACTTGAGCATTCCTCGCTACGGCTACGCGGTATGTTCTCCCTGTCTGTCACTGTGCTGGTTCATTGTCCCCATGCTGGAAACAACCAGAATAAAGTCTCTCATGTCCCTGGTCATGAGCTGTGCAAGTTTTAGGACAATGAAGGAGAGTTTCCTATTAAGCCTTGGGTCAACTTGATAATCACCTGGGATTTCTCCAGTCACCTTGTTGTCTGAGGGAGCTGAAGGATTGGGAGATAACTCATAGTTAAGGACAAAGATTGACTAATTGATATAAAAAAATATAGTGTTTCAGTTCATCAAAGAAATTAATGAGAAGATGAGGGCCTAGAATACATATTTTAAATTGAAAGGGAAATTAGAAGAAAAACCATATCATACTCACAGCTACTATTGACTTTAGAAAGCTAATCAACTCCAGAGAAAAATGTGCCTTAATATAGTAAAATTAGATTTCTAACTCCTAAGAATTGTAACTGATTTTGATGAGAACAAGAAAAATACAAAGATTGTTACTATAAATTAACAATAATCATTGAGTATCACTGTATCATTTTAATTACAGTACCCATGAAAATGGGGAGAGAAGAAGGAAAGAGCTATGGGATAGTATAGCCAGAGATCTCTCTTCTTGGTTTTTGTATTAGAGCCAAAAATCCCAACCCTAGGCCTCTTGATTGCCAGGAAAAATAATTTTAGCTTTGGTATGACAAAGACTGTGAATGTGAAAGTTTGTTTTTAGAGATAACAACAGAGGTTAAACTTAGTGGACATAATTGTAATAATTCTTTGGGAACCTTTTGAAATTTAAAACTGTTTTCTTTATCCTGCTCCCACTTATGTTATAGGCTTTGCAGCATAATGAATTTTTGGGACAAAACTTCTGCCCAGGAGTCAATGTAACAACAAACAATACCTGTAACTATGCAACGTAAGTTTGCGTACAGTGTCATAATGGGTTTGCTTACTGTTGTGGTATGATACAGAAATACCACTGGGCTGAGGCCTTTCACGGACACTGACTTCTCTGAGTCTGAATATTCTCATTGATAAAGTGAGTTATACATTAATGCATGTGAAAGTGCTCTACAACTCCTGGGTATTCTATTTAGGTCAAAATTGTATTTTACTTGGAGAATCATTTCTTATGTGTTACTTATTTGTTTGGGGTCTTTTGAAAGATCCTTTTGCAGATTGGATTATGGGTTTGGATTTCTATTTTTCAGAACATTTGAGTTGGAACTGAGAGCTGCTTTGGTATTTTTATCAAGGCTTAACAGTACTGGAACTGTATGGATTACATGAAGTGTATGGACCCATGAATTTAGGATTCCTGTGAGCTCAACCCTCGGCCAGGGTGAAAGTGTTAGTCGCTCAGTCATTTCCGACTCTTTGCGATCCCATGGACTGTAGCCCGCCATGTTTCTCTATCCATGGAATTCTCTAGGCAAGAATACTGGAGTGGGTAGCCATTCCCTTCTCCAGAGGATCTTTCTGACCCAGGGATCAAACCCAGGTTTCCTGCATTGCATGTGGATTCTTTACCATCTGAGCCACCAGGGAAGCCCAACCCATGGCTAGTAGTAAGAGCTAAAAGGGCATTAGGAGCAGGAGGGAACATTTTCCTGCCTCAGTCTGGCTTTTGCCTCTTCCTCCAGTATCCAGGAGACAACATGAAATCAAAGTCTTCACAACCTTTTTTTTTTTTTTTTGACTGGCTTGGAATACTCGCTACTGAAGGATATTTCCTCTAAAGAAAGGAACATATATTTCAGTAAGCTTGAGAAGGAAATCTCATTTTTTTTGGTATAATAAGCAAAACCAGATTTTAACAGAAATAAAGCTATTGTTTTAAAGTTAAGTAACACTTCCTTTTGATGATTGTTGTTTATGGTTTGATTTTGATATGTTAATTAATGAGAGAAAAGAGAATGCTGGTATCCTAAATCTCATGAATATTCAAGTGGGTTAGAAGTAATTCTTAATAATAGGACAAATTGCTATTTAGAAGTATTGCCAGAAAACCTCTATGAAGAGAAGCTTTCCTTATCCTGCCTACTCCCTTTCTTTTGATCTGAGTATAACATTTTTTTTTTTCCAATCTGCTAAATTCCAAGAGTAGCAGAAAAATGGAATCAGGTAATAATTATGGTTGTGCCAGATATTTTTAACACCAGGTGCTTTTCTTATCAGGCCCACTCCATCCTATTCTGCTCTGTTCCAGCTCCCACTAAGGCATACCTGATAATTTGACGTGCGGGTAATGTCTTAGAGCCGAACATCTATGATACTCATTCCAGTCTTGGTGTAAGAGCTGACAGAGTGCAACTCTGGTAGGAAACCTCTATTCACCTATTCCCCTAGTTTTAGAACTCTCACCCTGTGGTTTTTCTTTTTCTTTTTTTTTTGGTATGGCTGATTTGTGATTAATGAGCCCTATAAACAGCTTTGGTCATCTTTGTAACTGCCTTCAGTATCATCTGCTAAAGCTGAGACTTTCCCCATTAGGGGTGAGTGAAAAATTACTTGATAAATGTTTCTGTCCTTTGAAGAGAGGCAGCATCATAGACTTGGAAACCAGCCTATTTGGGGAGACTAGCAACTTGATTCAAAGTGTGAATCTGTGAAGTTGACCAAATTTCTTAAACTTTAGTCTCCTTATCTTTTAAATTTGGATTGTTTTAGGGATTAACTAAACTGTTATATGGGAGCTTCCCAGGTGGCACGCTGGTAAAGAATTCGCCTGCCAATGCAGGAGATACAAGAGATGTGAGTTTTATCCTTGGGTCAGGAAGATCCCCTGGAGAAAGAAATGGCAGCCCACTCCAGTATTCTTTCCTGGGAAGTCCCATGGATAGAGAAGCCTGGGGGGCTACAGTCCATGGGGTTGCAAAGAGCCAGACATAACTTAGCAACTAAACACATACACACACAAACTATTATGTGCAGGTTGCTTCATAGTATCTAACAGAATTATAAGCACTCAATGACTGTTTTCTGTATATTTTTATGATGCATATGACTGACCTATGAACCCGTGTTATATCCCAATAAAATAGAATGATGAAGCTAAAACCACGTACACACATACACACACACACACTCACACCACAAAACCCCTCTAAAACTGTTTTCTATTATAAATGAAGGGATGGTTATTTAAGACTTAGTAACCTGTAGGTTTCTTTAAGGAACACTGAATATATTGAGTAAAATTTGACAGATGCTAAAAATGAAGTCATATTCTTTTTCTGTTGAATTTCAGATGTACTGGCGAAGAATTCCTGACAGACCAGGGCATAGATATCTCGCCTTGGGGCCTATGGAAGAATCACGTAGCCTTGGCATGCATGATTATTGTCTTCCTTACAATTGCCTACCTGAAATTGTTATTCCTTAAAAAATTTTCTTAAATTCCTCTTTAATTTCAATGATTTACCCCCCATTAAAAAGGGACATCTTGATTTTCATATCCAGTAAAGTTTTTTTGGTTGTTTTCATCTTTTTATTTATTTATTTATATTATGCCCATGTGTTTTATTATTTTTGGTTGTCTTCTTTTCACTTGCCTCATACTGTTGTTCAGCAAGAATTATTTTCAACAGAAACATTTATAGAAATCACAATGAACTAAATTATACTTGAAAGAACCCAAGTCATAAACTAGTGATATTATGTCCTACATATTAGTTTATCTTGTCAGACAGTAACCATAGGAAAGAAATGTAATTTAATTTACTGACCTGAAAAAGAAATGAGTTCTAGAAACTTGTGTTAAGTTACTAATATATCTGGTATTGGTATCCTTCCCTTGAAAATGAATAGGCAGGCTAGTGGCCCTCCAGTTTCAATATTATATAAACCTATGTCCTCCATTATTTTATAAATAATAAATAACAAATACATTGATGCCATGGTAGAAGTATGAAATCCAAACCATGCTGGAAAAACATGGTGTCATATATGGATAAAAAAGCCTTTATAATAGAAAGCACTTTAATAAGCTTTTTAAAGTTATTAGAATTTACTGAGGTTTCCCTCTAGTGGAATTAAGAGTATCTCAAGAGTCTTAGCTGGGTTTTGTACCCCAGGTATAGAGGGCCAGGATTCTGGCAACTTACCCTTCTTGAGTAGTTCAGTAGTCTGTAATCTTGGTGTGCATCATAATCTCTTGAGGAATTTTGCTCCAACATAGATTTCAGGGTCCTATGAGCCCTACTGGATTGTAATTGCCAGGATTACCTGTGTAAAGAACTGTCCACTGCAGGATTTGGTAATTCCCATGATCTTTCCCAGCTCTAAAAATTTTAGACTTATGATAGAAGAACTGTTGTAACTGGCTCTATCCAGGTTTTTTACCTTCCTACATATACACCTCATATATTTACACAGCTTCTCTTTATTCTAACATTTACCAGTAATAGGGGAGTATTTTTAAACATTTTTTATAGGGAGAGGTACCATCCAGTGAATTATAAAAAGAACAGACCTGTACAAGCATTAATCCATATCAAGAAATAGAACATTATCAGTGCACAGAAGCCCACCTTGGGCTTCTCTCCCAAGACTACTTCTCCTTTCTTTCTGGATTATTTTTGAAATGACACTTGTGCACTCCTGTCTGTTGCTACTATCCGAATATCACTACAGCTCAGTTTTGTGTTTCTGTGTGTATAAATATATCCTTAATTAAGCCCCCTACTTCTTTAATATAAGCTATTCATTTTGTAATTATTTTAGTTTTATAGAAAAGTTGCAAAAATCATGCAAAAAGTTCCTGTATATCCTTTGCCCAGCTTCCTTTAATGTTAACATTTTGTGTACCATGATACATGTCAAAACTAAGAAATTAACATTGATACATTACTGTTAAACTACACACTTTATTCAGATTTCACTACGTTTCTATCAGTATTCTTTAATTGTTCTAGGATGCAGTTCAGGATATTCTGTTTAATTTATTCCCTTTGTAAAAGTAAATACTTTTCAGTGTTATAGGGAGTAAGTGAAGCTGAGGAAACAGTGTGTAGACCTGCTATGACTGGTCATCTTGGAATATCAGTTCATGTCAGTGGGTGCCCTGCCATGTTGTTGCAACATCAATCCAGGGACATAGCATTATAGTTTCATCTTTGAACTTTAAGGAATTTTTTTCTTGTTTTATGACATTGGATTAATACATCATCTTGCAATACATCATCACACCCCCTTTTTACCTGATTATTGTGTGACTATAGGACCACCAACAAAGATTCGTCTAGTCAAAGCTATGGTTTTTCCAGTAGTTGTGTATGGATGTGAGTTGGACTATAAAGAAAGCTGAGTGCCAAAGAATTGATGCTTTTGAACTGGTGTTGGAGAAGACTGTTGAGAGTCCCTTGGAGTACAAGGAGATCCAACCAGTCAATCCTAAAGAAAATCAGTCCTGAATATTCATTGGAAGGACTGATGCTGAAGCTCCAATACTTTGGTCACCTGAGCGAAGAACTGACTCATTAGAAAAGACCCTGATTGGGAAAGATTGAAGTTGGGAGGAGAAGGGGACGACAGAGGTTGAGATGGTTGGATGGCATCACTGACACCAAGGATATGAGTTTGAGCAAGCTCTGGGGGTTGGTGATGGACAGGGAAGCCTGGCGTGCTGTAGTCCATGGGGTCGCAAAGAGTTGGACACAGCTGAGTGCATGAATGAACTGATAGGGTTAGTGAGTTTTTTCCTCTTCTTAGTATAGTTCTTTCTTTTTACATAACCCTGGCTTACTCACAGTTCTCTGTATATACTCTTCCTTACACAGGAAGAAACATATAGACACAGTTCTCTGTGTACAGACAGAAATACATACTTATACTTTATAAACAAAATATACTTAATAAAAGAGTAAAGCCAAAATATTAATACCTACTTCTAAAAGTAGTAAGAATTTAAATATATCTTGTCCTACTTACCCTCCCTTTGTATTACGATTATCTTTTTTCTTTTATAAATTATTATGGTAAGAAACACATAAAATTTACCATCTTAACCATTTTTAAGTTGAGGAACATTTTAAAAAGTATAGGACTTCCCTGGTAGACCAGTGGGTAAGAATCCACCTTCCAATGAAGGGGACATGTGTTCAACCCCTTGTCAGGGAACTAAGATCCCACAAACCCGCAAGCTGCACACCATTAAAATCCCTCAGGCTGCAACTAAGACCCAATACAGTCAAATAAACACTTTTTAAAAATGTAGTGAAATGGTAAGTCTTATAAAGTAGAAAATAAATTTTTTACAGAGGTTTATTTCAGAATATGTCTATATTCTTTTGAATTTTGATTTTATTTTCTTGCATGTCAGAAGAACTAGTTAATAATGAAAAGGATAAATAAATTACTTTCATTTAAAATAAAAGCCACCAGGCTGTTAAACCCATGAATAGCCTTCTTCCTTCCATCCTTTTTTTATAACAACATCCAACATGCCACAGAACCTTCTAGAGCAAGTCATCTCGCACTCTTCTTTGAAAGCCCCACAGAGCAAATGAAGGAGTAAAAATAATAGCCAACATTCATTTATTCCTGAGGATTTAAGACTAATTTTTAAAAAAAGACTAATTCAAGGGATATCGACTCCATTCATAGGAATTCGTTAAGCTAACCTGAATAGTTGCAACAGCTTCCCTGGGAGCTCAGCTGGTAAAGAATCTGCCTGCAATGCAGGAGACCCCGATTTGATTCCTGGGTTGGGAAGATCCACTGGAGAAGGAATAGGCTATCCACTCCAGTATTCTTGGGCTTCCCTGGTGGCTCAGCTGGTAAAGAATCCACCTGCAATGTAGGAGACCAGGATTTGATCCGTGTTGGGACGATCCCCTGGAGAAGGGAACGGCTACACACTCCAGTATTCTGGCCTGGAGAATTCCACAGACTGTACAGTCCATGGGATTGCAAAGAGTCAGACATAACTGAGCATCTTTAAAAAAAGAAAAGAAAAGAGTGCAGGAGAAAATCAGTATCCTCACCTCACCCTCAAAGGTATGTGTTTATCCTCAGTGGACTAAAGAGCCCAAAGGAAAAATACCTGGAACTCCACCAAACATGGCTACCAACCTAATGTACCTCCTGGCCTTCTGTCTCTATATGCACATTTAAAAAAAAGTGGTTGACTCACATGGTGATTGTAACCTTTTGTCTGAGCAATATGAACATAGAATACTTATGTTCTAAATCAAAATAACTCATTTTCTAGATATTTTCTTGACATTATTTATTTATTTATTTATTTGCTGTTACTTAGGGTAACAGCAAAAAAATAAAATAAAATAATCCTGGGGAATACTGGGTTCTCTAGTATTCTTGCCTAGAGAATCCTGTGGACAGAGGAGTCTGGTGGGCTGCCGTCTATGGGGTTGCACAGAGTCGGACATGACTGAAACGACTTAGTGTGATGGATGCATTGGAGAAAGAAATAGCAACCCATTCCAGTATTCTTGCCTGGAGAATCCCAGGGACAGAGGAGCCTGGTGGGCTGCCGTCTATAGGGTTGCACAGAGTCGGACACGACTAAAGTGACGCAGCAGCAGCAGCAGGGCAGGGTTTCCCAAGCTTGCCTGATAAGAATCAAGATCATCTGAGATGCTTATGTAAGAAAGGAAAAAAGGAAAGAAGAACTATTTTTTTTTTTTTTTCCCCTGTTGACTTAGATTCTCTGAGTGTACCTGGAAATTCCAGGTGATTCTTCGGGAAATACTGAGGGTTGTAATAAGGAGTTAAGACCATTTAACCTACATTTGTGATGATTTAATTTTGATGCAAGAATCACTGTATAATGTCTGTGTTCTAAGCCATCTATCTTGTATCCACCTAAGTATCAGAATCACATTTAGAACTAAGTGAGCTCAGAAATCTTTTTAACCTGCAGGATCATTCTTTTACCTGGAAACCCCACAGAACAGCAGGTATGGGTTTCTGATCATGAGAGCTGAAAGGAGGACTGCTCTAGTTCAGTGAGGATGTGGCCTCTCGGTTTGCCCCCCTTTCCAAGCAGTAAAGCTGAGGCATCATCTCAATGATTAAAGGGAATGATTTAAGGACTTTGGGCTTGGCCGCACACTGTTTAGAAAATCTCAAGCTGTTCTGTCTTCATTTTGCAGATGAGGAAATTTGAGTTTCAGAAACTGTGACTAGCCCAATAATTTGTGACAGATGAGCAATATTTCCTTGCTGAGATTTGGAACATACTACAATAGTACCAGCACCCAGTCTGTGGGGCGGGGTGTCACTTTTGCAAATACATGCAGAAGCCAAACATGTGCAAAACTGTTTATCTTTACAATTACTTATGCAAACTTTTTCACTACTTCCCCCTTTGTCCTTTCTCCATTTATCAGGTCTGTGGACTTGATTAATTTAACTTAGTCTGTATCTTTCTTATCCATGAAATAGGGATCCTCATAGCATCTACCTCCATAGAGGTGTGAAGATTAAATAAAGTAATCCATGTAAAGTGACTAGAAGTACCTGGCACATAGGATGTGCTCAATACATTTTAGTGATTACTATCATATTCCATAGGACATCACAATGGTTATTGGCATCATGCTAATGCCAGATCATGCCTGACCTCTGTGGCAGGGACTGGAGTAGTGCCATCCACCAGGATGTGTTCTATGCATCAAATCAGGGTCAAATCAAGCCCATTGCCTATTTTTTGTAAATAAAATTTTACTGGAACATAGCTCTGCTCATTCATATTTGTATTGTTTGTGATCACTTTCGCACCATGATGGCAAGGTAGTTGCAATGGAGAGAACATTATGGCCTATAAAACCTAAAATGTTTACTATATGGCCCTTTAAGAAAAGGTTGCAGACCCCTGCATTCAACTTAAGAGTGCTTCAACTGTTCAACAAGTATGATATATGTAAGATTAATTTGTAAAAAAAAAAAAGTAGCAATTTTCCTTTATCTCATCAATAACAAACTTGTAAATTTAATGGAAGGTAAGATACTGTTCATGGTAGCAATAAATTCATTAAAGAATGCATAAAATCTTTAAGAAATTTAAAGAAACAAAGGGTATTAAGGAAGTTCTGAATAAATGAAGAGTTACATCAGGACTTGCCTGGTGGTCCAGTGGCTAAGACTCTGTGCCCCCATGCAGGGGACCCAAGCTCTATCCCTGGTCAGGGAACTAGACCCCACATGCTGCAAATGAGAGTTCACACACCACATCTAAGACTTGGAACAGCCAAATAAATAAATAAAAATGGAGAGTTATGTTTCTGATGCTATAAAGAGGCCAGTTCTCCCCAAACTAATCAATAAGTTCAATGCAATTCAATTAAATTTAAGCAGGACTTTTCCCCCTTTCTTTCCTCCTCCCCAACTCAAATGCCCAGAAACCCATCAAACTCTGTCTAACATTTATATGGAAAAATAACTGTTGATGAAAATAGTCTAGTTGATAAAATGAGGGCCAAAGAGGAGAATATATATGAAAACCTTAGTACATATGAAGGAAGATACACTACAAACTCAATAATAAAAACTACTATACAGGAACATTCATAGATCAGTTTAAAGGATTAAAAAATAGACACATGTATATTAACATGACCTGAAATACATCAGTGATGCCATGAAATAATGAGGAAAATGACTTTATTAATTTAGTAGAGTGTTGACAAACTGGCTCAGTTATATAGTAAAAAACTCCTATGGACCTTATGCAAACTTACTCTTAAGATTTATTAAATGTGAAAATAAAACTATATGTTTAATAAGTTTGTGACCTTACAAAGGTCTCTTTAAAATCCCCAAACACAATAAAGCAAAAAGAAATTTCTTTTGATGGATATCACTACATGTAGTGATAAGTAACTTCTCTGGTGGCTTAGATGGTAAGGAATCTGCCTGGAATGCGGGAGACCTGGGTTCGATCCCTGGGTTGGGAAGATCCCCTGAAGAAGGGAATAACAACCCACTCCAGTATTCTTGCCTGGAGAATTCCATGGACATAGGAGCCTGGTGAGTTACAGTCTATGGGATTACAGAGTTGGACACGACTGAGCAACTAACAAATAAGTGACAAGCATCACTACATGAAAACTAAGGAAACCTCGAAACAATTATCAGTCAGATGAGAGATATTAAGAGTCCAAAACCAATAAAGGATTAATAATTAAACCACATGAGGAACTTACGCTAATCAACAAAAAAGATCATGACTCAGTGAAAAATGGGCACTGAACAAAAAACACACCTGTTTCCTGTTAGATCAAAGTGTACTATTTTAAAGATTTGAACAGGCAATTTACAAAAAGGGAAATCCAAATGTTGAACAACTATATAAGGCAGTGTTCAGTCTTACTAAGAATCAGAGAAATGCCAAATAGACTAAGACCTATTTCAAAACCATTCCATTACAAAGATTTTGGGAAGCTGGATGGTATCAATACTGGTAAGGGTGTGGGTAGAACTTGTAGTTTCATGCTTGTAGTGAAATTGTAGACTACTGCAGTTATTCTGGAGAGCAACCTGACAGTCCTGGGTAAAATTAAATATGTGCCGGGGACTCAACATTCCAACTTTTTTCATGTAGCCACTGAGGAAAGAGTGAAAAGTCAGCAAGGGAATTATGAACACAGATTTTGAAATAGCAGAAATATTGGCGCCAATCAGAATGGTTAAGTACACTGTGGTGGCTGTACACTAGGAAATATTATGTAATCATTAGAATAATTTACTAGAGGTACATCCTACAGAAAAAGTAATGTGTCCATTGTTGTTTTTGAACATAAAAAGATACCTTTTTCAAAGTTTAAGTTTTTACTGTTAGTCTCATGACAGAAGACAAATTACCCAACTGCTTCTACTTAAGAAACAGACCAACTCTTATATCTGCTATTATATCAAGTCTTTATTAAGAAGTAAAGTGCTCAGCATTACACATTAATGAAATTCCCAATTATTGAGACTTACATATGTAACAGTTTCTTAATAGTACCAATATAAAGAGGAAGATGATAGGGGAGGGACGAGGTGGAAATTCTTTATGACTAAAGAAGAAAAATGTGTAACTTATGGGAAAAAAGAAAGAACTTTGCAAATTTTTACAGGTGAAAAAACAGAATAATATTAAGTATCATAAAAAGACTTTCTAGTGACCATAATTGGTATATGGCACATGGTCAATACACATGGATACCACATAATAGCTGCACTTCAAATTGAAGCTTGTTTACATGTAACAACATGGTACACATACATAAATACGTACACTCAATATCCCTGGAATGCAAATTTTAGTACCTAATAATAAAGAACTTTATTCAAAAAAAATATTCAAAAGAAAGCAAAGATGGAGATGAGCCATAAGAAATAACTGTTAAAGAAACGCTACCTATATCACTTCTGTAAAAGACAGCTAAAAAGGTTTTTTCGCTCATGTTTTCTTTGAAAATTTGACTGACAAAGTCTACCAGTTAAATAAGCGACTATGTGAATTTAAGCTATAGTATGAGAAACAGGTCTCTTTGCTATTCTCCAAGTGAGAATTATTCACCAGTGCATTCTCTCTTGCTTGTCTCATTAGCTCTCAAAAGGTCACCATACATAACAATTTTGAAAAATAAGATTTTTAGTTTTTGTTAAGAAACAGATTTATTCCCCATAAATTTGGTGAGCCCCTCTCCTAATGAAAAAAAGAGAGGAAAAAAACCCCTGCAAACTCAAACTTTGGCTGATACCTTCTGATGATGGTTGAACTTTCAATAACCAAAACTCCTTTTCATTAAAATGAATCCCACTTAGGTTATAAATTCTAATTTTGAAATGCAGGATCAAGAGTATTTGAGTTCTGTATTCTTAAAACAGTCTAAAACTCAAGTCTTAGATTTATAATATTTTATATGAATTTCAAAATTTCTTAATATTTTGTTTAAAATGAGCATATTTGCTGAATCAAAACTTTTGATACATCCTAAAAATTTTAGTAAGTTCATCTTCCTAGATTAGTTGCAAATAAGTTTAGCCACATGAGCAAAAGACTATACAGATAAATCTTTATACTACACTAATTATTAGGAAAACATCAAATTTAATGATTTGGTGCCTTCAAATTCTCCTGTTATTGTCAGATATGACATTTAACTCACAATTGATCTTTGATGGTTTCATGCAGCTCATTTTAAATGAGAGTGAAAAGAGTGTAAAAATTAAGTGAAATGGTTAGTCCCACAGGCATTAGATATGATAAAATAACAAAAAAAAAAAAAGTGTTCAACATTTATCATAACCATTCATACAAATTCTAGCATAATGACTACATACCCATTCTATGGTTTGGGGTTCTTTCCCAATTAGTCTTTTAGAAAAGTGTACCCCAGGAAGGTAGTTAAAATAGAAGCCTCCTTTCTTAAAAGAAAGCTATGCATTAAGCCTATGAGCTAAGCCTGAGTGGAAAGGAATGCCCCTATTTTCCCTTCACACACTTAGCAAAAATGACAATACTGATTTTCGTGATTGGAAGTAAAACTCAGAAGCCTTTTGACAGTTCTCTTCTAGCTTTAAAAGGCTACTTCATTGTCAACTGAGGAGACTCAGTCATGGTAACAAGTGGGCACACCACTCGATATACTTTACAAAGAATTTTTTTCCGTACTCAATATTTACACCTGGATTTCTTACATGAGAAAAAGAAACATCTTCTTTGATCATGGGCAAAGTTTATCTAAAATAAATTAAAGTGCAGAAGAATTAATAATTGGTCACAAAGACCAGCATCATATGGTGGTCAGGGCATATAAATAGTGTACTTGTTATGGCAACTCAGGACAGGCACCTTCTCACCTATTAAGAACACATGTCCTACACATGAATATTGGCACTCCCGTTTCCACCTCCACCTTCCATTCCTTCTGTAGACTGGGAGGAAGAAGGGCGAGAGCTCCTGGGGCGTGACTGACCATTTAGTCCTAAGGGTGTGCCTAAACCATGACTTATTTGGGAAGCTGCATCGTCAGATTCCCAGCGTTCCAACTCTTCTCGCACAAGCCGTTCCATCTGTTCCCTGTGGATTTCAATGTCACGACCCAGCCTTTCATCCTAATGAAGGAAAAAGAAAACAAGATGTTGAGGTGGACTGATGTATACTCTTTGATTTAGGAATTGCCTTCGGAAGTCTGGGGATCCAATAATCCCACTTAGGTAAGGCTAGAACAAAACCAGTCTTAACAGCAATTCTCAGAATCACTGGAGCAATTTTTTGGGGGGAGGAGGGTCCAGTGAAGGCAGTATCATCAGTGTGAAGAGTGTTAAGAAAGCAACACCTCTGGATTATCATTTTATCTGCACTGATTTGCACGTATGGAGAAAAACATCCTCTTAGATTAAGGGTTACTTAAACTATGACCTTGATATTTTATAGAATCAGGGTGTTTCTGTTTCAGATGACCACTAACCTCAGCCACTCCATCCAGCAGCCTTCCCAGCACCTCCCTTCTCTTCAGTTTGGCTCGCTCCATGATCTCAAGCTTCACTATCACAGCATCAATCTTGGACACGATGCTGCCGATGGAGTGCTCCATCCGGTCCACTCGTCTCACTAGGCTGCAGGAAACCACAGTTGAGAGGGACAAAAACATCTTGTGTTGTTGACTTAGCAGCCCAGTTGGCATATCAAATGGAAATGCTAAGATTTTTTCCTTAAACAACATTATAATCTAAAACACTTTCTAAATAGTCTAGAACTTTAGAGATTTTTCATACACTGCTGGTGGGAATGCCCACTGGCACAATTCTTTTGCAAATCAAGATTTTATCAGAAGTATGTCTACCATAGAAGGTATGCCTATCCTTTCTTTCAGATATTCCATTTTTTTCTGAAAAGTTTTTTTTTTTTTAACTTTTTATTTTATTTTGGGGGAACTGCCAATGCTGGAGACAAGGGTTCGATCCCTGGGTCAGGAAGATCCCCTGGAGAAGGAAATGGCAACCCACTTCAGTATTCTTGCCTGGGAAATCCCATGGACGGAGGAGCCTGGTGGGTTATAGTCCATGGGATCACAAAAAAAGTCCAATACAACTTAGCAACTAAACAACAATAGGCAATTAACAATGTTGTGATAGTTTCAGGAGAACAGCGAAGGGATTCAGCCATACATATACATGTATCTATTCTCCTTGAAACGCTCTTCCTATCCAGGCTGTCCTTTGAGAAGTTTTAAAGGAAATAAGTATATGTGTAATTTTTGACTACAAGGATATTCTCTGGGGTTCTGCTTATTAATAGTAGGTCATTAAAATGGCTAAACATTTATAGAAGATTGCTTAAATATATTATTGTTTCTGTACACAATAAAATTCGAAGACACCAGAAATTATATTGTGACAGAATGTTTCATGCAATAGAATGGTGTTCACATTCTCATCATGAAATAGAATGACATTATTTATAATGTAAATAAAGCAATTAGAAAATAGTATGCTCACTTATGATACCATTTTTTTGAATAAACACAATGTTATATAAATACTTTTAAAAAAGGAGACAAAACTTTTGGAATGGTAGCATGAGGGCCCTGGAGGACCTCTCCCCATTGAAACAACCATAACTGTTGAAAATTACTAATTTTTTAAAAAACTGCTGGAAATTTTCTTAAGGGCATAGAATAAGAAGCTTTTATTTTTTGAGTAATATTTGAACTACAATCTGCTCTCTCTCCTGCTCCCTAGCTCAGCGTGACAGAGCTCTTCTAGGGGCGCATGCGTGCTCACTCAGTCATGTCCAACTCTTGGTGACCCCATGGACTCAAATCCGAAAAGCTCCTCTGTCCATGGCATTCTCCAGACAAGAATACTGGAGTGGGTTGCCATGCTCTCCTCCAAGGGATTTTCCTGACTCAGGGATTGAACTTGTGTCTCCTGAGTCAGCAAAGGGATTCTTTACCACCTCCAAGGGTGGGTCAGCAAAGAACACCCACCCCTCTAGTGTCAGCTCCTATTGGAGGGCTATACTTATTTCCCAGGAAAGGTCAGGCTGTCAGTATTTCTCATTCCTGTATCTCCACCTCCAAATCTACACTGCAGAGACTCTAATTCAGACAAGAATGGCTGAAGAGTTGGGATTCTTTTCTTCCACTCAACTTCCAGCTGGAGGGTAGATTGTTCCAGGCCCAGAAAAGTAAGCTGAGAACACCAAAGGCTCATGCCTTATTCATGAAGCAGGGGTGTCATTGTGAGAGAAATGGCCCATTAGCTCTGGAGCAGTGACACCAAGGTTTTGCCTGGAAGGAGAGTCAGGCCACAGAACGGAGCTCCAAAGCTTCCCCAAATGAACTGGCTTTATTTGGAACAAACTTTCGGGAAATTTAAGCTTAAAGGTGTTCTTGAAAACAATGGAGACTATGGTGATAAGCAGTTAAGAGGAGGCTGGTCACTTCACGAGATCATCAAGTTAAACCATTTACCAGCTAGTTTGCCAGAGAGAACCAGAAAGAGAAGTCAGCCAAAGACTGGCTTCAAAAACTCCCCCTGAGAAGGCACCTGAATTTCACTGGATCAGACTGTGAAGCAATTTGTATCCCAAGGCATTGATGAAAATCACAGACCAATCAGCCAACAATTATGAGAACTGAAGAGGCAGACGTAGAAATAACAGAGGCAGAAGGCTTAACAGAGAGACCAGGGGAAGACCTGCAAGTCCTGTCTCCCCAGGATAACTGTGTGCGTGGTCCAGGCTGTGACCTCTGAGAAGTGACACTGGAGGTTCACAATGTGGGGGAACTAGACGTCACTAAAAGACAAATACACAAATGACAACAAAAACAAGCTCCGAGGGGAAGGGGAATTTATAAGTATTTATTATCATCTCCAGTTTTCAAAAAAAATTATGAGACACACAAAGAAACATGAAAATGTGACCCAAGCACAGGGGGGAAAAAAAGCAGGCAACAGAAAATGCCTTTGAGAGGGCCCAGATAGACTCAGTAGACAAAGCAGTCCACATAACTATTATAAATATATCCAAAGAACTAAACTAAGTCATGTATAAAAATAAAAAATAAAGGGCACTGTGATGACACTGCCTCATCACATAGAAAGTATCAATAAAGGAAGAGAAATTGTTAAAAAGAACTAAACAGAAATTCTGGAGTTGAAAAGAATAAGAAATGAAAAATTCCTATAATAAACAAATTACTTTCATAAAGAGAAAAGAACACCAATAATATTTATTAAAAAGAACTGACAATTAGTCATGGAAAAGACAAAATGAGAGTGGTGGGAGAAGCTAGTTAGTGTCATTTTGACTCTTGTCTACTCAAGTGAATGAGTGAGTGAAAGTCGCTAAGTTGTATCTGACTCTTTACCACCCCACACACTACCCAGTCCAAGGGATTCTCCAGGCCAGAATACTGGAATGGGTAGCCATGCCCTCCTCCAGAGGATCTTCCCAACCCAGGGATCAAACCCAGGTATCCCACATTGCAGGTGGATTCTTTACCAGCTGAGCCAAACGGGAAGCCCCTTGTCAACTCAAATTATCATTTCCTCAATACTTACACTTGAAACTCTTCATAAGAAACCCCACTGGAGACGCTGCCCCTCCTTCTGGAGCTATGCCCACTGTCGTCGTCATCCTCCTCCTCAGAGTCATCCAGGCTTCGAGGGAAACTTCGGCTGCTCATGGGACGTGGTAAAGAGCTGTGATCCAGGTCAAGGTCCTCCTGAACAACACGGGATCACTGAGTGACGGGCAGGAACCCCTCGGCCCCACAGAAGCTTCATGGAGGACTGGGGCAAACGGGAAATGGGTGTGTGCCATTTACCTAGGATTCCCGTGAGGTTAACACCAGACTGTGATCCTCACACTTTTCAATTTCATGTATTGGCAAATGTTCCAAATAGATTTTAATGACCAGCAAGAAGTTGCTAACTTCTTGTCTGGACAAGAAAGAAGAGTAAAAATACAGAAAAGCAAAGAAAAAAGCAAATGAAGAAATATGTTTTCACCTTTTCATAAAAGTGAACACATGTAATAGCTACAAAAGTAAGGAAGGATACCATCTCAGAGTAAGAATTTTGACTGAATACAGCCATGTGAAACTATTATTCATTGTCTTCTTGCTCATATTTCACTATGACTGGTGAAGTTTTTCCACTTATGGACATTGTTTTGTGGAGTAGCATTTTGACACCACTGTTCCATATTGTCTCCTCATAGGAACTAACTTTTGTGTAACATTCATTTGTATTCTCTGTATTTCAATTAGCATGGATTTTCTGGGGTGTGTTTAACTATTTATTTTTAAAGTTAATGTTAAAACTTTAAATTATTTTTCCTGATTATAAAAGCTCATGTAAAAAAAAAAAAAAGCTCATGTAAGCTTATTTTTAACAGTTTCATAGTAAGTATTCAAATGGAAGGCAGTGGTTAGTTTTATTATACATGATAATTTAAAGAACAACTAAATTTATCTCTTCTGAGAAATCTTTTTTCCCTATTCTCCTGGACACTGTGAAGTATGTAACTACTGAAAGTTTTCCTCAAGTGGGTAACTAGAAAGCTTAGAGCTTCCTGCTGCTCAATCTTATGAGCCATGACAGGGAGCTCAACCTGGTGCTCTGTGACAGCCTGGAGGGGTGGGATATGGGGAGCAGGAGTGAGGTTCAGGAGGGAGGGGTATATGTATACGTATGGCTGATTCATGCTTCTGTACGGCAGAAACCTATTCAACATTATAAAGTAATTATCATCCAATTAAAAATAAATTTAAAAAAGTATATTTTTTTGTGAAGTGCATTTTTTAGTTTCATTCAGGCTTGCCTTTATATCTCAGCTTTGTTCTGCTTCACTCTTTTTTTTCTACATTTATGCTAACGTAATGCATTTCAATATATTATGGTGTTATATATCCTTTTTGGAGTAGGCAGGGTACTACTGTATCAATGGTCGGGGGGAGAGGGGAGAGAGGAGAGGGGAGAGGGGAGAGGGGAGAGGGGAGAGGGGAGAGGGGGAGAGAGGAGAGGGGAGAGGGGAGAGGGGAGAGGGGAGAGGGGAGAGGGGAGAGGGGAGAGGGGAGAGGGGAGAGGGGGAGAGGGGAGAGCGAGAGCCACACACACACATGCTCCCAATAACCCACTACTTAATAACCGGTTTGAAATGTCGCAGGTGCTGAACCAATCACGTTCTCCTAAACCAGACCCACCCTCTCTTTTTCCAAGTCGTCTCGCATCTGCTGGTGCTCATGTTCAGTCAGTTCCTGGTCTCCATCCTGGTCATATTTTGTGAATATTGCCTCAATCTCTGCATCAGTATGGCCCTTCCTGAAATTAGTGAGAGGTTACAGATGAACTCATTCATGCACACGATCCATCCCAAACACAGACACACTCACGTTCGGGAGGAAAGGAGAAACTGCTGAGTCAGGGCCAGTCCTCCTCTTACAATACATTTCAGAAAGACACCCACCTCTGAAACAAACGTGTCTCTATGAGTACTTGGGCTAGAAGGAGACTTAGCACTAAGGATTTATCTTTACATAAAGACTTTCCCAGCACCGGCAAATTGAGATTCTTACCCTTTGAGATCTTGCCGAAGTTCATCAAAGTTTAACTTGCCTCCCCCTTGCCGCAGACTCTCTGAAATGTCATCCACAGTATTTTTCTTCAGTTTTAGTTTGATCAAGGCTTTATGGTAACCCTGCCAGAAAGAAAGACTGTTTTAGTTTATCCTCCTTTTTCATCTGTTCTGTCTGTCAATTACAGTGGTAACTAATGTAAACAAAGTGACCAGAACAGTATCTGACATAAATGGACCACAAAACAGGTGCGGGTTGGATAAACGACAAACGCATCCTGAGTTTTCCATGAAGTTCATGTGGGAGAGTTATGTGGCAAGAGTCAGGTCTTTCAGTAAATGAAGAAGAACTAGGGATCTTTTGGTTTGTATTCAAGTTTAGTGTACAGAACGAAAGTCAGTACATTCCACAGCTGTCTGCCTCAGAGTATGCAGGAATGTGCAATAGTTCTTAAGAAAACTAAGAAATCTGAGTCATAGATTAATTATTTTCTATATTATCTTACAGTTGATAATTTCCTTTCGTAGGTCATGAGTGTAAAAAACACTTCAGTGACAAGGAGATGAGGGTTTTTCACTATACACTGCAGTCCTTGCTATACATGGCAATGCGGGGCTGTACAAAGGACAGCGCAACTGTGTGAGGCAATGTTAAGTAATCAGTGAGAAAAATTATGACTGTTCTGTGACCTTTGAAACTCTTGTTAGAACATTAAAAACTCCCTCAGTGTAGGCTATAAATTTATGGGGAAATTTTAAAAAGAGTAAAATGATTATTTTAGTATACTGACGTTTTAAACAGTAGAAACATTGAAAACTGAAGTTTTATTCCTTTGTAAGAAACTTTTTCAGAGTACTCCGAACAATACTTGCCTTCTTCTTGTTACTGTATAACATACACTATTAAGTGAACATCTTTTCTACGTCTTGGTGAGTTATAATCCTTTCTTAACCTGGCTCAGCTTCCAATATTTTATCCCTTGCACTTCCAAAGTTGTGAAATATCTCTGAGAGTCCCTTTAAAGTGAAATTAGTTTGCCAGCATCAAGACATCTTCATCCTATTTGTCACAATCTCTTTCCTCACTTATGTTGATAAATATACCTTCACTAGTCCTTCTGGCTGCTCTCAAGCTTTTGAGAGGTAGCAATGTCAACACTCCCATGGCCAGCT
Source organism: Dama dama (assembly GCF_033118175.1). Classification (NCBI taxonomy): domain Eukaryota; kingdom Metazoa; phylum Chordata; class Mammalia; order Artiodactyla; family Cervidae; genus Dama; species Dama dama. The sequence continues at coordinate 42,418,287 of NC_083697.1, forward strand.
ACGTATTTCTTTTAAAAATCCATTGCTTGTTTTTAATTTCACTTCCAGTGTTATCATTCTTTGTCTGTTTGTTATACTTTCTTCTTTGCTGGCCTATTCTTTTAATTATGCATATTTAGAAAATATCACATGGGTTTATCACTGGGAGATTAGGAGGCAATATGACTATAAACTTTGTGCATAAACTGAATAGCAGATGATCAGGGACCAACCCTTGACTCTGAAAGAAGTGACATTAGGAGTCACTGATGATGATGCACATTTGTTATTTATATAATGACTTACAGAGCTGGTAGTGAAGTTTGTCCTTCCTGCTATTATTCACAGTTAATATGCTATGATAACTGAAATATACTATGATAACTGAAAGTGAAGTTTGTACTGTATGCTGTTACTTGGTCAGTATACTGCAATAACTGAAATTTGAACTGTGTTGAAAGGTTGGTGTTATTTAACTGAAGTCACATCAGACCCAAAGAGCAAAGTGAAGACTGCTTGTAATTACCCTGGGGATTTGCTAGAATATAATCAACTGTTATGTAAAATTCAGGATAACACAAATGTTAGGTGTTGTCCAAAGGTCTTTGTTTTACAAAGCGGAAGTTCTCTGTTTCAACATGATTCACAGACAACATTGTCCTGTGGGTTGAACCAAACAGAAAAATATTATGGTCAAGGAGCCACTGTATCCAGCAGAATGAGGACTGGCAACAAGCTGTGTATCTCAGATGTAGTTATTTGTTGTTGCTGAAGTTTTATACTTTAAATCAAGTAAAGAAGTCACATGGAGAAGAACAAAGTTGCCCAGATTTCCTGTCCTGCCCTTCCATTTAACAATTAAAAACTTCCTGAGAAGGTGCGTAAGTGAAAGTTCTCAGGACCTTAGGCTGTGGACTTGGTCCAAGGACTTCTTCCTTTGACTATTTTAAAACTTCCCTGGAAGGTCAAGGGTAAAGCATGAACAACAAAATATTTGCCTCTAAAACTTCTTTTCTTTTTCTAAAAATCAAAATTAAGATAGAAGAAGGGAAAATGTCTTTATATAATCTTCTCTTCCCATTTATTCTGAACTCTGGATCTAAAAGTGAGAGCTGACTAGAGAAGGTGTCAAAATAAATAAAGAGGATGAACCCAGCAGCTAAGCTCTTAAGAGGCAAGAGATTATTGAGAATTCGATTCTAGGGCATTAAAGGATTCCCAGAATTTAAGTCCAAGATAGCAGTATATCTATCTCTATCTCCAACATAGAGAACATTTAACTTATTCCTGGAACATACCAACCTACTCTTTATTTTAGGCAGTGGATCATGTTGATTTGGCAATCTGGCTGAAAAGACATTTATTTCATGTAGAAAAGAAAATGATTCTGAGAATTAGGGCTTGTCATACCTTTCTGATAAGATCCGAGAGTTCCATCTCAGCTTTCTGCTGGGCCAAATCAGATTTAACTTCAGAGTAAGTGTCATTGATGATGGCCAAAAACATATTCTGTTTGTAAATCAAAGAAATGTAGAGATTAAAGAAGAAACCTAAATATATTTTGTAAACATCAATCTAAAACTTGATACATTTGACCTTTTTTTAAAACAATCTGAGTGTTTCAAGAAGTCATCAATGAATAGTTTTGCTACCAAATTCTTTGAGAAAATTAGTTTTTCCTTTGTTATGGCAAATAAAAATGCAATATATATTCTTGCTTACAAATGCATTTTTGCAGAAAGATACAAGAATTAAATACAACAAAATATTAACATATTTACCTAGGAATGGTGGGGTTATTTTATTACTTTTGCTTATCTATGTTCTGTACATTTTTCACTTGACATAAGTTATTAGAGGTGTAGAACTCCAAATAGGTTCTCAAATTTCAGTAGTCAAGCCAGACAAGTGGAGTCTATGCTCATTTCAAATACTGTTATAATAGTTGAGGTTCACAGAACATATTTTAAGTAGTTAAAAATACCTCCGCAAACGGAAACATGGTAGGCTTAGCAGAAAAGACAGTCAAGAAAAGCTCAGTGGAAAAGACATAGACTTTGAAGTCAAGCAAACTTGGGTTTCTACCATGGCACTGCCAAGACTGTATTCATTCTTATATTCTTCATTCTAAAATTTGTTTTTGCACTTATAAAATGAGAGAAATTGTAGTATCTTCACTACAGATTCGTGGTAAGGATTAATGAGTTCATCTATGTAAAGTACTTAAGACAGAATCTAACAGATGGCAGGTGCTACATTATTTATAGCAATTATCATTCAGTAGTGGTTAGTCCATTTTCCTGACTTTTCCCTCCCCCACTATAATGATTTGCATTTCCAATGCCTGTTTCCAATGGATTTTCTCAAAGTATCACACCTAATTGATAAGGTCCTTCTTTAACATGCTCTTCCTTTGGTTTTCCTTTTTAGCGTGTAACTATGGTTTGTGACTATACAATTGTGTATTATGTCTGTTTTCCATACAAGTCCACAGAATCTTCATGAGAGGAGAGTTGGTATCTATTTTCCTTATTACTTGCATCCCCAGTACCTAGTATATTGCCTGAAATGTGGTGGCTCCATAAATATTGATGACTGATGACTAAACAAATCAGAGCTCCATTACTTTAATGAGCTACTAAATCTCTATGAATTAAGGAGGAACATCATTTAGGATTCTGTATCAGAAATGAGAACAGAATATAAAAGACACAGACGTCTGTGGCTTAATGCTCAATAATAAGGGCAGACAGCTGCAGTCAGTGGACGGTAACCCACCTTCATTCTTCCCACACAGGCATCTAATGTTTTATGTCTCTTTTCCAAATGATCAATAACTAACATCTGCAAATGTCAGTTGAAATAAATTACAGTGTGCGTCTTCTGAAGAGATTTCAAAAAATGGGAAGTGGCTAGAATGGTTCTTGAAGGTGTGGGGAAAGGAGGTTCACGGCCTCTGTATTCCCTATCACTTGATTGAGGGGCAGACTTGCATAGGAGGTCTTTCCCTGTTGATGGAGGGGCTTTTGCTCCTGGCTAAGCCAAGCCAGCTTACACCACTGTGGTTTCTTAAGAGGGGGCAATAGATTAAGACCTGGCAGTCATCTCAGAACGGTGGCCAGCCCTGCCCTTGGCTTAACATTTACAAGGAATAAAAAAAAAAAAAAAAAAAAAAAAGATTTGTATTGATAGTAGCCTCCCCTCTCTCTGGAAGGTACACGGAGAACAATTCCTTTTTGTGAAGCAGTACAAATAAATATTTCAGTATAAAGACAAAAACTAAGAGCTTTTCATGTTCCAGGCACTGATCTGATAAAATGGCTGAACAATTTAGGAGGCACTTCCTGTTAGACGCCAACATTCAAATATGTCCGCGTTTGAGCATTTCCAATTGCCATGATCATGTCCCTCTCTGGCAGACTGAGGTACAGAGAAAACTTAGTGGCCTGAAGTAAACTAAAGGGTCTGCCACAGAACTCTCAATTCCTGATTTCTGTTCTCTTAGTAGAGACTCTGGATTCAGATGCTTCAGAATTCAAAATATTACTAATGTAAGAGAGTGACAAAGGCTTACTTGTCTATTTTTTTCTTTAATATATGACAGAAAACAGAAACTTTAAAGAGGCTTAAGTTTAAAACTAATCATGATACATACAGACAGCAAGATATAAATGCTATTCCTGATTCTTTCAGTCCAATTAAAGTACATCTAATTCTCAATCAGTAAACACCATATACTTGACCACTAAATACCTGGACCAACTCCGGAGCTCCTACAACTGAATTAATGAACTTGATACAAAGGATCTTTACAAAATCAATTAAAAATGGAAACATTGCTTTTTCTTAAGATATAGTTAATATAAGGAAAATCTTAAGTGATAGTGTTTAAAATGAAAAATACTCACTGCCCAGATTAAGCTAAGTTAAAACTTAGTAGAGTGGACAAATAAATGTATAAATGCTAAGGTGAAGAACAAAATGCCTTTCAAAAAACTTAATTAAAGGCCAAAATGCTAAAAACCTGAATTTGTACCAAACCAAGAGAATAAGAGGAATATTTTTAAAAATAAAATTTAAAACAACTTCCATTCATTGTGAGATTTAGTTTTAAATTAAAATTTGAAATAGTCTTTGCATGTAGTCTCTAGATATATGAAATATGAATAAGTTAAAACAACCTATCTTGACCTCAACAAGCAACAATTCACTCAAAGGTCACTCCTGGTACCCTGCATCTGGCTTGCTCTTTCATTTTCTATTTTTAAAAAAGAAAAGAAGAAGGAGAGAAATGAAAAGTCATGCAAGCAAGTGATCATGAAAGTGCTGACATTTGTGTTAAAAAAAAAAAAAAGCATGCAAGCATATTCTACTTCTTAGGCAAAGCACTATTTTAGGTAACTTTAAATCTGCACTTGATTTACTACTTTTTTTTTTAATTGAGTACATATATATATATATATATATAGAGAGAGAGAGAGAGAGAGATGAAAGATCATGGAAAAGATAGTTGGTGAAGACTTAAAACTGTGAATGAATGAGAAATAAAACAAAACATGTTTTCTAATATCTACATTTTTCTACTTCTCAGGTCTTTAAAAAACTGATAGAGAATAAAGTGTGAGAGAAAAGAAAAGATGATGATTTATGACGGTGATTTATGAAGTTTAAATCACCTCACTATAAACAAAAGTGTACATACCAAAAGAATGAAGAACATAAAGAACACAAATGTAGTGAAATAAATTGGTCCCAAAACTCGATTAGCTTCCTCAATCTCTGCGAAGTTGATATCACCCAAAATGATACGGAATTGAGTGAAGCTATAAAAACAAAACAAAACACAACACCACAATACAAAAACAAAGAGTGTCCAGCATTCTTTTGACATAACATTTCCCAAAAGATAATTTCATACTTTTGGAACTTTTTTAAAAATCAATGTGGAAAGCTGCCAAATAACAGAAAATTGTCAACCCCTTGGGAAAACTTTTGCTACTTATATGAGCAATTAAAAACCTTCTAGAATAAAAATAATATGCTTTCATGCAAAATATGTTATTTTCATTTGGTTAAAAAGAAAACATAATAATTATTATTAGATGACTTATAAAGCAATTGACTATAAGAATTTAATACATAATCTAGGTAAAAGATGATAACTCTAAACCTTCACAATGGTCACCCTGCATATGAATTTTAAATCTCTTAAGAAAAAAAGATTTTTGAAGGATAGCCAAAATTGTACGTGTTTGAAGATCCAATATTCTCAATGCACTTAAAGTGGGGTCAAGAACTGCTGTGTGTTGCCAGATGTTGGGTCTTAATCAGTAAAATTGTTTTCGTTCCCAACTTTCATGAAACAATAACATTATTTAGGCATTCTTGTACACAAAGCCCTATTAACTTCTATTATCATTACCATCATCTTTCCTAACTAACTCCTTTCTACAGGCCATGGAAGTATGATACTGGCTACTTTACCTGTTTGTAACATAATATTTATGAATTTTGAGAAAAAACCTGAAAATTCCAGTATTGGTTTGTGCTTCTCCTCGAATATTGGAAATAGCTTTTTTTCTTAGAAAATAAGCTGAAGTTTAAACGTATGGCAACAATATTTGATAGGTATAAAAATAGAGGCAAATTGTGTCTTAGATGCTACCATCTGCATTTGGTGCTGAGAAGACCTCATTCTTTGGGACAGAGCTGGTTTATGATAACTGTTATTCTATATCTTACTATGGTATTTATAGGCTCTATTTTAAACATTAGCATTTCAGAAATTATTGTCCTAATTGCATTGGTGGGTTAATGTTTTTGGAAAGACAATTAATTCTCATTTTAAACCACTACTTTTAAATATTTGGTAGTTACACAGCCACCATGAAGGTTTCTTTAACCTTGAGAAGGCAGTGTTTTCTCTGATTCAATTTGTCTTCTTAATTTCATATATACTTACATACACTCTTGGAAAGTACTGAAGTCATCAACTTGAGTGCCAAAGACAAGGTATGCCAACTGAGCATATGCTAAGAAAATAATGAAGAACATAATCGCAAAGCCAAAGAGGTCTTTGGCACACCGAGACATGGTTGTAGAGAGCTGACTCATGGTCCTGTTAAAGTTGATAAATTTGAAGAGCTGCAAAAGAGAGGGAAAATACACACAGGTGAATGGGTAATATACCACATTACCCATTACCACAAAATATACCACAGATGAATGTGGTATATACATACAATGGATCATTATTTGGTCCTAAAAAGGAATAAAATTTTGATGCATGCTACAACATGAATTTGAACTTTGAAAACACTGTGCTAAGTGAAATAAGCCAGACACAAAAAGACAAATATTACATGATTCTACTTATACCTAGAATAGGGAAATTCACAGAGACAAAAAGGAGAATAGAGGTTACCAGGAGCTGCAGAAAGCGAGAAACAGGGAGTTAGTGTTGAGTGGATAAAAAGGTTGCAGTGTAGATGATGAAAAACTTCTGGAAATGCAGAGTGGTGATGGTTTACAAGACTCTGAAGGTACTTAATACCACTGAACTATACACTTAAAAGTAGTTAAAATGGTAAACTTTTTACATATATTTTACAACAAAAAACGAGAGAGACGAGAAAGATTTTTTTTTTCCCCAAATCTCATTCGTGAAGTATTTGTTGAGGGACTACCACACACCAGGTATTGTTTGTGGAGCTGGGAATACACCAGTGACCAGAGCAAAGCCCCTGCCCTCATGTCACTTATAGTTCACATGTTGGTTAAAACACAGAGAAAACAAGTTCAATTATAATTAAAATGATCATTGACATTTTTCGCCTAGAAAGATTAAAAGAAAAAAGAAAAAACCCACAAATGAAAACTAGCTAGGTAAGGCACAGGGAGTGATACTCAATATTTTGCAATGACCTATAATGGAAAAGTATAAGTTGCTCGGTCGTGTCCGACTCTGCAACCTCATGGACTGCAGCCTGCAAGGCTCCTCTGTCCATGGAACTCTCTAGGCCAGAATACTGGAGTGGGTAGCTGTTCCCTTCTCTAGGAATAATGGAAAAGAATCTGAAAATAAATATATATAACTGAATCACTTTGCTACATACTTGAAATTAACACAACATTGTAAATTAACTAGAGTCCAAAAAAACAAAAAGAGTTAACCTAAAAAAAACACTAGTTAAAAAAACTCCAGAAAATACTTATTGAATATTATTAACTATTATTTACTGAGCATCAGCTGTGTGCCAGGCATTGGCCAGGGCTCAGAGTAAGGATCTGCACCAGGCTCTGACTGTATAGCCACACTGTGCATTTTTGTAGACAAAGCATTGAGGATGCTGCCCCAATTGGGCAGCTCCAGCCCAGAGGGCATGAATCCCACACAGTTCTAGCTAGGAGCCCTGGTGGAAGGACGTGGAGAGATCCATCAGAAATAGAGTTCTAATCCCTGCCTTAAAGAATTTAATGGCTCCCATGGTCTTGGGAATAAAATATTCATAGGTGAAGCACTAAATTCAACACTCAGCCTGAGGCACATACTGAAAGAAAATATCTAGCATTTTACTTAAAGACCTCTTATAAACTGTTTCTGGCCATAACAAGACATTTTTGATGGTTGTTGAAACATTACTTAATACAGCTCCCAGAAGTATTTCTATGAGATTGTGATCATTGTTGCAATTTGTGATAAGGGCTTGGTATGTTAGTGATGGTTTCTCTTGAACAAATATGTAAATGAAAAAATGGCATGAGAGACTCAGGACAAGGTCTAACCCCCCTGATAAATCTCAGGCCTTCCAGCTATGAATACCATCCAGAAAAATAAGTAACTGTTGGAAAGTACCTTCTGTAAAGGTGCTCTTCAATAGAACTCTAAAATTTAAATTAAAATCTAGTCACTTGTGACTTTATAGCAGCTACTATCTGGATGGCACAATCATAGAACTTAACTGGTGACAGTCCGGCAGCTGTCTAAGACCTAAAATTTCCTGCATCTCCAGAATTGAGGCTTGTTGTATATGACATGACTCACGCTTTCACATATAAGGAAATGCACATGATGCGTTAGAAGGAAATGAGTCCTGAAGGCACTACTTGGAGGTGGTGTCCGTCCAATCTCAATTCTAGGTAAAGCTTCCTTAAGACCTCCACCTGGAAAGGAGGCTGTGTTTCCAGAGAACATTTCCAATGCAGTCTCTCTCCCTTCCACTTCCCCACCCTTCCCCCTTCTTAGTTCCTTTTACTTCACCTGGTCACCCCACATTAGGTAACATTTGAACCCGTCTCTGTCTCCGTAAAGCCAGGGGCCCTAGGCCAGCAGACACGCTGAAAAGGGCTCTTGATGCATTTATTAAACAAAACCTACAAAGACAGTTCTTGCAAGAGTACAAGCAACCAGGAGCCTCATTCAACAGTGAGATAAAAGATCATGAGAGTCCTGCTCATTTGTTTCAGTCATAATACATGGAGCAGCTCTGGCTACTTCAATCTGGCCAGAAACAAATGCAGGTCCTTCAACATTTTCTGTGACTCACACTAACAAAAAGAAGAAAAATATGAAAAATCTGAAGGTGAGATTTATAAATTACCTTAATCCAGACAAAAAACACTATGACAGCAGCTAGGTTGTTGAACTGTATTTGCCAGTATGCCGGATTCTCAAAGTTGGGGAAAGTATTTTGATCTTCTAGAAACTGTAGCAGAACTTCCACATTTGATGTTCTGTATATGTTAATTCCTATAGCGACCACTGATAGCTGGAAAACAAAAGAGTAAATAAAGATATTATTACAGTGTTCTAGAAATCTATAGCTCACCTTAAAATGACTAGTTTATTTTCCTTCATCAGTGTATTATTTCCAGGGCTCACCACTCTATTCACCCAATGGCATTCATAAAAGTCACTCACATACCCAAAGAGAAGGTGTTAAGCACTGCCATAAAAAGTGAAACAATACACTGCTTGCACTTCCTTAGTTAGAAACAGAATTTCAGTGAGAGCACGTGTGTGCACCCACCCGAGATGTCACTTTACTACAAAACAAATCACACAGGAACGCCTTCTGTTTTTTCTGCCACCTTCCTTTAAATCACTTACTCTTCTTTCTCAGGCCTCATCTCACTCTCTGTTTTCATTTGTGGGGCTATTTCCTCACTCTCTAGCCATCCATCCTTTCCTTTATTCAACAAATACATAGATATCTGCACATACAGCACTGTGGCAGGGATCAAGAGGAACAAATGGAAGTAAGAAGTACAAACCTTGTCCTCGAGAAACTTAAGCTCTGGTTCCAGAGCAAATAAACACACAAAGACAAATAGTACAAAAACCTTCGAAGAAGCTGACATCATACAACACAGGTGAAGGGTGAATCAAGACGTATTAAAAGGACTGCTCACGAGAAGAAAGAAGGAGCTTGGTCTTAGATGGTGGGAATGATGGGCACAGAGGGCTTGAGAAAGCTTGCAGTGGGAAGATGTAGCCCAGAGGTCCCCCTTGCCTGTTTCTGTCCTTTAACTCACGACCATACAATTCTTCATATCTGCTTTGGTTCTGGGCTATAAAACCAGGTTTGAGGGGAATACTGGGCCCTACTTGCATCCATCATCAATGGACGAACATGTATGTGTGGAAAGTGCTAATGGTCAACCATAAATGTCTGGCCCTCACGTAGATCTTGAATCCATGGCAGCTGGGCTGTGGCAAGTGCCGTGACCTTTGCTGTTCATTCTCTTTCTTTTCTCATGATCACAGACCACTTCATCAGCCCTTCCGGGGGTGGCTGTCTTGGTGATTGTATCAGAGTCAAGACCTGACTGGCTGCCAGCCACAGATGAAAACGACCACCTCACCACCTTCCTTTTCTTCTCTGTAAAGGAGTTCCAGTCTTAACCTAGTATTTTTAGCATTGGTGGTAGGAATATTTCCTTTGAGCTTTTTAGAATACACAGATAAGTGTTTTCTGCATAGACTTACCTGAAAAAAAATGGCTGACTGACTGAATCTAAAAATAACTTTTATCAACTCTCACTAGGTACCCTTTGTTTTAGCTCTGCCCAGGGCAAATGTTTACAAAAGTTTGGAAGTAAAGTGAAGTGAAAGTCACTTAGTCATGTCCGACTCTCTGTGATCCCATGGACTATACAGTCCGTGGAATTCTCTAGGCCAGAATACTGGAGTGGGTAGCCTTTCCCTTCTCCAGGGGATCTTCCCAACCCAGGGATCGAACCCAGGTCTCCCGCAATGCAGGCGGATTCTTTATTAGCTGAGTCACCAGGGAAGCCCATTAATATCATATCATAGAAAGACACTGAATTTCCTTGAGACTCTTCCTTCAAAATAGAGAATGAGAGAGTAAAGGGAAGAAAGAGAATTTATGAGAGTTTGGGTCATTATGTGACTCTGAATTTTGAGATTCTCAGCTCTATCTACAGAAGAATTTTCTTTTTTGGATATAAGCTTCACAGAAAGCATGCCCTATTTCTACAGGGTCAGAAATGGTTTCAAAGGAGAAGTAGAGTTCCAGTAACTGTTTCCTGAACTTAAAAAAGCACACTGTCTGAATTGTTGTCTTGTCAGTACTAAGAGTTAAAAAAAATAACAACAATAGCATAGGGAAGCAAGTTTCCAAGAAAATACTTGCAAAATTCTGTGGCTGCTGAGCCAAAAAACTAGCCTCAACTTCCATGATATCAACAAGAAATAAAATATTAAAACTCCTACACAGTGATAATAAAGTGTTAGAATTCTGTTTGTATTTATTTTTATCCAAACATTTAAAATTCTATGATGTGTATGATTTTGCAAATGTACTTATTACACCACTACCAAAACAGAATAAACAAAATATTGTTTTCTCTCCATCTCATATGGCATGCCAAAGCCAAATATGAATTACTAAGCTATTCTTATTATTAGTGTGGCCAAACGACAGCCTATTGTAAATGCCTCTCCACTTCATATGCAGAAGGGTTACTCATGCAAAATGAGACAATTAGGAACACTGAAGCTGTTATTACGGAGGAGAACTTTAGACTCTCCTTCAGGAATATAAAGATCCACAATAGTGAGGACAGCAGAGACTCTAACATGTTTCTATAACAGAGAGGAGATTTGGTGTTGTTCTCCAACCTACCACGATGATCACAACATCCAGACAATTCCAGAAACTCCTGAAATAGTGTAGCTTGTGAATGCGAATTTCCAATATTTCTTCCACCACATAGTAAAGGATAAAGAAACAAAAGATAATCTCACAGGCTGCCAGGAAGAAATCAAAAGTTGTAACATAGCGGATCAGCTTTACAGGCTGAAATTGCCAAGATGGAATCACACCTCCTGTTGCTGGGAATTCGATCAGTAACCTGCATTGTGATAAGAACAATTAAAACAATAACATCAATAACAACCCATGGATGCAGTCAGGGAAGAACATCATCTACTCTGTCCCTGCACTAGAAGGTAATAAAATTGCAACCACAAGTCACCCCAATTGTGTGTGTGTGCTCAATCGTGTCTCTTTGCAACCCCATGGACTGTAGCCCACCAGGCTCCTTTGTCCATGGGATTTTCCAGGCAAAAATACTGGTGTGGGTTGCCATTTCCTACTCCAAGGGATCTTCCCAAACCAGGGATCAAACCTGCAACTCTTGCATCTCCTGCATAGGGAGGTGGGATCTTTATCATTAGCATCACCTGGGAAGCCCTAGTCATCCTAGTTTGGGATGACCACTACAAGTCACTCCAAACAAGTGACAAAATGTTCTTATCACAGCCAGTAACCCCCTCCTTATAGAATTCTGTGTCACAAGAAGAACAAATCTTGTCTTCCCAAATCCTCCCAGACCAAAGAGATTATTTCTCCTCAGTCTCCCATTTACCTTTCTGGTATTCATACTACTCAGAATGCTGCATAATTGTTTTTTAAATGCAGAAATTAATCAAACAAGCCTTTCTCAGACTTCTATTAAATGTAAGTCATTCAACTGGGCAATGAAGAACATAAGAAGTTTGTGTCATCTTTCAAAACACCTATGGCCCAGCTGAGAAGTAGGATGTCTATTTTGTATACAGATAAAGATAGGGACCGAGTTTCTCATTCATGCATCTGGTGAATCAGCATCAAATATTTGCCTAGGAAAACCTTTCTGCTATTGGAACTTCCTAGAACCTTATAGTGAATTGGTGCTTAGTAAATGTCTGATTGTCTGAAACAGTAACATATGTTTTTACATTCACACTGAAGGCCCTGGTCTTTAGTGCTTTATCATAATTGAAATGAAGATGCTTCTTGCCAAATTCACCTTTGCAGGTGTCACAGTGAGAAGGTTAAATGATTCACTTAATAGTATAATTTCCCTTCACACTAGAAATAGACTCTCTAGACCCTTAACTCTAAGATTTTTTTAAAAGACCTCCAGTCAGCTATTAGGCATATCTGTCCCATTACAGGATGGACAGGACAGGACCTCTAGAACCTGAGTATCTAAGGTTCAAGCATGAGCAACACTCAAGTCCATGCAGGGACTATAGCAAATTAGAATTGGTCACAGAAGCGTGAAACATTTTCCTTCCTTCGTAGTATCAGTATCCTGTTTCCTTCCTATTTGATGTGCTAGAGAATAGGGGTGAGAACCACAAACCAGAGAGCAATACTGAAATGAAGAGCCTTGTGACAGCCTCAGTGTAAACTCACAAGGGCAGGAAGTGGCCTGTGTGCTGAGTCATCTCTCTCTGCCCATTGTGGTTCTGCATGGTCAACCCCTCCAGACACTGAGGCAACAATGCAGAAAAATGAAGCAACTGTCTTGACAATATTCGCTCTTGAAGTATGGGGAGGAAGTGAGACATATTCATTTATACTTTCTATATATATGTTATTTCCTTAAATGTCAACCAGAGTTGCTTGCTTGTGTTTATCCTCTTTCTGTGTTCACTAGAATCATTAGGAGATGTTCAATAATAATTGCAGCAAATGTTCATTCCTTTCTAGTAATATCTGTTACTTGATTTAATGCAAATCACAGTGTGATTTAACGTGATAAAAGTTGTTAGATATAAAGACTGAGAAAATCCACTTGGCTATATAATGTAGAGTTTGAGTTTAGTCTCAAAAATAAAGCTACTACAACAATTTATCCTTATGATGTGGTGGGTAAACATATGTGCAGGGCTTCCCAGATGGCGCAGTGGTAAAGAATCTGCCTCCTAAGGCAGGAGACTCAAGAGATGTGGGTCGATCTGGGTTGGGAAGACCCCCTGAAGTAGGAAATGGCAACCTGCTCCAGTATTCTTGCCTGGAAAATCCCAAGGACAGAGGAGCCTGGTGGGGTCGCAAGAGTCGGACATAGCTGAGTGATTGAGCACACAACACAGACAAACAAACGTATGCGGAAGTAATTCATGTTGGCAGTGTCTGGATGTTGCCACCATGTTCACAAGGAGGATTAAAATGGGTGGATGCTGAATCTCCAGAGTTCTGCTTTTTTATAGCACACTACCTTCTAACATGTTATTTGTTTATTTTGTTTATTGTTTATCATTTATTATCTCCTCCTGATTGAATGCTAACTCTACAAGGACAGGGAAATTTATTCTGTTCACTGATGCAGGCCAAAAGACTTGAACAGTGCCTGGCATATACTAAGTGTCTAATAAAGGTTTGTTGAATGAATGGATGAGAGGTCCAAACAAGCCAGTGAGATATTTTGTTAGTTTCCTCACTATCAGCAGAGTGGTCATGATGGTGACATCACAGAATGGGTAGAAGGAACTTTATGTGTCTTTGGTAAATCTTTTTAAGTGTGAGCAGATACCTAGGTATCCTGCTCAACCCAGGCATAGCCCTTGACTACTGGGCTTATGTTCTGGTAGCAGGCACATCGTATGAGAGTGGGAAACTCAGGAAAGTGAGACAAGATTTGATGCCCAGGGCTCCTTGGTAACAGAGCATCTTCATAATGGGAAAGGATAAATGCTAGCAAAACACAGTGCTTTATCTGAGAAAGTTCTAGCTTTGGGATGAACTTGGACCAGACTTAAGGTTCTTCCTAACTTGCAATATTCAGGGAACCTAACTCCTTTCCCCTAAATGTCCCCATCCCAATAAGCTTTTGGTTTTCATCTCCTTGTTATCAGTTCTGATCCTTGACACTCTCATGCAGACAACTGCAGGCAATGGTTTTCTGACTTAAAATCCAGACTAGGATGTATTTACAAATACACAAGCAGAAGGAATGAGTGCCCTTCATACACACCTGATCACACAGAACAGGTTAATATTGGCGTTGTATACTGAAAAGTCAATAAAAATCGCTCTGGTTCCTCGGTCCAGCCAGACATTTTTCTTGAGGTTAGCAACTTGAGCGGCTGTTTCCTCTCTCGTTCTTGACAAATCCAGGTAATAACCAGCTCCACTATAAGTTGCAATCATTCCCCAGTGGCTACTCCCATTCAAGTCTTTTTCACTTGTGTAGATCCAACTAATTAAAAAACAAAACAAACAGGTAAAATCAATGGAACACTTGGAGCAATTACAGAGACAACTGGTTCCTGGTAAGACAGAATAGGTATTGATAAAAAATAAATGCAAGTCTCATCAAGCTGGGTAATGTGCTTTCCACTGTGCTTTGTGTTTTCTTACATAATTCTGGCATAGCTATTATCCCCTTCTAGGAATAAGGGCCCTGAGGCTTAGTGAGGTCAGCTCTGTCTCAAATGTTTTTACAGTAAAGTCAGAAACCTACCCCAGAACTGTCTGTATTCAGAGGTCTATTCTTTTAGTCCTCAGCTGATATGGTTGCCTTCCCAGGGTAACTTTGGGACTAGATGACCCAAGGCCTCCCCCAAATTGCAGCCAAAACAGGTACAAATTCATCAAGTGCCACCGGCAGCCACCGAACTAAGTGAGACTCCACGGAGCATTGGGAATTTAATCCACAGACATTTACAGAGGCTCTCAGGAAGCAGATGATCCTTTGGCATTAATGAGGATAGAAAGATGAACCAAGATCCTTTCTCTCCCCAATTTATAATAAGTAGGGAGAGAAAAGTTGGAATTAAACCATGAAAATACAAGGTAGCAGATAATAAGAACCAAAGAAGCAGCATAGAGAGATTGCCTGGACCAATCTGAGGGAAGCTAGCCTTCTTTGAAGCTTCAATGATGAAGAGAAACATGAATGAGAGAAAAGTTTGGGAAGAAAACATGTTGAACATAGGCTGTGGAAGGTAAGCAGGATTCAGACTTACACAGAGAGATGGGGATAGTATTTTTAAGCCTGAGCCTGGCAGAGCCAAGGAAGTACAAGGTATCTGCTAAGTAGTTTGGTTTGGCTCCCATATGATGAAGAAGAGAAGGCTGAAAGATAGACTGTGGTCAGGTAGTGAGGGGCAGGCCTCACAGGGTCACCAAAGAGAAGGTTTCTGGGAGGCACAGAACAGGGTTACTCTGGGGGCTGAGGTGAGGACAAGCCTGAAGTGGTGAGGAACAGAGAATTCATGGGCAGAAAAGAGTCAATATAGTGGCTCTTAGACCACCTTTTCTTAAAAAGCCCTACTTGCCAGGTTGGTCCTCAGTTGGTATATGGAATTTAGGTGATAAATAGCTCCCTACACTGATAAAAAACTTTCTCTGACCAGAAACAGTGGCTTGAGGTACCGAGGCTTCTATACAAACAAGATGGCTTATGCTGCATGCCTGCTTTCCTTCTGGGAGTCTGGGATTTGAGGATGTGCCAGGCAGAGCCTGCCTATGTGACCAGTACCCAGTAAAAGAGGACAGGCACCAAGTCTCTGATGAGCATCTTGAACAGACAACGTTTCCTATGAATTGTCCCCGTGTGTTCCTGGAGGAAGGACGCATGCCCCGTGTGACTCCGCTGGGAGAGGACCTTCGCAGACTACACCTGGTTTCCTCCAGTCTCGGCCCCAGGTGCCTATCCCTTTCTCTGCTTTTCCATCTATCCTTTCATTGCAATAAACCTCAGCTGTGAATATAAGCTGAATCCAGGGAGCTCTTCAAGCAGCTTGTTGAACCTGGGGGTCGTCCCGGGGACCCCAACACAGCTGAGTCAGCTGTCCCTACAAGAACCAAGAGGTGACGAGGCCTGAACTAGGTGGGAAGGAAAAGGGCCATGGCAGTCAGCAGAACCTGGCACTGATCTGGAAGTTGGGGCAAGTGAGAAGGGACCTCTGAAAAATGACTTGAGTCTCTTTTTGGACAATTCAAAGATGGTGGTGCCACGTACAGGAGGGCGTTCAGCTCCAACAAGAAAGTGATGAGTTCAGTTTGGGGCATTTTGAACTACAGGAGCTACAGGGGGCATGCAGACTCATCTTCTATCACTCGAATGTTAGCAGTGCCAAGACACGCGTATGCTTCTGTTGTGTTTACTGCTGCTTTTTCACTCCAGCCAGCACCAAGGGCATTCCTAGAAAAGGGAGAAGTCACTGGGAACATGCCTGGCGCATGTTAACACTCAGTATATTTGTTGAAGAAACAATGAATCATCAAACAGAGATGAGAATGGGAGCCATCTGAATATCAAAGGAGAGAGTATAAAGAAAGAAAAGATAGATATCTGAATATAGAACCTGGAAATAAGAGAGAGGAAGGGGGTTGTAGAATTAAGAGAAACTCTATTTCACTATCACTCACCAAAGTCAAAAGAACAAGCAATTAACAAGACCGTATCCTGCAGAGGAGTTGATGAGGATTAGGCTGGTAATGGATCCGTGGATCGGCAAATAGAACAAACCCACTAGTAGCTTCCAAGAGAGATGTCAAAAGCAAAGGCTTAAGCGTTAAGGTGTGAATTAATGGTAATGAAAAGGAGGAAGCCGTGAAGACTCTTCTTTCAAGAAGTATGGTGATGAAGGGAAGGAGAAATGGGAATAACTCAGATTCTGGCAGGACCAGGGATGGTTTAGAACTACACACAGGAAGGATCCCTTCATTAGCCCACCCTGCATAGAAAATCACTAATTCACTGTGTATCCAACAGGTATTTACTGAACATTTTGGATGTTCTAGGTACTGTTCAAAGCTTTGGAAATATACTGGTTGAACAAAGCAGAGTCCCTGCCATCAAGAAGCTTGAATTCTGACAGAAAGCTTAGGGCAACAAGCAGCGACCAGAGTAACATAATTAATATGGAAGAAGCAATGTGGTATCACAGAAGAAACATGGGCTTTGGAGTCAAGCTGGTTAGATCCTAGCATGATTCCATTTACTAGCAGAAACATTTTGGGTAAGTGAGCCTCCATCTTTTCACCTATAAAGTGGAGCTGACACCTATTTCAAAGTTGTTCTGTGACAAGTAAAGGAGATAATGCAGGAATTCACTTTTTAAATAGCATCTGGCATGGACTAGAGGTTGCATACATCTCTCTTACCAATGACATGAAATAAAATATGAGATAAGAATAAATAAATAAATAATATAAGGAGCCACAGTTTAAACTCATGCTTGTGTTTTGCAGGAACTAGAAAATGAAGCATTAGAGAACAAACTCATTTGTCACCACCTGGAAAAATTGTGTTTTGAGGATTCAGTCCCTTTTCTCTACATCTGATGTGTAGTGAGTTTGTTTCTTATGGGCCGGGGCATTAAAGAGGGTGTGCACTGGATAACAAAGAACATGGTTATCGAAAAGGTGTTTGCCCTCATATGTGTCAACTAATATGGATTCTGGTGTCTTAGTTCCCAACAAAGGGATCTAGATAAACTGAAAGAGTTTAATAAAGCTTAGGAGAAAATTCTAACCATAGTGACTTACCCAGGGCCCATGACCCAAGAGATCCACCTTGGGACAGCCCAAGAGCTCTTCTCACTTTTTATAATAATTCTAGAAATAATGACTGCACTCCCTTAATACACAAGATGTTTTAAGTATGGTTATCAAAGAGCACCAAAAAAATCCCTGCAAATACACACAACGTAGATATGTACTCAAAATCATAAACACACATTTGAGGACAGGTTTTAAACCAGACAGAAAAACGGCCTCAAAAACTTATTATACACTTTAAATAATTGTACTCTGAACACAAATTTGTTTCTAACAGCTAATAAAAAAGAATTTCTGTATCAAAAGAACTTCCTAGTAACAACCCAGTGAACCATGGCATTGGAACTATAAACACAGGATCCCGGCATCTTAAAAGAAACCTCTGAAGGCCCAGGTAGCTTTGTGCCTGTGGGGATGTGGTCAATAATTAACTCTTTTGAAAAATATGTATGTGGAAGCTGAAGCATGTAAAAAGTAAAGAAAACTTAAGAAGCCAAAGTTTGGCCACAGTCTTAAATATAAGCGTTAAAGGCATATTCTCCTTGGTGAAGGGGTCAGAGAATGATGGAATGAATGTCCATGAGAAGCCAGGGCCCAGGTCCTCAGTCACAGACACTTACGCAGTTCCATTTCTAGGACCGAATGGAGCCCGGTCTTCACTGCTGACGGAGTAGACATCATAGCACTCTTTAATCTCATCTCTCAAGTCCAGGGGGATGGAACAGGATCCATTTCTGACTCTGAGTTGCCGTATACGTGGTACCCCTAACAGGAGGTTCTCATAGTAGATGAAGCTTCGGTTGTCGGCTTCCGTTTTGTTGCTGGGCTGCATCTTCCAGTACAGCCCATCCAACAAGGCGCCTTCTGCGAACTGAAAGCAAAGGCAATGTTTTTGAAAAGCTTCAAGCTCAGAGGCTGCCTTGTTTCTTCCTGGAATGCTTGTGTGACCCATAGTTTGACAACTCTGTGAATAGGGTAGAGTGACAAGGGTGGGTTTTGCTGTCAGAAAAACTGGATCTTGCTCCAGTCGTGTTCCACCATTTAATTGCTAGCTGCGAGGACTTGAGCGTCTGTAATATCTATCTTTTTTTTTTTATTTTATTTTTTGGCCACATTATGTGGCACGTGGGATCTTAGTTCCTTGACCAGGGATCAGACTTGTACACCCTGCAGTGGAAGTGTGAAGTCCCAACCACTGGACTACCAGGAAAGTCCCTGTAATATCTATCTTTTGTGTGGTTGCTATACCTGGCAGAGTGGGCACTTCATAAATAGTAACTTGGATTTTTACCTGAGTTCTAAAGGCTGGGGGGGATGGTGTCATTTGCATAAATCTATAACCATCATCAATGTCACTTTCCCTTATTAAAACAGCATCCCACACAGTAATCATGGTTCATTATCATTGCAGAGAAAAAAGACTATCGCTTTGATTACCAGCCTGCTTTCTGGTGGATCTTTAAATTGTCTGGAGTTTTCTGTCATATTGTGAACTCTCTAACTGCCCACCACCTCTTCCTCCTCTCTGTTTTTAGAGTTTGGCATTCATCATCACAGAACTGTGTATATGTGACGTATCTCTTATTAGTTTGCCTCTAGGGATGACAAACCCAGCTGTTTCTCAATATCTTATCTTTATCAGATGGTCAACTGAGATGGAATGCGTTGCTTTCTTGAGATGGGGAAGATTTATATATGTGATTTTTTGATTCCAAGAATTTTTAGGCATTATTTAGTGTACTCTGGTTCTTGTGATCCTGTTCCTCTATCTTTAAAATAACAGCTGTGACGCCAGAGTTTAAGAAGAATGTTAGAAACTATTTCCCCAGGAGGTAACAAGCATTTTCTCTCCAAATTCCGCCCCCCCCATATTAGATTTTGTATATATCTTTGAGATCAGTTTAATATTTTTCCTATAATATCGCTCATTGCTTATCCTCTAATGTTAATGTTGGAATTTGTGACAATTTGGGGAGGGGCTGGATTGAATTTTACATTAGAGATCTTTGAAAGAATGTGCCTGCCTTGTACTAGGCACATGAATCCCTGTTCAGGGGTACATGCCACCATCAACAAGAGACAAAAACAGAAGTAAGACAAGACAAAACAATCAAATTCTGCCCTCATGGGCCTTATATCCTAGGAGATACTCAACAGATATTTACTGCATCACGAATGACTGAATGAATGACAACCTAGGGTGAGGAAGTCCACACTAGAGAGAAGTCCATTCTTCTTACTTCTTAGCCACATGTAAACACTCTGCATGTTAGTTTCTTCATTTACAATCTGGGACATGATTTTTGTACCTATCTTATTAGGTTACAATGGGGGTTAAATAAGGTAAGGTATGAGACAAGGTACATGCAAGGTTCTCAATGGAAGTGCTAACAACTCACCATAACTTAGAGCATCTCACCCAGTGTTAAGTGCATAGCTGGACACCACTGAACTGAATTTATGAAGCCAAATGAATGATTTTCAATGATAAAGAGGTCATTTGCAAATACCTTCCAGAAGTCTTCCATTGAAGAAAGAGTTTTAAAGTTAGTTTTCTCCGTTTTGGACACTGGGGTGTCCAGGAAGAGTTGTGACATGATCCGGGTGTAGTAGTACACACTGGAGCTCATCATCCCATAGGTCACTGGAAGACAGAATAAGCCAAATGAACTGTGCAAAGAACCCGGCACACTTGCTCACACCATCCCAGTGGCCACGCTGATAGCCATCCTGCCTTCCTTCCCTTCATCATTCCTCCAGGGTTCCTCCCCAGTTCTCTGGCTTATAAAAGAAATAAATTAACATTGGCTTATGTGAAACATAACTGGCTTACTACTGAATATCAGATTAAGATCGGGCATCTCTGATCTTGACACATGGGACTTCCAGCGTGCCCTGCAACTTCACTTCCCACCACCTCCCGAAACACTCTCCACACCAGTGAGCCTGATGCCCCCAGCAGAGGCCACCTGGAGCTTATCATCCCCTGCTGTGGGCTGTTGCTCACTCTCTCCACAATAGGATGGGCAGGCCCTTTGTTCTCAGATAAATTCTCCATTCTTCTCTGCTCTACTCTGCGCCTCACGGCTGACCCCTACAGACCGCACCACTGGGCTCCCCTGCATTCAGTCAACAGGAGGCAGGACAGGAGATCGGGGGGGGCCCAGGAGTTGGGTTTCCCCCTCCGCCCTCTCCCTCACTACCTGGGTGCAGTTTGGCAGGACCCTCTCACTGTGGCCATAGCTGCTGGGAGCATCTCTTCTCCAGTCACGCTGGCCTCACGCCATGCCATTCCCTCTCCTGTCTCTTCAGAAGGCCTGGAGGTGGGAATCCTTCCCAGCACCTCATGTCCCCTTGCTGACTCTTGCAACCTTGCCACACCTCTGTAAACAGCCCCTCTGTTAAACTTTCTTTAATTACCACTTGTGTCTCCCATGTCTTTCCTTCTGGGATGCTGACTATCACAGACACATCTGCCTCCCACCCACCCACCCACCAGATCTTATACGGCACACTCTAAACTCAAGCCACAGCCCTGCCATGAAGACTTGCTGATCTTACCAGCCCATTCTGAATGGTCTTGGAGAAAGGTGGGGAGATCATACACAGTCTGAGTAGGTCACGGGAGATTAGGATTTGAATCTGATCTGTACAAATCAGGTCTGTGACCTGTACAAGTAGCTTGTGACCTGTACAAGTAGCTTAAACTTTCTAAGCCTCAATTTCCTCTTCTATAAGATGGAGATAATGAGTTATCTCATGGGAGTTTTTGGTACTTAAAAAAAAATTACTAAAATTTGTCCAGTACAGTGGTTGACACTTAAGAGTCTAGTAATGGTGCCACTTCCTCCCTAACCAAACCGCTACAACAAATCTATTAAAAATCTCAACATTTTAATGAGTGCTGTCTTGCGCTGAACCCTAATGACTACAGGTATAATACGCTCTAATACCTAAGCATGCCTATATACTTCAAGAAGAAGGAAATACTTCTTATGTTTCCTTTGATCACAGAGGTTTTATATGTCTTTTGACCAGAGTTCTCAACACTCAGGAAGTGATGAATACTTAGTTGACTCTGTAATAATCTTCGGGACAGCATAAAATGCATTTTAAAACCTCATAGTAAGTGATTAGGGGTTTAAATGGTATTTAGTAAAATCTTTCCCTCACCTAGGTCCCTTTCCCACCCAAGCATAACAGAGAATTAAAAGAGGAGTGGATAACAGTGATCCAAACATGAATGAGTCTGCAAGTCCAACTCAAGCAGTCAGTGGAACAATAAACACACACAACCACATGGCTCATGTGCTATATCCAGACGGGTAGGGACATCTTCCAGTCCCTTCCCTTAGTCTCCCTCCGCGTCATCCTATGACCCACTAATTAGGACAAGAATACTCCTCTTTCAGTGTTACATGGCTTGCCATCTCTTAAAAACCATATTGGACCAGAGTTACAGGTTTGGACTTTTAATCCACTCACATTGATGGGACAAGATGTTGTACATGAAGATGAGCAACATGTGATCTCTGTCCTCAAGAAGAGGAGCTCATGGTGTCCCCAAGGGGCATGCTGTCTACCAGCCCCCACACAGGGGTGGACAAAGTACAACGTACTCTACAAAAGGCCTTCAGATCCAAAGCAGATACCACACTCAAGAGGACGTGTGAAGGCTCCCCAAAGTCAACTAAACAATTATTAAACTGATTTTTTTTTCAGTTTACTTAAAATCACAATTTGCTTTGGATTGGCTGGTTAATGTAGATCATGCTTAAATTTTTTACATATGGGTTTTTTGGTTGTTGAAAAAGAATTATGACAAACTATTTAAATGTTTTTATTTATAAATATCGTGTATATATATATATATACGTATATAGATATGTATATATATCTAGCCATTGATTTTTAAATGTATCTGCTTTATTGGCCTCTATTTTTAATAGACTGCTTTTGAAATTCTCAGGACCTGTATGGAACCTAACAGTTTAACTAAAGGGAAGTAATACAGCGTCTTGGCTACGCAGCGCCACCTGCTGGGCATGCAGAGGAACAAGCCCACCCAGCATTGAAGGGGATGACGATTCTAACACCTTGAATCAGCAAACAGGAACTCAGCCCCTCCCTTGTGCCAGGCAGTGGGCTGGTTATCTTCAGGGGACAGCTCCACACTCTCCAGGGGTCAGCTGCCCCCTAAGTCTACCTAGGCTGTAGCTAAAGGACATTTGGGATTTGGAGTTAGAATGATTTGGGTGTGACTTTCAGATTTGCTTCACTCTTAAGTCAGCCTCTATGTTGTTAATTGTGGGTTTCAGTATCTTGGGATCTTGGGACAAGTATTAAACTTTACTGAGCTTGAGTTTTATTATCTAGAAAATAGGAATAACAACATCTAGGGCTTTTTGTGTAGTTTACCTGGAATAATGCATGTTAACACATTTTGCATACTGTTAAATATAACAGAAATGTAAGACTTATCTCCTTTCAGTTTCTGATAGGGAAAGCCCACATGGAAGGTAACATATGCTCTTTAAGGGAACTGAATTGTAAAGAAAAAAAAGTTATAGCCTGAAACAACCATAAGTGAAGCTCAGAAAAGAGAGGAAAATATTTTAAAATATAAGGTAAAGAACACATATACACCCCATGTGCATGCATCTTTTTCTGCCATTTAGTCCTTAATTCTCAAATTCGATTTTCTAAGAAATAAGCCAGAATAAAAAATATTATCACGATATCACCAAATAATCAGCCTGTAAACTAACTGAATCTCTCTTAAAACATGGCTGCATTTCAAAATAGGCTATAAATACCATTTTATTCTTAATATGGTTGAAACAATATTGGCTCAAATACTAACAATTATATAAAGGGGATTGCACTGTATAAACTTCAAATCAGTGGAATAAAAAGCAAAGAGAAAATTTCCAATGTAATAACAACAAGAAAAGAAAATGGAAAGTAATGGGAAAGCATTAAAAAAGAGGAAAAATAGGATGGCAGAAATATTGGACAAAAGCGTGAAATGTGAAGAGGTTAAACTTACCAGATGACAAAGTCTTAAATATTAATTAAAATTTTTAAATATATCTTTAGAATTTTTATGAGACCCATTCAAAAGGAATTAAAAAATAAAGGAGTGAGAAAATACACATTATATATACAAACGGTGTAAAGTGGTACAATAATCTGATAAGGAGATTATAAGGTGAGTACTGAGTTAAAGTGAAAGATTATTTTATGTTGATAACTGATACTTTAGACAATAATTTAACTATAGTGAACTTTTATGTACTGAATAACAATACCAAGACACATAAGATACAATATCAAGAGACATAGAAGGGAATTACCAAAACCACAATAGTAGTTGGAAACTTAACAATTTTTCTCTCTCAAACTTTGACAGAGAAAAAAAAAGATAAAAATGATCAAGGGATAGTAGGGGTTTTAACAGGATAGATTACCTAATGTATGGGCTTCCCTGGAGTTCAGTTAAGAATCCACCTGCAATATAGGAGACCTGGGTTTGATCCCTGGGTTGGGCAGATCCCCTGGAGAAGGGAACGGTTACCCACTCCAGTATTCTTTCCAGGAGAATTCCTAATGTATATATATAAAACTTAATACTGTGTCAAAGGAGATCACTCACATTCTTTTTGAATCTCCATGGTACATTTAAGAATATTCTAGGCCACAAAGAAAACACCTGCAAGTCCTTAAAATTAAAGATCAACCAATCAAAAAATGGGCCAAAGAACTAAACAGACATTTCTCCAAAGAAGACATACAGATGGCTAACAAACACATGAAAAGATGCTCAACATCACTCATTATCAGAGAAATGCAAATCAAAACCACAATAAGGTACCATTACACGCCAGTCAGATGGCTGCTATCCAAAAGTCTACAAGCAATAAATGCTGGAGAGGGTGTGGAGAAAAGGGAACCCTCTTACACTATTGGTGGGAATGCAAACTAGTATAGCCACTATGGAGAACAGTGTGGAGATTTCTTAAAAAACTGGAAATAGAACTGCCATATGACCCAGCAATCCCACTTCTGGGCATACACACTGAGGAAACCAGATCTGAAAGAGACACGTGCACCCCAATGTTCATTGCAGCACTGTTTATAATAGCCAGGACATGGAAGCAACCTAGATGCCCATCAGCAGACGAATGGATAAGGAAGCTGTGGTACATATACACTATGGAATATTACTCAGCCATTAAAAAGAATTCATTTGAACCAGTCCTAATGAGATGGATGAAACTGGAGCCCATTATACAGAGTGAAGTAAGCCAGAAAGATAAAGACCATTACAGCATACTAACACATATATATGGAGTTTAAAAAGATGGTAACGATAACCCTATATGCAAAACAGAAAAAAAGACACAGATGTACAGAACAGACTTTTGGACTCTGTGGGTGAAGGCGAGGGTGGGATGTTTCGAGAGAACAGCTTTGAAACATGTATATTATCTAGGGTGAAACAGATCACCAGCCCAGATTGGATGCATGAGACAAGTGCTCAGGCCTGGTGCACTGGGAAGACTCAGAGGGATTGGGTAGACAGGGAGGTGGGAGGGGGGATCGGGATGGGGAATACATAAATCCATGGCTAATTCAAGTCAATGTATGACAAAAACCACTACAATATTATAAAGTAATTAGCCTCAAACTAATAAAAATAAATGGAAAAAAAAAAAGATCAACCAGGCAGGTGTCCTTACAAGGAGATGGCCATGTGAACAAAGAGGGACCCAGGGAGAAGGCCTGTGAAGGTGGAGGATTAGAATGATACAGCTATATGCCAAGATTACCAGAGACTGCAGGCAAACCATCATAAGTGAGGAAGGGGCAAGGAGAACTCCCTGCAGGTTTCAGAGGGAACATGGTTCTGCAGGCACCTTGATTTCAGACTTCTATCCTCCAGAGTAGCTTTGTTGTTTAAAGCCAAAAAACCCGAAGCAAAGAAAAACCTCTAAAATAAACAACCCCCGTCAAAGAAACCTCCCAAAACCAACCAAATTTATGGTTTTAGACCATAAATGCAGAAATTTGTTTTTAAAGGATGAACAAAGATACAGATAAAATCAAACCACGTAGAAATTAAAATGTTTTCTCTTAATAATTCTTGGGCCAGCCAAAGAGGAAATAAAAAACTGTCACACAAATATAAATATACCAGATGTAAAGGCAATAGGACCAATGTGTTCAAGTCTCAGTATTCCAGATCATCTACCACAGAGGGAGTAACCCCATCATGAATAACAGGAAACGTGACTTCTCTGCTACCTCTGGTTGTACTGTATCCTCACAGGGATGTGGTAGAAATTAAATAGCAACAGATATTTGAAGGGACTCTACAAACTAAAAAGTGCTTACAAACGCAAAGTACTACACAGAAATCAAAGAAAGTTTAGGCTTGCACAGTTTCAGTTGTTATATTAGGAAAAGCTCTGTATTAGTGAAGGAAAGAGGCTTCGCAGGTGGCACTAGTGATAAAGAACCTGCCTGCCAATGCAGGAGACGTAAGAGTTGTGGGTTTGATCTCTGGGTCGGGAAGATCCCCGCGAGTAGGAAATGGCAACCCGCTCCAGTATTCTTGCCTGAAGAATTCCAAGGACAAAGGAGCCTAGGGGGCTACAGTCCATGGGGCTGCAAAGTGTCAGACACGACTGAAGTGACTTAGCAGGCAGTGAAGGAAAAGAAGTGCTAATGAATGTGAGAGAAAATGAAAATGGGCAAAGTCATCCACATTGAGTGGGAACACTGATGTGCCATCTCTGAGATGCACCTTCCCGCTGCCTTGCTGCCTCCCGGCACTGAGGAAGAGGTGTGTGAACGAGTCTGACGACCCAGCCTGAGGGGCAGACACGGGGCGGAGGGGGCTGGTTGATAAAGGCTTCTCCAGAGATCTGGCTGTCAAGCTGATCCTGAAGGATGAAGAGGAACTAAACAGACCGATAGGAAGGGGACAGCACAGTCCAAACCCTTTTGAGACCTGTAAGCATTTTGATGTGGTTAAAGTACCAGAGGAACCTCTCCCCCCAACCCATGTCCCAGGTCAGGAGCAGGCGCTGCACTTCGATGGACTGGCTGTGAGGAGACACCCCACGTCCAAGGTCAGAAAAACCCCAGTAAGACCACAGACACTGGAGCGGCTGTGAGGAGACACCCCACGTCCAAGGGCAAAGGAGAAGCCCCAGCAAGATGGTAGGAGGGGCGAATTCGCGTTTAGAATCAAACCCCATTCCTGCCAGAGACGCTCAGAGGGCTCAAACAAACCTCGTGTGCACCAGGGCCCAGGGACCCCACGGAGACGGAGACAGAACTGTGTCTGAGCGTCTCCTGTGGAGGGACGGGCCGGCAGTGGTCTGCCGCAGGGACAGGGGCTCTGGGTGTGGGTATGGCGTAAGTCCTCCTGGAGGAGGTCGCCATTCACCCCAGCACAGAGCTGCCAGGACTTACACAGGACTGGGAAATAGACGCTTGGAGGGCACAACAGAACCGTCTGCACCAGAATCCAGGAGAAAGGAACAGTGACCCCACAGGAGACTTGCCTGTGGGTGTCTGGAGTCTCCGGCGAAGGGGTGGGTCTGTGGTGGCCTCTGCAGGGTTGGGGGCACAGACTGTAGCAGTACATGCCTGGGATCTTTTAAGGGAGGTCACCATTCTCTTCATTCCCTCCACCATAGTTTGACCCCAGGTAAACAGCAGGGAGGGGACACAGCTCCACCCATCAACGGAAAATGGGATTAAAGATTTACTGAGCATGGCCCCGCCCATCAGAACAAGACCCAGTATCCCCCTCAGTCAGTCTCTCACATCAGGAAGCTTTCATAAGCCTCTTATCCTTCTCCATCAGAGGGCAGACAGACTGAAAACCACAATCACAGAAAACTAACCAATCTAATCACATGGAGGACAGCCTTGTCTAACTCAGTGAAACTATGAGCCATGCCGTGTAGGGTCACCCAAGACAGACGGGTCATGGTGGAGAGTGCTGACAAATGTGGTCCACTGGAGAAGGGAATGGAAAACCACTTCAGACCCCCATGAACAGTATGAAAAGGCAAAAAGATAGGACACTGAAAGATGAACCCCACAGGTCGGTAGGTGCCCAATATGCTACTGGAGAACAGTGGAGAAAGAACTCCAGAAAGAATGAAGAGATGGATCCAAGGCAAAAACACCCAGTTGTGGATGTGACTAGTGATGGAAGAAAGGTCTGATGCTGTGAAGAGCAATACGGCATAGGAAACTGGAATGTTAGGTCCATGAACCAAGGCAAATTGGAAGTGATCACACAGGAGATGGCAAGAGTGAATGTTGACATTTTAGGAATCAGCAAACTAAAATGGACTGGAATGGGTGAATTTAACTTAGATGTCCATTGTATCTACTGCTGTGGACAAGAATCCCTTAAAAGAAATGGAGTAGCCATCATAGTCAACAAAAGAGTCTCAAATGCAGTACTTGGATGCAATCTCAAAAAATTCAGAATGATCTCTGTTTGTTTCCAAGGCAAACCATTCAATATCACAGTAACCCAAGTCTATGCCCCGACCAGTAATACTGAAGAAGCGGAAGTTGAAAGGTTCTATGAAGACCTACAAGACCTTCTAGAATTAACACCCAAAAAAGATGTCCTTTTCATTATAGGGGACTGGAATGCAAAAGTAGGAAGTTCAATAACACAAGGAGTAACAGGCAAATTTGGCTTTGGAGTACAGAAGGAAGCTGGGCAAAGGCTAATAGAGTTCTGCCAAGAGAATGCACTAGTCATAGCAAACACCCTCTTCCAAAAACACAAGAGAAGACTTTACACATGGACATCACCAGATGGTCAACACCGAAATCAGATTATATCCTTTGCAGCCAAAGATGGAGAAACTCTATACAGTCAGCAAAAACAAGACTGGGAGCTGACTGTGGCTCAGATCATGCACTCCTTATTGCCAAATTCAGACTTAAATTGAAGAAAGCAGGGAAAACAACTAGACCGTTCAGGTATGACCTAAATCAAATCCCTAACGATTATACAATGGAAGTGAGAAATAGGTTCAAGTTATCAGATCTGATAGACAGAGAGCCTGATGAACTATGGACGGAGGGTTGTGACACTGTACAGGAGACAGGGAGCAAGACCATCCCCATGGAAAAGAAATGCAAAAAAGGCAAAATGGCTGTCTGAGGAGGCCTTACACATAGCTGTGAAAAGAAGAGAAGTGAAAAGCAAAGGAGAAAAAGAAAGATACACCCATTTGAATGCAGAGTTACAAAGAATAGCAAGGAGAGATAAGAAAGTCGTCCTCAGTGATCAGTACAAAGAAATAGAGGAAAACAATAGAATGGGAAAGACTAGAGATCTCTTCAAGAAAATTAGAGATATCAAGGGAACATTTCAAGCAAAGATGGGCTCAACAAAAGACAGAAATGGTATGGACATAACAGAAGCAGAATATATTAAGAAGAGGTAGCAAGAACACACAGAAGAACTGTACAAAAAAGATCTTCATGACCCAGATAATCACGATGGTGTGAACACTAACCTAGAGCCAGACATCCTGGAATGTGAAGTCAAATGGGCCTCAGGAAGCATCACTATGAACAAAGCTAGTGGAGGTGATGGAATTCCAGTTGAGCTATTTCAAATCCTAAAAGACGATGCTGTGAAAGTGCTGCACGCAATATGCCAACAAATTTGGAAAACTCAGCAGTGGCCACAGGACTGGAAAAGGTCAGTTTTCATTCCAATCCCTAAGAAAGGCAAGGCCAAAGAATGTTCAAACTACTGCACAACTGCACTCATCTCACACGCTAGCAAAGTAATGCTCAAAATTCTCCAAGCCAGGTTTCAACAATACATGAACCGTGAACTTCCAAATGTTCAAGCTGGATTTAGAAAAGGCAGAGGAACCAGAGATCAAATTGTCAAAACATCTGCTGGATCATGAAAAAGGCAAGAGAGTTCCAGAAAAACATCTATTTCTGCTTTATTGACTATGCCAAAGCCTTTGACTGTGTGGATCACAATAAACTGTGGAAAATTCTGAAAGAGATGGGATCCAAGACCACCTGACCTGCCTCTTGAGAAATCTATATTCAGGTCAGGAAGCAACAGTTAGAACTGGACATGAACAACAGACTGGTACCAAATAGGAAAAGGATCATGTCAAGGCTGGATATTGTCACCCTGCTTTTTTAACTTATATGCAGAGTACATCATGCAAAATGGTGGGCTGGATGAAGCATAAGCTGGAATCAAGACTGCTGGGAGAAATATCAATAACCGCAGATATGCCGATGACACCACCCTTATGGCAGAAAGTGAAGAAGAGCTAAAGAGCCTCTTGATGAAAGTGAAAGTGGAGAGTGAAAAAGTTGGCTTAAAGCTTAACATTCAGCAAACGAAGATCATGGCATCTGGTCCCATCACTTCATGGCAAATAGATGGAGAAACAGTGGAAATAGTGACAGACTTTATTTTTGGGGGCTCAAAAATCACTGCAGGTGGTGACTGCAGCCATGAAATAAAAAGACACTTACTCTTTGGAAGAAAAGTTATGACCAACCTAGACAGCATAAAGAGCAGAGACATTACTTTACCAACAAAGGTCCATCTAGTCAAGGCTATGGTTTTTCCAGTGGTCATGTATGGATGTGAGAGTTGGACTGTGAAGGAAGCTGAGTGCGGAAAAATTGATGCTTTTGAACTGCAGTGTTGGAGGAGACTCTTGAGAGTCCCTTGGACTGCAAGGAGATCCAACCAGTCCATCCTAAGGGAGATCAGTCCTGAGTGTTCATTGAAAGCACTGATGTTGAAGCTGAAATTCCAATACTTTGGCCACCTGATGCAAAGAGCTGACTCATTTGAAAACACCCTGATGCTGGGAAAGATTGAAGGCAGGAGGAGAAGGGGACGACAGAGGATGAGATGGTTGGATGGCATCACTAACTCAAAGGACATGAGTTTGAGTAAACTCCGGGATTTGGTGATGGACAGGGAGGCCTGGCGTGGTACAGTCCATGAGGTTGCAAACAGTTGGACATGACTGAGCAACTGAACTGAACTGAAAATACCAGATATTCAAAAGGAATAGAAGGCTGGAAGAAGTAAGCAAAGACCATACAGTGAAATCTATTACATAAAGATTCGGACTTTATCTGGAAGGTGAGGTGATTATAGCATGTTCAATGGAAGAATGACCTGGTTTAACCTGGGTCAGAGACGGAAGTCTGGAGGCAGTACCTGGGAGTTGAAAGTCCAGACATCGGGTGCTGTCCAGCCTGTGTTCCAATGGTGTTCAAGGCCATCTTCTTAAAATTTAAGTATATTTATTAGCCCCCAACTCAAAACCCTGGTTTTCCCTTACCAAAGCCCACTGGACCTGCAGGGCCTGACCTTTGACCACCTTTCCATCCTCATCTGATGGCACTCTCTCCAGTCACTGCACTCAGCTTCCAGAATGTTCTGAACCCTATCCTGCCTCATACTATTCACTCTTGCTGTCCCTTCGTCAACTGACTGGCTCCCATTCTTGCTTCAGGTCTGAGAGGCCTTCCCTGTAGGGAAACCCTCTTCCCCAACTGTCTTTCTTATCACTTACTACCACATCTAAAGTTAGGGCTATATATGTTTTTAATTAAATTACTAAACAGTCCATTGAATCAATAAATGAATGAGTGAAGAAAGAGATGATTAAGGTAAAAAAGATAACAGCAATGTATGAAAGAAGACAGATTTGAGAAGCACCATAGAGGAAGAATTATGTGGAACAATCTCAGGAGAAGAGTGAGGGAAAGCATCTAGGATGATACCCATGTTCAGGCATTATTAATCCAATTAGATTAATATTAAGTAATCAAATTAACTTTAATCTAGTTAGAGAATGTGAGGAAGCATGTTTGGAAGGACAGGATAATGAGTCCAGGTTGAGGAATGTTAAGGATGAGATGCCTGTGAGATGCAGCAGGGGAGGGTCCAGTAAAAGTCGGCATGAGGTTTGTAGTTCACGAGAGAGGTTGAGACGGATGTGGAAACAGCAGCACACAGGACCAGTTGAAGCTGTGGAAAAGATCCCTTAAAGAGAAAGCCAAAGACTCAGTCACAGAAAATCCTCTGTCTAGACACATTCTGGGAAGAAAAAAATTAAGAAAATGAATAGAGCAAGGAGGAATACAGAAAGAGAGGGAGTCACAGAAGCCAGAGAGGGAAGTTTCTAGAGTACCAAATGCCACAGGACCAGATGTGAGAGAAAGGCTAAGAGCAGCCCATAAAATTTGGTGATTAAGAGGTTCCTGGTGACCTGGGTGAGGGCCTTTCAGGAGGCAGAGTGAAACTGCAGAAAAAGTTAGTAAAATTCAGTCACTAAAATGTTAGTGAATTAAAGTTAGTACAACTCCCAAATATTTTAATCCAGTTTTGGTTAACATTCAAAGGAACTTGTAAGTAAGAAGTTATGATGGAAATCTCTGAGGGATAGAGGTTGTCAATGCAAGTGCTTTAGTGAATGCCTATATTAAGTAGTGTAACTTTAAAAAAAAAAACAAGAGAGAAAGATATGTAATATTTACAAAGAAGTTACCACGAAGAAAGCTATGCACGTAAAGGCCGTGCTTAAAGTAATATTTATATGAAGATATACATTTCTTGCTGTTGTAGTTTTTGTCTAGTTTACCAAAAATGACAAACAGCTTTCTAGCCACAGGGGGTCTTCAGTAGTAACTTCCCACAGACTGAAGCCTGCGAACTTAAAACTGCACATGTTTGCTATGGGGACCTCCATGGGGAGCTGACTGTCACCAGAAATGGAATTAGCTCCCGCCAGTGTGATGATTAACCCATTGACTTCCACTTCACTGACCTGGTTGTCAACAATTAATCTGCATAGGTTCTCTTATGAATTAAGAAACCTATCTGTATACTATCATGCTTACAAGATTTTTACAAGTAAAATAAAACATTCATTCCCTTTTAAATTGACATATAATTAACAAATACTATAGTGTAAGTTTAAGGCGTACAATGTGTGGATTTGATACTATTTATTTCTCTTTATAGAATATAAGGCAAAGTCTCCTTCTTTCAAAGATATAGAAATGGAGGTTCCTAGGTTTCTTCTTAAAAGGGCATGCTGTGGCTTCAGTTGTGTCTGATTCTTTGCGATCTTATGGACTGTAGCCTGCCAGGCTCCTCTGTCCATGGGGATTTTTCAGGCAAGAATACTGGAGTGGATTGCCATGTCCTCCTCCAGGGGATCTTCCCAACCCAGGGATCAAACCCTTGGCTCTTGTGTTTCCTGCATTGGCAGGCAGCTTCTTTACCACTAGCACCACCTGGGAAGCCCATCCTAGGACATAGCATACTGGATTATGATGTGCTGTTTCTCTCTCCATTTTCATTACTTCTTTAGCTACTAGAGAGTTAAGATTAAAGACTTTCCCAAACTAATTGTTTATACTTTCTACTCTGTGAAATAGGTTTTATTTTCTATTCTGCAAAATATTTAGTGTAATCTTAGTGTTTTTCTCAGTGATTGATGGGGTCGCAAAGAGTCGGACACGACTGAGCGACTGAACTGAACTGAACTGAAACATGTTAAAATGTTAATCCTTTGTTATATTTCTTGTAAGTATTCTTTACAACTGTTTCCTGGCTTTTAATTCTGTCTGTTCCTTTGACATATAGAAATTATTAATTTCTATGATGTTGACTCAACTTCTTGTGTGATTTCTGTTATTATGTTTAAACATAAGAGATTTGAACAATTTGAAGGATTGATGCTAAAGTGAAGCTCCAAGTCTTGGCCACCTAATGCAAAGAGCCAACTCACTGGAAAAGACCCTGATGCTGGGAAAGATTGAAGGCAAAAGGAGAAGGGGGAGGCAGAGGATGGGGTGATTAGATTGTATCATCGACTCAGCAGACATGAGCTTGAGTAAACTCTGGGAAATAATGAAAGACAGGGAAGCCTGGCAGGCTGCAATCCATTGGGTCACAAAGAGTCAGACACAATTTAGGGAGTGAACAACAGCATATATATAAGGAAGTACTTTGATGACCAATTCATAGGAGTCTTAGGTTTCATGTAAGAATAAAACCTAAATTACAGGGAAAGTGGGAATACTTGGTATTTCCATGGTATTCCTATCCTCTTGGTTAATCAGACTGATTTTAAAGCCACAGAGGCTAGAACCAACACTGCTAAGGTGGAAAATAAGCTCTTTATGGGCACTTAACTGCTCCAAATGAATGTTCAATCTATTAGAACCTACAGTTCTGTAGAATCTACTGATGAGAGAAGTCAGCCGTTGTCAACAATCTTTGGGACAAATCTTGCTCTTATTTACTATTATTAATATAATAAATGACAGACAGCATCCCAGATCTTTTTGTGTATTACTCCTAATTGCCACTTTTAAAACAAGAATCTTTCAAGATAAGTACTCTACAGATGAGAAAACAAAGGCTCAGAAAGGTTAAATAACTTGCTCAGGTTCACCTAGTGTGTAAGTGGTGGGACTTGAACCTAGATCTCTGTGATGCCGAAGAATCACATTTCCTACCATTTAGGCTGCCTTCTCGAACCCTATCAACCTCATATAAAGGGCTTCCAATATGCAAGGCACAAGGATAAGTACTTATCTTATTTACCCACAGAGTAAAGAGATGGATATTAGTAGTAGTCTTTTGATATTGATATTGCTGGTAAGGTTTTAAAACTGGTAATTAAAAACATGATTTTGAACAAAAGGGAAACGACTCAATCACTAGGAGCCAGTAATGCTCTGCTTGGAGTAAATCATGCCTACTTATCCTCACTTCCTTTTTAAATTGGTCAACAGCGGATAGACTGGCTAACAGATCAGAAGAACGGTAATGTTCTTCTGAGTAATGCTTCTCAGGTAAGCATTTGAAAAAAATCTTTCTTATCTTATTTCATGAGCAGTCTGAGCTAGAGGATAATATAATTCAGTGAACTCCACCCAAAAAGCTTTGACTAATGGACTGATGTTCTTAGACCAAACCTTTTTGATTTATTAATTTACTAGGATAAGGACTTGGATAATATCAACTCTGTTGATGCTGTAAAGCTGAGAGGGCTAACTGATACATGAGATGGATGAATCTAGATCCAAGATAATTTCAACAGATTGGAATGAGCAGATCCTAATGAGCTAAAATTGAACAGAGCTGAAAGGGAAGGCCTTCACTACATTCCAGGAAAAATACTCAAATACTAGCTAGGGGACACAGTGCTTTATAGTTTGTGGTGAAGAGACTAAGGAATGATGTATCCGAAGAGTCAGGCAATGGTGGGATGCACAGACTGCTGTGTAGTATTTGGATGAGAATGCCCATGGCCGCACGTCTCCACTCTTTCGTGGTGAGGCTCCTGCTGTACATTCAAAGACTATGATAAACTGGAGGGAATTTCTATCACGTGGGTTGTTTAAAAGCATGTCCCCAATCACATGATCAATAGTTAACAGAACTGGAAAGGTTTAACTTAGAGCAGACTTGGAGGAGATAGAATGTCTGTCTCCAAACTTCTGATGGGCTGAAGGAGAGACAAGGAAAAAGTCCTTGGTATTAGGTGGGCTTGGAGAGCAGAACTAAGAGGGGAAGTTAGATAAGGATGGACTTTGGCTTCGCATAAGGAAGAACTTTCCAAACTTTCCAACACAGTCATAGAAAAATGAAATGAACTATTTCAAAGGAGTCAATTCCTTAATCTGGAACTCTTGCTCAGTCAGAGGCAGGATGACTGACCTTTTAGGAAAGATGTTGCCAGGCAGAGGAGGGAATTTTACCATTCAGAGGAGGCTTGATCCATGACTGCCAAAATTCCCTCTTACCCAGAGATTCTACAATAAACTTTGATGTAAAAATAAAAAAACTAAAAATAATAAACTTTGATGTAAAAATAAAACTTTGATATAAATAAAAGGTAGCTGATATAAGAAAAAAATGTGATGAGTATGAAAATGAATAAAAAGCATAAAAATTCTAAAATAAACAAGAAATGACAAGTTAGTTATACGACAAGCTTGTTTCCTAAAACGCTAGCTAGCTATTTAGTTTATTTATCTGGCCTAGTTCCCAAACCTTGTCAGTGTATCTGAAAACTCACTTCTCTGAGCCACAACTGGAAGGCTTTGACTTAGCAGATCTGGGCATGCTATAATTATATAAAAAAAAATTCTCTCAGTGATTCTGATGTTCAGGCAATTGGGGAACACTGAAATTTTAGACTTGCTTATACAAATTTTTGTATTTTGCATAACATATGTGTATGAATATGTGTCATGCTTGAAAAAAACAACAATAATAATAATGATTCTAATCTACCTGTTGAACTTTAAGGCCACTATAGTTTAGTATTTGGAAAGCACAGTAGGAAGTCAGTTCAGTTCAGTTCAGTTCGGTCGCTCAGTCGTATCCGACTCTTTGCGACCCCATGAACCACAGCATGCCAGGCCTCCTTGTCCAAGAGATACCTAAAGTAACGGGCAAGTTTGGCCTTGGAGTACAAAATGAAGCAGGGCAAAGGCTAACAGAGTTTTGCCAAAAGAACATACTGGTCATAGCAAACATCCTCTTCCAATAACACAAGGGACGACTCTACACCTGGACATCACCACACTGTCAATATCAAAATCAGATTGATAATATTCTTTGCAGCCAAAGATGGAGAAGCTCTATACAGTCAGCAAAAACAAGACTGGGAGCTGACTGTAGCTCAGACATGAACTACTTATTGCAAAATTCATACTTAAATTGAAGAAAGTAGGAAAAACCATTAGGCCATTCAGGTATGACATAATGCAAATCCCTTATAATTATACAGTGGAAGTGACACATAGATTCAAGGGATTAGATCTGACAGACAGAGTGCCTGAAGAACTATGGACAGAGGTTCATGACATTGTACAGGAGGTGGTGATCAAAACCATCCCCAAGAAAAAGAAATGCAAAAAGGCAAAATGGTTGCCTGAGGAGGCCTTACAAATAGCTGGGAAAAGAAGAGAAGTGAAAGGCAAAGTAGAAAAGGAAAGATATTCCCATCTGAATGCAGAGTTCCAAAGAACAGCAAGGAGAGATAAAGCCTTCGTCAGTGATCAGTGCAAAGAAACAGAGGAAAACAACAGAATGGGAAAGACTAGAGATCCCTTCAAGAAAATCAGAGATACCAAGGGAACATTTCATGCAAAGATGGGCACAATAAAGGACAGAAACAATATGAACCTAACAGAAGCAGATGATATTAAGAAAAGGTAGCAAGAATAAATAGAAGAACTATACAAAAAAAAGATCTTAATGACCCAGATAACCATGAGCTGTGATCATTAACCTAGAGCCAGATATCTTGGAAGGCAAAGTCAAGTGGGCCTTAGGAAGCATAGTGATGAACAAAGCTAGTGGAGGTGAAGCAATTCCAGCTGAGCTATTTCAAATCCTAAAAGATGACACTGTTAAAGTGCTGCACTCAACATGCCAACAAATTTGGAAAACTCAGCAGTGGACACAGGACTGGAAAAGGTCTGTTTTCATTTCAATCCCAAGAAAGGGCAATGCCAAAGAATGTGCAGATTACCTCACAATTGTACTCATTTCACATGCTAGCAAAATAATGCTCAAAATTATCCAAGCTAGGCTTCAACAGTACATGAACTGAGAACTCCCAGATGTTCAAGCTGGATTTTGAAAAGGCAGAGGAACCAGACATCAAACTGCCAATATCTGTTGGATCATAGAAAAAACAAGAGAGTTCCAGAAAAACATCTACTTCTGCTTTACTGACTATGCTAAAGCCTTTGACTGTGTGGATCACAACAACTGTGGAAACTCTTCAAGAGATGGGAATACCAGACCACCTTACCTGCTTCCTGAGAAACCTGTATACAGGTCAAGAAGCAACAGTTAGACCAGACATGAAACAACAGACTGGCTCGAAATTGGGAAAGGAGTGCGTCAAGCTGTATATTGTCACCCTGCTTATTTAACTTACATGCAGAGTACATCACGCGAAATGCTGGGCTGGAGGAAGCACAGCTGGAATCAAGATTGCTGGGAGAAATATCAATAACCTCAGATATGCAGATAACACCACCCTTATGGCTAGAAAGTGAAGAAGAACTAAAGAGCCTCTTGATGAGAGTGAAAGTGGAGAGTGAAAAAGTTGGCTGAAAGCTTAACATTCAGCAAACTAAGATCATGGCATCTGGTTCCATCACTTCATGGCAAATAGATGGGGAAACAATGAAAACAGTGAGAGACTTTATTTTCTTGGGCTCCAAAATTATGGCAGATGGTGACTGCAGCCATGAAATTAAAAGACACTTGTTCCTTGGAAGAAAAGTTATGACAAACCTAGACAGCATATTAAAAAGCAGAGACTTTACTTTGCCCACAAATGTCTGTCTAGCCAAAGCTATGGTTTTTCCAGTAGTGATGTACGGATGTGAGAGTTGGACCATAAAGAAAGCTAAGCACCAAAGAATTGATGCTTTGGAACTGTGGTATTAGAAAAGACTCCTGAGAGTCCTTGGATTGCAAGATCAAACCAGTCAATCCTAAAGGAAATCAGCCCTGAATATTCATTGGAAGGACTGATGTTGAAGCTGAAGCTCCAATACTTTGGCCACCTTATGCAAAGAGTCAACACATTAGAAAAGACCCTGATGCTGGGAAAGATTGAAGGCAAGAGGAGAAGGGGATGACAAGAGGACAAGGTGGTTGGATGGCATCACCGACTCAATGGACATGAGTCTGAGCAAGCTCTGGCAGATGGTGAAGGACAGACAAGCCTGGCATGCTGCAATCCATGGGGTTGCAAAGAGTTGGACATGACTGAGTGACTGGACAAAAACAACACAGTTTAATATTTAAGCACCATTTCTACAGGGGAAGCAAACTTGACTTTAGTATTTATTCTAACAGCATAGAACATAAAAGTTCAAAATATCCCATCTCTTGCTTTATAACCTTTAAAGAACTGAATAGATCATTTCTAGATTTTCAGCACTGCTAGATAACATGTTTTTTCAAAAGTAATGAAAGATTTTTTCCTAAACAAATAACAGAAATTTTCAGATAATTAGGTAGAAAAAAGCAAGAAGATGGATGTTGTTCATACATATATGTTGTTGTTTAGTTGCTAAGTTGTGTCCAACGTTCTTGTGACCCCATGGACTCTAGCCCACCAGACTCCTCTATCCATGGGATGTCCCAGGTGAGAATACTGGAGTGGGTTGCCATTTCCTTCTCCAGGGGATCTTCTTGACCCAGGGATCGAACCCGTGTCTCCTGCATTTCAGGTGGATTCTTTACCACTGAACCACCAGGGAAGCCCCTCATACATATACACTTTTTAGCTTAACTAACTTTTTCTTCCCCTTTAAGTTCCCATTCAGATAGGCAAAGTCTCCAAAAGTGTAAGACGAAGTCATGCTCTGTTGAAGCTCATTAAAAGCTTACTAGTAGTAATAAAAACCAGTGTGGGGATGTTAAATAAGTCAATATTTAATTTCTTAAAATTATAAATATCAAAACTTAAATGTTTTCTTAATCTTTTATGTTCAACTTACACATCTTTTTATAAATCTAGTAAAAAAAAAAAAACAAACCATTTTTTAAGTAAGCTTTTAGTACTCAGTTAAATTCAAGGTGGTCAATTTTAATATAATAAGAATGGCATTATTAAAGTATTGATTAAATCCTAACTCTGTCCATTTACAAAGAAGGGAACACTTTCCAAAGGTGGTGTCGGTTTTTAAGCATTTCTTAGTGGACACTGTAAGAACAAACTCCTTTCCCTGAGGAATATGGCAAGAGGGCCTGTTGGTCATAAACCTGTTTCCTCTCTGTTCTCATAAAGGGTTTTATATGGGACAGGACAACACTCTATCATCCAACATCCTTTGATTCAGAGGTAATCCATTACCCGTGACTTTCTGGATTTTGAGGCACATGGTTTCAAAGACATGTTTCTAGCTAAGGCATCCCTCCCCAGTTCTCCGAGGATGTGGGTATGTATTGAAAGAAGGAGATGAGTCTGCAGTTAAGTTTCCAGTAGAGTGAAAAGCCACAATTACTGAAGATTTGGAAGAAAGAATGAGAATGAAGGCATTCACACAACACATCCAAATCCAGAAAAAGGGGACTTCTAAATACATAGAACCATAAAAGCAGTATTAGGTGACACTATATGTATTTTCTGAAAGTTAAACTACATACTCTACTTAATTCCTACATAGACTTTACACTAACTGATGTAATGATACTGACACTATAACTGTTGCTAAAACATCTAATACAAAAGTCCTTTTACTTGGTTTCTTGATGTCTGGGAATCTTGGCGTCTGCTCCGTGCATGTCATAGTGAAAATGGTCACAACTGATAATGAAGTGGCCAATCAGATAATGCCAAAATTTGAGCAATGTTTATCTGAGGAGAGATGAGAACTTTACCAAATTCTAAACTAGAATTAATAACAGAGAAGAGGACTTCTGAAGTAACTGTTTAGGTGCATCCCTAGTTCCTTTCAGTCATGATTTTGACAGGTCAATTATTTTGAAAACTTTTCCTCTATTGGAAGGAAATGTTCTACTTACAGATGCACAAGACAATGAGAAAAAGGAGGTATGTGGCCAGTTCCCGTAAAACACTCTTAAGGTATTTCTCTCGGTCAGTGCTGCTTTCCTCCATGAGTCTTGTTCCCCAGAGACCTTTAAAATAATAATAAAAGATGTCATTTTATTTTTCAAAAATCTCATGAATGGCGAAAGAAAAAAACACATAAAAAATAGTGTACTTTAAGGGAGGTTCTCCTGATTTTTTTTTTTTTTAAGCATGCTCTAAAAACAACTGAGAAATGGTTTTAGTAGAAGTACCTTTAATTTGGGAACACATAAGTCTCCACTGTCTCACCCCCACAAGATGTGCAAAACACAAGGCAACAGTCTGATCACCATCTAAGCTCCCAATCTCATTAGAAAATATCTTAGTAAAAAATTAGAAAGAGAAGAGGAAATTTGGGCAGACTATGAGAGGAGGTTAAATAATTATGCATACACATCAGCTCTTCCTATATGCAGGAGGAACTTTCGTACTACTAAATTAATTATCCTCTTAAGTAACTGCATTGTAAATGATACATTTTAGGTCACCTCTGATAAAAAGAAGTCCTGGTTGAAGCATCACTTCATTGTGGAAACATCTATCAATATTCTAACATACTGGTGTAAAATCTCTGCTCTGTACCCATTTTTGCCCTTTAAGAAATTCAATGCTGACTGATTACACTAAACATGCTTAGTTGAACAGATTTTTAAAATTTCAAGTAGCATATGATTTTTGAATTAAAAGCAACAACTCATCCGCCTTCTCTCTCTCTTTGGAGAAAGAGTAAAATCAGCAACCGTGCTCCACTTTTAGCAGATGGAAAAAGTGTTGGGCCGGCTGAGCAAAGATGACATAAGCCTTGGTGAGCTGGCTGGAGTGCGATCCCGCAGTTTTGGACGCGGCCAGCAGACAGACATGGTGGCCGTCCAAACCCCCGCTAGTGAAGAGTGTGGTCAAGTCACATTACTGGTTACTTGGAAGAGCCTTAGCATTTTCCAAAAAAGACAAACCTCTCCATCCTTTTTGTTAGATTAACTCGGCTGTTAATGGCAAATTGCCTCCCACTTGAGTATACAGATTTTAACCCTTTCCTCATGGAAACTCACATAGCCACTGACGCCACAATCAAGCCACAGAGAACGGGGGGAAATGGTATATGGTCTTGCACTTGGAAGAAATGACTTCATCGCTAGTGTTTATGTACTTTTTAAGTCTTATAATCATACATTAGTTCTCCTCCTAAATTGGGGTATTTCATTTCCTTCTCTTTTTCTCTCCCAAACTTCTTTTGGAAAAATCAGCATCTGCCTTCAAAGACACTGTGTTACGCGTCCCAGGTTTCACCACGCCGAAAGTGGAGCATAACTTATGACAAGGTTTGCTTCTGCCAAGATCTGGTAGTTGTCAGGGAATTACTCACTCAGAAGAAATGCAGCAAGTAGAATGTTTGTTCGCTGAAGCTCTATCATATTAAAGAATTATTACAAATTTGGATGACATGGAAAATTACAACTCAGAATAACACAGAGGCAGCCAAATATTAGGCTCAGTAGCCCTGGACACGACCACACCATTTCTTTGGGTGTATTTCTTTTGGAGGCCAGGCCTAAAATATACACCTAAGCGGAAATTGCTAGTCCCTTGACCATCAGGAGAGACGGCTGCCTTGCTTCACTTGGTCAGTGAGTTCACTCTTTCCCATGGTTTATAAACAATTATGCACTAAGGAAAAGTCATAGTTCTTAATATTTACAAATGGTTTTGCTTGACCTATAAATAGAAAAACCAAACTCCTATCAAATTTTCTTTAAGCTAAATTTGTAATGGTCAATGGTAATTTAATTCTAGCCCTTGAAGGAAACATTTCAAAAAAAAAACGAAACAAGCCCTTTTATTTATATTCTATAAAAGTGTATTTCTATGCATTTGCTTTTTCTAAATTACTACAGCTAACTCCTCAAATATGTATTGCTATAAAAATTTCAGAGTTTCCCCACTGGGGGTATATGTAGGGTCAGTCTTCGGATACAGGGACCCCCTCACATCTTGATGGGTGAGAAATGGCTACAACTACAAATGGAAAAAATAGCTGTCCTACAGCCAACTACTTCCCATGTTTAGCAGGAATGATACAATAGGAATGGTTAAGGGTAGCTGTCCAAAATGGCAGCATTCTTCAAAAGTAACTCTTGTCTTTTCCCATCATTGTCCCAGCTGTGGAGGGAGTGCCTGAAGGCACTCACGTTCTATAGATAACGTGTCTCCATCTGTTAGCAGAATATGATCTAAGAGGACACGGGGCAATATGCAATTTCCTTCCTGTGTGAGAAGGTGCTTGCTTAGTCAATGCCAGAGCCCAAAGTCAGAGCACATTACCTAAATAGTGTTCCCTATTAATATGCATATGGGGGAATTCTGAGATGAATAATCCAAAACACCAAAAAAGTCTCCAACATAACTGACTTTGATGGGGCTTCCCTGGTGGTCCAGTGGTTAGGACTTTGCCTTCTAATGCAGGGGATGTAGGTTTGATCCCTGGTCGGGGAGCTAGGATCCTACCTGCCTTGCAGTCAAAAAACATAAAACAGAAGCAATATTGTAACAAATTCAATAAAAGACGTAAAAAAAAAAAAAAAAGTCTACCAAAAAATCTTAAAAAAAAAAAAACAAAAAACTACGGGCTTCCAATGCAAGGGTCATGGGTTTGATCCCTGGTTGGAGGACTAAGATCCCAAAGGCTGTGTGGCACAGCCAACAAAAAGATTTTGAAAAAAATGCCATTTTGCAACTCTTTTATTCACTTAGCTTCTAAGTGAAAGTCGCTCAGTCATATCTGACTCTTTGCAACCCCATGGACTATACAGTCCATGGAATTCTCCAGGTCAGAATACTGGAGTGGGTAGCCTTTCCCTTTTCCAGGGGCTCTTCCTAAACCAGGGGTCAAACCCAGGTCTCCTGCATTTCAGGTGGATTCTTTACGAGCTGAGCCATAAGGGAAGCCCAAGAACACTGGAGAGGGTAGCCTGTCCCTTCTCCAGAGGATCTTCCTGACCCAGGAATCGAACCGGAGTCTCCTGCATTGCAGGCGTATTCTTTATCAACTGAGCTATCAGGGAAGCCCAAATGCTTCTAAGCCCTTTTTATTTTGCAATTTATAAAAAGTACCACAGAGAGAACAATATAATGAACTCTCAGGTATTCCTC
The DNA here is from genome assembly GCF_033118175.1 of Dama dama. Lineage (NCBI taxonomy): Eukaryota > Metazoa > Chordata > Mammalia > Artiodactyla > Cervidae > Dama > Dama dama. The sequence goes on from NC_083697.1 coordinate 42,461,920, forward strand.
ACCCAGCTTTAACAATTACCATCAACTCCACACTAACCTTGATTATTCAAAACCCTCACCGACTCCTCAATTTTTTTTGTTTCTTTGTATTTGTTTTGCTCATGCCACAGGGCATGTGGGTCCTTAGTTCCCCGACTAGGGATTGAACCCACGCCCCTTTCATTGTAAGCACTGGCTGGGCCTTAACCACTGGACTGCCAAGGAAGTCCTCCTCAATTATTTTGAAACTAATTGCAGTGATCATATCATCTCATCTTGTTAATATAACATCTCTCAGTACTATGGTAAAAAGATTCAGTGTGGATCTTTTGCCTCACATTAACCCTGTCTCATCTGAAATGCAATAACCCCTCAGGACACCTTGATCATGACAAGGTGTGGTGGGGGGTCTGGAGTCTGCTGCTGCTGCTAAGTCGCATCAGCCGTGTTCGATTGTGCAACCCCATAGACGGCAGCCCACCAGGCTCCTCCGTCCCTGGGATTTTCTAGGCAAGAGTACTGGAGTGGGTTGCCCGTGCCTTCTCCATCTGGAGTCTGAGCTGTGTTTAAATGAAGAATCAGCCCTTAGGAGCTATGAGACCTTACCTCAAACCATGAGCCTTCACTTCCTCATTTGGAAATGGGATAAGAGTACCTCTCTGTGGTTGCTCTGGGAATAAGAAATTTTATATATGTACAGCATTTAGAGTGGTTGGAAGAGGCCCATTTATGGTTTCAGAAATAGGTTCAAATTTGTGAGACATCCTACTTCTGATGCTAAGTTGGTGTGAAGACCCAAATCCATATAGACTTTGAAGTCACTGTGAATAGCCTGACCGAATTCTCATTGGATTCATGTCATAAAAGAATTCCATTTTTGTGCTTGGACACATGTGGACCTTGCTAGAAAGATGAATACAATCCTTCCTAATAGTCATTTGAATTGCTCGGAGATCTTCAGAAAGGGAAGTGACTTTTTATTATTGGTCCATTTTCTATAGAACAGTCAGTTGCTACTTTAAATGATACTGACTTTTGAGTCTCCAATTCTTAGGCAGCCTCCTCCTGAGGTGAAGACAGGAATGTGTCACAGATTACACGCATATTCCACAGACAACTCACACTCACATGCCCCAAACCGAGATGTCTCTCTTTTTTCCTTTTGTCTAGAAAACTGTTTTCCCTGTGGCTAAATAGGTGGGTTAACGGTACCAAGTCAGAAACATAGGTTTCATTCTAGAATAGGCTCTTTTCATAACCCTCACATGGGGCTGGTCCACAATTCTGATGGTTTCTGCCTCTCTTTAATCTAGCTTTCTTCCATCCCAGCTCACAATCCTTGGCTGCAGCCTTTGTCACCTTTTCTTAACCTGTTCCCCTTCACACCCCATTCTCTACATCCTTGCTAGAATCATCTTCAGGTTGGCATGTGACTGTATCAGCCCCCTGCTTGAAGCCCTCACTGTCTCTGTCTATAGGAAAAAGTATTAATACCAGTGAGGTACTGGCCATCTTGGTTTTACTTCTGCTATTCTTCCCTTCCCAACTCCCCGCACTGAATTCTTCAAAACGTAATTCAAGTTTTACTTCTAACCTCCCCAGATAGAACTGGTCTTCTCTTCTTTGGGTACCTGCCATATCTGGGACCTGGCACTGCAATTATTTACTTACACCTGTGATCCCCCTACTAAACTCTAAACTCCTTGGGAGTTGGGATCTTATATTATTCATCTCTGTATCCCTACTACCTACCACAAAGGAGATGCTCCATAAATGTTTGTTGCCTGCACAAATTCTGTTACTAGCAGAGTCTTATCATACCCCACAGAGTAGCAGCCCTCCCTCAAACAAAATCCCTTCACAATGAAAATACAAAGTCTCATTTGTTCACAATTATAGTGCAAATAAAAAGGTAAAAAGGAAGAAATTATGGAGTGAGGGTTGGATTAAAAATAAAGGGAAAGTCATAATAGCCAAAAGGTAGAAACAACCCAAATGTTCATCAACTGATGAGTGGATAAACAAAATGTAGTGTATACATACAAGGGGATACTATTCAGTTATCAAAACAAATGAAGTTCAGATACATGCTACAGCATACGTAAACGTTAAAAACATTACGCTAAGTGAAATAAGCCAGATGTGAAAGTACTGTATGATTCCACTAATATGAGGTACCTAGAACAGGAAAATTCATCAAGACAGAGAGGCTGCAGGGCAGGGAACAGGAGGGGAGCTGGGAGTTAGTATTTAATGGGCAGGCTTGTTTGGGATGATGAAAAAGTTCTGGACGTGGACAGTGATGACATTTGTCTGAAACAGTAAACAGAAAATGACTTTAATAAACTGATACATCCATAAAACACATTCAACTTTGGAAATTCAGAAAATCTGATAACTCATATAGAATCTCAAATTTTATCTTTGCATTAAAAAGTGTTTGCTAAGAAAAAAGTAAACAAGATCATTGGGTTGGAGATGTTTTTAAGCTTGGAGAAGTCTTTCAATCTTTCAGCCTTCTTTTTTTTTGCCTCTGGTCCAGGTCACCAATCTCCCCTTCACTGGCTGCCCCCTACCTGGTCTCCTGCCTCCCTACCTCCCTCTGTAAGCTCTCCTGCACAACACCAGGCCTGACTCATATTCCCTTTCGGCATGTTCTGCTCTTGCTCAAAAACTTTCAACTGCTTCCTAATATTTAGAGGTAATTTCTTAATTCCTTGGTTAGACACAATGCTTTCCATAATTAGGCCTCAAACTTCTTCTTTGCCTTCTTACTCCTGCTAAGAGAACAGATCTATTCAGTGTCCAAGGAGAAATGATAATTTGTTTTCCAACTCAGATTCGTGTCATTAAACAACATGCTGAAGCTAGAAGGGACCTTGAAGATTAGGTTCAACTCTTCCATTTTATAAATGACAGACTAAGGCTAGGAAGTCTGATGTGAGACCTCCAGGGGAGCGCCTGAAAACGCCAAACTTGAGTTTGGCTCCTATCTTTAGAAATTCCAAGTCACTCTCTCTCTTCTGACTCTGGGCACTAATATAATGCACTAAAGATTTCTATCATTGTATCCCAAGACGGGGGTTTGATCCCTGATAGCTCAGTGGTAAAGAATCTGCCTGCCAATGCAGGAGACTCAGGTTTGATCCCTGGGTCGGGAAGATTCCCTGGAGAAGGAAATGACAACCCACTCCAGTATTCTTGCCTGGGAAAACCCACGGACAGAGGAGCCTGGCGGGCTAGTCCACAGGGTCACAAGAGTCAGACATGACTTAGCAACTAAACAACAATAACAATAGCCCATGAGGGAAAAAAATATCACAACTCATTCACGGTTACTCATTTCACATTTCTGGGTTTCTGTCCATAGGTAAATGGTGATGTGTTATTTTAGTTCTTTTTTTTTTTTTTTTTTCTGTGGCAACTAGCAGTCTATTTTCACAGTAGGTACTACTGATTATCTAACAAAGGTTATTTAATAAGTGACAGGATATCAATCATATTCCTTCACAAAGAATTAAAATTTATTTGTAAAATTTTCTATAAAAAAAGATTCTCATGATTCTACTCTCCTAACTGATAAGGTTAGGAGATCTTATCAACCACTGATAAGGCTGGACCAGAAATTTTACTATTACTTTATTCACTGTAAATTTTCTGAAACTTTTCTCTAAAAGAAATAAACTTATAAATGCACTCACATATTTCACTTAATTATATTCAATTATTGAGCCTTTTCAGACAATATGAAATGTGTTATTAAATACTTAAGCTGAGTTAAAAGAATCATGACTTTCCATTACTTATTAACTTATAAGAAACCTCTCATTTCAGTGAAGATTTTAAAAAGCACAGTTAATACAAAGTGATATAAACTTTGAATATAGTTCAAAAATATTCAACAAAATAAACTTTGAATACAATTTGGAACCTTAAAAAAGTACTAATCAGTTTTTTCTTACTAATCTTCTCACACAGGTGACTAAAAAGGATCTTTTGGTCCCCACCACGCTCTGAATCAATTAAACTAGTACAATCACTATGTAAGAGCACCAAAAGGTACACTTTTAGAATCCACGATTTAATTTCTTCTTGTGAAGCAATCACAACAACATTGCTACATATTTTATGTCTCATCTCATTTAATTCTCCCATGTTAAGAGCTAAGTATTATGATTATCTCTTTTTTAAAACAAAATTCAAAAATTGGAGATCAGAGCAATTAAGCAGTTTGCTAAAGGTCATTCAGTCAACGTGTGGTAGAACTGGGATTCGGGTATAAGCCTGACTTGGTGTTGTTAATCATGTTGCTATGAAAATACCTGGATAGTTTTTTGTGCAACATTTTCAAAACTGACAGGAACGGAAGGGAAGGGGGAATTTCAAAAGACTGAGAATGGAAAAAACTCTTAAAAGCAGAGATTAAAATCATTTGGATGGTAAGATCGAATGCAACTCTTTTCCAAGGATGCCTCTGACAAAACTTTGCAAAAACAGGATCCCATCTGCTCCTGGAAAATGTGTGTCCTCTTAAAAGGCACTGGCAATTTTTGAAAATTCCTTTTCTGCCTTTTGGAGAGCTGGGTTCACCGAACTCTGACATATTTCCACACAGCTGGTATCTGATGACTTCACTGTTTCATTGGAATGTCAAAGAACATTAATTTAGTTATTTAAAAAACATACTTTCAAGTTTTTCAAACAATGTTAACATTTACTTTGCAACTGTTTAGGGAAAAAAATGCCTAGAATTAGAAATGGCCAAATAACTGTTTTCCTAAGCATTTTATTCTATTCGTAGTGTTCTCAACAGCTCCCTCTCCCCTAAACAACCACAGACATCACCAAAACAACATCAGTGACTACACAATGACACCCCTCCCATAACCGGGACACTGCGTTGCTTACCCTTTCCAGAACGGGATAAGGGGCAACAGGGCATCCAGGCCAGTGGAGGACCATGGGTGCTAGCAGAGAATTTTCGTTTTTATTTCGTGAAATTAGCAAATATGCAGTTGCAACCACCATTAGCAGCCTTAGAATATCTTTCCCCCACAAGATAAAAATCTTCAGATGTACCCTCTTCACTCTAATACGACTTTCAACTTATTTCCAAAGGCAAACATAAGCTGACAAATTTTCTTTTAGAAGGAGGTATCCAATACATTTGCACCAACAAGGGCGCCGTGGAATTCGGCGCTAGGTACCGGAAATAGACCAGAATTAGCAGAGGTGGGGAAGACGCTTCCAAGGGAGGCGGGGACGCCCAGGGGATGCGAGCTGGAGCCCGGGAGAGCTGCCCTCCGCGGGGATGGCTCCCACAGCGCCCGCAGTTCTGGTTTGTGCGTCAGCCGCTGAGGGTCGCGCTCTTACCTCGCAGCCCGCGAACGAGTCTCTCGGCCCAGGCCACTCGGGGATGCTGCCCGTCCAGGGGGAGGTGGCGATGCAGCGGGTCCCCGCCGCCGGCGGGGCTGGGACTCGGCGGGCCCTGGTCCTCTCGCGGACGCAGCCTCCCGCTCGGATGGCCCGCACCGTGGTAGCCCCCCAGCCCCCGGCCTCGGGCGCCCGCGGAGCTCACGGCCGAGGAGGAGGCCGACCTCCTGCTGCCGGGGCGCCACTCGACGTCCATCTCCACCACCATTCCCCCTTCTTCTCCCTCCACCTCCTCTTCCTCCTCTTCCTCCTCGGCCTCGAAGCCCGGGTTGTCGCGGCTCCACGCCTGCCGCGAGCACGACGAGAGCGGAGGAGACGGGGAGGCCGAAGCTCCGGCCGGGGGGTCCCGCGCGGCCGCCTGCCGGATGCGCTCCATCTCGATCTCCAGGCCCCTCTGCTCGCGGAGGCCGCCCGGGGCAGCGAGGCCGGCGCCGGCCGTCGCGCCGCCCGCCATCAGCCGCCCGGGGCCCGGCGCTCGAGGGGCCGGCGACCGCTTGGCGTCCCCGGGCTGCTGCGGCTGCACGCGGCTGGAGTTCACCATCACGGTCACTGGTGCCCGGGGCGCCCTCCCCGCGCGCCGTCCTCGGCGCCGCCTGCCGTAGGAGCCATGTTCCTTTCTTCCCGCGGCCCGCCCCCGACCTCCCCGCGGTCCCGCGTCCCTCTCCCGCCCCCTCGGCCCGCCTCCCCCTCGCCTCGCCTCGCCTCGCCCAGCGGCCGCGGCGCGCTGCAGGGGGAGGCGCGAGGAGGCCGCCCCCGCGGCCGGCGCGCTCGGGGAGCGGCGTCCGGGCCGGAGTTCCAAGTGCAGCCGGAGCCCGGGCGCGGGCGCCCACATTCCATGCGGGTGGAAGGGCGCGGGCGGGGTGGGAGTCGCTGACCCGCCCGCTTGCCTGCCCGCAGGCAAAGGGCTTCAGGAGCTGTCACTGCCTGCGTGACTTGAGATAATGCTTGGGTGCCCGTTACCCGCCAGCCACTTCTACCTCGATTGACCAAAGTGCGGGAGAGAGGTAAACCACTTTATGGGATAGTGAGAAAAAACGCGATCCAGCCTGAACTGATGTCCGCAGCAGGGGCAAAATCTTTCCTTCGTTTGAAAACTACCAATACCGACAAACTCCTAGCGCTGACTTCCTTGGCCTTTGGAGGGCGGCCCTCCTCGCCCCGATTCTGCTGCTTTTTGGATGGGCTCTTTGGTTGGCTTCTCTCTCCACACATTGTGGGGACCCCAAGGATATGGTCTTGGGGCTCCTGAATGAGTGGTACTCCGCGTGAGGTCCGCCGACCCCTTCCCACCACCCCACCGCCCGTGACTGGTGGAATCCTACACACCCAGCTAGACGCTCTGCAGTTGTCTCAAACTTCGTTCATCCCAAACGACATTTATTATCTTTTCACCTCTTCTTTAAGCCTGCTTCACCTTCTGTATCACTGGTTGCGATCTGAGGCATCCCTCAACTCCCCAAACTACACTTCTTCATGTTATCCTCATCTACCTACTCTTCTCCTACACTTCATTTTCCCCAAACTGTCTTGCTTATGCCCCACAAATATCTCTCTGATAGGACCTCTGATACCCATTCGCATTGTCAATGATTTTTGTCCAGGGCCCTTAGAACTTGTTTTATTCTTCATTGGAGCAATGGATCTGCCAACTCCACCTTCCTTCTCCACTTCCTGATATCCACTGTTTCCAAATCATGTTCTGGAACCAAACCTATTCATGTCACCTTGATGCTTAGACCTCTCTCGAGGCTTCTGACAGCTTAAAGGATAGCGTTTAATTTCTGTAGTTTGACTTAGTAAATTTTCACAATCTGCTCCTATATTTTTTGCTAGGGCTGTCATAACAAAGTACCACAGACTGGGTGTCTCAAAGAGCAGACATTTATTTTCTCACAATTCTGGAGGTTAGAAGTCTCAGATCAGGGTGCTGACAAGGCTGGTTTCTTCTGAGGCCTCTCTCCTTGGCTTGTAGGTGGCTGTCTTCTCCCTGAGTTTTCACATGCCCTTACTTCTGTGTGCATCTCTGTCCTAATTTCCTCTTCTTATGAGGACACCAGTCAGATTCCTGGATGAGGGCCCATTCTAATGATCTCATTTTTTACTTAATTACCTGTTAAAAAGACCCGGTTTCCAATACAGTCACATTCTGAGGTGCTCTGGTGGGGGAGAGGAGGGTGTTTGACTTCAATGTAGGAATTTCTGAGGGGGACACAATTCAGCCCATTTAAGCTCCCTGCCTGCTCTTCTAGCATGGTTTCCCACCCCATACAGCCACCTATGCAGCACCTTTTGCTGGTTCCCTGTGCCCTCATCAAATGCTACTTGGATTTAGGTAATCACAGCCATTTTATCACTTAATCCTGCAGTTTATCTGCAGGTATCTGTATCCTTCACTTAACTGTGATGTTCTCAAGGGCAGGGCTGGTGGATGTGAATCACTGACCTGGCTCATGCCACCCATCAATTCCTTTAGAAGACATTTCTTGCTGAATTAGGAGCTAGCATGTAGAGCAGAGTATGACACAGTCCCTGCCCTCAAGAAAAGCGTGTTAGTCACTTAATTATGTCTGACTCTTTGTGACCCCATGGACTGTAGCCCACCAGGATCCTCTGTCCATGGAATTATTCAGGCAAGAATACTGGAGTGGGTAGCCATTACCCTCTTCAGGGAATCTTTCCTGACCTAGGCATTGAACCCGGGTCTCCTGCATTGCAGGCAGATTCTTTACCATCTGAGCCACATCAAGAGAAGATAGATAAATAAACCAGAAATAATTGTCTTAGGTAAGGGCTCTGATGCCTGTCATCTGAGGAGCTTCTAAAGATGTCAGTGCCCCCAGCAGAGCATTATCAGATCAAGTAGTCAAAGAAATCCCAACAGACATCTGGCCAGAGGAGAGCCAGGCCTGAAAAAAGAGTGCAGAATCTCAACCAAAGTGTTCTACTGTAGAATAGGTCTTGTTGAACTGCTAAATCATGTCTGAATAGGTCTAGTATAGTATTTTTTTAAATATGATTATCGACATTGGTGTGATGCTTTGTTAAAAATACAGATTCTACGTCCCCACTGCAACCTTATTGATTCAGAAGCTCCAGAATTTCAGGCCTAAAATTCTGTATCTTCTTGAAGAATTCTGGAGCGCCCTACATTTGAGAAGTCCTGATATGTTCCAAGTGGTTAGAGTTTCATGAAACATTTCCCCGGTATTTCTACTGCTTTGTTATCACCAGTGGTGCCATCATCTGCAATCCAGGTCTAGAAGAAACATCAGTGGTCCTTAAATCTGACTAACTCTTTGAGCCTACAGTGTGCTAATTATGAACCCTGCTTCAGTTCCTGCTCTGCTGCGTCCTAGCTGTGACCTTGTGCATGTGGCTTAACCTTATTGTGTCTGTGAATATGAAAATAATAATAATATTCACCTCATAGGGTTGTTGTGAAGCTTAGGTGAATTTATACATGTAAGGGCATGTGGAACACCGCCTGGCACAGGGTAAATGCTCAAGTGTAAACATTATGCACTCTTATAGCTTATTCATGATAAATATTTTCATCTGTGATAATTGCATATTTGGAAATCTTTGTGCTAGGCAGAGAGTGAACTTCTTGAGGATGACCACTCCATGACCAGGACAGAGGATTCCATAACAAGTACTAAGTGAGTACCTGCTAGGTGCCAGGCACAACACCAGGAGAGAGTGCAAGCAATGACACGAGTGAAAAGCCCCACCCTTAAAGAGCTTGTATTCCCTGCAGATTGGTTGGGGGAATGAATGAATCTAGTCAGATACAATCATTTAAGCCGCACAGCTAGACTGCTGACTCTGACAGGGAGTTCCTAATTCTTCATGTAGATTTCTTTTTAACTTTTGCAGACCACCATTTCTCCTCTGGGCTCCAAGGTCCCTTGGAATAGCTTATGCCCACATGAAGCTATCACATTCCCAGCTCAAAATGCTGCTTTCAGTTTTGTGATATTTGTCCCCCAAGGATATTTTGGTTTTCCAGAGTTCAAGGTTTAGAAGACAGTAAGTTTCTGCCTATTCATTTTTTTGTTTGCTCTTCCTGTTAATATTTTCTGCTAGCAGGCCTAGAGTACAGAGACATAAGGAGGAGAATATTTGTGGGTTCAAATTCTGTGCTAACTATATAGTTAGAAAATATGAAACAAAATACTATTTGGGCAGATCCTTCAGGGAGCTATAATCTCATTAGAGAGATACACACACTGAATCTAAATAACAATAGACAAGAGAATATAATTTAGTATCAGGTTAGTAGTGAAGATTTTCGACTTGGGAGGAATGAGAGGAGAAACTACTCAGGCTGGTGTGGGAGGGGCAGGTAGGCAAGCTGAATCATGAGAAGCCTTAGACACATGATAAGGAGTACAGACTTTATTCTGTAATTAATAATAATAACATACATACACCCCCTTTTACAATGTCAGCTATTTAAAACATAATCTGAAATATTCTAAGATGATACCCGTGTCCTCTAAAGATTGATGGATTGATCAGATTGATAGAAAATGTGTCCACATACACATAATTCAAACTTAGATGTGTGTTTACTTGAAACTTGAAACACAAATCATTGAAAAAAATGTGATTATTTAAAATGTACAGCATTATTTGTGTAGTGTAACTTGGATAGTACTTGATCCATCTTTAAATCTTACATTCCAGGAATTTCAGTACTAATTTCTATCTTAGTCTTTTTAAACCCTTCCCCAGCTGTTGAATGTGTTTCCTGCTCAAATATTTATTGATTCTTTCTGGCTTACTAATATTCTTTTTCTGCTTTTACTTTGACATGTTTTGCCCCTTCAGAGCTCCCTAACTTTTGCTCAAGCAGGCCTTGAGGTTGTAAATTTCTTTTCTCACAGAATTTCTTCCTTCAGGCCTTGAGGTTGTAAATTTCTTTTCTCAAAGAATTTCTTCCTTTAGTACCCATTGTAAAACTCTGTTTTTCTAAGAAGTTATCCCTTATTAAATTAAATGAGATACACAACTCATATTTATCTTCATCTGGTTGCTACGTTCTATTGCCATATTACAAATTTCAGGCATCTATAGGACCTAAAATACTGTGTGGAATAGATAAAATAGCCTGAATGCAATTTGGTTTTATTTCATCTGTGTGGTTGATTCTTCTGGGGACACACTTATAAAACCTCACCTATTAATGTTAGTGCCACTGAGGACACTCAGAAGCCATCTGAAAGGCAACTTTCAAAATAGTCTAGCTTAATTTAATACTTAGTTTTCTCCACACCTCTGACTTCAGTACTATGAGAATTGCTTGTTTGTTTCCTGTTTTGCTTTAATTTTCCAGTGTGAACCAATGAAGCCGACGCAAGCCAAAGTACCGTCGGTCCCACAGATTCCACCTTCAGAAGGAAATCCAAAAGGAGTCTGTGGCATGTGTGGGATTGCTTAGCAACTCACCCAAACAAACATATTTCCCTTTCAGTTTTTTTCTCAGTCCTTATTTATTCAAGAACATTTTAAAATAAGTTTTTATCACTTGACATCTGAAATCATTAGAAGAAAATTTGGTGTTTGGGGCTTTATAAGAACTGCCAAGCATACTAAAATGTTTACTTTATTCAATTTCTCACTTTACTGCTCTGTTAATGCAAGGCTGGGATTTGTGGTATTCTTCATGTCTGGAGTTTGGTTTGGATATGTCCCTGCCTCTGTGGGGGATTACCATGGCACCATTGTTGGTTGGCACTGTGATTTTGATGATCTAATCTCTCCCTCTGTTTCTGACTTTGAATAATGAGATTAAATATCAACCTTACAGATTACTGCAGAGTTTTTGTTGAAGACATAATGAGGGAATGTTAATAAATTCATCAAACACAGACTAGTCATCAGGCACCATATGGAATGCTGGGGAGGCAAAGATATGATTCCTGCCTTCAAGGGAATCAAGTCTTCTCAGTCAAGGATGCCATTTATACCTGACACTAATGTAATATTGTAAATTAACAATACCTCAATAAAAAGACAAAACAAGCATTTAAAAATTTTTTATTTTTTTTTTAACTGGAGGATAATTACAAAATTGTGATGGTTTCTGCCATACATCATCATGAATCAGCCATAGGTATACATAAGTCCCCTCCCTCTTGGACCTCCCTACCACCCCACTCCCCCCAAAAACAAACATCTTTACATCACTCACAAGCCCTCTTCTAACCTGATAAAGACTTAAGAATCTAGAGTCAGGCATCATCTCCTTTTGGAAACTTCTTTAGCCACAATCCTGGCCTTGCTGTTTGAATTTACTTGTCCCTCTACCTTGCAAACCTTTATCAGAACACTTACCACCTTATATTGAAACTATCTATTAACACAGTAGTTTTTCTGAGTAGGAATGTAACCCCTGGGGAGCAGAGACCCTGGCTCATTTGTAGTTTAGCAGCCCAGCAGCCAGTTCCCTTTCTTATTATAGCAGTAATCAGATTTTCCTGGGGAGCCACCCTCTCTCCCATTCTGAGTCCATGAGCTCCTCAGATGTGGCTGACACCATCACTAAACTCCCAAGTGGTGGGTGTGGGTCTCAGGCTTGGCCAACCAGAGTATATCATCCCCTTGACACCTGTGAATGGTATTTAAGAACAGGCTTGGGAGATGGTTCTGTCCAATGGAAATCAGGACATCATAATTTTTTTCCAAGCTCTTGGAAAAGAAAAGCTTTTCTTCCCACTAGATTTGGAGTTGTAGGGATGTAAGTCTAGACAAGTTGGCAGCCAAAATGTTTATGCCAGGGGAAAAATAGAAGCCAACAATATATATACATAAAAATATATAATGTGAAGACTGGAAGAATACCAAAATTGAACTGGTGATAATGTTTGGGTGGCCATGCTATTCAAGAACTTTGTAAAATACATTTTTATAACTTAATATATTCCAGTTTTGTCAGATGCAGATATATATATATATATATATATATGTCTTTATCCATAGTCAAAGAATTTTGAATAATATAGGATCAATAATAGAGCTCTTTGGAATATTGTGTGAAGCTTTTCTCTTCACCAGTTTAAACTTCTTCACTATTACAATTTGGGTGCAGTTGTTCAAAAATTTTGAATATAGCTCTGTTTTCACTAGTTCAATTTCCAAAAGGATGTCAGAATTTTTTCCAGAGCCTTTTAATGCCAACGTGGATGATGTTTACAACTTTCCCAGATTTATCAGACTTGCCAGAATATATGCTTTATATCCATCTAGCATAGTTTTATATATTATGTGCAAAAGAGTGCAAAAGAAGTTGTCCTTGCCTACAACACTTGTAATTACCTTGCAAGGAGAAGCTATACACAGATAAAGCAATTATTCAGTGAGTGCTATATGGAAGGTTTTTGCTGTTGTTGATGCTGTTTTTATTCTGGTTTCTACTTAAGGGTCTGGAGTCTAGCTCCTAGGGATTCTGATTGATTGTATGTTGGCTGGGTCCTAGGAGATGGAGAAATACCAGGTTCTCATGACATCTTTTGAGCCCCTGCAACCAGCACTGAAATTAGATCTATTCCTGGGCTTGAATAACCAGTACTTTCTTTTTTGATTGTTTTTGGTTAGAGTTTCTGTTCCTTGCACTTGAAATACTATTAGTTAATAGATTTAAATAGAAGTAGATCATACAGACTGGTAAGAGTTGTGGTAATGATGTGCGTAAGATGCTATATGAATAATTGATAATCTGAACTAAGTTGGCTAAATAGGGTATACAGGATGGCTAGTAGGCTAGGCCACTCTGCAAGGGTTAACAGGTTAGAGATTTGAAGGGATGCTGAACCCTACTTTTCTTTTTTAATATCTTTGAAATCTTTGGTGTAATTTCCAAAGGGCCTTTAAAAAATATCTTTCATTCTTACAGTATTTTTAATAGCATCACTTCACAATTTTGTTAAAGTCCAGTTTATAACTTTTTTCTATGGATTGTGAAACTTTGATATTATATTTAAAAAATCTTTGCTTCACTCAAAGCCATGAACATTTTCTCCTACATTTTCTTCTAGAAGATTTATAATTTCACATTTTACATTTTGGCATATGATCCATTTTGAGATAATTTTTGTATATGATGTGAGGTATGGAGGGTGGGTCTCTGTTTTTTGCATATGGATATCCAATTGTTCCAGCACTGTTAGCAAAAAGGCTATCCTTTCTCTATTAAATCACCTTTGCACCATTACTGAAAATCAATGGGCTACATGTGTGTGAGTTTATTTCTAGGTAATCTGTTCTGTTCCTTTGACTCAGGTGTTTAACCTTTACTAATTCCTTCCTGGTTTGTTTATGGTAGCTACCCTCACATTCTCCCTCACTGGCTATATAAGATCTTTTAAAGTTGTAAATTTTAATAGTTTAATTTTACTGAATGACACTCTCAGTCCCTTCTTTGGTCTAACCCATAAAGGGCTGCTGCCAATCAGTTTATCACAGAGCATTAGTGATCTATGTTGGCTTTCTCTCTAAATGATATTTTGAAATTATTTACAAACTCTTAATGTAAATCACCTTTTTTTAATGCAGCAAGCAATTATTTTTTAATTCATCAATTTTTCAGTAACCTTTGACTTTTTTTCTGAAAAATAAGGATATTAGCAAATGTATACTCTCCACAAACACTTTTTTAAATGAATAACTTTTATGTAGCCAGTCTATAAACTTTAATTTTTTTCCTTAAATGATAAATATAATATCTATTTTTTATATTTAGATATGCTCAGTACTCATTGTCAGTACTTTTAAAATATGAGTTGCCCCTTTTTGGGTTACTTCTCTTGATTTAATCCTTTAGCGATAGATTTTTTATTAAGGAGTTTCTTTTCTTTCTTTTTTTGCTTTTAAAAGAAGGACTCATTAATGCTTCTTTGTTCCCAGAATCTGTACAAAATTGAGACTGCTTTTCTGTTGCCATAAACATAAAACAAATGGGCTGGGCACAATATTTTTGGCTCAATTTTTTTTTTTCTTGTTTTCAGGATTCTGGAAACATTCCTCCACCTTCCTCTGTCATTAAATGTTGCTATGGAGAAGTAGGAGGTCCGATTAAACCCACATTTTTCTCTCTCAACTCAACTTTCATATGAGTTGATTTTTCTGTCCAAAAGTTACCTGCTTAGTGAGTTTTTAAAATAATTCTGCTCCAAGAATATATATATGGGTTGATCATTCTGCATAATTGTTTTTCTGGAAAATATTGTACAATTTAATCAGTAAATGAAGATTTTCATGTATTTTAGAAAGGCTTTCTACTTTTATACTTTTGAAATATTCTGTTTCATTTGTTTTGTTCCATTAATCCAGGAATACCAATTATGCATATGTTGAAGCTCTTATTTAATTTACATATTATCCTCTTTCCAATGGTTTCTCCTTTTGTCTTTTTCTGGTTTTGTTTTCACTAGGGTTTTTACATATCCTATCCCTCATTTTACTCTAACTTTCATATTTTTGTAGTTTTCAATATTGCTTAGCTATTTACTTTAAATCTTTAATTCTCTTCATGAATTATGCCAGCTCGCTTTTCATTTCTGCATGGCCATATATTTTATTTGATCTTTTCCGTTCCTTTTTGGTTTTTTTAAAGTTAACATTATTTTTAAAGGATTTCTGTTCCTGGACCTCATGGAACAACAGAAGCATATTTACCCACATCCCTTAAATAAATAAATAACCAATTAAAACTTATGAAAAATGGTTTCAAACACTAGACAATAGACAGTGATGAATAGTAATCCTTGAAAGAAGAAAAACAAACAACATGAATCCTATGGTTTCCCCAGTAATTCTCTAAAGCGTGATTTCAGGCTACAGTACAGTCTTCTTTCGTTGTAAAGGCAGAGTAAGTTGAGAATTTGGGGAAGCCAAGGTTTATGGAAGTCACAGAGTACCAGAGAGGAGAGAGCTATGCAAAGAGCTCCAGAGATGTCCAAAGTGTTGCCTTTGAGTCTTCAAAGCATTTGAAGAATTTTCCTGAGGCAAAAGGAAGACTTACCAGGACTTCCCTGGTGGTCCAGTGGTTAAGACTCCATGCTTACAATGCAGGGGATGCAGGTTTGATCCCCCGGTCAGGGAACTAACATCTCACATGCCACGTGGCCAAAAACATAAATTAAAAAATAAAAATTTTGGGCTTCCCTTGTATCTCAGTTGGTAGAGAATCTGCCTACAATGCAGGAGACCAGCGTTCAAAAGCATCAATTCTTCGGTGCTCAGCTTTCTTCACAGTCCAACTCTCACATCCATACATGACCACTGGAAAAACCATAGCCTTGACCAGACGGACCTTTGTTGACAAAGTAATGTCTCTGCTTTTTAAAATGCTATCTAGGTTGGTCATAACCTTCCTTCCAAGGAGTAAGCATCTTTTAATTTCATGGCTGCAGTCACCATCTGCAGTGATTTTAGCCTAGAATAAAAACTGGATTAACCTATAGTAAAAGCTGATCTGTTCTGTATAACATCTAGTCAAAATAGTCTGTTGAGTATGTCATCTGTTTTCTAAGTGAATCTAAGTGATACATTAGATTTTTTTACTACTGTTATGTTCTTTCCCTGTATTTAACAACTTTGTATTTTTTAAGTCAGTGTAGTTTCACACATAGTTGGGAAGAAAATACAGAGTTCCCATCTAACCCTTGCCTCCACATTTGCCTAGCTTTCCCAATTATAAACATACTGATCAGAATGATGCATGATTTACAATTAATAAACCTATATTGGCACAATATTATCACTCAAAATCTAGAATTTATATTAGGGTTCACTTTTGGTGTTGTACATTATATGGTTTTGGGCAAGTGTATAATGACATATGAACTTCCCTGGTAGCTCAGCTGGTAAAGAATCCACCTGCAATGCAGGAGACCCTGGTTCAATTCCTGGATCAGGAAGATCCCCTGGAGAAGGGATAGGCTTCTCACTCCAGTGTTCTTGGGCTTCCCTGGTAGCTCAGACAGTAAAGAATCTGCCTGCAATAAAGGATACCTGGGTTCAATTCCTGGATTGGGAAGATCCCCTGGAGAGGGCATGGCAAGCCACTCCGGTGTTCTTGCCTGGAGAATCCCCATGGACAGAGAAGCCTGGTGGGCTACAGTCCATGGGGTTGCAAAGAGTCAGACACAATTTAGCGACTAAGCACAGCATAACACAACACATAATGACATACATTATATCCCTTATTTTAGCGTATATGGAATAGTTTCTCTGCTGTAAAAATCTTTGGAGTGGTGCCTGTTCATCCCTCCATGAGGGATGATCTTTTTACTGTGTCCATGGTTTGGTCTTTTTCAGAATGCCATCTAGTTAAGAGTCATATACTTTTCAGATTGGCTTCTTCCACTTAATACTATGCATTAAATTTTTCTCCATGTCTTTTAATGGCTTTAATAACTCATTCCTTTTCAGTGCTGAAAAAGTACAGTTTATTTAGCCATTCACTTACTGAATGATATTTTGGTTGTTTCCAAGTTTTGGCAATTATGAATAAAGTTGCTATAAACATCCATGTGCAGGTTTTTGTGGTTATGTTTTCAATTCATTTGGGTAAATACCGAGGAGTGCTATTGCTGTATCCTGGGGTAAGAACTGGGGCTTCTGAGGTGGCGCAGTGGTAAAAGAATCCATCTGCCGATGATGCAGGAGATGTGGATTTGATCCCTGGGTCAGGAAGATACCCTGGAGTAGGAAATGGCAACCCATTCCAATATTCTTCCCTGAAAAATCCCAGTGGACAGAAGATCCTGGTGGGCTGCAGTCCCTGAGGTTGCAAAGAGTTGGACATGACTGAGCACAAACGCAGGTGGTAAGAGTATGTTTAGTTTTGTAAGAGACTACCAAACTGTCTACCATTTTGCATTCCTATCAACAGTGATCCTTGCCAGCATTTGATGTCATCTGTGTTCTGGATTTTGGCCATTCTGATAGGTGTGTGGTGGTATCTCATTGTTTTAAGTTGCATTTCCCTGATGGTGTTGGAGAAGACTCTTGAGAGTCTCTTGGATAGCAAGGAGATCAAACCAGTCAATCCTAAAGGAAATCAGTCTTGAATATTCATTGGAAGGACTGATGCTGAAGCTGAAGCTCCAACACTTTGGCCACCTGATGCGAAAAACTGACTCCTTGGAAAAGACCCTGATGCTGGGAGGGATTGAAGCCTGGAGGAGAAGGGAAAGACAGAGGATGAGATAATGGATAGAATCACCAACTCAACAGACATGAGTTTGAGCAAGCTCCGGGAGGGAAGCCGGGTGTGCTGCAGGCCATGGGGTCACAAGGAGTTGGACATGACTGAGTGAACTGAACTCATGACATATGATATGGGGTTTTTTTTTTTATGCTTATTTGGTAAGATGTCTGTTAAGGTCTTTGGTCCATATTTTAATTGTGTTGTTTATTTTCTTATTGTTGAGTTTCAAGAGTCCTTTTTATATTTTGGATAACAGTCTTCTGTCAAATGTGTCTTTTAAAAATATTTTCTCCTGGTCTGTAGTGTGTCTTCTTATTCTTTTAACTTTATCATTTGCAGAGCAGAACTTCTAAGTTTTAATAAAGTCCAGCTTACAAATCCTTTCTTTCATGGATCACAACTTTGGTATCTTATCTAAGAAGTCATCATTGTATCCAAGGTCATCTAGGTTTTCCTATTATTATGTTTTCATCAATTATTTACTGTGATTGTAATAGTTTTTATTATGTAACATTTTGTCTTCCTGTTATTCACTGTGTAATGGTTCATCATAGTTTTATTTTTATTGGACCTTTAATAATACAGAATAAACTTATAGCTGCCTTGCATGCTATTCTACTTATTTGACAGTAATGTTGCAATCATTTTTAAAAAATGATTCTGTTTATAAGGAAAACACATAAAACAAAGAGAAACAAAAATGATGTAGCATTTTTTATGATATTACTTTTTCTCCTTATACTGATCTCTCTTTGAACATAGGGGCTTCATCTATTAATATTTGTTTTTTCCCAGCATTATTGTGATTTGATTTAATTAAAAGTTATATATAATTAGGTTGTATGATGTGATTTTTATAAAGTTGTACAATATGATGATTTAATATACCTATTTATTGTGAAATTATTACTATAATCAAGTTAATTAGCAAACCCATTAGCTCACATAATTACTTTGTGGGTAGGTGTGTGTGTCATGGTGAGAATACTAAAGATCTACTCTCTTAGCAAATTTCAACTAAATACAGTATTATTAATTATAGTCACCTTGCTGTGCATCAAATTTCCAGAACTTATTCACCTTGTGACTGAAAGTTTGTACCACTGACCAACATCTCCTCATTTCTGTCAGACCCCAGCCCTGGCAATGGCTGGTTCTGTGAGTCTGGATTTTCTAGATTCCATGTAGAGGTGAGATTATATAGTATGTGTCTTTCTGTGTCTTGTCTTATTTCTCTTAGCATAATGTCTTCTAGGTTCATCTGCATGCATGCATGTGTGATAAGTCGCTTCAGTCGTGTCTGACTCTTTGCAACCCTATGGACTATAGCCTGCCAGGCTGCTCTCTCCATGGGATTCTCCAGGCAAGAATACTGGAGTGGGTTGCCATGCCCTCCTCCAGCTAGGTTCATCTATGTTGTTGCAAACAGCAGGATTGCCTTGTTTTTTGTAATGACTGAATAATATTCCACTGTATATGTGCACACCTTTTTTTCTTTATTCATTCATCTGTCAATAGACGTGTTGTTTCCATATCTTGGCAATTGTGAATAGTGCCGCTGTGAACATGGAAATGCAGGTATCTCTTCGAAATCCTGATCTCGTTTCCTTTTGATATGTATCCGGAAGTGGGATTGTTAGTTCATACAGCTCATTGTTAGTTCATTCTATTTTGAACTTCTTAGGAACCTCCTTTTTTTTTTTTTTCTTAAGGGCTGGGCCAATTTACATTTCTACCAGCACTATAATGCACTGTATGATGCATTTCGAGTTAATATTTGTGTTTGGTATAAGGATCTGATTTCGTTCTTTTGCATGTGGACATCCAGCTTTCTTAGCATCGTTTTCTGAAGAGATTATCCTTTTCCCATTGAGTATTCTTGGTGCCTTTGTCAAAGATTAGTTGACCATATATTTATTTCTCAGCTCCTAATTCTGTTCCATTGGTCTGTGTGTCTTTTTATGCCAGTACCATAAAATAGTTTGAAATCAGGAAGTGATGCCTCCAGCTTTGCTTTTCTTTCTCAAGATTGATTTAGAGGTTTTCCTAGATCTACCCCTAAATATTTCATTGTATATCTCTTAAGAATAAAGCCTGAACCACTTTCAAAAATGTACTGCAATGATCATACCTAAGAAAATTATTAATAATTCCACAAATCACCTAATATACTGTGTATATTCAAATTGCCATAATTCCTCAAATGTGCTTTGTCCTTATATTTCTTTTTTAATCCAAGAGTCAATCAAAATTCCTGTTTTGCCCTTGGCTATGCCTGTTTAAACTTTTAATCTAGTATCCTCTCTCATCTTCTCCCTCCTTTTTCTCTCATCACATTGATTTTTTTCTTTTTTTGGTAGGATTGAAAAATTTTAGAAAATAAAAATATGCTCAGGATGCTCAGTTAATTTGAAAGTCAGAAAAGCAATGAATCATCTTTTATTATCATATGCCCTGTGCTTATACTAAAATATGATTTGTTGTTGTCTGAAATTCAAATATAAGTGAGTGTCCTGTATGTTATCTGGCAACTCTACTTTTTGGAAAGTTGAGGCCTGTTGTACAACTGAGCAGCTCAGTTTCTAGATGTGCTCTATTTTCTGCTGATTTGAATCAGTTAAACTGTTTTTGAAAAATTTTTTTCATAGGTGATGGTATATCTTCTTATTAGATCACATTAGAAGGCACATATTTAGCAGTTCCATTGGTGAAGCTGTCTGATTACTGGATGAAGAGAGTGAGTAGTAAATCTTTCTAGTTAAAAGCATCTTCTTCCTTTGGAATTAGTAATTAGTGAAGTAATGTTCTGAGACCAGTCGAATTTCCTGTTCCCAATAACCTTCTCTGCAATGACTTTTAACATTCATTAGTGATCATTTCCTGAATCAATATTACACTGTGGGTTGCAAAATGAGTTTGTAATTTTCTCTTTCCTCTACATTTATTATTATTAACTGGCATTCATCTACAAAGAAGACCTTTCTTTTATGCTCTCTTACAGTCTCACTGTATACTAATGGAATTAAGAAATTCAATTAGTTATAATCTGTTACTTCCATTATCCTTTTTATTCTCAAATTACTCCAGTTTCGGCCAATAGAAGTCTCCTTGAAGTCTGCTCTTTGGTCCCTTGTATATGATTTCATTTTGTCTTTGAATGATTCCTTGCTTTTATCATCAAAGCGATTTTCCAGGCCTATTTTTTAACTCCTTTTGCTTAAGAACAGGAATAAACCTTTCCTCCTCCCAGTGGCCTGTGACAGCTCTCAGCTGACAGCGGTCTTTCGCAGAGTCCGTTGCCTCTGCTCTGCTTTGTGATAATGGAGTTGGACCTTGTAAGCATCTTTCCTTTGCCAGATGGCAGGCTTCGTCAGCAGAGGGCACTGGAAGGACACCGCAGGAGCGGGCTGCCCGGGCTTGGGTAGGTCCTCTTTTTGCTCCTAAAGAACCGTTGCTGTAACGAGCTTGCAGAACATTCAATGCAGCTCACTCTCCAGCTGGTTTTGCTGTCATTCTGGCAGGCAGTTCCTGCTCAGTCTCCTGCTCAGTCGTGGCCCATAGTTTCCTGAGTAGACCCAGGCACGCCGGTGGGAAGTGCCCTTTTTGACAACTTCAGCCCACCAGCTATGGACCAGGGCTGGCCCAGGGTAACACCACAAACTGCTCCGTCATCCCCTGGGCTACAGCCACACTCTCTTTAATGAAGTCTGAATCTCAGCCTTGGGGAGAGGGTCCCTCTTTCCAAATTGTTCCTTGAGTATTCTCAATCCTAGGGTGGACTTCCCAGGTGGTGCAGTGGTAAACAAGTCTGCTTGCCAGTGCAGGAGACATGAGTTCAATTCCTGGGTCGGGAAGATCCCCTGAAGGAGGAAATGGCAACCCACTCCAGTATTCTTTTTTTTTTTTTAATTTTAATTAAAAATTTTTTAAATTAGAAGATAATCACTTTACAATATTGTAATGGTTTTTGCCATACATCAACATGAATCAGCATTAGGTATACATACATGCCTTCCTTCTTGAACTCCCCTTCCACCTCCCTCCCCATCCTACCCCTCTATGTTGTCATAAAGCACTGGCTTTTTGTTCACTGCATCATACATTGTTCCACTGGCTGTTTATTTTATATATGATAATGTATATGTTTCAATGCTATTCTCCCAAATCATGTCACCTTCTCCTTCCTCTACTGTGCCCAAAATGTCTGTGTCTCCTTTGCTTCCCTACAAGTAGAATTGTCAGTACTATCTTTCTAGATTCCATATATATGCATTAATATATGATATTTGTCTTTCTCTTTCTGACTTACTTCACTCTGTGTAATATAACAGTTCATCCACTTCATTAGAAGTGACTCAAATGTGTTCCTTTTTATAGCTCCAGTATATTCTTCCTGGAAAATTCCATCCACCGAGGAGCCTAGCAGGCTATAGTCTATGGGGTTGCCAAGAGTCGGATATGACTGAGCAAGCAGGTAATCCTATGGTATTGTTAAGGCGATTTTTTTTTAATGTCCTCTGGTTTATCCCCAGCTTCTTGTTAATAAGTCTTTATATTAAATTTCCCCTTTTTAAATAACTGATATGTTCCTTGTCTTCTCACTGAATCTTATACAGTGCAGGGGATGGTCTTTAATTGTACCACCATTCCAAACTGCAGTTTCAGGATTAACTTGGTCATGTCCTTGGATTTGAATATAGTGCTAGACCACTTACCAATGGGAAATGGATTCTTGTCTTCTTTGGTACACCATAACAATTAATAAAGATATTACCTACAGTTTATTGTGATGAACTGACAATTAAAGCAAATATATTGGGAGTCCAATATACTTGACTAATGATGACAACAAGGATGGTGGTGTCTTGGTCTGTTTGGGCTACTATGGACTGGTGCCTTACAAATACCAACAATTATGGAGGCTGGAAAGTGCAAGATCAAAGCATCAGTAGATTTGGTGTAGCTTGCTTTTTGGTTCACTCTATCTATTTATTCTGGTCAAGAAGCAACAGGTAGAATCAGACATGGAACAACAGACTGGTTCCGAATTGGGAAAGGAGTACATCAAGGCTGTATATTTTCACACTGCTTATTTAACTTCTATGCAGAGCACATTATGCAAAGCACAAGATGGAATCAAGATTGCCAGGAGAAATAACAATAACCTCAGATATGCAGATGATACCACCCTTATGGCAGAAAGCAAAGAGGAACTAAAGAGCCTCTTGATGAAGATGAAAAAGGAGAATGAATTAAAACTCAGCATTCAAAAAATGAAGATCATGGCATCTGGTCCCATCACTTCATAGTAAATAGATGGGGAAACAATGGAAACAGTGACAGACTTTATTTTCTTATGCTCCAACATAACTGAAGATGGTGACGGCAGCCATGAAATTAAAAGACGCTTGCTCCTTGGAAGGAAAGCTGTGACAAAACTAGACAGCATATTAAAAAACAGAGACATTACTTTGCCAACAAAGGTCCATCTAGTCAAAGCTGTGGTTTTTCCAGTAGTCATGTATGGATGTGAGTGTTGGACCATAAAGAAGGCTGAGTGCCGAGGAATTGATGCTTTTGAACTGTGGTGTTGGAGAAGACTCTTGAGAGTCCCTTGCAGAGCAAAAATATCAAACCAGTTAATCCTGAAGGAAATCAGTCTTGAATATTCATTGGAAGGAGCTGAAGCTCCAATACTTTGGCCACCTGATGCAAAGAGCTGACTCATTAGAAAAGACCTGATGCTGGGAAAGATTGAAGACAGGAGGAGAAGGGGACGACAGAGGACAAGATGGCTGGATGGCATCCCTGACTCAATGGACATGAGTTTGAGCAAGCTCTGGGAGATGGTGATGGACAGGGAAGCCTGGCGTGCTGCAGTCCATGGGGTTGCAAAGAGTTGGCCATAACTGAGCAACTGGACAACAAAAAATATATTTATTTGCTGATACCACAGTGTTTTAATTAGCGAGGCTTTATGGTCTTAATATTTGTTAGGGCTAGTTCTCCCTTACTGCTTTTATTTTTCAGGATTTTCCTTCATATTGTTGTATGTTTACTTCTCTGTATGGATTATAGAGTTAGCTTGCATGGCTTCAGGGAAAAAATGAGTTTTACTTTATTTGGAATCACATTGCATTTACATATTATGAAGGGAGTATTGATGTTAATGATGGATCTCCCTGTGTGAGGACAAACAGAGCCTTCCCACTGGTCTCAGGCCCCGTTTTTCTGGTTTACAGAGGGTTGCCCCGTTTTCCAAAATAGTTTTAGCACATTTTCTGTTAAGTATTTTATCTTTATTAGTTTATATATTAATAACATCATATCTTTCAAACGATCACTTCGTGTTTTTTGTAAATATACTTTCAGCTAAATTTTATATCATGCTTCCTTACAGAACTTGTTAGTTGTTATTTTTAGTACTTATTCTGTTTTCTAGGTGTATTATTAGTTTACATAAAAACATACATTATTTCTCACTTCTTATGCATCTAAATGCTTATGATTGCTAGCTTGTATTTCCAAAGCTATGTTATATAATAGCAGAGAGAAAGGAGAAACTTATTTGGTCCTTGTTCTTAATGGAAATACCTGTAATGCTTCTTCATTAATAATGATGCTAGTATTCAGATGGAGATCTAATCATAGGACATCTTTCTGTCTAGATTTAATGATATGGTCCATTATAGGAATGAATTTACTAATACTGAAGCATCATTGTCTGGAAATAAATCCCCCTGATGATGATGCATTCTTTAAACTTGATTTTAGATTCTATTTGCTGGCATTTTATTTAGGATTTTCCCATTGCCAGTCACAAGTGAGATTGATTTATAGTTGTGTGTGTGTGTATGTGTGTGTTTACAATCATTACCAGATTTGTGTCAAAGTAATACTTGTTTTATAAAGTTCATTTGAGAGTTTTCCTTTTCTGCTACAATTTAAATGGTATTGAGATTATCTAGTCTTTGAAGTTTTGATAAAATTCCACTGTAAAATCATTTGGGCCTAGTTATTATAGATAGTTCTTTGATAACTTTTTCTTTTTCCACTATAGAAAATTTCCATTTGTGTTTTCTATGATTAGCAAAGTCAATTTTGGTAAATTGTATTTTCCTAGGAAATAATCCAATTTACCTAGATTTTCTGTTTGACTTGTGCAAAGTAAGTCACTTTCGATTTTTAAAATTTTGTCATGCCCTTGGTTATCTCCTTGTTTTTATTTCTTATTTGTGTTTTCTCCCTTTCTTCCTTTATTGGGTCAGCTAGTGGTTTATCTGTTGTGCTGATTTGGTTTTTTGACAAAGAATCAGCATTTTGATTGATTAGTTTCTATTGCTTTCCTGTTTTCTACCTCATTACTTTTACTTTTAACTTTATTATGTCCTTCCTTATGCTTTCTTTTCCTTTGTGGTTCTTTTCTAATTTTTAAGGTGGGAACTAAATATATTTATATATTTATTTTCATTCTTTTATTTTGTTGCTGCAAGAATTTAAGGCTATGAATTTTCTGTGATCACCAGTTTAACTGTACTCTATTGAGTTTACATTTCATTACAACACTTTTTTAGAAATTCTGCAAGTTAAAATTTTCCACTTTATCCGAAGAGTTGTTTAATAAAGAATTAACAATTTTCCAATGGGATTTCTAGTTTTAGGAAGAGCAGAGGAGCAAAGCATGAAATAAAGGCACATGCTCCACTTCAGATTTCCAGAACTTTTAGTTTTGAATGAATTTGAAAATTCTGAGTATTAGCTGAAACTGCATTTAGGTTTTACCCAATAAAAAAAAGAACTATTTGTTCAATATTTACAGATGATCAGAATAGCTATGGGAACTACCAAGTTGTCATGCAAGGGCAAGAAAGCAATAAACTTATTGAGAAAATTAATGGAGAATGATAAGAAACAGTAAAATTTATTTGTTGTTGCATCTAGGCATTCATTAGCTTTTCATTTTTTAAAAAAGATTTATTTATTTTTGGCTGCTGGGTCTTTGTTGTTGCATGCAGGCCATCTCTAGTTGTGGGGAGTGGGGGCTATTCCTGGTTGCAGTGTGGGAGCTTCTTGTTGTGGTGGCTTCTCTTGTGGAGCACAGTCTCTAGGTGTGTGGGCTCGGTAGTCGTGGTGCTCGGGCTGCATGTGGGATCTCCCTGGATCAGGAATTGAACCCACGTCCCCTGCATTAGCAGGAGGATTCTTAACCACTAAGCCACTAGGGAAGCCCTTATTAACTTTTGCATCAGCTTTGTGAACACTAGAAAAAGGTTGCTTTCACCGAGTGGAAGTGACCCACGGACCCCTGCATGGTTGGAGTGTTCCTGATTGAATATCAGCCCCTGCTTGACTCTTCTTTCCTTGACAGGAACTTTAGCTCAGTGGCTGTATGATTGACCCAGCAGGTCTTAGATTGCTCTGTATTATGTCCAGCATGTTAATGTAATTAAACTGATTACATTTATAATTGCTAGGCAACTGTAGGAAACCAAATAAGAAACACAACTGATACCACCAGACTCTCATTACACTCAACATAAAAGATTTATTCACACCAGCAAAAATAATCACAACAAAATATATACTAATTTAAAAACACAAAAGATCATAGTGACATGAAATTTTATATTCTTTCTTAAAAGTGTGTAACAGTATTTTGTTTGCTTCTACATAAATTTCTATTCATAAAAGGGTAGCAAACATTAAAATGCTGTGATGGTTTGCATTTTTTATGTGGAAAGAACACAGACTAAACCCTGAAGCTTTTAGTTTATAAGGGTGTTACTATGAAGCCACACACTAAACTAATGATCAAAAACATGACCTGTTTCCAGATCTACACACATATACATTCACCAACTAAGCTGAGAAATATGCACTTCATATTGTCTCCCACCCTGCTTTAATGTATCCTTTCCTTTTTACTAAAAGCAAAGTAAGAAACGGTATTTTCTCCTTTCAATTGACCTCAGAAGAGGTACTATCTAATTCATGAGAAATGCGAATTTTCAGGTGTTTGTCTTCTTCACTCTTATGATCGAGGTCTAGCTTGTCTTCAAGGCTATGGAATTCCTGGCTGACTTTGGAATTTTCCTGACTCTCAATCACATCGGAATGCTTGCTGCTGTCATCCTTGGCCTTTGGCTTGAGTTCTTTGGAAAGCTCGCTACTGTTGGTTTCCTTGCTGTGGTCATTCAGCTGACTCGTCTTCTTGGGTGCATCATGCATCTCCTCGCTCTCTACATGTGATGTGAAGTCCTCCTCTGTGGCATCTGGACTCTGAATCACAGCACAAACAGGAGAAGAATTCAGTGAACAGCTAGGGAGGGAAGCACTGTAATTCTCTAATGCCTTCTAACTTCCACATCAAAGTATTCTATAACAATGTCTAAATTTGGCTGAAGCAAAAAAGGAAAAGAAACGAAAAGAAAATACTAGCATGTTACTTTTTAAAAAACCAAGTCCTTTCATTATGTCATCTCCTTTAGTTTAATAAGTACATGAATTATGTATGTGAGGAAATCCATGAGGTATGTCTCATTATCTGTTTTACATAAAGGGAAAATGAATCGAAAGCTAAAAGTAAAGTCAATAGTAAATGGCAAGGCTATGCACCATATCCAGATCCTTTGACTATAAAGTCGGTGTGATTTGCAACTCTCCAGTTCTTATGTGTTTAACTTCAAGATATGACCACTATATTATGAAAATAATTACTCTTTTCCAAAGTCATTTTTAATTTAAAAAAGTGAATACAATAAGTGCTTTTTAAGCAGGATTTGAAAAAATTGCATTGTGATTGAGAGACAAAATTAAGGAGAAGTTATGTGGACTTGAACGCAAAAACCAAGTGGGAAAAGGTTTTGTATTCAGTGATCATAAAGTAATAATGCTTGCTGAATGAATGCATAAGCGAGCACGCAGACTCTAGTTTCCTAGAATTGGGCTCTAATCATAACCATCTGATGTGTCTATTCAAGATTTACCTGGACGCTAGATCGGCGGAACTTCTTAGATTTTGACTTCAGTCCATAAGCCACACTATCACCTCGGCCATCATTTGTGTTTTCTGTAGGGATAGGTGGAGTGGAAACTGCGGTTGTTGGAATGTCAGTGGGAAAATCAGCTTCATCAGATTCATCAGAATGGTGAGACTCGTTGGAATGGTCAGAGTCATCGGTGTTATCAGTATCATCGGAGTCATTAGAGGTGACGTCCTGGCTGTTTTCATCGTCATCATCATCTAGGTCGTCTGTTTGCTCAGGGCTTTCATTGGACTTACTTGGGAGGGTCTAGAAATCAAGACGGCCAGAAAAATGGGTGTCAGGGTTTTTATTTTCCCTTAGTCTTTACAGTGAATTAGTATTTTACTATCTTTATTTAGTTTTAGAATCTTTGTATTCACAACAAAGCACTTAAATGGCTTTTAAATACCACAAGGGTAAATGGAATCCTAAGGCATCTTTCTTGCTTTCTCATAAAAACTATTTTCATAGATATTTTCAAGCCAAACGTATGAGTTATAAGATTTGTATCAATGACACTGTGTTTCCTTGTTCATATTAAACACTGACTTACCAAATTCAATGATCCAATAAATACAGATACATAATTGTGAGAGTACCTTTTCTATTTGAAATGAGAATTCTCAGGGGATCAGAGAATCCATGTATTAATGCACACCCCCAAAACTGAAATCACCTCCCTATTAGCCTGGATAATCAAAAGGTGACTCTCATCCATGTGTAGAAACTGCAGCTCAGTTAACCAGTTAATGTCTATTACACTTCTGATTTGCAAATATCCTGGGTCATTTACCTAACTTCTCTTATAGAGTCTTAGCATCTTCAAATAGAATCTTAAGGAAAGCAAATTTAACTTATCCCTTTGCTCAGCAAATATATTAATAATCCCAATAAAAACTAGTTCCTGGAGGATTTGCTAATGGAGTTTTGCCAGAATTTGAACCTGGGCAATGTCATTAGGAGAAAGAGTGCCTTCCTGAGTCTAAGGCACAACAGACATCAGAATCAAAGTGAAAACTCACATTTTGTTTGTTGTCATCAGTTTCCTCAGAGGACACAGAATTCTGAAGAAGAAAAGACACAAATCAGTGTACATCATACAGACTTAACTTTTTTATTCAAAAGTTTGGTTTTTCCACCCAAAGCAGGTCTTATTTTTCTAGCCTCATTGGTGGAAGGATTAAGCGGGAAGACAACCTAACAGATCAATTGGTGTCCTAAGCTCACATTTACAAACAGGCAGGTAAGTGAAGTGAAGTTGCTCAGTCATGTCCAACTCTTTGTGACCCCACGGACTGTAGCCTACCAAGCTCCTCAGTCCATGGAACTTTTCCCTGCAAGAGTACTAGAGTGAGTTGCCATTTCCTTCTCCAGGGACTCTTCCAGACCCAGGGATTGAACCTGGGTCTCCCATGTTGCAGGCATATGCTTTACCATCTGAGACACCAGGGAAGCCATTGCAGGCGGATTCTTTACCAACTCAGGGAAGCCCACCAGGCAGGAAAGATCCATTTAACCAGCCCAAGTGGCCTGCTTGGTGGCTATTTTTTGTGGTGGTTGTTCTTTAATTGTGAGAATTTTAATATTTAGAGTTAATTAAAATGAAAAATACCTGTGGTGTTAGGAAAGTCTGCTTCTGAGATGGGTCAGGCTTTAGCCATGTGGCTACAGCATCTGGGTATTTGTTGTTAAGCTACAAAAGAGAGTTACATATTTGTCATTATTATTATTATTATTTTTAAGAAACAGGGGCCTCTAAGTGATAAGCTGAAATAACTGTTCTTCCCCAATCTTGACAGATAAGCATAATATGCATTATTTAGTCAATTAGAACCTTAGTGATGTCTTTCATAATTTATTCTTTCTGATAGATTCATTTAACAGACTTTTACATAACACTTACTGTAAGCCAGGCACACTATCAAAGTGACTTATAAATACTAATTCATTTAATCCTGAGATGAGTCTCATCATTATTACTATTATTCCTTCAGCCTCTGTCCACGGAATTCTCCAGGCAAGAATATTGGAGTGGATAGACATTCCTTTCTCCAGGGGATCTTCCTGACTGGTCCAGGGATCAAGCCCAGGTCTCCTGCACTGTGGGCAGATTCTTTAGCAACTGAGCCACCAGATGGGAAGCCCACAATAAAATTCAGTGATAGTAAGTAGCAGAGCCAGGGTTTAAATCCAGTGGCTCCTCACACTGATGATACACTGCCTTCCTGTTCTATGTCTGATAGCTGAAATTCCTCAGATGAAACACAACTAAATCAGAGGTGCCCTTAATTAGCACTGGTCTATTTAAGTTAATAAAGAAAACTATCATCTCTGCCACTAGCTACATTGTGAGTGTCCAATCGTCACATGTGTTTATGGCTACCTTAGTGGACAGTGCAGAAATATAATATCAACACCACTGCATAAAAGTTTTCTTGATGTACGTTGCCAAAGACATGAATGGAATGATCTTTCACTCAGCCAAATTATTTATCTGGGAAATGGCAATAAGATGCTGGTGCAGAGGAGTGGAAATTGCTCTGAATAAGTGTCATCTGGTGGGCTGCATGACCCAGGGCAATCACTTCACATCTCTGTCATTGGGAAGAGCCACCGTAGGGGCTCCAAGAATTCTTTCACAGCCAAGGAGTGGAAGAAAGGAAGGAAACTAGTCAGTAGCACTTGGGGCTTCCCCATGTCTGAGCAGAGATGATAGTTTTCTTTATTAACTTAAATAGACCAGTGCTAATTAAGGGCACCTCTGATTTAGTTGTGTTTCATCTGAGGAATTTCAGCTATCAGACATAGAACAGGAAGGCAGTGTATCATCAGTGTGAGGAGCCACTGGATTTAAACCAGAGCAGTTTCATATTGGACTTCTATGAAGGTTTTTGCTGAAAGAAGGGCTTTCTTTAACTAAAAAACGTGAATACTACTGCTGTAGATGAGTTCAAAGTTTCCCTATTTTTTCTTTAAAATATATATTTATATAAATACATATTATATTTACACAAATATGTTATAATTGATATATAATTAATATATTTTTCTGATAATATATGTAATCAGGCTTTATCTGTATTTATAAGATAAGTTTATAATTTTTAAAAAGTAATATGAAGAACATACAGATAAGAAAAACAAACTAAAATTGCTCAGTAATTATATCACTCATAGATAACCAGTGTTTTCATCTTCAGGGGTGTCTCTTTGTAGACTTTCCATACTTCCAACTAGCTCTACATTTCTAGGATTCTAGAAGGTTCTGCTCTCCACTTATCTCTTAAGTAACATTTAACCACTTACACTGCCATAGCTTCATGTGCCATATTTTATTCTATTAAAAAGGCACTAATTCTTGCCTCGAAGAGCGTGACCTCTATTTTCTCTGGAAATGTTAATTTTCTGGCTTATTATTGTGATTCAATACTTGTGTTATTAGATCAGTTGGAAAACAGACACACTACACATGCCCATTTGCATATCCAAACACCCCCTGCAGCACTTCTCCTAACATCTTCATTGAGCAATCTAACTGCAGTGACCTCAGACAGCTCTATATTGGCCTTTATTCTATTTATCTGGGATTGAACCCTGTGTGCCTTTTTGTCCAAGCTCCTTGGGACAATACCCGTTTGTTGTTTGGCTGGCATGGTTTCACCTATTGTGGAGGGACAGGTACATCTACGGTGCTGGGTGGAATAATTATGAAGAGTTTGATTTGGTCTTATGTTTGGTTAGAAAAATCTAAAGTCATCTGATAAGCACAATAGATACAAACAGCATAAATGTACTTATTTTTTAAAGACAATGGGTTTCTTAGCAAATATCTTTAGAGATACTGTGAATATTACGGTTATGCCAACTCTCCAATACGTGAAGTGAATTTTAAACTTAGCTTGCCATTAAGTAAAGTGAAAGATGGATTTTTTTACTTCTAGAACTAGGTTGACTCATGGAAACAAAAGTCACACAACTTCACAGAACTCATTTTATAGAAATGATTGACATAAAGCATTATTTTATTGTATTAAGAAATCTAGTTTAGTTTTAAGAGGCTGTATTAATTAAAAGCAATTCTATGCTTGGTACTGCACTAGAACCAGAGCAGGCACCCAATAAATACTTATCGGTTATTTTGTTTGACTGTGCAAATAAGTAAAATTGTCATATGTTTGTAGTACATCTTGCAGCAGTTGCATAAATAACTATATAATAAACCAAAAAGATGCTTACCTGCTTTTCCTCAGAGCTGCCAGAATTGGTCAGTTGAACCTTTGAAATAGAAAGGTGAAGAAAGATTACAGTGTGAATGTGTTCCTAGCAACATTGAAACACACAATTCATTTATTATAAGGACTTTTTTTTTTTTCAAAAAAGATTCAGTGGTACTCACTGGAAGGGCGGAGGCAATGCCCAAGAGGCAGCAGCAAATCACTGCAATTCTCATGATAATGATTTTTCCTGCAAAATATTTTGTAAGAAATATTTTATCTTTTCTAAGGTCAAAACAGTGATGCTTTTTTAGGCTACCACAATACAAAATCACCACAAATAAATATGTATTTTGTGTGGAAAGACTTGACAAATTTCTTTTTAATATTATGATCTTTCAAGTTAATATTTGTACTGCCACCTCTATTTTCCATCTCTCACTATTAGGCAAGGGAGAGAGGAATTTTACAAGTCTATATTTATTCAACTTTAACATTTAGAATTTCAGAGATTACACCATGACTACTTGATATCTCCAGCCATCTAAACCTAAAAACAGATCAGCAGTAATTGAATTAAAATAATAAAGCAAGAATGAGAATATTTATTTTTCAGAGAAGAAAAACACAAAGAGAGAAAATAAAAATAAGAAAGAGAAACTTGCTGTCTCCATTTTCCAACATGCATTTCAAATGTGATTTTCAACTTAAATTATTTAAAAGGTATTACTTAGGTGAGATGAAGCTGTCTCTAAAGTTAGTAAGTCAAGGTATTCTAGAAGTTTGAAATGAAAATGAAAACACTGAAGTCAACAGCTTTTCTATTTGTAAGTCTAAACAGTATCATATAGATATTTTGGTGAAATTTTAATAGCTAAATACAGAGGTGAAAAAATTCAGAAAGGGTTTTTTCCCTTGAAAGAGGGATAAATCAAATCATTAAAAATTAGCATTAACATCAGCTTATATGAATACTAAAAAGCATTTTCCTTTTAAATGTCCCATGGTCATCTATCCATTTAAAATGATGTATATTCAATCATTCCAAAGGGGCATAGAATTTTTCTTTTATTTCCTGACTGAAAAAAGTAGTTTCGGTTCTTTTGAGGACTGCATGGAAATAGTTTTAAGTTTTATATTCGACTGTCTTTCAAAATAACCGGCCACCTTTCCTGCAGGACATCCGCCCTGGATCTGGCATGCATATTCAGAAGACAAGAACAACTTAAGTCTGATTAACAGCGTTTACCATTATACTCTTTTCCTTACAAATTGACCTTGCCAATGAAATGAGGCAGTGCACAGAGGGGACAGGGGTCATGTAGCAAACTGCAGGCTTACCTTGGTCTGCGGCGGCAGAGAAGAGTCCAGTCCCCTGTGATGCTGATGCAGTGCTCACTGCTGCCCTCCTGGCCTGCTCTCCCTGCTGCTGACAACCAGGATCTCGCAGAATTTAAAGGCTGCTCCAGATGCTCTCCACCTACACAGGGGGCGGGAAGATGTGTCATGAGGCGTTTTGCCGCTACCCAGCCCACTTGCTCCCACACTTCCCCCTCTGGTTTTGTGGTCACAGAACAAACACATGCACACACACACGCGCACACGCACGCAAACACCCACTACCCTGCAGTTAAAACATTACTTATGTACAATATCATTAACTGTCTTTTTCGTTCATAGCACTGACTCTCAGCATCCTGGAAGGGCATTTAGAGGGCCCAGGAAGACATATGGAGAGGGAAAAGAGTTTATTTCTGAGTTAGAAGAAAATATTGTCTAAATCAGTCCTAGATAAAATTAAATAGATTTTTGTTTCTTTTGGTTTAAATAACAGATTAATGTGATCTATGCAACGGAATTATACTTATTTAAGAGGTACCAGGCTATTGTTCAGCTACATACAAAGAGTTCAGATACCCTTCCTCCATATTTACTTAAGCTTCATTTTGAGTTTCAAGTGTGCAGCAGCTTGTCATTTAGACAAACGGCATTAGAAACATTAAAATCCCCAGTCACGTTCATCAAATGGGATTCACAATGACTTTCAAGGACATGGATTTTTGTTGCATGGTTTGAATATTTGGAGCTGATGGATCTGATAACTGCTATATAAAATGAAAGAAGGGTAATTTATTTTCATTGTGGCAGAAGTAAAGTAGCTTATGACCGAGAGCAGGGTTACTGCTTGAAAGTGCTTTTTCAGGAGCTGGCATGTGGCTTTGAATTCTACTCTGCACAAATTAGCTGTGTGACCTTGGGCAAATCATTTAGCCTATCTATACTTGTTTCTTCGTCTGTCAAATGCAGAGTTCGTGGGGTTTTTGAGAGATTTAAGTGAATTAGAATGCGTAAAACTAAAAATACCTACCACATATTTGCAAATGCCCTGTATGTTTTAACCACTGTATGTATGTTAACAATTATTAAGATTGTTACGAGAAGAAGGTAGTCATGATTTGTATTAACTCTAAATGGAATGGTTTATTGGAATGAGATCAGATATAAGATTTTTAAACTGTACGTCACAGGATAATTTGCACGTCTTTGAAGGACTGGCTTAGATTTCTTAATTGTCATTTTCTCATTTTTCTCTCAGGATATATAAAATTGGTTACTGAATAAGAAAATAAAAATTCTATATTAAAAAAACATTACTGGGCATTTAAAAGTTGTTTGAAAGAAAATTATGGATGAAGGTTGACTATTGGAACAGAAATTAGGGGTAGCAGAGCTCTGAGTTCATTTTAAACATTTAATACTGTTTCAAGATTACTTAACCTCTTCATCTACCTTTCTCAGATGTGAAATGGAGATTGTACTATTCATTTATCTCACACTTCCATTGTAAGAATCGAGAAAGAGTGAGAGTAAAGATAAATGACCCTATTTATTATAATGGCCTATTTATTATAAGTGGCCCTATGTAAGATGTCAGCTCCTATTTACCAAAATTGCTTTTTAGAAAACTTTTATTTGGCAGCACCAGGTCCTAGGTACATGTGGGATCTCTTAGTTGTGGCATTGGGATCTAGTTCTCTAATCAGGGATCAAACTCAGGCCCCCTGCATTGGGAGTGTGGAGTCTTAGATGCCGGGTCACCAGAGATGTCCCCCCAATTTTGCTTTTAATATAAATATTAATTAAATAATTTTCTGATTATTTAATCAGAGATAATTTTTAAAAAATCAAAATTTAATTGATTAAATCATAGATTTGTAGATATTTGGTGGCGGACTGAGGGTGGGGAGAAGGTGGAATATGGCTCTTTTAAATTGGATGCATTTCAAATAAATTGATGTTTTTGATTTGTGGGTTCTAAGCACACATTTTAACAACTCAAATGGCAGCTATCTCTATAAAATATAAAACACATAGGTTATAAAGCTGCAAAAACAGATTTCTTATTTCTGCTCTTAAAAACTGTTGTTTCCCTTTAAACACATTACCCACATAACTGTCATATTGTCAATGTAGCAGAGGGAAGCTCACACATTCTAAAAAAATCCCCAAGATTTCCACAGGATTCAGTATGGTTTACTCTGTGCCCACGGGAATGATTTAATAGGAAGTTAGGAAGTTATAGGAATAGATTCTGCTGGCGCCCAGCCATCTTGAGATGAACCATATGACCCACACGGCTCTTCCGGTCATGGCTCCCAATTACCACACGGTGGCAGCGTTTCTGAGAAGGACTTCACAGTCCGGCTGCGTCAGTGATTTGCGGCAGGATGGAACGTTCATGCATTTAATGACTGAGCCATAAAACGACCGTGAGGCCCTCCATTTCTTGGAATGTCAGGTGAGGATATATTTCCCAACAATGACCCGTCACACATTAACAGGGGACACAGAGGCCAAGAGAAGAAAAACATTCTTTTCTGCTGTGTTGTCTTCGGCAACCCCAGGTGTAACCTGTGGACTCCTCCCCTGTTTTTCACCCTCGCTCAAGAGGTTACTGATCGCAAGGCTCACTCAGAGTAAAGGCTTGTGAATTCATGGTTAAGGAACACGTCTGGCATGTTCAGGATAAAATGGTTTGTGGTAGAGACGGTTCTGCAAAGTATGAGATGTATAGTGCGTCATTCTAACTGTTTTGAATAATTTTACTTATTTATTTTGTTTTTGGCCGAGGTGGGTCTTGGTTGCTGCTGGGCTTTTCTCTGGTTGTAGTGCCTGGGCTTCACATCGCAGTGGCGTCTCTTGTTGCGGAGCACGGGCTCCTGAGTTCTCAGGCTTCAGTAGTTGCTGCTCCCCCGGCTCTAGAACACAGGCTCAATCAATAGAGGTGGCGCAGAGGATTAGTTGGACCTGCGTCTGTTAGATTGGCAGGCGGGTTCTTGACCACGAAGACACTGAGGGAGCCCCATTCTGATTTTTGAAGAGACTCCTGCTTCCAGCTTTTCATAATCAGACGTGCTGCTGACACTTATTTTTTTTTCGGAGTAAGATTTTCCAGCTGTCAGAATTAGCATGTTAAATGACTTGAATCAGAGAGGCTTGATCTATAGCATTTCCACACTATTTTCATTCTTGAATTAGTTTAATCCTTGGTTGTCAGAATCAAAAGGTCAACATGATCAAATTCCTTATAAATCTTGTGTCCAGAAAGGGAATAAGTTTAGTGTTAAACTGAAATGAAGAGTGAGTTGTGATCATGAAATGTAAACAGTGTAAGAGGATGTATGGAGGCATAAAAAACATTATGTTTTTTTCCCCACAAATTACGTGAAAATTTTCATATAATAAAATTTGTGTCCACCTGTTTTGGTGGACTTTATTATATTGACTTCTAGTTTATTTGGATATTTGTAATTATATTTTACTAAGTATAATCAACAATTTTGACTTTTTCAGCTCTGTAAATATTTTTTCCCTTGAGTAAAGGTTCAGATAAAACGCTGATCTTGTGCCATTGCTATCTGTCGTTGAGAAGTTGGGAATTATATTTAATTGGAAGCCTACTGTTCAATCATTTACTCATATGTAGTCTAGGGAAGAAGGGAATTATTTATTAGAGGGAGGGAAACAAGGGTTGATGATAAGGGTTTTTTTAAAATTTATTTTTAATTGAAGAATTGCTTTATGATATTTTGTTGGCTTCTGCCATACAACATGAATGAGCCATAAGTATGCATATATCCCCTCCCTCTTGAACCTTCCCCCTCCCCCATCCTACCCCTCTAGGTTGTCACAGAGCACCGGGTAGAAGAATAGCAACTTCCCATTAACTATCTGCTTTACATATGTAGTGTATGTGTTTCCATACTGCCGTCTCAATGTGTCCCACTCTCTTCTTCCCCCATTGTGTCCACAAGGCTGTTCTCTATGTTTGGATCTTTCCTATCCTGCAAATAGGTTCATCAGTACTATTTTTCTAGATTCTATATGTATACGCTAGTATATGATATTTGTGTTTCTCTTTCTGACTTACTTTGCTCTGTATAACAGGCAATAGGTTCATCCACCTCACTATAACTGACTCAAAAGGGAACTCTCTGGCGTTGTTGGTGGGAATGTAAATTGACATAGCCACTATGGAGAGCAGTATGGCTAATACTTTAAAAACTAGGAATAGTGCTCGCTTCGGCAGCACATACACTAAAATTGAAATGATACAGAGAAGATTAGCATGGCCCCTGCACAAGGATGACACGCAAATTCGTGAAGCATTCCATATTTAAAAAAAATAAAATAAAAACTAGGAATAAAGGTACCATATGACCCAGCAATCCCATTACTGGACATACATCCTGAGAAAACTATAATTGAAAAAGACACATGTACTCCAATGTTCATTGCTACACTGTATACAACAGCCAAGACATGGAAGCCACCTAGATGTCCATCAACAGATGAATGGATAAAGAAGTTGTGGTACATACATACAATGGAATATTACTCAGCCATAAAAAGGAACTCGTTTGAAGTTCTTTTAAAAGTTCAGACATGAAATTAGAATATTTCAGAAATACAAAAAAAAAAAAAACCCCAAACTTTGTATCCTATTACTCAATAAATTAGCCAACAAAACTCAGCTCCTTAAAAAATAGTCTTACTATGGATAAATAGTAGTGTCACTTAAAAGAAGAAAGTTTCATTTTAGACCCATAGAATTGTTATAGAGTAAATAAATATTCAATAAATTGTTAATGAGTAAGCAGTCAACTCTCCATCCATAGCACCTAATTCTGAGCATATAGTTCTTGTTTATCAGTACAATGCATGGGTGCTATGCTTGAGTCCATATGGATCTTATTCATGTTTGCATCTGCATTTTCCTGCTAGGACTCAGTAAATGGGCAACAGTGAATGAAGGAACACTACTTTAATAATGCTTACACCTATGGGGGCTGCAACTAACTTAATTTTACTATCAGCTCCAGAGAGCTGCACAACTGCTGGGTCCTCAGAACAACTTATATATACATTTAAAAATGCTATTGCAGACTTTGAAGAGCTAGCCCCCTCCTTCATTCTCTAACAGGTTCTGGCCAAGCTCTTTAACTTGTACGGGTCTCAGGTTTCTTGATAAAGTTAATTGAGATGATTTTTAATATCAGTTTCAGCTCTAAAAGTTTGCAATTTTGTTTTTTTATAGGCCCATGAGTAACAAAATATTGCCAAAACAATAGAAAAAACAAACAGGTTTTAAAAATAGAGATGATGTCAAGATTGTAAGAGAAGTTCAGGTTACAAACCAGAAAAAGATTTTTTTAAAAATTTATTTTAAATCGGAGTATAATTGCTTTACAATGCTGTGTTGGTTTCTGCCATATAACAATGTGAATCAGCCATAAGTATACGTATATTGCTTCCCTCTTGAGCCTCCCTCCTACCCTGCCCCTCATCCCACCCCTCTAGGTCGTCACAGAGCACTGGGCTAGCTCTCTGTGTTATTCAGCAAACCTCTCACTAGTTATTTGTTTTACCCACTGTAGTGTGTATGTATCAATGCTGCTCTCTCAATTCATCCCACTCTTTCCTTCCTTTGCTGTGTCCACACGTCTGTTCTCTATGTCTGCATCTCTATTCCTGCCCTGCAAATAGGTCCATCAGTAAAAAGGGAAGACTTAAACACAAAGAATCCCTGATGTGAAAAGTTGAAGAGTCTTCAAGGTGTTTTTTTAGTAAACTATCATGTGTTTTTTGCTATATTTTAAATCATGGATAAAAATTTATATAATAATTTTATAATATTAATAAAAGTAAAACCTTTAATTTTCAAAGAGTAGAGAAATAACTCCTAACATATGACTCTCATGAGTCAATCTTTGATGGTCTGAGAATTTTATATTCTTACCTCCCCCAAAATGAGTTTTCTAGAGGCATTTTTCTCAATATGGGTCATGTGAATTTCTTTCAGATTCTTTTACACCAAGAATAGGAGATCAAGGACAAAGTAACTGAAAAGGTTGTCTTGTTTCTTTCCTGGAAGATGCCCTCTGTGGTTTTAGGAGGCAATTTCATTGCCAAACAGATCAGGAACATCAGGCTTCTGCATAATCTGGTGATGTTTTTAGATTTTCCTTTCCCACACTCATATCCTCTTTATTTTCAAGCATCTGTGGATGAGAATGGTTTAGAAACCTATTAATTTCACTTTGTACATGATGAAATTATTCAAGAATCAAAGTTTGTGACCTATTCCTCTCCTCTTTTCACCCATTTCATGCTTAGCAAATTTCTGCTTGTTTTTTCTGTGAGAAATACTTCCCTGTAATTTATCTTTTCTATAGTAACAAAGAGTAATCCCAGAGTTTCTGCCTTTGTTCATTAAAAGGAGAGCTATTCAAAATAATAAGAATGGGAATTATATAGGTTTTTGTGGAACACCTATAATGTACTAGATTTGAAAGTATATATTATGTCTAATATGCTTAACAATCTATGAATTCAGTGTTATGACCTTAATTTTTCAGTTAATTATAATAGAAGACATCTGCTGTGCAGTCACTTCTATATACATGATTATATTCACTCTTTACAAAAACTTTGAATGTAATATGTTTAGGGTAAGTAAAGGCCCAGAGGAGGGAGTGGTTAGTTCTACAATTCTGGGTAGGAAGACTTCCTAGAGGACTCTGGAATACAATACAGAGGAGGAATTGATGTTTAGCATCTTTTTATTAAAAAAAAAAACTATGGTTGATTTACAATGTTGTATTAATTTCTGTTGTACTGCAAAGTGATTCAGTTATGCATACATTTATGCATTCTTTTTTAAAAATTCTTTTTCGTTATGGCTTGTCACAGGATATTGAGTATTATTCCTTGTGCTATACAGTAGGACCCCATTTATCCATTCTCTGTGTAATGGTTTTTATCTGCTAACCCCAAACTCCCAATCGCCCCTTCCTCCCTCTCCCTTGGCAACAACAAGCCTGTTCTCTGTGAGTCTGTTTCTGCTTCATGGGTAGGTTCATTTGCATCATATTTTATATTCTACATATAAGTGATATCATATGGTATTTGTCTTTCTCTCGCTAATTTACTTAATGTGATAATCTCTAAGTCCATCCATGTTGCTTCAAATGGCATTATTCATTTTTTACGGCTGGGTAGTATTCCATTGTATATCTGTACCACATCTTTATCCACTCATCTACAGATGGACATTTAGGTTCTTCCATGTTTTGGCTATGAATAGTGTTGCTGTGAACATAGGTATATATGTATCTTTTTGAATTGTAGTTTTGAGAGACTAACTTCTAAGATGTGAATCAAAATTATAAGCATTCAACTTTGACCAATCTTCTTTGGAAAAAAACAAAAAACAAATAAGTATACAGCAAAAGCTATAAGTTACAATGATACTGATGAGAAATCCTTTAGAGGGTGAATAACATTTTTGTTAATAGGTTCAAATCTAATAAAAATGTAAAGCTTTATTTTTCCACATATGCTATGCAGCTAATGTCATGGTACAGTCATGAGCCACACAGTGTGATAGAAGGTTAGTACGTCTCTCGTAATCTCGTACTGTTGTGAGTCAGCAGTTCAATGATTACTGATTGTGGGTTAATATCATTGCATGTGTGTGTGCTAAGTTGCTTCAGTTGTGCCTGACTCTTTTTGACCCTG
This sequence comes from Dama dama, assembly GCF_033118175.1. Classification (NCBI taxonomy): domain Eukaryota; kingdom Metazoa; phylum Chordata; class Mammalia; order Artiodactyla; family Cervidae; genus Dama; species Dama dama. Next base: position 42,502,869 of record NC_083697.1, read on the forward strand.
TGGACTGTAGCCTGCCAGACTCCTCTGTCCATGGGATTCTCCAGGCAAGAATACTGGAGTGGGCTGCCATGCAACCCACTTCTCCAGGGGATCTTTCTGACCCAGGGATTGAACCCGCATCTTTTTTGTCTCCTGTGTTGACAGGTGGGTACTTTACCACCAGTGCCACTTGGGAAGCCCATACTTAATATGATGACCTTAAATATTAGTTGTTTTCATTAGCTGAATTTTGAGTGAATCACTCATCATATTTTGACAGGGACCAAAAATCTAGACAGAGGCATATTTCATAGTTAGCCTTATGTCTTACTACATTTAGTACTTTTATACTCAACATTCAAAAAACTAAGATCATGGCATCCAGTCCCATCACTTTATGGCAAACAGATGGGGAAACAATGGAAACAGTGACAGAATTTATTTTCTTGGGCTCCAAAATCTGAAGATGGTGACTGCAGCCGTGAAATTAAAAGATGCTTGCTCCTTGGAAGAAAACCTGTTACAAATCTAGACAGCATATTAAAAAGCAGAGACATTACTTTACTGACAAAGTCCATATTGTCAAAGTGATGATTTTTCTAATAGTCATGTATGGATGTGAGAGTTGGACCATAGAGAAAGCTGAGTGCTGAGGAATTGATGCTCTAGAACTGTGGTGTTGGAGAAGACTCTTGAGAGTCCCTTGGACAGCAAGGAGATCAAACCAGTCAATCCTAAAGGAAATCAGTCCTGAATATGCATTGGAAGGACTGGTGCTGAAGCTGAAACTGCAATAAATTGGCCACCTGATGCGAAGAACTGACTAATTCTAAAAGACCCTAATACTGGGAAAGATTGAAGGCAGGAGGAGAAAGGCAGGAGGATGAGATGGCTGGATGGCATCACTGACTGACTAGACATAAGTTTGAGCAAGCTCTGGGACTTGGTGATGGACAGGGAAGCCTGGTATGCTGCGGTCCATGGGGTCGCAAAGAGTGGGATATGACTGAGCGACCGAACTGAACTGATACCTGAGGAGAGCAAGGCAACCCACTCCACTATTTTTGCCTGGAGAATCCTCATGGACAGAGGAACCTGGCAGGCTACAGTTGCAGAGTCCAACATGACTGAATGACTAAGCACTTATATACCTACCATAATGTTGCGGTAAGTAACTGCTGGCTTTACACTGAAGATTCATAATCTTCAAGTAGTTGCTGGGAAGCAGCTGCCCAGCTGAAACTATACTTCCCAGCCTTCCTTGCAGCTGGGTGTGGCTGAGTGACTAGCTGTTGCCAATGGAATGGGAAATAAAGTTGTATGTTTCACATTCAAGCTCAAGTGCCTCAAAACTAAGTATGTCTCCTCCATAGGCTTCTTCACCATTTGGCTGAATGGAAAGAACCCTGAAGCATTTTTGGAGGGCAGAAATCCAAGGAGGAGATAGCTTGAACTGTGGGTTGACTAGGGACCCTGGTATTGGATACTGTATGAAGGAGAAACTTGTTTCTGTTACCATATACCCCTGTTATCTGTTACAGTAACAGGTGTAACATTAATTAATGCAACTCTGTACACATCATAATTCTCAATCCATAGTTTTTGAATGTTAGCATCTGTGTGCCAGATCATTAGACACGTGAGTTTGGATTTAAACTGTGGTACCATAACTCACATGTACATGTTACACATATATGATTTCTATTTTATAATTTCTATTTATTTAAATTTCTATTCATTTTTGATTCCCCATTTCTAAAACACTGAATTAGTCCTTGTGAAATTCTCATCTATTAAAATTGGAGTTAATTACTTTATACATTAAGTACATCAATTCTAAAAGGAGATGATGTATAGTATCAGTAGATATTTTAAGTGATTAAGTTAACAGGTTTCTCTTGATTGTCTATTTTTGTTTTTCCCACTTTTAACAGAAGTTAAAAGCCTTGGTACAGGTTTTAGTGAATAGAGTCTGATGTTGGAAACCAGGGAACCTGAGGTCTTTGTTGACTATACCGCAAGCTCTATTAAATATTCAGTTAGTTTGCCTGTGAAAAGAGAGAGGCTACAGTTATCTCCCAATAAATAATAAATTGATGTTGGAACTTCTGACTATTCACACAGTATCATTTGCTTTTACTTCTTAATTAGATGACTAATTAGTGTCGTTTGGGTACCTTTTGCTGTTGGGCCTTGTGTTCATCAAGGGGTGGGTGGGCAAGCAGGGATGAAATTAAAATCAACTTACCTAGTTATATTTGAGGACTTGAAGTCATATCCTCTGAAGGTTTTGGATGACTTCTCTTCCCTGCTAGGAATGTATTTATAGACTGATTTTAGTTTTAGTTGCCTTTTACCAGATTAAATATTGTGTAAGTGGTAAATTCGAGGAAACTTGAAGAGTTTTAAAACATTTTACCATGGTTCCCACTGTAGAGATGACCATAATTAGAGGAAACGGTAGATTAAGTTAGAAACTGTCTATGGTTGGGAGCTGGAGTTTTGACACTTTCCTGTATATTTCACTGATATTCCCCAAACCCTAGTGGTCTTTTGGTCTGTGGATCATAGCTTAGCCAGAGTTCTTAGTGGGGCAGTGAAAGAGGTGGCATATGGCATCTCAGCAGAGCTGGTACACCCACTCGTCTAGGTTGGGAGGAAGTGGAGGTTGGGGTCAGGAGAGCAGCCTTTTCCCGCTTTTAGACAGTGCCAGAATGTCTCAGGCTGGGGTTTCACTTTATTTTTGTTTATGTGGAGTTGGTTCAGACACAAGTGAAATTGTGGTGTCTTAACCTCTAGTAAGATTTCAGACTTATATCTTGCTTCATCAAGCTTGGTCACTTAAGGATCTAGTTTGTATTTTAGAGGTGATAGTATTCTGAATTTAGAAAGATGAAAGAGACACACTTTCATTTAAACCTCATAATCTTTGAATGCTTGGGGATGTAAATTAATGAAAGCATTTAACTTCTTTTTAAGGAAAAAGACAAGAATCATACACACAGGAAGTCTATTTTCCTAAAATATATTTTACTTTCATAGTATTTTCATTAAATTGGGCAACTGACTTATTTCTGGTGGTCCTATCTTATCTCCTGAGTGTTAACCACATGAGCAAGAGAACTAGGATTGGGAAATAAATTCAATTAAATTTTATTCCACTGTACCAGGTATGTGTGAACATAAAGCTGTCTGTGTGTAGCTCTTTCAAAGGAAGGATTGGAGTCTTTTTCCTTTTTAAACAAAAATCCATGAAACATAAAAATATATAATAAATATTTGAGAGATCTGGGGAAAATGCTATGAAGTTAATAAAAATTACACATATTTGAGTAAATTTAGCAGAAAAATAGAAAATGAGAAAATGTCATTATATATGTGGAGTTATAAATATTAATTTTAGTTGCCTAGAAGCAACATAATTTAGTACCAAACGCTTAAAAACACTAATCTAGTCAATAGAATTTTAAAATGTGGATTGTATATACTGTTCAGCTAATAAAAATTTATATTTGAAAAAAAAAAATAGGTAGTAGGAATCCCAAAAGATAAAGAGGAGACCTCTATTAAAAATAGCATTTCCCAATCTAACACTATTGTTATAGTCCTAGAATCTCCCAAGTACCTGGAAGAGAAATGGTAACAGGGCAGGGCATGGAGAAAAGGACGGTTAGTTCTTTACTTGTGGCTCTCTTCTAGTTCTAAGACTGCTTAGATTCTAGATGGGCAGAAAATCACTAAAAATGGAGATCAGAGCACCAGTCTCAGTTCAAATAAAAAGATATCTTCTGTGGTACACACACACACACACACACACACACACACACACAATAGAGTACTACTCAGCCATGAAGAAGAGTGGAAGAATGCCATTTGCAGCAATAAGGATGGACCTAGAGATTATCAGAGACTAAGTGAAGTAAATCAAAGACAAATATCATTTAGTACCACTTATATGTAGAATCTAAAAAATCATACAAATGAACTTATTTACAAAACAGAAATAGACTCACAGACAGAAAAAAATTTATGGTTACCAAAGGGAAAAAGGGAGGGGGATAAATTAGGAATTTGGGATTAACAGATGCACATTACCATATACAAAATGGATAAACAACAATGATCTACTGAACAGCACAATCGTGTCTGACTCTTTGCGACCCCGTGGACTGTAGCCTACCAGGCTCCTCTGTTCATGGGATTCTCCAGGCAAGAATACTGGAGTGGGTTGCCATTTCCTTCTCCAAGGGATCTTCCCGACCCAGGGATCAAACCAGGGTCTCCCGCATTGCAGGCAGATGCTTTAACCTCTGAGTCACCAGGGAAGCCCACTGAACAGCACAGGCAACTATATTCAATATCTTACAATAATCTATGAAGGGAAAAGAATCTGAAAAGGAATATATACATATTACTGAATCACTTTGCTGTGAACCAGAAGCTAACACAACATTGTAAATCAACTATACTTCAATAAAAAATAAAACAAAGAAAGGTATCTTCAAATATAGTCAAATCAGTATATTCAGAAAGCATCATGGGAATTGGCTTGAGCTGGGGGACTTCTTCTTGGTATCTGTTTTTTTTTTTTTTTCCATTTATTTTTATTAGTTGGAGGCTAATTACTTTACAATATTGTAGTGGTTTTTGCCATACATTGACATGAATCAGCCATGGATTTACATGTATTCCCCATCCCGATCCCCCCTCCCACCCTTGGTATCTGTTTTAACCAGGTGCCAAACTGAAAGACTTCAACTGTATTTACCTTTTGTTTTACCTTTCTGGATATCTCTCAGCAAGCTCTTGGGCCAAATCCACTACTTATTTTTGTAAATAAAGTCTTATTGGAACATGCCCATGCCCATTTATTTATGTAGTTTCTATGGCTGCTTTTGGAGAAGGAAATGGCAACCCACTCCAGTGTTCTTGCCTGGAGAATTCCATGGACAGAGGAGCCTGGTGGGCTACAGTCCATGGGGTCTCAAGGAGTCGGACACGACTGAGTGACTTCAGTTTCACTTTTCATGGCTGCTTTAGAGCTACGAGAGTAGTGTTGAGTAGTTGGAATAGAGATCATCTGGCCTGCAAAGCTTAAAATATTTAATACCATCTGTCCCTTTAAGGGCTCAGTCCTGTTCCAGAGGAAAGATCTTTCTTTTTAAAATCTATTCTTTAACTCAAGTATGTGAGTCAGTCTCTCACCCTAGTTCCAGCACTGTCATTTCTAGCTACTTCAAGCCAGTTTTGAGTTGTGAACAGTATTCCATGTGTGGTGTCTGATATAGGGACCTGGCTTTGAATCATGCAATACAACGCTTTCTATTTTGTTTTCTCTCATCCTCATGATGTCCTGCTTTACAGTGAACACAGGACACTGAATCAACTGTATTAAAGATAAGCCTTTAATGATCCTTAGAACTCTTTCTGATTATAAGCAATTGTTCATTTGATACAATCTGGTAAATGTCCTTGGAATTTCTGTTGTGTGTAAATAGCCCTTCTTCCATGTGCTCATCTGATACCTATCTGTCACTTTTTCTGCCTTGTCTATATGATCCCATGTGAGATAATTGTACAATGACACCTGTTGTTCCTACTCTCCAGCAACTCAAAATCTTAGTATCTCTTGTAAATCTGGGAATTTTGGTATGAATAATTTTAATACCTTTATTTATTGTCTTGTAAGCATTTAAAGTGCTTTCACATTGATGATGTGAACTGATCTTGTAATGGTGTTTGTGGGGAAGGGATCTGATTGGCTAGAGACAAGGATGCAAAGGAGACTTAAATTTTCACAGACCTAACTTGGATAGCTTTTAAATTTTGTATTGTATGTGTATTAGTTACCTATTACTGGATAGCAATATAACCACAAATTTAGAAGCTTAAAATAACACACATTTATTACCTCAGAGTTTCTGTACGTCAAGAAACTAGGCATGGCTTCCTCACAAGCTGTACGTGAGGTGTTGGCTGAGGCGAGTCTCATTGGAAGACTTGATTGTGAAAGGATCTGCTTCCAGGCTTACATGATTATTGGCAGTATTCAGCTCCTTGAGGACTTTTGGATTGAGAGCCTCAGTTCATAGTTGTTTGTTGGCTGGAGGCCTCTGTTCCTCTCCAACATGACAACTTTCTTCATCAAAGCATGAAAGCTAAGAAAGCAATAGGAGTCTGATAGCAACACAGAAGTCAAAATTTTACATTGTGTACTTCTGTGGGACATCTTTGCCTGTTTCTTCTAAAACAAGTCATTAGACCATCCCACACTCAAGGGTAGGGAATTACTTGAGGGCATGAATACCAGGAGTTGGGGATCCTAGAGAGGTCATTTTAGAGTCTGCTTGTCACACCTGTGTGTGTTATCTATTTACTGAAATGAAATAAGTAACTTTAGGCATTTAAGACAAATGAAAATGAAGTCTCAGAATAATGTGTGAAATGTTTTTATTTTTTTAAATAAAAAATGACATGTGCATAAATACATGTATGTCTATAAATGCACACAAAATGTTGGGAATGATACAGATCAATGATTTGTCTTTGTTCAAGGTGCAATAACAATACTGTAGACGGGGTGGCATATAAACAGCAAAGGTTTATTTCTCACAGTTCTGGAGGCTGAAAAGTCCTAGAGAAGACACTGGCAGATTAGATGTCTGGTGAGAGCCCACTTCCTTGTTCATAGATGGCCACCTTTTTGCTGTGTCTTCTTATGGCAGAATTGATTAGGGAGCTCTCTGGGGTCTCTAGTACTATTCATAAGCAATCCACCCTTATGACCTAATAACTTCCCAAAGACCCTACCTCCTAAAGTCTACATGCTGGGGATTAGGCTTCAATATAGAATTTTGAAAAGACAAAAAATATTCATACTATAGCAGTGATTACTTCTATGGAAGGGAGTGTGAGAGGAATGAGTATTAAGGAAATTTAATAGTTTAATCTGTGTCTTTGTTTTCTTCCAAGAAAAAGAAATTAGGATAATTTTATAAAGTTATAGAGGATAAATGGCATTCCAATGGCATATGTTCACTTAATCATAGGATCAGGACTCAAACATAATTTTCCTAAATGTCACAGATTTGTTTCCTATTTATTTATTGGATTATTTATTTCTAAATGGAATTGTTTTATTCAGAAAACTTATTAAAATTATTTATAAGAATGATAGATATTAGTTTGTTTTCTGATGCCTGGATAATCTCATTAGGTGGCGATCTCTATTCAGTATGTTTGATAATTAAGCCATTTTTAAAACATGATAAAACAGAATATTTAATCCTAGGACAGTGTTGCCAGATTTAGCAAATGAAAATATAAGAAGACTTGTTAAATTTGAATTTAGTGTTTTGGGTGTTTTGTTTTTTTTTAACCAAAATTGGAAAACTCAGCAGAGTCCACAGGACTGGAAAGGGTCAGTTTTCATTCCAATCCCAAAGAAGGGCAATGCCAAAGAATGTTCAAACTACCACAAAATTGTGCCCATTTCACATCCTAGCAAGGTAATGCTCAAAATCCTTCAAGCTAGGCTTCAACAGTACATGAACTGAGAACTTCAGATGTGCAAGCTGGGCTTAGAAAAGGCAGAGGAATCAGAGATCAAATTGCCGATATCCATTAGATCATAGAAAAAGCAAGGGAATTCCAGAAAAAACATCTACTTCTGCTTCATTGACTATGCTAAAGCCTTTGGCTGTGTGGATCACAACAAACTGAAAAATTCTGAAAGAAATGGGAATGCCGGACCACCTTACCTGCCTCCTGAGAAACCTGTATGCAGGTCAAGAAGGAATAGTTAGAACCGAATGGGAACAACAGACTGGTTCAAAATTGGGAAAGGAGCTCGTCAAGGCTGTATATTGTCACCCTGCTTATTTAAATTATATGCAGAGTACATCATGCAAAATGCTGGACTGGATGACTCATGAGCTGGAATCAAGATTGCTGCAAGAAATATCAACAACTTCAGACTTGCATATGATACCATTCTAATGGCAGAAAGCGAAGATAAACTGAAGAGCCTCTTGATGAGGTTGAAAGAAGAGAGTGAAAAAGCTGGCTTAACACGCAACATTCAAAAAGCTAAGATCACGGCATCCAGTCCCAACACTTCATGGCAAATAGATGGAGAAAAAGTGGAAACAGTGACAGATTTTATTTTCTTGGGCTCCAACATCTCTGTGGATGGTGACTGCAGCCATGAAATTAAAAGACGCTTGCTCCTTGGAAGAAAAGCTATGGCAATTCTAGACAGCACATTTAAAAGCAGAGACATTACTTTGCTGACTAAGGTCCATGTAGTCAAAGCTAAGATTTTTCCAGTAGTCATGTATGGATGTGAGAGTTGGACCATAAAGAAAGCTGAGTGCTGAAGAATTGGTGCTTTCGAATTGTGGAGCCAGAGAAGACTCCTGAGAGTCTCTTAAATAGCAAAGAGATCGAACCAGTTAATCCTAAAGGAAATAAATCCTGAATATTCATTGGAAGGACTGATGCTGAAACTGAAGCCCCAATACTTAGGCCACCTGATGCAAAGAGTCGTTTCATTGGAAAAGACCCTGATGTTGGGAAACATTGAGGGCAGGAGAAGGGAGCACCAGAGGGTGAGGTGGTTGGATGGCATCACTGACTCAATGGACATGGGTTTGAGCAAACTCTGGGAAATAGTGATGGAGAGGGAAGCCTGGCATGCTTCAATCCATAGGATTGCAGATTCAGACACAACTTAGTAACTGAACAACAAAGTTTTTAAAATGATAAATTTTAATTTATAATTAAATTATAGTTTAATTTAAAACTATAGTGAATGCTTAAGACTAGAATGTTTTTCTGAAAACTGAGAAATTAAAAAAAAAAACTTTAGAGTTCACAGTCCTAATGAGATGGATGAAGCTGGAGCCCATTATACAGAGTGAAGTAAGCCAGAAAGATAAAGAACATTACAGCATACTGACACATGTATATGGAATTTAGAAAGGTGATAACGATAACCCTATATGCAGAACAGAAAAAGAGACACAGAAATACAGAACAGACTTTTGAACTTTGTGGGAGAATGTGAGGGTGGGATATTTCAAAAGAACAGCATGTATACTATCTATGGTGAAACAGATCACCAGCCCAGGTGGGATGCACGAGACAAGTGCTCCGGCCTGGTGCACTGGGAAGACCCAGAGGAATCGGGTGGAGAGGGAGGTGGGAGGGGGGATCAGGATTGGGAATACATGTAAATCCATGGCTGATTCATATCAATGTATGACAAAACCCACTGGAAAAAAAAAAAAAAACTTTAGAGTTCAAACGTTGCATTATTTTCTTTGAGTCTTCATCAACTTTTCTACCCTTTTGAAATAACCACTGAAATCTCTCTGTGGAAGTATAAAAAACAAATGCAATTTTGCAGAATATGATTTATCAGTATAAGTTTGCCAAATTTGACTTTATAACTATATTCCAGGAAAATAGAAAAACAAAACTCAATAAGGAAATAGTCTTCAACTAAATTTCAGTAAATGTCCCAGAGATGGAGCTTTGTGTCAAGGTCCTTTGTACATTGATTTAGGAGATTTTTTTTTGTAGTTTTAAACACATTATCCCTTGAAATTTATCTTGATGATGTAATATGATTGGATGACTGACCAATTACCACATGAGTTCTAAAGTTCCACTTTTTTAGATTGATTAATAGCTCTCTGGTGGGGAAAAGATGACTATGTGTAAGCCGCAGAAAAGTGGAAGATAGAATGGGAGTGTGTGCCGTCCAGAACCTGATTGCTGTCAGCTCCAGTCCTCTCATTCTCTGGGCTCAGCTCTGAATCAGAGAGAATGGCCCCATAGGCTGCATTCCCAAGCACATCCCCCAAGTCCCTGCATCATCCTGCCTTTGGCTAGTTTCAAAAGTCAAAGGATGGTGTTGACAGGAGATAGGCTAGAAGAAGGGAGCAGCCTGGGATTTCTCCTCTTTCTCTGCATTGGGCAGCATCTCTGACAGAACCCGTGTCTTCCTTCTAGCCTTAGCCTTCCCTTGGTGGCCCCAGGCCCTGGGCTGTCTTGCCATTCCCATTCTCTGCTCTGGTTTCAGAAGGGCAGTGGCCCCTGAGGGTTTGCCTCATGGAGCCTATTTGACCTCTCAGATCTTCCACGGTAGCCCTGTGTTAAAGTCTTTCTGTTTTATGTACTTGATTCTAGGTTTCTGGATAGACCTGGCTCGATACAGGGAACATGGAAATTTTTAAGAGAATATCAGAAAATCAAAGATCCATGTTCTTTTCTCCTTGACATCATCTTCAGGGAGTTTCAAGTAAATGAGTGAACAACTGTTCCTATAGCACTGGTGATTTCTCTGTTTCAAAACTGCTCTGGATCAGGATCTTCCAGAGAAAATGATTCCTAAGAATGTGTTTGGCTAGTAGAACATGAACCTGCACTTGTCCTCAAAGTCTTCCATTATTTTCTTAAGGAATACAGATAATTCCATTCTTTCTAGTGGAGGGGAGATGCTATCATTTCTAGATCAATAATTCTTAAAGTGAATAGGTAAGGGAGAAGAGAACAAAGAATGAAATGGAAGGGGAAAAGGAGTTCAGAGATAATGGGAAAAATAGGAAGATGACATGGAATCAGATAATGAGCTATTCTCTTAGAGAGAAGGGTAATAGCTTTGATTAAAGGGGGATTAAAAAATCTATTTTCTCAGAAATGTTGCCCATAACCCTGTAGGTTCAGTAACACGTTTCAGTTATTTGAGTGAAATCATAAGCCATAGACAATATAGGAAATGATATTTGTTATAGACATTGTAAATATTAATAATCACAACCTCTCAGTGAACTCTTTGTTTGCCCTCAAAGACAAATGGGCAGCAGTGGCACAAACCTGATGGAGGGTTGGTACAAACATGGCCTTGGTTAGGATAAGTGTAAAACGCCTTACTCCAGAAAATTTACCTTTCATCTTGTGAGCTAAGGGACTTGTTAGTTGACCTGTTAGGCAAGGTCAAACCCTGAACTAGAATTTGTGTAAGTCACAGATCCAGTCACTGCTTTCTGGCATCAAATATAAATGCCTTTCTTAAATGTCCCGAGGCGTTATTGCTATACAGTGTACCATTTTATGCAAGAGCTTTGTTGTTAACGCTGCTTTGATTACTTCCTAATTGAGGCATCTTGAGCAAGTTAGTTAACTTCTCTGGGCCTCCTTTGTTAAGTAGGAGCAGAAACACCACCTCCTTCAGAACTTTGTTGTGAGGATTAAATGTGTGCCTACATATACAGCTTAGACCATCACCTGTAATTCAGTAAACAATAAAAGTTAAACATTATTATAGCTCAGAAGTGATACCTATGATTTTAGAGCTGTGTTAAATTCAAAGCATAGAAAATATATTTTAGATAAATGCATACATTTATGTATGATATTAGATATAAAAATTATGTTGGTTTATAACTTCTAGCTTACAGGCCCAAGGAGAAGAAAAAAATCCCACTGTATTGACAGCTGGGAGATTTGACAAATAGATAGTAGTAGAAAAACATTTAAAATGCTAAAAAATGAAATTCCTTTCTACAGGCACATTCTGCGTGTACATATTGAAGAAAAAAGTGACGCTCTGTTACAGTAGCAAAGAAAGCAGAATAACTGGGATTGGGGAATCTGCAGCAAAATAAAGTCACCACATTTAGCTGGGCGCTTATTAGGTCTGAGACTCTGATTAATACTCATCTTAGGTTCCCTCTGTTTCTTGAGAATTTTTAGCCTACTTAAGTCAAATGACATTTTTTTTTAACTTATGGAAAATTATGAGCTATTTAGGAAAATAAACACATGTCTTAACTGAGCAACATCACCTTTTCCATGAGAAGTGAAAATGAAAATTTTAAAAAGTGCTTAGATAGAAAACAATTGATAGAAACTTTCCCTCTCTCTCTTCTCTTTCCCTCTTTCTACCCCCACCTTCCTTCCTTCTGATGGATGGTAGTCTCAGTCTTCATATTAACAAATATCAACCCAGCAGTAAAGGCTACCAGCTGTATTTTGAGTGGACATGCATTCTATCACTATCATCATTGAAACATAAATTTTTAGCAGGTTTTGACCAAGTTCTGCTACAATGACTTTAATGGTGGATCAGGTCCATGCAGGATTTCCTGTATGAGAACTGTGGAAATGAAAGATTTAATTAAAAATAGCTAAATGGCACTATTTGTAAATACACTCAAGTTTAGGAAAGTATAAATAACTGTGTACATACTGTCAGGGACCTTACAGTCACAATTTCCGCCGCTAGAACAAAGTTAATACTTGGTGGCTCAGATAAGCTGGTGTTCCCATCTCTCACAACTCATCTGACTGGAACAAATTTCCAAGCCAGTGGGATAGTCCCATGAATCTAGGAAAATATGGGAAGTGATTTTGAGCTCATTAAGTGTTGAGCAGTTCTTTACAGCGAACCCACTGATAGACCTGTGGCACTTTAGGTAGAACACAGGCCGTATTTTGACCCCAATACCTCCTCCTTAGATTTGGGAAACACTGATGGCTTTTGAGTTTAATGCCCCCACTTTCTCATTTGTGCAGTGGTAGCACAGAACGTTGATTAAAAATGACTGTAGAGCAAAATTTACAGAACAAGAAATGAGAGTACGTGGTTGTGAGTAAAAGCGATGAACAGTCACTATGTGCCTGGGCCTGAGGAGGGATGGGTTGGGGGGGCTCAAAAAATCCAACTCACTGTCTTTCTCCTGGTTTTATTTACACAGTCTGTGGAATTGTTACCATACCCACTACTCCTGGACTCCCACCTCCCATGACACTCTGTGCCATTTTTTAAAAAAAAATTTAATTGGGGGATAATCACAATGTTGTGATGGTTTCCACCATACATCAACATGATTCAGCCATAGGTCCCCCACCTCCTAAACTGCCCTCCCACTTCCCTCCCCATCCCACCCCTCTAGGTCTTCACAGAGCACCAGCTTTGGGTTCCTTGCATCATACAGCAAGTTCCCATTGGCTGTTTACTTTACATATGTTAAAGTATTTGTTTCAGTACTACTCTCTCAGCCATCTCACTCTTTCTTCTGGCTTTATTTGCATAGTCTGTGGAATTGTTTCTGTACCACTGCTCTTGGACTCCTGCCTCCCATGAGACTGTGCCATTTTGCAAACTTTCAGAAGGATGACGCCTCAGAACAGCTAAGGTAAATGTGATGAATCACAACTTTTTAATCACTAGTTTATGAACAGAGGAAAGAAAAATGAACATAGTGAAGGTAGTGAGATTGACAACTAGGCAGCAACATTACAAAGCTAAGAGAAGAGAGGAAGTTAGACTCATGTGGGACAACTCTTCCCTTTGTCCTGAATATTCACACTGATTGCACTAGCCACCTGGACAAGGAGGAATGCCATCTCTCCCACTGTGTGCAAGGAGCAGCATCTCTCCTACACATTTTTTCTAGCATCCTCAAAGTAGTAATATTTCTAAGCTATTGTAGAACTTAAAAATGCTCCCTTTTATGGTAACTCACATCTCTTCTCCCTCTCAGTTGGATGAGGGTGGGAGAAAAGGAAAAAAAAGTAATACAGCGAATGAATCTAAACAAACAGATTTGGTATTTACAAATAAGTTATTTGGATAGTATGTTCAAGAAAGGCCTCTTTGAGGAGTAGATGTATAAAGAATGGGCAGGAACTGGCTGTGAAAGCAGAGGAAAGAATGTTTGCGATAGGACAGCATGCACAAAGGCCCCAAGGAAAGAAAGGACCGTTAGGTGTATATGAGGAGCTGATTGCAGGCCAATCTGACTGGAACTCAGTGAACATTCACAGAAGGGAGCCTTAGGGAAGGCTCCATTTGCTTGGAAACCTGCCTTTCCTCAAGATTCATGCCAATCATTTTATGGCCCAGGACAACTCACCTTGTGCCAGTGTTATCTCAAAATGCACGTTGGTGAGGGGCCTGGTGCCAGTCTCTGAGTTTTGAGACATTTCCTTTCTCCAATTAGCAGACTGCTAGTAGCTGTATAACATCTGGCTAAAGACTAGCAGGCGGCATTCTTTCTGCCCCTTCTGATGTCTATGTAAGAAGATTTCTTTTATACTTTAATAAAACTTTATTACACAAAAGCTCTGAGTGATCAAGCCTCGTCAGTGGTCCCGAATTGAATTCTTCTCCTCTAAAGGCCAAGGATCCTGGCATCTTTCATGGCTCAGCAACAACCTTTCACTTCCATAATGGAAATGTTCCAGCGTAATAAACTGGCTACCTGGGAGCTGGCTGATTGCCCTGGGGAGTGGCACCGTAAGGGGGCTCAGCATTGGTCTCTGCTACTGCAGATCAGGCACTCAGCAGCGGGCATAGCAGGTGGGCCTTGGTGAATGGGAATCCGTGCTGCTGAGCCCATGCAGAACTTCCAGGCCTGCTTATGAGCCCACCGGGTGATTACAGCAATGACTAGCGAACGTGGCTGACTGGTGTTGACAGAACACGTCATCCTCTGCTACTGGTTATTACAATATGCCTCTACTGGTGAGCATGCATATAGGACACAAATACCCTCACAATCTTTAGCTATTCTGTTAATTGATCCATATACCTCTTCCCCCAGTTTCTTTGCCCCCAGTTTCCCAATCATGTTTCTTCCAAGTCCCTGATCACCCAGCCAAACCATTGGCCACAGCATATCCCCTGATCTCCCCAAAAATAAAAGAAGAGAGCCTGACTATACCACATCTAATTTCATTGGTCAAATGGTTTTTATTTATTTATTTATTTTTTTCAAATGGTTTTTAAAAATCATTTTTTTTTTTCTGGACTATAGTGCTTGACTAGACACAGTAGATTTATCCATATTATTTAGCATACTCTGTATAATGCAGATAATGCAGAAATGATTTGTTAATTACTGGAAAACTTGAAACAGAAAAGGATAATTGTCAATTGAAATTTCTACTTAAAGTTTAGTTGTGCTCATAATGTGTATGGAATTTTTTGGATGCAATTCCATTTAAAAATATACTAAAAGTTCAAGACAAGATAATCACATTTTTGCATAATGCATCCTTTTGTTATTTCATCAACTTGAGAGATATATGGTCTTATGAAGGATCTTTATTACTATGTCATCTACTTTTTGCCTATGTATTTGAACATAGAAAAGCAATACATGAGGAATGTACTACCCAAAGTGGTCACAAAATATCTTTTGATTAATTTTGTTAAGGTCTGTAGTCATGAAGTGACAGAAATACTTAATTTTGTAACCTAATTTTATGGTGCAATTAATTTAATTATTTTTAGAAGAAAAGGAATGTGATATACAAGCACGTACAAAAACTATCAGAAATTCATTCATTCCATTAACAAAACTGCAGTGAACCATACAAAGTCTCTGCCTTCAAAGGGTCTGAATTTTAGTGGCAAAGCTAATTGCAACAAGGTTAACAAATAAATATGCAATATAACATTGTATAATGATAAATGTATTAAAGTAGTAGAGTGTGTTCATAGTGTTAATTATCAATGTACTTATATTCAAATTTGGTTGTTATAAAACTTTAATTTTTGTC
Source organism: Dama dama (assembly GCF_033118175.1). Classification (NCBI taxonomy): domain Eukaryota; kingdom Metazoa; phylum Chordata; class Mammalia; order Artiodactyla; family Cervidae; genus Dama; species Dama dama. The sequence goes on from NC_083697.1 coordinate 42,518,424, forward strand.
TTTTTAGAAAATAATGGAAAGCATACTCCTTTGTAAAATGCAGTCGAATACCTTATAAGGTATAGAAATTTGGAGAGTAACTTGGAGCTAAATAAGCAGTTATTTTTGGTTTCTAGTTTAAACATTTTTTTCAAATATATAAAGTTAGGTTTGTGAAGAAAGCTCTTGTCTCTTTAACTTCCTGTTTAAGTAGTTGAACAGAAGTCCAGGAAAGTCTGCTATTGACCAAGCGATAATGACAGTTTATTTGTTGGCAAACTTTGTTTTTTTCCTGCCCATAAGCATAGCATTAAGAAGATGAAACCCTCACCACAGCATATATGTACATTTTGCTGAATTGACAAAACTTGTACTATCCACATTCCAATTTTAGAACTTTGGAATTATACTGGAAAACCTAAACTGACAAAGATTACGATTATAACAAGAGCAGTTCTTGAGCACCCCAAAGTCATTGTTTAGAATAGTAATTACTAGAGGTAAAATTCAATAATAAAAAAATTTTCTTCTTCAAAGAGTGGTCACTAGATGGAAAATTCTATTCCTTTTATATAGAATCATTTCTAGCTGACTGGAAAAATAAAGTAAAATATAAAATTAAGTAGTCTGTTAAACAGTACTTTGTTTTATATGTTAGACACAGTTATCTAATTGTGCTTTAGAGGTACTGAAGTATTTAGAATGTGAGAGAATCATTTCAGTCCATTTTCATTCTTTTCATTCTCTTTTACATCAGTGTACTAGAATATTTATTCTTGGTTATGTACTAGGATATTTATTTATTAGTGACTATGTGGCAATCTATCAAGACAAAGATGAGTATTGAGACATTAGTCTAATCAAGGTTGTGTTTAGTCTCTCAGTTGTGTCTAACTCTTTGGGACCCTTTGGACCATAGTCCCTCAGGCTACTCTGTCCATGGGATTTTTCAGGTAAGAATACTGGAGTGGGTTGTCATTTCCTCCTCCAGGGGATCTTCCAACCCAGGGATCGAACCTGCATCTCCTGTGTCTCCTGCATTACAGGCGGTTTCTTTACCTGCTGAGCCATCAGGGTAGCCTAAGCAGAGATGCAACACACATTACCTAAGTGCCTGTTTTCTGCTATTGCTTTGTAGCACAATGCTGACTATCTACTTCACTGGAGCTTTTCAGAAGGAATCTGAGCTTAGTCTCTGTGGGTCTTGCATTAATGTGAAATTTAGTGTAAGGTAATATGCCAAGTGGTAACTACCTATTAAACATTTCTTTTTGTTTCATATCTACCTAAGATTCACTTTCTAGGCACTCTACAATCCCTCTGGGCTCTTTAGAGTAGAAATGTACCTTCCCACAGGGTATTCGTTTAGTACTGGTTGTATCAGTGACTCCCACAGGGTATTCGTTTAGTACTGGTTGTATCAGTGACTCCAGGAGCAGCTGTTTGGATGTCATCAAATCTCCATTGTCTCCTCTTGCTTTGATATCTGGATCTGCTGAATTTTTAGTTTTTAACCTCTCTCTTGATTCTTGCAACTGCAGTCCTTTCTCTGAATCACTTTTCTCCATTCTGAACTCTGCTCCATTCCTTTATGACTAAAATACCAGTAACACAAGGCATTTATATGTAGCAGACCATGCTGAAGTTTCAAAGTTTTACAGTGGAAATACATTATTCACTACAAGCCAAAAGTTAAAATTTAACAGGAGTCATCATGGTCCTACCGTGGCCTCTATTTGTCATCCATCCACCATTTTTTACTGGCTATGTCTCCTTAGGCTTGCTGCCTTCACTTCTGGTCAAGGCCTCACCCTCCATCTCCTGACCATTCCCTGTTGTCTCTCATATTAGTTTGCTGAGGCTGCCAGAACAAAATATCACAGATCAGGTAGCTGAAAAACAGAAATTTATTGTCTCCGAGCTCTGGAAGTCAAGATCAAGGTGGTGGCAGATTTTATTTCTCCTGAGGTCTCTCTCCTTGGCTTGCAGATGACCATCTTCTGCCTGTGTCCTGGCATGGCCTTTCCTCTGTGCATGCATCCCTGGGGACTCTCCTGTGTCTTAATCCCCTCTTCTTTTGTGGACACCAGTCAGAATGAAGCCTACCCTAACCGCTTCATTTGAACTGAATCATCTTTGTAAAGATCTGTCTTCAAATGCAGGGACATTCTGAGGGCTTGAACCTTCAACATAAGAATTTGGAGGGTGGGGGACACAATTAAGTCTCCTATTTCCCAAGTCCTTTCTTTTATCTTCTATTGCCATTTTCCAGTCCCCAAATTTCAATTCCTTTTCTAAAGCAGAACAACTTTGTTTTCCATTAAAAAAAAACCTCTCTGTATGTTTGAAACAAAATGATGTCTATTTTCAGATTTCATTTTTTTTTTAGCTCAGGTGAAAGTTTTAAAAGTATAATTTCTCCTCCACTATAAATAATTTCCATGGCAGTACTCCATCAGTCTTTGTACATGTGAGGAACACATGTGATTATTCTCCTTGTCCCAGAGTTCCCTCAAGACTCAGTGGATGGGATGGAGTTGGCTGAGATGCTTGGTTTTTCCTTCTTCCAACTCATATATCTTCTCTTGAATTTATTCACTTAAGTTACAAAAAGAACTCATAAAAATTAACTCAGGTTGAAAAGGGAATACCTTGTCAGTTGCTAATACATGCATTTCAGGGTTTTTTTAAAAATAAAAGTTTATCCATTGTGTAACTGTTACCCATCATCAATAAGTCAAAGTAACACCTGACTCACCATGCCTCTCCATCCACAGTCTCTCCTGACAGCTCTTCCTTCAATTCTACTTGGAACTGAAGACTTCCTTTTCAATTCAAGGGTACTCTCGGCACTCATCACTCAAGAAGTCTTTATTGAACAATTGATCTATATTGTCTTTAATCTTTACAGCATTCCTGTCAGGTAGATATTATTAAACATGCAGATAAGAGTTCGGAGAACGCAATGGCACCCCACTCCAGTACTCTTGCCTGGAAAACCCCATGGATGGAGGAGCCTAGTAGGCTGCAGTCCATGGGTTCATGAAGAGTCAGACATGACTGAGTGACTTCACTTTCACTTTTCACTTTTATGCACTGGGGAAGGAAATGGCAACCCACTCCAGTGTTCTTGCCTGGAGAATCCCAGGGATGGGGTTGCACAGAGTTGGACATGACTGAAGTGACTTAGCAGATAAGAGTTAATTGGTCAGAGTCTCAGTCTTATGCTATTTAGTGACAGAATCTGAATTTATTCGCTGTCTGTCAGGTCCTACTGTCTCCACTCTTTTTACTACACAAGAATAGTAGAAATAAGAGACTTCCACTTTTCAAACTCTCTCAAGAGTTTGGATTTCTCAACACTCTTAAGTCTTGTCTTCAATATTTGGATACCATAAGGTCTGTCCAAATTTATGTTCCTCATGACCCCTTCTAAATATGAAAAAGAATATTTGGGGGATTATCCCTAAATCATAGTCCTCTAATATTACTGTTAGTAATTTTGCATTTTACTTTCCCATCCTAGTTGACATCAGTTTACATATTGGCAATTGTGGCCAGCCCCTCCTGGTTTCAGCAGGGTGAAAAAAGTCACACCAGTCAGGGCCCTATACAGCAGGGGAGGGGCACAGTGGTTGGTGGGAAGCCCTGAAGGGAAGGAGTCCTGGGTCACTGCCAAAGGACAGTAAATAATGAGACACTATTCCAGGAAGCCACAAGTCAGTGAAAGTTTTGGGAAAGAAATGAAACCTTCATGAACCAAGAGACAGTTCAAAAGGTGAATCAAGATGAAAAACCCAGTAGGAGAGACGAGAGAATGAAACACGGTGGCTAGGGTCCAAAGGAAATAAACAGATTGAAGAGGGGTTTAAGAACAAAACCTTTGATTGTGCTGATATTGCCCTTCATGCATTTCTATGTGTGTGTCATTAGGGCCAAGCTAAAATGTCACCAGAACTGGAACTTTTGGACCTAACCTGCCTATAATAAAGAATCATTGTGTTATAGATATCTAAGTTAAATGCTTGATGAGTATTATTAGTATTTGGTTCTTCTGAATTCCTTTTTTCCTAAGTTGTCATGGTAGGGAAGAGAGGCATAAACATAATCAATAGCTAATTTTTATTGAATGCTTAAATCCTACTAACAGCCCCATGTTGTTTAGTCACTAAGACTCTTGCAATCCCATGGACTGTAGCCTGATAGACTTCTCTGTCCATGGGATTTCCCAGGCAAGAATACTGGAATGGGTTGCCATTTCCTTCAGTAGGGGATCTTCCCAACCCAGGGTTGCACAAAGGGTAAGTGGCATGGCAGGGGTCTGAACTGATTACTATGCAATGTGTTGAGAGATAAAATGACGATACAGTGTAAACAAATGAGGACCCAATGAATTCTGCTTGGATGAGGATGAACGAGAGCTCTGCTAACGAGATGACACATCTTCTATGTGTCATCCCACAACTTGGTGCCCATATAAATATTACCTCTGATTGTCCTTTCACATAAATATGACCCATGATACTGCAGTCATTACCCAGAAACTGAAAGTAATACATGAACAAGGATTCATTCCAATGTTTCTTTTACAAAATAACATTGTCTTAACAACATTCCTACTCTACAGGGCTGGGACGTTCCATTCAAGTTATGGTTTGTCTCAGAAATTCTAAATATCCAGTGCTACAGTGATTCATTGCTTACACTGACGTTTTTAAAGAACTAGTAGACTTGGTAATATGTTAAAATCCACATGTTGATCTTTGTACCTCAGACAGTGTGGATAAGAGGAGAGGGTACTTTCTGAACAAAATGTTTTCCTGCAAGTAGTTCTTCTTTTATGTATTATCCTAAAGATAAGAGTAGACTGGACTAGAAATGTTAGTTCAACTATCATTTCGTTGGCATGATTCTTTAACAGAACTCCCCATGAGAAAATTTCAACAGAACAAGGAAGTATGATTCATTTCTTTCTCAAACATTTATCAGTGACTGTGTTTTTATACATGTTTGCTAACAACTGCTTTTATACATGTTTGCTAATACATGTGGCAGAATTCTTCTGAACATTTCCAACATACCACTGCAGAGTGAAGCTGTAGGAATGAGGACACATAGATTGATTCCCCCTCTAAATGTATGTGATAAACTGTGGGGAAAGCCAAAGAAGGATGTTGAGCAGAGTGGTGACATGCTCAGACTTGCATTTTAAATTCTCCTTTAGTGTAACATTTATTAATTTTTGAAAATTTAAAAAATACTCAGCAATAATTAGCATACAGGCTTCAGACTCTTCATATAAATAATCATCCTCTTCTAGGAGAAAACCTAACTGAAAAACAATACAGATCGCCTTGCTTCCATGGTTGCCCAGCTTTCCTCCACAGGCATTTCCCACCACAATCTCCTCTCTCACATCCCCTTGATCTGTCTCTCCACAGTCAACAGCAACCCTTGCCCTGCAATTGCTCCACAATATGAGAAAATTTTTGAAGAGATTATGGTTGAAAATTTCCCCAACATGGAAAAGGAAATAGTCAATCAAGTCCAAGAGGTACAAAGAGTCCCATACAGGATAAACCCAAGGAGAAACATGCCGAGACACATGCTAATCAAACTAACAAAGACTAAACACAAAAAATAATACTAAAAGCAGCAAGGGAGAAGCAACAAGTAACATACAATGGAAACACCATACGCTTAACAGCTGATCTTTCAGCAGAAACTCTGCAGGCCAGAAGGGAATGGCAGGATATATTTACAGTACTGAAAGGGAAAACTCTACAACCAAGATTACTGTACCCAGCAAGGATATCATTCAAAATTGATGGAGAAATAAAAATCTTTTCAGACAAGCAAAAGTTAAGAGAATTCAGTACCACCAAACCAGCTTTACAACAAATGTTAAAGGGACTTCTATAGTCAAGAAATACAAGGAAAACAAAAAAAGATCTTCAAAATCAACCCCAAACAATCAAGAAAATGGCAATAGGAACATATATATCAATAATTATTTTAAATGTAAATGGATTAAATTCTCTAACCAAAAGACACAGACTGGCTGAATGGATACAGAACCAAGACCCATAAATGCTGTCTACAAGAAACCCACTTCAGACCTCAGGACACATAGAGACTGAAAGTGAGAAGATGGAAAACTATATTCCATGCAAATGGGAAGCAAAAGAAAGCTGGAATAGCAATCTTCATATCAGACAAAATAGACCTTAAAATAAATATTACAAGAGATAAGGAAGGACGCTACATAATGATCAAGGGATCAATCTAAGAGGAAGACCTAACAATTGTAAATATCTATGCACCCAACCTAGGAGCACCACAATACATAAGACAAACACTAACAGTTATAAAAAGAGAAATGGACAGTAACACAATAATAATAGGAGACTTTAACACTCCACTCACACCAATGGACAGATCATCAAAAGAGAAAATTGACAAGGAAACACAAGTCTTAAATGATACATTGGATGAAATGGATCTCATTGATTTCTTCAGAACATTTGATCCAAATTCAGAAGAATACACCTTTTTCTCAAGCACACATGGAACATTTTCCAGAATAGACCACATCTTGGGTCACAAATCAAACTTCAGTAAGTTTAAGAAAATTGAAATCATATCAAGCATCTTCTCCAACCACAATGCTGAGACTATATATCAATTACAAAAAAAAAAAAAAAAAAAACTGTAAGAAACACAAATACATGGAGATTAAACAACATGTTTCTAAATAACCAACAGGTTACTGAAGAAATCCAAAGGGGAATCAGAAAATTTCTAGAAACAAATGACAATGAAAACAGAACAACTCAAAACTTATGGGATGCAGCAAAAGCAGTTCTAAGAGGGAAGTTTATAGTAATACAATCCTACCTCAAGAAACAAGAAAAACGTTGAATAGACAACTGAACTTTGCACCTAAAACAACTGGAAAAAGAACAAAAAAATCCCCAAAATTAGTAGAAGGAAGGAAATCATAAAGATCTGAGCAGAAATAAATGAAAAAGAAGTGAAAGAAGCAATCGTAAAGATTAATAAAACTAAAAGCTGGTTCTTTGAGAAGATAAACAAAATTGACAAGCCTTTAGCCAGACTCATCCAGGAAAAGAGAGAGAAGAATCAAATCAACAAAATTAGAAATGAAAAAGGAGAGGTTACAACAGACAATGCAGAAATACTAAGGATTATAAGAGACTATTATGAACAACTATATGGCAATAAAATAGATAACCTGGAAGAATTGGACAGATTCTTAGAAAAGTTCAATCTCCCAAGACTGAACCAGGAAGAAATACAAATTATGAACAACCCAATCACAAGCATTTAAATTGAAGCTGTGATAAAAAAAAATCTCCCAAAAAACAAAAGCCCAAGCCCAGATGACTTCACAGGAGAATTCTATCAAACATTTAGAGAAGAGCTAATGCCTATCCTTCTAAAACTCTTTCAAAAAATTGCAGAGGAAGGAATACTTCCAAACTCATTCTATGAGGCCACCATAACCCTGCTACAAAAACCATACAAAGATAACACACACACACACACACACACACACAAAACTGCAGGCCAATATCACTGATGAGCATAGATGCAAAAATCCTCAACAAAATTTTAGCAAACAGAATTTTGCAGGACATCAAAAAGCTCATACACCATGATCAAGTTGGGTTTATTCCAGGGATGTAAGGATTCTTCAATACACACAAATCAATCAATGTGATACACCATATTAACAGACTGAAAGATAAAAACCATATGATCATCTCAACAGATGCAGAAAAAGCCTTTGACAAAATCCAGCACTGAAGTATGATTAAAGCTGTTAAAAAATGGGCATAGAAGGAACGTACCTCAACATAGTAAAGGCCATATATGATAAGCCTATGGCAAACATTATTCTCAGTGGTGAAAAACTGAAAGCATTCCCCCTAAGATCAGGAACAAGACAAGGGTGTCCACTTTCACCACTATTATTCAACATAGTTCTGGAAGTCCTAGCTCTAGCAATCAGAGAAGAAAAAGAAATAAAAGGAATCTATATTGGAAAAGAAGTAAAGCTCTCATTATTTGCAGATGACATGATACTGTACATCAGATCAGTTCAGTCGCTGAGCCGTGTCTGACTCTTTGCGACCCCATGAATCACAGCACACCAGGCCTCCCTGTCCATCACCAACTCCCGGAGTTTACTCAAACTCATGTCCATCGAGTTGGTGATGCCATCCAGCCATCTCATCCTCTGTCGTCCCCTTCTCCTCCTGCCCCCAATCCCTCCAGCATCAAGGTCTTTTCCAGTGAGTCAACTCTTCGCATGAGGTGGCCAAAGTATTGGAGTTTCAGCTTCAGCATCAGTCCTTCCAATGAACACCCAGGACTGATCTCCTTCAGGATGGACTGGTTGGATCTCCTTGCAGTCCAAGGGATTCTCAAGAGTCTTCTCCAACACAACAGTTCAACACAGATGACCCTAAAAATAGTGTCAGAAAATTACTACAGCTAATCAGTGAATTTAACAAAGTTTCAGGATACAAAATCAATACACAGAAATCACTTGTGTTTCTATATGCTAACAATGAAAAATCAGAGAACTTAAGGAATCAATCCCCTTTACCATTGCAACAAAAAGAATTAAATATCTAGGAATAAACTTACCTAAGGAGACAAAAGAACTGTACACAGAAAACTATAAGACACTAATGAAAAAAATCAAAGAAGACTTAAACAGATGGAAAGATATTCCATGTTCCTGGGTAGGAAGAATCAATACTGTGAAAATGGCTATAGTACCAAATGCAATCTACAGATTCAGTGTGATCCCTATCAAATTACCAATGACATTTTTCACAGAACTAGAACAAAAACTTTTACAACTCATATGGAAACACAAAAGACCTGGAATAGTCAAAGCAGTCTTGAGAAAGAAGAATGGACCTGGAGGAATCAACCTTCCCGACTTCAGATTATAATACAAAGCTACAGTCATCAAGACGGTATGGTACTGGCATAAAAACAGAAATATAGGCCAATGGAACAAGATAGAAAGCCCAGAATTAAACCCATGCACCTATGGGACCTCATTTTTGACAAAGGAGGCAAAAGTATACACTGGAGCAAAAACAGCCTCTTAAATAAATGGTGCTGGGAAAACTGTACAGCTATATGTAAAAGAATGAAATTAGGACACTTCCTAACACCATACACAAAGATAAACTCAAAACGGATTAAAAACCTACATGGAAGATCAGAAACTATGAAACTCTTAGAGGAAAACATAGGCAAAACACTTAATGACATAAATCAAAGCAATATTTTCTATGACCCACCTCCTAGAGTAACAGAAATAAAAGCAAAAGTAAACAAGTGGGACCTGATTAAACTTAAAATCTTCTGCACAGCAAAGGCAACTATAAGCCAGGTGGAAAGACAACCCTCAGAATGGGAGGAAATAATAGCAAGTGAAACAACTGACAAAGGATTAATTTCCTAAATATACAAGCAACTCATACAACTCAATACCAGAAAGACAAACAACCCAATCAAAAAGTGGGAAAAAGACCTAAATAGACATTTCTCCAAAGAAGATGTACAGGTGACTAACAAACACATGAAAAGATGCTCAACATTGCTCATTATTAGAGAAATGCAAATCAAAACTACAATGAGTTATCACCTCACACCGGTCAGAATGACCATCATCAAAAAATCTACAAACAATAAATGCTGGAGAGGGTGTGGAGAAAAGGGAACACTCTTGCACTGTTGGTGGGAATGTAAATTGATACAGCTACTGTGGAAGATGGTATGGAGATTCCTTAAAAAACTAGGAATAAAACCACCATATGACCCAGCAATTCCACTCCTAGGCATATACCCTGAGGAAACCAAAATTGAAAAAGACACATGTATCCCACTGTTCATTGAAGCACTATTTACAATAGCTAGAAGATGGAAGCAGCCTAGATGTCCACTGACAAATTAGTGGATAAAGAAGTTGTGGTACATATACACAATGAAATATTACTCAGCCATAAAAAGGAACACATTCATGTCAGTTCTAATCAGGTGCGTGAACCTAGAGCCTAATATACAGAGTGAAGTAAGTCAGAAAGAGAAAAATAAATGTTGTCTTCTTAAGTATATATATGGAATTTAGAAAAATGGTATTGAAGAATTTATTTACAGGGCAACAGTGGAGAAACAGACATAGAGAATAGACTTATGCACATGGGGAGAGGAGAGGGTGAGATGTATGGAAAGAGTAACACGGAAACTTACATTACCATATGTAAAATAGATAGCCAACGGGGAATTTGCTGTTTGGCTCAGGGGGCTCTGTATCAACCTAGAGGGGTGGGATGGGGAGGGAGATGGGAGGGAGCTTCAAAAGGGAGGGGATATTTGTATACCTTTGGCTGATTCATGTTGACATTTGACAGAAAACAACAAAATTCTTTAAAGCAATTATCCTTGAATAAGAAATAAATTAATTAAAAAAAAAACCAAAGTATGAGTAATATGGTGATATGGATGATAGAATGTGGCTGTATTTGAAGACAAGGTTTTTAAAAGAGGTAGCTAAGTTAAATGAGGGCATTTGAGTAGGCCCTAAGCTGATATGACTGGAGTCTTTATAAACAGAGGTGATTAGGACATGGACACAGATAGAGGCAAGACCATGTGAGGACTCAGAGAGAAGGTGGTCAACTACAAGTTAAGAAGAGACGCCTCAGAGGCGATAACTCTGCCAGAAACTTGACCGCGGACTTCTGTTCTCCAGATCCATGAGACAATGCATTTCTGTTGTTTACATCACCCAGTGTGGGGGTGGCTAGCCAACACCTATCTCAACAAAGAAATCATTATTATCCTCATTTCACGCGTGAAGAAACAGAGGCACAGGGAGGTTAAATATTAGCCCAAGGCCATTAGGGGGATGGGATACTTGAATCTGAGCCCTTCACCAGTGTTCTACTTCCTTTCTGATTGGACATTCTTGTCTCTGGGCAGGACTTGTTTTCTAACATATTAGAGCTTGACTGGGGAGTTGAACTGCTTTTTCAAAATTTGGATACTCCTTAATGTCTACAACTCTAGCTCTTTTCTTTGTGGCTAGTTAATTTCTCCAGAGAGGAGTCCTTTAGTCACCTACATGGTAGATACATTTCTGGCTCCCAGCATTTGAAACTAGGGTCAGGAATAATGGGGAGAAGGCAATGAAAATCTAAGCAGATTTCACTTAATCTCACTTTCAGCCTCAAGTCTCTGCATACTCGTTGAAGCCAGTGTTTCCAATCTGAAGCTTTTCTGATTGAATGTCTGCAGGAAATTTACCTTTGGTCTACATGGTGCAGTGTAGGTGGTAGGGATAAGGAGGAATAGTTGCCCTGATCAACAAAGTGGAGAAAATTACCTGGCTTTCAACTGGTCTTCTGCTATCAACCTCACACCTTATCCCACCATCAATAACCAGTGCCCTGAGCCCTTCTTATCCTGGCAGGACTGTTACACTTCCTCCTTTGGATGCCACTCCTGTATAGCCATTTCAGTTGTTACCACTCCTTCTACTTCCCGTCTTCTAATGGGTCAGCATCTTTGGTTCAGCCTTATTTCATCTTCTATTTTCTCTCTCTGAATTTACAAGTTTTGGTATTTTTATGGTCATTGTAGTGAGTTTGGGAAGAGAAAGATGTCTTTAATCTGATATATTTTACTAGATCTTCTAATACTGTTCTGTGAAGATGTTCAAGTACCGGGTTTGGTTTCACTTGTACATCCTTGTGCTGTTGACTTGATTAAATTGGTTATATTAGATAGGAGGTACCTACAAGTGGATGTCTTTTGCTTTAATTTAGACTTTCCCTGCCAGTGTGCAACTAGGATGGATCATACATGTCTGTTCTTAGAAGAACACAGACATGATCCTGAAGAAAGTAGCGAGCTCTTTCTTAAAGGAGTGCTGTTCTGGTCAAGTACATTGCCTTGACCAGCCTTACCCAACCCATAATATTACTTGACTTCCTTTTAGTAAGTCTTTTCAAGTAAAACAAATAAACCAACTAATCAGTCAGGTCTTTTCAGGTTGATGACAGATAGGTAGGAAAAAGGACTCCCAACTCATTTACTGTCCCTTCCCCTACCACATAGACACATGAGTTTGATTACATTTTTAATTTATGTAACAACAGGAATCAGAAATTATGAGAGTAGTGTGGTTGGAGATGGAGAATGGGAGCAAACAAGTTAGCATTTCTTGGTGCAGTAACTGTGGGCCTATGCAGTCCTTTCTGGGGAGATGATGAATTGCAGGCAACTGTCAGTGACAAAGCAGGATATGGTCACCCTGAAACTAGAAACTGAAATTTTGCTCCATATTGTTTTTTAATCTCAGAGGATTCCATCATCAATTCAGAAGTAAAATCTATGTGTTTTCATTTTAATCATAAAGTATTTGCTAACATGGAGTTACTGTAGGTCTTACATCAAGCTTGAATTCACATTGCTATTCATGGGGAGAAAGCAGAACCCCCACCTAAAAACTAATCAGCTATGACTATTACCACTGAAGTCTTCTTTCTTTGCAAAGGAACTGTCCCCAAACCTACAACACACTGTTCTTGCCAACAAGAGTACTACAGAGAAGATAAATTCTGAAAAGAAGAAAGTATCCTTTATCCATCTATTTAAGATACATTTTATATTGTTAGTACCAGTGCAGCAATACATGAAGCATGAACTTCCAGATGTTCAAGCTGGTTTTAGGAAAGGCAGAGGAACCAGAGATCAAATTGCCAACATCCAATGGATCATTGAAAAAGCAAGAGAGGTTCAGAAAAACATCTATTTCTGCTTTAGTGACTATGCCAAAGCCTTCGACTGTGTGGATCACAATAAACTGTGGAAAATTCTGGAAGAGATGGAAATACCAGACCACCTGACCTGCCTCTTGAGAAACCTGTATGCAGGTCAGGAAGCAACAGTTAGATCTGGACATGGAACAACAGACTGGTTCCAAATAGGAAAAGGAGTACGTCAAGCCTGTATATTGTCACCCTGCTTATTTAACTTATATGCAGAGTACATCATGAGAAACGCTGGGCTGGAGGAAGCACAAGCTGGAATCAAGATTGCCAGGAGAAATATCAATAACCTCAGATATGCAGATGACACCTCCCTTATGGCAGAAAGCGAAGAAGAACTAAAGAGCCTCTTGATGAAAGTGAAAGAGGAGAGTGAAAAAGTTGGCTTAAAACTCAACATTCATAAAACTAAGATCATGGCATCCAGTCCTACACTTCATGGTAGATAGATGGGGAAACAGTGGAAACACTGGCTGACTTTATTTTTCTGGGCTCCAAAATCACCACAGACGGTAATTACAGCAATGAAATTAAAAGACTCTCCTTGGAAGGAAAGTTATGACCAACCTAGACAGCATATTAAAAAGCAGAGACATTACTTTGCCAACAAAGGTCTGTCTAGTCAAGGCTATGGATTTTCCCGTGGTCATGTATGGATGTGAGAGTTGGACTATAAAGAGGGCTGAGCTCCAAAGAATTGATGCTTTTGAACTGTGGTCCTGGAGAAGACTCTTGAGAGTCTCTTGGACTGCAAGGACATCCAACCAGTCCATCCTAAAGGAGATTAGTCCTGGGTGTTCCTTGGAATGACTGATGTTGAAGCTGAAACTCCAATACGTTGGCCACCTGATGCGAAGAGCTGACTCGTGCAAAGATCCTGATGCTGGGAAAGATTGAGGGCAGGAGGAGAAGGAAATGACAGAGGATGAGATGGTTGGATGGCCTCATTGACTTGATGGACATGGGTTTGGGTGGACTCCGGGAGCTGGTGATGGACAGGGAGGCCTGGCGTGCTGCGGTTCATGGGGTTGCAAAGAGTCAGACACGACTGAGCGACTGAACTGAACTGAAACTTTGAGGATCTCATTTCTCGGTCAGCAAGCTAAGAGTGAGGCATCTGGTGCTGGTTCTAGTACATTTCACTAATTTTAGGTTCACTTAGGACACTACTTAATTAAAGCAATCATAGAAGAGCTCTCATGGGTCATATTTTATCTGTTTGCTCAGTTGCCTTGTTGATAGTAGATTTGGAAGCTCCTCTCCCAGTGCTTCCCGTTGGGCTGTTTCTAGTGGTACTCTTTCATTTGCAACTTTTAAGGGCATATAAATTCTCCCAAATTTTGGCTGAAGGAAGGAAAGGAAGCTTTAAAACATTGACTGTGAATCCTGAGAGAAATCACTTTCTTATACTTGCTTATTGTGGCTCTAAGGCTGTGGTGTCCCAGGAGGCAAACATGGACTACTCTTTGCAAAAGCTGTAGAGGTACATGTTAGAAACAAACGCCTCTTAGAGTTATCCAGCACTGGACCTCTAACTTCTCTGGACAACATCCTAGAGAACACTATTTCCAAGTGTTTTGAACATTCATGATCTAGAGAGACACTGGAGTATAGTATTTTAGTTAAATTTAAAAAAATCTTGGCACTCATAGACCCAAAAAGCAGTGACCTACCATACAGTGTACCATGTATGAGTTCATGTTGATGAAAAAAACCTTTACCTGTTATTTTGATGAATGATATTTCCAGATCCTGTTACATCATTATTGGGCCACAAGTAGAAAAGTGAGAACAAATGGGAATAAATTATAAAAATATGTATACAGGAGCTTCTGGGGGGCATTTTGAGTCTTTTCCCTTTAAACCCCTGAGCATCCCAGCTTGTACCATATAATGACCTAGATGCCAATATTTCTTCTTTTTTCCTTTGTGGAATGTCATGGTTCTTGAATTGATAATGGCCATGATTTAAATGTTCTTGGTTTCCACGAGTATCTTGCAGTAGGATTTAAAAAGTATTTTTTATGGAGTTATTTTTGGGATGATTCTGCAGTTTTTTGTATGCTTAAGTATTCATTGGTCTGGAACCAAAAATAAAAATTCTCTAGGGATTTGCATCATTACAAAAAAAAATTCTCTAGGGATTTGCATCATTTTAAACCCTAAGAAGAGAGTGTGAACAGACAGGTAGATTTCATGTATAACATCTATTGAGTTAAATAAGGTGCCATTAGTTTTGCCAACTGGAAAGGAACCATTGACTTTGTCAAAAAGATGTAATTCTTGGGTGTTTTTAAGGGTGTTTTTAAAATCCAATAAAACATAGCTTCCAACTTTGGGCTGAGAATTCTCTTGCTAGATTTTTAGCCATTATGCAACTGGCAAGAGGCAAGCAGAGAATGCTTTCTTTGTGCTGGAGCTAGAATAATGCAGAAAGCCACAGACCTTGGGCAAATTACTTCTCAAAGTGTGTAGACAGGTCTGCCTTTAATTAAGTCTGTCCTGATGGAGTGAGCTACATTGTTTTTATAGCAAGGGTGATTTAAAAAATATTCCTTGTGAAAATATACAAAATATTTTAGTTTTAGTTCTTTTTAAAATAAGATTTTTTGATCCAAGGGATGTGAGCAGCAGGGGATCAACCTTTCCTTTGAATACAGTGTTCCAATAGTAGTGGTTCTTAAACTGTATTTAAAATTGGTATGTTGATATGAATGTTAAGACTATTATGAAAAGACTTGAGAAGAAGCAGCATGAAAGCAAGAGTGACAGACAAAGAGAAGGAAAACAAAGGGTTGTCCCATTGTCATTAACTCACTTCTGCATTATCATCCATGGGTTTACACACATTGTCGGAGTATGGTTAGGAGTCTGCTTTCTGTGTATTTTTATATCAAGATGTCAACATGCTTTACATTCAGACAAAATACCTGTAAGAATCTTACTGAATATGTGCAATCTGTCTGAGCTGCAGGTTGCCAGAGTTATGTGATATCCAAATCCAAGAATTTTTCATGGACCTTTTTTCCTTTTCTCTTAGGACTACACAAGACCTGGCCTCTGGTTTGAGTCCATTCTAGTTACCATGGATGTGCTCTGTGCCTGGGCTTTTACCCTCATTCCCAGATGGGAAATTCCACTGGCTTGGCCGTCCACACCCTCACTGCATGATGTGCGGGTGCTGAGTGGCTTAATTCCAGATCCATGCTGCTACTGCATTCAGAGGTCTGGCAATTCCCAAGGGTGCTGCCCTGGATAAAATACAGAATTCTGCTTCTTATGGAAACCACCACTTAACCATCCTTTTAAACTCAAGGAAACCAACTGTCTCCTGGAGTAAGATCAGACCTCCCGTTGACCTCAAAGTCCAAGATCTCCACCAACCACTAATAGGGCAATTTACTTTCTTACTACTCTAGGCCTGAACTTACAACATATTAATACCTACCTGGGCAAGAGATCCCAGCATTCATGAAAAAGAGGCCAGGTATTATTTCTATTTGAGGAAATGACCTTTTCATGCTTTTGCTAGTAAGTCCATTTAGCAGTGGGAGAAATTCATAAAGATTTTGTTTTATATTTTACCATTTATTAATGGCTGTAGATCATCACAGATGTAAGAAGATGATAATGTGGTTGCAATTGCAATTCTGGGTGGTATATCTTCACTCAAGCAAGAAATGAGCATAGTCCCCTGCCTGGTACATAGCTGCTGACCTAGTAAATGCTTTTTGGCATCTCTATCAGCTAAATTCGTAAGGTGTACTTTGCTTTCTAAGTAGCAGGGATAGTAGAATACTGACTTGCCTAAAGGCTGGCTAATCTCCGTCAGCCCACTTCAGTCCTCTTGTAATGTGGTTCAGGGGGAACTCAATCATCTTGATACTCTATAACATGTGATGCTAGTGCATTAAGTTGATGAAATTATGCTTATTGGACCTAGTGAACAGGAACTATGAAGCATCTATGTGCCTTCTTAAAAGAGATATGTGTCAGAGGGAGAGTGAAGAACTGCTGATTTCAAGGACCTGTTATGTAGGTGGAGTTTCTTAGGTATTAGTCATCTTGGATGTATTGGGATAGCCCTTCTAAACTGAGATGTAAGTCCTTGTGCCTTACATGGTTCACTCCGAAGAACAGTCACCTCTTTGTGAACCTCTTTGGATTTGAGAGATCACATATACCACATGCGGAGATGCTGGTCTTACCATTTATTGGAAAATGTGTAATGCTGCCAGTTTTGAGCAGAGCTTGGAGTAAGAAAAACAAAAAAGGCTATTTGGCAAGACTGTGTTGCTCACACTGGTGACCTGTTAGACCTGATGGTGTTAAGCATTTGTTTCAGGCAGAGATGTACAGAGCTTCCTTCAGGCTCACAGTGCAGACCCTTATGTGGTTGGAAAACTTGACCTCTTCTGACAACTGTTCTCCCCTTGAAAAATATCTTTTAACTTGCTACTGGGCATGGTAAAGACTGAATACCTGATCTTTGAATGTAAGTGAAAATGTGACCCAAACTGCTCTTTGTGAACTGTGCATTTAGATAACATTGCACCTAATCCATTACACCATAATGTAGACATGTACATACCATTCCAATATAAAATGAAAATGGAACATGTGAGACAGGGCCAAGGAGAGTCAGAAAGCGTAAATAAATGGCATGAATGAGTAGCTTAGACTCCCATGGTCACTGCTCCTACTGCTTTCCTGCAACTCTCTCAAATGACACCTACAGTCTCATGGAGAGCTCTCTATGGCCAGCTGAAAGTGGATAAAAGAGGATGGTTTGTGAATGCATGGTATGTGGGCATCAAACAGAAATGGATACTCACCATGTATAGCTTCACTTAAGAGTGGCACTGAAAGACAGCAATGAAAGACAATATTTTCAATGGGCAGAACTTTAAGCAGTCATGTGATTGTCCGGTTAATATGGAAGGAGAGATAGCCTGCAGTATGAATTTATATAAACTAGATAGGCCAGCAGTTAAGGATTTGGGATGTAAAACATAGGAATGTTGGTGTCAAGGTCTGGGGAGAGGTATATGGATAGGCCTTTCAGCATAGCAGAGGTAGGGGGATATTTGTGTTCCATGTAAAGGTCCACTAGAGGGTATCATACTGGTGAATGAGTGCTTTTAAAAATTAAGAGAATAAGATGATAACTCCTCAGGATGTCAGTCAGCCTCTTTCCCTTAACATTTATATGATTGGTCAATAGAGATATATTAAGTAGATATGATGGCAGGAATGGAGACTATGTGTAGGCTCACCGACAGGGGTACGCTCAAATCATGACTGATTTGTCGACAGCATCACTGTGTGTCCAGTTCACCTGTACCAAAGGCCATTGGCTTGCTCTCAATATGATACCATTCATGGTGTTCATGTTAGTCTCCTGGAATCGTGGGTTGGCATCTGAAGGCTCACTTTGGGCACCATCAGGAGTAAAATCCTAAGAGGTGATGATGCTGTGTACCAGATTCAGTAAACACCTTAAACCAGGTCCAGTATAAGGTACTATCTTCCATGTATCCATGTATCTGGGAGTTGGAGTTGAGAATGGACTTTCCAACTATTACACCAAATGTATAATTTGGGGTATTTTTTTCTTCCCATCTGTTCACCCTTGGTCTGAGTGGGTTTATAGTACTGGAGGGAGGGATGCATCCATGAAGGAATTCAATAATAATTCCATTGAATTAGAAATGAGTCTTCCCTCTGGCCATTTTAGACTACTAAAGCAATAGATAGAGCAGAGGTTATTGTACTCTCAGGGGTGATGATCCTGATTATCAAGGGGAAATTGAGTAATTGCTATTCAGTTCAGGGTGATAAGAACTATTTCTGGAACCCAAGTGGACTCTTAGCTACTTAGGACTCTATTACCCCCATGACCCTTGGCAATAGAAAACAGTGGCAATATGGCAAAGACAGGACCTCTAAAGGACCCAGGTCCTATAGGGCTAAAGATTTGACTCAAGTTATTAGGTTAAGAATCCATCCAACCAATGTGCTTTAAGAAGACAGGGAAAACATGGACTGGGGATTGGAAGAAAGTCACTGTGTTAACAATTTAGATCTAGTGACCAGTTAAAGAAGCAGAGATTGTAACATCTTCACCTTGTAATAATTGTTTGTTTTCTGCATGTTTCCTCCCACTCATTTTATGAAGAACACTGTTTGTGGTTACCATTTTAGGTTGCATGTGGTGTCATGACTGAATTGACCTCGAAGGGATGGTAACTGATTGGGGATACAAGTTTTTCACCTGGGCAAAGGACAGGAGTGAATGCTGAGAAGCAAGAGGAGTGGAGAGTGCTAGGTACTTCTTGTTGCTTCTCCATCCTCACACATTGTTCTCTGTGTGGATGTTCATCAATGGACTTCTTTACTTCTGACTCCTGAATGGGTTGAACCAGTAAGATGCAGAGTATCATGAGATGGTGGCTTCTTTCCTTTGTGATCTTTCAGGTTGTCTGCATCCATTTCTTAAAGTTCTTTTCAGTTGACATTCTCCATGTAACTACCTTCTCTGAGTTTGGATAGCCAGTCCTCTTAGACTTTGGTCTCCCTTGTTAGGAGCACACAGGTACTGAACTAGAAATATTTCTGGGTTGTTCCCTAAAACTGACTCATGGCAAATGGTCTCTTTTAAAACTTCTCCTCAGCTTACCTGGTCTCAGTATGTCCTCCTGGAACCCTGACTGATTCATATACAATACTTCATCTAATCTTTATAAACATGCTATGACATAAGTTGGATGCATCCTGTCACTTCTGTCTTTGGAACATTCCAGTGGCTTTTTGTTGTACTTGAAGTAAAATCTAAATAACATGACTTGCAAAGCCATCCCTAATCTGGTTTCTGCCTCCTTCTCCAAGACCGTTCACTGCTCTTTCTCCTGAGAGTCTCATCTCAAATATCTGCCTGCCTGTCATTCAAATTTCAGTTTAAATGTCATCTCCTCAGAGGGTCTTTCCCTAACCATTCAATCAAAAGCAGTCATCCAGGTATTATCACATCATCCTGTATTAACTCGTCTCACAGAACTTATCACTAGCTGATATTCTCTTATTTGTTTTTATGTTTATAAAATCTTTTTATCCTCTCTCTCTTTCTCCCTCCTCTGGCCCCTCCTCCTTTCTAAAATGTAAATCCCCTGAGAACTGGCTTTTAATGTTTGTTGATATTGAGTAAAAAATCAGGGATTAATTCTGTTCTATTGATAAAGTAACAGAAGTTCAGAGGTTTTAAATTCCTCAAGGATTCACAATTACTGGTGGCAGAATCAGCACCTGTGACTTCTGATATCCACATGCCAGGGTCCGTTGCCCATTTGATTTACTGAACACAACAATGCAATGAGCTACTCAACCATAAAAAAGAATGAAATAATGCCATTTGCAGCAACGTGGTTGCAAATACAGATTATCACAGTAAGTGAAATAAGTCAGACAGAGAAAGACAAATACCACATGATATCACTTATGTGTAGAATCTAACATTTGACAAATGAACTTATCTATGAAACAGAAACAGAATCTGTAAGCTTTTATATATAGAATGGCTAAACAACAAGGCTGTACTGTATAGCACAATATCAATATACTATGATAAACCATAATGGAAAAAATATTTTTAAAAGAATATATATTTAACTGAATCACTTCTCTGTATGGCAGAAATTAACACAACATTGTAAATCAATTATACTTCAATAAAAAAATACTGATGGAAAAAAAAAAGCCATGGAAGACAGAACGCTATGAGAGAGGGGCTAGTGAGCACATTCTCAACTAATCAGATCCAAAACTCCTAGAAAAATAATTCTGGGTGTCTTATCTTCTTAGCCCAAAATGAGCTTGGAAATGAATTGCTTCCGGATATTGAATTACAGTTTTTCTCCAAACATTCTGCTGTGCAATTCAGTAAGATATTAGAAGTGTTCCATAATTTAGTGGCCAAAATAACTTTGCTAATGCTGAGTTAAGCCCATTTCTTTACTGTCGGAATTCCCAGAGACTTTAATATGTACATTGTGAATTTCCAGAAGGTGGATATACAGCTACCCAAATTGATCAGCATAGAAAATACTTTTATGAGAATCCTATCAACATCTTATAAAGCATGCATTTCCTAGAACACAGTGGGTAAACATGAAGTTAAATCTTCAGTGATAGAGATCATGTTGGCAGGACAGTTTCGTTTTACAGATAAATTTGTTAAAGAATTATTTTGTGTTAGAGAAGGAAGAATATATTTGTATTGGCATCTTCTAAATTTTGTTCTGATGTGTGGTTTATTCAGTTTCATGAAGGTTTTTTTTTCCAAGTAAGTGTCTGCCAAATTTTTATTTCTCTGGTCAGACCACATATTATTTCTGATAGCCTAACTATTCTGGTAAAAGTGTTGAAACATTTTCATGTCTATTATGGCTGTCTTCTGTCCAGATCCAGACAATTTCTAAAGCAGTTTGTTAGTCGGTTGTCTACCTCCAATACAATCAGCACTGCTGTAGTTTGTCTGTTCTGTAATATGAGTTATGTTTCTAGGAAGACTCAAGATATTTTAAAAAATGAAAGATGCAGAGGTTTCAATGAGGAAAAGGGATTTGGGACTAGAATACATAAGAACAGCGAGAATAAAGTTGTTTTTCCACCCAGAAATTTTAGTAATAAAGTGTTTTCCAAACTATAAAGGAAAAACTGTTATTGAATGCTAAATAAGTTGGCTTATAAAAACGGACATAATATTGCAAAGCAATTATCCTCCAGTTAAAAATAAATAAATTTAAAGAAAAATAGACAGAAACAGAAACCAGAGTTAGAGGCATCTTCCTTACCTTTTCATCTGTCTAAGCAGAAGCCTCTCAGTTTTCTCTGTTATCTCTAACTTTGTTTTGTTTTTCTTTTAACCAAATACTTACAAATTTTATTATTCACTTAGCAAATATGAAATCTCTCAAATCTATGAAATACAGGATTATATGAAGCAAAACTATATACCCTTTTATGCCATGTCCATCTCAAAAGGATAAAAGGCCTTACTTATTAGTTGTCCATATTTTTCACAGGGGTAATTACTTTAACTCTTTTTTTTTTTTCCATTTGTTTTTATTAGTTGGAGGCTAATTACTTTACAATATTGTAGTGGTTTTTGCCATACATTGACATGAATCAGCCATGGTTTCACAATCTCTAACTTTGACTTGCTCTTATAATTGTGTTTGCAGCACAGTTTAAAATTACCACAAACAAAAGAATTTTTTTAATGCATGGGTAAAGAACAGGTGAGGAACTGAATAGCGTGTCACTTGCATGATTCTATATTTGAACCAAATGCCATCCAGAGGTTCATGTAGTGAGGATATCAAAAGCTCTCGCCAACATTTCTGTGAATTCTCAGGAACTCTTCCATTTCCTGGGCTCCTGTTCTCATGCTCTTGAGAAATAAAATATTGCCTGACGTATCAGTAAACAAAGGATGTCACAGTCATCAGCAATTGCAACCACTGCCAACAGTGAGCTAGTGAGCCCTGAGGGCACTCGGGATGGAAACAAAGAATACCTGCCATCCAGCAATCAGCAGACTCCAGCCACTCCCCATGGTGAGCCCAGAGGAGACTCAGGATGAGAAAACACAGGATATTGGCCCAGAAAGCTGAGGTGCATATCAAAGGAATGACTTCACTGAGCCCAGACTCTTGCATCTTCCCACACCAAGAAAAGCCGCTAAATTCCTTCACTTGAGACATCTAGTTTTTTTTTAATTAACGGTAATCTTTTGTTTCTACCTCCTTCCCTTTGTTGCAAAACTCCTATATATTCTAGTTCCCCCCTCACCTCCTCAGAGCAGTTTTCCCAGGGTTATTTGCAATGCTGCCTCTTGGGCTTGAGTCCTCAATATGTCTGCTGACTAAAACATAACTCTCAGCTTTTAGGTTGTAAATATCTTTTAATAAACACTCTGCACTATAACAACCCAGATGTGATATTTAATCCTTTTGTCCATTTATATTTCTTTCCTCTCTACACAACCACATCATTCAATGGCTATAGTAGACTATCAGAGGAGGAAGGAATTGCATACTGTTCCAAATAACAAGCAGATTTGTATATTAGCTACTTCTCTTTCTTTCTCCGTCCATTTCTCTTTACCTCTCTGGAGTGGCCAGACAGGCATCATACATAGACAGTGTACACCCTATACACAGTGTACAGATGAAGAACTTCAAGTTTAAGAAATGCCACAATTTTGTAATAAGCTGTAAGCTAACCTGCCAGCCACAAACATGGAGGGAGACATTGTCATTATTGTAGTGGACACAAAACATACCTGTGCTCCGCTCTGGAAGGAGACACTATTTCAGTCTTCCAAATCTGTACACTATAAAAACATCCTTGAAAGATAGTATAGAACCAAAAAACAGTTAATACCTCTGCTCACAAGACTTTCAGAAACACCTGTGGAGGACTTTTCCCAAAAACAGTGTCTCAAGTATCTTTTAATATATAAATTCTCCTATCTATTTTGCTCCTGCCCCATCCATCCCCACAACTTATTTGTTGAAGAAACTGGTACACTAGAATGTTAGCAACCTGGAATTTGTTAGTTGAATCTCTGTGGTACCTTTTAACAGTTTCCTATAAACTGATATAGTCCTGATCAGATTCAGGTTTCCTCTCATGAGAACGCTTCATAGATGGTGGTGTTTGAAGATCCATCACACCCAGATGTGTCCTTTTTGTGATGTTAAATGTCATTGAAGATCATTTATTTTTTAGGGGTTACAAAATGGTGATATTGTAATTCTTTGACACTTCTTCCTTTATTAGCTGCAATGCTTCTGTAAAAAACTTTCATGAACTCTTGGGTTACTTTGGGATACAGTTCACTTAGAAAAGGGTTGTTAAATGCTTGATTTTTTCCCTTTATTTAATAGCTTTCAAAATTATCAGTTGGTGCCCTAATACCTTCCATAGATAACCAGTGAGTATCATTATATATTCATGAAATTAAACATAGTTGGGTTTGCTGTTATTGGTCATATTATTGTTTCCCAGAGCTTATTTGGTAAAAGGTGAATCTAAGATGCAAATGGAAATGCTAAGACGCAGAGTATATACTATTGAACAAAAATGAGGTGAAAGGATTTGCTTTATTGGATAGAAAGATTTACTGTTAAGTGACAAAATCGAATGTTTTTTTTTTTTGGTGCAAGAATTGACAATAGACCAATAGGATGATTAAAGAGTCCCCAAACAGATGGGACTGTAAACTGGTACGGTCACTTTCGGCAACAGTTTGGCATCATCTGCCACAATTGAAGATAAGTATATCATTGTGGTTTTCATTTGCATTTCCCTGCTGATTAGTAATGTTGAGCATCTTTTCTTATGCTTATTGGCCCACCTATATATCTTCTTCGAGAAATGTCTATTTGAGTCCTTCGCACATTTCAAAATCAGGTTATGTGGTTTTGTTGTTGTTGAGATATCCCTTGTCAGATAAATGGTTTTCAAATATTTTTTCCCATTCCATAGGTCGCCTTTTCACTGTGTTGATAGTTTCCTTTTCCATGCAAAAGCTGTTTAGTTTGATGCAGTTCCATTTGTCTCTGTTACTGTTGCCTGTGCCTTCATGTCACAGCTAAGAAATCATTGCAAAGACCAATACCATCAGGTTTTTCTCCTGTGTTTTCTCCTAGGGTTTCTATAGTTTCAAGTTTTTATTCCATTTTGAATGGATTTTTTGTACACAATATACAGTAAAGATCCAGTTTCCTTCTTTTGCATGTGGATATCTAGTTTGCCAACACATTTGTTGAAGAGACTATCCTTCCCTCATATTGTAGTTTTGGCACCCTTATTAAATGTCATTTGAGTATATATGTGAAATTTATTTCTGAGCTCTCTATTACTTTTTCTTCCAGTTTTATTGAGATATAATTGACACAAAACACTGTATAAGTTAAAGATGTACAGCACAATTATTTGACTTACATATATTATGGAGTGATTAATGAGAATAAATTTAGTTAACATCCATCATCTTAAACAGATTAAAAAAAGGAAAAAAATGTATCTTTTCCCTTGTGATGAGACCTCTTAGGATTTAACAACTTTTAAATATACCATACCTGAGCTCTCTATTCTGTTCCATTGGTCTATGTGTCTGTTTTTGTGCCAGTACCACATAGTTTTGATTATTGAAACTTTGTAATATGTTTGAATTCAAACAATGCAAGGTTCTAACTTTGTCCCTTTTGGGGATTATTTTAGTTATTTAGGGTTCTTTGAGAGTCCATATTTTTCATCATATTTCTGCAAAAAATGTCATTAGCATTTTGGTAAGGATTGTATTGAGTCTGTAAATCAGTTTGAATACTATGAACATTTTTAACAATATTAAGTCTTCTGATTCATGAATGTAGAATGTCTTTCCATTGATTTGTGGGCTTCTTTAATTTCTTTCGGCAATATATTGTAGTTTTCAGTATACATGACTTTCACCTTGTTAAATTTATTCTTAAATAGTTTTTTTATGCTATTAAAAATAAGATTGTCTTATTAATTTACTTGTCAGATTGTATAGAAATGCAAGTAATTTTTGTGTTGATGTTTTATCCTAAAGCTTCATTGAATTTGTTTATTAGTTTAACAGCTTTGTGAAGTACTTTCACTTTTTCCTTCCCAATTTATTTGCCTTTAATACCTTTTTCTTGCCTAGCTACTTTGGCTTCCAACACTGTGTTGAGTAAAAGTGGTGATAGTAGGTATCTTGCCTAGTTCCTGATCTTAGAGGAAAAGTTCTCAGTTTTTCACTATTGAATATGATGTTAATTGTGGGCTTATCATATATGATTATCATTATTCAACAACTGTCAGTTGTTGAATGTTTTTTTATCATGAAACCATGTTAATTTTGTCAAGTGCTGTTTTTGCATCAGTTGAGATGATCATGGGATTTTTATCCTTTGTTCTGTTAATGTAGTACATTGATTATTTTTTGTAGGTTGAGCCATATTTGCATCCTAAGAATAACACCCACTTAATTATGGTGTATAATCCTTTTAAGGTGAATTTGGTTTACTAAGTATTTTTTTGTTGAGAATTTTTGCATCTATGTGCATCAGGGATATTGATTTATAATTTTTTTATTTTGTAATATCTTTGGCTTTGGTATCAGGGTAATGCTGACCTCATAGAATGAGTTTGTAAGTGTGCCCTCATTTTAAATTCTTCGGAAGAGTTTAAGAAGGATTGGTATTAATTCTTTAAATGTTTGATAGAATTCTACAGTTGAGGCCTTTTGGTCCTGAATCTTTGTTTTTTGGAGAGTTTTGATCACTGGTTAAATCTTACTGGTTATAGGTCAGTTCAAATTTTTTTTAAAAATTTCTTTCTGATTCTAATAAATTATCCATTTATTTTATTCAGTTTATTGAATTTATATTTATTATATATTCAATTTATATTATTCAGTTTGTTGGCACATAATTGTTCATAGTAGATACCCATAATCCTTTTTATTTTTGTAATTACTCTTTTTTTCTTTCTTTTTTTTGTTATTTGAGTCTTTTTTTTTTTTTTTTTTTTAGTCTAGCTACAAGTTTGTCAGTTTTGTAGATCTTTTAAAAAAATCAACACTTAGTTTCATAATATTTTATTTTCTGGTTCAGGTGGTGGCTCTATGGGAATTTATTTTGTGATAATTCATTGAATTTTACATTTATATTTCATATATGTTGTGTGTGTTAAAGACACAATAAAAAGAACAGGCTTAAAAAAAAAATCAAGTCCCTACAGGCTCTCTATCCCGTTACCAGAGATTTGTTCATCCTAGTTGCCCCTCTTCTACGTCTCTTCTTTGCTTCTCATGTCCTCTCTTTCAAACCCCTACAAATAAACATTGGTCTTTCTTTATTACACAGAACGATTTCTCTCTCTCCAGCCACTGCTAATCAAATATGGATAGCCAAACTCATCTAATCAAGGTATTCAGGAATCAAGAATCTTCTAGTTAGCCAGTTTAATCACCTTTTTAGAAGACTATTTTATCCCTACACATATTAAACAAAGTATTTCTTGTCATAAGAAAAGAAACTTTCTTTGCTTTTGAGTGATACTTCTGATCACAATTGTGTAGAACTTAATACGTGCCTAAAAATGTGAACCTATTTTAACCAATTTGTCTAATGAGAACTTCTATCATTCAGGAACTGCTATACTTTATTTTAACTGCTTAGTCTTAGACAAGCAATCAAAATCAAGATGAGTAACATAAGCAGAACTTATTAATATGAGTTTAATGTGGGCTTCACGTTAATCAGGATTTGTGAGGGAGGGAGAGTTTTATTAATTAGTTACTTAATTAGTAGGCATCCAGAGTGATTTTTTTCTTTGCAGAATTTCAATGAGCAATGAATGGTTATTAGATGACCTGGAAAGGTTGATTCTTTTATTTATTTGTGAGCAATCTCAGTAGCTTCATAAGTGGCAGTAACTCAGAATGCGTCAGACATGAATTATTGAATATATTGGATTCCATGTCCTAGTTATGTTGGATTCTGCTGTCTCAGTTCACAGCATCAATTCATGGTATTTTAAAGAACTTTCTGAAATCTTTTCATATAATTCTTACTTCCTTGTTGGAATATATGCCCTAGGAGAGCTGGAATATTTTTCTGTTTGTTCACTGATGCATAGCAACTGCCTAGGACAGTTCCCCACTCAAGGTGCTTGACAATGATTTTAGGGTAGGGGACAACAATGTACGTCTCATAGTACGTATGAATGTAATCAGCTTTGCTGCCACAGGTTCAATATTTAACATGATGAGAACAGTTTAGTAAAAAGTAAAAATTGCTAAGTCAAATATGGAAACTGACAATAAAAGTGCATTGGTACTAAATTGTCTTTCAATTGCAACTGTATTGTGACTAACAGATTTGTGTAAGAGCCTTGGGGAGGCTCTGTGGCTCCTCCTTGGAATCACATGACATGAGTGAGGAGAGTAAGTCAACTGGGTGTACAAAACACCTTTGTCTGTGGACAGCAAATCTGTGACCAGCCTTAAAGTGTAGAAGATACTTGGAAATGTGGACCCAGCTCTCCTTGTGTACATGCATGCTAAGTCGCTTCAGTTGAGTCCAACTCTTTGCAATCCCATGGACTGTAGCCCACCAGGCTCCTCTATCCATGCAATTCTCCAGGCAAGAACACTGGAGTTTGTTGCCATTTCCTCCTCCACGGGATCTTCCCAACCCAGGGATAGAACCCAGGTCTCTTTTGTCTCCTGCTTTGGCAGGCAGATTATTTTTTCCACTAGGACTATGTGGGAAGCCCACATGGCTCTCCACTGGCTGTATTACCTCCATTTTACAAATAAAGGACTGAGGCACAGGATGTTAAATAATTTGGTCAAAGTCAGATAATTGTTTGAGTAGAATAGCTGGGATTTGAACCAGGACAATCTGGTTCCAGAATCCATTATCTTACCTACATACTGTAGATTCTACAGAGAGTGATACCTGTCATTGGTGATATTTAATAAGATTCTAGGTAACTGCTAGTGAGGGAGATTTGGTATTTTGCTATTTAAAAGATGATTTACCATCTTTCTTTTTGTCTCCCGGTCGACCATATGTGCACAAGTGCTCTGTGAAGAATTTGTTGTTATTCTTCCCTTGGGGTGTGTTTCTGGCTAAAAGTTTCTCAAGTGTTTCTGATGATGCTGTGAGCTAGCTAAAATCCTTTAATAAAAATTTCTGCTTATACTAGCCATAATTGTTTTCTGTTTTTTTCAAATGAGAACTTTGAGTAATAAAATTTAAAAGGGAGAGACTCAATTCAATGCTCTGTGGTGACCTGTGGGAAGGAAAGCCAAGGAAGAAGTGTTATATGTATTCATGTGTCTGATTCACTTTGCTGGACAGCAGAAACTAACCCAATATTGTAAAGCAACTACACTTCAACAAAAATAAAATAAAATACAATGGAGGAAAGCAGGCTCAGGAGATTAAGAGAGACCAGGTTTTCATGACATCATATATGTTCCCAGATCCAGTCACAGCTGAAGCCAGCACGTCCCTTGATTTTTCAGATACATGAAGCAAAAAATTCTCCTTTTCCTTAAGCTAACTTGGGTTGAATTTTTGAAACTTGCAAAGCAAATAATCCCAACTGTTACTATATTGTACTCTTCCTTTCTATTCTTATGTACTTTTCTTTCTTTTTATAATTTTTGTGATAAAATTTAAAATAAATAATACTGAAAAGAAAACAAAAAACAATCCATTTAATCTTCATGGAGGCTATTCATTACTATGATCCAAAGTTCTATTAACAGGACCAGGCATCTGTTTGCTCTTTAATATGAGATGAACTCAGGACAGAATTTGACACTGTTGATTCTGTTTTCTTTCCTATAAACTTTTTAGTTGTTTGAGTTTTTTATTCTTTTTAAAACTAACTTAAGGGAAGTGAAATAAAATGCATGATTTTCTGTCTGACTTCTCAGTTCCATTAACTTAAAAACAAGCTTGAGCCTTATTATTCATATTTAAACATTAAAAACTCACACAGTTGCATACACATTTATTATTTTATAATCTGCCTACATTGCATTGTGAAAACAGAAAATACACATCCACTCAAATTAATGGTCTCCTCCCCGTGGAAGTGTTTCTAGAGTACAAAGTATAATTGGCTGAAATGTTTGACGTCAGGTTCCTTCTTTTTTTTCATTAGAATTTCTGGCCCATGCATTTTACACAAATGTTCAAGGAAAGATCAACTTCCCAAACTCCCTTCTTTCCAAAGTTATTGCTCCTCAATGTTTGTGAAGCACAATTATATAGTTAAAAAATTTTTTCAGAACAGGGTCATGTGGGTCAGTGAGTTTGCACACTGGCATGTGATTTGGACTTTCATCAAACCATTCAATCAAGATGAAACCAAAATGAACATGTCAACTTATTTGAATGGACACATCTATGTTATTTAGAAAAAAATTTAAGAGCATGTTGGCATAACATACTGACACAAACATAATATTAGACTTATTTTTATTCTTTGGCTTTAAAAGTATAGTTGATTTTTATGATTACAAAAAGTGAATACATGAACATTGTTAAAAAGACTAAAAACTGTAAGAAAAGTATTAAAAGGAAAAACATATCTATAATGTTATTATCAGATATAACCATCATTATTTTGGAATATCTTTATATTCTATATAGAATATTCTATATAGAATATGCTCTATATCTTTCAGTCAGACATATTTTTATATATAATTTATTTTTTGAGATAAGTATGTCCATATAATTTTGCATAATGCTTTTAAAATAGATTTATTATAAAAATAAATTTATCATAAAATATTTTAATTTTTGCATCACCTATTATTTTGATAAATTAGTTCACTGCCTGAAATTGTTACTTTTCTTTTGAATATGGGAATGTATTAAACTATGGCACTATAACTGTGACTTATAAATCATTACAGATATAAGAATAAAGTCTTAGTTTTTATAATCTTATTATGTACTTGGTATTATCAGGTTTAAAAAATATAAGCCATCTTGTTTAATTCTGTAAATGACTTTTAATGGTATATAAAATAAGTAGCATTAGCATAAATGGAGTGGGGTTAGGTGGAGAAGGATAAAATACATACTAAAGGAAGTCAGGAGACTTGGTCACCCAAAACTAATCAAGTCTGTGACTGTTATGAGTGCTTGCTTGTATCAACTTTGCTAGAGTATGGTGGCCAGTTGTTTGGTCAAACACAAGTCTAGATGTCACTGTAAAGGAATTTTTTAAAAGATATGATTGACTTTTATAACCAGATGACTTTTAGTAAATCAGATTGTCTGGGAGGATGAAGAAGTTCTGGAGATCGGTAGTAGTAATTGGTATAGAACAATATGAATATTCCCAACAGCACTGAAGTGTACACATAAAAATGGTTAAAATGGTAAGTTTTATGTTGTGTATATTTTTCCACAATTAAAATAAAAAGTAAAGCAGAACTCTTCATAGCATAGGTAGATGTCATCTAATCAGCTGAAGGTCTTAAGATCAAAGGCTGAAGTTTCCTGAAGAAGGAGGAATTCTGCCTCAAAATGGCAACATAGAAATTCTGCCTGAGTTTTGAACGTTTTGACTCACATCTGATGGCCTGGCCTTCAGAGTTTGGACTTGCCATTTCCTGCAATCACATGAGCCAATTCCTTAAAATAAATTTCCCTCTCTCTCTCTTTTTCTCTCTCCCCGAACTATAATTAATACAGAGAACTTGGCTAAGTGACCCCAAGTTTTAATTTCTTCAGCTGAAGGTTAGGAGATGGAATTAGATCATTGGTTTTCAAACTGTAGTCTGTGGATCGGTGTTCATTTTGGACAAAATTCTACCCAGTCTGTGATAAAAAGGAAAAGCAAGTTGGTAAGTTTTTTAGATAACCAAATGTTTCTAAGTATATCTTTCTCTCTCTCTCACTCTCTTCCTTGAAGTTTATAGCCTTCTACTCTCTTTTGGAGTGGAAATATTCTTTCTTTTATGAAGTGATGCTGATGATACTTGGTAGTTATTTGTTCTGCCTTGTTTTCTAATGTGCCAAGGCAAAAATACAAAGTTGGCAGCTTTAAATCAGTTACCAAATTTAGGAAATTTTTACTAGTTAATGTAATTTAAAAATCTGGGAGCCGCTGCCTTACATGATCCCTTCTAACTCTAAAATCCTAAAGCTCTAAGATAAGATGTTAGGGACTCAGAGCAGTAAAACACTCACCTAGTTAGAGAATCAGAAATCAAAACAAAACAAAACAAAACAAAAAATATTATGAAGACAAATTATTTGTGGATTTTTAGCCATTTTGGATTATTCATGCTATCCTGTATTCTGTAAACACAATAGAGGCCAGTAACTGTGGGTTCACACAACGTAACTTCCCTGTTCTGGTAAAACTTTCAGCCTCAAGTCCTGATAAAAGTTAACATTTAACATGTCCTTAGTTGAGCCTTCCAATTTATTTCATGGTTAGATGAAAGAGATTATCTAAACAAGCTTTACTAATCTCAGTTTTCAATTTTAATCTGATGGAGCAGGGTAACCAGAAAGCCAGACTGTAGAAAAAGAGAGAAGGCATTTCCTTTTGAATATCCTCATATATTAACAACAGAAACTGAAAAAATGTGGTTTTCTCTATAGAGCTGGTTTTAAAATTCAGCCTTGCAGGTCACTAGGTAGTAAAAACCAATTAGTAGTCTTTTGATAGATGACTCATCATTGGGTTTAGAGGTAAATTATAATTGTAGTGACTTACTTGTGGGTAAA
This sequence comes from Dama dama, assembly GCF_033118175.1. Lineage (NCBI taxonomy): Eukaryota > Metazoa > Chordata > Mammalia > Artiodactyla > Cervidae > Dama > Dama dama. The sequence continues at coordinate 42,550,633 of NC_083697.1, forward strand.
TAATAGGTGAACTTAAAGAGCTGTCAACCAGGATTCAAATCAGGGCTTCAGTGGCTGCATTTGAGTAGCTCCATCATAATTCCTTATGGATTATCACTATTCAGGGAAGAATTCAAATTAATTCACTTAACTATAATATTCTTAAGGAAATCATTTAAAGCTTTCTTCCCTTATTGTATGCTGAAGACAAGATTTTTAAACCTTAAGCAGAGTTTAAGATATCTTTCCAAACTAAAATATATCTACTTTTAACTTCATTGTTATATTTGGGGGGAGAGGAGGGCTTTTCCAAATAGTTCCCTCTAATTTATACTGAAATTCTTTACTTTTGTTGATGTGATTCAATTCCATATAAAAGGCAGAGCTTATCATTGTAGATCTAGGTATATATTGATAAAATATGGTCAGTCTTCATTTAAAAGTTCTATTTTCTCATTCATCAAGAATGTCTCTTCTTACACAGCTTTCTGTGCAACACAAATAGGTTTTGAGTTTCTACTTTTTCTTTTTAAAAATATAGGCAAAAAGGTATATTTAATTCTTTCTTGCCCTCTTTCTTATTCTGTCCAGGGTTTCCATTCATATGATTGGGATGGAAATCATTCCAATCAGAGCTATGACTATCAGGATAGCCATAACTTGATATCAAGATATAAATGTATTTACTATTCAGAAATAGAAATGATTTTTTTCTCAACAGACACTATAGAATTAATGGCTTTGGCTAAATGATGTCTTTGTCTGAATCTTGCTTTCTAATATTTACTCAGTTACATTTCCATTCACTCTGGCAAAGAGGTAGGGCACCTTTCCCAAGGAATTTAAGTAAAGGTAAACAAAGTTGGATGGAAGTAATGAGAAGTGATATCATGATGAGTCACAGCTCTGGTTCTCCAGCTGACAACAAGGATGTAAATTCCCAGAACTGGTCAGTTTTATCAGTATTTAAGAGAATAAAGAAATCTCACAGGATGCCCAGAAAATCTCTTTTCAATTTGCTTTGTTTATGGCAAGGGAGCATTCAAGAAACAGGCAAGACCAAAAAGTAGCAAAGCAATCAGCTATAAATAGAGCCTGTGTTTATTTGAAGACAGTGTGTTCTGTAAAGTACTGTGAATACTTGGATTCTTGCAAAGAACTGTGTCTAGTTTAACTGAAATTTGCATGTGCAGATGAGAGAAGAAAACATATCCAAGAGAACATAGCACACCATATGGGTATTTAGTATCCTGTTCTGTTTTGTTTTTGTTCTAGTCACAGGATAAAAATTTCCATTTTGCCTAGATTGGCTGCCACTGTAGGGCTGAGCCACAAACTCCATTAACATTCATTTGCTTATCTGCTGTGTGCCAGAAACTGAGACATAAGGAATCTGCGGGAAAGCAGCTTATTCCTGGCCATAGTCTAGCAAAAGAGTATGAAAGAAAACTGACAATTATAAATCATAATACAGGGTGATGAGTGCTAAATAGAGTGTGATGTGCGAAGAAAAAGAGGACTTAGGGTAACTGACTCATCCCTGTTTGCCTGGTAGTTTTCTGGTTTTAGCACTGAAAGCCTAGTCCTAGTTTTGACTAGGAAACCCCTCTGTTCCAGCTAAACCCAGACAGCTATGCACCTTAGTGAGATATACCCAGTTGTAAGTCACTGGGGATAGTAATGGAGAATAGAATCTAAGAAAGTCTCCCAGAGGAGAGAAAAACATTTAAACTATGTCTAGAAAGGTGGAGGTAGAAAAATTTAGGCATTATAGGCTGACTCAGGTCCTATCATTGGAACCTGTGAATGTTACCTTCTATGGCAAAGGAATTTTGCAGATGGGATTAAATTAAGGATCTTGAGATGAAAATATTATCCTAAATGATATAGGCCGTTTCTAAATGTAATCCTAAGTGTCCTTATAAAAGGAAGGCAGAGTGGGATTTGACAACAGAAGAGGAGATGGAAATAAGAAGCTAGAGTAATGTGTAACGAAGGGAATACCAGCCAAGGGCTGTTCATGGTCTCCAGAAGCTGGAAAAGGAATGGAAATGGATTCTTCCCTGGAGCTCCTTGAAGGAACCAGATCTACTGACACCTTGACTTTAGCCCAGTGAAACTGATTTCACTTTTTGGTCTCCAGATTCTGAGAGAAATGGAAGTAAGGTTGCTTTATACCACTAAGTTTGTGATAATTTGAGGTATCAGTGTACATTTCCAGCAACAGGAAATTTAATACAGTGGGGAACCCAGAGAAGGACATTCTAGGCAAGGGAATAGCATGACAAAAGCTGTTCTAGAACAAGGGCTGCTCAGGACATTACAAGGCACCAGTTTGAAAGGTTGGCCTCTTAGCATACATGGGAACACAGTGGGAGAGGAAGCTATAGGCATGAGCAGGAACTGGAACCTGGATGAACTTATAACTCACATTAAGGAGTTTTTCTTCCATCTTGAAGACAAATGAAAATATATATTCCGTGATGTAAAGCAGCAAAGCCCTAATGAAATCATATTTGCATTTAAGAAAAGTCTTTTTAGTAGCAGGATGAAAAGTGGATTATTGAGAGGAGGAAGAATATCCAAAGAAGCAGGGAAACCCATTTAGAATGATCATATTGTCCAGGCAAGAAAAGGCAAGAGTCTTGATTACCAGTGGAAATGAAAAACAGCAGTAGTTTCTAGGGATTCTTGGAAGGTGAGTTATACTGGACTGGGTGACCTACTAGGAAAGGTTGAAATTTTTATTTGGGTGCTATGGAAGACAGAACTGTCATAGGTGAGATGGGGAATCCAGGAGGAATGACGTGTGTATAGGCTGTGGGTGGGAATGATGGATTAGCTTCTAGACGTGGAATTCGAGGAGCCAGTGGTACATACAAGTAAAATTTTAAAAGGACAGTTCAGTCAAGAATTTTAAAAAATCTTTGAAAAAGAAAAGCTCTCTTTGGGACATGGTGGCAGTGAAGTATGTAGAAATGGACCAAAGACGAGGTGTGGGTAATGCAGACTTGACTCCATGCACGGCACAGTCTTTCTCAGTATGTCCAGCCATTTCTTGTGCATCACCATCCAGTATGTTACTGACTGTGATTCAGATAAAAGTCTCAGTGGACCTACTTCATTTGGTCTCTGCATCTCTTACCTTGCTGCTCTCTTTTTTGTCTTCATGTCACTCCTTAAACTCTAATCGTGCTCAGATTAGAATTCTTTTGTAGCTTCTGCAATCAGGCATCCACCTATCTTTCAGCTTCACTCTATATCAGCAGATAAAAATTATTAAAATAAATACTGTATAAAAAGCTAATGGAATAAAAAATGAAACTAACAAAATGAAAATGAAGAAAATGAGTATGATTTAAAAGTGTTACAATCTTTAACAATAAAATCCATTAACTGTACCAACATTGAATTATTTTTGTAACTCTTCTGACCTTGCCCTAGCAGGGAAATGGTGAAGCTCTAATTATATGCTAACTCCAAACAAAAGTTGTCCATTAACTCCATTTCTTGGTTAATAACTTTAAAGACATCTTCATGAAAAACTTTAACATATTTAAGGGCATATGCCAGTGTGTATTTGAAGATGTTTCAACTGATAGTTAGCTCTAGTTTTTGTTTCAAATAAAGTATTCTGGGTCATCTTTCTCTCTGTAATTCATTATGTATAGATAGAAATTCTGATTCTTAATTACATAAACTTAAATACTACCATACTTCTGGTTTTTGAGATGGAGTAAAAATCATCTTGTTTATAGAATCTTGCTTTGTCCATTGTCATTTTCTTTGTCCTCGTGAGTACTATAGGGAAATGGAAATTTTTTAAAAACTGAATGCTTGGTTCAATTCAAAATTTTAATCATTTGGCTACTTCTCAAGACATGAAAGTTTAAGATTTCAGTTTAAAAAATCTAAGTTACAGTGTTCCATCACAAAAATACTATTATTTTAATACTTAAAAATGCCATGGAATATCTAAAACAGGTATTTTAATCACTATTAGTCTATCTTTGACTGTTGGAAATATACTTCTATTTAAAAGTTCTACTTTATTTTCTCTCATTTTCCATTGGAATCTGTCTTTGCCTCCTCTTTTTTAAAAAAATATCTTGTGTAATAGATATCTTAACATTTATCTTATTTCTTCTTTTGGGGAGATAAATTCCTTAAAGATAGGCCCATGTTGTAGTCAACTTTGTATCCTCACACTGCCTGATATAGCTACACATGATTGCACTTGATATATGTTTTTTAAACTCAACTATTTACCATTATTCTTCCTCATGGTAGAGCTAACTTAACATTTCCCAGTGCCTTAACTATACCTTTCTCATCATAACCAGGTGCTGAAGTCATTTAGATATAAAGGAATAGGTCATGCTAAGAAAAAAAAATCTAGTTCTGTGCTGTACTAATGTTCCTTTATTAATTTTCCGGTGTTGTAAAGTTCTTTTCAAAGTGATGGAAATTTCCACATTTGAAAAAATTGGACCTAAAAGTTTGTATTTAATTCAGGACTCTTCTTCATGAACAATGGAGAAAAATTATAGTTGTAGAATTTTTAGATTGACTTTCAAAAGTCTGTAAAACTTTCTATTAAAAAAAAGCTGATTTACACAGTGCAGAGTAGAGTGGTTCAATAAGCCCAGTTGTTGAACACAATGGTCAATAAAAATGTATCAGTTTGGTTGGGGGCCATTACAGGTTGAACTGTTATATTGCAGTTCAGTACCTCACTATGTGATTTTATTGGAGATAGGTTCTTTATAGAGGTAATCAAATTAAAAGTAGGTCATTAGGGTGGGCCTAATCCAATATGTAAAAAGAGAAAATTTGGACACAGAGACAAACCTTCCTAGAGGGAAAATGGCCACTTGATGATGGAGGATTGGAATGGTGCATCTCTAAGCCAAGGATCATTAATGATTGCCACCAAAGGCTCTAGAAAGAGGCCAAAAAGGATCCTTCTCTACAGGTTTCAGAGGGTGGATGGCCTTGCCAACACTTTGATTTCAACTTCTTGTCTCTAAAACTGTGAGACAAGAAATTTCTATTGTTCTAAGCCCCCTAATTTGTGGTACTTTGCTATGAAAGCCCTAGGAAAACACTCCAGGGGCTGATAAAATGTACACTGATATCTCATTCTGTCAAATCTTTTTGAGTTGAAATATTTCAGAATGAAAGTATATGTTAACAGTTTCAAATTTAAAATTAGAAAAATCTAAATATTTCTGGTTTGGACAGAAAAAAGAGCAGTTTTGCTTTTAAAAGAATGAAGATGCAAAAATAGTAAGAACTTCTGCTAAACAGAATTAGCAGTCATGCTAGTAGTATCATTACTGGATTATATCTATGAGAAATTTTTTAAATGTGAATACTAGCAATCAGATGCCATCTCAGAAGAAGAGATGGGATATTTTCAATGTAAGGTGCAGAGACTGAAAATCTTAACAATCGCTTAGACTAAGATTACTTCTGTCATTTGAATGAAAAATAAAAATTGATTTCTTTTTCTTTTAATTATATCCTTCAAACTTGATTAATATGTCTTCCCTGTGATGTTGAAGGCAGCAAATCAAGGACTATCTCTGACTTGTTCCAGGTGACCTGTCGCTGGCTGAATTCCAGTGCCAATGAATGTACTAGGCATCTAATGATTGTAGGAGAAAGGAACAGAGGCAAGGAGCATGATGGGAGAAAGAGGAAGGAAAAACCAAATGATAATTTCCTTGTCATTCCACCATAATATATGAGCAGCATTTTAACTCTAATGCCTTTTGAAAATTAATATTGAGTTATATTTAAAAGTTCTCTTTTACTTTTTGGAAATTAAGATATTTTTATCTTCTTTTTATTTTATGAAATTGTGAGCCTGTGATATGATCCTTCCACTTGAATTTTAGTTACTAGTGTTAATTATATTAGCCTTTTCATTTTATTTTCTGAACATCGTGTTCTCATCCTTATTCACTCTCCTGGATGACTAGCTTGTATATGTTATCACAAGGGAGATATGATGGAAGAAATTCTAAACAAATTTAGATCAATAGGTTCTTTGTTATATTTAAGGAACATATACAGAATACATTTCAATTTGAGAATCAGGAAATTTATTTGCATTCTGTCACTGACATGCTTTGACACTGAATAAAGTTCTTTGTTGTTTTTTCTTTGAAACCAAACTCTCAAAAACTATTTTAAACTGATTACATGATGACTGTTCTTTTTTTTTTTTTGGCTGCATTGGGTCTTAGCTGCCACATGCAATATCCTCAATCTTTGTTTCAGCATGTGAGATCTTCAGTTGTGGCATGTAGGATCTAGTTCCCTGACCAGAATTGAACCTGGGACTCCTTCATTGGGAGCACAGAGTCCTAGCCACTGGACCACAAGGGAAGTCCTTTGATGACTATTCTTAAATGTTATGGACATTTAGGAATAAAAAGTTGCCTGTTTGCAAAATGCTTTATTACTGGAGTTCTATGTGAAAATTTACTCAGGAAATTGTTTATTCTTGTCATGTAAAGACTAAAGTTGGTATCAACATTCTCCACTGAAGACTGTGATTTTATGATAACAAAGGCCCACATATTTATGGTTATATTTAAATAAAATGTCCAGATAGGGAAAAATCCATAGGAACAAAAAGCACCTTAGTGGTTACCAGAGCTGGAGTGAGGGGAAATGAAGAATGATTGCTAGGGGAATGGAGTTTCTTTTTAGGGTGATGAAAATGTTCTAAAATTAGTTAGTAGTGATGGTTGTACAAATCTGTGACTATACTAAAAATTGTACACTTTCAAGGAATTTTATGCTAAGTGAATTATAGCTCAATGAAAATGTGTTAAAAGTTTTCTCCCTCCCCAAAACATAGACTTTCAAAGTTAGTATTTTCCCCTTTACAGTTAGTCTTCAGAAGGAGCCTAGCAGGCTACAGTCCATGGGATCCCAAGGAGTTGGACACGGCTGAGCAACTAACACTTTCTCTTTCTTTACTTTTCACATTTAAATTAGGTTTGCAGTACTTGAAATGGGATTAAACTCTCCCTTTTCACTTGGCCCCTCAGCTGTTTCTCATTCTTTGAATATAGTCTTTGATGGCAAGTTTTCATACCCTGGGGATGAATGTGATACTGAAAATGACTAAAACTCAGTGCAACCAAATATAATTAATGAGGTGTAAGTATAAAATGACACTTTCTTGTGTGCTCATAAAATATCTCTGAATGTCACTTCCAAAAATTATTTCAGAAATAGTTGGAACAGGTCAGCATATTTGGATTCAACATAAAATCATCAATGGTGACCTTCTGGAAATAACACATTTACTTTCACTTATATTTTGATTAGTGAAAAAAATAATGTTACTATTTTATGGTTCTGCCTCTTGGTCATGGTAGATGTAACAGCCCAGGGTTATAATGAGACAAATGTGCCAAGTGACAACTGTAAAGATGCCCTCCAACTCCAGGCCTACTGGGTTCAAGAAGTAAATTTCCTTTTTTTTTCTTTTATGAGCTGAAGAGGTGGTTTGGGATAAGTGTGATGAGAGTCTTAGAAAAGCAAGCATGTGTGTAAACTGGATTTTCCCCCATTGAGGTTGACTGAACTCACCAAAAAAGGGAAGGAATTGACTTGATATCAATGATGCCGTAGTCTCTTGTCCTAGGTCCTACCCTGGAAGCTTCCATGGACTTCAAAGCACCGATGCACAGGGCTTTGTTTGTGCCTATTCATAATCAGCAGTCTGTTCTCATAGCCTAGGTAATGGGCACAGTGCCTGTGTCTATGCCTGGCCAGCCACAACACCACTTGCCTTACTCCCCTGTGAGAAAGCATGTGTGGGTTGCTCATCATTTACAGGCCTTGAGCAATGTAGTGGTTGTATCTGTTTATGTCACCGTGTGGTCAAGTCTCAGCGTGACATTCTGTTCAAGGAGCACAGTTCTTACCCTAAAAAGATGTTCAATTTATTAACTGAATACCTTGAAGAGCATTAAAGTGCAATAGAACTTAATGGTCTTTTGGACTCTTTCTTGGACCCTTATTCCTCCACATTTCATTCTCTTTGACATTCCAGATTTTCATTTGCCAGCTCCAGTTCCCCCTCTCTTGCTAAGCCTTTTCCTTTCTCTTGGCTTTTGAGTTCTGTAGTGTTCTGTTTTGAAAAGAGTTTGGCAGAAATGGACTACTTCAGAGAAATTGGATAGAAAATTGGCCTGATAAGTCAGGAATCAATTGGTAATTTTTGAGGAGTGGGGAAGAGGGAGACTCTCCCTTGATAATACTCCCTATCAATATTTTTTATTAATAATTTTTAATTGAAGTATATAGTTGAATTATAATGTGTTAATTCCTGCTGTACAGCCAAGTAACACAGTTATACATACATACATACATACACATATGTGCATTCTTTTTTATATTCTTTTCCATTTTGGTTTATCACAAGATATTAAATATAGTTCCCTGTGCTAAACAGTAGGACCTTGTGTTAATCCATTCTATACATACCAGTTTGCATCTGCTAATCCCAAACTCCCACTCCTATCCTCTCCCAGCCCTTTCCTCTTGGCAACAACCAGTCTATTCTCTATGTCCCTAATTCTGTTTCTCTCATAGATAAGTTCATTTGTGTCTTATTTTAGATTCCACATATAAGTGATATCATGTGGTATTTGTCTTCTTGTTTCTGACTTACTTCCCTTGGGTCTGATAATCTCTAGTTGCATCCATTCAATATTTTTTAATTGAAGTTCAGTTAATTTACAATGTTGGGTTAGTTTTAAGTGTACAGCAAAGTGATTCCATTATGCATACATATATGTATATTCTTTGTCAGATTCTTTTCCATTATAGGTTATTACAAGATACTGAATGTAGTTCCCTAAGCTATGTAGTAGGCCCTGTTGTTTACCTATTTTATATATGATAGTGTGTGTGTATGTTAATACCACGCTCCTAATTTATCCCCTACCCCCATCCTTCCTCTTTGCTAACCATTAGTTTGTTTTCTGTATCTGTGAGTCTATTTCTGTTTTTTCAGTTCATTTGTCTTATATTTTAGATTCCACATATAAATAATATCATATGGTATTTGTCTTTTTATGTCTGACTTAACTTCACTTAGTATGACAATCTCAGTCTATCCATGTTGCTACAGATGGCATTGTTTAATTCTTTTTCATGGCTGAGCAATATTCCATTGTATATATGCACCACATCTTCTTTACCCATCCATCTATCAATGGACATTTAGGTTGCTTCCATGTCTTAGCTGTTATAAACAGTGCTGCTATGAACATTGGGGTGCATGTATCTTTTCTAACTTACCAATATCTTTTATCATGTTTAGTTTACAATTCTAGTATCTCTCACCACAGGTTTTAGTGTCTGTGCTGTTTCCCCTGTATTGTGGCATATGTTCTATTCATTTCCCACAGCATTGTCGCTACTCATCCACTGCAAAAGGACTTTTTTGTTGTGGTTGTTGTTTTGATTACCCCTTTAAGTTCTCTCACATCTTTGACCTCTCTCTATTTATCTTCTTCTTGTGTGCTAATTTAGCATATCTCCCAGGTTCAAGCCATCTATCCTCTGCTCCTACCCTGCGCTGCCTGAAAGCTGGGACAGGAATGGAACTAATAGACAGTACAAGAGCAGAGCGAAGGGAGGTGGACCAGTTTGGCAGGGAAGGGTCAGCACACAAGATGTGGATGCAGAGAGCAGGAGGCAGGGGTGGAGGGTTTGCTCTGGGAAAGAAGCTCATCTGAAGACTATGCCTCAGGCTCCCAGAATAATTCAAAAGGAAGGGCTCTAAAAATGACTTGAAAATGGAAGTATCTTTGAATAGTCACACAGCCTTTCAATAGGATTGCTTTGAAAAGGACAAAACTGTTTGATGTTGCACATTATGCTGCATTTAGGAAAGAATCACTTACATGATTATATTGCCATGCCTCCTATATTCTGTGCTGTTTTCCTTCATATCTGAAATAAAGATAGATAGCTGTCACTAGTTATACGAATGTGGCCATCTTCCCTCCCTTCCTTCCTTCCTTTCTCCCTCCCTCCCTCCTCTCTCTTTCAACAGAGTGCATCTGAAAGACTAGACAAGGGGCTAAAGCACTAACACATTTCCAAAATGTCCATTGGCTAGTAGCTATCTAGGAAATCCACATGCTCTGCTGTTTTACTTTCTCACGCAGACAATTGAGAGTTGTTTTTTGCCTTAGGGAAAAGCCTAAGGGGTCCTCCAGCACTAATCAAGAAGTGAAAATAGTCAACAAAAGAGCTTTCAGACATAAGGTTCTCAGAAACCTGAACAATAAAGCCCTTATCTCTTCAGTCCTCTCTGTTTATCTGATACAAGTTCATTTCTTGCTCTTTGCTTTTACATCTAAAGCACATGTCCTTCAACCTTCTTTTACCTTCTCAAATCATTCCATTCTTTATAGTCTAGATCAAGCCCCAATTCTCCCAAGACTCTCTGCCCTTGCTGACAATAATATTTATGTTTTCAGAAATCCTATAGAAGATTTTGATTCTTGCATCATTTAGAACTTACATGGTGTAAATGTGGGAAGACATAAATGGGGCAGAATTGAAGAATGAAAGGACCGAGAGAGGCTTTGCCAATCTGCATGGTCGACTTCCCATAATTTGACCCAATTTTTCTTACATTAAGTGGCAACTACTGCCTAGCTTTTAGATGTAGCCACAATTACCCTCTTTTCTTAAGCTGTAAAGACATTACTCATAAAAGTGATCAAATGGAGCATTAATCAGATTAATGGGTGCTGTGTGAAATACAAAACAGGCAGATCTAGAGTACAACAGGAACCATGATGGGGCAAGGAGGCAAAGAAACTAAGATTGAATTAACTCCAAAATTAAAGAGCTGTATAAAGATGCCATAATTGGCTTATATAGAGTATTGACAGTATTTTCTGAATTATTGGTTAAAAACACATCTATATTGCAGATAGGCAAAAAGATTTGCTTCCTTTTTTCTTTCTTTAAATGTTAAAACTGGGCTGAAAGGACAGCCTCTGAAGTATAGTGTTCATTTTTGTTTTGGTAGGTGGAGTTCACTAACCAAAATGACAACAAACACTCAGAAATGGGAACTTACTCTATGGCATCTGTTCAAACCTCTTAAAACCAGAGATGTTTTCCTGTCTGATGGATAAGCCACCCAAGCACAAATTAAAAGCATATGCTTCATGGTTCTCTGAGAATATTTATAGCTCAGAATATATATTTCCTGATTATCTTTACAGCAGAACCATCTGAATAGGTAGTGAACATTCTGCAATAATTCTATCCCCATTCTAGCAAATTTCGACTTCCCCGTTTTGAAATTAAACTACACGTTTTCTTTCCTCAGCGGAAAATATATCTGCAGAAGGAAGTTGAAATATTTTCCATACTACATATGACCTAGTTACATACTCACAAGGTTCAATATATTAACCAAAAACAAGGGCAGTTTTAGGTGTATGTTCTTAACTACCTCCCTTGATAAATTCATGTGTTTCAGTATAATCTATAGTTGAATTAGGTTGAATATGAAGCATAGCAACATTCATAAATTTGAATGGAAAACATTAGGGTTTCCATTGAAGGACATAAATATGCCATTTTGCGTTTATAATTATATTCCATCAGTATTTATATTTAAGCAATATGCACAGATCAGGTGTTATGGGACTTTAACAAAGAAGCACCATTTTTGCTCTTTGGCTTTGCTGAATTCATATTGTCAAGAAGCGAGCACTTGAAAATGGAAGTTGATAGAAAATAATTTAACAGATATTCCCTATATGTATACAGGAAATGGAAATTTGGGACAGGTTTTAATTTTGCTTGGTTTTTCCAGTAGTCATGTATGGATGTGAGATTTGGACTATAAAGAAAGCTGAGTGTGGAAGAACTGATGCTTTTGAACTGTGGTGTTGGAGAAGACTCTTGAGAGTCCCTTGGACTACAGGGAGATCCAACCAGTCCATCCTAAAGGAAATCAGTCCTGAATATTCATTGGAAGGACTGATGTTGAAACTGAAACTCCAATACTTTGGCCACCTGATGCAAAGAACTGACTCAACGGAAAAGACCCTGATGCTGGGAAAGACTGCAGGTGGGAGGAGAAGGGGATGACAGAGGATGAGATGGCTGGATGGCATCACCAACTCTATGGACATGAATTTGAGTAAACCCCAGGAGCTGGTGATGGACAGGGAAGCCTGGCGTGCTGCAGTCCATGGGGACACAAAGAGTCGGACATGACTGAGTGACTGAACTGAACTGTCATTATTTAATTTTAAACACAGTAAGGGCAGTCTCATTTAGGAATGGACAATGGAAATGACTAATTTACTCAGAAAATGTCAATATCCTAAAACTGAGATAAAACCCTGGACCAGGAGTAGTGAGCACAGAGAAATGAGATCCCACTGAGAGGTGATGTATCCACATAAAATTTGTCCAACTGCTTTGTTTTCTGAAGCGACCTTGGAGTTCCCTTTTTACAAATGAATCATAGTCCTTTATCTTCTTAAAACTTTTATTCTAAGTGACACTTCTTAAATAGGACTCTTCTAAATCTTCTTTTCCTTTCTTAAACCCAACTACCCTCCCTGAATCATTTCCTACCAAACAAAAGAGGTAGTAGTAAGACCATTGCCTCTGCCACCCACAGGTAACTTATCAAAATAGGCTCATCCTCAATTTGTTTCACTCAGCCACCACACAAAGTGCCTTCATTACTTTTCCTGAATACAATACAGTTTTAGGGATATTTAGATTATGCAGTTTTTCTGTTTAGTTACCTTTCCCCCTTTTCTGTCTTTATTTGTGACTTTGTTCAAAATGATCATAAGCTCTAAGCAATATTTAACACAGAATCCATTAAAGCAGATTAATGCTTCAGTTAATGATTGAAAGTTATAAATAAACACAGTGCTTTAGACATTTAAAAAGGAAGTTTCATTTTAACATTTGTAAGTCACAGCAGGGCTTATTGAGAAAGTTTCCAACCCTAAAGTAGAATACTGGTGTCATCTTTTTTAAAAATGAGCATTGCAGATCTTTTGTTGGTTGGTTGGTCAGTCACTAAGTCATGTCTGACTCTTTGCAACCTCATGGAATGTAGCCCACCAGGCTCCTCTGTCCATGGGATTCTCCAGGCAAGCATACTAGCGTAGGTTTCCATTTCCTTCTCCAGGGGATCTTCCCAGATCAGGGATCAAACCCGTGTCTCTTGCATCAGCAGGCGGATTCTTTTACCACTGAGCCACCAAAAAAGCCCTTCAAATCTTTTCTCTTTTAGTATGTTAACAAAAAATGATTCAGTGGAAGTGAAAAATTTGGTGAAATCGGGGACATAACGTGGGTGATGGGACCTAGAAAAATTCTAAGGGTACAGATATGACAATAGGGCCCTCAAGCTACCTATGTTAGGGGGAACAGACTGAAACCGTCCACCCTGGCCAGGCACCATAGGAACCATGTGTGTGAGTTATTTTATGACAGGAGGTCCTACTAAGGAACATGGAACTTTTTTTTTTTTTTTTTGAACTATTAATAATAAGCTACCACCAACCAGAAAAGCTCAGGAAAGGTCAAAAGGAGATGCCATGTGTCCTACTACCTTCTAGAATCCTTCTTCTTGGAATCTATCTTGTCTGAGCTATGTGTGTGCCACCAGGAAGGACTCTTGAGTCAGAGACAACCTGCAAACTAACTCAGTTCAGTCGCTCAGTCATGTCTGACTCTTTGGACAGCAGCACGCCAGGCTTCCCTGTCTATCATCAACTCGTGAAGCTTGCTCAAACTCAGGTCCATCGAGTCAGTGATGCCATCCAACCATCTCATTCTCTGTTGTCCCCTTCTCATCCTGCCTTCAATCTTTCCCAGCATCAGGGTCTTTTCCAGTGAGTCAGTTCTTCCCATCAGGTGGCCAAAGTATTGGCGTTTCAGCTTCAGCATCAGTCCTTCCAGTGAACATCCAGGGCTGATTTCCTGTAGGATTGGCTGGTTTGATCACCTTGAAGTCCAAGGGACTCTCAAGAGTCTTCTGAAGCACCACAGCTCAAAAGCATCAATTCTTTGGCACTCAGCTTTCTTTATTGTCCAACTCTTGCATCCATACATGACTACTGAAAAAACCATAGCTTTGACCAGATGGAACTTTGTTGCCAAAGTAATGTCTCTGCTTTTTAATATGCTGTCTAGGTTGGTCATAGCTCTTCTTCCAAGGAGCAAGCATCTTTTGATTTCACAGCTGCAGTCACCATCTGCAGTGATTTTGGAGCCCAAGAAAGTAAAGTCTCTTGCTGTTTCCATTGTTTCCCCATCTATTTGCCATGAAGTGATGGGACCAGATGCTATGATCTTAGTTTTCTGAATGTTCAGTTTTAAGCCAACTTTTTCACTCTCCCTTTCACTTTCATCAAGAGGCTCTTTAGATCTTCTTCGCTTTCTTCCATAAGGGTGGCATCATCTGTATATCTGAGGTTATTGATATTTCTTCCAGCAATTTTGATTCCATCTTCTGCTTCATCCAGCCCAGCAATTTGCATGATATACTCTGCATATAAGTTAAATAAGCAGGGTGACAATATACAGTCTTGACATACTCCTTTCCCTATTTGGAACCAGTCTGTTGTTCCATGTCTAGTTCTAACTATTGCTTCTTGACCTGCTTACAGATGTCTCAGGAAGCAGGTGAGGTGGTCTGGTATTCCCATCTCTTTCAGAATTTTACACACTTTGTTGTGATTCACACAGTCAAAGGCTTTGGTATAGTCAATAAAGCAGAAGTAGATGTTTTTCTGGAACTCTCTTGCTTTTTCAATGATCCAGCGAATGTTGGCAATTTGATTTCTGGTTCCTCTGCCTTTTCTAAACCCAGCTTGAACATCTGGAAGTTCACGGTTCACATACTGTTGAAGCCTCACTTGGAGAATTTTGAGTATTACTTTGCTAGCATGTAAGATGAGCGCAATTGTGCAGTAGTTTCAACATTCTCTAGCATTGCCTTTCTTTGGGATTGAAATGAAGACTGACATTTTCCAGTCCTGTGGCCACTGCTGAGTTTTCCAAATTTGCTGGCATATTGAGTGCAGCACCTTAATAGCATCATCCTTTAGGATTTGAAATAGCTCGGCTGGAGTTCCATCACCTCCACTAGCTTTGTTCATAGTGATGCTTCCTAAGGCCCACTTGACTTTGCATTCCAGGATGTCTGGCTCTAGGTGAGTGTTCACATCATCATGGTTATCTGGGTCATGAAGATCTTTTTAGTAAGTTCTTCTGTGTATTCCTGCCACCTCTTCTTCACTGTAAAACCCAAGATTGCGAGTCACCCAGCAGAGCAGTCCTCCAGGGTTTCCTTACCCTGCTGCTCTCTGTCTGGGCACCCCTTCCCAATAAAGTCTTTTGCTTTGTCAGCATGTGTGTCAATTCATTTCTGAGTGTTAGAGTAGAGCCCCTGTTTGGGCCTTGGAAGGGATCCATCTTCCTGCAACACATATGCATCACCTAGAGATTTCAGAGACCATTGCTCAACTCTGATACGTCTATCTGTTTCTTCTCATCAGAAAATTAGGTTGTTGTGAAAGGCAGGCCCAAGTTTACTCCTGTCTGGCCTCCTCCACTCTCCATTTCTTTTTAGCCAGCAAGCTCTACTCCAGAGAAGTTCACAGAAAGAATAGCCCTTGAAGTCGCCACTTCTTTTATTTCATTGACTCTAAAATGGAGGAATTTCTTATCTGATCTTATTTTTCCAAGAGGTTCCGTCAAGAGTTACTAATAAGAAATCCTTACCAACAGAAAAATTTTAAAGTTTGCTTTACGTGTTGGAATTGCATAGGCTTTGGATTCAAGTTTGTGAATTTCTATCCTGTCTTTGTTCCTAGTGAGCTTTTGGTCATAGGCAACTTACTGAATTTGCTCTTATCTCAGTTTATTTATCTATGAAATTGTAATAAAATAATAAATAAGTAATCATTTTTTCCACTATAGACACTAAACTCTAGTTTCCATCTCTTGTTAACTTGTTACTTGTCTTCAGAAAATATGACTTACTCTGAAACAGTTTAGAAGCTAGCATTAGCAACTTTCCTGAGATGACAAAGCTTTAAAGGTGAAGCTGATATTGGGTCTCAAGATGCAGAGATGGCATCAGTGTGAATGATTTGGCACCACCTTCTGCCTTGTTGCCCATGGGCAGTGCTCGCTGCTCATCAGTTAGAACTGAAGACTCTCAGAGATGCCCATTTCGAATCATGAATTCACCTTGGACACTGACAGCTTTGTCATATGGCTTCCCACATCTCATTGGCCACACTCTGTTCAAACCGTTGTTACTTTGGAGTCTACTATTCTGCTTCTACAGAATTTCTTTCATTTGGAATGACCCTTGTAAAATTATCTCTAGGTTAATCTCCTTTAGTGTTTTTCTTATCTATCAAGACTTCAAATTTGCAAGAATGATAGTGTTCTGTTAATGATGTTAGTTGTGGCAGTGTTGATATATGATCGTAGCAGCTCTGTGAGGGGCTGAGACTTGTGCTGCGCTGAGCCAAGTCACTTCACTTGTGTCCTACTCTTTGCAGCCCTATGGATCTCGCCTGCCAGGCTCCTCTGTCAGTGGGGTTCTCCAGGTGTGAATACTGGAGTGGGTTGCCATCTGTCCCTCTCCAGCAGACCTTCCTGACTCAGGGATTGAACCCGTGTCTCTTACGTCTCCTGCATTGGCAGGCGGGTACTTTACCACTAGCGCCACCTGCTGAGACTTATGTGCCATTTACTGTGTGGCAGATGCATTGAAAATACATGCATTTCCATATACTGAGTTTTTGAATCCTTCCGATAGCCTTTTTAAGAAGATACTACTGTAATTACCTTTTTACGGACAAGGAGACTGCCACAGTTTGTTATCAATGTGTACAAGTCTTATAACTAGTAAATGGTGGGGCTGAGATTTGAACCCAGGTGATCTGGTTCCCAGTGTCTTACTCTTAGCCTCTATGATGTACGGCTTCTTTATTAATAATGACAAATACTGTTTATTTTGTGCTTCCTTTGTGGCTGTCACCATTTTTAAAGTAGTTTTTATGCAATATTTCACTTATTCTTCAAAACAACCCTATGAGGAAAGTTTTTGCTTCTAGTTTTCAGATGAGAAAACTAATATCTTACTCAAGGTCACATAGCTAGGAAATGGCAGAACTGGTATTCCCAAAACCATAACCTGAACCTGAGTGTAAAATTGTCCCAGGTGTATGCTTCTAACTTCCTCCAGACTGAATGGAAAATTCCGTTTAAGTTGTTACTTTTTATAACCTCTCCATAATGTCATATCAGGAAGATGCCTTTAAAATAATCTGAGACCAACAGTTTTTTAAAATTTCAAATGTCTATTCTTAGTTTATAAGTGGTGAGAAAATACCTTCTGAATAGGGAGGGATTGGTATGCTCATAAATAATTTTGGGGTGTGTGTGGAGAAAGGTGAGTTATGTGTTTTGACTGGAGACTGTGGCAGGGTAATAAATCTTGAAATTATTCAGGAAATAAGCCTGAAGGTAGGACATGGGCAAATCACAGAGGGCCTGGAAGGCCTGGTTTGAGTTTTAACTAACTCTGTAGACTGTGGGGGTTCACTGAAGGCTCTGTGGGGATCCAGTGAGCAGACTTGGGGAAATTCCTGACATGATGGGGGCTGAGGTAGAGAAGCATAAGTAGGAAATTAGGTAAAAGGCTAATGCATAGTTTTTGTATATCCACCAAAAGATATGCCTTAGTCTTTATGGTACTACCTTCATAACAGCACCTTTATTCGTAAAATCAATAGAGTAGATAATCAATAGCAATAAAAAAGAACGAATTGCTGTTATACACTCTAATATGAAATGAATCTCATAGACAGACACAAGGCTGAGTGAAAGAATCCAGACACAAAAGTGTATCCTGGATTTCAATAACAGAAAGTTCAAGAATAGGGAAAACAAATCTGTGGTGAAAGAAGTCAGAATAGTTACCTCTGTGGAGGCAAAGGGTGTTTATTGACTGGGAAGGGATATGAGTCTTTTCGTGTGTTGGAAATATTTTATCTTTTATCTGGTGTGGAATTACATGGTTTTTACACACATGTACACACATATGTATGAACTGGCATCTTGCTGATATGTAAAAATTCATTGAGTTGCATACTTACCATTTGTGTACTTTATGGTATACATTATAACCCAACAAGAAGATTTTTAAGAAAAGATTATTGCATAGTCCAGTCATCTCTTTTAATAATTGTAAGACACTTTCCAATGGAGAGTTCCATTTATTTTTCTCTAATTATAAAAAAGAAAGTGTATTTCTTCTCTTACTTTAGATTTTCCTCCTGTGATTCACTGAACCAATGGCAAGAGTGGTGGGTTTCAGTGAGAGGTGGAGTAAGGGGAGAAGGCTTCCGAGGTGATGACCGGGAGAAGAGGAAATGAGTCAGCTTCTCTGGGCATGATGCAGGGCAGGCTGCTCTATTCAGAGATGGCTTCTCATTCTCTGACGGTGATTTCAACATAGCTTCCCTGTTTTTATTTCCCTCCACCAACCACTGTCTCCTGTGAATGAAAACCAAGCAGGTCACTGTGATTAACCCATTTTCACATAAAATCACCAGGGACTATTTTTTTTCCAACATGAAAGCTAATTGGTAATTTGTATCTATGGCAAAGTGTTCCAGTTATATACATATATATTCTTTTTCATATTCTTTCCCATTATGATTTCCTACAGGATATTGAATATAAGTAATTTTTATATAAAAATACAAAGGGTTTGTAGTAATTAGACCTTATGAATGCCCACAGTGTGTAAATGGAGAGCAAGATGATTTTCTTGCAGGATTACCTCTATGTAAATTTATGTTTCTGAGATGAAAACATTATTTGTAAACAAGCTGGTACAAGCCAGACTCAGATACATTTACATTTTCTTACAACTAGTGATTTTGAAAATTCTTTCAGGTACATGCATTTTCTGAGCAAATTCAATGTGTAAGATGAGACACTGTTTTTATGGGGAGCCTGAGATAAATGGGTGTAGTTCCTGTCTAAAAGGAGGATATAGTCCAGCAGAGATTAGACTGGGGCAAAATAGTTGGTTGGGAAGAAAGTACATGCTAACTACCAAGAGAAAAATACAGAGTTCTTGGGAGTTCAGAGACAGATGGTTGAGATTTCAACAAAAAAGGCAGTTAAGAATCTTTGGAGAAGGGAATGATGGTATCTGTAGCCCTATTTCTATGCTACACTTTATAGGATGCTATCACATACTTTCTCACTGAGTCTTTAGGAAAACTCTGTAAGTAGCTATTGTTCAGTTCACGTTCCTGATGAGTAAACTGGGTCATGGAGAGGCAGTGACTTTCCCATATCAGAAGACCCAAGACCTAAACTGAGGTCTCTGACTCCATGGCCCTTCTTCATAAGAGTAGACAATATGCCCTAAAATTAAGAATATGAATACTTGAGCTAAACTAACAGGACTTGAATTGCAGTTCTCTTACTTCCTGGTTTGGAGACTTCTTGCAAATAATTTCATTTTTTAATGCATCCTTTTCTTCATCTGTGAACCAGGGTTAAAAATAAAAATGCACTTCAGTAAGATTAAATGAGTTTATCCATATGAAGCATTTAGAATAGCTCCCATATATATTAACAGTATGAGTGATTGCTACTATTATTTTTTTTAGGTTTTATTATAAAAATAATGTATACTCTATAGAAAACTGGCAAGAGACTTATTAAAGAGTTTGGCACACTTATTAGAGGCAAGACCAATATATAAAAATCAGTAATATTCTTTTACTCAGGAGTGATCTATTTGAAAACATATTAGAAAAAAAGATGCAACTCAAAATAGTGACACAAGCTATAAAATATTAAGGAACAGACTTAATTAAAGTGTGCAGAATGTTTCTGGAAAACATTTGGAAAATACAGAAAAAGGTCAAGAGGTCAACCCCCTTTCCAGGGGTTGGGGAGGAAAGACATTGTAGATAAAGGGAATATCATGAGTAAAGACAGTGAGTGGTCATTTTTAGGGAATAGTTTGGTACAGGGTGGGATACACACAACAGGGAGTGAGATTAAGGCAGAAAAATCCATTTTGAGTAAGGTCATGGATGGTTTTGAATGTCAGATTAAGAATTTTGCAATTAGTTCAATGAGTAGCAGGAAACCTTCACAGACTTAACAAATAGGGATTAGGACTGACCTCAGAAGGATACTTCAGGAGAAAACAATTTAAACAAGAGGCTGGAAATTGCCTAGGGGTTGGGGAAATTTTAAAATGTAATGATTTTAGAATGTGTTAAAAAGGAAAAATGAGCCCTTTAAAAATAATTCTAAAGAATAAATCAACTTCTTTTTTCTTTCTTTCTTTTTTATGTGTTCCCCATCCTGAACCCTGCTCCCACCTCCCTCCCATCCCATCCCCCTGGGTCATCCTAGTGCACCAGCCCTGAGCACCCTGTCTCATGCATCGATCATGCATAAATCAATCTTGATTATACAGCCATATCTTTTTTTAGAATGATGTTGAATCTGAGTAAATCAAGTAAGTTGCTACTTGGTTTACCATCTAAATATCTATTATAGTCAATAGGTAATGGTAAACTTGGGAGTTTACATTTATCTTTGTTTGTTTTGGGAATATGGCAATGTGGTAGTTAAATATTAACATGCTCTATTCTACTAAAAAAAATTGTTGGCAAAAGTTGGATCGTTTTGGAGGTAGTAAAACTAAGGAATAACATTAATTTTTTATTTAATTGGATGGAATGCAAAAGACAGGGTTACATAATGGCAGAAAGGAGAGGAAAATGAAAACGTAGTGAATGGCTACTATATGCTCCATCAGCTAACTTAGTCTTGACATCAGTGCTGTAGGGCAGATATTATTATCCCCATTTCTCAGATGAGAAGTTAAATAGACTTGTCAGTTTACCCTGTCACTATTTTTTTTATTTTTATTTTTTTCCCTGTCACTATTTATTAATAATCTAGCTGAGTAAATTGCTTAACCTTTTTAAACTTGTTCCCTCACTGATTAAAATGGGAGAATAATAATGTCCAAATCTCAGGGCTAGTGTCTGGATTAAATATAATAAACACACACTAAATCCTTAGTCTAGTACTTGGCTCACAATAGCTAACATCCTGACTTACCTCAGGCCAGGCACAGCACTAAGAAATTTAAATTCATTATCTCATTAAATCGTCACACAAACTTTATTGTGGGTACTCAATTGATACTATAATTCTAAGAAATAATTAATTTTATTATTATTTTATTATGGTTCAGAGAGATTGTCAAGATCAAGAAATTAACAGGTGGCAAAACTGATATTCAAATTTAGCTTTGAGGGCAAAACCCAGAAACTTTTAAGAATATTCTGCATCAGAAAATAATAGAAATACTAATAAATTCCAAATTTTTTTCTCTATAGATCTGATTTGGATTCTGATGAGAGAATAAGACATTTACTGGGGGTGTTTTGAACATGAAACAGACATCATATATTTCACTATTTCCCTAATGTATATTCTTTTACTAGTAAGGTCAGATTCTTCCCATCTCCCGTACACCATATACTTTCAGAGCCAAGAATAAGGCAGGACTAAGAAAGATAAAGGACTTCCTTGGTGGCTCAGTAGCAAAGAATCTGTCTGCCAAGAAGGAGATGTGGATTTGATCCCTGGGTCACTGACATCCTCTGGAGAAGGAAATGGCAACACGCTCCAGTCTTCTTGCTGGGACAATCCCATGGACAGAGGAGCCTGGCAGTCACAAAAAGCTGGACACAACTTCGTGACTAAACACCACACCACGCCACTATGGTTGAAGGAAAGTGGGAGAGGGAAGTTTCTACGGGGAGGAAGGAGAGGAAGCAGAGAGCAAGTGGGATGAGGGAGAAAGGCAAGGCAGAAAGACAGACTTGTGACGGCAAGGTCGGGCAGAACCATGCAGTGTGGTGGCCTGCAGTGTGCAGTGATGTGGGGCAGGAGACAAGGCAAGAACCCCGTCTGATCCCAGGCTCACTGGGCCCTGGGTTGCACTTTCAGCAGAAGAGGGAAAGTTGGCCCATCTTTCCCTACCGGGCTATACTTTCTCTGCTGATCTCTTATCTCCTTTAAGTACACTGTGTTTACTCATCTAATTAATTGCCACCCCAAACTTGCATAGCTGGATAGTTAGAACCGTTGTCTTCTGACTCATGAAGGAGTGGACCTTAAACTGGTTGACTTTTCTGGAGCTATTTGTGAGACTGTCTGGTCTGCCCGGAATAATGACTCTTTTCTTTCTTTGTTTCTCACCAGCCAGTGTGGCTTGGGACTTAATAACCAGGCAGAGAACTGAAATTAATATTGGTCAATTTTTAAACCTGAAGGAGGAAGAGGGAGGTAGGAATTTTAAATTGTTAGTTTTTTGTGTGGGCAACTTACCGTCTACTTTGGATACAGTTTAAACCAGGGAAGATCTTACCAACAGTTTTAAAACATTAACATAAGAAGGAAAATGCTGCTGCTCTTATGTTATTTTCTCTTTGCACACAGTTCAATTCTGAGATGAGAAGACTTATTTTGCCACTATGTATCCTTTAAGATGTATTCAAAATGAAGTGATGGCTTGTGATTCATTCACTTAAAAAACTCTTGGTTTCTTTTCTTTTTTTTTTTTTTTTTTTTGGCTGAGTGATCTAAGGTTTTTCAAAATTGTGTCACTGGAAGATAGGTTTCTTTTGTGTGTATAGGTGGTGTTAGGGAGCTCAGGTAAGGAGATGAGTGTGAAAAATAAGACAGATTTCTAAGCAAGTGTGCTAGACCAAAGTAAGATTCACAACCAACTTATATTCTCTTTTTCCTTAATGCCTTTGAAGAAAAGCTATGTTTTCCCTAAAAGAGAGCAATTCTTCCTCTTGAATTGGTAGACCAAGAGCAAAGGAACAACTTGACTGTTCTTTATTTTGAGGAGGACCATTCTTTATTTCCTTGTTTTTTTCTTCTTTTTTTTTTAGGAAAATGTTTATAGGATACAGAATACACACTTTTTTAAAAAAAGAGAGACTGCACTAGAGAGTTAGTGTTAAAGAAGATGGACATTTTCTGGTATTGTTTTTGCTGATATATGGTAAATACAACATTAATGGACTTGCCATAGCACTGAATGAATGATTGTATGAACTCCCTCAGCTAACCCTTCCTTTTTAAACATTTAATTTTTTTGCATCTTGTTTAGATTTTTCATTTCTAATTTAAAAAAATACTGTCACTTAATATATATTGTTAATACTTGATTTCATCATATAACCATAAAACCATATAAATCTTGGTATGATTTTGGATGGCATCACCAACTCAATGAACATGAGTTTGAGCAGACTCTAGGAGATAGTGAAGGATAGGGAAATGTGGCATGCTGCAGTCCATGGAGTTGCAAAGACTCGAACATGACTTAGCGACTGAACAAAAACAACTTGATTGTTCATGTTATGTTGATACTGAAACTGAGGTTCTGAGAGAATAAAGGACAGAACTGGTATTTGAACCCTGGGCTTTCTAACCCTGTACCATATGCTCTTACTAGTATGCATACATGCATGGGTGCTAAGTCACTTCAGTCATGTCCAACTATGTGCAAGTCTATGGACTGTAGCCTGCCAGGCTCCTCTGTTCATGGGAGAATGCTGTTCAGGCAAGAATACTGGGCTGAGTTGCCATGCCCTCCAAACAGGGATCTTCTGACTCAAGGATTGAACCGTTACTAGTATAGTCTACCCTATTTTCCCCAAGGCAACTATATGTGTATGAAAGTGAAAAGTGAAAGTGAAAGCCGCTCAGTCGTGTCTGACTCTTTGCGACCCCACGGGCTGTACAGTCCACGGAATTCTTATGGCTCTGCTATGTGTGTATAGTAGAGCCATTAGTGACTATTTGCTCATGATAAAAATAATTCAAAATCTTTTAAGATTAAAAACAATGTAAGTAAACCTATCCAAGATGCCTTCAGTCATCACCTGTTTAAAACTCAAATGGTTCCTGCTCCCATGAGACATGGCCATAGGAATCCAGTCATTTTATCAGATTCTTTCTCTCTTACTTTATCTGTTCTGACTGTTGTTGGTCACTTACTTCTCTTAGGTCACCTCTTACCATTGAACTGACTTTCCAGTCTTCTTTTGTTCCCTTATAGATTTTCCCCAATTGTGGATGTAAGCTACTTCCTTACTTCCCCAAAGCATAACTATCACCAGGTAGTTGCATTTAGAAAAGCTCTGCAAAAGACTCATGAATTACAGAGGGAAATTAAAATGAAGAAAAGAAAGAAAACCATGAAACTCTGCATTAGATCAAGATATAAGTTCAAGGTACTTGTAACGTCTGTCAGCCTCTCACTATCACTCAAAGTCATTTATTTCTAGGCCGCATCTTCTGGCTGGTGGCAGTCCAGGTGCTATTCCAGATGGCTGTGTCTCAGTTCTCGTGTCCTAGTTTCCTCAGTTCCAAGGGAAATGGACTGTGCATGCCAGCCCTCCAGTTATCTTCCTCCTCATCATGATCATTGTTGAACTCAGCCTGCACTGAAGACTGCTTTTTACGTGAAGACTTAGAGCTCTCTCTCTCTAACTGAAGGCTGGACACTCACTTTTGCACAACTAGAAGACCCATTATGGTTTGTGCCAAATTCATTCTTTTCCCCAAGAGAAAGTCTCCCATTGCCCAGAGTAATAGGAAACTACTGCTACAATTAAACATTTTTCCTGCTTTCTTTAAAAGTATAGGAATACTGAGGTCCTAGATCTGAGAATCTCAATACCCGAACACAATGGAAGGTCTGTTTTTCCTTGTTTTTTTAGACAAGGTTAATGCTTTAGGTGTAATACATTTTGAAATATCGAGGTTATTTTATTTTGGCTGTGAGTAGATTTGATAATTTTCTAGTATTTTTAAGTAAAGAGCAAATTACGGTGTGAAATATGATGTGCTAAGGAGGAGATATGAAAAATTTGCTGTCAGTGGGTACCTTGTAGAGGTCTTGTAATTCAATTGCATATGAAACACTGATATTTTCCTCTCGAAATGTTCTGCAAATGATTGCTGTTACATTTCTTTTCTGGATTTGTCAAGAGCTAGTTCACTTAGCTGGTTAGAACATAATACTCTTAAAATGAGTGGATGATTCTTGAGTGAATAAATTTGGTCCTATTAACTGATCAAAGATTCTCCTTAAAAAGCAAATTTAAAAAAATTGATAGTTCTGGACTTCCCTGGTGATCCAGTTGTTAAGAATGAGCCTGCCAATAGAGGGGACACAGGTTCAATCCCTGGTCCAGGAAGATTCCACATGCTGAGGAACAGCTAAGTCCATGCACCACGCTACTGAGCCTGAATAACCCAGAGCCCATGTGCTGCAGGAAGAGAAGCCAGTGCAATGAGAAGCCCACACACCACAACTAGAGAGTAGCCCTCACTTATTGTAACTCGATAAAGCCCACACACAGCAACAAAGGCCCAGTGCAGCAAAAATAAATAAACAAACAAATATTTTTTTTAAATTGATAGTTCTGTAGTTACACTTCTTGGATTAAAACCAATTGTTTGCTGTCTTTAGTTCAGTTCAGTTCAGTTGCTCAGTTGTGTCCGACTCTTTGTGACCCCATGGACTGCAACATGCCAGGCCTCCCTGTCCATCACCAACTCCTGGAGTTTACCGACACTCATGTCCATTGAGTAGGTGATGCCATCCATCCATCCTCTGTCTTTCCCTTCTCCTCCTGCCTTCAATCTTTCCCAGCATCAGGGTCTTTTCCATTGAGTCAGTTCTTTGCATCAAGTGGCCAAAGTATTGGAGTTTCAGCTTCGGCATCAGTCCTTCCAGTGAATATTCAGGACTGATTTCCTTTAGGATTGACAGGTTGGATCTCCTTGCAGGCAACTATGCGTCAGTAAAAACTAATTTAAAACCTCTTTGCAGTTCAAGGGACTCTAAATAGTCTTCGACAAAACCACAGTTCAAAAGCATCAATTCTTCAGTGCCTAGCTTTCTTTATAGTCCAACTCTTACATCCATACATGACCACTGGAAAAACCATAGCTTTGACTAGACAGACCTTTGTTGGCAAAGTGAAGTCTCTGCTTTTTAATATGCTGTCTAGGTTGGTCATAACTTTCCTTCCAAGGAGTAAGCATCTTTTAATTTCATGGCTAAGGTCACCATATGCAGTGATTTTGGAGCCCCCCAAAATAAAGTCTGCTACTGTTTCCACTGTTTCCCCATCTATTTGCCATGAAGTGATGGGACCGGATGCCATAATCTTAGTTTTCTGAATGTTGAGCTTTCAGCCAACTTTTTTGCTCTCCACTTTCACTTTCATCAGGAGGCTTTTTAGTTCTTCTTCACTTTCTGCCATAAGGGTGGTGTCATCTGCATATCTGAGGTTATCGATATTTCTCCCGGCAATCTTGATTCCAGCTTCTGCTTCATCCAGCCCAGTGTTTCTCATGATGTACTCTGCTTATAAGTTAAATAAGCAGGGGGACAATATACAGCCCTGACGTGCTCCTTTTCCTATTTGGAACCAGTCTGTTGTTCCAAGTCCAGTTCTAAGTGTTGCTTCCTGACCTGCATACAGTTTTCTCAAGAGGCAGGTGAGGTGGTCTGGTATTCCCATCTCTTTCAGAATTTTCCACAGTTTGTTGTGATTCACACAGTCAAAGGCTTTGGCATATTCAATAAAGCAGAAATAGATGTTACTTAATGTCTCTTCATCTCAATTTTCCAGTTTGCTCATTGACTGTAATAATAACACCTTCCTCAAAAATTGCTACAAATATTAAATATAATAGCTGTAAGTACTTACAATGACAAGTACTCAAACAATATTGACTGTGATTATTTGGTATTAATGATAGTAGAAATAGTTTAGTAGCTTCATGGATGACAGTCTTGTCATGGAGAAGGGGCTTGCATAACTCAATGAAGCTATGAGTCATGATGTGCAGGGCCACCCAAGATGAACTGGTCATAGTGAAGAGTTCTGACAAAAATGTGGTCCTCTGGAGGAGGAAATGGCAAATGAAGTCAATATTATTGCTGTGAGAACCACATGAACAGTATGAAAAAGCAAAATGAACCCCCCCAGATTAGAAGGTGTCTAGTATGCTACTGGGGAAGAACAGATGGCAATTACTAATAGCTCCAGAAAGAATGAAGTGACTGGGCCAAAGTGGAAATCTGACACTCAGTTGTGGATATGACTGGTGGTAAAAGTAAAATCCAATGCTGTGAAGAACAATATTGCATAGGAACTTGGAATGTTAGGTCCATAAATAAAGGTAAATTGAATGTGGTCAAGCAGAAGATGACAAGAGGAAACATCTTAGCAATCAATAAACTAAAATGGATAGGAATGGGTGAATTTAATTCAGATGACCATTTTATCTATTACTGTGGGCAAGAATCCCTTAGAAGTGGAGTATCCCACATAGTCAACAAAAGAATCTGAAATCCAGTACCTGGGTGCAGTCTCAAAAAGGACAGCATGATCTCAGTTCATTTCCATGGTAAACTGTTCAGTATCACAGTAATCCAAGTCTATGCCCTAACCGCTAATACCGAAGATGCTGAAGTTGACCAGTGCTGTGAAGACCTACAAGATCTTCTGAAACTATACCAAAAAAGATGTCCTTTTCATCATAGGGGACTGGAATGGAAAAGTAGGAAGTCAAGAGATACCTGGACTAACAGGTAGTTTAGCTTTGGAGTAGAAACTGAAGCAGAGCAAAGGCTAACAGAGTTTTGTCAAGAGGATACACTGGTCATAGCAAGCACCCTTTGCCAACAGTACAGGAGACATCTCTAAATATGGACATCACCAAATGATCAATACTGAAATTCTTTGCAGGTAAAGCTGGAGAAGCTCTTTACAGTCAGCAAAATCAAGATGTGGAGCTGGCTGTGGCTCAGATCATGAGCTCTTTATTGCCAGATTCACACTTACATTGAAGAAAGTATGGAAAACCAATAGGCCATTCAGGTATGACCTAAGTCAAATCCTTTTTGGTTATACAGTGGAGGTGATTAATAGACTCAAGGGATTAGACTGAAGGACTCTGGATGGAGGTTTCTAACGTTGTACAGGAGGCAGTGACCAAAAGAAAGAAATGTAAGAAGGCAAAGTGGTTGTCTGAGGAGGATTTACAAATAGCTGAGGAAAGAAGAGAAGTGAAAGACAAAGGAGAACAGGAAGGATACACCCAACTGAATGCAGAGGTCCAGAGGATAGAAAGGAGAGATAAGAAGGCCTTCTTAAGTGAACAGTACAAAGAAGTAGAGGGAAATAATAGAATGGGGAAGACTAGATATCTCTTCAAGAAAATTAGAGGTATCAAGGGAATATTTCATGTAAGAATGGGCACAAGAAAGGACATAAATGGTAAGGACCTAACAGAAGCAGAAGAGATTAATAAGAGGTGACAAGACTACACAGAAGAACTGTACAAAAAAGGTCTTAATGACCTAGATAACCATGATGGTGTGGTCACTCATCTAGAGCCAGACATCCTAGAGTGTGAAGTCAAGTGGGCCTTAGGAAGCATCACTATGAACAAAACTAGTGGAGGTGATGGAATTCCAGCTGAGCTATTTCAAATCCTAAAAGATGATGCTGTGAAAGTGCTACACTCAATATGCCAACAAATTTGAAAAACTCAGCCATGACTATGGGGCTGGAAAAGGTCAGTTTTCATACCAATACCAAAGAAGTGCCAAGAATGTTCAAACTATCAGACAATTGTGCTCATTTCACATGCTAGTAAGGTTATGCTCAAAATCCTTCAAGCTAGGCTTCAGCAGTACATGAACCAAGAACTTCCAGATGTACAAGCTGGGTTTAGAAAAGGCAGAGGGACCAGAGGTCAAACTGCCAACATTCACTGGAGAATAGAAAAAGCAAGGGAATTCCAGAAAAACATTTACTTGTGCTTCATTGACTTCATGGCACCCTTTGACTGTGTAGATCACAACAAACTGTGGAAAACTCTGCAAGAGATGGGAATACCAGGCCGCCTAACCTGTCTCTTGAGAACCCTGTATGCAGGTCAAGTAACAGAACCTTACATGAAACAACTGGTTCAATATTGGGTTAGGAGTACGACAAGGCTGTATATTGTCAGCCTGTTTATTTAACTTATATGCAGAGTACCTCATGCAAAATGTCAGGCTGGATGAGTCACAAGCTGGAATCAAAATTGCTGGGAGAAATACCAGCAACCTCAGATATGCAGATGATACCACTCTAATGGCAGAAAATAAATAAGAACTAAAGAGCCTCTTGATGAGGGTGAAAGAGGGAAATGAAAAAGCTTGTTTAAAACTCAACATTCAAAAACCAAAGCTCATGGCATCCAGTCCCACCACTTCATGGCAAATAGATGGGGAAACAGTGGAAGCAGGGACAGGTTTTATTTTCTTGGGCTCCAGAGTCACTGCAGACAGTGATTGCAACCATGAAATTAAAAGACACTTGCTCCTTTGAAGGAAAACTATGACAAACCTAGACAGTGTATTAAAAAGCAAAGACATCACTTTGCCAAGAAAGGTCTATATAGTCAAAGCTATGGTTTTTCCAGTAGTCATATACAGATGTGAGAATTAGACCATAAAAAGGCTGAGCACTGAAGAATTTGATGGTTTCGATGAGTGTTGTGGAGAAAACTCTTTTGAGTCCCTTGGACAACAAGAAGATCAAACCAGTCAATCCCAAAGGAAATCAACCCTGAATATTCATTGAAAGGACTGATCCTGAAGCTTAAGCTCCAGTACTTTGGCCACCTGATGCAAAGAGCTGACTCACTGGAAAAAATCCTGATGCTGGGAAAGACTGAAGGCAAAAGGAGAAGGGGATAGCAGAGGATGAGATAGTTAGATACCATCACTGACTCAATGGACATGAATTTGAGCAAACTCCAGGAGATATTGAAAGACAGGAAAGCCTGGCATTCTGTAGTCCATGGGGTCGCAAAGATTTGAACATGGCTTTTTGACTGAGCAACAACAAGTAGTAGTTTCAGCTTATAAGTAAGGGTCATTAATTGTTCACTCTCTGGACAAGGATATAAAAGCTGGATGGTTAAATGATATCATATCTAGCAGAGTTAAGATTTTTGAGTCTCCTGGCTTCAAACCTTGGTTTTATCAAGCTATGTGACTTTAGGCAAATTACACAGCCTCTGTATGTAATGATTATGGCACCTACCTCACAGTGTGTTGTGAGGACTCAATGAGTTTATCTGTATAAAAAACTTGCATGATGTCTGGCATAGACCAAGCCCTGAAACATTAGCTCCTTCTCTGTTCATCTTCTTCATTTTATCTTTCCTAGGTTCTTCTTATTACCTGAACTTTACTACTGTGAAGAGTGTGATTATCCTGAAAGGACTGCCTTTTCTAGGGCAGGGAGAGTCATGTAAAACTGCACTGGGCTGAGGAACACTTGCAGGTCAAGAAGTCAAGAAAAGGGTATCTAGTTAAAATTCTTGGAAAAGTATTTCTGTTCAACTGAAAGTCACGAGTTTAGGTCAAAGAGCGGTGCTTAAAGAAGGTCCTAGAGGACCTCCCCTGCCTCCCCACAGAAATAGTCAAGGATGTGGCTTATTGCTTCACCTGAAGGGTGGGTTTCCCTGCCCTCCTGGGATGTTGTTAGCTCTGAGTCATAGCTGTGTCACCCTCTCCTGCCAGCTCAATGCCACTTCCTGAGGCTGGTGAGGACTTTCCTACAACAGCTCCTAGGCCTGTCATGACCTTGTATTTTTAAAGGGACACCAGAGGGGGTATGACATTGTGAAACAGCTCCAGCCCAGGAAGCTGGGGATTTGGCTTCTGGCCCTGACTTCAGCCCTGATTTGTCAGTTGACCTTGGGTAAGTCATTATCCTTTTTCCATGTCTGTTTCATTAATTGTAACGTACATAGAATAACATCTACCCTCTGAACTCATGGGACCATTTTAAGATTCCATTAGAGCATATTCAGATACTTTCACACATTTAAAACATTCTTATTTGCCTGTATTATAATACAATTTACTGTGATGAAGAAAGCAGAGACTTGAAGATGAAAAGACCTGAAATCTAATTTCACCTCGATTATTTGCTAATTTTGTGACCTTAAGTCAATCCTTTACTTTCTTTGAGTCTCATTTCCCCACTGGTAAAATAAACATAATGATCTTCTCATGGATGGTTGTGAGTTTTAAATGGAATGAAACTTTTGCAAAATGTTAGTTTTTCTTTTTCTCTAATGACTGTATCCAGGTTTTTTTAATGTAAGCTTTCACCCTTTTTATTTGGTTCACAAAATTTGTATAGGTGTGATGTAGAGTATTTTTTGTTTTACAAAATTATATGTGTACACATATATATACATGCTTAATTATTTATATATACATATATAAAGTATATTTATAAAATTATTTCAGCCTTCCTCAGATTTCTTAGGTATATATGCTATATGTTTGAAGTAAAGTGAAATGAAAGTTGCTCAATCGTGTTCCACTATTTGCGATCTCATGGACTGTAGTCTGCCAAGCTCCTCTGTCTATGGAATTCTCCAGGCCAGAATACGGGCGTGGGTAGCTGTTCCCTTCTCCGGGGGATCTTCCCAACCCAGGAACTGAACCCAGGTCTCCCTCATTGCTTGTGGATTCTTTACCATCTGAGCCACCAGGGAATCAATAAAAATACATTATTATATAAGTGTGTATGTGGTATGTTTTATATATGTTCATTATGTATATATCTTGTACATGTTGATTTTGTATATATCTGTTGATTAATAGATATAACACATCTAACACATTATGTAAAAAAATGCATATAATGACACAACTCAGACAGTTTCATAGATATATCTTTAGAAAACAATCTATTTAATGATTCATGGGTTGCCTGTAGATCCTAGTGCAATGAGTGACACACAAGGAACCTCTCAATAAGTGTTGGCTTACGTAAGAAACTAGTATTCTATAAATACCTAATGTGTTTCTATTTAAAATGCAAATTTTATTGTTATTCATAATTCCTTATCTGAAATTGCCTACTGTAACCAAATCAGCCTCCTTCATTTACTTTAAGAAATATTCTACTAATATAAATATTAACTTTATGTTCTTAAACATACTACTACTAACTAGAATTTAATATCAGTGGGATGTACTATTTAATAGATTAAGAATTCATGGTTGTATTTTAACTCTTTCTCAAGGAACATGGAAAAACAGATCTTAAAAATTGCTGCATTTTGTGTTAATAGTTGATAGGGGCACAATTTCCTTGAATTAAAATTGCTTTTTCTTAGTCAATATTCACTGTCTCTAAGTCTCAAAATTATCTTTTTTCTTTTCTTTTTTTAAAATTTATTTTTAAAATTTATTTATTTTTAATAGGAGGATAACTGCTTTACAATACTGTGTTGGTTTCTGCCATGCATGAGCACAAATTAGACATAGACATATGTATGTACCCTCCCTCTTAAACCTCCCTCCCACCTCTCACTCCATCCCAACCCTTTAAGCTCTCACAGAGCGCTGGACTGAGCTGTGTCATACAGCAACTTCCCATTAGCTAGCTATTTTATATATAGTCAAAGCTATGGTTTACCAGTAGTCATGTGTGGATGTGGGAGTTGGACCATAAAGAAGGCTGAGTATCAAAGAATTGATGCCTTCAAACTGTGGTGCTGGAGAAGACTCTTGAGAGTCCCTTGGACAACAAGGAGATCAAACCAGTCAATCCGAAAGAAATCAACCCTGAATATTCATTGGAGGGACTGAGGCTGAAGTTGAAGCTCCAGCTCCAGTACTTTGGCCACCTGATGGGAAGAGATGACTCACTGGAAAAGACCCTGATGCTGGGAAAGATTGAGGGCAGGAGGAGAAAGGGGTGACAGAGGACGAGATGGTTGGATGGCTGTCGGGAGCTGTTATGGGAGGTCCCGCCCTTGACGAGGTCATGAAGAAAATACCGGGCAGGCAAGGCCGTCCGGGACCCCATCCATGATTAGGTCACGAGGAAAAAACCTGACAGGCAAGGCCCTCTAGGATAAGGGACCCTCCAGGTTGGCCTCGGCCTCTACCCCACCCTGTATCCTCCCCCCTTTTCTGCTGTTGTTCTTGTTTGCCCTGTTGCAGATTCTTGTGTTGTCTGCCTAGAGCTCTCCTCCTCTTTCACTGAATGAGGACCAACTTAAAACCCTAACTAATAAATCTCCTGGACGCTGGTACCCTATGAAGGGGCCAGGGATGAAGGAAATGCTTCAATTCAAACCCTTTTGCTGGCATTCTGACTTGTTTGATAAATGTGTGCTCTCATTGCAAAAAATGCTCATGATTGTTCTAAACATCCTAAGCACAGTATGCTAACAAAAGAAACTATTAAGCATAGGCCCCTTCACGCGGTGAAAAAAGCTCCACAAATATGATAGCCACAAATGTGCCTAATAGAAAATACTTTAGATAGAGATTAGCTGGCGACTTTTTGCAGGTAGTTAACTTTTAGACTAAGAGCCTGTTTTGTGCCATATCTGCTGTTTCTGCAGTCCTTCACATTTCTGTTCTGTAAAAATGTAATCCTATCTAGTTCCCATAGAGATGACACTTATTAGAAAGAAAATAGATTAATTATAAGAAAAACAGGGTCGGCTACTGAAGTTGCTTAAGTCACACCAGGTGCAAGCCATAAAATGGTAGCAGGCCTGAAGGCCAAATGATAAGAAAGACTCTTGTGAACGAAAAAGTATGTGGGTGACATCCAGTTTCTGTTGAAGGTCAAGTTGCTGTAATGTTTTGAGATGCCCTGTGTGTAAGCAACATGCACTTCCCCCAAAGATGTTGTTAAGGGTATAAAGGAGCCGTGCAAAAATAAACTTCAGACTTAGCCCCGAACTTTGTCTCCCTCTCTCTCTCATTCGCCGACGCCGTTCATCCTGAGGGTTCCCCTGGATCCTGCTGGGGCTGGACCCCGGCAGATCGCATCACCGACTCAATGGACATAAGTTTGAGCAAACTAAGGGAGATAATAAAGGACAGGAAAGCCTGGCATGCTGCAGTTCATGGGGCTTTGAGTTGAACACAACTTAGCAACTCAACAACAACAACAACAATGTGTATGTTTCAATGCTACTTCTCAATTCGTCCCACCCTCTCCTTTTCCCACTGTGTCTGCAAGTCTGTTTCTATCTCTGCATCTCTATTCGTACCCTGAAAATAAGTTCAACAGTACCATTTTTCTAGATTCCATATATATGTGTTAATATATGATATTGTTTTTCTCTTTTTGCCTTACTTCAGCCTGGATAACAGGCTCTAGGTTCATCTCCCTCAGTTCAATGGGCTCAAATTCATTCCTTTGTATGGCTGAGTAATTTTCCATTGTATGTATGACAACTTCTTTATTCATTCATTCGTTGATGGACATCTAGGCTGTTTCCATGTACTGGCTATTGTAAATAGTGATACAATGAATATTGGGGTACATGCATCTTTTTGAATTATGATTTTCTCAGGGTAAATGCCCAGTAGTGAGATTGCTAGGTCATATGATAGTTTTATTCCTAGTCTCTTAAGGAAACTCCATACTGTTCTCCATAGTGGCTGTATCAATTTACATTCCCACCAGTTGTGCAAGACGATTCCCCTTTCTCCACATCCTCTTTAGTATTTATTGTTCATAGATTTTTTTTTTCTTTTTTGATGATGGCCATCCTAATCAGTGTGAGGTGATAACTCATTGTAGTTTTGATTTGCTTTTCTCTAATAATGAGAGATGTTGAGCATCTTTTCATGTGTTTATTGGTCATCTGGTCATCTGTATGTTTTCTATGGAGAAATGTCTGTTCAGGTCTTCTGCCCATTATTTGATTGGGTTGTTTGTTTATCTAATATTGACATGCACAAACTACTTGTATATTTTGGAGATTAATCTTTTTCAGTTGCTTTGTTTGCAGTTATTCTCTCCCACTCTGAGGGTTGTCTTTTCGCCTTGTTATAGTCTCCTTTGTTGTGCAAAAACTTTACAGTTTAATTAGGTTCCATTTGTTTATTTTTGTTTTTATTTTCACTACTCTAGTGGGTCAAAGGATCTTACTGCAATTTCTATCAAAGCGTGTCCAGCCCATGCTTTCTTCTAAGAATTTTATAGTTTCTGGCCTTACATATAGGTTTTTAATCCTTTTTTGTTCATTTTTGTGTATAATGTTAAAAGTGTTCTAATTTCATTCTTGTACATCTAGGGGTCCAGTTTTCCCAGCACCACTTATTGAAGAGGCTGTCTTTTCTTCATTGTATATTCTTGCCTCCTTTGTCAAAGATAAGGTGCCCATAGATGTGTGGGTTTATCTCTGGGCTTTCTAGCTTGTTCCATTGATCTATATTATATTTCTATTTTTGTGCCAGTGCCATACTGTCTTGATTCAGTTCAGTTCAGTTCGCTCAATCGTGTCCGACTCTTTGCGACTCCATGGACAGCAGCATGCCATGCTTCCCTGTCCATCACGGATTCCTGGAGCTTACTCAAACTCATGTCCATAGAGTCAGTGATGCCATTCAACCATCTCATTCTCTGTCTTCCCCTTCTCCTCCTGCCTTCACTCTTTCCCAGCATCAGGGTCTTTTTCAGTGAGTCAGCTCTTCGCATCAGGTGGCCAAAGTATTGGAGTTTCAGCTTCAACATCAGTCCTTCCAATGAACACCCAGAACTGGTCTCCTTTAGGATGGACTGGTTGGATCTCCTTGCAGTCCAAGGGACTCTCAAGAGTCTTCAACAAAAGCATCAATTCATCGGTGCTCAGCTTTCTTTATAGTCCAACTCTCACATCCATACATGACAACTGGAAAAACCATAGCCTTGACTAGACAGACCTTTGTTGGCAAAGTAATGTCTCTGCTTTTTAATATGCTGTCTAGGTTGGTCATAACTTTCCTTCCAAGGAGTAAGTGTCTTTTAATTTCATTGCTGTAATCACCGTCTGTGGTGATTTTGGAGCCCAGAAAAATAAAGTCAGCCAGTGTTTCCACTGTTTCCCCATCTATTTGCCATGAAGTGATGGGACTGGATGCTATGATATTAGTTTTCTGAATGTTGAGCTTTAAGCCAACCTTTTCACTCTCCTCTTTCACTTTCAGCAAGAGGCTCTTTTGTTCTTCTTCACTTTCTGCCATAAGGGTGGTGTCATCTGCATATCTGAGATTATTGATATTTCTCCCGGCAATCTTGATTTCAGCTTATGCTTCCTCCAGCTCAGCATTTCTTATGATGTACTCTGCACATAAGTTAAATAAGCAGGGTGACAATATACAGCCTTGACATACTTCCTTTCCTGATTTGGAACAAGTTTGTTATTCCATGTCCAGTTCTAACTGTTGCTTCTTGACCTGCATACAGATTTCTCAGGAGGCAGGTCAGGTGGTCTGGTATTCCCATCTCTTTCAGAATTTTCCACTGTTTGTTTTGATCCACACAGTCAAAGGCTTTGGTATAGTCAATAAAGCAGAAGTTGATGTTTTCCTAGAACTCTTGATTTTTTGATGATCTGATTTATGTTGGCAATTTGATTTCTGGTTCCTCTGCCTTTTCTAAACCCAGCTTGAACATCTGGATGTTCACGGTTCACATACTGTTGAAGCCTGGCTTGGAGAATTTTGAGCATTACTTTGCTAGCGTGTGAGATGAGTGCAATTGTGCAGGAGTTTGAGCATTCTTTGGCATTGTCTTTCTTTGGGATTAGAATGAAAACTTACATTTTCCAGTCCTGTGGCCACTACTGAGTTTGCCAAATTTGTTGGCATAATGAGTGCAGCAGTTTCACAGGATCATCTTTTAGGATTTGAAATAGCTCAACTGGAATTTCATCGCCTCCACTAGCTTTGTTCATAGTGATGCTTCCTAAGGCCCTCTTGACTTCAAATCCCAGAATATCTTGCTCTAGGTAAGTGATCACACCATCATGGTTATCTGGGTCATGAAGATCTTTTTTATATAAGTCTTCTGTATATTCTTGTCACCTTTTCTTAATATCTTCTGCTTCTGTTAGGTCCATACCATTTCTGTCCTTTATTGTGCACATCTTTGCATGAAATATTCCCTTGGTATCTCTAATTTTCTTGAAGAGATCTCTAGTCTTTCCCATTCTATTGTTTTCCTCTATTTCTTTGCACTGATCACTGAGGAAGACTTTCTTATCTCTCCTTGCTATTCTTTGGAACTCTGCATTCAAATAGGTATGTCTTTCCTTTTCTCCTTTACCCTTTGCTTCTCTTCTTTTCACAACTATTTGTAGTGCCTCCCCAGACAACCATTTTGCCTTTTTGCATTTCTTTTTCTTGGGGATGGTCTTGATCCCTACCTCCTGTAGGATGTCATGAACCTCCATCCATAGTTCATCATGCACTCTGTCTATCAGATCTAATCCCTTGAATTTATTTGTCACTTCTACTGTCTTGGTTACTGTAGTTCTATAGTCATAATTATCTCTAAATTCAGCTTCTTGTGACTTTTTAAAAAATTTAAAAAAAAATTTCCCTTTTGCAACTTTATTCTTTCATTTGAAGTTATCTCCATTTTTCATGTTACATATTTTATTTTTTGAAATTTTTATTGTTTTTTTAAATTCTACAAAAAATACATGTTTATTATAGACAACTAGAAATACATAAAAGCATAAAATGAAAATTAGTAATCACCCATAATCTCCAGCCCCCAGGTATAACCATCATTAGTATTTTAATGCATTTCTCCCCGTGACTACTTTTTTTTGAATTGAAGTATAATTGACCTGTCACTCTGTGTTAGTTCCATGTGCCCCATATAGTTATTCAGTGTTTCTATACCTTACAAAATGATCATCACCAGATATATCTGTTGACCATTTGTCAGTATACAAAGATATTACAAGAGAATTGATTATATTCTCTATGCTGTACTTTTCACCCACATGACTCACTTATTTTGTAACTAAAAGTTTGTGCTTCTTCATCTCTCTCACTTATTTCATGATCCACCAACCCCCTTTCCCTTTGACAACCACCAGTTTTTTCTCTGCATATATGTCTATTCTGTTCTACTATATTTGTTCAAGTATAATCATATAGCATTTGTCTTTTTATGTCTGACTTATTTCACTTTGCTTAATACCCTGTAGATATATCCATGTTACAAATGGCAAGATTTCATTCTTTTTATGGCTGAGTAACTTCATATGTAAATTATATACACATATGCACATATGATATATATAATATATGATATATATCTATATCTCACATCTTCTTTATCCTTCATCTATCAATAGACACTTTGCGTCCACATCTTGGCTACTGAGTAATGCCACAATGAACATAGGGGTGAATATATCTTTACAAATTAGTATTTTTGTTTTCTTCAGAAACATACACTGGGGTGTAGTTGATGTATCCTTTGGTAGTTAGGTTTTTAATTTTTTGAGCCTCCATACTTTTTTTCATACTAGCTGTACCACTTTATGTTCCCACCAGTAGTTTTCAAGGGTTCCCTTTTCTTAATATCCTCACAAACATTTGTTATTCATTCTCTTTTTGATAATAGCCATTCTGATAGATATGAGGTGATAGTCCATTGTGGTTTTGATTTGCATTTCCCTGTAATTAGTGATGTTGAGCATCTTTTCATGTGTCTGTTGGTCACCTGTATGTTTTCTTAGGAAACATGTCTATTTAAATTTTTTTTTCTGTTGTATGAATTCTTTATATATTTTGGATATTAACATCTTATCAGACCTGTCATTTGCAAATATCTTCTTCCATTCAATAGGCTACCCTTTTTTTTTCCATTTATTTTTATTAGTTAGAGGCTAATTACTTTACTTTTTGTTTTTTTGATGGTTTCCTTCACTGTGCAAAACCTTTTTGATCTGATGTTCTCTTAGTTGTTTATTTTTGCTTTTGTTTCTCTTGTTTGAGAAGACACCCCCCCCCCCAATATTTTTAAGATCAATGTCAAAGAATCTACTGCCTGTGTTTTCTTCTAGGAGTTTTATGGTTTTAGGTCTTAAATTTAAGTTTTTAATCTGTTTCAAGCATGTTTTTGTATATGGTGTGAAAAAATAAGTATGTTGAATGTAGCTGTTCAGTTTTCTCAATAACTATTTATTGGAGAGGCTGTCTTTTCTCCATTGTATATTCTTGCCTCCTTTGTAGATTAGTTGATTGTATAAGTGTGGGCTGTTTAGGGTTTTCTATTCTGTTCCATTGTTCTGTATGTTTGTTTTTGTGCCAGTACCATATATATATATTTTTTAATACTACTGGAACTTTGTAGTATGTTGAAATCTTCTTTCTTGTTCTTTTTCTTTTCAAGACTGCTTTGTCTATTCTGGATCTTTCATACTTCCATACAAATTTAGAAGTATTTGTTTTAATTCTGTGAAAAATCCCATTGGAATTTTGATAGGGATTTCATTGAATCTGTAGACTGTCTTTCTTAGTATGGTCATTTTAACAGTATAATTCTTCCAATTCATAAGGCCAGTGTGTCTATTTGTTTGTGTTGTCTTCAGTTTCTTTCATTAGTGTTGTGGTTTTCCAAGTACAAGTCTTTTACCTCCTTGATTAGATTTATTATTAGGTATTTTATTCTTTTTGATGCAACTGTAAATAAGATTGTTTTCTTAATTCCTCTTTCTGACAGTATGTTATTAGGATATAGAAATGCAACAGATTCTGTATATTAATTTGTATTCTGTCAGCCAGTTCAGTTCAGTCGCTCAATTGTGTCTGACTCTTTGCGATCACATGGACTGCAACATGCCAGGCCTCCCTGTCCATCACCAACTCCTGGAGTTTACCCAAACTCATGTCCATTGAGTAGGTGATGCCATCCAACCATCTCATCCTCTGTCGTCCCGTTCTCATCCTGCCCTCCATCTTTCCCAGCATCAGGGTCTTTTCAAATGAGTCAGCTCTTCGCATGAGGTGGCCAAAGTATTGGGGTTTCAGCTTCAACATCAGTCCTTCCAATGAACACCCAGAACTGGTCTCCTTTAGGATGAACTGGTTGGATCTCCTTGCAGTCCAAGGGACTCTCAAGAGTCTTCTCCAACACCACAGTTCAAAAGCATCAATTCTTCAGTGCTCAGCTTTCTTTATAGTCCAACTCTCACATCCATACATGACTACTGGAAAAACCATAGCTTTGACTAGACGGACCTTTGTTGGCAAAGTAATGTCTCTGCTTTTTAATATGCTGTCTAGGTTGGTTATAACTTTCCTTCCAAGGAGTAAGCATCTTTTAGTTTCATGGCTGCAGTCACCATTGCAGTGATTTTGGAGCCCAAAAAATTAAAGTCTGACACTGTTTCCACTGTTTCCCCATCTATTTGTGATGAAGAGATGGGACCAGATGCCGTGAGCTTAGTTTTCTGGATGTTGAGTTTTAAGCCAACTTTTTCACTCTCCTCTTTCACTTTCAGCAAGAGGCTCTTTTGTTCTTCTTCACTTTCTGCCATAAGGATGGTGTCATCTGCATATCTGAGGTTATTGATATTTCTTCCAGCAATCTTGATTCCAACTTGTGCTTCATGCAGCCCAACATTTCTCATGATGTACTCTGCCTATAAGTTAAATAAGCAGGGTGACAATATATAGCCTTGATGTACTCCTTTTCCTATTTGGAACCAGTCTGTTGTTCCATGTCCAGTTCTAACTGTTGCTTCCTGACCTGCATACAGATTTCTCAAGAGGCAGGTCAGGTGGTCTGGTAGTCCCATCTCTTTCAGAATATTCCACAGTTTATTGTAATCCACACAGTCGAAGGCTTTGGCATAGTAAACAAAGCAGAAATAGACGTTTTTCTGGAACTCTCTTGCTTTTTCAATGATTCAGCAGATGTTGGCAATTTGATCTCTGGTTCCTCTGCCTTTTCTAAATCCAGATTGAACATCTGGAAGTTCACAGTTCACATATTGCTGAAGCCTGGCTTGAAGAATTCTGTAGCTTTACTTAATTCGTTGACGAGATCTAGTAGTTTTTTGGTGGAATCTTTAGGATTATCTATTATTGACCTTTAGGTCAATCCTAAAGGAAATCAGTCCTGAATATTCATTGGAAGGACTGATACTGAAGCTGAAGCTTCAGTGCTTTGGCCACCTGATGTGAAGAACTGACTGACTAGAAAAGACCCTGATGTTGGGAAAGACTGAAGGCAGGAGGAGAAGGGGAAAATAGAGGATGAGATGGCTGGATGGCATCACCGACTCAATGGACATGAGTTTGAGCAAGCACTGGGAGTCTGTGATGGACATGGGAAGCCTGGCATGCTGCAGTCCATTTGGTTGCAAAGAGTTGGACATGACTGAGTGACTGAACTGAATTTAGGATTATCTACATATAGTATCATGTCATCTGTAAATACTGACAATCTGACTTCTTCCTTTCCAATTTGGATTCCTTTTATTTATTTTTAATGTCTGATTATTGTGGCTAATTCCAATACTATGTTGAATAAAAGCTGTGAAGGTAAGTCACCTTATCTTTTTCTTGATTTTATAGGAAATGCTTTCAGCCGTTCTCTGTTGAGTATGATGTTAGGCTATGGGCTTCCCACATATGGCCTTTATCATGTTGAGGTGTGTTCCCTCTATACCCACATTATTGAGAGTTTTTATCTTAAGTGGATGTTAAATTTTGTCAAAAACTTTGTCTACATCTGTTCGAGGGCTTTATGGTTTTTATTATTTGATTTACTAATGTGGTGTATCACACTGACTGGTTTGTGAAAAATAAACTTTTTGTTTTGAGATAATTGTAGGTACACATACCGCTTTCTTTTGGCCCCATGAATTCTGATGAGAAATTATCTTCCATCAGACTTGTTTTTCTCATTCATAAAAAAGTGTCTCTTCTCTCTGGCTACTTTCAAGGTTTTCTCTGTCTCTAGTTTCTAAAAGTTTAATTATGATGTACCTTGGCATTTATTCAGCCTCTTGCGTCTGTAGGTTTTTATATTTTGCCAAATTTGGGAATTTTCAACCATTATTTATACAAGTACTTTTAAAATTTGTCTTAAAAAAAATTTCCCCTCCTTCTGGAACACTAATGATGCAAATGTTACTTCCTTTGGTATAGTTCTACTGTTCCCTGTGGCTCTATTTATTTGTTTTTCCATTTTTTTCTCTGTTGTTCAAAATGAATAATTTATATTGTTTCATGTTCCAGTTCACTGATTCTTTATTTTATCTTCTCCATTCTATTTTTGTACCCATTAACTGATGTTTTTGTCTGGATTATTGCACTTTTCAGTTCTAAAATTAATTTTGTTCTTTTTAAATTTCTTTACTATGAATTTTCTTTTTTTTTTTCCATTTGTTTCAAGTGTGTTGGTGATTGGTTATTGAAGCGTTTGTATTATGGCTGCTTTAAAATCTCTGTCAGATAATTCTCATATCTCTATCATCTTGGTGTTAGTATCTATGAATTTTCTTTTAACAGTCAGTTTGACATCTTCCTGTTTCTTGGTATAATGAGTGATTTTTTTTTTTAGTTGAAAATCAGACATTTTCAGATTATGCTATGAGACTGTGTCTTTTTCAAACCTTCTCTTTTAATTGGCTTGTTTTTGGGACTGTTACCTTGCTTTATTTCCAGCAAAGAAAACTTCTGCCCATTACTGTTTGGTAGAGATAGAAACCCAGGTTTCCCATTGGAACACACACACACACACACACACACACACACACACACACACACACACATATATTCTGAAAGGTACTAGAGGCTCCTTTTTGTCACTGAAAAGGCCTATTTTCCCATGTGGTCTCCAGTGACCCCATAGGTGGTGGCCTCATTATGCTGAACAGTGGTCAAAGTCTTGAATCTCCTCTAGGTTTCCTCTAGTGAAGGAGTAGTACTTCTTTACTTCTGGGTAGGGGTGGAAGTCCAGATGTCTCACAGAGCCCCCACTGACACCATGGGAAGGGGTGTGTGGAGGCTCTTCATAGATTAATGCAGATGAAAGCCCTGGCTTCCTAATTGACTTTCTCAGTTGCCACCTTGGTGGAGGGATTAGTATGCCTGGTTACAGCCTCTCAAGGCTGGAAGCCTAGGCTTCCTGCTAAGTCTTTGCTGGTGAAGGAAGGAGTGGGGCATCACTTTTTCTGTGGCATTTGATTGGAATAGAAAGGTTATTGGGCTTTCGCGGGTATCTCAGCTGATAAAGAATCTGCCTGCAATGCAGGAGACCTGGGTTTGATCCCTGGGTTGGGAAGATCCCCTGGAGGAGGGCATGGCAACCCA
Organism: Dama dama; assembly: GCF_033118175.1. Lineage (NCBI taxonomy): Eukaryota > Metazoa > Chordata > Mammalia > Artiodactyla > Cervidae > Dama > Dama dama. The sequence continues at coordinate 42,593,993 of NC_083697.1, forward strand.
ACCCAGTATTATTGCCTGGAGAATCCCCATGGACAGAGGAGCCTGGCGGGCTGCAGTCTATTGGGTCACGAAGAGTTGGACATGACTGGGTGACTAAACCCAGCACAGCACAGCACACAGAGAGGTTATCGGCTGAAAGTTTTCTGTTTTGCTAGACTACCCCTGACTTCATTCTTTGGTTAGAAAGATAGGACTTTTGTTGGGGTTGATAGTCTGTTCCCACTGGCCTTTCTTGGTTTCTGGATTTTCAGCTTCATGCCTGGAATGTATGAGACACACACACACAAAAAAAACACACCCTAGGGAACTTAACCACTGTGTTGTTTCTCAAGTCCCAAGGTCCCCAGCCAGTCTGCCTTGCAGTCTTCTTATGTTTGTTTTATATATAATGCCCAAAGTTTTTAGTTTCTCTTAGTGGGAAGAGTATGGAAAAGTATGACCATGCCATCTTCTCAGAAGAGAATATGCCATGTATTCATTTCTAAAATAAAAGTCCCATGAAAATGTTCAAAGAAACAACTTACTCATCTTTGCTATCTCTTTCTTTTGGCTTTTCTTTAATCCAAAGTATTCCTAAAGTGATCGAGAGGGAGATTCACAAGTCTAAAATCTATTTTTAGTATGTTGATAAATCTCACAAGTAAAAAGGTAAGTTCAGGAAAACTGTGCTAAATAGTTTCCTTTACTGATGAATTTCTGAGGACTTTTAATATTAGTGCATATTCCAACTTTCCCAGGTAATAAATTCCTGAATAGGGGAATAGACTGATAGATTCATTATTTCAAGGAACAGACATGTAGTGATACCTAATAATATGGATAACCAAGTAAATTATAATTTAAAAATTTTGCATTAAGATTTAGAATAATATTTTCATCCCACTCACCAACAGACAAAAGTACATATTAAAATGCATGAAAGTTTGAAAGCAAAAAAGGCATACATGAATGTAGAGACTTTAAGTCACTTTGTGGGAAGATTCTCTCCTTAGACTAACATGTACCACTCCTGGTTTTATTCCCTTATACTATCTTTGGAATATCTTGCTAGTTTTCAGAGATTTAGAACATACTGTCTGAGCTCTAGCTCCAAGATTCCTTAATGACCCCTACACATAATTGGGCTTCCCTAGTGGCTCAGTTGGTAAAGAATCCACCTGCAATGCAGGAGACTAGGGTTCAATTTCTGTGTCAGGAAAATCCCCTGGAGAAGGAAATGGGAACCCACTCCAGTATTCCTGCCTGGGAAATTCCATGGACAGAGGAACCTGGCAGGCTAGGTTCATGGGGTTGCAAGAGTCGGACACTACTTAGTGACTAAACCACAACCATCACATATAATTAATGAAATGGTGAAGTTGAAGGAGTAATATTATGACTGAATGGAAATTAAAGGTACATTTCGAGGTCACTCTATGTTGAGTTTTAATAAAAAAAAAAACCAAACAAACATTGGAATACTCTGGTCGCCGCCACCGCTAAGTCACTTCGGTTGTGTCCGACTCTGTGTGACCCCATAGACGGCAGCCCACCAGGCTCCTCTGTTCCTGGGATTCTCCAGGCAAGAATACTGGAGTGGGTTGCCATTTCCTTCTCCAGGAATACTCTGGTAAACAATGGTAAACTTGTAGAGGGGCACTGTTTTCAGCCTTCTGATAAACTAATCAGTCTGGGGCTTTGACTGCAGTAAAGAGTTGATTAATAAAGAAGACTGGGACTTCCCTGGTGGTCCATTTTAAGAATCTGAGACTCTGAACTCCCAGTGCAGGGGGCTTGGCTTTGATTTTGGGTCAGGGAACTAGGTTCTGCATGCCACATCTAAGACAGGTGCAGCCAAATAAAGAAATAAACAAGACTGGTCAGAAGTAATCCAGTGTTTTATGAATTGAAAGGTAATTTCTCACACTGACATTTTTGTATAGCTGGGCAAAGAAAATAGTATGTTTTCCTTCCCTTGGTACAAGTTTGAAGGGGGAGGAGAATGTATAAAGTGGAAGAGGAAAAAGAGGACCCCTAAGGAAGGATGTGGTGAGACGGTGTAACCAAGAAATTCCATGTGAAGGAAATGACAAATTCTACATTGTCATTGTCCACAAAAGCATCCATTTGTCTGCGCCAAAGATTACACGTTTGTGCTGGAGCACCATACATGCTCCTTTCTGAGTTCAAAAACATTTTGAAAGCTAAAGAGGATAGTCAGTTCCTTCCCTTAATTATAGTTTTCATTTGGTTTATGATCCAACTTGGTGGTATGTTTTCCATACCATCTGACTCCTGTTCTGTTCTTGCCTAAAATCATAGGCAGAGGGCCTGGAAAAGAGCCTCTGGGCTTTTAGTGAAGCTTGTGGCCATCATGTGAGAGCATTCAAATTTCCTAAAGCCACCCTCTTTAAATGCATCCTAGTAGTTAGGAAGGAATATTCTAAAACATCTTAATGCAGACCTTGTCTGTTTTTAAAGGATTGATTGTAGAAAATTTAAAACCTGCAGAAAATACAGAGGATAGTAAAGCAAACTTCCATGTACCTCTCAACCAGCTTCAGCAATTAATAACTTTTAGCCAGTCTTGTTTCTTCTGCACTTCTATTCCCATTCAGGGTATTTTGAGGCATATTCCAGGTATCATGTCATATTATTTATAAATATTTCACTATATTCTTCTACAAGTACTTTCATCAGGAGGCACACATTTCCTGGCTGTCTCCATTTTTGTGAGGTTAACAAGTATTGATGACCATTGTCTAGACCCATTAATTCACTAGTGTTGAAGAATAATGGTATTCTTCTACTGACTTTTAATCTCTGTTTAGTAATAGAATGACTTATGTCCTGTTCTTCCCTCTCCCAGCAAGAATCAGGACCTGTTCATATTTCTTTAGTAACTAAAGAATTCTCAGTTTTTCACAAATCTTAAGGTGCAACTTAGAATTAATGTTTAAAGGCTTAAATTTTTAATTATTTTATTGAAGTATAACTGCTTTACAATGTTGTGTTGGTTTCAGATATACGGCAAAGTTTTACATATATATTTTTTCAGATATTTTTCATTATAAGTTATTATAAAATGTTGAATATAGTTCCCAGTTCTCTACAGTAGGTCCTTGTGATTATCTATTTTATATATAGTAGCTGTTGTTTAGTCACTAAATTGTGTCTGACTCTTTTACAACCACATGAACTGTAGCCCACCAGGCTCCTCTGTCCGTGGGATTTTCCAGGTAAGAATACTGATGTAAGTTGCCATTTCCTTCTCCAGGGGATCTTCCCAAACCAAGGATCAAACCTGTGTCTCCTGCTTGGCAGGTGGATTCTTTACCACTGAGCCACCTGTAGTATGTATATGTTAATCCCAAACTTCTAATTTATCCCACCCCTTCCCTTTCCCCTTTGGTAACCATAAATTTGTTGACTTTTATCAACAAGTTCCTTGACACATCTGCATGGGCTTGGAATTAAGGTCATGTGTTCCTGAAATACAAGAATCAAAGTAATGTATTTCTTCTTAATAATTTGGAACATTAATATCTTTAAGTCCTAAGAAAAATTCATGAATTAATTAATTCAACTAGTAAGCACCAAAACAACTTTTAAGTTATTGGTTAGGGAGTTAGTTGGTATTTTTAAAGTATAATTTGGCAAGATCTCTCAAAATCAAAATGCAGAAAAACCTATGAACTAGAAATTTCACTTCTAAGAAACTTATCCTATAGATAAATTTGCGAGGATATATGAATAAATTATTAAAATACTATTTATAATAAAAAAATAAGGGGGAAAATCCTCAATTTCCTTTAGCAGAAGACCAATCAGTTTTACATCCTAGTAGGTGAACCACTGTGACATTTTTAGAAATTATTAAGTAAACCTTTGTATACTGACATGGAGACTTTACAGCCTGTGAATTCAGTGTTTATGACCCAGCAGGAAGTGGAAGTCTATTTCTATGAACTGTGTACAATCCTACAGTTTTTTAAAAAATGAAAATACTTTTTAAAAGAAAAATGAAATCTAATAAGTAATCTATAGTTTTAGATAAGATGGGAAAAATAATTTGATAGAAGTTCAGTATTTCTGTAAGGACATTTAGTGCACATGCAGAATCTTACAGTTGACAATCATTAAATCATGAGGGTCAGTCTCACTTTTAATCTTGAGCATTATTAACCAATGACAATGAGCAATAATTATGAACTTTCGCTCTTTGCATTGATGATTCATGTCAGTTGCAAGGAGGTCAGGACACTGGATTAGGGCATGATATTATGTAAGTGATAGAGGGACCAGTGAGTTCTAACTGGAGAAAGAATGATGAGAGATGAGATGAGGCAACTGAGCTTAACTTGGTACATTGGATAGACAGGACAGGTGTGATTGGCATTTCAGACAAAGATGTAATGATGTGCTTGGACAAAGGTGAGCAGACTTCTTTGATTGGCACTAAGGGTTCACTTAGAGAGGAAGTGCTGGCAGGTATGGTTAGAAGATGTGTCTGGGCCTTGAAGCCTGGTTTAGAGTTGTGGCCTTTATTCTGCAGTCAGTGAGAAGTCAGTGAAAACTTATAGGGTTAATTGGTGGATGAGAGACTCACTGAACTGCATTGAATCAGGGAAGATTGATCACTAATCACATTTTATAAGGCTATAGGCGTGAAATCACCCTTGAGACTAGGTTTGAGAAGAAGAAAAGACTATATTATTTTGTATTCTCAACCAACAGGAACTTTAACACCTGCCTGCCAAAAGAAAACAGTGACAACAAGACTAACACCTTTTGCCCTTTGCTTATTGCATTAAGTGGCTATTTTAGTGAAACTCTGTCTCTCAGCACCTCTAGTCATTGTAAATTTTTCCACTGGAGCAAGGAGAGATATCAGCTGACTACTTTACTCATTGGAGTGACAGTGTTAGCTTTCCACCTTCCTAATGAAATTCTCCAGTTGGCTGTGAAAATAGCAGGAAGCTAGCTATATTTAGCAAAGGAAAGCAACAAGTCTAAGCAGTGTGCAGAGAAGGGGAAAAATAGAAGCACTAAGTCTTATGATTAGTGCAACCAACAGCACTGCTTACAATTTTCCATATTTTGTAACTGGCAAAAGCAGAATGCTTTGTTTTGCTGTTTAAACCAAAGTCAAGCCTACACGTATCCTCACTATTATGTCTAAATAACATATTTTATTTATTCAAGGGGAAGGGTATTTTTAGATTTCTAAAGAATAACAGAATAATATGCTTTTGAAATAAATCAGCCAGTAAGTATGATCATGCTCACATTCAGTAACTTCTATTTGATTAAAAATGTTTCAAATGGAGGAACTGGTATAATAGGTATTTTCAATCAATTTCCAGTAAGACTTCTACTCTCCCATAGTCCTGTAATACATTTTCTCCATTTCTCTGAGTTCTAGCAACTTCGCTTGGATTGAAAGTTTTAGATTGTGTTCATAAGACTTAGTGAGACATGGAATATAAAATTTTTCATGCTTAGAATTTCAAATCTTTAGCATCTCTATTATAACTTTTCATCCCCACTCTAACATTTCCTGAGAAGCATGCATTCTTTGTTTAAACCTGTAGAGAGAGGCATGGAGGAATTTACTAATTTACAAGATCAATTCTATTTTAATTGAAAACTTCTTTTTATTAGGCTGAAATCTTTCTTCCAATTTCCACTTTAAGTGCTCTTCTCTACATAAAAATAGACAATATCTATTCTTAATACGTGTTAGCTTTTCAAGTTTTTCAAATAGGTATAATCTGGCCAGAGTATCTGTTTGTGAGCTAAAGTAATTCCTAGCTTTTTGACACATGTCCCACCTTTGATTCACATTGAGTTTATGGTCAACTTGCTTTCCTGCATTTTAAATTAAAGAACAAAATTGTTGTATACCTGTGTGGTCAGTTAGAGGAACACATTCCTGACATTTTTCTAGGGCATTTGCTTTCTGAAACAAGACCCATAGCCCACAGCACCTGGTCATTTCTTACAATGTAGACTCATATTAGGCAAACACAGAAAGTGTTTGCTTAAACCTTCAAACAGATAATGTTTCTTCTTCATCTGTGATTTTACTCTGCATTTCCAAAGTAAATAATTAAATTAAAAAAGAAAATGGAAAGACTCTATGTTTACTCCAAGGCCAACAAATTTTCATTTGATTAGTTTGTCTAGCTATTAATATTTTTTAAAGTATGGTTCAAGGTAATTTTTAGATACATACTTATTATATTTAACTGCAAATTATCCTCCCAACTACTGAGTTTGTTATTGTTCCAACTCATTTCGTCTTTGGTGGGCCTCTGTGGTTGTCAACTTCAGGAAGTTCCTGAAGCCTTGATCAAAGAAAGATAAATTGAAAAACCAATAAAATAATGGTTAATCACTAGTCCCATTGTCCTCATTATTCTTGCTAAGCCTCCAGATGCCACCAGGGGACAATTATTAATAGAAAATCGTCTTCCTAGATAGTAAAAAACCCAAATCTTTCTTTAAGACATTTCTACTCTTAAAAAGTGTAGTCCAAGGTGAGAGCAAAAATCTGGCAAAAACGATTGGAATACATCTAGAACTTTTTCTTAGAATAGATTTAAATTATATTTGTGTACTATTGGTAATGCTAGTGTTCCTTTTAATATGTAAACCTCTCGCTTCCTTTGTAACATTTTTCAGTGTTTACATAATTATAACTGGGTGTTCTGAGCTATCCCTCAGGAAAGACTTGTGTCATATTTTAACATGTGTCCAACCCCAAATCCTAAGTACACAACTACTATATTTAAAAAGGGAGGGAATTGTGTGGATCCTCTACGGGTGCCAGAGTGGCACCCACAGACTATGAAGTGTATCATTCTTTTCCAATTTGTAAACAACACAAGTCATCAGAATTTTGGAAGCATTCTGTTGCCCTGTTACGTCCTGGGTCCAGCCAAGGGTTGAGTTCAGAACTCAACATACTCAGTAATGCTTTAACTAGCTCCTCCTGGCAGGGGCTTCTCCTGGCATAGACAGAATATACCAGTCCTTTCCCACAAGGGTGGCTGTGGAGGTTAGTCGGTGTCAAGTCTTCAATTTCACTCTAGAAAGTAGCCCCTCATCATCTGCACCTTCTGCAATCTTTGCCCCTCTTGAAAAAATGGCCATGCCTTGTTCAATTAGCATCCATGCCTCTCTGCCAGCTCTCATGTTATCTCAACATATCATTTAATTCATTTTGCTAAGGAAGACTTTATATGTATTTGTCTCTGTTGCCCAAGTAGATGCTAACTTTTTTTTTTTTTTTTTTTAGTTGGAGGCTAATTACTTCACAACATTTCAGTGGGTTTTTGTCATACATTGATATGAATCAGCCATAGAGTTACACGTATTCCCCATCCCGATCCCCCCTCCCACCTCCCTCTCCACCCAATTCCTCTGGGTCTTCCCAGTACACCAGGCCCAAGCACTTGTCTCATGCATCCCACCTGGGCTGGTGATCTGTTTCACCATAGATAGTATACATGCTGTTCTTTCGAAACATCCCACCCTCACCTTCTCCCACAGAGTTCAAAAGTCTGTTCTGTACTTCTGTGTCTCTCTTTCTGTTTTGCATATAGGGTTATCATTACCATCTTTCTAAATTCCATATATATGTGTTAGTATACTGTATTGGTCTTTATCTTTCTGGCTTACTTCACTCTGTATAATGGGCTCCACTTTCATCCATCTCATTAGAACTGATTCAAATGAATTCATTTTAACAGCTGAGTAATATTCCATGGTGTATATGTACCACAGCTTCCTTATCCATTCATCTGCTGATGGGCATCTAGGTTGCTTCCATGTCCTGGCTATTATAAACAGTGCTGCAATGAACATTGGGGTGCATGTGTCTCTTTCAGATCTGGTTTCCTCAGTGTGTATGCCCAGAAGTGGGATTGCTGGGTCACATGGCAGTTCTATTTCCAGTTTTTTAAGAAATCTCCACACGTTCTCCATAGTGGCTGTACTAGTTTGCATTCCCACCAACAGTGTAAGAGGGTTCCCTTTTCTCCACACCCTCTCCAGCATTTATGGCTTGTAGACTTTTGGATAGCAGCCATCCTGACTGGCGTGTAATGGTACCTCATTGTGGTTTTGATTTGCATTTCTCTAATAGTGAGTGATGTTGAGCATCTTTTCATGTGTTTGTTAGCCATCTGTATGTCTTCTTTGGAGAAATGTCTGTTTAGTTCTTTGGCCCATGTTTTGATTGGGTCATTTATTTTTTCTGGAGTTGAGCTTCAGGAGTTGCTTGTATATTTTTGAGATTAATCCTTTGTCTGTTTCTTCATTTGCTATTATTTTCTCCCAATCTGAGGGCTGTCTTTTCACCTTACTTATAGTTTCCTTTGTAGTGCAAAAGCTTCTAAGTTTCATTAGGTTCCATTTGTTTATTTTTGCTTTTATTTCCAATATTCTAGGAGGTGGGTCAGAGAGGATCTTGCTGTGATTTATGTCGGAGAGTGTTTTGCCTATGTTCTCCTCTAGGAGTTTTATAGTTTCTGGTCTTACATTTAGATCTTTAATCCATTTTGAGTTTATTTTTGTGTATGGTGTTAGAAAGTGTTCTAGTTTCATTCTTTTACAAGTGGTTGACCAGTTTTCCCAGCACCACTTGTTAAAGAGGTTGTCTTTTTTCCATTGTATATCCTTGCCTCCTTTGTCAAAGATAAGGTGTCCATAGGTTCGTGGATTTATCTCTGGGCTTTCTACTCTGTTCTATTGATCTATATTTCTGTCTTTGTGCCAGTACCATACTGTCTTGATGACTGTGGCTTTGTAGTAGAGTCTGAAGTCAGGCAAGTTGATTCCTCCAGTTCCATTCTTCTTTCTCAAGATTACTTTGGCTATTCGAGGTTTTTTTGTATTTCCATACAAATTGTGAAATTCTTTGGTCTAGTTCTGTGAAAAATACCATTGGTAGCTTGATAGGGATTGCATTGAATCTATAGATTGCTTTGGGTAGAATAGCCATTTTGACAATATTGATTCTTCCAATCCATGAACATGGTATATTTCTCCATCTGTTTGTGTCCTCTTTGATTTCTTTCATCAGTGTTTTATAGTTTTCTATGTATAGGTCTTTTGTTTCTTTAGGTAGATATACTCCTAAGTATTTTATTCTTTTTGTTGCAATGGTGAATGGTATTATTTCCTTAATTTCTCTTTCTGTTTTTTCATTGTTAGTATATAGGAATGCAAGGGATTTCTGTGTGTTAATTTTATATCCTGCAACTTTACTATATTCATTGATTAGCTCTAGTAATTTTCTGGAAGAGTCTTTAGGGTTTTCTGTGTAGAGGATCATGTCATCTGCAAACAGCGAGAGTTTCACTTCTTCTTTTCCAATCTGGATTCCTTTTACTTCTTTTTCTGCTCTGATTGCTGTGGCCAAAACTTCCAACACTATGTTGAATAGTAGTGGTGAGAGTGGGCACCCTTGTCTTGTTCCTGATTTCAGGGGAAATGCTTTCAATTTTTCACCATTGAGGGTGATGCTTGCTGTGGGTTTGTCATATATAGCTTTTATTATAGATGCTAACTTCTTGAGCATCTTAATTCTTTGGATTCCCCACAATATTTAGTTTAGGTGTTCAATGAATAATTATTCATTTTACTCTTCCTGGTGTAATTTGGACCAGCTTTATTTTATTATCAGTTTTAATACTATTGTTATATGTGTAAAGTGCTTTCATAAAAACATACATTTTTGGTATAATACCAAAATGTCATAGGCTTCCTTTAGGGAGGAGCCTTGTTAGACAGATTCTGAGTATAGCAATATAGAATTTTGTGATCTTAAAAAACTGTTTTTCACTGTTTTTCTACATTGGTTTAGAATACCGCTTCCTGATTTATGAGGGCAAAACAAGTAAAGAGTGCTTGTTTTCATAAGACATTTTCGCTCTAAGTGGTACTTCTCAAAAACACCATGATTCTGTGATTTGGGGTTCTCATATTTATTTTAAGTTACTGTTTAGGAAAAGTTCCATATTATAGTAATGAAAACTAAGTGTTTTAAGATAAATGTTGGCCATTGCTGGAGGAATTAATACAAAGCTGCAAGTAATTTTCTCCTTTCCCTGTTCCCCAGTCTATTTTATGCTATTCTTTCCCTTTACATTTTATAAAAAGTCATTTGCAAAAGAAGTAGCTGGACGTGAACTTTATAGAACTTGAACCTCAACTCTGGGCTCAGTGCTGCATGTGGTAGAGGAAAAACTTCATGAGCAGCCCCAGAATAGAGAGTTAGAACACAGCCAAGAAGACAAGATTTACAGGCACATAAAATTATTGAATGAAATAAGGGCATAAAATTATAGGACATTATTAAGTGCAGAGTGACTAAAATACAAATATTATATTTTACTTTCACATGCTTCTTTTTCCAAGTTTCTCAAAGGAATTCAAGTATAAATTGTAAGAGCTAACAACAGCTAACACTCTGTGCCATATGCTGAACAAAAGGCTGTGGATGTATTATTTATTTATTCCCCTAAAACAATCTTTTGAGGTGAGTACTGTTATTATTTCTGTTATTAAAGGCGAGCGCACCAAGCCTGCAGGGGCTAAATTGCTTATTCAGCAGCACATGGCTCTTAGAGCAAATTGCCCGAGTTTGGCCCCATCTCTGACTCCGATTCAAACCTCACAGCTGCTCTCAACCTCTATTCTTTGTTCTTCATACTGCAGATCCCAGTTCACTATTGTGTCATGAGACTAAACTAGCAGGTGACAACTATAATTTTAAGAAATAAGATAAAAATGAGCAGAATACATCCCACATTAATATTGTTTTGTGAGACTTCCTTATGTGTGTGTAAGAGGACTTAGTCTTGGTCATAATGTGAAATATGCTTTCTGTGCGTTGGAGCCAAAGAAGTTTGAAAAGTACAGCCTCTCAGGGAAATCTTAATCAGAATTAAGAAATTTATTACTCGAAACAGAGATTCATTTATTTATTTTTAGTTGATGGATGAAGAGGCTGAGGACCAGAAGTAAGGCAGGACTACCTTTTTTTTTTTTTTCGTTGTTCTGAGCAGTGATGGGATTTTAGCTCCCCGACTAGGGATCTAACCTACATCCCTTGCAGTAGAAGTTTGGAATCCTAACCACTGGACTTGGATTTCCCCCAGGACTACTGCTTGAAATGAGAAATATAAGGAACTTGGAATTAATTTTGGCTTCAGTTTTAAAGCTAAACTCAGCCCACTCAGCAAAACTCAAAGTACCATACTGAAAGCCATGGTGAATATAAAGATATTAAAAAGTGCTCTCTCCCCCACTCCACCACCAGCTTCCAGTCTAGAGAAACAGGTAATGTTAGTGGGGAGAGAGATGATGGATAAGAGGGGCCTCTGAAATACTATGAAGAGGCAGAGCACATGTCACCTGAGTGACTTACTCTTTTGTGATTTAGGGTTTATTTAGAGAATGTTTTTTAAAATTTCATGGGAGAGGGGCTTCACTGATGGCTCAGTGGTAGAGAACCCACCTGCCAATACAGAGGGCACAGGTTCAATTCCTGATCCAGGAAGATCCCACATGCTGCAGAGCAACTAAGCCTGTGTTCCACAGCTATTGAGCCTGTGCTCTAGAGCCTGGGAGCTACAGCTACTCATCCCAGGTACCGCAGCTACTGAAGCCCATGCACCCCAGAGGCTGTGCTCTGCAACAAGAAAAGCAATGGCAATGAGAAGCCCGAGCAACCACAATTAGAGAGTAACCCCCACCCCCAGCTCACTGCAACTAGAGAAAAGTCTTCACAGCCACAATGACCCAGCACAGTCAATCATAAATAAAATAAATACAAGGATAAAAATTTTTTTAAATTTCATGAGAAGGAGTTGAGGAAAATATGTCTAAAATTTCTTCTTGGGGGATGCAGTAATAAAGAGAAAACTGCAAAACAGATGTAGACTAGAGTAATTCAAAATGCAAAAGCCTGGGAAGAAGTTATGGGTGGGGAGAGGTTGTGAATTAAAAGATAAGATTTAGTATGTACAGAGAAAATGAAAAGAGACAAAAAGAAAAAAGCTAATAAATAAATTGGCTTCAAGGAAAACATTACAAGGGCAAGAAAGACCTTGGGGATCTGTGGGGAGAAAGGAAATGAATGCAAGAGAAATGTGGAAAGAAGATTAAAAAGTATTAATGTGGATTGTGAATAAAATCCCTTTGATGCTGGTCTAAAGAAGTAAGGATTTACACTTTCTTTGAACTTCAGTGGTGGCATCAAAAAGTCAATCTTGTATCAGTGCAACAAAATGCCACTACCATAGGTTCTCTTGTACACTCCAATAATACAACTCCCTAAGCCCATGTTATTTAGAAGCCACAACAATTGATTTTCTTTGAAAGCAGGACCTGAAGAGACTGGGTCTCATGAACCCTGAACTTTATTTGGCTTATGGAGTTAATGTAATTATCCCAGAGTCATTTAGGCTGAATGGTCTATTGGGTGTGTGTTTCATTTCTTTAAAGCTGCCTCAAAGACATTCAAGTATATTTTGTTCAACTTCAAATAGTTATCTGTATGAATGCCACCAGTCCAGAGAAATCCAAAGATATAGTGTCAGGAAGGAGTCAAGTCTTCAGATGATGTAGAGAAATGACCCTACAGAGATCTTACTACAAAAATCAACATGATTCTTGGGAAACGGGTTGAAGTCCACTTTGTTCTATTTACTAGCTTAAAATGATAGGATCCTTCTTCAGGTGAATGGTCCATTTCCCACTGTGAGTGATGTACTCAGAATCATCAATTGTATTGTAAGTAAACTCTTTTTGTTATCAGGAAAGATTTACTTCACTGTACTAAAGTATGAGGATGTTTGTTAAATGGATTTTAATACAAGTACCAAATTAGACTTCTCAGAAATAATGCCAGACCTCAAAGGTCAAAAAGGCATAGGACTTTTTGCCTTATATTAGGAGCACAGATGTTCTAGTCCATTTAATAAGGAATGTCTTACCAGTGATAAGTCCCTGAGCCACCTGGATCAATTATATTGATATATTATAAATTAAAGGAGCAGAGGACATCTAGAATTAAATACAACTGAGTGCTTTCTTACCACCTTTAAAAATGTAAGAATTTCTAACATGAGATCTAGCCTTTTAACAAATTAAATGTATGATACAATGAGGATAACTAGAAGAGCAATGTTTTATACCCATCTTTCATCTTATATAACTGAAACATTGCACCCATCAAAAATCGACTCTCCATTTACCCTCTCCCCCCAACCCGCAGCAACCACCAGTCTACTCTGCTTCTGTGGATTTGAGGCTATTCTGTCTACCTCATGTATGTGGACTCCTTAATAGCTTTAGGTTGGCATATGTGTTGGTAGAGGAATAAGAGATAGAAGAGAGGAAAGGAGCAATATAATGGTCAAGGGCAAGCAGGGACTTCCCAGACATAGTTTGGAAACTTCCCAAGTTGTATAGTTAAAAATAAATAATGGTTTTTGTAAATTTCTTTTTCCCAGTTGTGCATTGTCTGATGTGATCATGACCTTGTCAGCAAGTTCTATTTTCACTGTGACTGGAAAACCTTTTACCTCATGCTCACTTTGGGGAAATTTTAGTCCTTACTGTTAAAACTTCTTCCTTCTCTTTGCCTGTTCTCTGTCTGAGAAGAGTCATGGAAAATTCAACTCATTTCTCTAAGAGGTTTCCTCCTCAGGATCATTCTAAGATTTCATTTTATTATATAGATTATATTTTAATAATTACTATTTCCCTTAAAACAAATATTGTTCATTATCGCTTAAACCTAAGTTGTGAGGTAGTATAGTTATGTGAAGCAGTATAGTTGTGATACCAACCTTGATTCGGATGGTATCAATATGATTGAAGTGATAGAAGAATTATATGGAAGTGGAAAAAAATACCTGATATTTTAAAAATGGATTTTATGATATCCCCAGTTTTTCCTATACTATTAGGTGGTTAATATTAATAGCAATTAAAGTTTGCTTTGTTTAGAAACTTTTTCAAGAATTTCAGAAAGTATTTTGAAATGATTTATGGAAATCTGTGCTGTACCACAAATGGGTCCAGAAATGAATGGGTTTGAAATATGGTAACCTCATGCTGATACTCTCAACATGTACATATACCAGATTTGAGTAACAGTGTGAATTACCTTATACTAATTAGGAAAGTGCATCAAAATCAAGATTTACATCTAAAATTGGCTTCATTTAGGGGGAAGATGGGGACATTTGTATATAACTTTTGCACATTATGATATATAGTTAAGCTCTATTCAATATGTAATTAATTCCATGCTTAGTTGTTCAGTCACTTAATTGTGTTTAACCCTTTGTGACCCCGTGAATGGCAGCATGCTGGGCTTCCCTGTCCTTTATCTCCAGGCTATGTGCTTAGTCACTCAGTTGTGTCTGACTCTTTGGAACCACATGGAGTGTAGCCCTCCAGGCTCCTCTGTTCATGGGGATTCTCCAGGCAAGAATACTGGAGTGGGTTGCCATGCCCTCCTCCAGGGGAATCTTCCCAACCCAGGGATCACACCCAGGTCTCCCTCTTTGCTGGCAGATTCTTACCATCTGAGCCACCAGGGAAGCCCAAGCATACTGGAGTGGGTAGCCTATCCCTTCTCCAGAGGATCTTCCCTACCCAGGAATTGAACCAGGGTCTCCTACATTGCAGGCAGATTCTTTACCAGCGGAGCCCTTATCTCCAGGAGTTTGCTCAAATTCATGTCCATTGAGTCGGTGATGTCATCGACATCACCGTTATCTCATCCTCTGTTGCCCCCTTCTGCTTCTGCCCTCAGTCTTCCCCAGCATCAGGGTCTTTTCCAATGAGTCAGCTCTTCACATCAGGTGGCCAAATTATATAATAAAGAATATAGGGCATATAATTAACTAAGTGGTTTTCTCCCAGGGAGAAAATTATCATTGAAAAGATAAGAAAGTACTCACATGAAATGCTTCAGGGAATTAAAGGAACTTAGTTTCAGAGCTAGTATACTCCTTCAATTCACCCATGTGTATTTTGGCAAAAACCTAAAACATGATGAAAAAATAAATTAACCTCAAGTTGTTTAATAGGCAGCTTTTTTGTGACTGTCTACTGAATTAGACATGGCAGCCACAGGAAGCATAGGAAATGAGGTGGGATGGGATGGTGTGTTGGGAGAGAGTGGGTTGGGATGATGTTAGTTCTGTCTTACTGTGTTTCCATGAAGTTTTGTATAAAGTGGGCTTTAGGATGTTTACTGAAACCCACCTACATGGGAAATGTTGTTTGGTTTAAACTTGAGGTAAAATAATCTGCCATGTCCTAGAATGACTGGCTGACCTCAGTAAGCTAGCCAGAAAGACACTATCTCCAGGAGCCTTCCTGCCTCTCACCCCACTTAAAATGTCTTACTTTTATGCCCAACTAATACACCTCTTCTTAGCATCCTTGATCACGTCTTACTCTGTCTACAGCCATGCTGCCATGAATGCACCCGATCTCATCTAAATCTTCTTCTATTTTATCTATAAGGAAACAGCTATTTAAAATATAAGAAGTTTTTCACCAATACAGTATATTAATGCATATATATGGAATTTAGAAAGATGGTAACAATGACTCTATATACGAGACAGCAAAAGTGACACAGATGTAAAGAACAAATTTTTGGACTTGGTGGGAGAAGGCGAGGGTGGAATGATTTGAGAGAATAACATTGAAACATGTATATTAACATATGTGAAATAGATCGCCAGTCCAGGTTGGATGCATGAGACAGGGTGCTCAGGGGTGGTGCACTGGCATGACCCTGAGGAATGGGATGGGGAGGGAGGAGGGAGGGGGGTACAGGATGGGGAACACATGTACACCCATGGCTGATTCATGTCAATGTATGGCAAAAACCACTACAACATTGTAAAGTAATTAGCCTCCAATTAAAATTAATTAATTAATTAAAAAAACAAAACATAAGAAGTTTTTATAGAAAAAAAAAGAAGAAATAAAGACAAAGTCTCTAGCTTTTATATGCATCAGTAGAACCTAGTAGTATCTGAATGGCAATGATCTCTTGCAGGGCTTGCTCCACGGGCATATGGGTGGGCTGTGCTGTCACATAGACCCATACTTAAAAGGGAGACACACTTGATTTTAATGCACTGATGTTGCCTTCTTGAAATTCTTTTTTTTTTTTTTTTTAAGTTTAGTTCTGTATGTGTGTGTCTGTGTGTTAATATAGCAAATGGAACAGAAGCAATGATGAAAACCTTAAAAAAAAAAAAAGAACATTTAAATTCTTCCCTGGAAAAATTTAAATCTGCAAATAAAAATGCTTTACCTATTTTCTTTTTTTTGGGTGTGTGTGTGTTTTTTTTTTTTTTTTTTATTAGTTGGAGGCTAATTACTTCACAACATTTCAGTGGGTTTTGTCATACATTGATATGAATCAGCCATGGATTTACACGTATTCCCCATCCCGATCCCCGCTTCCACCTCCCTCTCCACCCGATTCCTCTGGGTCTTCCCAGTACACCAGGCCCGAGCACTTGTCTCATGCATCCCACCTGGGCTGGTGATGTGTTTCACCATAGATAGTATACATGCTGTTCTTTTGAAATATCCCACCCTCACATTCTCCCACAGAGTTCAAAAGTCTGTTCTGTATTTCTGTGTCTCTTTTTCTGTTTTGCATATAGGGTTATCTTAATAATTATCTTTGAACTTGTGTTTTTAAAGTCAAGTCTGATGGGAAAATGCAGCATGCTCTTGAGCAGATGATGTGTACAGGAGAAAAGAAGGTTTTTTCTAGTTTATTACCTTTTTTTTCCATTTATTTTTATTAGTTGGAGGCTAATTACTTTACAGTGTTGTAGTGGTTTTTGCCATATATTGACATGAATCAGCCATGGATTTACATGTGTTCCCTATCCTGATCCCCACTCCCGCCTCCCTCTCCATCCCATCCCTCTGGTTAGTACCTTTAATAGCAATTTCCCCTGCTTTCTGAATGAGAAGCCTTGCATTTTCATTTATACTGGGCCTCACAAATTATATAGCTGGGTCTTGTCTCTGTAGATCTTTACAGTTTTTATTCTACTGATTGTACCACATCTTTTGAGAGTTTTCTCCTGTAAATGGTCATGTTCACCTATTAAACTTGTATCAAAATGTTTTGTTGCAAACATTCTTCAGACTACTCTGTAGGAGTAAGTTTATGATGGTCATTGTCTTAGTCTGTTTGAGCCACTATAAAAAAGTATCATAGACTGGGTAGCTTAAACAACAAACATTTATTTCTCACACTTCTAGAGGCTTGGAGGTCCAAGATCAAGGCACCTGCAGATTCAGTGCCTAGTAACAGCCCACTTCTGATTCATAGGCAGCCGTCTTGCTGTAACTTCACATGGCAAAAGAGGCAAGGGAGCTGTCTGGGGTCTCATTTATAAGGGCACTAAGTTCCATTCTTGAGGGTACTTAATTGCCTTCTGAAGGTCCCACCTCCTAATGCCATGACACTGGGGATTAGGTTTCAACATATATGATAGGCTCACTGGTCTCTTAGACTCTTTCCACTTTTTTTCTCTTTCTCTCTGTATTCCCTGATTGTTTCCTCTGTCCCTTCTATTCTTCTATTGAGCTCATCCACTGAGTTTTTTTACTTCAATTATTATACTGTTTAGTTCTAAAAGTTCTATTTGGGTTCTTTATATCTTCTATTTCTTTTCTGAGACTTTCTGTTTTTCATTTGTGCAAAGTGTTGATTAAATTGGTCATTGAAGCATTTTATGATAGTTGCTTTAAAGTTATTTGTTAGGTTATTCTAACATGTCTGTCATCTCATTGTTGCCATCTATTGTTTCGTGGCATGTATTTTTTCATTCTGTTCAGGATCTTTTGGTTGAGTCCTAGATATTTTCATAATATATTATCGAACCCTAGATCTCATTTAATTTCTGTTTTAGCTGACCTTCTATGGCTCCACACCAACCAGTGAGTGGTATGCCCTACCTCATCAGGGTCAGGTAGAGATGGAAGCCCAGTTTTCTCACATGGGCTCTGTTAACATTAAATGTTGTGTGTCTGTGGTTCAGCATTACTCCAGGCAGGAGTGAAATTTCTGGCTCCCCAAGTGGTCTCCACTGGCACCCTGGGTGGGTAGCATGATCACTACTGGGTGTAGTGAATGTCTTAACCCTTTAGTAAATCTCCCCTATATTACCTCAGCAGGAAGGGGCTGGGTGGGAGTGGACCCAGGCTTCCCACTTGGTCTCCATTGACACCACAGGACCAGCTCCCCACAGGCTGGCTGAAATGAAAGTTTCAGCTCCCTTTCTAGATTTCTCTGACTCCATCCTGCGGTGGGGTTAGGGACTGGGGCACCTCGTTATAGCCTCTTGAGCGTAGAAATCTGGGCTCCCTTGGCTTGTATGTGTGACACGTGGGGCAGAAGTATAGCCATTAAGGGTTCCCTGGTGACTCTGGTAAAGAATCCTCCTGCCAATGCAGGACACACTGGTTTGATCCCTGATCTGGGAAGATCCCACATGCCATGGGGCAACTAAGCTGATGCATTACAACTACCGAGCCTGTGCTCTAGGGACTGGGAGCCGCAGCTGCTGAAGCCCGAGAGCCCTAGAGCCTGTACTTCACAAGAGAGACAGTTTTGTTACTCAGTTGTGCCTGACTCTTTGCGATCCCATGGACTGTAGCCCACCGGGCTACTTTGTCTGTAGGATTTCCCAGGCAAGAATACCAGAGTGAGTAGCCATTTCCTTCTCCAGAGGACCTTCCCGACCCAGGGACCAAACACAGGTCTCCTGCTTTGCAAGCAGATTCTTTACTATGTGAGCAACCAGGAAAGCCACCACCAACTGCAATGTGGAGTAGCCCCTGTTCCTGACAACTAGAGAAAACCCACACAGCAACGAAGACCCAGAACAACCAAAACTAGTAAATAAATAAATAAGAAGTATAGCCATTATTGTCTAAAATTTTCAGTCTTGCCAGGTGACCCCATTCCTGTTCCTTTGACCAGAGAGTATAGGCTTCAGTTGGGGCTTTCTTGTCTACTCTGGTTGGCATTGCTAGGTTGTCAATATCTTCAGCTCCAAGTCAGAGATATAGGAAGCAAAAAGAAAACCCAGGGAATTTAATAATTTGTCATTCCTTGGGTCCCATGGTTCCTGACTAGTCTGCCTAATTCTCTCCACCTTTCAGCTTTTTCACTGGTTTGTTTTATATGTATGTCCATTATATTTGTAACATATGTCCATATATATTAGTTGTGCTTAGCAAGAGGAATAGGGAAAAGTACCTCTAAACTATCTTCACTGAAGTAGAAGTCATCTATTATTGTTATTTTTAAAATAATTTTAAAAGAGCAACTTTAGGTTCACAACAAAATTGAGAGGAAATTACTGAGATTTCCCTTACACTCCCTCCACCTACATGCATAGTTTCCCCCATTATCAACATCACTCACCAGATGGTACATTTGTTACCAAGGATCAACATACATTGACATATCATTCAAAGTGTATGATAGGTTTCAACCTTGGTGTTATATATTCTATGGGTTTGGACAACTGTCTAATGATGTGTTTTCATAATTATAACATTATACAAAATATTTACACCACCCTAAAAATCCTCTTTGCTCTGCCTATTCATTCCCTCCTTCCCAACTGATCTTGTTGTTCCCCAACTGATCTTGTTGTTGCCATAGTTTTGCCTTTTCTAGAATGTCATATAGTTGGGATCATACATAGATAGCTTTTTCAGATTGGCTTCTTTCACTTAGTAATATGAACTTAAGTTTCCTTCACATATTTTTATGGCTTGAGAGCTCATTTCCTTTTAGTGCTAAATAACATTGCACTGTCTGGGTATATTGCCTTTTATATATCCTTTCAAGCTGAAGGACATCTTGGTTGCTTCCCACTTTGGGAAATTATGAATAAAACTACTATAAACATCCATGTGCAGGTTTTTGTGTGAACATATTTTCAGCTCCTTTGGATAAATTTCAAGGAAAGTGACTGCTGGGTCATATAAGAATATGTTTGGTTGTAAGACTCTGCTAAGCTGTCTTCCAAAGTGGCTGTACCATATTGCCTTCTCATCAGCAAGTCCCTGTTGCTACACATCCTGGCTGGCATGGTATTGTCAGTGTTTTGGATTGTGGCCACTCTAATAGAAGAATGTACTGGTAATTCATGTAGCTTTATTTTGCATTTCCTGATGACATGTGATGTGGAACACCTTTTCATATGTTTATTTATCATTTGGATATCTTCTGTGATGGGGCATCTGTTAAGGTCTTTGACCAATTTTTTGATTAGGTTCTTGTTTTCTCATGTTGAATTTTAAGAGTTCTTTGTATATTTTGGATAATTGTCCTTTATCAGGCATATCTTTTGCAAATATTTTCTCCCAGTCTGTAGCTTGTTTTTCAAGTCTCTTGACATTATCTTTCACATACCATAAGTTTTCAGTTTTAATGAAGTCCAGTTTATGAATTATTTCTTTCATGGACTATGTTCGATGTTGTATCTAAATAGCCATTGCTATCCCCAAGGTCTTCTTAGTTTTCTCCTATTGATCTTCTAGCAATTATATAGTTTTGCATTTTACACTTAGGTTTATGATCCAGTTTGAGTTAATGGTGTAAAGTCTGTATCTAGATTCAGTTTTTTGCATGTGGATGTTTCATTTTCCGTCACCACTTGTTCAAGAGACTATCTTTGCTATATTGCTACATATTATTTTGTTTTTGTTCCTTTGTCAAAGATCAGTTGACTGTGTTTATGTGGGTCTATTTCTGGGCTCTCTATTCTGTTCCGTTGATCTATTTGTCTAGTTTTTCACCAGGACAATACTGTCTTGGCTACTATAGCTTTTTAGTAAGTCTTGAAGTCAGGTGGATGGGCTTTCTTCATGGCTCAGTGGAAAGAATCCATCTGCCAGTGCAGGAGATGCAGGATACTCAGGCTCAATTCCTGGGCCAGGAAGATTCCCCTAGAGTAGGATATGACAACCTACTTCAGTATTCTTGCCTGGGAAATCCCATGGTCAGAGGAGACTGGGGGGGCCACAGTCCATGGCATTGCAAAAGAGTCAGACATGACTTGGAGACTAAACAACAACAATATAAGTGGTATTATATTTTTAACTTCAAATTCTACTTGTTCATTTCTGATATACAGTAAAGCAGTTGATTTTTGTATATTAACTTGTTTCCTGCAACCTCTCTATCATTACTTATTAGTTCCAGGAGTTTACTATTGTTGATTCTTTCAGGTTTTCTGTATAGACAATCATGTCACCTATGAAAAAAAACAATTTTATGCCCTCCTTCTCAATATGGATACCTTCCCCCCAACTTCTGTTGCCTTAGCAAGAACTTCCTACATGACGTTGAAAAGGAGTGGTGAAATAGGGTATTATTTCTTTTAAATGTACACATCACATTTTTTGTATAGTTTTTGTCATTGTTCTGATTTTAGTAGTATTACTGGTGGAAGTAGTGACAGATTTCCTCTTCTTGGGTTCTAA
Organism: Dama dama; assembly: GCF_033118175.1. Lineage (NCBI taxonomy): Eukaryota > Metazoa > Chordata > Mammalia > Artiodactyla > Cervidae > Dama > Dama dama. Next base: position 42,615,554 of record NC_083697.1, read on the forward strand.
AATCACTGTGGATGGTTACTGCAGCTATGAAATCAGATGATTATGTCTTGTTAGGGAAGTTATGACAAACCTAGACAGTGTATTGAAAAGCAGAGGCATTACTCTGCTGACAAAGGTCTCCATAGTCAAGTTTATCATGTTCCCAGTGATCACAAATGGTTGTGAGGGTTGAACCATAAAGAAGGCAGGGCGCCAAAGAATTGATGACTTCGAACTGTGTTGCTGAAGAAGACGCCTCGAGAGTCCCTTGGACAGCAAGGAGATCAAACCAGTCAATCTTAAGGGAAATCAACCCTGAATACTCATTGGAAGGACTGATGTTGAATCTGAAGCTCTAGTATTTTGGTCACCTGAAACGAACAGCTGACTCATTGGGAAAGTCCTGGATAATGGGAAAGATTAAGGGCAGAAGGAGAAGAGGGCATCAAAGGATGAGATGGCTGGATGGCATCACCGATGCCATAGACATGAACTGGGGCAAACTTCGGGAGGTGGTGAGGGACAGAGAGGTCTCAGGTGCTACAGTTCATGGGGTCGCAAAGAGTTGGATGTGACTGGGCGACTGAACATTAACACATCGACAACAACAACAACAACTGGTTTTATAGGTTAGTATATACTGAAGAGCATAGGGGAGCCAACATCATTATGCACCGGGGCACTGTCCTACCCTCTACCCTGTTCAAAATTCTTGCAAATAGCTGAGATGAATTCCTAAAGGTAACGATATATTTGCATCTCAAAAAACTGGTAGGACCCATGAGCCATCTGGGAAGTCTGGATAGTTAATATATAAGATCATAAAATCAAGGCCCCTGCAATATTGATAAATCAGTACAGCTCCTCTGCCCATGGAATTCTCGGGGCAAGAATACTGGAGTGGGTAGCCATTCCCTTCTCCAGGAGATCTTCCCAACCCAGGTCTCCCATATTACAGGTGGATTCTTACCAATCTGAGCCACCAGGGGAGCCCAAGAAAACTGGAGCGGGTAGCCTATCCTTTCTCCAGGAGATCTTCCTGACCCAGGAATTGAACTGGGGTCGCCTACATTGCAGGCGAATTCTTTACCTGTTGAGTTACCTATGAAATATTACATTAGGCATTTTGTTTCTGAAAATAAATTGTATAATATGGTATATAATTATATACAATAAATTGTATAATATGGTATACAGAGCTTGTCTGATATTGGTTCTAATGGAGCAAGCAACAAGTAAACAAAAAACAAAAAGAGGGTGGTACTTATATAATTAGGAATTAAAGAAGAAGCAAAGGAAACTGATATTAATTCAGCCTGTTTGTTGGGTCAAGCACTGGAACAGGCATTTTTGTAGGTGTCAGGGAATCTAACACAATCCTAGACTATATTAACAGGAGTGAGTGGCCAGAGTAAGGGAGGTCATGATCACACTGTGTGCTGAGATGTGTAGGTGACTTGTGGACACAGTGGGAAGTGAGGAGCGTGCTGACAGGTCATATGAAAGGTTATTGAAAAAAGTTTAATTTGAAAGATGTCAGGTGGAAAGAAATGATTATTCTGCCTAGAACCAGAAGTGCAAGATAGTATGTTCCCTGTTTATGTAAGTATTTAAGCAATGGCAAAATAACCAGCTATTAGGGATGAAAGAAAGTGATCTTTAGCTTTAGGTGAGCATTGGACTAGATGACCTCTGAGATCCCTTTCAAGTATCTAAGTTCCTGTATAGGCCAAGTTAGAGGAAGAATGGCAGACTATTCATGTCAGGGTGCTGGGGGTGAGTTCAGTTCAGTTCAGTTAAGTCGCTCAGTCATGTCTGACTCTGCGACCCCATGACTGCAACACGCCAGGCTTTCCTGTCCATCACCAACTCCCGGAGCTTGCTCAAACTCATGTCCATTGAGTCGGTGATGCCATCCAACGATCTCATCCTCTGTTGCCCTCTTCTCTTCCTGCCCTCAATTTTTCCCATCATCAGGGTCTTTTCCAATGAGTCAGTTCTTTGCATCAAGTGGCCAAAGTATTGGAGTTTCAGCTTCAACATCAGTCCTTCCAATGAATATTCAGGACTGATTTCCTTTAAGATGGAGTAGTTGGATCTCCTTACTGTCCAACGGCCTCTGAAGATTCTTCTCCAACAAAAGCATCAATTCTTCGGTGCTCAGCTTTCTTTATAGTCCAACTCTCACATCCATACATGACTACTGGAAAAACCATAACTTTGACTAGATGGACCTTTGTTGCCAAAACAATGTCTCTGCTTTTTAATATGCTGTCTAGGGTGGTCATAGCTTTTCTTCCAAGGATCAAGTGTCTTTTAATTTCATGGCTGCAGTCACCATCTGCAGTGATTTTGGAGCCCAAAAAAATAAAGTCTCTCACTGTTTCCATTGTTTCCCCAATTATTTGCCATGAAGTGATGGGACCAGATGCCATGATCTTAGTTTTCTGATTGTTGAGTTTTAAGCCAACTTTTTCACTCTCCTCTTTCACTTTCATCAAGAGGGTCTTTAGTTCTTCTTCACTTTCTGCCATAAGGGTGGTGTCATCTGCATATCTGAGGTTATTGATATTTATCCCGGCAATCTTGATTCTAACTTGTGCTTCATCCAGCCCAGCATTTCTCATGATGTGCTCTGTATATAAGTTAAATAAGCAGGGCAACAATATACAGCCTTGACATACTCCTTTCCTGATTTGGAACCAGTCTGTTGTTCCATGTCCAGTTCTAACTGTTGCCTCTTGACCTGCATGCAGATGTCTCAGGAGGCAGGTGAGGTGGCCTGGTATTCTCATCTCTTGAACAATTTTCCACACTTTGTTGTGATTCACACAGTCAAAGGCTTTGGCAGAGTTAATAAAACAGAAGTAGATGTTTTTCTGGGACTCTCTTGCTTTTTCGATGATCCAACAGATGTTGGCAGTTTGATCTCTGGTTCCTAAGCTTTTCTAAATCCAGCTTGAACATCTGGAAGTTCATGGTTCACAGACTGTTGAAGCCTGGCTTGGAGAATTTTGAGCATTACTTTGCTAGCATGTGAGATGAGTGCAATTGCTCAGTAGCTTGAGCATTCTTTGGCATTGCCTTTCTTTGGGATTGGAATGAAAACTGACCTTTTCCAGTCCTGTGGCCACTGCTGAGTGTTCCAAATTTGCTGACATATTGAGTGCAGCACTTTCACAGCATCATCTTTCAGGATTTGAAATAGCTCAACTAGAATTCCATCACCTCCACTTGCTTTATTCATAGTGATGCTTCCTAAGGCCCACTTGACTTTGCATTCTGGTATGTCTTGACATTCCAGACATTCCTGGAATGTCTGACTCTAGGTGGTGACCATGCCATCATGATTATCTGGATCATGAAGATCTTTTTTGTATAGTTCTTCTGTGTAATCTTGCCACCCCTTCTTAATATCTTCTGCTTCTGTTAGGTGCATACCATTTCTGTCCTTTATTGAGCCCATCTTTGCATGAAATGTTTCCTTGGTATCTCTAATTTTCTTGAAAAGATCTCTAGTCTTTCCCATCTCTAATTTCTCCTCCATTTCTTTGCATTGATCCCTGAGGAAGGCTTTCTTATCTCTCCTTGCTATTCTTTGGAACTCTGCATTCAAATGGGTATAACTTTACTTTTTTCCTTTGCCCTTTGCTTCTCCTTTTCTCAGCTATTTGTAAGGCATCCTCAGACTACCATCTTGCCTTTTTGCATTTCTTTTTCTTGGGGGTGGTCTTGTTCCCTGCCTTCTGTATAATGTCTTAACCTCTATCCATAGTTCTTCAGGCACTCTGTGTATCAGATCTAATCCCTTGAATCTGTTTGTCACTTCCACTGTATAATTGTAAGGGATTTGATTTAGGTCATTCCTGAATGGTTTAGTGGTTTTCCTACTTTCTTCAATTTAAGTCTGAATTTGGCAAGAAGGAGTTCATGATCTGAGCCACAATCAGTTCCTCGCCTTGGTTTTGTTGACTGTATAGAGCTTCTCCATCTATGGCTGCAAAGAATATAATCAATATGATTTCAGCATTGACCATCTGGTGATGTCCATGTGTAGTGTCTTCTCCTGTGTTGTTGGAAGAGGGTGCTTGTTATGACCAGTGCATTCTCTTGGCAAAACTCTATTTAGCCTTTGCCCTTCTTCATTCTTTACTCCAAGGCCAAATTTGCCTGTTACTCCAGATATTTCTTGACTTCCTACTTTTGCATTCCAGTCCCCTATAGTGAAAAGGACATCTTTTTTGGGTGTTAATTCTAGAAGGTTTTGTAGATCTTCATAGAACTGTTCAACTTTAGCTTCTTCAGTGTTACTGGTCAGGGCATAGACTTGGATTACTGTGATATTGAATGGTTTGTCTTGGAAATGAACAGAGATCATTCTGTCATTTTTGAGATTGCATCCAAGTATTGCATTTCAGACTCTTGGGTGGATTAGCCTCACAAAACTGAGCACAGATGGTCTTTAGCTTTAATGAGATCCAGACATCAGTAAGAAAGAAAAGAGATATTTCCACTTAAGATAAATTCCAATTATTATCTTAGGAAACAGGAAATTTAGGATTTTATAGGAGAAATGTGTGCAAACAAAAGCAGGATTTAGTTTCTGGAGGGACTATTCGAACAAAAGAGCTCTTGTTTTTGACTAGGGAGTTCAAAAGCAATGGGATATGGGCATTATAAAAGAGAGGCACCTGCTTGTATATTAAAAACAAACAAACAAACAAAAAAACCGCCTATAGGGAGATGTCTCTGAATTTAATCATGAATGTGAAAATAAAAAAAAGATGCTCTCGAGGACTCTGCTAAATTTTCTGTTAAAAACTAAGAAAAAAAAAAAAAGAGAGAGAGAGAGAGGTTGCCATCTAGTGACTGTTTTCTGCTTTACAATTTTGAAGTGAAGCGAAGTGAAAGTCACTCAGTTGTGTCCGTCTCTGCGACCCCATGGACTATACAGTCCATGGAAGTATCCAGACCAGAATACTGGACTGGGTAGCCTTTCCCTTCTCCAGGGGATCTTCCCGACCCAGGGATCGAGCCCAGGTCTCCTGCATTGCAGGCGGATTCTTTACCAGCTGAGCCACAAGGGAAGCCCACTCAATTTTGGAAACTCTTGAACATGGTCCCCTTGGCAGTGGTTTTTTGAACCTGGCTGTGCATTAGTGTTAGCTGGAAGCTTTCCTAGACTTTGGATTCCTGGGACCCACCTGAATCTGAAAGTAGAATCTCTGACATGAGGCTGCTCTATTCTAAAGTTCTTCAGACAATGCTACTGGAGCTAATCTACCACCGTTGTTTGGAATCAACCGTCCTGAGGGCATATTGTGTATGGAATGAAGTGTCACAGAGCCAAATTTCTTTAAAGTGCAGAAGGTTCTTGCTCTTACAACTTGTTTTTAGGAACATGCAACTTGGTGCTGCCTCTATGTACCTCTGAAACTTAAAATAGGCTTAGCATGGCTAGAGTTTACTCTACTACTAAATACAAAGATACAGAACCAAAGATGTTTATTAACTAAAAACTACTTAAGTGTGGGAAATTCTTCAAGAGATGGGAATACCAGACCACCTCACCTGCCTCCTGAGACATCTGTATGCAGGTCAAGAAGCAACAGTTAGAACGGGACATGGAACAATAGACTGGTTCCAGATTGGGCAAGGAATACGTCAAGGCTGTATGTTGTCACTCTGTTTATTTTACTTATATGAAGAGTACATTATGAGAAATGCTGGGCTGGATGAAGCACAAACTGCAATCGAGATTGCCAGGAGAAATATCAATAACCTCAGATATGCAGATTCGGTTCAGTTCAGTTCAGTTGCTCATTCCTGTCCGACTCTTTGCGACCCCATGAATCGCAGCACGCGAGGCCTCCCTGTCCATCACCAGCTCTCAGAGTTTACTCAAACTCATGTCCATTGAGTCGGAGATGCCATCCAGCCATCTCATCTTCTGTCATCCCCTTCTCCTCCTGCCCCCAATCCCTCCCAGCATCAGGGTCTTTTCCAATGAGTCAGCTCTTCGCATCAGGTGGCCAAAGTATTGGAGTTTCAGCTTCAGCATCAGTCCTTCCAATGAATACCCAGGACTGATCTCCCTTAGGATGGACTGGTTGGATCTCCTTGCAGTCCAAGAGACTCTCAAGAGTCTTCTCCAACACCACCGTTCAAAAGCATCAATTTTTTGGTGCTCAGCTTTCTTCACAGTCCAACTCTCATATCCATACATGACCACTGGAAAAACCATAGCCTTGACTAGACGGACCTTTGTTGGCAAAGTTATGTCTCTGCTTTTTAACATGCTGTCTAGGTTGGTCATAACTTTCCTTCCAAGGAGTAAGCGTCTTTTAATTTCATGGCTGCAATCACCATCTGCAGTGATTTTGGAGCCCAGAAAAATAAAGTCAGCCACTGGTTCCACTGTTTCCCCATCTATCTGCCATGAAGTGATGGGACCTTCACGCTTTGCTGTTGCAGCCGTAAAGAGATATACAGATTGCACCACCCATATGGCAAAAGTGAAGAAGAACTAAAGAGCCTCTTGATGAAAGTGAAAGTGGAGAGTGAAAAAGTTGGCTCAAAACTCAACATTCAGAAAACTAAGATCATGGTATCTGGTCCTATCACTTCATGGCAAATCGATGGGGAAACAATGGAAACAGTGAGAGACTTTATTTTTTTGGGGCTCCAAAATCACTGCAGATGGTGACTGCAGCCATGAAATTAAAAGACGCTTGCTCCTTGGAAGGAAAGTTATGACCACCCTAGACAGCATATTAAAAAGCAGAGACATTACTTTGTCAACAAAGGTCTGTCTAGTTAAAACTATGGACTTGAGTTTGAGTAATCGCCGGTAGCTGTTGGACAGGGAGGCCTGGCTTGCTGCAGTTCATGGGGTCACAAAGAGTCAGACATAACTGAGCGACTGAACTGAACTGAATTAAATGGCCATCAATAGGCTTTGGTTGAAAATCACAGTAAATCCAAGCATTGAAGTTCGATGTAATCACTTAAAAAGAATGAGGTATTTCTCTATGTGCTGACACTCCAGATATATCATGTGCAGAAGGCAAGCTTACTTTTAGAAAAGAGCTGATTCTGATGCAAGTAGTATGGAGTTGATCTCAGTGACACTGCATTAGTGAATCGATAGAGTAACAGTTGTGCTTCAAGGCTATGAATTGGGTTCAGTGATTTTCATTTTTAAGAGGTTGCTCAGCTAATTTTGCTACACACCCAAAGTTTGAAATCACTAGCGTGAGTATCTGCCCAGGAACCCTCAAATCAATTTCCTAGTTCTCTTCTAGGTCTGTAGATAGTCCAGACCTTCCTTTGTGTTCACCTGGCCCTGAGTGAATGCTTTCAGTCTGTAATGGAAAGATAGTTGCCTCGTGGATTGTTGTTATCAACAAATGATAAAAATATGATTTAAAGTAAATTTACAAGACAGGCTTCAAACAGGGACCTATAGACAGGCTCTTGCAAAACCTTTCCCAGTATGATTTACCCCAGTGTATAGAGTAATCTGATGACTGTTGAACTGTAGTGAGCCTCGGGTCACGTATAGATTGGTTGTCCTAGCAGCGCATGTCTCTGTAAAGCAGAACAGAAAGTGCAACAAGGAAACAAAGAAGGAACCCAGGGGGCAAGAGGCGAAAGCACCGAGAAGCAAAGTGTCACAAAAGGCTGATTTGCGATGTGTGTGCTGCTTTAAAAATGGTCTTCCCTGCTGGCTCAGACTCTAGTAAAGAATCTCAGATGGTAAAGGTTCTAACCCTAAGTTCCCTGGAGAAGGGAATGGCTACTCACTCCAGTATTCTTGCCTGGAGAGTTTCATGGACAGTAGAGACTGACTGGCTACAGTCCATGGAGTCGCAAAGAGTTGGACACGACTGAGTGACTAACACTTTATGTTTCCCAAAGGCTTGGGTTCTCGGAGATTGTCCCTTGTTATTTAATTTTCAGTTAGTAGCATCTGTAAGCAATAATCCATGAGTCTGCAGTGTTCTCCTATGAAGTTGCCTTTCTAACCTCTCCAGTGTCAGGTTGGTGAAATGAAACAGCCCCTTACAGAGAAGGTCCCTCAGTTGGGCTCACATGTTTTATAACAAGAAGTGGGAGATTGGAGGGATCGATGAAGATGAAGAATATGGTGTGAAAGCCTCCTTGGGCCCCCAAGCCTCCCAGCAGCCAATGAAAATGAGCCTTTGCTCTGACTCTCCAACACATGGTCTTACAGAGATTATTATATAGTTCTTGAAAATATTTATTTGACTGCACTGGATTTTAGTTGCAGTATGTGGGATCTTTAGTTGTAGCATGCAAACTCTGAGTTGCAAAATGTGAGATCTAGTTCCCTGGCTGGGGATTGAACCCATGCCTTCTGTCTTGGGAGCGCAGAATCTCAGCCAGCTAGACCACCATGGACATCCCATTATATAGTTTTGAGTAAGTGAGGGGCCTCCATCATTTTAGTTCAGTCTTGGTTGTTCACCTATCACTTACTCAAAGCATGTGAGAGTAAGCTCTGAATCAGTTTTTGCATGTATTTCTTTTTCAAAATAGTATTTATGGTCTTTCTGATTATAAAAAAAAAAATTCCAGACATAAATCTACAAAGAATATAGAAAAATGTAAAGAAAAAAATCACTTAGAGATGCATCACATTTTCCCTTCCAGTCCTTAGTTTCTAAATATATATTCATATATATTTAAAGGAAACTAGTATTACATTTCTGGAGAAGGTCATGGCAGCTTACTCCAGTATTCTTGCCTAGAGAATCCCATGGACAGAGGAGCCTGGTGAACTAAAGTCCATGGGATCAGATAGAATCGGACACAACTGAAGCAACTTAGCACTCATGCACAGTATTACATTTTATGTTCTGTTTGGTACCCTGTTCTACTAAACCAATATGTCGTTTCACCGCACTATTAAATATTTTGCGGTGGTGTGGTTTAGTCACTAAGTCATATCCAACTCTGGTGACCCCATGGCTTCCTCTGTCTTCATTATATATCTCTATCACAATTTGTTCAGTCTACTATTGAATGATATTAAGTGTTTTCTCAGTTTTTTTCCATTATAAACTCCTGGTTATTTTTTAAAAATTAAATCTGAGTGCCACTGACATTTTGCCATTATTCATAATACTAGCTGTTTTGAAATATCTATTCTTTATCATAGGAGTATATTCTTTCCTGATATTTCATGTTTACTAATAATTTGAAAATCAGAAAATGGATGTTGAGTATTCAAAGATGACAAAGATGACACTGTAGTCTTCCAGTGTCTCAGTTCAAATTTAAAGTCATTTGCTCCCCTCTCCTTTCTTTTAAAACCTCCTATCCAAGTCATCAGTAAATCTCATCAGCTCAGGCAGCATCCTACACACACAGGATCTGACCCCTTCTCGCCATGCCCCTCATCTAGATTATTACAACAGCCTCCACACCTTACCCTGCTCCCACCTTTGCCGAGCTACATTCTATTCTCTGCCACAGTAGCCAAGAGTCATCCTTTTAAGGTGTCAGGCCATGCACTTTTTGTTCACAATGATCAATTGGATTTCCATCTCACTCCTTAGTTTACAGGTTTGGTTTTCTATTCCTCCAGTACTTGGGCTTAACCTCCTACCTCCTTGCATATCCACTCAAATGCTTGCCTCCTTGCATATCCACTCAAATGCTTGCCTCCTTGCATATCCACTCAAATGCTTGCCTCCTTGCATATCCACTCAAACCCAACTGGCTTTCCTGCTGTTCTCAGTACACCAGGCAGAATGCTGCCTCAGGGCCTTTACACTTGCTGTAAATTCTGCCCAGGACTCTTCTCTCCTTCAGGTCCACGTGGCAAGCTCCCTTACCTTCTTCAGACTCTGCCCAAATGTTATCTGCATTCAGCCTTCTCTGACCATCCTATTTAAAATAGCAATTTCTGTCACTTTTCCCTACTTAATTTTTTCCACAGCATTCATCACCAACTAACATACTCTATTTTTCTTTTTTTGTTTACTGTCTCTCTCCCATTAAATATAAGCTCAAGAAAGGCATCTCCAGCATTTTTAGCAGTATCTGGTACATAGTAAACAGTCAACTGAAGGGACTCAGCTCAACTCAAATATTTGTTGAATGAATTAAAAAAATTTTTAATAAGAGAGGAACTTCTGATGTGCTGTGTTACAGGACCTGTGATGTATTATAAGACTGGATTTGCTAATATTCTGGGATAAATTCTTTTGATCATACTGTATGACTCTTTGAAAGTACTTTTACAATTAAATTTGTTTTGGTTTTTTCATTTTTGTTCATAAATGATGTCTGTCTTATGGTTTTCTTATTTTGCTCTGTATTTTTTAAGGGTTTGATGTTAAGGCCATCTTAGCTTCATAAAATGAAAGGAGCAGCTTTCCATCTTTCCCACTCTTTCCAAAACAGTGCATGTATCATGCCAATTATCTATTTGTCAAAAGTTTGAAAGGACATACCAGTAAAGCCATATGGTCCTGAGGATTTTTTGAGAGGTAATTGGAAAATAATATTTTCCAGTTTCTTTTATGGTTAGTGATAAATTCAAGTTTTAAGATTTTTCAGGAGTTGTATGTTTTCAGAAAAGACCACTTCATAGAACTCTTCTACTTTTATAATCCTGAAATAGTTTATCTTATATTTTAAATGTCTGTTTATGTGGTTATAATTATTTTCATTACCAGTTTACCTTAGATTTCTTATTCTTTGTTTGTCTCTGTGAGATCTTTTGGAGGCCTCTCTTATTATTTTAAATTAAAAAATTGTCAAATTAAACTTGTTTAAGGTTTATTGCTAATTTATTAACCTAACAATAGTAACAATATTCTTAAAAATAAAATACAACTTTTCTTTTCTCTTTTTTTATAATTTTTATGTTTTAAAACCTATTATATTTTTTATACATTTATTCCTTTGTTTGCCTTTCCTTCTGTTCTTTTCCCCTTGCAATTAATCTTTAACTTATATAAATCCTCTTCATCTACCTCTATTTAACTTTGCATATCTAGTCTTCCTTTCTTTTCTTACTTTCCTTTCCTCTCAACATTTTGTTAGTTCTATTTTCATTGCTTTATCCCCCAATTGGCACCCTGCTTTGGTTTTGTTTCTGAGTTTGTGCTTTAGTTAGTTTTGTTCTTAACTGGTAAATATAATTTTTGATTTCCTTTTTTCACTGGGTCAGTCAACTGTACTTTATTTTTGTTGGACTACTTTGACTTTGCTCATGGGTGTATATGTATATGTGTATATTCCATTATTTTAATTATTATTTGCATTATTTTGTAACTGCCATTTGTCTGGGGTTCATCTTTGGCTTCTCATTTTTGGATATTTGTTTTAATCTCACTTAATGCCATAACAAACCACTTGTGGAATCTTCCTTCCTTACCAGAGATCAAGCCCTAAGCCTTTGGAGTGGAAGTACTGACTCCAAGACCCTAGACTACCAGAGAATTAACCCGAGGGAGTATCAAATAGTGATAACTCACACAAGGAAAACCACCTGAATACAAGACCTGGCATCACCCAACCACCAGTAGCACCCTGTGCAGGCCTCCTCACCTAAACAACAAATGAAACAAAAATACAAACCCAATCATCAGCAGACAGGATTACCACCTCACTCAGCCTTGCCCATCAGAAGAAAAACAAACAAAGAAAAACTCAGCATAAATCTCACCCTATACAAAGCTTACACAAACCGCTGGACCAACCTTAGGAGCGCAGAAACCAAAAGGAAGAAAGAATCAACCTTGAAGCCTGGGAAAAGGAGACCTCAAACACAATAAGTTAAAGAAAATAGTGAAAAGGCAGAGAAATACTACACAAATGAAGGAATAAACTACAAACACAGAAGTCCAAATAAATGAAGAGGAAATAGGCACACTACCTGAAAAAGAATTCAGAATAATGATAATAAAGATGATCAAAAACCTTGAAAACAAAATGGAGAAAATGCAAGAATCAATTAACAAAGGCCTAGAAGAATTAAAGAATAAATATACAGAGACAAACAACACAGTTACTGAAATTAAAAATACTCTAGAAGGAATCAAAAGTAGAATATCTGAAGCAGAAGAACAAATCAGTGAGCTGGAAGATAAAATGGTGGAAATAACTTCTGAAGAGCAGAATAAAGTAAAAAGAATGAAAAGAACTGAGGAATGTCTGAGAGACCTCTGGGACAATATCAAACACACCAACATTTGAATTATAGGGGTCCCAGAAGAAGAAGAGAAAAAGAAAGGGTATGGGAAAAAATTTGAAGAGATTATTGTTGAAAATTTCCTCAACATGGAAAAGGAAATAGTCAATCAAGTCCAAGAGGCACAAAAAGTCCCATACAGGATAAACCCAAGGAGAAACATGCCGAGACACATGCTAATCAAACTAACAAAGACTAAACACAAAGGAAAAAAAGCAGCAAGGGAGAAGCAACAAGTAACATACAAGGGAAACACCATACACTTAACAGCTGATCTTTCAGTAGAAACTCTGTAGGCCAGAAGGGAATGGCAGGATATATTTAAAATATTGAAAGGGAAAACTCTACAACCAAGATTACTGTATCCAGCAAGGATCTTCTTCAAAATTTATGGAGAAATAAAAAACTTTTCAGACAAGCAAAAGTTAAGAGAATTCAATACCACCAAACCAGCTTTACAACAAATGTTAAAGGGACTTATATAGTCAAGAAATACAAAAGAAGAAAAAAGATCTTCAAAATCAACCCCAAACAATCAAGAAAATGGCAATAAGAACATATATATCAATAATTATTTTAAATGTAAATGGATTAAATATTCCAACCAAAAGATACAGACTGGCTGAATGGATACAGAAGCAAGACCCATATATGCTGTCTACAAGAAACCCACTTCAGACCTCAAGACACATATAGACTGAAAGTGAGAAGATGGAAAACTATATTCAGTGCAAATAGGAAGCAAAAGAAAGCTGGAGTAGCAATCTTCATATCAGACAAAATAAACCTTAAAATAAAGATTACAAGAGATAAGGAAGTACACTACATAATGATCAAGGGATCAATCCAAGAGAAAGACATAACAATTGTAAATACCTATGTACCCAACAGAGGAGCACCTCAATACATAAGATAAACACTAACAGACATAAAAGGAGAAATTGACAGTAACACAATAATAGTAGGAGACTTTAACACCCCACTCACACCAATGGACAGATCATCAAAACAGAAAATTAATAAGGAAACACAAGTCTTAAATGATACATTAGATGAGATGGATCTCATTGATATCTTCAGGACATTCCACCCAAATGCAGAAGAATACACCTTCTTCTCAGGCACACATGGAACATTTTCCAGGATAGATCACATCTTGAGTCACACATTAAACCTCAGTAAATTTAAGAAAATTGAAATCATATCAAGCATCTTTTCTGACCACAATGCCATGAGACTAGATATCAGTTGCAAGAAAAAAACTGTAATAAACACAAATACATGGAGATTAAACAACACATTTCTAAATAACCAAGAGGTTACTGAAGAAATAAAAACGGAAATCAAAAAATTTCTAGAAACAAATGACAATGAAAACACAACAACTCAAAACCCATGGGATGAAGCAAAAGCAGTTCTAAGAGGGAAGTATATAGCAATACAATCCTACCTCAAGAAACAAGAAAAACATTGAATAGACAACCTAACTTGACACAAAACAACTGGAAAAAGAAGAACAAAAAATTCCCAAAATTAGTAGAAGGAAGGAAATCATAAAGATCTGAGCAGAAATAAATGAAAAAGAAATGAAAGAAACGAAGAACACAATTGTAAAGATTAATAAAACTAAAAGCTGGTTCTTTGAGAAGGTAAATGAAATTGACAACCCTTTAGCCAGACTCATCAAAAAAAAAAAAAAAAGAGAGAGAGAAGAATCAAATCAACAAAATTAGAAATGAAAAAGGAGAGGTTACAACAGACAATGCAGAAATACTAAGGATTATAAGAGACTATTATGGCAATAAAATAGATAACTTGGAAGAAATGGACAGATTCTTAGAAAAGTTCAATCTCCCAAGACTGAACCAGGAAGAAATACAAATTATGAACAACCCAATCACAAGCATGGAAACTGAAGCTGTGATCAAAAATCTCCCAAAAAAACAAAGCCCAGGACCAGATGACTTCACAGGAGAATTCAATCAAACTTAGAGAAGAGTTAAAGCCTATCTTTCTACAACTCTCTCATAAAATTGCAGAGGAAGGAACACTTCCAAACTCATTTTACAAGGCCATCATCACCCTGCTACCAAAACCAGACAAAGACAACACAAAAAAGAAAACTACAGGCCAATATCACTGATGAGTGTAGATGCAAAAATCCTTAACAAAAGTTTAGCAAACAGAATTTTGCAACACATCAAAAAGTTCATACACCATGATCAGTTTGGGTTTATTCCAGGGATGCAAGGATTCTTCAATATATGCAAATCAATCAGTGTGATACACCATATTAACAAACTTAAAGGTAAAAACCATATGATCATCTCAATAGATGCAGAAAAAGCCTGTGACAAAATTCAGCAGCCATTTATGATTAAAACTCTTTAAAAAACGGGCATAGAAGGGATCTACCTCACCATAGTAAAGGCCATATATGATAAGCCTATGGCAAACATTATTCTCAATGGTGAAAAACTGAAAGCATTCCCCCTAAGATCAGGAACAAGACAAAGGTGTCTACTTTCATCACTATTATTCAACATAGTTCTGGAAATCCTAGCTACAGCAATCAGAGAAGAAAAAGAAATAAAAGGAATCCAGATCAGAAAAGAAGTAAAGCTCACACTGTTTACAGATGACATGATACTGCACGTAGAAAATCCTAAAGATAGTGTCCAGAAATTACTAGAGCTAATCAGTGAATTTAGTAAAGTGTCAGGATACAAAATCAATACACAGAAATCACTTGTATTTCTATATACTAAGAATGAAAAATCAGAAGAAAAATTAAGGAATCAATCCCCTTCACCTTTGCAGCAAAAGGAATTAAATATCTATGAATAAACTTACCTAAGGAGACAAAAGAACTGTACACATAAAACTATAAGACACTAATGAAAAAAATCAAAGATGATATAAACAGACAGAAAGATATTCCATGTTCTTGGCTGGGAAGAATCAATGCTGTGAAAATGACTATACTACCAAATGCAATCTACAGATTCAATGTGATCCCTATCAAATGACCAATGACATTTTTCACAGAACTAGAACAAAAACTTTTACAATTCATATGGAAACACAAAAGACCCGGAATAGTCAAAGCAGTCTTGAGAAAGAAGAATGGAACTGGAGGATTCAACCTTCCTGACTTCAGATTATACTGCAAAGCCACAGTCATCAAGACAGTATGGTACTGGCACAAAAACAGAAATACAGACCAATGAAACAAGACAGAAATCCTATAAATAAACCCATGCACCCATGGGTACCTTATTTTTGACAAAGGAGGCAAGAATATACAGTGGGGCAAAGACAGCCTCTTCAGTAAATGGTGCTGGGAAAACTGGACAGCTACATGTAAAAGAATGAAATTAGAACACTTCCTAACACCATACACAAAGATAAACTCAAATTGGATAAAAGACCCAAATGTAAGATCAGAAACTATAAAACTCTTAGAGGAAAACATAAGCAGGACACTCGATGACATAAATCAAAGCAAGATCCTCTATGACCCACCTCCTAGAGTAACAGAAATAAAAACAAAAGTAAACAAGTGGGACCTGATTAAACTTAAAATCTTTTGCACAGCAAAAGAAACTATAAGCAAGGTGAAATGACAGCCCTCAGAATGGGAGAAAATAATAGCAAATGAAACAACTGACAAAGAATTAATTTCCAAAATATACAAGCATCTCATACCACTCAGTGCCAGAAAAAGAAATAATCCAATCAAATAGTGGGAAAAAAGGCCTAAACAGACATTTCTCCAAAGAAGACATACAGTTGACTAACAAACATATGAAAAGATGCTCAACATCGCTCATTATTAGAGAAATGCAAACCAAAAGTGCAATGAGATATCACCTCACACCAGTCAGAATGACCCTCATCAAAAAGACTACAAAGAATAAGTGCTGGAGAGGGTATGGAGAAAATGGAATGCTCTTGCACTGTTGGTGGGAATGTAAATTGATATAGCCACAATGGAAGACTGTATGGAGATTCCTTAAAAAACTAGGAATAAAACCACCATATGACCCAGCAATCCCACTAGCATATACCTTGAGTAAACCAAAATTGAAAAAGATACATATTTCACCTTGTTCATTTTTCATTGCAGCATTATTTATAATAGCTAGAACATGGAAGCAACCTAGATGTCCATCAACAGATGAATGGATAGAGAAGTTGTGATCCATATACACAATGGAATATTACTCAGCATAAAAATGAATTAATTTGAGTCAGTTTTGATGATATATACATATCATCATATATATCAGCATATATACAGAATCTAGAAAAATGATTCTGAAGAATTTATTTACAGGGAAACAGTGGAGAAGCAGACATAGAGAATAGACTTATGGACATGGGGAGAAGGGAGGAGAGGGTGAGATGTATGGAAAGAGTAACATGGAAACTTATATGTAAAATAGATAGCCAATGGGAATTTGCTGTATGGCTTAGGAAACTCAAACAGGGGCTCTGTATCAATCTAGTGGGGTGGGATGGGGAGGGAGATGGGAGGGAGGCTCAAAAGGGAGGGGATATATGTATACCTATGGCTGATTCATGTTGAGGTTTGACAGAAAACAGAAAAATTCTGTAAAGCAATTATCCTTCAATAAAAAATAAAATTTTTTTTAAAGTTCTAAAAAAAAGGGGGAGGAGGGGATATATGTGTACCTATGGCTGATTGATTTGAGGTTTGACAGAAGACAACATTCTGTAAAGCAATTATCCTTCATAAAAAAATTAATTAATAAAAAAATCAAATACAGTTGACCCTTAAACAATGCAAAGTTATGGGGAACTCACCTCCTTACAGTTGAAAATTCCTGTATAACTTTACGGTTGGCCCTTGGGATCTGTGGTTCCTCATTCTCAAATTCAACCAACCCTGTGTCATGTAGTGTTATATTTATTGATAAAAATCCATGTATAAGTGGACCTGCACAGTTCAAACCCGTGTTGCTCAAGAGTCACCTGTATAGCAGTAGCCATATTTCTAAACAGGGAGTGTATCTGCTATTCTAAACTCTCTCTATGACTTTACAAAGTATTACTCATTTTGTAAAACAGAATTACCTTTCAGCTCTTCTTGTCCTTACTAGCTAAAGTCTAGATCATATAAGTTATCGTAGATTTACTTGCAGTTATTGCCTAAATCCATCTTTGGCTGCAAAGAATATAATCAATCTGATTTTGGTGTTGACCATCTGGTGACGTCCATTGTAGAGTCTTCTCTTGTGTTGTTGGAAGAGGGTGTTTGCTATGACCAGTGTGTTCTCTTGGCAGAATTCTATTAGCCTTTGCCTGCTTCATTCTGTACTCCAAGGCCAAATTTGCCTATTACTCCAGGTGTTTCTTGACTTTCTACTTTTTCATTCCAGTCCCCTAAAATGAAAAGGACATCTTTTTTGGGTGTTAGTGAGAGAGTCATTTCCTAGGCAGGTTGATAAGAAGTCTAGGGGTCCCCAAGGAGAGGGGGGTCTGGAATTCTCAAGGAGGAAAAAAGGAAGAACTTTTTTTTCTTTCCTCTACATTCCTTAGGATTATATAACAATAATGTATCCTGCCTGAGGACAGTCTCTGGATTAAACCTTGTGGCTAATCCTGTTATCTTAAAATGTAAATTATGGGAGTAGGTCCGGCCTTTACAAGGATTATATAACAATAATATATCCTGCCTGAGGATATAATCACTGCAGATGGTGACTGCAGCCATGAAATTTAAAGAGCTTACTCCTTGGAAGGAAAGTTATGACCAACCTAGACAGCATATTAAAAAGCAGAGACATTACTTTGCCAACAAAGGTCTGTCTGGTCAAGGCTATGGTTTTTCCAGTGGTCATGTATGGATGTGAGAGTTGGACTGTGAAGAAAGCTGAGCACCAAAGAATTGATGCTTTTGAACTGTGGTGTTGGAGAAGACTCTTGAGAGTCCCTTGGACTGCAAGGAGATCCAACCAGTCCATCCTAAAGGAGATCAGTCCTGGGTGTTCATTGGAAGGACTGATGCTGAAGCTGAAACTCCAATACTTTGGCCACCTCATGCGAAGAGTTGACTCACTGGAAAAGACCTTGATGCTGGAGGGATTGGGGGCAGGAGGAGAAGGGGACGACAGAGGATGAGATGGCTGGATGGCATCACCAACTCGATGGGCATGAGTTTGAGTAAACTCCGGGAGTTGGTGATGGACAGGGAGGCCTGGCGTGCTGCGATTCATGGGGTCGCAAAGAGTCGGACAGGACTGAGCAACTGAACTGAACTGAACTGTAGTGCCTGAGGACAGTTTCTGGATTAAACCTTCTGGCTAATCCTGTTATCTTAAAATGTAAATTATAGGAGTAGGTCTGGTGAGGTCTTTATTACAACCTCCAGACATTCTTTGGATTCATTGGAGAGTATATAACTCCATTGCTAACAAGAGCAAGGGGGTACTCTTTCTACTCCCTTCTGATGTCTATGTCAGAAGCTTTCTCTATCTTCTTTATACTTTAATAAAACTTTATTACACAAAAGCTCTGAGTGATCAAGCCTCATCTCTGGCCCCAGATTGAATTCTTCTCCTCCAGAGGCCAAGAATCTGGGCGTCTTTTCAAGGTTCAGCAACAACCTTTCATTAGTTCTAGAAGGTCTTGTAGATCTTCATAGAACTGTTCAACTTCAGCTTCTTCAGCATTACTGGTCGGGGCATAGACTTGGATTACCGTGATATTGAATGGTTTGCCTTGGAAACGAACAGAGATCATTCTGTCAGTTTTGAGATTGCATCCAAGTACTGCATTTTGGACTCTTTTGTTGACTATGATGGCTATTCCATTTCTTCTAAGGGCTTCGTGCCCACAGTAGTAGATATAATGGTCATCTGAGTTAAATTCACCCATTCCAGTCCATCTTAGTTCACTGATTCCTAGAATGTTGTTCACTCTTGTCATCTCCTGTTTGACTACTTCCAATTTGCCTTCATTCATGGACCTAACATTCCAGGTTCCTATGCAATATTGCTCTTTACAGCATCGAACCTTGCTTCTATCACCAGTCCCATCCTCAACTGGGTGTTGTTTTTGCTTTGGCTCCATCCCTTCATTCTGTCTTGAGTTATTTCTCCACTGATCTCCAGTAGCATATTGGGCATCTACCTACCTGAAGAGTTCCTCTTTCAGTGTCCTATCTTTTTGCTTTTTCATACTGTTCATGGGGCTCTCGAGGCAAGAATACTGAAGTAGTTTGCTATTCCCTTCTCCAGTGGACCACATTCTGTCAGAACTCTGTGCCATGACCCGACCGTCTTGGGTGGCCCCACATGGCATGGCTTAGTTTCATTGAGTTAGACAAGGCTGTGGTCCTGTCATCAGATTGGCTAGTTTTCTGTGATTGTGGTTTCAGTGTGTCTGCCCTCTGATGCCCTCTCTCTGTGCCTACTGTCTTACTTGGGTTCCTCTTACCTTAGACGTGGGGTATCTCTTCATGGCTGCTCCAGCAAAGCATGAAGGTCCCATCACTTCATGGCAGATAGATGGGGAAACAGTGGAAAGAGTGGCTGACTTTATTTTTCTGGGCTCCAAAATAACTGCAGGTGGTGATTGCAGCCATGAAATTAAAAGATGCTTACTCCTTGGAAGGAAAGTTATGACCAACCTAGACAGCATATTAAAAAGCAGAGACATTACTCTGTCAACAAAGGTCTGTGTAGTCAAACCTATGGTTTTTCCAGTGGTCATGTATAGATGTGAGAGTTGGACTGTGAAGAAAGCTGAGCACCAAAGAATTGATGCTTTTGAACTGTGGTGTTGGAGAAGACTCTTGAGAGTCCCTTGGACTGCAAGGAGATCCAACCAGTCCATCCTAAAGGAGATCAGTCCTGGGTGTTCATTGGAAGGACTGATGCTGAAGCTGAAACTCCAATACTTTGGCCACCTCATGCGAAGAGCTGACTCATTTGAAAAGACCCTGATGCTGGGAAAGATGGAAGGCAGGAGGAGAAGGGGATGACAGAGGATGAGATGGCTGGATGGCATCACCAACTCAATGGACATGGATTTGGGTGGACTCTGTGAGTTGGTGATGGACAGGGAGGCTGGCGTGCTGCGGTTCATGGGGTCACAAAGAGTTGGACACGATTGTGCGACTGAACTGAACTGATTGGCTATATCTACTCACCATTTTTACTTTGTCCTTATCTGGGTTTCTGGCCCTGAGATTTTATTGGAGCTTTGTTTTCCTTTTAAATTTTTTCTAAACCCTTATTCCTCCCTCTTCTTTCTCTGTTCCCAACCCCCTTTCCATGACTTTCATCCAGACCCATCTGTTTCTTCTTTTCCTTTGGGCTGGCTAATACAATATCTTAACACCAATGATTCTACGTATCAATATCTTGACCTGCAGAGTTCACCTTTTTAGATGTTGTTTTTGAAATGCAGGCTTCATAGTGACTTAAAAACTAATGCATCTTGAGTGCCTTCTTGAGTGAATGTGCGTCCTAAAGACTGAATGAGGGGACCAGGTTGTTTCTTATGAATTACAGCAATCGCTCTTTGGTTGTCCGTACAGCCTGTCTTCTGCCTTCCAACTCTCCCTACCCAGTCCCACCACCACTACCTCCCTGTCGTATTGTTGGAATGATCTTTCTTAAGCTCTCAAATATATATAGTATCATTTAAGGCATTAAACTATCAAGCCCTCATTGTTCATTGGAACTATCAACAGCCCCTCTACATGTGTTACTAAGCTTTGCTCTTTGCTTCAGTGAGAGTTCATCTTTTTCCGCAGAACTCCTTTCCACAGAACTCCTTTAATTACTTTTTTTTATACGATTGAACTTACCACAGTCTACTCTGTATCTTGTATGCCTGTCTTCCTGACTAAATTACAATCTTGATAAGAGCCAGGAACATCTCTTTTCTTCTTTTGATCCCCATGGAGTTTTGTAAAATGTGGTCATTCAGTAAGTGTTCTTCAGCTGAGCTGAATGCCATCCCAAACAGAATCAGATGTCTTGACTGGTTGTAGTTTCCAAGAGCAGTTTAATTAGGGCTAAAAAATCAAAGTAGATATTTACAAGCTGAGAAATCTGACGCAGTGAGGTTGGAGGGAGTAGCAGGTATAAAAATCAATTCCAGAGCCTGCAGTGATCTTTTCTTTTTGGGCACAAGGTGGCAGATGGTACCCATTTCAGTAGTTGCATGGACAGCACCTTGGTGAGGTTGAAGTTTTCTGCCCTATTTTTGAAATCTATGTTTACTTAAAAATTAAAAAAAAAAAAAAAAAAGCGAAGCTAATGCAGCTTTGTGGCTGAAACCTGGGTTTGGATGAAGCAGAGATCCACTGCCTGACTGCAGGTGGTTCTCCCAAAGTTCTGGGCCTTCTGTTTTGTGTGTGTGTGTGTGTGTGTGTGTGTGTGTGTGTGTGTGTGTGTGTGTGTGTTTATATATTCTTTTCTTTTTTTTCCATTTATTTTTATTAGTTGGAGGCTAATTACTTTACAATATTGTAGTGGTTTTTGCCATACATTGACATGAATCAGCCATGGATTTACATGTGTTCCCCATCCCGATCCCTCCTCCCGCCTCCCTCTCCATCCCATCCCTCTGGGTCTTCCCAGTGCACTAGCCCTGAGCACTTGTCTCATGCATCCAACCTGGGCTGGTGATCTGTTTCACCCTTGATAGTATACTTGTTTCAATGCTGTTCTCTCAGAACATCCCACCTTCGCCTTCTCCCACAGAGTCTAAAAGTCTGTTCTGTACATCTGTGTCTCTTTTTCTGTTTTGCATATAGGGTTATCGTTACCATCTTTTTAAACTCCATATATATGTGTTAGTATACTGTAATGGTCTTTATCTTTCTGGCTTACTTCACTCTGTATAATGGGCTCCAGTTTCATCCATCTCATTAGAACTGATTCGAATGAATTCTTTTTAATGGCTGAGTAATATTCCATGGTGTATATGTACCACAGCTTCCTTATCCATTCGTCTGCTGATGGGCATCTAGATTGCTCCAATGTCCTGGCTATTATAAACAGTGCTGCGATGAACATGGGGGTGCACGTGTCTCTTTCACTTCTGGTTTCCTCGGTGTGTATTGGGCCTTCTGTTTTGGACTCATCACTCCATGTCTGCATCAGCTCTTAGCAGTGCATCATGGATGCTGACACATTTAGTGTTTCCCTTAAATGGATGAGGAAAATCAAACATTGTCAGTGTTTTGAATAAATATGCATGAATATTGAGGCTGGGACAGAGGAACTAAAATCTGACCAGAGAATTGAAATGCACAGTTTCCCCACTAGGTAGCAGACTAGGACAGACAACCTTTGAAAGATTTCGCCTGTAATCACCCAGAGAAAACCTTTGTTCTCTCTGTTTTTCCTTTACAGCTCACTGTTTTTCTTTTACAGCACCAAGCATTTTTCATGTGATCAGACCATTCACATGTAAAGGTCTGATATAATCTGGGATAAAACTTGCAGGTCAATTTCAACTTACTTATCTGCAACTTAAATGCTAGTATAGGTTTCTGTGTGCTTCCCTGGTGGCTTAGTGGTAAAGAAACTGCCTGCCAATGTAGGTTCTATCCCCGGGGGAAGGCAATGGCAGATGGAAATATTTTTCTATTATCTCGTGCCTTTCCTCTTGGCCACAAAATGGCTGCTGCACCTCCAGGCATCATGTTGATGCTAAAGAAGAATAGGGTAAGAAAAGAGGAAGGATGGTACTAACTGTACCTGCTCGTACCGAGAAGAGCAAAAGCCTTCCAGAATTCTGCTTCTGTTTCTGATCAGAAGGCTTAGGGCTGATTTCCAGAATGGTATCACAAGGCCATTAGCTGGGAAAGCATCTACACTAAAGGCCAGAAAAAAGAAACAGGCTTGAGATGATTGGAATCAGCCAATGAATAATATCTGCCAAAGTAAGTTTTTACCTTGGTTTTTCATTTGTGCATCTCCTTCTTAAATTCTCCCTCTTTCCCTCCTGCATACCCATTTCCTTCTTTGTTTAGAAAGAGGTAGAACTGAGAAAAGTGATAACATGAAGAGTTGTGTCAGGAAGTAAAATTTGTTCTAGAAGAAATTGTAAACGTGCAACAGAGAAAAGAGCATAGAAGGACATGAAGCAGGATATCTTTATTAGAGCAGAGGAGGTCAGAGGAAAAAGGAAATACTGGCTTGAGCAGAGGAGATGAAGGGAGGCTTTCAAGCCTTAGTCAGTGGATTAATTTCATAACACTGCCTTTGCCAGAGGCAGAACTCATCTTGTTGAGTCTTAAAGGAAGCACCACAGACAATAGACTTTCTTACAGGTCATTTAATTACAGATTATCATATAAGAGATATTGTTTTTCATGTCTACAGAGCAAACAACAAAGGGTTTTGTGATACTCACAACCTATTTTTAAATGATACCTATTCAAATATTACCTATTCCATGAATCCTTAATGAATTTTTTTCCTTAAAAAAGCATCATAACTTTGAATAAAATTTCATAAAGCATCATGAGGATTTCACACTACAACCATTAAGATAGCAAGAGTTCTCCCCAAGAGGCCAGGTCTCCTGGCTTATTCAACTCCTGACTCTGTCCTTCATCTGATCTGCTATCAAGTGGGCCCCCTTTATACTGTTAAGTCACTGATGACTAAGAGTTCAAATCTTTATCCTGCTGGGAATTTCTAGTCACCGTCACTCTCACTGGAACTGTCGCTGTCAGATGACTCACTACTGTCATGCTTTTTAGGGGGGCGAAGCCTCCTATTGGGATGGGAGTTCCTGTAACCCCAGGTGCCTTTGCTTTGTGACCCACCCTTGTTCCGTGTGTAATTATGTTGTCTGTGGGGTACATAATGATTTTTCCTGCTGTGTGTTATTATGGTTCCCTCATTATTGGGACCATTATGGGAACCTATTTCATTTTTAATTTCATTATCAAGACCACGAGAAGGAATGAACTGGCCCTGACCTTTGCTCTTACTAGGAAATCTTTGTTTTTCCTTTGAGGTCTCTTGATTTCTATTAGAATGTTCTGTACCTTTTCTGCTGCTACCTTTGCCATTTTTTGGAATTTCATTATAATTAGTACTTTCAGCTCCATCACTACTGCCATCTTTTCTTCTGTCTTTTGAGGGTACATGAGGGTAATGAAACTCTATTTCCCCTTGATGAGCATTTTGGCTGCTGCCATCCACTCTGTTTCCTTCTTTCCCAGGGAGTTTCTTAAAATCTGTGCTACCTATGATGTCATTGCTGCCCTCCACTAGGCTTACATCAGCAGTATTTGCCTCTTGGGCTGTTTTACCCCTGGTTCCAGTAGTTTTTCTGCCATTCCTTTCTTTCTCTGGGATCTCATTATAACCTGGTCCTTTTGCATCAGGGCTAGTGGTCTCAGTTTCACTTGGGCTGAAAAGCTCTGTTTGAGTATCTGTACCTTCTCGGTCAGGATAAATAGCATCTGCTTTACCAGAAATGTCTTTGAAAGGTGGACCATCTCCACTAAAAGGAGAGAGATCATTATCTCCTCTCCCTTGAAGATCAGGGTAACCACTGCCCTCAAAATCACTGGGGATTTTTTTTACTTTGGGGAGCTGTTTTAGATAGTCCATGTTGTGTTGGATGAGGTGGGTAGTTTTGCTTTTAACCGGAATATTCTGGGCTTGGGAATCTCTTTGGTGATTCTTAAGTTGTGAGGGGGCTTTAGCATAGTTGGCATCTGCTGGAATTTTGCCTAGGACATTCCTGGGTTTGTTATCTTTGTTTTCTTTCCGCAAGAGTTCAGTCACAGTCCTGGGCTCCGTTCTGTGGTACATGTTATTTCTGATGAGAGCTGTGCCATATCCTTGGTTGTGTAGTTTGCGGATAGCAATGTCTCTGTCCTCAGCCCCATGCTTCCCAGTCGATTCAGGATAAATGGACATCTTTAGGTCACTGTGGGCATTTTCTTTGCTACTGATACTGTAGTCTTCATTCATTGACTGTTTATTTCCCGAAAGATTTTTAGATTTTGTGCTTTTGTTATTTTCATTGGTTCCAGGAAGGAACAAGTCTTCCTCTTTTTTCTGGACAATGTTTTCTTTAGGTGCTGGCTCTTGACTTCTCTTGCCAGAATGGGGAAGAGCAATACCTTTGGTTTTTTCTTCCTGCTAAAGTGTAATTTTCAATATAAAGTGATTATTTTATGTTAAAACTTTTAAAATTTAATAATTCTTAGGCCATAATGTTTAAAACCCCACCAGATACTTAATAAAAAGAGTCTTTTAACTCAAAAGAGATTTGTTGGCAGAGAGAATTTTGAAATGGCCAAAGCAGGTTTCACAGAAAAAGAAGAATGAACAAGGCTTTAAGAGTGGGTGAGATTCCAATACATGAAAGGAAAATGGTGACACTATCCTAAGAATAAGTTTCATATTCAAAGGTTTGGAAACAGGAAACATTTGAAAGATAATATGAATAAAACTATAAGGCTGGAGTAGAGAAAGCCTAAAGAGAATGATAAAAAGGATAATCCTAAATAAGAGAAGTAAATTTGGAAATATAGATTAGGGCCTGATTTTAAAGGAGGATCTGAATTTAAGGAAGACAAATAAGAGAAGTAAATTTGGAAATATAGATTAGGGCCTGATTTTAAAGGAGGATCTGAATTTAAGGAAGACAGAGTGTGGTCCTCACCTTGTGACCAGTGAGACATTTCAAGTGAAATGGAGTTCATCTTTCAAACATGATTATTCTCTCTCTCTCATTCTCTCTCTCTCTCTCCCTCCCCACACCCCTATTCTCTCTCTTTGTTTTGGCCCTGGTCTTCAAAGGTATAAATATTTTCCTCTCTTCTTTTTCCTTTTTTTTTTTTTTTTTACAGAGGATATACAAATAAAAGAATGTAGGTAATACTAAGCTTCTGATATTCAAACAAAGGATCTTGCAACAACTGTTGGTGACCCTAGTTATTGTCTGAGAAGGTAATCATTATCTTTATTTTCTTCCTCTTTTGTCATATAACAAACCAAATTAGATAGTCTAGATCAATAGTTTTCAAATTTAGCACTTATCAGAACTATTTGGAAGGCTTCCTGAAACAAAGATTGTTGGACCAGAGTTTGTGATTCTATAGGCTTGGGGTGAGGCTCTAGAATCTGCATTTATGACAAGTTCCCAGCTGATGTTGATGCTACTGGCCTGTAACTACACTTTGAGAACTACTCTTCTAGATCATAAGTTTAAATAATGAAGGCCCAGATAAGAAAAGCTGCTGAGAGAATAATGGGATGAAAAAGAGAGTGGAGAACAAGAGTGTTTATGCTTGTATCTCAATTTTTCCTTTTCGGGGAGAAGGTCTGTAAGGATGCTGCTTCATAGACAGCACCTTACCAAACCTGAGGTACAGCCAAGATGCAAGAAGCTTGAACCACAATGTGGTCAGGAAGAAGAGGGACTGAGATTGATTTTGCCCACTCCCTCTTTCTCTGTGGCACAGGCTAGATATGGAAGCATCTGAGAGTTTTCAGGAGCTTTCCAGAGGGAGTGAAGTGGCTCTAAAAGGAGCAATGTATTTAGATGGAGCATATATACTAGGAATAATGTGAGACATATGTAGACAAAGAGGGATCTACATTGTCCATGAGATCCCGGAGAGGCTGAATCCCCACTGTGCCCTCCATCACCCTGAGACTGTACTGTTTGGCCCTAAGCTGTTGTAGCCAGTGACTTGGCAGGGCAAGCAGTATTGCCCCTTCCGTGTCTGAGGATGCCGTGACTTCCTCTCCACTATTGTATAAGCCGTGTTTGTACATATGGTGTATGGTATGTAGTGGACTAGAGAAAGAAATGACAACCCACTCCAGTATTCCTGCCTGGAAAATCCTATGGACTAAGGAGCCTGAAGGGCTACAGTCCATGGGGTCGCAAAGAATTGGACATGACTGAGTAACCTGGCCACGTTGTAGTGGATGGTGTTAAGCCATACCTGACTCCCTTATATGCATTCTTGCCATCTTAGGGGGAGATGGCGGAAGTGAGGATCTGAGCATTTTTATCCAAAAGAGACTGAACAGTTAAAGATTAGATAAACTTAATTTAAATAGGTTGAATTTAAATTAATTTCTGCATACTCCCTCTGCGTTTATTAACACATGGGTGGGAGCTCTTGAGCAAAAGAACAATTATAGGCAGAATAAATAGCATACTTTCCCTCCACCTCAAGCTTATAAGGTGAGCTAAAATTTACAACACTACATAAACCTTTGAACTGGTGGATAACATGAAATCAAAATAAGAGATATTTATTGAGAGACTGAGACATATAAGAAGTTGGGTTGGTGTTTTATGTTCCAGGCAGTACCTGGTGACTTATTAAATGGCAGAGGTAGTGGTCCTACAGGGTTTAATGAAGTGTGGGGGCAATGTGGTAGGGCAGAGACCTCGTATTCAATCAGGGTTTGCACAGACATACAGAGTGTCAGAACTTCAGGCAGAAGAATTTGGTTTTATTTTATAGAGGATGGGGAGGCAGTGATGGTGTATGAGCAAGAGAGTAACAAGGAGGAATCAGGCTAAGAAAGAACAGGAGTCTGCTGCAGTGTCTGAGAATGAGATGTAATCACTTGGATTAGGATTATGCCAAAGAAAAAAGTTACAAAGAAAAACCTTCTACTGGTGCCCAAATTGAAGAAGGGGAAATGGCAACCCGCTCCAGTACTCTTGCCTGGAGAATCCCATGGACGGAGGAGCCTGATAAGCTATAGTCCATGGGGTCGCAAAGAGTCGGACGTGACTGAGCGACTTCTCTTCCTTTTCTTTAATAACTAGAATGTTGACATGCAAAAGTGAAGGCAAGAAAAAAGATAACTTTTATATTAGACATATTGCTGTTGAGAGGCTATAGAATCTGAGCTCTAAATGCAACATTCAGTTAGAGACAGAGTTGGGTGTCCCAGCCTCCCAGCCCACATCCTTCACACATATGACCTGTGGTCAGCTGGTCTGTCCCGGAACATTTTGTCAGCTAATTGCTTGTTACTTTTCATGTCAGATCATTTCACTTAAGGATATTCTAAATTTTTTTTCAATTTTTTTTAACCTGCAACCAGTAACTAGTATCCCATTTTTCCTGATGGAACAGTCGTTAAGGTTATTTCCTCTTTCGTGTACAACCCTTCCGGGAAAGGAAAGGTTTCCTCTGTATTCACTGAATGCTTTGTCTTCTCCAGGTTGACACGTGCAGGTCACTGTTATTACGTCACTAGGTTCAGATCCGTCCTCAAATAGGAGTACTGTTCTACTTGGAAGTCTGCCTGCTTTTTTATATAAATCTTATTAACATTGGAGGCAGAGGGTAATTATCAAGATAAAAATGATTTATGGGGGTGTCTTCTATTCTTACAAAGCTGGCTAATATGCAGTACCCAAACATTTCAATGTGTAGTATTTTTAAGATATAATTCGAAATGACTTATTTTGGGGAGTTATTATTTACTAATCTTTTATAGCAGGTATATTCTGAAAATAAGTAAGGTTTTCTCATGAGGGAAAATATAATAGAAAAACTTTATGATGAGGTTTTTTTTGGAATAAAAAATATTTTAAACATTTGACTTAAGCCATTGCATCTGGGGAAGTTTTACCTGGACATCTATTCTTTCCTTTGCAACCAAGTTCATTATCTCACTGCTAATAGAAACTTTTGAGTTAAACAGGTACACTATAATAATCCCTTCTTAATTTTTCCCCTTCCTATTCTGAAGGGGGAAGTTTTGTTTTATATTTGATGCTTTTACTGCTTTTGAAACAGTAACATGTATACTAATGAGCTGTGTGAATTTCTTTATAGATCAAACAGATTTCTTTTATAGAAAAGTTAAACAACTTCTAAATCGTGGTATATGATGGCCAATCATTTTGCATTTGCTTATGCCAGTTGACTTCTGATTGCATTGTTGATTGTATGATGGTTGAACAGTGAACGTATCCATTGGCCAATCTGCTTTCCTATATTCTGCTTTCCTATCTCCATGCCTTGGCTCACATTATTCTTTTCATGGAGAACAGTCTCTCCCACACAAATGTTTACTCAAATCCTACTCATCCTCCAGCTGAATTATTTCCAATATATAGCTTTCTGTGAGCACCAGTTTAGGAACTAATCTTTTCTACTCCAAGCCCTAAAGCATGACTTTTGGGGGTACCACTCAGATAGCACTTTCTTTTTCAGGGTATAGTCAATTTTGTAAGCACATTTTATTCTTTTCTAACTCTAAAATCCTGGAAAGAGTTAAGTTTTCTCAATCATTTATCTCACATAATATCTTGAACAATAGGAAGCACTCAACATATATTTGTTACAACCAATAAGTTTAAAAGACACTGAGTCTTACAGATGTTAAATCTTAGAGATGCATTTAAAGAATATTGAGCAGAACAAAATAACATTCTGAAGGGAAACTGCTACTTTTATGGGGAATGAAACCAGATTTGGGGGAAAAAAGTAAATAGTCCTTTTGTTGATGGCATTTTAAACTGTTTCTAGCTCTTTGGCCAGTGAATTTACAAGAAGGGACTGAGTGAAAAGAAGTATTGTTTTACTCCAGTGACAGAGCACTTATTCTTTCTCTTCCAAGCATCCTGACACAGATAGTGTCATCTGTAGAATGAATTTAAGGGACATTAAAATGTGTCACTTTTTCCTAAAAAAGGTCAAAATGATTTCCTTCTAATCCCTCCCCCCATAAAAGCATATGATACAGTATGTCCAGAAAACCTCCTTATAAAGGATCAAACGTTTCAGTGTTTGAAAAGCAGAGACATTACACTGCTGACAAAGGTCTGTATGTATAGTCAAGGCTGTATAGTATGTGTCTTCCCAGTGGTCACATACAGTTGAGAGAGCTGGACCATAAAGAGGGCAGAACGCCAAATAATTGATGC
The DNA here is from genome assembly GCF_033118175.1 of Dama dama. Lineage (NCBI taxonomy): Eukaryota > Metazoa > Chordata > Mammalia > Artiodactyla > Cervidae > Dama > Dama dama. The sequence goes on from NC_083697.1 coordinate 42,645,690, forward strand.
CTTTGAATTGTGGTGCTGGAGAAACTTTACTTTACTCAGAAGCAATAACATGAAAAACTCATGGGTGTCTGGCGTCCACCAGCATCACATGTGCTGTGGCAGGTCTTAAAGCAGGGCAGGGTTTGGGCCAGGGCATGAGGTGGCCTGTCTGTGTCAGGAAGACTCTGGGACCCAGAGGTCCGTAGCAGAGATGCTCTAGGAGCCTGGGACCAGGGAAAGGGACAAAAGCACCAGCCACAGACAGAAACTCCAGACCAGACAAAAGTAAATGTCTCCCTTACAGTTTCTCCCGGTGTTGATCCAGAGCTGGCTCAAGGATAAGGATCACTGGGATTCGACTTACCTTCACATCAGTTTGGTTTTTCCTTCCAGACGAGGTGGAAGCATACTTAAACATATAATAACCATGTTTCTCATGGTGACCCTTGTACGTTATCTACAAAAACACAACATTGTATTAATGTGGATTTATCTTTAACTTAGAAGTTTTCTGGCTCTCTTTTTTTTCCATTTATTTTTATTAGTTGGAGGCTAATTACTTTACAATATTGTAGTGGTTTTTGTCTGGCTCTCTTTTTAATAGTAAAAGATATTTTTAACTCCCGTGAAGTCTACTTATGCATCTAACAGATGGTAGTACTTTTGATAACCACAGGAGGGCGTATGTCAGTCAGCTCCCGAAGAGAGCAGCTTGTTTCTGTCTCTAAATCGGTTTTCCTTGACTATGAGTATGAGTATCAAACAACTCTCTCCGCAGAGTGTATCAATTTTACTATAAATTTCAATGCAAATGGAGAATTGGTAATATTTTCAGGTAGGAGAAGACAGCGGTATGAGGAGAAAGGCGGATTTTACAGTATTCATTCTGGTGTCAAATTGGCAAAACTCACAGCATAAACATTTAGGCTTTTAAGCTTGTAGTTTTTGCCTTTGTAATTTTAAGCTAAGATAGAGAACAGAAGATTGTTAGTTTTTAGAACAGAATTTTCTGAGACTGCCAGGAGAAACCCTGCTAGGCAGAAGTAAACTGCAATTTGGTGACATGAAATGCTGAGAGTTCTTGTTTAACTTTCTGGTTGCATGTGAAAACTAACTCCATGTACAGAGAATTCCTCATAAAGACTTGTTAACTCACTTCCCTTTGTTTTCTCCCTCATTTATTACTTTGTTCTCAGGTACATGCATGGGAAAATATTGTTTGCTAATAGCAACATCCTAGAATTTTATCCCTCTGAAGGAAGAAATCACATGAAGAGAAACAAGTTCCCATTCAGAAGGCTTTTTTCTTTTATATCACACAATATGTGAATTAAAAGTGCCAAAAGTAGGTTGTGTAATTTTCCATTTCCATTCTAGGTACACAAGAATATTTTGACAGTTAAAAATTTCCCCATATTGACTTTTCTCTTTACAGAGTTGGAAGAGGTGTATTTGAGAAGAATAATTCTGTTTACCCTCTGTTCTTCCACACAGTCTTGCTTCGTTTTCTCAGCCTGTGGTTGCAATGTCTGAAAGGAAACAAGAAATAGAACATCACCAAGTATTTCTTCTTTCACTCATTTCTTCAAACAATAAATGTCTCCTTTATTTTTCTCACTCAGTGCTCAGTTCTCAATCCCTCTCTTTGTGACCCCATGGACAGTAGCCCACCAGGCTCCTCTGTCCATGGAATTTTCCAGGCCAGAATATTAGGGTGGGTTGCTATTTCCTCCTCCAGGGGATCATCCCAACCCAGGGACCAAACCCAAGTCTCCTGCGTTGGCAGGAAGATTCTTCTGTGTGCCACCTGAAAAACCCTTTTCTCTCACTGGGTTATTCAATGTAGAAAATCATTCTGACCAAAAGAAGATGGTCACATACATGACATTTGTTTCTGCATTGAAGGAGGGTGCTGACCTTCCTTCCCTAGAGGGAGACAAGTGCTGTCTCTACTAAGAACCTCGTTCAGTATGGGAGAACAGCTGAGTTGGGAGGGGTGGCCCTCCAAGTGAAAAAGCTTAAATGTCATTTGTATCCACTGAAAAATTTTCCCTGGCACGCTGGGAGTGTTTGGTATCAGTGAACTAAAATCAAGAGTTGAGTGAGGTGTGGATTGTATATGCATTGATGGTATAAGTTCAGTCATTGCTGTTAGAATTAGGATATGATGCTCCTGATGGTCCATCAAAAGTGAAACCATAGCCCTGCACCAAAGGGTAAGGAATACACTGGAGAGGGGACTTTATTGTTGCCAGTCACCTGGGCAGTTTTTCTTTCAGGGAAAGGGAAAATGACATTTTGAAAGATTGTATTTTATAGAATGTGATTTATGGGATGACACTATGAACGATTAAGCTTTCCATTGCTTCTACTATCAAAAATCCAGAATCTTACCTAACAAAAAAACTGAAGAAAGTTACTTTTTTTTTCAATTTCATAGTAATTTTTATCCCCTAAGGGCATATTTTATAATTCTACCCTTTATTTCCCCCTCCTTTTGTTGGTTCTTATACGATCATGTGCATATAAATTTAGAGCATTGTATCATTCCTCAGAAATATCAAAAGAGCTTAAGTAGCTCTGGAAATGGGGCTATAGGAGAGAGAAAATATTTTAAAAAATGATATAGGTACCTATTAAGCAAAAGAAAGAAGTGATAGTTTGGGGTATTCAGTATCTTCTTACAGAACATACATGTAATGTGTTAAAAACTTACATGATAGTATAGAGAACCTAAATATAGTTTACAATAATAAATCATGAATTTATAACAAAGTAACCTATAACAAAGTCTTTATGGTCTCATTGCATATTGATGCTTATTAATTAAATTGCATGGCTCAACAATCATATTTTATTTTTTCCACTTAAAATTTTGTTTTTGAAGGAAACAAGAATGTTACCCCTAAATATGCCTTTTAAAAATGTGAACCATTTAAAATGTCTTCATTGAAATTGTTGCAGTGTTGTTTCTGTTTTATGTTTTAGTTTTTGGCCACAAAGCTTGTGGGATCTTAACTCCCTGACTAGTGATCGAACCTGTACCCCCTGCATTGAAAAGCGAAGTCTTAAGCACTGGATCACCAGGGAAGTCCCCTAAATATGCCTTTTTGACATAAAAATTATTTTGAGCTGAAGGCAATTAAGAAGTAGAACATGTAGAAAAAGTTTCCTTTTCTGCCTAAAGGTAGGGAATAAATTCTCCTTTTACTAGAGACAATTTCTTATCAGTCTAGAGATGGCACAGGGGAATATGCAAACAAATCTTGTTAAACTAATCTTAATCTTCCTAATTAAGGAAGATAAGGATTATCTAATCCTATCCTGTTTGTCCTGTCAATTCTTCACAATATCTTACTACTTTGTCTAAATGGTATTAAAAACCTCCTGCCCTCATCATTTCTTTCAGCCCTCATTCTTTTGTGAAGTCTTCCATGTACCTGTAAAATTATAAAACAAATTTGTATGCTCTTCTCCTGTTAATCTGTCTTTGTTGGTTTCATTTTCAGACCCAGCCAGAGACCCAAAGAAGATTGAGGAAAATCTTTTCCTCTCCTAGAGTTTGAATTTGGATTATATATCCAGAACATAGGTAAGTGGCTCAGTATACACTGATTTCTGATACCACCGATCTGTAATTGAATAATTTAGATAATTACCCAAATAGAATCCATTTGGAAGAAAACGTCACATATAGCTATTTGTAATTCCAAATTTGTCTCTGTATCCTTGCCGAACCTCTTTCACTTGAAATCTGCACCCTTCCTCCTCCCACACCCCCTCCCTACCCACTTGGCAGTTCTGCCCTTGAACGTGGCTCTGAAATGGAGATGGCCTTGTTTCCTTCAGAGGAAGAAGACTGGCATCCTCTCTTGACCAGTGGTCAGTGGATTGGTGTTGACATAGCACATTTACTGGAAAATGGTCAGAGATGCCGCTCCAGCTGTCCTTTGGAATGTGTTGCTCAAAATAGACCCATCCTCAGCTGGTGGGATTGAGCTGGGTCAGCAGGACCCACTCCATCCTCCTCATGCCTCGCACGTGCCTCTGTGGCCCTGACTGAGCAACGTCAGTTCTGTGTATTGGGCCTGGCAGATGTCTATTTTAAGCCGTACACACCCCCACAGGACTGCTAGAGCATGCGTGCTGAGAGGGGACCTGTTTTCTCAACTCCTACTCTCCTCAGCGGTTGGCATGGCTCACGCTTGTCAGTGGTTGCTTACCCACTCACTCAGCACCTGTATGTAACTTCTTCTCTGACAACAGAATGACCACTTGCTTCCATGCTTCTCCAACCCTGAGAAGTTAGGATGTTTTTCAGACATTATCTTATGAGCACTGTGTCTCCTTGGCAGAAAATATCTGTAACACTCAGCATTTTCACAAGATGAGTTAGTCACATCCTGAGTGTTTATCTGGGTGAATCAAGGAGAAGAAAAGACACAGAAGGAAACTGGAGCTTGATTTAGGTTAAGCTGCGGGGAACTTCTTTCCATCTTTAGCCTTGCTGATGAAGAGAAAATCACTAGCAGGATCTCACAGTGTTGGAATGTTGCAAGAATTACAGAAAAGCTCTGGTTCCTTTGTGTAGTCTTGCAGTTATACAGTCTAGTTGCTTAGCCATAGAGCATTCAAGTCAAACTCTTTTCAGATTTTGGTAAAATATTGAGAAGTTCTTTTGACATGTTACAATTTGAGTATATTTGCTCATTGGCATTAACTGATTGAAACACTATGGCTGGCTATTGGTTTTCTTGAAAATATTCTTTCTGGTGCTTCTCCAAAGGCAACATGTGGACGTCTTGTAATTCTTACATGTTCGTTGAGGGCCTCCTTGGTGACAGACATTTGTGCCAAGTGTTGAATACTTCCTCTGTGTTTGGTATTTTATTGTAACTGAACTAGGTAAGTGCTACTAGTTTACAAAGATGTTGCTTAAAGGAAAAATAGATAAAGAGAGCAAGAGATTATATGATGTGCAACTGAATTTGTAAATGCTTACTGGTGCTGCCAGGGTCAAGCTGAAAAGGAGCAGTTCCAAACAGAAGATTCGCATCTTTGAGAATCTCTGTAAAAAGACAATAATATTTTATCCTAAAGTATTGCCAGTTATGAACTGTAGTCATAAGAATAAATAAAACACAAAAGTCTATATAAATATCCATCCCCTTAGCAGTCCACTAGTCCATTTCCTTTTGTTTAAAAAAACTGTATATAATTTAAATCTAAGTGTAGAAACTTTAAGAGCTTTCATATGTCTAATCATTCCAATGTGAATGTGAAAATTGTCCAACATTATTAAAACAATATAGAAATGAATTTATAGATATTTATTTAGTCTATTGTCAGCCCAAACTTTTCCCTTTTGTCTTTAGAGAGAGAGAATTTAATTGAATTATTTATATAATTCAGAATAATATTAAGCAAAGAGTTAGTAAACTTGAAGATAGATCAATAGAAATGTAATTTGAACAAGAAAGGGAAAAAAGATTTTTAAATGACCATTTTCTTTTAGCCCTTTGTAAGTGTATTCAGCTTACTCAGGGACCTGTGTGATGATAGCAATGATCAACTCAGAATTCTATGTCTCAGAGAGGAAGTATAGCAAAATTAAGAACTAGGGTTTTAAAGTGAGATTTATGTTTGAATTCTTAACTCTGTTATTTAATAGCCAAGGAACCCTGGGCAAGTCATTTAAACTCTCTAAACTTTGGTTACCTCATTTGTAAGATGTTAGTAACATTTATAGTTATATCTGATGAAAAAACTCTTAGATAGCTCTTTACACAAAGTCTGGCACATGGTAAGTGCTCAATAAAGGTTAGCTATAGTCATTAAAATAAATGAACAGGTTAAAAATAACATTAAGTTAGTATAACAACTCATAACAGACTAAATGAATCTGCCAGAATAGCAAGCCCCACTGTGAGGAATGAAATCTTGTTTGCTATCAGCCTGGTGCCCAAATATATATCCTCATACTCATTAGCAAAGTATATGAAGTGGGAGCCACCTGTGGTCTGGAGACCAAGACAATTTATATAATACCTATTTTAATAGCTAACATTTACTGAAAACTAAAATGAGCTAAACAATGTTCTAAAAATTTGACATGTATTCAATTATTGTAGATAACAATAACCCTATGGAGTTAGGTGACGTTACCAGCCCTGTTTTATAGATTAAGAAATAGACACAAATTCAAATAATTTGTCCCAGAATTCCTAGGTGTGCAGAGGCAGAACCAGGATTAGCAGCCAGGCAATCTAGCTCTAGAGCCAGACTCTACACCACCTTGAATAAGTTTCTATTCTTTTATCTTATTGCAGAACAATCTACATGGAGTTGATATAAAGGCTAATCATAGAATTATATTGGGCTCAACAAAATGATGTTTAAAAGACTAACATTTTATTATGGATAAAGGTACATGTTTATACTTTGGTAAATGTGTTAAGAGAATCTACTGAGTTTGTTTAAGTCTAGAAAGCCAATAGATTGAAAAAGAAAATTGACATAACTTTGGATGACTCATCTGTTGGTTTTGACACTAAGTATTTTACTAATTACCACACAGACATATAACAACCAATATGAAAATTAAAAATTTACACCACTTTTTGGTAGTACTTGAGAGAAAAATACTTTTAATAGGAAAAATAAGCTAAATACTATTGTAATTTTCAATCATTTCAAAGTAAAAACTTTGGTGAAATATATAAAACTATTAAATATGTTCTAAAATCCTGGGCTATTATCCTCTAAATTAATGCAATTTTAAGAACCTTAATCCTAGTCATGATTTAGCTTCTGAGCGTTCTAGGGATCAGGACAGTGTAAGCCATGTATCTAATAACTTATGCTAATCAGTAGAAATATCAGCACAGATGAGGTTTGAGAGCATAAGTCTGATCATATTATCCTTATTCTGTCTTATAAGCAAAAGTATAGAGTAAAATTAAAGTCCTTGAGTCATTGTGGAGATTGATAATATTGGTAGTCAGACCAGAGAGAAAATGCTACCAAGCCACAAATTTTAGTTGTTCATTTCTAGAGCTTAGTAACACACTTTCTTTTTATAAAACAAAACACTAAATATTACATAGTTGTGCCCACTGGAAAATATTTTCAATATGCATTTATTTTCAAAAGCAACATTCCTACCTGAATGGCATGCATCTTAAAAATGTAAACTATGTTATAAGGCTATTTGCTATCAAGAGAGTCAAATTACCTGGGGATCTTTGACCTTCAGAATACCTGGTTTCTTCTGCAGGATTAGCAGTGTTTGGATATTTTGCTGAAATTTAAAGTTTGTTAGAGTACCCAATGGCCAATCAGCACTGGCTCATTTAGCACTAGAAAACAATTTGCTACCAGTGTCCACAGATAACCATAGGGGGCAGAGTAATTTTAATCTAAAAATGTTTTTGTGGTAAAAAGCTGCTATCAAATGTTCCAGAAAGTGGGATAAACAGAAAATATAAATACCTCAGCTTGGTATATTATGTTGTCAAATAATTAAAAGTGATTTCAGAACTATTAGTTCTAGCTGAGTAACCCACAAGTTTACAAACAGAAAACATTGTAGCTATTCTTTTATGTAGAAAGTTTGTAGTTTCAATTGTGCCTGAATGAACTTCAGCGATATTTAAGAAAAATGCATTGAGTGCCTATTATGTGACAGGCATTAGGGAAACAGGTAGGAAAAAGAATCCCGGTCTTCACGGAGTTTATAAGCTGGTGGAGAGATAAGCAATAAACAACATAAATAAGTAAAATACATTATGTTGGGTAGTGACACAGACTCAGTCTAAGAAGAAAAAGCGTTGCAGGGAGATGACAATAACAAGCACTGGGAGTGGGAACATTGGGTGAAATTTTAGATTAAGAAGCCCGGGAAGGCCTTGTTGAGGGGGTGACTTTCCAGTAAAGACCTGTAGACATATGACTTTGTAGTGGAATTACATTCTAGTCAAAAGGAAGAGAAGAGGAGACTTCTCAGGGATAAGAGCCTGCTGACTTGTTCCAAGACAGGAAAGAGGTCAGTTTGGCTGGATGGACTGCAAAGGGGAATAGCAGGAAATGAAGCCAGAGGGGTATTAAATGGCAGATGATGTAGTGCCCCTGGGTCATCATGAGGCTCCTGACTTCACTTGAGTGAGAAGGAAGCCCTTAGAGGTCTTGGGCAAGGGAGGAATTCAAGGAGGGACTGAGTAGGAAAAGACAGAGTCTGGCAAGCAAGCTCTTGTAGTAATCCAGTCATGAGACATTTGGGACTTGAACTGGAAGAAACGGTGAGAAGTGGTCATGTTCTAGATTTATTTTGAAAGTAAAGCCAATAGGAATGACTGATATACTGGATGTGGCTGTGAGAGAAAATCAAGAATCAAGGATGGCACCAAGGTTTTCACTTTGAGCGACTGGAAGAATAAAGTTACTCCATGATATTGTTATGAGGAAAACTGTAGAAGTGGTTTAGCAGGAAACATTGAGAGTTTGGGTTTGTATGTGAATGTTATAAAATGGTCAGTTTTATATATATATAAAATGGTCAATTGACTTTTTCAATGAAACAAGTAGCACATGCATATCGGAATAAGCATTTTTAGGGCAGTTGTTTGGTCCAGTCTGCCTGCCAAATTCATGATTGCAAGAGTTCAGGAGGTTCCATTTAGTTTAAAATATTATACTACCCGGAGGGATAATTTATGTTAGAATTTTATGTAGAAAACATTAATAAAAGATAGTGTAAGAATTTTTTAACTCATGCCAAACAATAAGAACTACCTATGAAGTGGAATGAAGTGAAAGTCGCTCAGTCGTGTCCAACTCTTTGTGACCCCATGGACTATACAGCCCATGGAATTCTCTAGGCCAGAATACTGGAGTGGGTAGCCTTTCCCTTCTCCAGGGGATCTTCCCAACCCAGGGATTGAACCCAGGTCTCCTGCATTGCAGGTGGATTCTTTACCAGCTGAGCCACAAGGGAAGCCCGAGAACTACCTATAGCTTAACACAATTTAGCATACTATAAATGATATGTAATGAGATTTCAATGTAAGCTCCCAATTCTTCTAACTTTCAAAACAGACAAAAACCAAAAGAAAACAAGCGCAACAGCCCTTGGGTAGCTTTAGCTGAGAGAATGATTTCTTTTCTAGTTCAGGCTGAATCCCTATTTTTGCTTTCCCAAGTTCTGCACATCCTCTTCTGAGTGTCTGAAGCTGGTTCTTAAAACACTTGCCAGGATTAGAATTTTAGCTCTTGGGCTGGTGCCCCTGATGATTCACAACCATTTAACCATGAAGTTTAGGGTATTTGAACATTGTCATCGACAGTGGAGATATTTAACTGGTAGCTTTGGAGTCAAACAGACCTGAGTTCAAATGCTGACTCTTACCTCTTGTTTGCTGTGGTCAGTTTCTTAAGCAATTAAATTGAACTTCTGTAGCCTCAATATCTCCATCTGACAATAGAGAGCTTGATAATAAGCTAAACTTTCATTGAGTGATTACTAAAATCCAAGTATTATTCTAAGTGTGGTCTTTAACTCACTTAATGTTTACAAAAACTCTATATTGTAGATACTGTTACTGTCATTCTGATTTCAGTGATAAGACACAAGCAATTATGTGAAGTGACTTGCTTAAGGTCATATATCCAGATAATATAAACAGCCAGAATTTACAATTTGGCAATCTGACTGCAAAGTGAGGTTTGAAAACCACTTCACTGTACCATCTCATAAAGTCAGCATAAATATTAAATTGACAAATGTTCTTAATTCTAAACTAAATGATAAATACATGATAGCTCCTCATCCCACCCATTCTCCCATCATTATATAGTAATCCGGTATTCAGATGACATCCTTCTGTATCTCCTTTCTGTCCTCTATTTTCCTACCATGTTTCCTTTTATGATCATTTGATAAAGGAAAAAAGTAATCAATGAAATAGCGAAAGAAATAATAGAGTTGAAGTTTAAGAGAATATGGTGGGCTATTTTCCTAGACATCGCAAATACTAATGACTGGAATTTCAGCAAAATGTAAAGGATTTGACTGATACAGAAAAAGGCCAACAAGGAAATGGAAGTGAAGGAAAGGAGAGGCCAACCAATAGTGCTCAGTCATCTGTAAGACTGAAAAGAAGCATACAGCTACGTAACACATTCACAAGTTTCTATAACAGTTAGAAAGTCTGCAATGTTTTAAGGCTTTGTCCTCTTCTATAATAATAACTTTATACTTTTGAATGATCACATAGAAGTAAGCACCTGGTATGTGCCTTGTCCGTGGTACAGCCTTAGAAAATATTGGGGTTTTTCACTAATATTATTTTATAGTTTCAGATAGCTCTCAAATATGTTTTCCTTTGTCTTTTCTTCTTTTCAAAAACTTTTAGTGTATAAGAAATTTCCCCTCATTTAAGTGATGAGAAAGTGTTTAATTCTATCTAGATGAATCTGTGTTCTATGAGAGAAAATTCATAGAACATTAAGAGAAAAGTTGACTTAGCTACCGGTCCTACCAAGGAGTAAACTGGGAGTAGCTAAATATATATGCACTCCCAAAGCTAAAATGAATTCAAAGCTCAAAAAATAAAAATGCAACTTGAGCTTTAAATTTAGAACCTACAATTGACTAAAGCAAAAAAAGAGGGAAGAAAAAAATGAGCCTATTTTGGCTGAACGTTTGCAGAGAAAAAACCATGGGGGAAAAACAGAGAATTTGCTGAAGTTCTGTGAAATAGAGATGTTACATCTACTGTCTTAAAACTTGCCCCCTGATTGAGCTTGAGCTTCAAAAACTCAACGTAAATTTCCTAAATATTTTTCTGTGATAAACAGTTTTGCCATAACATTTCTTAGGAACCAAAGATAAAGACCAGGGTTCAGTAAAAAATGTTATCTAGCCTCACACTATTTATATTTAATTGGAAAACAAAATAAAATAAAATTAGGAAAGAATAGAAAAGAACAGGAAATAGACATGAACTCTCTTCTGGTTCTTGGTTCGTGGCTCAAGATGATGCACCTCGCTTGGCTTTCCTGGGCCAGCCTGACACATGGAGTTGATCTTTAAAGAGATTTTTAGATAAAAATAGTCCACAAAACATGTTTAATTTTGTGCTGATTTTTTTATTTCTTATTCTTCACTTGATTGAGAACAATCATATAAAATATGAGCAGACTAATAACCTTCAGTCTGTTCAGTTACCGGACCCTCATCTAGGAGTAAAGCTATGTGTTTCTGTTTTGTCTTGTTTTGTTTTTCCATCTATTTCTGGAACCTCCCACCTGTCTTCTCTGTACTTGTGCTCTAGGTCCAATGATTTTGATGTACATTTTTAAAAACTTAAGATTGTAGGAGCTCTTTTTATCTTGTGAGATGTTGGTTCCCAACGCATTGTTAACACATTCGATAATACAGTTCTCTGTATCATTGCAGGGCTTTAGAGGTATGCATATACTATACATATTTCTGACTAACTAAAATAATGCTCTATTTTCTCATTTATATACACAATAAATATAAAGAGTTTTCCCTCCTGAATCGGGGCGGGGGGGCGGTTCTTCACAGTGTTGTGAATGAAAAAGGGGGACCGTTTTTGAGCATCTCCTCCTTACCATATGGACCCTTAAAGACTTGTCAAGGCTGAAGACTTGTCAAGGCTTTAGGCATTTCATAGAAAAATTATTCCCTTTTGATTTCCAGAAGTGAGTCTGAAATGGGTCTTGTTGAGGCTTGCTGTGTTTTTAGCAGAAGGAAACATTTCTGTTTTAAATATGTTCATTCATGAGGATCAATATTCATCCTGAGTTTTAGAAAGGTCACTTTTTAAAACATCACTTACAACTTTCTCATCTACCCCCAAATTATGTTTATTTTTGGTTTTAAACTTTTTTTCTCTTGGTGTTTGGGAATTTCAACAGAAGTACATACAAATTTCAGCCAGATATGGAACCACAAAGACTCATGGAACCACAAAGAGTCACGAACAGTGTGAAACTAGCTGTGTTCGTTGCTCTAGGCTATTTGTTTACAATTCAGCTATTACTAGCAAAGAAAGATATGTCAATATAATTTTCTTTTATTTTTATATTAGAAAGGTGTCTTATTACACCTTAAAGTGTAATTCAGAGGGTGTGGTTAAAATGTAATTATAATGACACCAGACTTTTCCTTCAGGACATGATGATATTACTGGAAGTAGCTGTAAAATTTTGTTGTGTGACCTCAAGGGGGAAATATCTTTCATTCCCAAATACTCCTTGCCATTTTGTTTTACAAGACCGAATATCCTCTTAAGAGACAGAACATGATGACACATACCAGCTAGTTATTCATTGTATTGGACACATGCTGTTTTCTTACCTAATTTGGGCATATCTACTCTTCTCAGTTTTTAAACTTCATGTTTATCTGTATTGTGTTATCATTTTACTTTAGTTCTTTTCTCATGACTATCATAATTTTCATGAACCCAGATTGTCTCTGTGCTTATTTGTTCTTACTTCAGTTATCTTTTGCCATGTAACAAACTACCTCCAAACTTAGCGGTTTAAAACACCCGCTGATTATTTTCTCTCAAGTGTCTATAGGGTAACTTGGCTCGGCTGTGTGGTACTTACTAGATCTCTCATTTGGGACATTCGCACAGAGTGGGTGCAGGAGTTCTCTGAAGACTTAATTAGGCTACACCATCTAAGATGGTGCTTTGGTGCTTCTCCATATGACTTTCTCCAGTAGAACCAATTGAACTTCTTATATGTGGATCAGGACTTAAAATAACTCCATGAATTAAAAGCTCTTTAACTGAGGCTTCCCTGGTGGCTCAGAGGTAAAGAATCCACCTATCAGTGCAGGAGAAACAGGTTTGATTCCTTATCCGGGAAGATCCTGCATGCTTCTGGCTAACATGGGTCAGCAAACTTTCTCTATAAAGGACCAGATAGTAAATATTTTTATTTTTGCAGGCCGTGTGGAACTCGTGTGCCACAACTATTGTGCCTGTGCTCTAGAGCCTGGGAATTACAAGTATTGAGCCCACATTGTGCAACCATAGAATTAACCATAGTAGTACTGATTTGATAATAACTCTTTCTGTATAGCATAAGTAATGGTTTATGTTATGCTGTTGATTTTCTATAACTATCCTATAGCTAGAATCAAGATTAAGCTTTCCCTCAGCTCGATAAGAGGTGAGACATGCCTGAAAAATCTCTGTCATGAAATTTCAAAAGATAATTAGGATAATAAAAATATTATCTTCAGTATTGTTTATTAAAGATAAATAGCATTTTTGGTGTTTTCAGGTTGGGGAGGTATCAGAAGCATTTTATTAAGTGGCTGCAGAAAAGAAACAACTCACAGACTGCTGTAACAAATACCAGAAATTTTACTACATGTTTTGTGAGTTCATTGATAGTTGGCTTGTATCCAAAGTGATTAACAACAGCTAAAATTTTAAATTGGGCTTCCCAGGTGGCCCAGTGATAATCTGCCTACCAATGCAGGAGACACAGATTCAGTCCCTGGGTTGGGAAATCCCCTAGAGAAGGACCTAGTAACCCACTCCATTTTTTTGCCTGGAAAATCCCATGGACAGAGGAGCCTGCAGTCCATGGGGTCATAAAAGAGTCAGACACAAAGTAGCAACTAAACAACAACAACAACAACAATTTTAAATTAATCAATTCTTTATGGTTATGACTTTACACAGTCATCTAAAATGGGAGTGAGCAAACTATGACCTGTGGGCCAAATCTGGCCCAACATTTGTTTTTGCATATAGAGTTTTATTAGAACACAGCCATGCATATTTATTTACATTGTGTCTATGGCAGTTTTTGCTACAGTGACAGATTTAACGAGTTGTGACAGAGGCCATATGGCCTTCAAAGCCAAAAATATTCATTATCTGGTCCTTTACAGAGACAGTTTGCTGACCCATGACTAAAATAAAATAAAAAGGTTGAATTTGTATTTTTTAAAAAGATAAGACATAGCACAGGGAACTCTATTCAATGCTCTGTAATGGCATGTATATGAAAATAATCTTAAAAAAAGAGTGGATATATGTACATGTATAGGTGCTTCACTTTACTGTATACCTGAAACTAACAAAACATTGTGAATCAACTAAAATAAAAAAATTTTAGAAAAAGAGATAAGACAAATTCTGCACACATTGATGGAGGGCCTATCTTCCTGGACCCTGGAAATTATAAAATATGGGAAGGAAAGCCTCCTGAAAAAAAGCAGAATATGAAAGAATGAAATTTGTATGGAACTTTCATTCTTAGAACAACAAATCAAGTTAATGAGTTTCTAACCCATTGAGTATTTTAAAGATGTAAGGGGAGAAAATATTTACAAGTGCTTGTATTTGGATAAACAAAAGTGATTGTTTCATGGTTTCCTTTTAATCAACGTTGATTCTTTTTTTTAAGTGAAATTCACATTTCTTGACATTAGACTATCCTTTTCAGAAGAGTGTATTTGTATTTTTCTGCTTTTCTTATATCTTTGTTATTTCTTCTCTTTATCATTCAGAGAGATTCACTTTACCTAGAGATGGATTGGGTATTGTTTTGTTTTGTTTTTTTCAATAAGAGGAAGCCAAATGGAAAGAAAGTCAACATTTGGTTTTTCAGTTCTGAAATAGGCTCTTGAAACTTTCAGCATAAGCAGTCATTTGGAAAGCTAAAGCTTTAGTTTTGCAATGTGAAAATCTTTTTAAGAGCGGAAAGGGTGATAGAAAATCAACAGGGCCAACCACAAAACAGGCAGGGTATAGACTTTATGTTTCAATAATAAATTGAAAAGTCCAAGAGGGATATTCGGTGCTCAGATTAAATATGGCTAATTCTGGCTGCCCGCTGGGGAGGATATTGGTTGAGGCATCATGATGGAGGAGGTAAGAGGGACTTGAAGTGAGGAGATAGGCCCTGGAGTAACCACAGGGAGAGGTACAAAGTCATCTCTCAGAAGCAGCTATCTTGTGGCTATGCTAATATCCAAACCAACCACCCCGGAAGTGTGGCATGTGCTGGGAGGCCAGTTAGCACCTCATTGCCTGATGAGGGCCCACATGTCTCCATGAATTGTCTCGCAGAAGTAGCCCTCTTTCATGCCCTAGGACCCTTCTTAGTCCATCCAAACTCCCTTTCCTTGTGTGGCCAGCCTCTTTAAATGGTCCAGGACGCTCCTAAGCCTCCCAAACTTTAGTATTTAGAAGAGGCGTTTGGAGGAGCAGCTCTCTGACAACCTTGTACGTCTCCATGTACACCATATGGGCAAGAACTGACTGTAGTCCAGCATTAGTCTGGGCAAAGTGCCTTGTGATTTCTCCTGGAGCAAAAAAGGATGAGCAGCCAGCTGAGGAGATGCTCTAGGCAGACCTCCTCTCTGTCTTATAGGAGATAATCACAAGGTCATTTCTCATCTACCTTCCTAGTTTCAGTTGAGTATAGGACTTTCAATTTTACCCCTACCTGCCTCGCCTTAGGGTTTAATTGCAGACCTCAGCATAAGTCTTTCTGCTTGGCTGGGCTTCCCTGGTGGCTCAATGGTAAAGAACCCACCTGCCAAAGCAGGAGACATGGGTTCAATCCCTGGGGTGGGAGGATCCCCTGGAGAGGGAAATAGCAACCACTCCAGTATGCTGAGGAGCCTGGTGGGCTACAGTCCATGGGCTGCAGTCTTTTGGGGTCCCAAAAGAGACATGACTTAGAAACTGAATAACAGTCTCCTTGGCTAGAGGTGAGAGCTGGTTGCTCATCAGCAGAATGACCCAGGACCTATGCTGTCTGCCGTCTGGCCTCTTTGGTTCAGGGTCTGCCATGGGACCAGGGACACAGGGAGAGGACCTCATGCTGACCCTGCTCTTGCTCTTGTGGAAACTGCTTGACTCCACCATAGCTCAGTCTCCCTCCTGGCTGAATCCGTGGAATTTCAGTGACCAAACCCAGTAGCTGCAGTTAGATCTTCATGGCCCTGTTAGAATCACACTGCCATGTGGGGATGCTTGACTGCTCAAAAGGGACAAGGTATTGCCCTATTTTGGCAACAGCATAAAAGGAGATTTTCCTTGCTAACTAGCAGTTGCTGTTCTCAAAGGGATTTTTTTTTTATCACCTGAGCATGACATGAAAGCTGTAAAGTTTTATCTTATTAACTCTGAAGGGCAAAGCAGTGAAACATTGTTATGGTTGTTACACATGCTCTTATCGAAAGTTTCTTCTTCTGATTCCCAGATAGATTCACTTATCTTAACAGGGCATCCTTTCTGTATGAAGAAAGAAGCTCTGAGAGGTACCCATGGCATGAACCCTGGACCAGTCTCCTTTCCTCCACTTACCAGCCCTATTGTCTCAGCCAAGTTACTAAAGATCTCTGTAAGTCAGTGCGCTTACCAATGAAATGGAGTTGATTTCCAGTAACTGTAAGAATTAAGTGAAGTAATATATGTAACATACTTAGAAACCAACTGACTCTTAGCAAGTGTCTAATAAACATTACTTATTATATTAATGAAAATTGTGTTTCTGAAATCTTAAGGTGCAAGAGAATCACCTGACCACCTCCACCACCCCCATTTCTGATTTAACAGATCTTGAATGGAGCTCCAGACTTTGCACTTCTAACATGTTCTCTTGTGATACTGATATTGCTCTTCTGATGGCTACACTTTGAGAACTGCTGGGTTAGGATATAATTTTCAGGAAAAAAATTTATAGAAACCCATTAGCAAAGTGGCTTAAAAAAAGAAAGTTAATTTCTAGGGCTTGGGTGTCCAGGACTGGTATCATGCTCCTTAAAGCCAGACCTTTTCCACCTTGTGACCTTGTCATCCAAAGACAGTCACAGATGACTCACCACCATGGTTGCATTCCAGCCATAGGAGGGAGAAATGGGAGGAAGAGAAAGAGAATAACATCTATCTTGAGGGAGACAACCAAGAGCTTGTGCACATTTAATCGTCCCAGAACTTAAATCAAATGGACACATCTAGCTCCAAGGCAAGTGGAAGAAATTAGAAGTTATTCTGTAGCCACCAGCTTAGCTAAAAACCTCCAGGGTTCAGAGAAATAAGGGTGAACAGATACTGATTGGCACCTAGGATCTCAGTCACAGCTACAGACAGCTATCTACCATTAAACAAAAAAAAGAATTTTCTATGTGTAGGAGAGTATAAATATCCAACTTCATTACCACCACCATCTCATATAAGCATAATTTATTTCACTTTTTATCTTTTCTCCATTCAAAGGAGTCATTTGATTTATTCTTGGGGGAAAGATTATCTTTCTCTGTGAAAAATTAAAATGTTCCTCTTCCTTTTTTATTAATTTGCATCAAGTTTCTTCCAGGTGAGCCTTCAATAGATACTATGAGGAAGTACAGAAAATAGAGCTTCTGGTAGGGAAAATCAAAGGGAATTTGGAGCAAGAGGCCAGGGAGGCTTACTAGCTAGAAGGGCAGGAAGAGATTGGAACTCTGACACATAAGTAGGAAAACTATTTCAAGAGAGTGCTTCCATGCAGAAGATATTGCATGATACAGAGGAGAGAGCAGTTATGAAGGGCATCATTAGGGTTTGCCGTGGTGATTTAGTCACTAAGTCATGTCATGTCTGACTCTTTTGACCCCATGCTCTGTAGCATACCAGGCTTCTCTGTCCATGGGATTTCCCAGGCAAGAACAGTGGAGTGGGTTGCCATTTCCTTCTCCAGGGGATTTTCCCAACCCATGGACCAAACCCAGGTCTCCTCCTGCATTGCAGGCAGATTCTTTACTGACTGAGCCACTAGGGAAGCCTCCAAGGTGTGCAGGGACTGTGTTAAATCATAGCCCTCACCAGCCCACCTCCTAGTCTTCATCCAAGAACTTCATTGTCTCCATGGACCCTGGGTAGTCGATGGTATACAGGCCTTACTATCTGATTACCTGTTTGTGCTAGTTTCTGGACTTGGTTTTAATTTTTCCTATGCTACCACTGCATACTCCAAGTGAAGGCTTGCCACAGTGCTCCTTTAGAAATTATGCTGCAAGTCTGAAGGAGATTCCTACATGCTTGAGCAATGGTGGAGAACAGCCACCATTCTGCACTCAGGGACTGAAGTGTACTAACTTGAATCCCTGAGGTAGAATAGTGGACACCCATATTACATGTCAAAAGCAAAGCAAACAAACAAACATAAAAGGAAAGATTAACTGATTTTTGTATATAACAATGAACTAGACTGTGTGGACTGTGTTAGTCGCTCAGTCATGTCCGACCTCTTTGCGACCCCATGGACTATATAGCCCGCCAGTCTTCTCTGTCTGTGGAATTCTCCAGGCAAAAATACTGGAGTGGATTGTCATTCCCTTCTCCAGAGGAACTTCTCAACCCAGGGATCAAGCCCTGGTCTCCTGCCTCACAGGCAGATTCTTTACCATTTGAGCTACAAGGAAGTCTTATATAACAATGAATAACTTCAAAATATGAATAAAGTTCAGAGATTTCAGCAATCCTTTCCAAATCTAAGATTTGATGATTCTATGATATATTGAGTTGGTTTATAACAATGTCACAAATAAATAGGAAAGATTACCTATATCACCTAATAAATATTTATCACACTATTCCCAAGGCGTCCATCTAATCAAAAGTTTTTGCTTACAAAGATTCATTAGGACAAGAAAAAAAAGTTCTATGAATTCTCAAAAGGCAGTTTTTATGGTCAGGTAATTCTATTACAATCAGATACACCTAAGTGTTAAGATACAGGAAAGAAAGAACTGGAGAGGAGAGAGGTTATGATGATCTGGGTATCTCACAATGTATTGGATTCTGAACGGCAATCCAGTGTACACAGCAATGTCCTCGGCAGAGTATACTCCATATGTAGAAGGTGAGGGAACCAAGACTAAGGAAGGAAGCTCTTGATATCACCATCATTCAAGCCCACCTAATTCCAGGTTTCATGCATTTTGCACAATACCAAACAGCCTATATAGAAAGGTATACCAAAAACATCAGAGGATCCTTGCTTTGGAAATGTTCTTTAGGGCTCAAGTCATAAAGTATAGCTGGTCCTAAGAAATTTGTGATAGAGAACAAGGCTTATTTGTTCAACAAGCCCTCATCATTAAAGATTTCTGCCCACTCATGGCTTAACATTCATTCTTAATGAATACATACTAATGAATATAGCATTCCTGATGAACATAGGCTAATGGTTAAGAAACAGATACTAAAGCTAGGCTATCTATGTCTTAACTTCAGTTTTGCCATAATGATCTGATGCAAGCTGCTTAATCTCTTTGTTCCTCAGCCCCTTTGTCAATAATATTGGCAATGACAATAAAACCTACCTGATAAAGTTTTGTGAGGATTTACTGGTGGCTCAGAGGTTTAAGTGTCTGCCTGCAATGCGGGAGACCTGGGTTTGACCCCTGGGTCAGGAAGATCCCCTGGAGAAGGAAATGGCAACCCACTCTAGAATTCTTGCCTGGAAAATCTCATGGACGGAGGAGCCTATTAGACTACAGTCCACGGGGTCGCAAAGAGTCGGACATGACTGAGCGACTTCACCTTCACTGAGTTATCAATAAATGATATTATGGGAATAAATGGGAAAAATTGAATATAGACTGTGTATTAGAAAATATTAGCATATCTATGTTAAATTTCTTCAGAATGAGAACGGTATGACAGCTATATAGGAGAGTCCCTTGTTCTAATACTAAATGCCGAAGTATTAAGGGTGAAGCATTATGATTCCATGATGTCTACAATCACTGTTTAATGGTTTGGCAAAGTATATGTGTGTGTGTATATACATACATACATACATCTTCCCTGATGGCTCAGATGGTAAAGCATCTGTCTACAATGTGGGAGTCCTGGGTTTGATCCCTGGGTCACGAAGATCCCCTGGAGAAGGAAATGGCAGCCCACTCCAGTACTCTTGCCTGGAAAATCCCATGGACAGAGGAGCCTGGTAGGCTACAGTCCGTGGGGTCGCAAAGAGTCGGACACGACTGAGCGACTCCACCACCATATATACATACATCTCCTGGTGAAGGACAGGGAAGCCTGGCATGCTGCAGTCCATGGGGTCGCAAATAGTTGAACAATACTGAGTGACTGAACAACAATAAAGATATGTATATATATGTGTGTGTATATATATGTATATATATATACACACACATATGAAGGTAGGCACACAGAAATAGAGATAAATGTGGCAAAATGTTAACCATTGGTGAATCTAGGTGCTCATGTACTAGTTACCCAACCTTTCTGAAGGCTTGGTTTTTTTCATAATAAAAAATTAGGAGATGATGGGTTGATGTATGTGTAAGAGTTTTCTACCTCATCCCACCCCTACCCTACCTAAAACCAAATCAAATAGGTATGGGGTTGCCAGATGTAACACAGGACATTCAATTAAACTTAAATTTCAAATAATAAATCATTCATTTAGTACAAATATGTCCCAAATAGTTCATAAAGGCCAAATATTGCATGGCACATACTTAAACTAATGAGTTACTCATTATTTATCTGAAATTCAAATTTAACTAGGTATCCTACATTTTTATTCATAAAATCTGGCAAGTCTAATAAAAGCTATTTATCATGATATACATGGCTGAGCCTGCCCACAAGCATGTCAAAATCTTAGTCGAGTTAATTTATCCATGAGAAAATGTCTATAGTCTCTCTGAGTTTTAAACCATAGTAGAAATAAACTTTTGTTCTTTAGCTGAATTGTTCTCCCTCTGGTCTCACCTTTTCCCATCCTGAATTTTTTCTTCATAATTATAACACATCTGAAGGGTTGCATTTTTATTTGTGATAAAATCCATAGATACAATATACATACAGGTCACATAAAAATACATGACAATGATAATTAAACCTAATATACAGTGACAGGTAGTGTGATTAAAAAACTGCACATTTATTGTATACAGTGTCACTAATGTTAGTGAATCTAATCTCTTCAAAGAAGCAGCTCTTGCACAGAATATGTTTTAGCAGTTAGTGGAAACACATTAAAATTACTATTTATAGGACTACAACATCAAAATACTCAGTCACATACTATCTCATGCATTGGTTTACTACTTGATGAATGGCCCTGATTTACGACCTTTCAATAATATACTAGGGAAAAGCAATAAGAAGCCCATTACTTGCAGAAGCAATTACAGAAAACCACTTTGGAACAGTAGCACCATTCCATATTATAAAATGCACATTTATTATATTGCACCTTCCTGAGTTGAACTTTGAAAAGGGTAGCCACACAAAATCCCAGAATAGGTGAACTCATCCCAGTCTGGGCCTTCACTGGTGGCTGTAGTAATCTTGACCATCATAGCTGTCATAGCCACGCCCTTTATAGTAGCTATACTCATCCTCATAGGCTCGATAACTGTCCCCACGAGGATCTCCATTCTCACTTTCATAGATTTCATACCCATTGTCATACTCATTGGTGCCTGTTTGTTCATACTCCCCAGGGGTGGTGGTTTTCCCAAACAGTGGTGGGGTGGTCCCATAGACCTCCTGGGGTGGGGTTGTAGATTTAAACCCACCATTTGGAGAAATAGTGGTCTCTCCAGCCACTGCGGTTCCTTCTGTATTGGCTTCAGTGACACTTTCCTCTTCGCCTTCTTCCTCTCCATTATCCCCACCACTGCTGCCATGGCCATTGTCTACCTCTGTACTGTTGCTGCTGGTGCCATTTATGCCTTGCTCATTGTCATCCACTTCTGCCTCATTTTCTTCCTCTTCTTCTTCCTCTTCTTCTTCATCACTCTCATCCTCTTTTGTAGCCTTCTTTCCTGTAGCCCCAGCCTATAAGGAAAAGTTTGAAAGAATTCAAATCTAGACGTGAAAAACATAAAACTTAAGGCCATTGTTCCATCCAACACAAGCTTTCTGTACTGACATTATTGTACTACATGCAATTTTGAATTGAAACCAGTTTAACTTACAAAAGAACCTGGTGGAGGTTTTAAATTCAGAATTAGTACCTTTGTCATTGGATGCTAATGGAAAAAAAGCCACTTGATAAATAAGTCTTTCCTGTGGGAGATGCTTTCTATAACTTTGCTACCTGCTTTCTCTGCCTTGGAAACCTCTTCCCAGAAATGCAGTGGTATCTCTCAGCACTTTTTATCCATTGCTAAGATGCTTGGCCTTTGTCTTCTGTGATAATGTTGAAAAGTCAGTGTAAAAACATGGGAAGAGATCTTGCCTAGGAAAAGATCTCTCCTTATTTATTTGTAAACAGGGATATTGTACCTGCTCTTACTTTTTCATCAAGTTAATGAAGAGAATATAAAATACTGTATGTATAGTGTCAGGATAACCTCGGACTTCAGTAAAGAAAGGAAAGCAGATTGAACATTTTGGAGGAATTGTTACCTTCTTGGGAAGCCGGATGGCAGCTAGACCTATGTCTCCAGTTCCAGGTGTAATCTCCTCTCCATAGCCAAGTGTGGTAGTGGAAAGGGTGGCATTCTCAGCCTCTGATTCTTCATCTTCATTTTCGTCAGAATCTTCATTCCCTCCATTGTTTCCTTCTTCATTTGAAGTCTCCTGTTGAAAATGTCCAGAGCAAGAAAAAATTATTTTAACTGAAAGATAACTGAAGATTTGTTGGAGTCATGAACCATTATTGCGAAAATAACAATGGTCGATGGTTTCCCTCAGCCATCTTGTCTCCCAGTGTTGACAACTCGGCTTCCTCTTATGCCAGCTGCAGTTCTCACTTCTTGGAATTCAAAGTATTTTTACCCGATTTACCTCATTATGGTGTGTTTTAGATATTTCTATATTCTATTTAATCAATTCAAAAATATTAATGTAATAATTTCAGCACATCTGACTATATGGTATCATAGCATATATAGCTTAGGCTCCAGTGTTCTTGCCTGAAGAATCCCAGGGATGGCGGAGCCTGGTGGGCTGCCGGCTATGGGGTCGCACAGAGTTGGACATGACTGAAGCTACTTAGCAGCAGCAGCAGCTTGAAGTCTTATTAATAACTACTGTGACATGATAGTACATTAATTATTGTATTTGCTGACAAATAAGCTGAGAAATTTAGACTTATTTTCTTATTCCCTAGAGATGCCTTGTAAGGTAAGATTATTACTTATACTCTTTAGAAAAGGAAAGTAAGCTCAGATAAATTAAATAATTAACTAAAGTCTTACGGTGAGTGATGAAACTATATCTTTCTAACTAAAAGAAAAATTGAGCCCTTTTATTGTACCATGATGATTTTCCATGAGGAGGAGGATTTATGTGAATTGCCCACACTACACCTAGGATGTTTTTATTTTAAGGAATTTTCTTTTTTTATAGAACCCCCTCTCTTCAAACAAGTTAATTGCATCTCTTATGTACTATATAAAAAAAGAAGTGAATGTATTTCATTTACTTTCAAGAGTATTTAAAGAAAAAGAGATATATTAAATTCAAAATCCATCTGCTAACATATAAGCCAGTTCTGAGCTATGTGCAGTATTCAAAAGATTCCATGATTTTTCTGTGAAATGAAGAAACTAAACACTCCAATAAATTCTTACTAGTGTATTATGTTATTATAGGAAGATGTTTTCTAAAAATTACTACTCCTCTATGAATATTTTTATCATCTTCAATATTTTACTATTTTGTCTTTACTCCATGTTTTTAGGCAATAAACTGTTGACTGAGTTAATCTCCCAAAATAATTCATAGCTAGTATTGAAAGTCAGGAATTCATACATAGAGAATTTACTTAGTTTAAATTAGTAGTAGAAAAGTGAATTCATTTCAATGCATTTTTAAAGGGATTATATGTTAGGATAACTTTAACTAGGCATCTTATATTTTAAGACTTCAAAACAAACAAACAAAAGCCACATTTAGCTTTTCTTATTACAAAAATGATCTATGTCTGTTTCATCAGATTTGTAAATTTTACTGTTTCAATGAATGCTTGGGACTACTAGAGTTCACCTCAAAACAGTCACCAAGCTAACTTTGTCAAATATTCCACAAACGTCATACTGTTTATTTACTTTTTCATGTTTATATACTTTAGTCCAACAGACTAAACCTTTTAGGGGAGAAAGAGGAAAGCTCTTTTGGGTAAGAAAATATACAGATTGGGTCCTTCACACTTGTTTCACAAGTGAAAAAACTGAGGTCCAGTGGGACAAACGACTAGCACGAGGTCAAAGACATGGCATTTCATTAGCAGCAGGGTCGTGACCACAGACCCAGACTCCCAATTCGTAGGATTCTCTCTATTTTCCCCTACAACACCCTTTCTTTTTCTGGTACTTTAAGGTGGTTCTGCTGCAGTGACTTAAAAGGGAAAGTAGGTCAAACTTTTGATGGATGTATGTGTGTTAGTCGCTCTGTCATGTTCAACTCTTTGCAACCCCATGGACTATAGTCTGCCAGGCTCCTCTGTCCATGGAATTCTCCAGGCAAGAATATTGGAGTAGATAGCCATTCCCTTCTCCAGGGGATCTTCCTGACCCAGGGATCAGACCCAGGTCTCCTGCATTGCAGGTGAATTCTTTACCATCAGGGCCACCAGGGAAGCCCTAGACCTCAAATATCTTTTTGAATAGAAAAATTAACAGTCATTTGTACTTGAGTGTATTATTAACCCACTAGAATGGCTAAAATGGCTGAAAGAAACATGTTGATGAGAATGTAGAGCTGATGGAATGCTCCTGTAGGGATAGTGGGAGTTTACATTAGTATCTTGGCTGTGGAAGCTGTTGGTGGCGTCTCCTCAGGATGAACATATGCAGACCTTTCAACGTAGACATTTCATGTCTAGGTAGAGTGGTCTCCAGAAATGAATGCACATGTTCACCAGCAGGAGTGCTAGAACATTTACAGCGGCACTGTTTGGTCACAGCCCAAATCTGAAAACTCCTTAACTGCCCATCAACAGAAGGTTAGCACATTGTGATACACAGACATGATGAAACACTGATATTGAAAACAAATGACTTACAACTACAGAACCATATGGGTCAGTCTCTGAGGCTGAGAGTGAAAGAAGCTACATGTAAAAGCGTATATGCTGCATGATTCCATATATACATGTGTGTATGTGAATGAAACACAGCAAGAGCCAAAAACAATCTTTCTGATAGGAGTCATCATAGCATTTGCCCTTGGTGGGGTTGATTAATGAATGGAATGGAGCACAAAACACATGCTGCTTTTTCTATAGGTTCTGGGTAAGACTTAAAGTGTTCGATTTCTGAAATTTCAATCATCTACAGACTTACGATAATTGTGTTATGTATATTGAAAGTGAAAGTTGCTCAGTCGTGTCTGACTCTTTGCGACCCCATGGACTGTATAAGCCCATGGAATTCTCCAGGCCAGAGTGCTGGAGTGGGTAGCCTATCCCTTCTTCTTAACCCAGGGATAGAACCCAAGTCTCCCACATTGCAGGCCTGTTCTTTACCAGCTGAGCCACAACAGAAGCCAATGTGTCAATAAAACTTTAAAATGTGAGACTGGATAATTTAGGAGAGGGGAAAAAAATGTATGATCATGAAGTAGAAAATATGCCTAAGCACCTGATCCTGGGAATACAATTCTGGGGACTCTGTATTTAACCTAAATTGCCAGTGAAATTTTAGAGAAGAGATGGGGGAAAAAGAAGTTCTAAATTCTCTTCAGGACGGAAGACTACAAATTTTATGCATGCAGTGTTCCATTATCACGTTGAATGAATGGTCCTTGGAGCATTTATTCCTCTGAAGTTCTAAAACCAAACCACCAAATATTGACTGGGCACTGAATACATATAAGAATCTGAGCTGGGCAGCGTGAAGAGATGCAGAAGAAATTACAGCACTGTTCATCCTCAACCAGTGGTTATAACCTGTGGTCTCAAGGTCTTGGGTCTTGGGAGTTTGCAGATAAGTTCTGAGAGGACTAGAAATGTTCACAGACTGTTGGGAAAATATTGAGTAGGTGAGATTTCATGAGTCCTGAAGGACTCTTAATCTTCTTCCATCCCCAACCACCATTACAACAAATGAAGAACCATTGCCAAAAGGTATGCAATCCAATTGGGAAATCTAGCTGGTAAGGCAATGTTACAGTCACTGTACAGCAAACAGCTGTAGTTAAATGGATTACCCTAGCTTAGTTCTTGTGTAAGATTAGTATGTGGAACTCTGGGCAAAATTTTGTGGGATTTAATAGGTGGCATTTTTCCTGGTACTGGCTTGACATTCTTATAAGGTCTTCCTTTAAAAGCTGTTGGGTTAAATTATGGTACTGAAAATGTTATTTTATGGTTTAAAAAATTAAACTAATTATTTGTCACTTTTAAAGTTCCCATACCACTTTGTTTTCAGGATAGCAGACATTTATCCATGATCCGTTTTGGACTGTCATTGTCCCTTCATAAATAGCACCTAAGAATACCTGAATTTAGAAGGTTCCCAAACCAGTGGATAGCTATAATTGACTATCCAGGAAAATGTACCTAAATAGTAGTTTGCATGGGCAAGGATATTAGCTGTAAACATATTAGTACAATTTCTAGGTTATGTAGAATTTTAGCCATGAACTACACTAATTTGTAGTACTGTATAGGAAGATATTTCTACAGATCTTGAGTATTTGCATTTCTGCAAGGACATGAATTTTATTATTAGATGAAAAGACATGAAATTCCAATTAAAAAGAACAACCCTACTGTGTGAGTCAAGAAGGCAGATGAGGCACTTCCCTGGTGGTCCAGTGGTTAAGAATCTGCCTGCCAATTCAGGGGACACAGGTTCGATCCCTGGTCTGGGAGGATTCCACATGCCACAGGGCAACTAAGCCCATGGGCCACAACTACTGAGCTCACCACAACAAAATAAGCCACCACAATGAGAAACCCAAGCACTGCAACTAGAGTAACCCCACTCACAGCTAGAGAAAGCCTGCACACAGCAACAGAGATCCAGCACAACCATAAATAAATGAACATTAAAAAAGAAAGAAAGGCAGATGACACAATAACACTGTAGAGAATCTAAGACTAATTTTCTTATACTACCCACTCATCAAACTGAATTTTTAAAGTTCAGTCCTTATAAACAGTGCAATACATAAAACAAGTATTGCACTAAGTTTAGGATTATTATGTATTTATCTTTTACCATCACACTCTGTCCATCTATAAATGTAAATAATGCTTTCTTCCTTTTTTTCAGAATCAACATTTCTTCCACTTAAAATGGAGATACTTTTGTATTCATGTACCACTTAAGGTATATAAGTGTACCTGTAATAAGTGTATCCAAACTGTAATAGTGTTTTAAACAGGTCGTTTTAGTTAATTCTAATTTAAATAATACCCCCCTTCTCCAAAATAGAAGACTGGGGGCAGTTGGTAAGCTGGCAGTGGCTATTTGCTGAGTCTAAGCTACAGGAAACTAGTTTCCTATTTATTTATTTTGTGCTGTCTGGTTTGTTATGAAAAAAAAAAAAAAAAAAGACTGCAGAAATTCCTTACCTCTTCTTCCTCCTCCTCTTCTGAGCTATCACCATTTCCATTTTCTTCAGATGAGTCACTACTGCTCTAAAAAATATGTATACATGAATTCATACACATATGAATATATGTACATATGTATTTATTAGAACAGTTCTCAGCTACTGTGAGAAAGATATGAAGAGACTAGACATATACAAAACGAGGTTAGAGAAAAAGGTATATTTTACAGTGACCAAGATATGCTTTGAAATACTCCATTTTTAACTTCAAAAGCATTGACAATATGTTAAAACGTTTTGTGTGTAAAAACTAGAGCAATAAATGGCAGAATGACTTAGCTCTGAGAGAATGAGAGGATCATCTGGTCCAATTTTTTTATTTTACAGAGAAGGAATCTGAAGCTCACAATGGCTAAATTCTCCAACCAGTTCAAGGCAAATCTTAAGCTAAAACATAGATACCATTGTTTCATTTTGTTTATAAAATATGAATGAAATGATAATTCGAATTATTACAAAATATAAGTTGTGTTCTAAGTCGCTTCAGTCGTGTCCAACTCTGTGTGACCCTATGGACTGTAGCCCGCTGGGTTCCTCTGTCCATGGGATTCTCCAGGCAAGAATACTGGAGCGGGTAGCCAAGCCCTCCTCTAGGAGCTCTTCCCAACTTAGGTATCTAATCTGTGTCTCCTTTTCTTCAGCACTGCAGGCAGGTTCTTTATCAGTAGCACCACCTGGATGATTTTCTTAAATGATGAGCTCTCCTGGTGAATTTAAATTGACTTTGACTTGAAATTAAATTTGCA
Organism: Dama dama; assembly: GCF_033118175.1. NCBI lineage: Eukaryota > Metazoa > Chordata > Mammalia > Artiodactyla > Cervidae > Dama > Dama dama. The sequence goes on from NC_083697.1 coordinate 42,674,020, forward strand.
TATAATTTTAGTGCCTTTTAATCTAATTAAAGTGAAGTCGCTCAGTTGTGTCCGACTCTTTGTGACCCCATGGACTATAGCCTACCAGGCTCCTCAGTCTATGGAATTTTCCAGGCAAGAGTACTGGAGTGGGTTGCTATTTCCTTTTCCAGGGGATCTTCCCAACCCAGGGATTGAACCTGGGCCTCCCACACTGCAGGCAGACACTTTACCGTCTGAGTCATCAGGGAAGCCCAATCTAATTAAAGCCATTCCTAAATTGAAGTGTGTGTATGTCTATAAAACTTTACGAGAGAAAAATTCATAGAAGAGATATAAGTTGTATAAGAAGATAAAATAATTTACCTATTTAGGAAATTTATGAGTACCATTTCTCTAAAAAGCTCAATATTGAATGAGAATAAATTAAACCAAGGAGTCTATATAAAAATAAAAGTTAATGAGCTTTGCTATGTTTTTTAAAATATTTATGTATATTTACAGTTCTTAGTTGTGGCATGCAGGGCCTAGTTCCCTGACCAGGGATTGAACCCAGGCCTCCTGCATTGGGAGTCCAGAGTCTTAGCCACTGGGCCAGAGAAGTTCCAACTTTGCTACTTTTTAAAAGGAAATGTTAATCCCAATTGAATTTTCCTTCTTTTTCCACAACCACTATTTATCCTTGGTATAAGTAAAAACCCAACATAAGATTCTATCATTTTCTGCCCTTCAAATTTATCTTTGATTCTGATGACTTGTGAAGTACTGTGGGTCTTAGAAAACTTAGCTATAGAAGAACCTTAGGGTGAGAGATCAGTTGAGGGAATATTTATGTCCCAGTACTGCTCAGGTCTCTGCCTGTTGGGCTCATTCTTCAGGTGGCCACGCCATACACCCAGGGAAAGGAATGCTGTCCCCTTGAGCCAAGAATAATCGTGGGTGGAAAAGAGAACAATTAGACTGACTCTTCCACTGCCATGACCTTAATGGCTGTGTCTTCCCTAGCCCAGAGGTGAAAAAAGCATAAGGTTCTATTGAAACTATTTCTGTTTGTTAGTTAAATTAAACAGAGAGAGGACAGCTTATTTGTGTAGTGTATTTTGTCTCAGCAGGAGTGGGTTTTTAATGTAATTAAGATTTATTTGATTTTCATACAACAGCAGGATAAAAATTCTATTCAAGTTCCCATAGACTATAAAGCAGGAAACTCAGGAACTTATCCAGGGACATAAAACAAGGTACAAAAATTTCATGGTCTAAAGGTGTTGAAATCATACTCAGTGGGAGTGTTTTAATCATTTTACAAGCTTCCTCACCCCTAGCTTTCATTCTACTTCAGCCACAATTAGTACCTACGTAAAGACAATTTTAAAACTGCTTTAAATGCCTTGAAGCCTCAGGATTTTTTTATTCTCCTTTCTTTCAGTTAGGCCTTATTACCAAGTTGTTACTAAGTCCTACAGATCCTTCTGGAAGTCTTTCATATACTCCTTCCAACCTCTATCCTTACTGGATTTTTTCAATTCCAGAAGACACATTCCAGGTGTTGTACTGATAATCAGAATCATAGCAAGAGAGGAAGTTGGAAATATGGGCAGTTTTCCCACGTCAAGTACTGTGATAACTGAGATGAGTCTGATAAAAGAAATATAAGATAAAGTCCTTGCTGTCTAAGAGTTCACACACTAATCAAATATTTTAATCATAAAAAAAAGTTTCCTCATTTAAAAACGCTTAGGGTATTAACCTTATTTATACTTCCATTTCTATAGCCAAGGAGATAAACTGCAATAGGCTGACAGCCTGGCAATCAATATATTTCATGCATATTGGTATTCTGGAAATGATTATATAAAAACAAAGATTCCATCTGAATATAACATGAATTTCAAAGCCAATGAAGCTTAATGATTTTGGGGGTGATAATCTGCATACTAAATACTTAATAGACTTAAGAAAATGAATAGTTAAGAGCTATGGAAGCATGTAAATAGACATGCAAGGAGAAACATCTTGGAAATCAAACTTTGTAAAGTGGAACAGTAGATCATCAATACTAGCTCAGACTGTTAGATTGTGAGATATATTTTATTGGATTCTATTTTATTTATTTAATTTAGTTTTTCTTTTTAAAAAAATTTTTGTTGGCATATAGTTGATTTACAATGTTGTGTTATGAATTCTATTTTATTTTTTTATTTTTTTTTATGAATTCTATTTTAAAACAACTCTCTTATTTACAAATTCTATATTGCTTGAGATAGACCTACCTGCATATAGTCTGTAGCAATTTTGAATATTAAAGATCTGCTTAAAAATCTGTGAAGTTTGGGTCTATCAATAAGGAAAAATATAATCTTTCCTAATATCTTTTCAGTGTGGACATTTGAATTGGACCACATGTGTATATCTGTAAAATTTTCTAGATAGGAATATCTCTAAGTATATGATATTTTAGAAAAGTTGAGGAAGGAGTCCAAAATTTGAATGTATTATCATTTCTATTTTGTTTAAGAAAGACAACAAAATTTCAAATGAGCACTGTTTTTTATGGGCAAACAAAAGAATGGAAGGCAATTCTGAAAACCCACAATGCTTGTATCAACTGTGCTCATATTTCTGCGGCTACACACATTCCCCATAATTATTATGGTGCTAGAAATACTTTAAAATGATCTTTTCCTATCATTGTATGAGTTAGAAATAGGTTAGCTCAACATATGGCAGGATGTTATGCCAAGCCACTGTGCTGAGGCATAGTTTTCAGCGTCCTGACTGCTTTTAGTGTCTCAGAAGTCCTGGGTCAGATGGTGCATAATTGGTGCCCTGAACCCAAACTGTATAGTAATAAAAATAGCACAGTGCTTGTTTGTTGTCTATTTAAAATCAGCACCACACCCTCTAGTTTTCAGAACCCTCTTCACAGGTAGTAACCCAGTATAAACAGAAACTCTTATTTTTAGTGGTTAGTTATTTTCTGTTTGTCTACAAATTTTAAGGATGTTTTGTTTTTCTCACAAGTTTTTTAGTTTGCTTCATGAATTTCTCTCTTTCCTTTGCATTCTTGAGCCATTCTTATTCTAGTGAGTTACACAGGTCAAAGGTTAAGAAAATCTTCAGCAATCCATAGATTATCAGGAATTTTGTAATGGTCTTTGTTGTTTATGAATTCATTTCCCCCTAAATTAAAGGACTCTACGTTATTGGATATAAAACAGCTATATGACAGTATTGAATCTACTAGAATATGGCAGTTAGTGGCTGCATCACTTAAATGTCAACAACTGATAACTCTGTCCACTTTGTCAGTGAATTAGTCAAAACACCTGAACTCAATCTTCTGTGGTGTTTGCTTTCATTATATCATTCTAGACTGGGCCCAAATGAGTTTATTCTATGTGAATGTATAGCTCTGCTTTATAAGAAAACTTGGGAATAAGCTTTATTATATTAAAAACAGACTGCTTTAGCAAGTGGTCTTTCTGGCTGAATTTCAGTGAGAGTTGAATTTAGGTATTTTGTAGTTAAATTCAATCCCCTTTCAATTATATAGAGTGAAAAAAAAATTAATGTTTATACTTACTTGAACTGCAAATCGTTTTAGAGCAGGATAAAAGTAGGCATGCTTATAAAGATAGTATCGGGGCCTGTACTTAAATACCTGCATGAACACAATAAATGATATATTCAAGTTTCATGTACAATAAATCTAGAGTCAGTGTAGTCGAACCAAGGAATCATGCGAAAATGAATTACCCCATTTTCTTCAGAATCCTCTAATTTGGCTCTTCGATGCAAATTTTTCATCTGTTTAAAAGAGCAATCAATTACTATATATCCTCTCTTTAATATCAAAAGACAAAAAATGGAAATAACTATAGGTTTTTAGTAAAGAACTTACTGAAAGAGCGCAGGCCATTCCCAAAATGCTGAGCAAAATTAAAACTGTCTTCATTTTGGTGATTGCTTCTGGAATTAATGAAGAGGTAAAGTTAATGAGGAAAACTAAGAAGTAGCTTTTCTTCACATACTAGGAGATGTATTTGTTTTCATTTTTTGTCCAATTAAAGTTTTGACTCACTAGGACCAAATTTCTGCTTTTGTTTTAAAATTGTTCCTTCTATGTAAGTGGTAGAAGATAGACTTTATCCATCTATTTGAATAATCATGAGTTCCATATTTGGTTTTAACCTATCTGATCTGACTTGTAAATGAAAATCCATTTTATCACTGCCAGAGTTTGAATGCTTAGTGTGTTTCACATTGGGGTGAGGAGATCTCGTGATACCATTGACATGGAACACCAGCTGGTGTAGTTATGTGACCTGTTTGTTTTGTTTATAATTAAAAACTAAGGAAAAAATTGAATACATTTGAATGATTACTTTTATGCCAGTTGTCCTACAGGCTCTTTCCAGCACCTATATAGCCTTTAAACTAAAAGTTTGTTTGTACTATGAAGACTGAGAGCCATTTTTCCATGGATATCTTAGAATACTTGAATTTTTATGTGTGTGAAAAATCCATGATATGTGAAATATTATTCTCACAGCATGTAGCACCCCAACATCCATGTTTAAGGATAAATACATGAGAAAAGTTATCAGAGTTCATCTTGGGATATCAGAGGCAATCTCCTCAAATTACATTGTTCTCCAGTTCCATTTAAGCTTATAATCACTGGTGTGGGAGATTGTTATGGAATGGACGTGGGCCTTTCCAGGGTCAGGATGATAGTCATGTCAGTTCTGTGGAGGAATAGAAGACGCAACTCTCAGAATAGGAGTAGTTTGTGAGCAGTCATGGGGTTTGCAGCCTTGCAAGGATCTCAGTTCCATATAGATTTCTCACAGGCAAAGGAGAGCAAACATGAAATCCTATCCTAATTTCATTCTGTTTGATAAAACCCTAATTTAATAAAAGTTGAACAAACTTAGCTGAAAGCCACCAACACACTTAACTGAGAGAGTTCTCCAGAGTGACAGCTTTGGCAATGTTTAAAAGCAGTATGTAATGGTGATCAGAATTTCCCCATAAATACACTGGGAGAAGTAATATTTAAAATGTATGAAATCCATGTCATATACTATATCTGAAAGTAGATTCTGCATTTTATCATCACTGGTCATGATTTATCACATCCTTATTGAGTATCTGAAGCTAAAATAAACATTACACAGAGGAAGGTTAGAGGCCTGGAAAATCTGTCTTGGGTCCTCTGTCACCTGTCTTTGTGGCGGAGTTGGTCTTTGATTTTGCTGCTTGTTAGCTTGCTCACAGACCTGTCTACTTTAGTTCTTGATGGCCACATGGGAATAAAGAGGCTTTCCCCTGAAGGGGACTTGTCTGTTTAAGAAGCTTTCGTTGCTATTGAGGTTCTCTGAATAAACCTTTGAATTTGGCCATTCATGATGGAGCCCACCAACAAACAGGAAGATTACTGCTCTGTAGCTTTATGAAAAGAGTTGGAATAATTACAGTATCTTAAAGAGCTAAAAATGTAAATATGTAGAACTGTAGAAAGATTTTGGAGTATAAAATTTCTCATAACAAACCTTAAAAACAACTAGATGAAAATATAACAGGAATAATATAAAAAGAACCAAGTGATTCACCTAGGCAGCAATCGGCTGTGTACCTAAATCTCATTTTATTTACTTTGTGATTCATCAAAAGCAGAAGACCTCTATAGTGCCCACTACTAACCCAGACAACAATTCAAAAATTTTTAAAGGATTGTTTTGAGAATCTAATTGCAAGTTTTTATTGGGAAGAGTATGATAAACTAACAGCATCATTTATTTCCCTAGTGCTATGCATTTTTCCATTCTGATTTTAGAGCTATAAGATATTAACACTTTGAAACCAAATATATATTTTGGAAAATATTGTTTATAACTGAAGTACAGATTAGGCATAACTGATGGAGAAATCAACATACATTGAGGCACATTTATAAATGCAAAATAGTACTTCAGTTAGGTTACCTTGATGCGTTAGAATGAGTAAAAACAGTTATCTGTGAGGTACAGAGATAGAAAGTAGAAAGCATAATTTTCTAGTTAATGTACATAATAATAAGAGCTTATTTACACGCATAGGTTAATAAACAGCCTTTTCAAAAGAATCTAAAACCTGAGGTACTAGTTTAATGATAAACAAGTGTTATATTACATAGCAATTCTCTACAATGTGTTAATATCTATGTTTAAATAGAATGTTCAAAACCAAGCCCAGAGATGTTAAATGCAGAGTGTCTGATTTATAAGATAATGAAGTTGTTATATTAAACCTTACCTTTTGCAGCCCTGGAGTGAGAAGGCAGGCTCCCAGGAGTGAGTGACACAGATTGAGTACTCTCTCTTCTCTCTCACTCACTCATTCACTTGCTCTTGTGGGCTATAAACTCTTTTTTGCCTTCCCACAGCCAATCACTGTCATGGCCAAAGTGATGTCAGAATGTGGATTCTCACCAGAAAACTCCCGAACTTCCACACTTTTTCAAGACACAAGCTCAGTTGAATAAACATGAACTGTGGTTCTAGTGCCAAGAGGTTTGCATTGTGGAATTTAATTGAAGGTTAAGATGAAGATGAATAGTTTGAGTTCTGAATATATATAAAAATATACTGGATTTGAATTAAAATAAATAGCAAGAGATTTAACTGTTTAAAATTTTCATAATTATGCAAATTTTCACTATGTTGAAAGGAAGGAAAACTTACTGTAATCAGAAATAGTCCTACATTATTAGTTTAGTAAAAAAAAGCAAAAGAAACTAAATAATAAAAGACAGGAGCTGATAAGCAATTAATACTTTACAATCAATTATTTTATGCTATTCAAATATGATTTAGTGACTAATAAATTTGGTATAATTAAATGTCAGAATTTATAAAATATATTTACTGAGATATATTGCTGAGTATAAAATTTATACTAAGTTTTTGAGAATCCTGCTACTGAGAAGCAGGTTGCACTTATTGCGTTGTAAAATAAACCTCTTTAGACTATCTACTTGTATGGTCTTTTTCTGTTGTACAGGAAATGTCACCTCAGTGCATTTTCTTGGGCTTCAGTATACCTCTCTTCTGTTCATTTTCACATTTAATTTTTTTCCCATGGGTATAGAAAACAGTGATTAGAGCTGGCAAGGGTGAGCTGTTGTTATAGAGATGATTCATGGAAACCAGATACACAAGAAACTGATAAACTAAAGTACTGAATTTTTTAATTTGCAAAGAGAAACTTTGCTTAATAGCTTGCATATTCTGCTTGTCCAGTCATTAAACCTTCCTCTAACCGTGAAGTCTACCTGAGAAACCAAAAATTAATAAATACTAGTTTTAAACGTATGTGCCAGTCACCCTGTTAGATGCTTTGGATAAATTGCCTTTTGTTTCAGGAAAGTTGTTTAAAAGATATAGACTCAACAACAATAAAAATAAAAAAAAAATAAAAGATATAGACTCATAGTCAAGACAATTGGATAAGCTCTAAAAATTCAACTCAATCCCATCTTAGTTCAATTTACCAAACTTTAAATTATGGAACTGTCCACTGACCCAGGACAATGGAAAGCAGATGTCCCAGGATGGAGAGCCAAAAACAAGACAGATCCTGTCTTTGTCTAAAAATTTTAGAATCCGCCTCCATTGTAGGAGACACAGGTTCAATCCCTGGGTCAGGAAGATCCCCTGGAGGAGGAAATGGCAACCCACTCCAGTATTCTTGCTTGGAAAATCCCGTGGACATAGGAGCCTGGTGGGCTACAGTCCACGGGGTCACAGAGTTGGACATGAGTGAGCAACTGATGCATGCATGCACTCGTAGATGGATCTGAGGCAGAGCAGTCAAAATATATACAAGGTTTAGAGGCGCTATAAATGTATGGTGTTTTAATTCTAAATGACACATGAGCAATGGAGCTGAGCTGTGACATCAGAATAGGAGTTTACTATCCATAGATAAGATGTTATCAAGAAGGAACAGAAAAAACATTCTTGGGAATGAGTTTAAAGGATATGGAAACATATGAAAAACATACCAACAGTATCTAGCATTCACTGAATTCTCTCATGCTAGTTCTTCACTTGTGTATGTAATTTTACTTATCCTTCCCACACAGAAAACAATTCTATGAGATTATTCCCATCTACAGGTGAGGCAAGTGAGGCCCTGGGATGGTAAGTATGCCCTGGGTTAGATGGCTAATAAATGGGGGAATCTAAGGACCAGAGTCAAGTCCAGTTCTAGAGCCTACTTTTAATCGCTATGTATCCTTGCTGGCACATTGAAAAAACTTCAGTGATTCAATAGATTGGAATATAGTGAGTGGATGTAGGAACAGATGAGCTTGGTCAGATGCGCAAAGGCCAGACGAGGGAGGGGGCTTAGGCTGCACTAAGGGGTACAGACTCCACCATGGAAATGAGAGAATCCCAAAAGATTAAAGCAGAAAAACAATATATTTAGAATTGAAGTTTGGAAAAATCTTTTGTTGATAAGGCAGAGGTGGATTGAGGGAAGTGAGATTGTTGTGGAGAAGGAGAATTTCAAGAAGATATTTTAGTGGTCCAGAAAAGCAACAGTAAAGGTCTAAACTGAAGCAGTAGCCATGGGAAATGGAAAGAATGGAGCAAAAAAAGTGATGTTAAATAGATAAAAGTAATAGGACCCAGTAGAAGTTAGAGAAGTGGAGAAGATTAGGATGATTTCTGGATTTAGGGCTTGGGTAACTTTGAGAACTGGTGCAGCCACATCTCATGCAATTCCTAGCAGAGTTAATTGGTACAATATAATCACTCAGTAAGTTGTTAATAGTATAAGATACAATAAAAGGGGTTGAGAACAGAGAATCAAAAGACTGAAAGTTTGTTCTACCAACAAGTGAACCACTTAACCTCAAGAAGACTTCAATTTAAGCCATCTTTTAAAAATAAGGGAATTTTCCCACCAAAAAAGAACTGACCATCAGTCAGTTGGACCATCATTCCTCCATCACCTGTGGAGCATTCGTCCCAATCAGTAGGACTTGAACCTGATGAAATCTCTATATCTAGAGAAATTATAGGAAACATATGACTATTTAAAATGACATCATTGGGATGCATTCAGCAAAGTTCAGAAAGTGGGAAATTTTATCAGACATATTACCTGGCTTCTGTCTTATTAGCAGCAAAAATTTTTAAAAAAAAAAGAGAGAGAGAAGGGAAACTATAGATTAAAAAGATTTCAGAGACATTTCTAGAGAAATTATGAAACAGAGAAATGTTGACTGCTAATTGCATATTTTATAGTATTAAGAAATTATTGTTAAGTTTTATGTATAATGATATTATTATGTTTTTAAGAGAATTCTCATCTTTTAGAGATTCAGTCTTAAAATATTTATGGATGAAACAGATATCATGGGATGGGGAAAAAAGATGAAACAAGGTTGGCCATAAATTTATAATCATCAAATTGGTGATAAGTCAGTGGATATTCATTATACCATGCTCTTCACTTTTGTATATGTTTGTAGAGGTCTGTACATAGTTGTTTTTTTTAATGGAAATTATTGAACTAAGTGATCTTTAAGACTTTTCCTGTTTCTAACATACTATAATCTCTTATTTTCTATAAATTATTTAAGCTTGATATGTCCTTTCCAGGAACCCTCTAATCTAAATTGGCTGCATTTACTCATGCATGCTAATTGGAACATTCTGAGGAGTGGTGCTAGGAAAAAAAGTCACAGATCTTTACTGCTTTTTTTTTTTAAATCACGACTGATCCAGCAAAACTTTTTGTTGAAATCTCACTATCATAATGGTCTTCTTTATTTAAACAGGTTGTAATGGACTGATTCTCTTAGATGCCATATGAATATATGTTCATCTCATTGATGCCACAACTAAGTTGCACTGTGTGATGAGTCGTTTCTGGTAAAACCCCACACTCATTGTGATGTACACTTCTTTCTTACCTGCCATGTTTACTCAATTATCAAATCTTATTAACACTTCTCCACAGTTTCTTTGAAATCCATCTTCCCTCTTTTCTTGTCGCTTCTGCCTTTGTTCAAGTTCTCATTCCTTCTTGCCAGGTTATGGTAGTAATATTCTAACTCTGGCATGTTCCCTACTTCCCTGTCCCCGGACTTCTGTGACCACAGGATTTAGAATCAAAGATTGAGCTGAAGTCCTGGTGTTGTCTCTTGCTAGCTTTTGACCTTGGGTTAAACTCTCTCAACCTAAAAACTTTGCCCTCAACTTTTCTTTCCAACATCATTTATTACTTCTTGCCTGCTAGAATATAAAGTTCAAGATGCTCTATATAGACTTATGAATAGCCAAGTCTCAGAAGTAGATGGCCACCTGATGCAAAGAGCTGACTCATTGGAAAAGTCCCTAATGCTGGAAAGATTGAGGGCAGAAGAAGGGGGCAACAGAGGATGAGATGGTTGGATGGCATCACTGACTCAATGGACGTGAGTTTGAACAAGCTCCAGGAGATAATGAGGGACAGGGAAGCCTGGGGTGCTGCAGTTCATGGGGTCACAAAGAGTCGGACACAACATAGTGACTGAACAACAGCAACAACAAAGAAGTAGATAAATATTCTAAAACATAGTTTCATGTGAAGTCTCTTTGCAGCTCTTAATTGAAATCTTAATAACCTAGAATTTTCCAGAAGAAATGTCAAAATTTTTTCTTCTCTATCAGAAAAATGTTAAAAATTCTGGGTATGCCAACATTCTGGTTATTACTAAACCCTTCTACTGTTTCTTCCATATCTCCCTCATCCACTCTTTCTCTCTGAAACCAAAAATAGTATGTAGTTTGGACATCAACCCTCATAACTACAGTGTTCTTCTACTGAGCTATCTCACCATCAGCCTGGTTGCTCTTTGATACTTCATCATTGGACCCTTTTCTACCCAATTTAAGGTGTCATACCTCTTTAACCTTTTTATTTCCAGTATGCATTTTGCCCTCCAACCAGGCTTACCAGTTCAACTTTTGCCTAATTTTTTCATCAGTATTTCTCTGGACTTTTATGTAATCTATCAATTGCTATCACTTACTGAATTATAAGCTTGGGTGGTGGGAGACACTAGATACATTTATTTCCATTAGAGTTTACAATCCAATCAAGTTCTCCCTCCCCCCTTATCTCCCAGGCCTCTCTTGTTTATGTGAAAGTCAAGTAATGCTTTTCCTAACCACACTCAATTTCCCAGCAAAACTTGCACATATTCCATAGCCAGAAAAAACAAATACCAAACTGTACCTAATATAAATTCCTATTTAAGAACCATCATATTCTCTTGTGTGGTACTGGCGGTGGTGATGTGTATCCATGTCATCTGTTTTTTATTGTGAGATTCTAGAGGGCAAGGACTGTATCTATTTAAATTGCTATTTACAGAGTCAGGAAAACCACATCTATGGTTATTTACATGAGAGTGGACGTTCTCATACATTGACACCAGGTGAACAATAATGAGATGTATCAATGAATTCCTTGTCCTTTCTAAAGGAGAAGGCAAAATGTTAGCACACAATGTTATTAGCAGACAGTAAACTAAGTAAACCAAGAATACTTACAGACTGTACTCTATGTTGTAGTTCCTGTCTCCAAGGGAAAGTTTCTGAATTTGTCTCCTTCCAAATTTTGAATAAACAAGATTTGGAGAGAGATAAATGAATGAAAGTGAAATCTGGTTGGATCTCTCTACAGCCGTTCGTGGGAGTATATCTCTCTAGTTTACCATCTGCTTCTCCCTATTGGCTTTCTTTCACTGGAATTTAATTTTTGAGTTTCTTTCATAAAACAAAGAAACAAAACCCCCCTTCATCCATAATATTCCCACCTAGCTAGCTACTCATATATTTTTCTCTTCCTCTTCACAGTCAAGTTTCTTAAGAGATACCAGTATTTAATGATATAACTACTTCGCCTTCAGCTCATTTCTCAGCCCACAGCAGTATGGCCTCTGTCCCTATAATTCTGTAGAAACTTAGCTCGTCAGTATTACCAGTGACTTCACTCTGGTTAACCAATGAGTTCTTGCTGATTAACTGAGCACTTTTCAGTCACTTTCTTAGGTAGTGTCTATAGCAGTTGATGCTGCTGACTGTTTTCTCCTCTTTCAGAAGTTCTACCTCCCTCCCACATACATGGTACTGCATTCTCTGGCTTCCTGTTTCCTCCCCACTACTCTCATGTGCTCCTCTTTCTCTAGCTGTCTTTTAAATGTTGATATTTCCAGGGTTCTGTTCTTGTCCATCTCCTCTTCACATTCTCCAGAGTCTTTCTGGAAGAGCTTTTTCACTCCCATAGTTTCACTTATCCTTCTGCTGGGGTTTTTTTTTAATTCGAATTTTCTTCTTGCCTTCAGGGTCATACATATCAAACTTATAATGGAAATATCCCCTTGGAAGTTCCCAGATTATCTCAAATTCCCAGATGCCCTTCTATTTTTTTTCCAATTGTTTATACTAGAAATTTGATATCATCCTTATTATGTCTGTCCTTTACCCCTCCCACCCCACTGTGGTCCTGTTAATTCCACACCCCTTAAATCTTTCTTCCATTCACCCTCACTACAACTGTTATCTTACTTGACCACTGTTGTCTCACCTGGCCTACTACAAGAACCTCTTTATTTTTCAAACTGTGGCCAAAATAAACTTTCTAAAATGCGTTTTCAGTAATGTATTTTCAACATCTGCTTAAAATCCTCCATGACTCTAGGATCCTCAGGATAAAATTTAAACTTCTCAGAGTTGCATAGAAGACCCTTCATGATTGATTTTTACATATGACTCCAGTCCTGTTCCTTTAATTTCCTGTCTCACACTAAGCTCAAGCCATACTAAAGTATTTCATTTCCTTCCTTTTATATCATGTCTCTTTCTCTAGGCTCTTACACATGCTGACTTTGTCTAACTCTGACCAGTCATTCAGGGATCAGTTCTGAAGTCACATCTTTAGGAAACCTGTCCTGGTTCCTGCCCTCACCTTGGCTAGGTTGGTATCTCTTCTATGTTTCCAAAGCACTCCTGTGATAGTAATGACCCTTCTCTATCAGGGCTGATTGCTTATCTCTCATGAGCTCTGAATAGGTTAGGCATTTTTGAGAACAGGATCAAGGTCTTATTTACCATTATATCTCCAACCACTCATCATACTGCCTGATTCAGGACATTTATTTAATAAATATTCTTGAAATAATGGTTGACTAACTAAGAATGAATACCGAAAGGCCATCTATCACAGTGTTTCTCAACCTATTTTTTCCATTATTGTCCAATAAGAAGAAAAAAATAATCTAACATAATATCTCCCTAAATGTGTATGCTCAGTCGCTTCAGCAAAGACTGACCCAGGCATCAAACCCAGGTCTCCTGCATCTCCTTCATTGCAGGCAGATTCTTTACCACTGAGCCACCAGGGAAGCCCATCTACCTACAGAGAGAAATTAAATACTAAGGAATAATAGAATTGAACTTTGAAAGGCTGTGAACCATTGTAATAGCTAAGAGAATGGGGAAGGGAACCAATAATGATTTCCAGAGTGCTGTCATGTCTATATCTATGTATATCAGCCATAGTTAGGAAGGAACACTCTTTTCTTTATGTGAACAGACTGAAGGATTATTTTGATCTCACTTTTTAGTTAATAATTTTCTTATACCTTCTTTGTGTTTTGAGCTGGAGGCAGATTTTTACTTACCAATGATAAGGTTTTGTGCTATTACTTTATTATTCAATTACTTCATGAAAAACCTGAATGTTTACTTTATGAAGTTAAAACACCTAGTATATTTATCAAGTCAGCACATTCTTCAGCAAAAATACCAAAATACTAGAAATACCAAATACAAAAACACCAAAATACGAGAAATGTGTTCTCAGAAATCACCATTTCAGGGATTGCACAATTGACAAATATAGTCTTTTAGTTACTAGCTAGGGCTATATTTTTGGTATTCCTTAGGTTTCCACTGCCTTGGACCTTCTGAAATGACCTGCAATAATGACAGTTTGTGATTCCACAAAAAACAAATCACTGCCAGTCTTTAGTTGTGGTCTTGTGTTATAATTTTGTATGATATGGCTCATTCCGTTGCATCAGCCGTAAAAGTTACAACACAGCTGAGGCCAGCTGTTCACATAGTGGACATTTGTTGGATTTAGTTTGGTATGTTCTGCTTGAATGTGTCCAGTGTAGATTCCTGGGGATACCTGTGGTCCAATGTATTCCAAGTAAGCTTCTCCCTTTTGGAAGAGTAATCTTTATGTCTCATTTTCTTCCAGCTGATTTTTTATCCTCGTATCTGGGCTTTCATCTAGATCCTCTGCCCTAAAAAATTTGTAGTTTTAGGGTTTTTTCTTTTCCTTTTGGTATTTTCTAGTTAATTCGCTGTTTTTCTCTGCTTCCAAATAACTCTCTGTGTTGCTGTCATGGTACTACACCTATAGAAAGAGCTTATTAGATGCAGGGTGACAGATTGAATGACTGATTTTCTTATATTTATTGCCATGGACAAAGTCTTCCTACTATAACAGAATTTGGTATGTAAGTTCTTCCTACTCTTAATCCTATGTACTACCCTAAAGAATAAACTATCAGTTATTTTTAATTAATTTATTTTATTCCTTTATTATTACTATGATTTTGCTGCATCAAGTCTTAATTGCAGCACGTGGGCTCCCCATTGTAGCACGTGGGCTTCTCTCTAGCTGTGGCATATGGGCTTAGATGCCCATTGGCACATGGGGTCTTAGTTCTCTGATCAGGATTTGAACCGTTTCCTGCATTAAAAGGCAGATTCTTAACCACTGGACCACCAGGGAAGTCCCATAAAATATTAGTTATCGAGATTCAAAATTTTAATGCATAAGAAAAACATTTCTTAAAGAGATTTTAAACTCAAGATGGATATCTGTATCGTATTCTCCAGGCACAGCCATGCTCAGAGGCAAAGGATAAGATGACATGTCTCTCCTCAACTTTTAAAATCTAAAAAAAATTAAACAACTTGTACTAAAATCAGATGTAATAAAGTAATGACAAGTTAGCTAATAATAGACCAAGTCAGAAATAAAATCAATCAGATGAAGCAAGAAATTCAACAACTCTGGAAAACATGATCTTCTGTCACTGTCATCACTGTCACCATCAAAAATGTCGAAATGCCTATTTCACCTGATATGTGACAAAGTCTCTCTTTTGAAAGAATAACCTTTATATGCAAAAATGTGAGGGTTTCAGCATTTTTGCATACAGGTATCTAAAAGCCTAGAAATAATTATTCTTTGATAGAAATATAAGATTAAATAACATCTCCAAAAGGCTAAGTTCAGTATTCCCAATAGTAAAAGGAAAATAGTATAATTATGGGATGGTGGACTGGAGAGCCCATTAAATTCAAGTTTTTGTGATATAAATCCACCAAGTTAGAAAATCTTTTAAAACACGTGGAACTTATTTTTCTTGAAATCTGATGAGCTGGCATCAGGAGATGATGTCCTCCCTTAGTCTTGCGGCTTTACGTGTAAGGTGGGGGTCAAGGGATTTGCCTACAATTTCAGGCTGATTCAAAACCAGAGTCAAGTCCTCCTTGTAATTATGTTTTCCTGTAATAGCTCAAGAGGTCCTACTCCACATTCAAGTTCATATTTTATTAAGGTAAATTGGCAGAATCTTTCCTTCTGTTGGTGTTACTGTGTCAGTGAGAAGCCGCCACCCAGGAGAGACCAGGAATGGTCTCTGTGGTAGAAGAAGTGTTGGCCACCATGAGAGACAGAAGTTCCCCAGGGATTTGGATATTTTAAGTTTGGTGGTAGATTCTGTTTAGGAGTGGAGCAGGGGTGGGGGTAGGACGTGGGAACAAAGATAATGGCAGAAAAAGATGGATCTAATGAACTAAACACTTCACTGTGCCTAATCATAAGAAAGGCACACAAATTCAGAACTTCACAAAGCTCTTTCATGGCACTGGTGGGAAAATCTTTTTTTTGTTTCATTTGTTTCCTAGAATAAAATTCATATTTCAAGAGAGAAGTTGGTTAACATAATCTAGACACTTGTCCAAAAATTTGAAGAAAGATTATAATTTTCTAAAACACACTGTTGCTAAGCAATGATATTCCATACACCCAAAGTCTATAGACTTATTTGTCCACTTAATGACCACAAAGGTACCCATGGAGGTCGTCTTCCATTTCCTCCTCCATTTGAGAGGAGGAGCCTCTCAATTTCAATTTTTTCATGAGGTCCAAATTGATATAGATAAGTCAGTAGTAATAGCAGCCATTTTTTCTCTTGGTAAGTCTGTGATGTTGTAAGCCATAGACTCTCCAAAATTCTTATCCATCCATCCATCAATTCATCTATCCATCATTTTCAACAACTGCTAGGTACTAGGCACAATGACAAATGAATACTAGGGATACAAAAATATCCCAATAAGAAGATACAAAGTTATCCCAATAAAACTTAAAAAAAAATTGTCCATAATTTATTTGTGAAGAGTCTAAGCTAAGCTCACTAGTGGCATTTTGATTTCTAAGTGCCTTCTAAGATGATAAAAGAAGCCATCAGACAAAGCCTTTTATAATATTTCTGCATTTGACTTTTTTTTTTCTTTCTCAAAGAACAGATAGCAAACTTAACAAAACTAAAGAAAACAAACACATTCTCAGGAGACTTTAAAGATTCCCACGTGGGTAAGTGTAAACTTAGTTGAAGTGAGAGATTTTTTTCATTGTTTTAAATATATGAAAAATACTTAATCAGCTCCAAAATACATGAATTAATTTCATTTCCAGAGGATCAGAAATCAATTTGCCTGTCTCTTACTACAAGGTTTCTTCTATTTCATTTTCACATTCACATTATTCTTTAGAACCATACCAAAGTTGTAGGCTCTACAAATGGAATTACATTTTTAGCATGCACACTAAGGAAGAAACTGCAGACCCCCTTGAAACTTTCAAACACCCTTATGTATATGGATAACAGTAGTTACTGCAGTATCCAACTAGCTAGACAACACTGTAAAAACAACCATGGTGCTATTTTCAGCTTAACTCTTTAGACGATAACTCAGAATGCCTTTTCATTTTCCTTGTTAATTGCACCATGCTTTGGCCAGGAGTCCTGTGATTGTGTCCATGTAAGGCAGAGTTGATGCAGTGAATTAAGCATACTTGCTAGTATGAACTTAATATTGTTTCAAAGCTGTTAAGGCTTAAAATAGCATCAGAGTCCAGTTCAAACTTGGGGCCTTTAACAAATTTGGTATTTTAAAAAATTAAAGTATAAACACAAATAGTAAACTACATAGATCTTAAGTGAACAGTTCATTAAATTTTGATAATTGTTTATACCCAGATCAACACAGAACATTTGCCTTACTCTAAAAGTTCTCTCATATTCTTTCCTAGTCTGTTCCCTCTGTCTGCCAGAGTCAACCACAAGTCTGCTTTGCATCCCATAGATAAGTTTTGTTATCTCTCTTTTTAAAAAATGTTTATTTATTTGTCTGCACCAGGACTTAGCTGTGGCATGCAGGATCTTCTGTTGTGGCCTGTAGGTTTTTTTAGTTGTGGCCTGAGGGATCTAGTTCCCTGACCAGGGATTGATCCAGAGTCTCCTGCATTGGCATCGTGGAGTCTTAGCCACTGGACCACCAGGGAAGTCCCTGCTATCTCTTGAAGTTTATAGAAATGAAATTGTACAGTAAGCATTCTTTGATTTCTGACTTCTTCCATTGAGCATCATACATTTTATATCCATTCAGTTTGATCATGTATCAGTAATTCACTGTTTTTATTGATGAGTAATATTCCATTATATAAATATGCCACAATTTGACTATTCATACTCCAGTTAATAGACATTTAGTTTGTTTCCAGTTTTTTTCTGGCATGAAAAAAGCTACAGTAGACATTAATGTACCTATCTTTTTATGAACATATGACATACTTAGTTTTAAATTTAAGCTATAATGATATCAGAGCATTGATACTTAAGCTTTAATTAAGTGGCTACCTTGAGTAAAATCAGAGTATAAAAGGGATGGCCAAGGGCCAGCATAATGCACTTAGTAGGTCTATAACCAGGGACAGGGAGGGGAACACCAGAACACACCAAGGCCTCCACACTGCGCTGCCCTCACATCAGCTCTGAGCACTTCACCCCCACTGCAGTGGGAGCTGTCATGGGAAAGTAGACATCAGTTCGAGTTCTACCATGAAAAGACAAGCTTAGAGACACATTTCTTGGGTCAAGTTCTGGCTCTGTAACTTAAGACAAACTGATTGACCACTTTGAGCCTCAGTCATTCTCATCTTTAAGACAAAAAAAACTCCTAGTGTGATGGGTAAAAAACTAGTTAAGGTCACAGCAAATTTAATTTGTACAAAATATAATCAGAGATAGCATAATTTATGTATCATAATGAGACAAGATTCTTTACCATCTGAGCCACCAGGGAAGCCCCAATGAGACAAAATATATTAAGACTGTAATTTGAATCCTAGCTCATACCCTGGGATGATTTAAATTAAAAACATTTTGGGGGAATTCCCTGGTAGTCCAGTGGTTAGGATTCCACGCTTCCACGGCAAGTGGCACTGATTCTACCCCTGCTCAGGGAACTAGGATTGCTCAAGCTGTGTGGCAAGGCCAAAAATACTTTTTGTTCTTGAATGTTGACTAGGCTTGTTGTGGTGACCATTTCACAATATATATGAATATCAAATCATTATGTTGTACACATGAAACTAATATAATGTTGTATATAAATTATACCTCAATACAGAGAGAAAGTTTTGTTTTAATCAGGTGATTCTCTGGTTGAACTTACATAGGGCAAATTGATGGAATAAATTCCACATACTTTGGATAAACCCCCTAATGTTAGCAGCTTAATAAGTAAAATGCCATTTAGGGATCCTTCCCTTCAACTTTGTAAAATGTTCACGGTATTCTCTATCATCAAAATTAATTGCAAAAGGATATCTGTTAATGAAATTTCACATACTTCATCTTTGAAAATGTCTTTCCATCAGATAGATCCAGCCAAATACTGATATCAGTCCAAAATCATGTGATTTTAGTTGAGCATATTCATTACTGGGAAGTCACGGATAGAATTCTGTTAAGTTTGTCTCTTGATATTTGCCTTTTATCCTGTCATTACATTGCAAATTAATCACCTTCAATTGAAGTTAAATGGCAACTCCTCAATCTTAAGTGTTAAATGAATTTTTGTTGTTAAATAAGTTTTAAAATATAAAAATTTTGTTCATGCCTCTGTGGAAGCCTGAAAATGCTACTGGAACTACAGTTTGAACTTGGAAAATATATCTGCTGCAAATTTTAATAAGAATGGAGAACTCACTTCTTGTTTGAACATTTGACAGCCTGGGAAATATAAAAAGCATTGCAGATACTAACCCCAGCATTATGATTATTTTATAATGTATGCAAATGTCAAATCATTGTGTTAAACACTTGAACTGAACAAAGCTAGTGGAGGTAATGGAATTCTAGTTGAACTATTTCAAATCCTGAAAGATGATGCTGTGAAAGTGCTGCACTCAATATGCCAGCAAATCTGGAAGACTCAGCAGTGGCCACAGGACTGGAAAAGGTCAGTTTTCATTCCAATCCCAAAGAAAGGCAATGCCAAAGAATGCTCAAACTACCGCATGATTGCACTCATCTCACACGCTAGTAAATAATGCTCAAAATTCTCCAAGCCAGGCTTCAGCAGTACGTGAACCGTGAACTTCCAGATGTTCAAGCTGGTTTTAGAAAAGGCAGAGGAACCAGAGATCAAATTGCCAATATCTACTGGATTATCGAAAAAGCAAGAGAGTTCCAGAAAAACATCTATTTCTGCTTTATTGACTACGCCAAAGCCTTCGACTGAGTGGATCACAATAAACTGTGGAAAATTATGAAAGAGATGGGCATACCAGACCACCTGACCTGCCTCTTGAGAAACCTGTATGCAGGTCAGGAAGCAACAGTTAGAACTGGACATAGGACAACAGACAAGTTCCAAATAGGAAAAAGAGTATGTCATGGCTGTATATTGTCACCCTGCTTATTTAACTTATATGCAGAGTACATCATGAGAAATGCTGGTCTGGAAGAAGCCCAAGCTGGAATCAAGATTGCCAGGAGAAATATCAATAACCTCAGATATGCAGATGACACCACCCTTATGGCAGAAAGTGAAGAGGAACTGAAAAGCCTCTTGATGAAAGTGAAAGAGGAGAGTGAAAAAGTTGGCTTAAAGCTCAACATTCAGAAAACTAAGATCATGGCATCTGGTCCCATCACTTCCTGAAAAATAGATGGGGAAACAATGGAAACAGTGTCAGACTTTATTTTTGGGGCTCCAAAATCACTGCAGATGGTGATTGCAGCCATGAAATTAAAAGACGCTTACTCCTTGGAAGGAAAATTATGACCAACCTAGATAGCATATTAAAAAGCAGAGACATTACTTTACCAAGAAAGATCCATCTAGTCAAGGCTATGGTTTTTCCAGTGGTCATGTATGGATGTGAGAGTTGGACTGTGAAGAAAGCTGAACGCCAAAGAATTGATGCTTTTGAACTGTGGTGTTGGAGAAGATTCTTGAGAGTCTCTTGGACTGCAAGGAGATCCAGCCAGTCCATCCTAAAGGAGATCAGTCCTGGGTATTCATTGGAAGGACTGATGCTGAAGCTGAAACTCCAATACTTTGGCCACCTGATGCGAAGAGCTGACTCATTGGAAAAGACCGTGATGCTGGGAGGGATTGGGGGCAGGAGGAGAAGGTGACAACAGAGGAAGAGATGGCTGGATGGCATCACCTACTCGATGGACATGAGTTTGAATAAACTCCGGGAGTTGGTGATGACATGGAGGCCTGGCGTGCTGCGATTCATGGGGTGGAAAGTGTCGGACATGACTGAGCGACTGAACTGAACTGAACTGAACATCATATACCAACTGTATTTCAATTAAAAATTACTTATTGATCCCTAATAATTTACATTTTCATTTACTTAGGTGACCAAATCTTACTGATAATTGAAATTTTGTATTAAATACAGTAAAATACAATACTATTCTCAGCTTAAACTAACATTTGCATTTCATTACTTTAATCTACAACACAATTTAATGCATGACTCCTTGAAACATTTCTCATATATTATTTTGTTATAATAATTCTTTATTATGTTCTATAATCCAGTGGAATTCATTGCCTTTTCTATTGTTTTCCTGACTCCTGTACCTTTCTTTTCAGTATCCATTACCTCCTGGTTTGGGCTTTTCTATTATGTCTTTTGGACACCAAAATGAGCTAGAGAGCATTAGTTTTGTCATTAAAATATTGCATCACCAATTTTTACTATATTGTCATTTTTAAATAATGTTGTAAAAGTCAATAGCAAATTTAGATTGTTGACATAACTGTTCATCTTTTATTAGAATTAAGAGTCATTTTAGCTTCTCAGCCTCAGTTTCTATATTTTTTAAATATATTATTTATTTATTTATGTTTTGGTTGTGCTGGGTTTTCACTGCTGCGTACAGGCTTTCTCTAGTTACGACGAGTGGGAGCTACTCCCCTTTGTTGGGTGCTCAGGCTTCTGTTTGTGGTGGTTTCTCTTGTTGTGGAGCACAGGCTACAGGTACACGGGCTGCACAAGTTGTGGCCGGAAGATTCAGAAGTTGCAGCTTGTGCACTCTAGAGAGCTGGTTCAGTAGTTGTGGCTCACGAGTCCAGTTGCTCCACGGCATGTGGGATCTTCCTGGACCAGGGATCAAAACCTTGTCCCCTGCATTGGCAGGCAGATTCTTATCCACTCCCACCAGGGAAGTCCTTCAGTTTCCATATTTTTAATATGAGGATCATGATACCTATTTTAAAGTCCTTATGAGCAATAAGATAGTGCATATGTAATGTCTGCTATTGTGAGTCTTCAATATAGTTCACATCTTGGATGGTTAGGATTAAAGTTAGGGATAGAGTTAGGATTACATAAATGTAATATTAAACACTCCTTTTATAACTTTTGCATACATATATTCCTTTTATCTTGAAACATCTCAAAAAAATTATTGTTCGTATGATAGTTCACTTTCATCATATTCTAGAGAAACACAGATATATAGTTTCCTAAATCTCATATGTATGCATGTAAAGTGTCCTTAATATATACCTTAATATATATGTGTATGTGTGTGTATGTAAGTATAGTATGTTGTGCATATATTTAAAACAACCTTTCCTCTACTGTTTTATTATATCTATAAATATGTTGCCTTTTCACTAATTAAACATTTTAGTGAGAAAATTAGGGAGGAAAATGAAAAAAATATCAGCCACCATTCCTTGAGGCATATCATTCACAGACCATAGAAAAAGAACAAACAGTTTGTGGACCACTGTAGCCAGAAACCAACCATTAGCAAACCAATGCATTTCAAATGCAGAGGGTCACAGGGAACCCACTGTGATCTGCCAACTCCAAGGATCTCAAGAGTGACACCCCATACAGCAGTGTTTTCTTGGGGGGCATCTCGTTAACTCATGAACCACAAAGTTTCATGCTTAAAATGTGGTTGAAAATTTAAGCAGAAACCTGCAAATGAGTAGCTTAGTGTCTTAAAACCATATCTTTAGCCAAATGAAGGTGTGGCCCCATGATGTTTCTCTTTAGATGCCTGAACTTTGAAGAGCAAAGGGTTAGATCACTTATAGGCATTTCTTACATGTATGTAGAGGCTTCTTTCTTCTTATTTTCTCCCCCAAATATTATTTTCATAACTTGGTGAAATGAGAGTCACCTTTCATATTTGCCATGTTTGAACTGAAGACTGCGGTGGTGGTTTTAATAACTCAAAAGTATTCACATGTTTCCACCCTGGAGTTATTCTAAAGAGAAACCACAGTTCCAGAAATAAGCAAACCAAACAAAACAGGAAACTAATGTGATGTCTTTTGGATTGCAGGTAGTAAGGTTACTGGTAAAACAATGTTTGGCTCTGCAAATATATTTCCCCCTGCTTTTAAGATGTAACTATAGTTAGATATTTCTGCTCAGCTTTATTTTGGGGTCCTCTGAATGTCAATGGCAGGTCAGAAGGGTCCTGAATAGAATGAGTCCTGGGGAGCTGGAAGATCTTGCCTGCTTGCCTGCTGTCCTGGTCTCAGGAGTGACATTCTGTTGGACTTTTCTCCTGGTCCTCCTTTGAATCTTGGTGAAAACAAGATTTCCTTCTCTGGGGCTTCCCCCTTTCTGATTTCTTGTCCTTTCTGAAGATCAAAGACTCTAGAGCTTCTTGCTGTTATCACCCTTCTGAAGACTAATAAAGAATGAGTTGTTTATTCATTCACCAAGTATCTAGAGATCATCTACTATGAATATGGTCATAGGATGCTAGGCTAGGAATTCAAGAGTATAAAAAGAAATGAAGCATACAATCTGCAGTCTGGTGAAAAATACTAAATAGTATTTAGTTGGCAGAGATATTGGATTAATAAATGGTATTAGTTTTCCATTTGCAGTAGATCTCCCCTCATGATTAATTTACACGAGTTACTTTTTCTTGCAGAAAGAGTTACTGTAGTAAGCTGATGTGTAACAAGCACTATCCCAGGGAAATCATCTGTGTTTGGGACAATAGAGTGGAGTGGGAGTTAGGAAGTGTTACGATAGCTATTGCAGTGCTTGTGTGGGAGTAGATTATTTTAAGTTAATGCAGTGGTGGGAGGGGAAAATATCCAGTTGGCTTGGAGGCGAGTACCACTGAAGGTACTATTCTAAGGACATTTTCCCTTTTCTTGGACCATTTAAGAATGGTGAACCAAGGACTTTGAATTTTAACCTAGTGGGTAGAAAAGAGCTTGTAAACTAAAATGTGGATTCTAGTCTAATATAAGATAGCCGAGGAACCTATATAGCTGGACAATGTTGATTCTGAACATACATTTCTACAGCTTCGAGGGGAGTTTATTCCTTAGTAGAGTAAGAATGTGGTAAGTTTTGTTTATTTGTTTGTTTATTTGGCCACACCACACAGCATGTAGGATTTTAATTTTCCAACCAGGGATTGAATCCGCAGCCCCTGCAATGGAAGTAGAGTCTTAACCACTGAACCTCCAGGGAAGTCCTAGAATGTGGTCATTTTTGAGCAAGCATCATTGGCTGTGGGTCTGAGTTCTTTTTCTGACACACAAGTGCGTGCACGCACACGCACACACACACACACACACGCGCCCCTCTGGATATATGACCATCAGCTGTGCTCAGCTGCTTCATCAGTCGTGCCCAACTCTGCAACCCCATGGACTGAAGCCCACCAGACTCCTCTGTCCATGGAATTTTCCAGGCAAGAATGCTGGAGTGGGTTGCCATTTCCTCCTCGAGGGGATCTTTCTGACCCAGGGATCGAGCCCGTGTCTCTTGTGTCTCTTGCACTGATAGGCAGTATCATCAGGAGTGCCAGGATATAAGTCTTGAACTAGAGTATTCAAGGGCCAGAAGGCCTGCTTCTGGGTTTAGGGAAATTTGATACAGCATGGATTTTCAGAAAAAGATGGGTGAGGAGTTTACATCCCAGAAGGACACAGTCTCCTGGAGTACTGAGGCCCTACCAGCTGAATACATAACTTTTGCAGACATGACTGCATCTCTTTTAGCCTACAGTTTGTGTCAATGAGGGTAAGCTGTATCTTTGGAAAATTCAAAAATTGGATTTCAAAGGTAACCTAGGAATATAATTAAAGTAGATTTAATTATATTCTGTCTCCACATGTTTAGAATAAGCTTCAAAGTGGTTGTGACTCTTGAGCTAAGCTCAGAAATAGCATGTAGAATATATTTGTCTGTAACATTCTTTATGCTTTTTGAAAGTTAAGGTGAAGTTTACAATACATAAAACTAACCACTAAAATTTGGCAGTTCAGTAGCATCTCATGTATTCACAATATTGTGCAACCATCACCTTTATGTATTTCCAAAATATTTTCATCACCACTGAAGGAAACCTGACACCATTAAGCACTTCATGGCTTTTCTGCATTCATACTATTTTCACCTTCCTAAAGGTGCTCCCATCTCCTGGTCCTGTGTGAAAATTCAAACCAGTTTATGCTGGAAACGAAAAATCTGAAAAAGGAAATGACACAGAAGGAAGGCTAGGGCTGGGACCAGAAGCTCAATTTAATGCCATGTTCTGCCTTTAGTTAGAATTTTTCTTGGAAGACCTGCATGCTGGCCGTAGGCTGTGGTCCTCTGTTTTACAAAATTTTTACTTTCTGTATGTGGGAATAATTTTACCTGAATGCATAATGCAAATTGTATTATAAGTGCTGGTTATTTTAAGTTCAGTCTTGTTTTTTGCATTTTTGGTTCTCATTTTTCCCTTCTGTCTTACATAACCTGGTCCTCTCCCACATAAACCATGTTCCCATTCATAGCAACTTAGTATGTAGCCTTATACTTCTTCATCATGCTCATAGAATCCTGTGGTTGTGGTTTAGTCACTAAGTTGTGTCTGACTCTTGCGACCCCATGGACTGTGGCCTACCAGGTTCTTCTGTCCATGGGATTTCCCAACCAAGAATACCAGAGTGAGTTGCCTTCTCCAGGGGATCCTCCCAACCCAGGGAGTGAACCTGGATCTATGAATTGCAGGCGGTCTCCTGCATTCCAGGTGGATTCTTTTCCGACTGAGCCACCAGGGAAGCCCATAGCATTCTATATATGTCATTTGCTCAGTTGTGTCTGATTCTTTGCGACCCCTTGGACTGTAGCCCACCAGGCTCCTCTGTCCATGGGATTTCCCAGGCAAGAATACTGGAGTGGGTTCCAATTTTCAATACAGATTTTCAATTTTGTTGCTATGGACAACTTAATCTTTCCCGTATCTGTGGCTATGAGTGATTTCTCATTCTTAATGTCATGTATTTTTTACCCTCAATTTTTCTAAGTTATGCTCATCTGAGAGTGGGTTAGCTACCTCATTTGTTTTAATAAACCAATACTTTGCATATATACTTCTTGTTTCTATTTAGTATTTTATTATGCTTTATTTAGGCTTCCCCTGTGGCTCAGCTGGTAAAGAATCTGCCTGCAATGAGGGAGACCTGAGTTCGATCCCTGGGTTGGGAAGATCCCCTGGAGAAAGGAAAGGCTACCCAGTTCAGTATTCTGGCCTGGAGAATTCTGGGGACTGTATAGTTCATGGGGTCACAAAGAGTCAAGCATGACTGAGCAACTTTCACTATGCTTTATTTGTTTCATCTTTTTATTTAAATAATTCCATCTGCCCAATAACTTTGGATTATTTTATGCTTCTTTTTCTAATTTCTTAACATGAATACTTTGCTCCTTTTCTTGGTTTTTCTTCTTTAAAAATTAAGTCAATCACAGCTATGGATTTTCATCTCAGTTCCATTGGTTTTCAGAATAAGAATTCCTCTTCATTGCTCTCTTGACATAATTTCAGTTTAATTTCCTGTTTGGTTGAAGAATTTCCCAAGGTAATGATTCTTTATATTCACATCATTAAAATTGTGGTGATTTTTTTCATTGTTTATTTCTAATTTTATCAGATTATGCTAATCAAATGTATTTCTTTTTCTTTGGGATGGTTTTGGTCACTGACTCCTGTACTATGTTATGAACCTTCATTGATGGTTCTTCAGGCACTCTGTCTACAAGATATAATCCCTTCACTCTGTTTGGCACCTCCACTGTATAATCATAGATTTGATTTAGGTCATACCTAAATGGCCTAGTGGTTTTCCTACTTACTTCAATTTAAGCCTGAATTTTGCAATATGAAGTTCATGATCTGAGCCACAGTCAGCTGCAGGTCTAGTTTTTGCTGATCATAAAGAGCTTCTACATTTTTGGCTGCAAAGAATATAATCAACCTGAAATCAGTATTGACCGTTTGGTGATGTCCATGTGTAAAGTCATCTCTTGTGTTGTTGAAAAAGGGTGTTTGCTCTGACCAGTATGTTCTCTTGACAAAACTCTATTAGCCTTTACCCTGCTTCATTTTGTACTGCAATGCTAAACTTGCCTGTTACTCCAGGTATCTCTTGACTTCCTACTTTTGTATTCCAATCCCCTATGATGAAAAGGATATCTTTTGGGGTGTTAGTTCTAGAAGGTGCTATAGGTCTTCATAGAACCAGTCAACTTCAGCTTCTTCAGCATTAGTGGTTGGGGCATACACTTGGATTACTGTGATGTTGAATGGTTTGCTTGGAAATGAACTAGATCATTCTGTTGTTTTTGAGATTGTGTTTTGGTACTGCGTTTTGGACTCTTTTGTTGACATGAGGGCTACTCCCATTTCTTCTAAGGGATTCTTGCTCACAATGGTAGATATAATGATCATCTGAATTAAATCCATACATTCCCATGCATTTTAGTTCACCGATTCATAAAATGTTGATGTTCACTCTTGTCATCTCCTGCTTGACCATGTCCAATTTACCTTGATTCATGGACCTAACATTCCAGGTTCCTATGCAATATTGTTCTTTACAGCACTGGACTTTACTTTCACCACCAGACATAGTCACAGCTGAGTGTCATTTTCATTTTGGTCCAGCCACTTCATTCTTTCTGGAGTTATTATTATCATAATTGTCCTCTCCTTTTCCCCAGTAGCATATTGGACATTTTCTGACCTGGGAGGGCTCATCTTCCAATGTCATATCGTTTTGCCTTTTCATACTGTTCGTGGAGTTCTCACAGCAAGAATACTGGAGTAATTTGCCATTTGATGCCCCAGCGGACCACATTTTGTCAGAACTCTTCACTATGACCCATCCATCTTGGGTGGTCATACATGGCATGGGTCACAGCTTCACTGAGTTATGCAAGCCCCTTTGCCACAACAAGGCTGTGATCCATGAAGGGGCAAGAAGGTAAATTGGTTGTCAGAGAAGCCCTTACAAATAACTGGGGAAAGAAGAGACATGAAAGGCAAGGGAGAAAGGGAAAGATATACACAACTGAATGCAGAGTTTCAGAGAATAGCAAGGAGAGATAAGAAGGCCTTCTTAAAGGAACAACACAAAAAAATAAAGAAAAACAATAGAATTGGAAAGACTAGAGATCTCTTCAAGAAAATTGGAAATATTTTCATTACATGTAAGGGAATATTACAAGCAAGGTTGGGCATGATAAAGGACAGAAACAGTAAGGACCTAACAGAAGCAGAAGAGATTAAGAGGTAGCAAGAATACACAGAACTATACAAAAAAGGTCTTAATGACCCAGATAACCACAATGCTATGGTCACTCACCTAGAGCCAGACATCCTGAAGTGTGAAGTCAAGTGGGCCTTAGGAAGCATTACTACAAACAAAGTTAGTGGAAGTGATGGAATTCCAGCTGAACTATTTCAAATTCTAAAAGATGATGTTGTTAAAGTGCTGCACTCAATATGTCACCAATTTGGAAAACTTAGTAGTGGCCCCAGGACTGGAAAAGGTCATTTTTAATTCCAATCCCAAAGAAGGCCAATGCCAAAGAAAGTTCATAATTGTACTACAGTACAGCTATGCTCATTTCACATGCTAAGGTTATACTCAAAATCCTTCAAGCAAGGTAGGCTTCAGCAGTATGAACCAAGAACTTCAAGATTACAAATTGGGTTTAGAAAAGGTAGAGGAATTGGGAATCAAATTAACAATATCTGTTGGATCATAGAGAAAGCAAGGGAACTCCAGAAAAACATCTACTTCTGCTTTGACTACCCTAAAGCCTTTGACTGTGTAGATCACAACAAACTGTGGGAAATTCTTAAAGAGATGGGAATAGCAGACCACCTTAGCTGTCTCCCAAGAAACCATTTGTATTCAGGTCAAGAAGTAACAGTTAGAACCATACATGGAACAATGGACTGACTACAAATTGGGGAAGGAGTGCAACAAGGCTGTGTATTGTCACCCTGCTTATTTAACTTATATGCAGAACACCATGTGAAACGCCGGGCTGGATGAATCACAAGTTGGAATCAAGATTGCTGGGAGAAATATCAGCAACTTCAGATATGCAGATGATACCACTCTAATGGAAGAGAGTGTAGGGGAACTGAAAAGCCTTTTGATGAGGGTGAAAAGGGGGAGTGAAAAGCTGGCTTAAAATTCAAAATTCAAAAAACAAAGATCATGGCATCAAGTCCTATCACTTCATGGCAAATAGAAGGGGAAAAAGTGGAAGCAGTGACAGGTTTTATTTTCTTGGCTCCAAAATAACTGCAGATAGTGACTGCAGTCATGAAATTAAAAGACACTTGCTCCTTGGAAAAAGAGCTATGACAAACCTAAACAGAGTATTAAAAAGCAAAGACATCACATTGATGACAAAGGTCTGTATAGTCAAAGCTATGGTTTTTCCAGTAGTCATGTATGGATGTGAGAGTTGGACCATAAAGAAGTCTGAGTGCTGAAGAATTGATGCTTTCAAATTGCGGTGCTGGAGAAGACTCTTGAGAGTCCCTTGGGCAGCAAGGAGATCAAACTGTCAATCCTAAAGGAAATCAACCCTGAATATTCATTGGAAGGACTGTTCCCGAAGTTGAAACTCCAATACTTTGGTCACCTGATGTGACAGGCCAGCTCATTGGAAAAGACCCTGCTGCTGGGAAGGATTGAAGGCAAGTGAAGAAGAGAGTAGCAGAGGATGAGATGGTTAGGTAGCATCACCAATACAGTGAACATGAATTTGAGGAAACTCTGTTAGATAGTGAAGAACAGGGAAGCCTGGCACGCTGCAGTCCATGGGGTCGCGAAGAGTTGGACATGACTTAGCAACTGAAAACAAGAACAAAATCAAATGTAAAGTATAAAATCCCTAAGTCTTAATTTTTAAAATTTTCTTTGAGTAAGCACACCGTTAATTTTTGTAAATGTTTCATAGACAAAGAGAAAAATGTAAATCTCTACTATAGGGATACTCAATTTCTCCATGTCTTTGTTAATGTTTTTGACTATATTGCCATCCTATTTCAGAGAAATATAATTAAAGTCTTTAACTATAATCATATTTTTATCACATTTTCCTTGTCTTTTAATACTTGAATTTATACATTTTGTTTCTATAGTGCATGGTATAATCATGCAGTTCCCTAAATTATGCTTTTAATTGTTAAATAATCTCCCTCTTCATATGATTTAATGTATTGTGATTTGGGGGAGCTGCTCAATAAATAGCATCCCTCTTCTTCACCTAAGAATAACAAAGTAACAAATAAAAATTAATGGATCGTATATGCAAAACACCTTCCTCATTTGAGGGCTCAGTACAAAATGAAAGTATGAATCTCTTTGTTTAAAACTAATTTGAATTTCAAGACAGGGATAGCATCTCTTTGTTTAATACTAATTTGAATTTCAAGACAGGGATAGCAGAGCATAAACCAAGCCCAGGGATCTGTAAGCACAGAGACCTTCTAAGTGTGCAACTGTTAGGAGGCAAGCCATATATATGCAATCAGCCTTGGGTATATGGAAGTCTAAGTACCAATGTGGTTACAGTGGAGCCAGTGTAGGAGAATGTGTGAGAGTAAAATGCGCCTGGTAACTCAGACTTATTCTGCTGGTGACCAATAACACATTTTCCTATCAATAGTCCAATTCTGTCAATGTTCAAAAACTTCATAACTTTCAAATCTGGTAGTATGTAAAACTATGTTAAGTGATGGCATATCATAGATAATCACGTATCATAAGAGAAAGTTCTGAGTAATGACATTTAGTCTCCTCTCACCTGTTTTTTGGATGTTCTACTTTCTCTTAACTTTTGCAAAAAGATTTGCTGCTGAGTCATGGAAGCTAGATGTCTCAGGAGGTAATCTTGCCTTCCTTCTCCACACACTATGAATAGCACAGGCACTGGCCATGTGCACTGAGCTCACAGCAAGCAAGAGCTGGGCTTTAACCCTGTAGTGAAGATGCCATCCCCAGCGATGAGAAGGAGCTTGTCCTTCACAGCAATTACCTTCTTGGCTTTTCTTCTGAGAAGATAAGTGAAGGACTCAATTAGTGTCAACAGTGGTGGGGTGTGTTTATTTTTCATGGTGTGGACACCCAACTTCTGGGACTAGTTCTGAGGTCAGTGTACAAGCGGCCACCCAATGGTTTCTTTCTTTTTGGTCTTTGTTGTCCTGGAGGAGTTAGGACTAAAAAAAGTAAGGGTCATGAATTGCTGGAAATATGGCATATTACAAAGGGATTTAAATGCAGTTATGTGATATACCAGTTGTGCACATGAATTCCAAGTTCTCATACTGAGCCAACTGCTGGTAGCAGTTATGCTGTTGATAGGTTCAGACACAGCTTTGAGATTCGCAATATCTTCTGAGACATTCTAATATTATTGAGTTGTATGCTCTAGTAAGTCAGGAGAAAAGGAGAGAAGAATGAGTTCTGTCAGTGATTTTTAGCCAGTGGATAGGAAGACATTTTGGACAAGAAAATGGCAACCCACCCCAGTATCCTTGCCTGGAAAATCCCATGGACAGAGGAGCCTGGTGGGTGCAGTCCACGGGGTCGCAAAGAGTTAGGCATGACTGAGAGACTAATGCTTCACTTCAAGAAGATATTTACATATCTCAAGAGCCAATGAATTACAAGCTTCAGTTAAATGTGAGCTGCTGAATGAGGATTACAAACTAGCTTTACTTGAAAATTGGGAATAAAATAATTCAAATCCGAGAGAATAAGTATGTACCCAACTTTTCCTTTGTGTTCAGAGTCATTGATATAGCAACTATAAAACAGTTCACTGTGGACTTTTGGACTCTGTGGGAGAAGGCGAGGGTGGGATATTTCGAGAGAAACATGTATATTGTCTAGGGTGAAACAGATCACCAGCCCAGGTTGGATGCATGAGACAAGTGCTCAGGCCTGGTGCACTGGGAAGACCCAGAGGGATCTGGTGGAGAGGGAGGTGGGAGGGGGGGATCGGGATGGGGAATACATGTAAATCCATGGCTGATTCATGTCAATGTATGACAAAAACCACTACAATATTGTAAAGTAATTAGCCTCCAACTAATAAAAATAAATGAAAAAAAAAAAACAAAAAACAGTTCACTGTGTGCCATCACTGTCTTAAACAAGGATGTAGAGGCACCCTAATTGATACCACTGGTACTTAAAAACAGACTACAAATCAGCATGCTGAGAAAGAAACCTAACAATATATGAACTCTTCAAGAAGACTTTAAAGCCTTCACCTTGAAGAATGTGCTTCCTGAATTTTTGTGTTTTCAAAATAGATTACCTCTTTTCTTTATACATGAAATACAGTTTGGCTTTGTAGGAAATCTTTGGGTCATATTTTCTTTAAGAATTTTATAGATTTTGCTACATTACCTTTTAATGTGTGATTTTTGTTGTCAAGAAGTCTGAGAGCATTCTGACTCTTTTTTTCCCTTGTAAGTTAACTTGGGAACTTACAATCTGATTTGCCTGGATACCCAAAGGATTCCCTTTTTTTGAAGTCCAATAAACTTAATATTCTTCAGGGTTGACCATTTTTTATCAACTTGATAAAGTTCATGGGAGGTGGCTGCTGTGTTTTCATACAACCTCATCTTTTTAAAATTAAACTTTTATATAATTGGTTTGTAGTGCTGTGTTAGTTTCAGGTGTATAGCAAAGTGATTCAGTTACACATATATCCATTCTTTTTCAGATCCTTTTCCCATATAAGTTATTATAGAATATTGAGTAAAGTTCCCTGTGCTATACTGTGGATCCTTGTTGATTATCTATTTTATGTGTAGTAGTGTGTATATGTTAACCCCAAGCACCTAATTTATCCCTCCCCCTCACCTTTCCCCTTTGATAACCATAAATTTGTCAGTTCTCTCACTTTCTGCACCCCAGCCACACTGACTTCCTTTCTCTTTCTTAAACCCCCAAAGCCCTTACTGCCTCGGAGCCTTTGGACATCCACTCCTTCTGTCTGGAATACTGTTCTTCACATCTTCACCAGCCAACTTCCACAAACATCTCAGATCTCGGTTCCTTGTGCCTGACTTTGCCAGCCAGTTAAATCCTCCATTGTTGGTCTCAAAGTACCAGGCATTTCTCCTTCACAGAAATGATCACAATTGAATTGTTTACTTTGCAATTATTTTATTACCTCTGCCTTTCCCATTAGGCTCTCAGGTCAATGAGCAGTGAGAATAAATCTGTACCTACATTTTATCCACAGTGACTCAGGCATACAGTGCGCCATCCAACACATTATTAAGTGACTTTAGAAGTCTTCTTAAGTGAGTCTTACCTCCAGTAATAATGGTTGGCACTCTTTGAGTACGTACCCTATGCCAGGCACTGTTAGAAGCATTTCTGACATGTGTTAGCCTATTTAACTCTCCCAACAACCCTGTGAGATAAGCAGTGCTATTATCATCTCTGGTTTTCAGATTGGAAAATAGGCATAAGTCTCACACTGCGTCAAAATGCTCAGAGTCTGTGTCCACAGCCAGCCTGCATGCCTGGGAAGTCTGTTCCAGATAAGCTGCTGCACCCACTGAAGAAAAGCAGTGCTGACTTGTTTCATGACAAACTAAATTTAATTCATATTGAATATTAATTATAAGATAATAGAAAGCTTGCATACATACATTAAATTCTCATTGAAGGATGCACATTCTCCATTCACTTTTTAAATAATATATCCATTCATTTGTCTAATGAGTGTGTATTAAGCACTTATCATGTGCCAGAATGTGTGTGAGAAATTAAGAAATATAAAGAAGAATGAGAGAGTCTTTGCCCTTGAGATGCTCCCGGCCTGGTGGGATTAGTAGAGACATAAATCATTCAGGATAATTTTATAGGAATAATGATGAAGATGTTTAGAGTGCTGGGAGCAAGGAGGGAAGACCAAAACTCAGTGTTCCCTAGCAAGGGGTGTGATGGTCAGGAAAACAACTGGCCACCTCTTGGAGACTCTATAAAAATGACTAGTTAAAGGTGTGTGCTCAGTCCTGTCCGACTCTTTGCAATGCTGTGGGCTGACTGTAGCCCACCAGGCTCCTCTGTCCATGAATTTCTTAGGCACAAATACTGGAGTGGGTTGACATTTCCTTCTCCAGGGGACCTTTCTGACCCAGGGATCGGAACTGCATCTCTTGTGTCTCCTGCATTGGCCCGCGGATTCTTTACCACTGAGCCATTTGAAGTAGGCCCCTGTTAAGGATTCCTAATACCTGTTACTGTCTGTTTTTTTCACAGCCCCAGTATGTTTGCAGGGCTGCCAAAACAAAACAATTTAAACCACGTGGCTTAAACAACATAAGATTTTTCTTTCACCATGCTAGCGGCTGAAAGCCCAAGATCAAGATGTCCAGGGGTTGGTTCCTTCTGAGGAGAATGAAGAAGAATCTGTTCCATGCCTTTCTGCTAGATTTGTATGGTTTGCTGGCAAACCTAAACTCTGCAAAGAATCAAAAACATCATTCTACTCCCTTCAAACCTGTCTTGTTTCAGCGGTTACATTGTATTAAGCGTAAATTTATTCATTCTCGTTGTAGTATTTCTATAATGATTGCTCTTCAGTGATAAATATGAATTTGATTAACTATATCTAAATACGTAGAATTCTGCTTTATGGAATCCCTCCCCAAAATATAGGCATTCTTGTCCAATTTCAAACACCTGGTTATTGTACACCAGAAAGCACGACAGCAACAACAATTTTTAAACAGGCAAAACTTACTGTGTCCTGTAGGGCTTCCCAAGGCGGCTTAGTGGTAAAGAATCTGCCTGCCGAATGCAGGAGACACAGGATATGTGGGTTTGATCCCTGGGTCAGGAAAGATCCCCCTGGAGAAGGAAATGACAACCCACTCCAGTATCCATCCATAGAAAATTCTATGGGCGGAGGAGCCTGGCAGGCTACAGCACACGGAGCTGCGAAGAGTCAGAGACTCTTACCCTCTGGAAGGAAATAGCCAAACCTTCCTGGTCTTTGAGGATAGTCTACACAGTGTTTCTTTCCTGCTGCCTATGTCCTTCTTTATTTGATCAATGCCCTTATTCTCGAATTTACTTTCTTGGATTTTTCAGATATATGTGTTGTCAAAGAATCTTTTCCTTATACGCTCTCTTCTCTGTGTCTCATTTCTTCCTCTCTTTAACCCATCCATAAACCCAAAACCCACCAAAATATGGCTGATCTGTTTCAACACACTGCTATATAATATCTGTAAACAGCATGAAGGAGGTTGCACAGGCACGTGGACTCTTAGCTCTGGGAGGCATGAGTAGCATAAGGAGCATTGAGCTCTTCACCATCCACTGTCCACGGTCCTGTGGGGCCTCACTGGGGCAGGCGCATCCCTACAGTCCCCGCCGGTGGAGCCTTGGTACTAGGATCCAAGCTGCCAGGTCTCAGATCCTAGGCCTGAGCAGTCAGCCTGTGCGGTGGTCTCTGGTGGTCCACACTCCACATTATGATTTTGAGCATATTCTTGTGCTGTATTCTTGTGCTTCAGTTGCCTCTTCTGGTCAACAGGCCCTGCTCAGGTGCATCAACTCCTACACTTGGAGCTTCTTAAAATGTCAGGCTTATTAAGGTGCAACTTACATATAATAACATACAATTGGATGAGTTTTGGCAAATGCATACAGTGCTGGAACCATCACAATTGATTAATAGAAACGATGTTTTTATCACCATGAAGTTTTATCAAGCCCCTTTGCACTCAATACCCTTTCCCATCCCCAGGCATATAATAAGAAATGAATATTTGATGAACAAATTTTAGTTACCTAGTACACACAGTGAGTTCTAACATCCAATAACTGGAACTCAGTCCAAGTCTCACAACAACAAAGAAACCCATCATTTAATCCAGGAAACACAAAATACATTGGGGGCTAAAAAAAAAGAACAACAGAAAAGGAAGCAAAATTCTCTGAGGAAACTTCAGTATACAATACATGATCAGATAAGAGAAATCCATAAACAGAGAGAGGAAAAAAATCAAAGATTTTTGGAATATCATTATATTCTCAAAAGAAAAACAATTTAAAACATCTGAAGTAAATCTGACTCAAATGCCACATAACCCTGAGTGTGAAGGAGGTCATGGAACAAGCTTAACAAGTCTCCACGGCATACTACAAACTGTCAGTCTGCCAGCCAATGGCACCATCATCAACTGGGAAGCTTTTTAAAGATAAACATTCTAAGCCCCTTGCCTGTGTATTTTTATTTAAGGGGTCTTGCATGAGGTTCAGGGCTCACTATTTTTAAAAGCTTTCTCAGTCCATGATTCTGCCAGCTGTGGAAACTTCTTCCTAACACCTTCATCCCTCACCACCTCAGTGCACACTTTATTTTTTTTCTTACAGAAGAAAATAAAGCTTGGTGTATTTCTTGAACTTGGAGATGCATGGCTGAAGACAGAAAGTACCTCCCGTTTTCTTAGTTGTCACAAACTTCTGTGACTGAGAGAAACGGATAATTGCCAAGCTTAGAAACACCTGGAAAGAAAAGAGGTGGTTATTATAAAAATAAGCACCTGCAGACGGTATTTATATGGTTTAGAGGAAAAATCCAAGCTATAATAAAATTAATTAC
Source organism: Dama dama (assembly GCF_033118175.1). Taxonomy (NCBI): domain Eukaryota; kingdom Metazoa; phylum Chordata; class Mammalia; order Artiodactyla; family Cervidae; genus Dama; species Dama dama. Next base: position 42,710,650 of record NC_083697.1, read on the forward strand.
TGTTCCACAAACCATCCTATAGGAGGGTTTTCTATGAAAGGGGGATTCAATGTCACCATCCAGCTGTGTGCATGGCAGGGAGCTAACAGCTGTGGCTGCTCTTAGAACCTGCATTATGTGATAACCTGGAGGGTCCAAAAAGGTTTACCCACCCAGGAGTCACAGAACACTGGTCTTCCTCGAAAGCTTAGTAGGTGGTCCACAAAGTAAATATTTATCATGTAATTTTTAAAACTGCTATTTTCTTCATCCTTTTTCGGTGTTTCACAAGGAATATTAGCAAACTAAAGGCCCTTAATGGTCCTGCAATCAAGAGCCCATTAATTTTGTCCATTCTACTGGTTCCCAAATTTATTTGACACAGTTTACTTTTTACATAAGATACAATCTTGGAAATGGTGCTCCAGACATTATCATGGCAAATTTTGTAATTCCAATAAGATTAACAAAAAGTAAATTGGTGATCATCTATGAACAAAAATGAGCAAAGCCTTAGGATAATTTGGAATAATAATATTTGATTGTTAACATTGATAATAACACAGTTCTGGGTCAAGATAGAGTATGTAAGCATATTAGTAACATAAGTGACAATTCAAAGAAAATATTGTAGAAATTTAAGACAATCTACTAGTTTAAAATATTTTAGCAGTCTTTGTCTCCTTAAAGTTATCAGGATAATTTAAAATATTGTTACCTACTCATTGAAGTAATTCCTAGTGTAATTGAAAGTGGAGTCTGGCTGCTGGCTTCTCAAAAGCTAATAAAGAAGCAAAGTTTGTGGAAAGGAAAGTTTGTCTTATTTTGGATGCCGGCAACTGGGAGGAGGTGCTGTAGGCCACACTCCTGTCCAAGGCTGATTCTCCCTACTGACAATCTGTGGGCAAAGCTGTGGGCTGAGGGAGGGAGCTACATGCAGAAACAGCAGTCAGCTCTGACTAAGCATCTTGAAATTGATCATCTTCTGATCAGTATCACCTTGATTGTTTTAAGTAGTTCTACGGTCAGTTTGTTCCCATTTCCTTGAGGCCAGTTCTTGGAATTGTGGCAGCTTTTGTCATGGCTACAGTCTGGTCACCATGTAGTTAACTTTTTCCACCTGGTAGAGGCTTCAGTATCTATAAGACAGCTCACAGGCTATGGCTCAGAATATTATCTACAGCCCTTCAGAAGGAACTAAAGGTCCTTGACTATGCTTAATGACTAAACCATTATTATGTGGTCTGCTTTGACTGTTAATCTTTGTTTCTGTACTTTCTCACTTCTCTGACTAAAATTATTCTTTGGCTAAAGTTTTCCCACAGATAAAAGGCAGGTGAAAGACATGGAGGGCATGAAGGCCCATCCTGTTTCACTCGTAGCCTTTTCTCACTCATGCCAGTAGCATACATGCACTTAAAAGCCTGAAGTTCATGTTGTTCAACATCCAGTTTACTTTTCCAGATGCATCTCCCACTGTTTGTGTCTTGCTGTAGCTTGCTACACAGTACTCCACAGCACTTTTAAATATATAATGAAGTTTTAAAAATTTTACATGACTGCTCATACTGTCATCTTGGCCTGGAATGTCCTCATCACTCATCTCTCAAATCTCCCCCCAATACATCTTTCCTTCTGATCTCCTTCTTAAACCACTATTGGCCCTTGTCACATCATACTAGGCTTTAATCTGTCTCTTCCACTAAACTGTCAATTCCAACAGGATAAGAACTAAGTCATGTTTACTTGGATAGTGTATAGGATTTTAGTGAGTTTTCTACTGTATTTAAATTTAGAATACTCTATAACATAGTTCTTTCCCTAATTGAAACACATCCTCCAGTATTCTGAATTAATGATATTTGGTGTGCTGTGTGCTCAGTCGTGTCAACTCTTTGCAATGCTATGGACTGTAGCCCGCCAGGCTCCCCTGTTCATGGGATTTTTCAGGCAAGAATACTGGAGTGGGTCCCCATTTCCTCCTCCAGTGGATCTTCCCAGCCTAGGGATTGAACCCACAACTTCTGCATCTCCTGCATTGGCAGGCGGGTTCTTTACCTCTGAGCCACCTGGGCAGCCCCCTGATGAGATTTGGTAGAAGATTTCAAACAAGTCTAGACCTCACAGTGTTTCTTCATCTAATGTTTCAAACCGTTTGGAGATCTAATTGATCACAGTTTGTCAAAACCTAGTCATGAAACATTGAGGAGGCTTCTGTAGACACAAGTCAGTATTGTTATCCTTCTCACTTAAAGGAGAGGAAACTAAGGTACAGAGACATTAAGCAGTTTATCCAGTGTTACACAACTTGTGAGTGGTAGAACCAGAATTCACCTTCTAGATTCATCTTGATGGGCAAAACAGAATCAGTAAATGCCATGGGTGTGGGTTTTCTAGAACTAGTCTACCTGTGTTCATAGCCCAATTCTAATAGCTTTGTGACCTTGGGTAAGAAATTAACTTTGGTGATCTCATCTATAAAAATACCTTGTAAAAAAAAAAAAAATACCTTGTAGCAGTTTTAATCGGAGTGAGTTCTTTGTTGTGCCAGTCTGACTGCCTTAGGTTTTACCTGCTAGGGTGAGTTCCTTTGTCCAGTCTTCCAGGGCTATTTATTTTCTTTTTTAAGATTTTATTTATTTTTAGCTGCTCTGGGTCTTTGTTGCTGCAAGTGAGCTTTCTCTAATTGCAGGGAGCAGGGGCTACTCTTTGTTGCTGTGCAAGGACTTATTTTGGTGGCTTCTTTTGTGGAGCACAGGCCCTAGAGCTCTGGCTCAGTTTCTGTGATGCACGGGCTTAGTTGCCCTGCAGCATGTGGAATCTTCCTGGACCAGGGATCGAACCCACGTACCCTGCATTTATAGGCAGATTCTTAACCACTGGACCATGAGGGAAGTCCCAAGGGTCATTTCTGAGAATAGCGAAGGATTTTTGGTGGGAAGATCATACCACCATACTTAACATACTTAAGACTCTGTGACCTATTGTCTCTTGAAATTGTTTTTGGGTTGAAAAATCCCAGTGTCCTATGAGAAAGGCATGTGTTTTTTGCAACACAGTTCCCTTAAAAATTGGAGAAGGGAATGGCAACCCACTCCAGTATTCTTTTTTTTTTTTTTTCTTTTTCCTCAGTCACATTTTTTATTGTTGTTTTATTTTTTATATTTTTAAATTTTTTTCCTTTATTTATTTATTTTTTTTTCAGTGGGTTTTGTCATACATTGATATGAATCAGCCATAGATTTACACGTATTCCCCATCCCGATCCCCCCTCCCACCTCCCTCTCCACCCGATTCCTCTGGGTCTTCCCAGTGCACCAGGCCCGAGCACTTGTCTCATGCATCCCACCTGGGCTGGTGATCTGTTTCACCATAGATAATATACATGCTGTTCTTTCAAAACATCCCACCCTCACCTTCTCCCACAGAGTTCAAAAGTCTGGAGAATTTCATGGACAGAGAAGCCGGGTGGGCTACAGCCCATGGGGTTGCAAAGAGTCAGACATGACTGAGTGACTTTCACACTTCACTTTAAAATGTAGTCAGCTGATTTTTATATTTTTTCAAAACTTGTATCAATGACAGAAGGGTTTTCTATCACACTCTGAATCTCAGGTTGAAGCAGGGCCCCATACTCATGACTTCTTTACAATGTAAGTGAAAATTCTGTCCTTTCTCCTAGTTTTGAGGTTTACAGAATCAGCCTCAGGTTCTGTGATAGGCCAGGCAGTGGTGGTGAAATGGAGCAGATTTGTCCTGGATCTGGACTCTCCTCGGCTGTATTCCCACACATATGCTGGTCAGTGAGAAGCACTGAGTCTTTGGACTGACCAAGGCTTTGCAGCAGAGGGTATTTATTTATTTATTTATTTATTTTGAAAGAGGATCAGTGCTTTCTAACTCTTCTGCTGTCCCCCAGATAGCTCCATTTCAAATACGCCACATCCCTCATTTTCTTCAACAATGCACTTATTTTTTGTAGGTCTCGGGGAATTTGGCAGTTGCCATTCAGCTAGGCTTTGGTCATCACGAATTTCCTTAGCTAGCCTCAGGTGGAAAATGGCTTTTCTTCATGAGAGTATTCACTTAACTGGTGTCCCTTATCTGCTTTCCAATAGGCCTACCTGAAGGGAGCTCCTGTCTCTGTAGCCCTTGCTGGAGGCAATATTGCCTACAGCTCCTAAATATACAGGCATCCCGCCAGGTTGCCAACAAGTGTCAATGCTTCAGAGTCAGTGGGCATGAAGTCTGAGTTCCTAGAGTCAGCAGAACGGTTTAGCTGCCTGCTTTGCCATAACACGATACCTGTGGTTCCCCATTGTCCTGCATGAAGAGCAGTGGAATCCTCAATTCTTCTCATCTGGATTCATTAAGATACACATGTTGGGGTCTGTCTTTTGCAGCGCCCCATTTCTTTTATATCATTTCTTTTTTTTTTTTTTAATTTTTTTATTAGTTGGAGGCTAATTACTTCACAACATTTCAGTGGGTTTTGTCATACATTGATTATATCATTTCTAATTAGTACTTTTTGCTTACAAGGAAGTGAATCCTTGTAGCTAGCCTAAGAAAATAAGAAATTTATTAGAAGGATATTAGGATAATGGATAAAACTCAAAGACTTTTGCAGCCAGGCTTTAGGAACAGACCGAAATCAGGAACTCAAAATTGTTCAAATTCTCTCCATCTCTCTTTTCTATCCATCTCTGCAGGTCAACTTCATCGATCTTTTTCTCTGCATCCCAGCTGTCTGTTTCCTGATCTACATTTCAAAGGAGGAAAAAAAATGTAGCCAGTTATGGCTTTGAATTTTTTAAGTTTTAGGTCTAATCATCTTTTACTCTTTCAGCTGTTGATGAAGAATTTACTGCTGCTGATACAGAGACAGAGAAGATGAGCTCAATAAACCAATCAGCTATGACAAAAGAGTCACAGTGCAGGGTCACTGTGCAGGAATAGGACAGTAAACGTGTGACTGCAGAGAGTGATGTACAGGATGATTCTTAGAAAAAAGATGCTGAGTAGACAAAGTAATATGTACCCTGTTGTTGAATTGTTGTAGTGATGTTGTAGGTAATGTTGTCAGAACAGGCAGAGGAATCTTGGATGGATTCACCTTCTGTCTAAGGGGTCCATTCAATAGTGGTATAACTTGTTATAATGTATTTAGAATAGTGGTAGCAGACAGACATGGCTATTCACAAATTCCTATCTAATGAACTGAAAAATTAACAGAGGTCTCTATCAAATTCAGTAGGAGAATTCAGTTTTCCATGTTTGCAACAAATTTGTGATCTGACAACTTGGTTATTAGTCATTCTTCAAGACTTTGCTTTTTCTCTATCTAAATGAGGGGTACCTCCCTGTGATACAAATCTCCTCACCCAAGTGTAGAGTCAAAAGAGATGAATAGGATAAACCAGCTATATTAAAATGTTCCCTGGATCCCTGCAGAAAATCAGGCCAACCTATGGTAACACTTTTGAGACAAGATACATCCTTGTCATCTGGTCAATCAGTTCCTTTAAGTCAGAGTGTTATGCAAGTGCTTTCTTGTTCTTTTATGTTTCCATGGTAACTTATAGTTAGTCCCTGAATCTGACCAGAGCATCTTTTTCCCATCCACCACAGCATACTTTTACCAGGAATTATCATTTTTACTTCATAAAAGTAAATACATACGGTGCATGGCATTTTTTTGAAGAGAGGGCTGAAAATAATAATAATGTGCTTGTACTTGCTATTTTTAACTACCTCTCCCCAAAAAACCACTCAGTACAAACAACTGCTTGACCAACTCCGTCTGGGAAGAGCAGATTTAGAAAGAAGGGAGACATTATAGACAGTACCACATATGAGAAAGAAAATACAACGTCTCAGCCTGATACACTGTGGGATGCTGCAGGATGTTGACTCACTTTGCAACCATAGTCCTTTGTGAATGTAGAAAGAAAACTAAATAGTCCTTTACGCAATGAGTTCAGTTCAAACAAATCTCTCCTAACCCTGCATTGCTACAGGACTAGATGTCACCAATGTTAATATCTGTATTGGACAATCTGTGTAATTATTTTTCCAAAAGAGCAGACCAAACAATTTCTCAAGTAGAAAAAACTCTGTACACACAGTCCTCTCCTGTACAAGCAATAGGAATAGTTGGACAAATGAAAAAAAGCAAGAAATATTGATGACATTTTAAGAATAAACATGTAGTTCCTCCCCCAAAAAAGAAGATATTTGCAAATAGCACAACCTGCTCAACTAGCAGACCAATAGGGCTAGATCCAAACATCCCATCCATCTCTCCTGAGGGAACTTTGAGTTTTCTTGAAGAAAAGTTCCAGTTATAAATAAATGTTCCAAACATCTCTATAATTACTTGTTACTTTTAAAGTATTTTCTGGGTGAAAATTCATTTTACCTAAAGCATATTTTACAACTGACCAGTAGTAACAAATATGGTCCAAGAAAAGTATGTTTTTATTTTAGGTAGGAAAAGTTATATAAACATGTCTCCCCTTCTACAATGTGGGGTCATTTCCTAAGTTCATTCTCTCACCAGAGCGATCAGAGGCTGACACATAGGAACAGAGATCAGGAAATGACCTCTACATCATTCACTTCACCATAAAATCTAAAATGAAAGGACCCTTTCCACTCAAAGAAAAGTGCTTTTCACAAAGAAACGTGTTTGAGGAAACTAATGCCCACTTTTTTATGTCTTTCAGCTCCTGATTTTTGGCCTCTGGAGGATGCATGTAGTTCCAATGAGGGAATCCTTGGAGAAGAGAGAATAGGCACTTTTTATTTGTTTGTTTTATGGTCTTTGAACAGCCTGGATGCTTCCACAGTCATTTGCTCAGGAGTTCAAAGTGTGAATCATGGGTTTTCCTGGGTTTTCTGGTCCTGTACAAACTGCCAGTTCTGATGATATGGCTTTAGGAAAACATTCTCTCCCTCTGACATCTAATTTCATAACATTAAAAAGGAGTGTGTGAAGTGATTGAATATGTTTTAAAGAAAAACATAGATAACTGGCTTTTTAAGATAACATAGTCAGAATGGCTAACATCAAAAAAGGACACAAGTAACAAATGTTATTTTGCACGGGTGCAGAGAAGAGGAGACCCTAGTTCACTATTGGTAGGAATGTAAATTGGTCTAGCCACCGTGGAACACAGTATGGAAGTTTCCCAAAAAACTAAAAATAGAACTACCATATGACCCAGCAGTATTACTCCTGGATATATATGTATTAGAAAGAAACAAAAGCACTAATTCAAAAAGATACACGTATAGTGCTCATAGCAGCATTATTGCCAATATATGGAAACCACCTAAGGGTCTATCAACAGAGGAATAGATAAAGACAGTGTGATACATATGTACACAATTAAATACCATTCGGCCATACAAATGAATGACATGCTGTCATTTGCAGCAACATTGATTAACTTGGAGGGTATTATGCTAAGTAAATCAGATAGAGAAAGACAAATATTGTATGATATCACTTGTATGTGGAATGGCTAGTTTGTTATAGTATACAACAAACTAGTGACTATAACAAAAAAGAAGCAAACTCACAGATACAGAAAATAAACTAGTGGTTACCAATGGGAAGAGGGACAACATAGCCATGTGGAGTGGGAGGTACCGATTATTGGGTGTAAGGCTCAAGAACCTGTTGTACACTACGTCCTTGGGAATATAGCCAATGTTTGATAATAACTGTAAATGTAAATTAATCTTTCAAAATTGTATCAAAATAAATTTTAAAATAAGATAATATTTCCCGGGTTCTTGTTCTAAATAAAATTTTTAAATTTATGATAGAAACAAATGAGGTTGATATAATAAATATTTGTCACGTTTTTATATGCAGTTAGTCTAGAGCTTCTCTTCTTATAATAAATATTTTTTAAGATGAAATTAACACCCCTAGGGCTTCCCAGGTGGTGCAGAGGTAAAGAATCCATCTGCCAATGCAGGAGCCACAAGAGACACGGGTTCAATCCCTAGGTCCAGAAAATCTCCTGGAGTAGGAAGTGGCAACCCACTCTAGTATTCTTGCCTGGAAAATTCCATGGGCAGAGGAGACTTCTGGGCCACAATCCATGGGATTGCAAAGAGTCGGACATAACTGGGTGACTGAGCACACAAACAGTATTATCTTTAGATCAGTACTGATTCAGAGGCAAAGGACTTTTTTCCCCATAAATATCATGACATCTAATGGGAAGCTAAACTTTTCAATTAAAAAAATTCTAATTCAAATAAACATGAAAGTTTATTTGTAGGAAAATATATAATAGAACTATCATTATAATTTGCTCCTTTTCCATCATCTGGCTATTTATTAAATACTCTTTTGTGTCCAGGTTTGTGCTAAGTTCTGAAGAAATGTGAAAGACACATAAAATGACTTAAACCTCAATGCACTTTCTGTGTACTTGGGGGAAGGGATGCAAAACACAGTTCTTAGTATATCATTTAGAAAACCTATGATCCTTCTTTTACCTGCCCAGTGACAACATTACATCCTCCCACAGTATTTAGGGGCCTAGTCTACCATGTACGTGATCCTCACAGCTTTCTGTGATATACTCTAATGTCCAGGCAACCATGGCTACTTGTTACTTTGTGACAGCCCCTTACCTAGCTCTGAGCTCTGTGCCTGTGTTCAGGCAGCACCTGTCAGTAAGAACCCACTTTGTTTCAACACCTCCTTGTCTTCTACCTCAGTTCAATGGAATCATTGTCTCCTCCTTACTCCCTTCTAGGTAGAAGTAATTCTTCCCTTGCCTGAATCCTTTTAGCTCTATTTCTCATTGTGTTTTTCTTATTCAACACAATATTCTAGATATTAGTATATATTTCTTATTCACCCCACTAAAATTATCCTAAGGCATTTCAAATAGTTGTTTATAATAAATACCTCTACATCCATTGCCTAACTCAGTGTCTGGTTTATAACATGCCCTCAAACATATAGTAGTTGAATAGATGAATGAATGAATAAATGAGTACTGGAAACAGCTAGGGAATAATTAAGGACAATAATTGGGTAGCAATGGATGCAGAATACTAGAAAAGTAAAAGAAATTGGAAGGAGAGAGTAAAGTAGCATAAATGTGGACTGGACTAGTCTAAGAAAACCAAATGGAAAATTTAAACCTGATTTGGGCCTTTCAGGATGATCATGGTCAAACAGTAGAAACAAAGTAGCTAAGAATTATTGGGCCTAGAAGTCTGGCTAGAGGAGGAGAACAAAGGAATCAAAAGGTAGGTTGTCAGAGGAAAGTTTCAGGCCTTACTTCATGTAAGGCTGAGCAGAAAACGTACAAGCCACAAGATAAAACCTGATTATCTGGAATCCCAGAAATTAAGCTATGCCTCTAGGACACAGGCTGTTTGCAGAGAAATAACACTTTCAGTTGAGAAGGGCTGGGTTTGATTTTGTTTTCACTATCTATTGTTTTTGTTGGGTATTGGATACTCCAACCCTCCATTTTCTCATCCATAAAATGGGAATTTTAATTCCCACCCAACTGGGATTTGTGCAGATTAACTAAGATGATATGTGGAAAGTGCTGGGAACACAGGAGATCAGTAAATGGCAAGTCTTATTAATTTGCTCTGGGCTCCAATTTGAATACTTGTTAGACAGGATTGTCTCTAAGTCCATTTGTGGCCAAAGCATCTCTGAGACTTGAAGTCTGTTCCTAATTGTTCTATAAGAAATCTTTTTGGAGTTGAGGTAGAGACTCTAATAGAGGTAATAATGATTATGATGACAAAAGAACTTTTAGCAGCTGATATTTATTGAGTGCCTATTATGGACTAGCAACCATGCTAAGAGTCTCATAAGAATTATTGCATTTTATTCCAACAAAACATATATGGAAAACAAAACAACTGGTACTGGTATTTGGGCTTTTTCACAGGAATTTTCTCGGAAGAAAGTGTGTCAGGATCTCAGGAATCCCTGTCAATGGGAATATAGCAGAAGCCAGAAGAGGGAGTCCAGGGGCAGTGAAAAGTGAAGTTACTCAGTCGTGTCCGACTTTTTGCGACCCCGTGGACTGTAGCCGACCAGCCTCCTCCGTCCACGGAATTCTCCAGGCAAGAATACTGGAGTGGGTTGCTATTTCCTTCTCCAGGGGATCTTCCCTACCCAGGGACTGAACGCATGTCCAGGTGCAGTGAAAAGGCACACCAATTCAGAGGCTTACCCTGACAATGGAATCCAGGACATAGTAGTTAAAAGGTATGGTAATCTCATATCTGATTCAAGCAGGCCTCTACCCCAGGGACTCCAATCCTGCAAGCATCCAGGGTACAGGCAAAGCCAGGCAGACATGGGGCGGCACTGTGATTCTTAATGGGACCGTTGTGGTAGCAGGACAATTCAAGAAGCAAGATACGGCCTCCTCGGGAAAGGAATTTGACAAAAGTTAGGTGGGCTAAAAGGATCCCATCTCATGGATTAAGGCAAAAATGGCAAACTTTTTGTCTCTTGTACAATTTCTGAGCAAGCAAATGGTCATCTAAAGCTTTCTGTTTGAGACCAAATTTAGGCTAAGCAATAAAGAATATAAATAAAGAATATCATGATCTATTGGTGATGTCTGCCATGAGTACTAGGGGGAGACGTGGCATCAGACCAATTCTGACTCTTGGGTTTAGTAGAAGAATCAAGCCAGACTTGAAGAAAAAGGAAGAAGGTCTATATAAAAAGGAACTGTTATAAAGGGATAACTTTTAGGAGAGGCTAGGAAAGAGACACTTGGGGCCAATCCATCTAGTTCTGAACTGAATAGAGGGAATATGCCTAGGTCAATTAAATATATCTCTTTTCCCCAATCTGTTGCCTTCTTAAGAATTGACTGTAGTGTTCTAATACCCCAGCTGTCCATGTACGCAAAGTAGAGGCTTGGAGTTAGGTGTCCCATGTTTCCAATTTGCTATTTATAAAGCTCCATGAACTTCTCAGGAAGGAATTCAATATGCATTCTCAGGAGATATGCTAAGTCGCTTCAGTTGTGTCCGACTCTTTGCGACCCCATGGACTGTATGTAGCCTGCCAGGCTCCTCTGTCCATGGAATTCTCCAGGCAAGAATATTGGAGTGGATTGCCATTTCCTTCTCCAGGGGATCTTCCTGACCCAAGGATCGAACGCTTGTCTCTTATGTCTCCTGCATTGGCAGGCAGGTTCTTTACCACTAGCGCCACCTGTGAGGTAATGATATTGAAAAAACAAATACATTATATATATATATATATATATATATATATATAGAGAGAGAGAGAGAGAGAGAGAGAGAGAGAGATAAAAGAAAGGTAAACATAAAGGAAGGTAAACTTTTTTTTTATTATTTTCATAACAATTTGGTAGTGCTTTTGTTTGAAATACATCAAAATAATGATTGTATTTTGCTAAGAGGCCTTTTTCATGAACTATATTTTTAAATTTAAATATAGTTGCATCTATTTATTTAAATAAGAAAGAACACAAATGCCAGCAAAAAGAAGAAAACATCTCAAAAGTCTTTCAATATATATTATAGCAAATTATTCTTTTTTTTCAAAGTGAGGAACAGAGAGGTGGCTATTTGAACTATTTTTTTCTCCTTGAAACCACATTCCTGTGGCATTACTCAAATTAAATCCTGCAGTCATTGAAAGTGGAAAGAGAAAATGACTATATTAAAACCAAACAGAAAATGAATCTGGATCTTTTTATTATATTTTTCTAGGTCTGTAACTTCCCAACCTGTTCTGTTTGTGAAAATAGACAAATACAACTCTCCACAAGAAGAAACAGCTGTCAGTCTCTCAAGCCGTTTCTTAAAGCAGACTTGTTTTGAGGGACTGAGTTAAGGTGACTATATGTAGAAATGCCTATTTGAAAGCTCTTGTTCTATTTGTGTGGTAACCTCCCAAGTTATGTCTTACTCTATGAGAAAAAAAGAAAACCATGTATGAAACAGGTTTTTAAACATTCTTTTATAGAAAAGAAAAAGTCATGTCTGAAAAGAAGGCAGTATACTTAGAATGATTGCATAGTTTTCCTAATTGTGTCTTTTGATTTAACAACTTTTGAGCAATTTTTTAAAATACCTGCTATATTATTTGACAAAACAATTCTATCAACATGAATAGGGCAACAAGCATGGTGTATTATCTACAAAGTGAACTTATGGATAGAAGGCAAAAAATAATAACGTAAAAACAAAGCAATAGTTATTATCTTCATCTTTTGTGCATGCAAATACATATATACATAGAGTACATTTTTTCCCTTTCATTCATTTACTCACTCATGAATAAAGCATTTTTTTAGTGGGTTGGATTTTGTCCTTTCTCCCAAAAGATAAATCCACCCAAAATTTGTTGAATATAGCCTTATTTGGGAAAAAAAAAAAAGGTCTTTGCAATAAGCTAGGAATCTTGAGATGAAATCATCCCAGATTACCTGGGTGGACCCTAAATCCAATGACAAGAGACATACAAAGGAAAGAGACAGAAAGGAGAAGGCCACTGAGGCAGAGATTGGAGTTTGCAGACGTAAGCCAAGGAACTCAAAGAGCTACCAGAAGCTCGAAGAAACAAGCAAAGATTTCCCCCTAGAGCCTTTGGAGAGAGTCCTTGATTTCAGACTTCTGGCCTCCAGAACTGCTAGAGAATAAATTTCTGTTGTACCCGAGCTTGTGCTAATTTTTTGGCAGCCCTAGGAATCTAACACAGTATCTCTGAACACATTTCATGTGCCATGTATATTGTCAGGCAAGTATACATCTGTGAGTAAGATATCATCTTATCATCTTGCCCTGGAGGGAATCACAATCTGGCACATGAAACAGACATATAACAATGTATATTCTAAGTGAAGTTTAGACCAAAGGATGGTGGGGGTCTCAGTTCCTGAGAGCTTCCATTGTCCATGAGTGCACTGTAGAGACTCAGGTACCTCAAGATGCCAGAGATGCAAGGAGAAGCTTCCTAGAGGAAATAGCATTTTAGCTAATCTTGAAGAGATGGGTAGAAATTTTCATGATGAAAGGTTGGAAAGCAGGCTGTATTGGAGATAGAAAACTGAAGGAAAGGAAAGTGTGAAAGACACAAAAATGTGTCAACGAATAATAAAGACATTTCAACCTTGTCATGAGCCTTCTCAGATGATGCTGATGAGCATAATCCAAAGGGTTGTAGATCTATAAGGACTCTAGAGCTCTGGCAACTTTGAAGAATGGGAGTCCCCATGCAAACTGGGAATTTATATGAAACAAAAATAAACTTCTGTCTTGTAGATCATTGTTTTTCATATCCTGATCAAATTAGATGAACTTATGTGTGTGTTAGTCACTCAGTCATGTCTGACTCTTTGTGACTTCATGGACCATAGCCCACCAGGCTTCTCTGTCCATGGAATTCTCCAGGTAAGAATACTGGAGTGGGTAGCCATTCCCTTCTCCAGGGGTTCTCCTGACCCAGGGATCCAATCCAGGTCTCCTGTACTGAAGGTAGATTCTTTACCATCTGAGCCACCAGGGAAGCCCAAGATGAACTTACATTCTCACTATCATCAGTCTGGAAGAGGAACTGGGATGGGGGGTATTGCTGATGGGAGAAAGGGTTAATTGGTTATTAGGTAGTGAAAGTGTAGTTAAAAGTAGTATGAGAGAGAGAAGAGAGCTGGATTGAAGACAAAGTCCACAGGACATGGTAATCAATTATATACAGAGGGCAAACAAGAGGAAGAAATAAAATGTGATTTCAGTTGCAAAATGAGGCATTGGGGTTAATGGTAATAAAGATAGAGAATAATTGGAGTAAAATCATCCCCTTCATGGATCACAGCCTTGTTGTGGCTAAGGGGCTTGTATAACTCAGTGAAGCTATGAGCCGTGCTGGCAAGGCCACCCAAGATAGACAGGTCATAGTGAAGAGTTCTGACAAAACGTGGTCCACTGGAGGAGGAAATGGCAAACCACTCCAGTATTCTTACTGTGAGAACCCCATAATTGGGTCACAAAGAGTTGGACATGACTCAGAGACTGGACAACAACAAAGACTTAGGAAGAAGAGGCATAAAATAAGACGAAGCAAGCCATTGGGCGCAGCAATGAAGAAAGCCTATTTTTTGCTAGTTTCCTTGTCTGTCGTTGGCAACTTGTTCAGTATTCAGTGAGTGTTTTCACACGATTTCCTCAGTTTCATACAGCCTCTGTCAAAGACTGCAGTCACCTTTACTGTTTTCTTTCCACAAAGCTCTCAGGGTAAGGTAACAGTGAACCTCCAATGGGCTTTGGCACTGAGCTACTTGTTTTTATTTTTTACTGGTTTAGAAAATCATGATACTATAATAATAGGTATATGTTATTATATATTTATTAAAACTCATAGAATGTACAGTACAGAGAGTAAACCCAAATGCCAGTTATGGACTTTGTATGACAGTGGTGTATCAATGTTGGTTCATTGATTGTAACAAATGTACCACCATGGTACAAGATGTTGATGGTGGGGGATACTGCTTGTCTTAGGGAACTGTTGACAGAAACCACCCACCTTGCCCACTTGCTTGAGTTGTTTCATACTAAGGAACATGGTGCTGTGCTGAAACCTAACTGGGAGAATTCAGGAGGGGCCACAAGAGGGAGGAGATGATCAACCTCTCATTAACCCTCACACTGGAATCCATCTTGGCTAAAAGGTGCACACCACCAGGAAGGACCCTGAGTCACCAAATAAGGACCAACCAGTTTAGTTGGTAGGCGAGAAACAACCTGGTATCCCCATCACCATGAAAACCTGAGACTGCAGGCCATATGGCAGAGCAGTTTTTCTGGGTTCCTTTACCCTGCTACTCTCTGCTTGAGTGCCTCTCCCAATAAAGTCTCTTGCTTTGTTAGTACATGGGTCTCCTTGGATAATTCATTTCCAAATGTTAGATGAGAGCCCACTCCTGGGCCCTGGAAGGGATCCCCCTTTCTGCCACACACATATGTGGAAATGTGGAAACTCTTTTTTTATGCTCAATTTTTCTGTGAACCTAAAACCACTTTAAAAAATAAAATATTAATTTTAAAAATACAAATGTGTGCCTTTCTTGAAAAACAGTAAGCTGCCCTGCACTTTTTATTCCAGTTCAAGGAAATCAATTATTTTCTTTTAGAAAAAAAACCAAATGCAGGAATTTCAGTTTCCACATTCTCAAGTATTTGGAGTTATAATAAAGACATTTTGGTAACTATTATAAACATCCATTAGGCATTTCGAAGGTAGTAAGCCCATAGAGATTGCTGTATTTTTCTTTGTGGAAAGTAAATAAACAACTTTCATTGAGAGAACAGCTTTGGTTATATAAGTTTGTTTAGAAATAGAATAATCAAGCTAGCATGGTTTTTAAGAGTCTGGCCCTGGAGTTACTACAAGGAGATAAAACCAGTCAATCATAAAGGAAATCAGTCCTGAATATTCATTGGAAGGACTGATGCTGAAGCTTGAAACTCCAAGACTTTGGCCACCTGATGTGAAGAACTGATTCATTGGAAAAGACCCTGATGCTGAGAAAGATTGAAGGCAGGAGAAGAAGAGGATGACAGAAGATAAGATGGTTGGATGGCATCACCGACTTGGTGAACATGAGTTTGAGCAAGCTCTGGGAGTTGGTGATGGCGTTCTGCAGTCAATGGGGTCGCAAAGAATTGGACATGACTGAGCAACTGAACTGAACCTGGAGTTACTAACCTAGTCAATTCCTGGCTCTAACATTAATCAGATATGGGTTCTTGGGCAATTCTTTGATACATTCTAAATCTTATTTTCTTCATCTCTAAAATGAAATTAATAGGAATACCCACAGTTCATTGATTTATTGACAAGATTGAATAAGAAAATGTATGTAAAGCATTTAGCATAAGGCCTGACACAAGAGACTGCTCAATAAATATGTGTTTTTGTGATTAGAGGATATTTTCCAGTCACCAAATAACTAATGTCTTAGAGGACATTCAATCATTTACTGAGCAAGAAATGAACTGAGTTCTGAAAATCCTGACTTCTGGTTCTAGTTATGATTGAAGGAATAGATATTAGACTTACTCTCCTGCAATTAACAACTTTGAAACTGGGAAGGGATAAAAAACACGTGAAGTAGCTCTTCTCAGGCTTGGTTAACAGACAGCTCAGGGCTGTGATTCTTGAAAGACACGAAGCCCAAGTGAACACCAAGTTCATTCTGATTCATGGAGTGCAATTTCCAAGTTGTGATCCAGGGAAATGGAGCCTGAACAGACAGCAACAGTCTTGCCAACCATATGACACAGAGATTAAAGTTTGGGACTACTGAAGTAGCTGGGATTTGCATCTCAGAGCACCAAAAATAAGGGTGCTTAGAAAGATGGCGGAGCCTGGCGGGCTGCCGTCTATGGGGTCGCACAGAGTTGGACACAACTGAAGCGACTTAGCAGCAGAAGAAGAAGAAGAGAAGCACCCAGAAATCTACACTACTGTTCTCTTGAATCTTTGAGTACTTGTGTGTACATTTGGTCAAATTCAGAGAGGCCTAGTAAGGAGTGGCTACTTTGGGGCTGTGAGCTGAATAGAAATCCCAGAGAATACATAGTACTGGGAGACAATGGAATGAACGCCAACAAGCCAGCGCTAAGGCCCCAGAGGAATCATAGTTTAGAAGGAGGACTCCTCCAGCCCTAGCGTTGGGGATTATCTGGCCCTACTCTAACAAAGCTTAAACCCAAACCTTAGGTAAAACATGCTGAGCCACCATTAAATTAATTATGTGCCAGAATAAAATCCAACATCTTTACAGGAAGGCAAATCTAGAATCTGAACAATATAACATTCCATTGTCTAGCATGAAAATTTAAAAATTACTAGACATGTGAAGAATCAGAAAAATATAACCAAAATAGGAGGAGGAGAAGGCTGTAGAAACAGATCCAGAGATGACAGACACGTCAGAATTCTCAGACAATGATTTCAGGCAACTATTACAAAAGTGGCCAAAAATCTAAAGACAAAGACAAATAGATGAGTAAACAGCTGTGGGATCTCAGTAAATAAATAAATGAAAAATAAAAGACAAGAAATCAAATGAGAAGTGCAGAACTAAAAAATAAATCTGAAATTTAAAGATTTGTGATATCTTAACAGCAGTTTAGATCCTACAAAAGAAAAGATTTTGAAGGCAGATAAACAAAAACTTTGCAAACTAAAATATACACAATAAAGAAAAATAGGCTGAACAAAAAAATGAATAGAGTTTCAATGGCCTACAGGGTATTGTAGAGTCATATAACATTTGTGGAATAGAAATCTCAGAGGCAGAAGAGAAGTTTTGGCAGGGAAAAAAAAAAAGTGTTAAAAGAAATAATAGTAAAAAAAAATCCCCAAATTTAATACAGTAAAAATAAAAACACAGAGAACATTGTCCATCTCCAAATAACGTCCCCTAGGACAACCATTCATCTCTTCAGTAATAACTGAACATTTTAAAACAGTGTTGAAAATCCCAGATTCTCATTTTGGCCATGATGAAGGAATAAGTCACAAACAGGATAAACACAAGGAAAACCACATCTAAGCATACTGTAGTACAATTGCTTTAAACAAAATTAAAAATAAAAATTTCAAAGCATTCAGAAGAAAAAGACATAATACACACAGGAAAGTAACAATAGAATAATCACTACATTCTCATCAGAAACAGAGCAAGCCAGAAAACATTGAAATGGCAGTTTTTAAAATGCTAAATAAGGAATAAATTATGAATTTAAAACTGAAATCAAGCAAAATTTTTCATCAAAACTTTAATCCAATGAATACATTTTCAAATAATCTAAGTGATGACCTGTACTACAAGATGTGTTAAATAAACTCATTCAGGTTAAAGGGAATTATGCCAAAATTAGAAACTCAAATCTACCTGAATAAATAAAGAACACTAAACATTTTTACTCCCTTAATTTCTTTAAAAATAAATGAATTATTTGAAATATGAATAATACTATGCTGTAGAGTTTGTAACGTATAGAAGTGAGATACACAACAAATAGTGCAAAGAAGCAGGGAGAGAAATGGAAATACATTTATATATGGTTTTTATGTTATATGTGAAGTGTTATTCTGTCAATGCAAGGTGTAGGCTAAGGATGCAAAATGTAATCCCTAAAGAAATAAAACAGTGAAATGCCATAGGCCAAAAGAGGAGCTTAAAATGTTATATTAAGAAATGCTCAATTAAAAAGAGAGGAAAAGATGGAAATAGAAAAATGATAGATGGGGCAATAGAAAACAAATAGTAAGATGGTTGACTTAAACCTACCCATGTCAATCATTATGTCAAATGTAGAGGTACTAGACAACCAGTTAAAAAGCAGAGAAGCAATATCCAACTATAGGCTGTTTTCAAGAGATTCTCTTCCAATATAGAGACATAGCTTAAAAAAGTAAAAGGATGGAAAACAAGATATACCATGAAACACTAAGCATAAGAAAGCTGGAACGGCTATATTAATATCAGACAAAATATCATTTATAATAGTATCAAAAATAATAAAAACTTGGGAATAAACTTAACCAAGGAGGTGAAAGACCTGTACACTGAAAATGATAAGACATTGATGAGAGAGAGTGAAGAAGACACCAATAAATAGAAAAATATTCTGTGCCCATGGATTCAAAGAATTAACATTATTAAAAATGTCCATACTACCTAAAGCAATCTACAGATTTAAGGAAATCTCTGTCAGAGTCCCAAGGGCATTTTCTCACAAAAATATACCAAATGATCTTAAAATTTGTATTGGACCACGAAAGATTCTAAATAGCCAAAGCACTCTTGAAAAGCAAAGCTGGAGGCATTATACTTCCTAATTTCAAACTATATTACAAAGCTATAGCAATCAAAATTGCTATAGGTTTGTCATAGAAAAAACAGGCACGTGGCCAGTGGAATAGAACGAAGAGCCCAGAAATAAATCCATGGATATATGGGCAACTAATATTTGGCAAGGGCAACCAGAACACACAATGGGGAAACAATAGTCTCTTCAATAAATTATGCTGAGAAAACTGGATATTCACATGCAAAAGATTGAAACTAGACCCTAACAACTCAGAAAAGTTAACTCAAAATAGATGAAAGACCTGAAACAATAAAATTCCTGGAAGAAATGATAGGGAGTAATTTCTTTGACACTGGTCTTGACAATGTCTTGGATAAGACCTTAAAAATGCAGGCAACAAAAACTAAAATAAACAAGTGGGAAACTAGAGAGCTTCTGCACAGCAATGGAAATAATCAAAAAATTGAAAAGGCAACATACAGGATGAGGGAAAATATTTGCAAACCATATATCTAAGAAGGGGTTAACATCCGAAACATACATAAAACTTAAATGACTCAATATTAAAATGAGATTGTTTTCCAGAGTTTCTATTGTACACTTTTTATGCTAAGTGCTTTTGTATTATGACTCGATAGGATAATATCAGTGTTTTAAGTAGTGTCACAGATATTGAAGAATTGCCTGATAAAACAAAATGCAATTCATGCATTTCCCAATTGATCTATCCTTTCACAGCTATCACTTCCTTTTGTTATAGGTGTAAAGTAATCTTCATAAAGTAGAAGTATTCAATACAAGGTCAGAATATGAAAGAGAGTGCCTGTTTTTATTTGTCCGAGACCCCGGCTAACCCCAGATATACATTTTCTCTTTAATCTTTTCCAAATTAATCTTTCTCTCTACCTCATCAAAATGTATCAGTCAAGGTTAAAGGAAAACTGTGGGTCTATATTTAGATGAGAGACTTAAAGAGGTACTTGCAATAAGCTATTATAACTACTATTGTTACAAGTGGTTTTGTTGGATTACAGAGGGAGTCCTTGAAGTGTTTTCTAAACATAAATCAACTTCAAAACATGTTTTCCCACAGCTAGTATATCTTAACTCTCTTAAACACTGGAGCATTTCAAGTGCAATGTGAAAACTTTCAAGTTGCTTTATATACACTTACGCTTGTCAAAACATAATAAGTATTCATTATTGAATTACTTATTCAAATAATTACTTATAGGCAAGTGTTTTCCTGAGCTTTTCCTCTTAAAGGAAGTTAAAGTAAAAAGGTCAAATTGTAGTCAGACTATTTAATTCAGAGTGGTAATTTGATCAGATCTCATCTTAAATTATATTTTTCTCTAGAACTTTATAGTCATTTCTCCCACCTCTTCATTCTGTATCATCCTTTGCAACTGTATTAATCTGCCAATATTGCAAAGTTTTAATCAAAAAATTTTAGTAAAATTGATGAAAATATAAACAGGTTTAGAAATTTGAGAGTAGGCCTGAAATATTATTCACATCATATTTATATATAAAACATATATAATATGTGTATATATTGAAAGTTTTTGCCTTAGCAAAATATTTCAGGTTGCCATAGTCTCCAATTCCTTTTACTTGGAAATGGAAGAGATGTGAGTTGCCTATAATTGACAGTCTCCACAGCATCCTTGCTCCCTTACCATCTGGATTTGACCAGTGGGAAGCAGCATACCAGGAAATCAACTGGTGGGATTAGAGAGAGGACAGGGTATTAATCTGCCGCTCCTTCGCTGTCCGACTGTGGTTTGGACAGTGGTTGCCAAAACCCATCAGGCAGCCTGTGTCCGACAGCCTCTCTTCCCAGAGCTTAACCTGTTCCCAGGCTTGGCAAGACTATTTCATCCTCTTGAGCCTTCAGATCTATGAGTGGTAACAATTTCTCATTGTTGCTGAAACCTAACTGCCTCATCATCCCTTGTTGTGTTTTACCGCTGCCCCTACTCTTGTAAACAATCCTTTCATTAAGTGCTCTCTAGTTGCATCTTTTTAAGGATGCCACCCATTTCCTCCTTGAACATAGACTGATGTGCTCCCAACGTGACCTCAGGAAATAGACCCTCAGTGTAGATTATTAATTGGTTGCCATGAGCTCCAATCTCTTTAACAAGAGGAAAATGTGCACTAGGTAAACTATAGCATGCAAAGTCATTGGCTTAACTAGAATTATCACCAACAGTAGTACGGGGTAGAGCAACCATCCCTAACCACTAGGCCACTGACTGGTACAGATCCATGGACTGTTAGGAATCAGGCCACACAGCAGGAAGTGAGTGGCAGGTGAGCCAGCAAAGCTTCATCTGTATTTACAGCTGCTCCCCATCACTCAGATTACTGCCTGAGTGCTTCCTCCTGTCAGATCAGTGGTGGCTTTAGATTCTCATAGGAGCATGAACCCTACTGTGAATGCTACATGCGAGGGTTCTAGGTTCCGCACTGCTTATGAGAATCTAATGCCTGATCTGAGGTGGAGCTGAGGTGGTAATATTAGTACTGGAGAGTGGCTGCAAATACAGATTATCATTAGCAGAGAGGTTTGACTGCACAGAGACCATAACCCCATCAATGAGTGGCAAGTGACAATTAAGCTGCATTTGGCGGCAGGCTTTATAATGGCAGGTGAGTTGATGCACTTCGGTTGTACAGCCGCATCTAGTGGCGGGCTTTAAGTCAGAATCGCATTTTAGTCTGCACGCGGCCTGCCTATTATTTCATTTACCGCTTCCACCCATGCCTCTTTCCCACACTCTGCACTTGTCTCACATTTTGGTAAGCCGACAAGCTAACCCTAGCCAAAATGAGTAGGAAACAAACACCACTGGGGAGCTACTTTGAAAAGGAGAAAAGACCCAATGATGTGACAGAAAAAGACGCTAAGAGTGCCAACACAAAGAAAACTGCATTTGAAAGAAAATACCGAGTCCTACTTAAGTTACAGGTTCATTGCAACAGGTGATTCACATTCCCCAAGCCTGCTTTATATAATATGTGGAGACTAGCTATCCAACAAAACCATAAAACCTTCAAAACTGCTTCACCACATGGAGGCTAAACACCCTGCCTTAAAAGACAAGCCCTTGGAGTTTTCCAAAAGAAAAATGTGAACATGAAGAACAGAAGCAACTATTGAAGGCCACCACTTCATCAAATCTGTCTGCACTGAAAGCATCATTCTTATCGGCTAACCACATTGCTAGAGCTAATAAGCCTTTTACTACTGGTGAAGAGTTAATCCCGAGGACCTTTGTCATGAGCTTTTAAGAGAGGCTACATTTCAAAAGGTAGTACATGTTCCTCTTTCAGCTAGCACCAAAGCTAGATGAATTGGTAAAATAGCAGAGAATGTTGAGGCACAACTGTTAGCAAGGACTAATTAACGTATCACCATGGCATACAATCCAGGTTGACGAGTCTACCAATGCTGACAAGGCAACAATGCTTGTTTCGGTGCGATTTATTTTCAGGAGGATGTGCATGAGGATATGTTATGTGCACTTCTGTTGCCAACCAACACCACATCCACAGAACTATTTAAGTCTTTAAATGACTGCATATCAGGAAAACTGAATTGGTCATTTTGTGTTGGTATAATGTACAGACGGAGTGGCTGCCATGACTGGACAGCTTCCTGGTTTCACTACTTGGATCAAAGAGATTGCTTCTGAATGTGAGTCTACATAATACGTGATCCATAGACAAATACTGGCTGGCCAAAAAATGTCCATTTTTTGAACAAAAAACTTAACATTTTGCAGGGTGCATTGCAAAACTTTGCAACATTTTGCAGCTCTGTGAGGAGTTGGACACAGAGTACACACATCTGCTCTTATAGACAGAAATGAGATGGCTTTCTAAAGGTAGATCACTGGCCAGAGTTTCTGAGCTATGAGAGCTGCTCCAGAGATTTCTTTCAGAAAAACAGTCACCACTGGCATCATACTTCAGGGACACAGAATGGGTTGCAAAACTTGCTCAATTGTATTACATATACCCTGCTCAAGGAACTCAATCTGTCACTTCAGGGGAGAACAATCATTCAAGTCAGCAGATAAAGTGGCTGTATTCAAAGTTAAACTGGAATTATGGAAGCAACAAATGAACATTGGGATTTTTGACATGTTTCAAACATCAGCAGTGATTTGAAAGAGACTGAGCCAAGGCCTTCTTTGTCTGATCTGGTGCATGATCACTTATCTCAGCTTTCAGAAGAATTTGAACATTACTTCCCAATCACAAAATACCCTTGAACTGGGAAGGAATGGAACCGTGACCCATTTGTGAATAAACCAGGCAAATTGGGGCTTCCCAGGTGGTGCAGTGGTAAAGAATCTGCCTGGTACTGCAAGAGACGCAGGTTCAATCCCTGGGTCAGGAAGATCCCCTGGAGGAGGAAATGACAACCCACTCTAGTATTCTTGCCCGGAAAATTCCACGGACAGAGGAGCCTGGCGGGCTACAGTTCATGGAGTCACAGAGTTGGACATGACTGAGCCACTGAGGACGCACCCAAGGTAACTGACTTTGTGCTGGAAGAGGATCAACTACCTGAGATCACACATAATGGTGGTCTTAAAAGTATGTTTGAGCAACTTCAAACCTCCATCCATTCTGAATTAAAGTTAAGGCAGACTATCCTGAGACTGCCACAAAAGCACTAAAAAAAACTGCTTCCGTTTCCAACATCCTATCCTATGTGGAATATAAAAAATACAACAAATGAGTGAATATAACAAAAAAGAAGAAAACTCACAGATACAGAGAACAAACTAGTGGTGACCACTGGGGAGGTGGGAGGGGAAATATAGGGGTTGGGGAGTGGGAGGTACGAACCATTGGATGTAACATAGACTCAAGAATGTAAAATATTGTACAACATGGGAAAAATAGCCAATATTTTATAACAACTATAAATGGAAAATAACCTTTAAAAACTGTATTAAATTGTTAATAAATAAAAAATTTAAAAGATTCAATATTCTCAAAGAATATTTGAAAAGTTAGATATGATTTTCTCTTTTACTTAAATCAATGTGCTTTAAAGATCTGGAGAAATATAAATATGTAAAGGAGGTGGGGAGAACAAATTGTGGCACCGCAATTTATAGCACAAACATGTAGACACACAATAAACAAAAAATCCTGATCTGTTTATTCAGTTGTAACGTGCTATATTAACAGAGATCACAACTTTCTTTGTGAATCATCAAATATGCATTCATGGCATCATTTTCAAAGGCTTATGTTCATTCCCAACACAAAATGTTTATCCACCCTCCATTGCTGCCTTTTGTTTATTTCCAGACGAATCTGTGATACAAATAACGTCATCCTCTTGATCTTTAAGGGTATGCAGTCTCAGCTCACTTGGGGTCAGGCGGTCATCCCTCACTCCCCAGTGGTCCTGTGGGTCAAGTGGGCCCTGAGAGGAGAGGGGACTAAAGGATGTTAAGGACTAAAGGTCCTTTGGAATAGATTGCTATGGGCGACCCCTCACATACTCTAAACCCACCATGTGATTTCCACCAACCTGGCAGCATCCCCTCCAGGCAACAACAAGGCCACGCTTATTCCAGGAGGGGCTCAGCCCCTAGGAATCAGGCTCAGAGAACCTGCACTTCTGGAAGTTCTTACCCCGAACCTTCACGCTACTCACTGGTCTCAGATGTGCTATGCCTGATATCTCTAGCTCAGTGCTACTGAATACAGGTCTGAAGGAGTCACATTAGCACCAACAAAAAACTTGTTAAAGATGCCATTTCATGAACCCCACAGGAGAATCACAGTTAGTCTAGGGCCCTGATTTCCACAAAATTTGTGTGCACTTCAAAGCGTTGAAAGAAATGTTTGCTGTGTGGATAAGTATTTAGCAATAACACCTGTCCCCTCCCCACAGAGTCTACTGATCTGAGTGGGAGCATCTGCGTTGTTTCAACACCAGGTGATCCTAAGTTAGGCCCGGTTTAAACACGAGGCCTGCGGGGTACATGGGTGAGAGCTGCGTCCAGTCTTCAGTCCTTTTCCGTTTGGGGAGGCATTGGTGGCTGCTCTACATGGGATGAGACAGGCAGGGCGGTGTAGCCCACTTGCTTACTCTATGCTGTAGCAGAGTCTGGGGGTGTCTGTGTGAGGGGAGAGCACGTGCAGACAGGAAAGAAAAACCTCACAGTTTTTCTGTGAGAAAAAAACCTCCAGAAATGAGCTCCATGCAGGAGCTCATTGTTCCTGAATCTCTCTTTTTCAAGCGGTCAGCCTTTCAGGGTTCTTTTGCCTGTGGGTGCAGTGGGAAGAAATGAAGGAGCTCTGTGGACGCCATTGAAGTCATTTTCAAGATACTGATGTGGTTCTCAGCATGACATCAATGAGAAAAAAACACAGAGCAGGAGGAAGAAAAGGAGAAAATGGCATCATCTCAGGTAAGTGTCCTGTCCTGGGTTAGAGGCTGCGTCTGCTTTTCCTCCTGAAATGTTACAGATTGAGAACCTGTAAACCTTTCATTTTCTTCTTCTGATGTTTCTGTCTCGCGAGGCTATTTTCCACTACTTTTTCCCCCTTCCTACGATAGTCAAAGTCAGCTCTTCACTTCTCCCATGTGTTCCTGAATCTTTGCCCATTGTCTGCATCCAGGCTCCCCACAGAGCATGGAGCATTCTCGCCATGAAGTAGTGACCTTCAACTATCGAAATTATTCCTTTTGTGAAAGAGCAACATGAGAAGGCATTAATATCCAAAACTCCCTATGGAATAATTTCAGATGTTGAGATACTAGTGAAGAAGGGAAAGTGGAATGGTACTGTACATCTGAATGCAATGTCAATTTACCACAACAGGATTAAGAAAATGCACTTTTAAATGGGATGGCATTAGTGGTCCAGATAAATCAAATTTCTGGGGAAGAAAACTAATTAGGAGGGATTTGCTCTGTATGTTGATAAGAAAGATTATTTGAATACAGTATTAGAGTCAGAGAACATGGGGGGTGTATGTACACTGAAATTTGTAAAACTGACATTTTTTTTCATGGTAGTTTCAGATTATGATTTTCTTATGTATTTTCGCCCAGAATACCACAGCAGTGATAATGTATCTCATGTCATTCAGTCCTGTGATTATCATTTGTCCTATTACACCTGAGGTTCACCAGTTCAGGTGCTTTCTGCAACATTCCTTTGCTATGAATTTCGTATATTTTACCTTTGGTAAAGGTTTCGTGTGATTCTCTGAGAAATATACATAAATCATCATGATAAATCTGGAAACTCCAATTTTCCCCCCTAGTTTCCTTTTGCCTCTAGTTTGCTTTGGAAAATGAACACCTTCACATTTGTTTAATAAAGATACTAGCTTTTCAAGTTGTTGTAATCAGTCAAGACTTACTCTTGTAAGTTTCTATTATACTCTACACTCATGCAACAGACATACTCTTCTTTCACTTCTTTGTATTTTCAAAAGAGTTGATAAGAATCATATTAATGTATGCTCAGTAGTATTGTTTCTGAAATATACCTCAACTCAAATGGTAAATATTTTCAGAGATATCAAAGATTCAGAAGCAATAGCTCTAGCTTATTTTATATCATTGTATTTATGTATTTATAAAATGTAAAGTGTATCATCCAAAAAATAGATTATAAGATTTATCCAATTTAAATAGTATTCTTCTTTAAAATTTGGTAGAATTCACCAGTGAAGCCATCTAGTTCTGATATATTTTTGTTGGGAGCTTTTTGAGAACTGATTCAATCTCCTTAATAATTTGGTCTGCTCAGATTGTTTTAAATATTTTCTTCATGATTCAGGTTTTTACTTTTATTTTTTTAATTTTTTCTTTGGCTCGCTGATTATTTAGAAATTGTGTTGTTTAATTTCCACATACTTGTAAAATTTCCAGACTCTGTTCTCTTGTTCATTTCTGGTTTTTTACCTTTGTGATTGAAACAATACTTAGTATATAAGTGATGTAAATAGAAAGACAAATAACTTATGTTTTAGATTCTGCACAAAGTGATAATATGACACAAATTAACCTCAAACGAACCTATCTATGAAACAGAAACAGAATCACAGACTGGTGGTGGTCAAGGGGGAGGGGTTGAGGGAGGGATAGAGTGGGAGGCTGGGGTTAGCAGATGTAAGACTTTATATATAAAATGGATAAACAGCAAGGTCCAGCTGTATACCACAGGGAACTACATTCAATATCCTTTGATAGGAGCTTCCCTGGTGGTGCAGTGACTAAGTCTCCATGCTCCCAATGCAGAGGGCCCGTTCGATACGTGGTATGAGAACTAGATCCTACCTGCTGCAACTGAGAGTTCATGTGCCACAGCTAAAGATTCCACATGCCGCAACCAAGACCCAGCACAGCTAAAAAAAATAAAGAAAAATAAACATTTTCAAAATCCCATGGTAAACCATAATAGAAAAGAATATTTAAAAAGAATGTGTGTATATACATGTGTGTGTGTGTGTAACTGAATCACTAAAAACAAAATACATAGTATGATATAAGTCTTCTTAAATTTGCTGAGATTTGTATAGTGAACTAACAAATAATCTGTCCTGGAAAATGTTCGGCGGGCAGTTGAGAAGAATATGTATTCTGCTGCTACTGGATGGACTGTTCTTTTTGTCTGTTAAGCCCATTTGGTCTAATTCAAGTTCAGTACTGCCTTATTGATTTTCTTTCTGGTTGGTCTATTCATTGTTGAAAGTTAACTATTAAAGATCGCTACACGTATTTTTTTTCTATTGTCTATTTTTCTATTTAAATCTGTTAGCATTTGCTTAACACTTTAAAGTCTTCCACTGTTAGTATATATTTATTTATGATAGTCTTCCTGATGAATTGACAATATTATCATTAAATAGTGACCTTATTTTTTTCTTGTTGCAGTTTTTGTCTTAAAATCTGTTTTGTCTGATCTAATTCTAGATCCCACTGCTTTCTTTTGGTTTCCATGCATTTGGAATATTTTCTTCTAAAGCTTCACTTTGAGCCTATTTGTGTTTTTAACACTGAAGTGAGTCTCTGAAAGGCAGAGTGTAGTTTGGTCTTGTATTTTTATGTATCCAGCCACTCCATGACTTTAGACTCAAGAATTTAGTCAAAACAGAATATATTTAAGTTTGCAGTAATTTACCAATCAGTATGCCATCTTATTGTTCCCTGGGTGTTTTCTTGTTTCTCTTTTCCTCTTTTGTTACCTTTGTGAATTGGTGATATTTTATAGTGGAATGTTAGGATTTCTTTCCCTTTACATTTTCTGAATATACTATAGGTTTTTGCTTTGTGGTTCCATGAGGTTTATGGAAAATGTCTTATAGATATAAAAGAATTTTATGTTGATAACATTTTAACTTCCATCACATGCAAAAATCTCTACTTTCTTTATCCCCCTCCAAGAATTTTTGTACATGGTGTTACGGTTTACCTCCTTGTGTATTATTTATACATTGAAATTAGTATAGCTGCGGTTATCTCAATTTTTTAATAACCTAACTGGTTAACACACCACCATATATATGACAATTTTAAAGCACTCTTACCTTAATTATATTCTTAGGTTGCAACTTTTTTTTTTTTAGGTTGCAACTTTATTGTGTATTCTCATATGTTCTCATGGTACTGTTTGGTTTCCTTCTATTCTACTTTGAGGAACTCTTTTAGAATTTCTCTCAAGACTGATCTAGTGATGATGAACTCACTCACCTTTTCTTTTTTGAAAAGAGTTTTTAATCTCTTCACTTAAGAAGGACAATTATGATGGATAGGATACTCTTGGTTGACAGACTTTGGGTTTTGTTTTGTTTTTTGAGCAATTTGAATTTATCATCCCACCCTCTCCTGGCCTGTGAGATTTCTGCTGAGAAAGCAACTTTTAATCTTATGAAGATTCTTTTGTAAGTTATAAGCTTCTCTCCTCTTGCTGCTTTTAAAAGTCTTTGCTTTTGATGGTTGACAGTTTCACTGTAATGTATTTTAGAGAATTTTTTTTTTAGTTAAGTTTGTCTGGTGCCCTTATGAGCTTCATGCCCTTGAATATCCAAATCTCTCCCCTGACTTGGAAAATTCAAAGCCACTATTTATTTAAATAAGCCTTCTGTTTCTATCCTTTCCTTCTAAGACTCCATAATTCATAGAATGTTTCTTTTGATAGTGTTTTTAGATCACATAGTCATTCTTTTTTTTTTTTTTTCTTTTTTTATTATTATTATTTTTTTTTTCCAGTGGGTTTTGTCATACATTGATATGAATCAGCCATGGATTTACATGTATTCCCAATCCCGATCCCCCCTCCCACCTCCCTCTCCACCCGATTCCTCTGGGTCTTCCCAGTGCACCAGGCCGGAGCACTTGTCTCGTGCATCCCACCTGTGCTGGTGATCTGTTTCACCATAGATAGTATATATGCTGTTCTTTTGAAATATCCCACCCTCACATTCTCCCACAAAGTTCAAAAGTCTGTTCTGTATTTCTGTGTCTCTTTTTCTGTTCTGCATATAGGGTTATCGTTATCACCTTTCTAAATTCCATATACATGTGTCAGTATGCTGTAATGTTCTTTATCTTTCTGGCTTACTTCACTCTGTATAAGGGGCTCCAGCTTCATCCATCTCATTAGGACTGGTTCAAATGAATTCTTTTTAATGGCTGAGTAATATTCCATGGTGTATATGTACCACAGCTTCCTTATCCATTCATCTGCTGATGGGCATCTAGGTTGCTTCCATGTCCTGACTATTATAAACAGTGCTGCGATGAACATTGGGGTGCACGTGTCTCTTTCAGATCTGGTTTCCTCAGTGTGTATGCCCAGAAGTGGGATTGCTGGGTCATTGTCTTTGTTCTCCTCTGAGTGAATTATTTTCAGTTTACTGTCTTCTATTTTGGAGAAAAGAACTAAAGAGCCCCTTGGTGAAATGAAAGTGGAGAGTGAAAAAGTTGGCCTAAAACTCAACATTCAGAAAGCTAAGATCATGGCATCCGGTCCCATCACTTCATGGAAAATAGATGGGGAAACAGTGGAAAAAACAGTGGCAGAATTTATTTTGGGGGGCTCCAAAATCACTGCAGATGGTGGCTACAGCCATGAAATTAAAAGACGCTTGCTCCTTGGAAGAAAAGCTATGACCAACCTAGACAGCATATTAAAAAGCAGAGACATTACTTTGCCAACAAAGGTCCGTCTAATCAAGGCTATGGTTTCTCCAGTGGTCATGTATGGATGTGAGAGTTGGACCCTAAAGACCATAAAGAAAGCTGAGCGTGGAAGAATTGATGCTTTTGAACTGTGGTATTGGAGAAGACTCTAGAGTTGGATCTCCTAGCTGTCCAAGGGACTCTCAAGAGTCTTCTCCAACATCACAGTTCAAAAGTTTTAATTCTTCAGTGCTCAGCTTTCTTTATAGTCCAGCTCTCACATCCATACACGACTACTGGAAAAACCATAGCTTTGACTAGATGGACCTTTGTTGGCAAAGTAATGTCTCTGCTTTTTAATATGCTGTCTAGGTTGGTCATAACTTTTCTTCCAAGGAGCAAAATTCTTTTTTAATTTCATGGCTACAGTCACCATGTGCAGTGATTTCGGAGCCCAAAAAATAAAGTCTGTCACTGTTTCCACTGTTTCCCTGTCTATTTGCCATAAAGATATAGGACCAGATGCCATAATCTCAGTTTTCTGAATGTTGAGTTTTAAGCTAACTTTTCACTCTCCTCTTTCACTTTCATCAAGAGGATCTTTAGTTCTTCGCTTTCTGCCATAAGGCTGGTGTCTTCTGTGTATCTGAGATCATTGATATTTCTCCTGGCAATCTTGATTCCAGTTTGTGCTTCATCCAGTCCACATTTCTCATGATGTACTCTGCATATAAGTTAAATAAGCAGGGTGACAATATACAGCCTTGACATGCTCCTTTTCCTATTTGGAACCAGTCTGTTGTTCCATGTCCAGTTCTAACTGTTGCTTCTTGACCTGCATACACTTTTCTCAGGAGGCAGGTCAGGTAGTCTGGTATTCCCATGTCTTGAAGAATTTTCTACAGTTTGTTGTGATCCACATAGTCAAAGGCTTTGACAGTAAGCAGAGCAGAGGTAGATGTTTTTCTGGAGCTATCTTGCTTTTTTGATGATCCAGTGGATGTTGGCAATTTGATCTCTGGTTCCTCTGCCTTTTCTAAATCCAGCTGGAACATCTGGAAGTTCATGGTTCACGTACTATTGAACCCTGGCTCGGAGAACTTCGAGCATTCCTTTGCTAGTGTGTGAGATGAGTGCAGTTGTGTGGTAGTTTGAGCGTTCTTTGGCATTGTCTTTCTTTGGGATTGGAATGAAAAGTGACCGTTTCCAGTCCTGTGGACACTGCTAAGTTTTCCAAATTTGCTGGCATATTGAGTGCAGCACTTTCACAGCATCATCTTTTAGGATTTGAAATAGCTCAACTGGAATTCAATTGCCTCCACTAGCTTTGTTCATAGTGATGTTTCCTAAGGCCGACTTGACTTCGCACTCCAGGATGTCTGGCTCTAGGTGAGTGATTACACCATCGTGATTATTTGGGTCATGAAGATCTTTTTTGCATAGTTCTTTTGTTTATTCTTGCTACCCCTTCTTAATATCTTCTGCTTCTGTTATGTCCATACCATTTCTGTCCTTTATTGAGCCCATCTCTTTGCATGAAGTGTTCCCTTGGTATCTCTAATTTTCTTAAAAAGATCTCTAGTCTTTCCCACTCTATTGTTTTCCTTTATTTCTTTGCACTGATCACTGAGGAAGGCTTTCTTTTCTCTCCTTGCTATTCTTTGGAACTCTGCATTCAAATGGGTGTATTTTTCCTTTTCTCCTTTGCCTTTTGCTTCTCTTCTTTTCACAGCTATTTGTAAGGCCTCATCAGACAACCATTTTCCCTTTTTGCATTTCTTTTTCTTAGAGATGGTCTTGATCCCTTCCTCCTGTACAGTGTCACGAACCTCTGTCCATAGTTCTTCAGGCACTCTTTCTATCAGATATAAACCCTTGAATTTATTTGTCACTCCACTGTATAGTCGTAAGGGATTTGATATAGGTCATACCTGAATGGTCTAGTGGTTTCCCCTACTTTCTTCAATTTAAGTCTGATTTTGACAATTATCTCAGCATAATTAGCCAAGGTACATAAATGTTGAAATGGTACAATTTCCTTCTTTCTAATAGCTGAATAATACTCATTGTGTGTATGTATTCGATATATATAGATAAATGTGCAGGTACAGATATCACATATTTCTTATCTATTCACTTGTTGATAAGAACTTAGGTGGATTCCATAACTTGGCTATTGTGAAGAACTTGGGTCACTTTCGTAGCTTGGCTATTGTGAATAATGCTGCAGTAAATATAGGGGTGCATATATCTTTTCAAGTTAGTGCTTTTATTTTCTTTGGATAAATATCCATAAGTGGAATTGCTGAATTATATAATAGATCTACTTTTACTTGAGAAACCTTCATATTATTTTCCATAGTGGCTACAAAAATTATATCCCCACTAACAGTTCACTTGATCCCTTTTGTCCACATCATCATCAAGGCTTATCTCTTGGTTTTTGATGATAGCCATTCTAACAGTTGTAAGATAATATCATCAGTATATTATTATTGTGGTTTTGATTTGCTTTGTACTGATGTTTAGTCATGTTGAGCACATTTTCGTACATGCATTGGCCATTTGTAGATCTTTTTGGGAAAAAAATCTATTTTCTTTACCCATCTGTACATTGAATTGTTTGGTTTCTCATGGCATTTTTTGAGGTTTATTTAAATGTATTTTGATTGCATGCCCCCAAATGAATATATGGCTTTCATTTTTTTCCCATTAGTGGGTTGACTTTTCATTTTATTGATTGTTTATTTTGTTATATGGAAGTGTTTAAGTTTGATTTACTCTTGGTTGTTGACTTTTGCTTTTGCATTTTTTTATGCTTTTAGTGTTATATCCAAAAGAATAATCATCGAAACCAATGTGAAGAAGTTTCTTACATTTTCTTTTAAAACTTTTATGGTGTCAAGCCTTGGGTTCAATCTTTCACGTTCTTGGTTAATCTTATTCCTAAGCATCATATTCTTTTTGGTGCTATTGTCAATTGGGCCTTTTTAACCTTTTCTGATAGTTTCTGTTAGTGTGTCAAACCACAAATGGTTTTTTTATGTTGATTTTTATATCCTGTTGCTTACCCTATTTAATAATTAGCATTGAACAGTTTTTTGGAGGCGGCATATTTAGGACTTTGTAGATATAGAAACGTCATCTGCGGAGAAAATTTAGCTCTATCTTTGTGATTTGGATGTATTTTATTGCTATCTTGCTCAGATTGGGAATTCCAGTACTGTATTACATAGAAGGGACAAGAATCAGTAAACTTGTCTTGATCCAAAACTCGGAAGAAATGCTTTCATGAGTCATAATTCAATATACTATTAGCTTTGGGTTTATCATATGACTTCTAATGTGTTGAGGTATATTCCCTCTATAACTAATTTATTTTTTAACATTTCTTTTATGTAGTTAGTTATTTTTGGCTATGCTGGGTCTTCATTGCTGTGTGGGCTTCTCTCTAGTTGCAAAAAGTGGGTCTACTTTCATTGGGTGTGCAGGCTTATTTTGGAGCACAGGCTATCGGGAACAAGGGCTTCAGTAGCTGTGGCTCCCAGGCTCTGGAGCACAGGTTCAATAGCTGCAGTGCATGGACTTAGTTGCTCCGCAGCATGTGGGATCTTCCCTGACCAGGAATTAAACCCGAGTCTCCTGCAGTAGCAGGGGGATTCTTTACCACTGAGCCATAGCGGAAGCCCCTGTAACTAATTTCTTGACAGTCTTCGTCATAAAAGGAAGTTGGATTTTGCCAAATAATTTTTCTGTATCTATTAATATGATCATTTTCCCCTTCATCCTCTTTATATGATGTATCATATCTATTGATTCACATACGTTGAGTCATCCTTGGATCCAGGCATAATTCCCACTTAATCATGGTGAATGATCCCTTCAGTGTACTGTTGAATTTGGTTTGTCAGTATTGTGAGTATGTCATCTATATCTTTCAGGGATATTGATCTGTGTTTTGCTCATAGTGCCCTTGTCTGGGCTTAATGTTGGGGTAATTAATGCCTCCTAAGATGGTTTGAAAGCGTTCCCTCCTCTTTCTGAAAGTACTTGAAAAGTCTTGGCTTTAATTTCTCTTTAAATATTTGGTATAATTCACTAATAAAACCATCTGATCCTGGGATTTTATTTATTGAAATATTTCTCAGTACTGTTTCATTCTTTTTATTCATTACTGGTCTGTTCAAGTGTTCTATTTCTTAACTATTTAGTCTTGCTAGGTTGCATATTTTTAAGAGCTTGTCCATTTTTTTTCTAGGTAATCCAAGTTGTTTGCATATGATAATAGTGCATATGTGCTTATGATAATAGTATTATTGTCCTTAGCCTTTCTGTGGCATCACTGTAATGTTATATATAAGTGTGTGTGTGTGTATTCTTTTTCTTAGTTATTCTAGCTAGCAGTTTGTCAATTTTGTTTATCTTTTCCAAAGAAAACTCCTCAATAATATTTCTTCTATTTTTGCAGTTATTTGTACCATTATTTGTATATCCATTATTTTTAAAATTCTTTTCCCACATACATCATTACAAAGTTTTAAATAGAGTTTGCTGTGCTATAGAGTAGGTTCTTCTATTATTTTTACAACTGTTCTAATCATTATTATTTCATTCTGCCAACACTAGGCTTAGTTTGTTCTTTTTCTAGTTTCTTTAGTTGTAAAACCAGATTCTTTACCTGAGTTTTTTCAGAGAAAAAAGATTTTATTCCTTACATCACAACAAGCATGAGCATAATATTGCATTGGTTCTCCCATCCCAGTTCTTATTGGGATGACAGAGGGAACCAGTTGGGTGCTACACATGTACTCCGTTGTGTTACACTGAAGAACACTGAGTTTGGGGACTCTGCTGCTTTTAAAATGAGAGGTTAGTAAGCTTCCTGTTTGTCTGAGGGAAAGACATTACCTCATTCCTCAAGGCTGTTCATTACAAACTCCTAAGAAATGGCTCAGGTGAAATGCTGTTAGGGAATTTTCCTTTTTTATAACTGAAGAATAGTTGACATACAATATCATGTTAGTTTCAGATTTACCACAGAATAATTCAGCTTTTAAGTATATTACAAAATGATCACCATGTGAGTCTAGTAACCATCTGTCCCTATCCACAGTTATTGCAATATCATAAACCATATTCTGTATTCTGTATATTAAATTCTTGCCAAATTTTATTTTATAAATAGAATTTTGTGCTTCCTATATAGAATTTTGTGCTTCCTATACCCCTTCAGCTATCTTGTCCAACACCTACTCAACTCCTCGCCCTCAACCACCAAATTGGTCACTGTGTCTGTAAGACTGGCTTTGTTGTTTGTTTTTGGATTACACATATAAGTGAGATCATGTATTTCTTTTTCTATATGACTGACTTCACTTAGCATCATACTCTCTAGGTCCACCCATGTTATCAAAAGTGGCAAGACTTCATCATTTTATGGCTGAGTAATATATATAGCTATATAAGTATAAACATATCTATACATATTTATGTGTCCATTTGTATATATAGATCTAACTCTGTATATATGTATATTTATGTATCTATTAATATATGTGCATGTATGTGTGTTACATGTATTTTCATATGTATATATATAGTCACTTTTTATGCATTTATCTATCATTGAACATTTAGGTTCCTATCATATATTGGTTATTGTAAGTTATGTTGCAACAAACACACAGTGCATATTATCTCTTTAAATTAGTTTTTTGCTTTATTTTGTTTTCTTTGGATAAATAACCAAAAGTGGAATTGCTAAAATCACATGGCACTTTTTTTTTTTTTTTTCATAACCCTCTGTAATGTTTTCAATAGCGGCTGCACTGGTTTCTATCTTTAGCAACAGTGTATGTGAGTTTTCTCTTCTCCATATCCTCAGCAACACTTCTTAAATGCTGTCATTTTCATTGTAGCCATTCTGACAACTGTAGGGTGGTACTTTTTGGTGTGGTTTTGATTTTCATTCCCTGATGATTAGTGATGTTGAGCATGTTCCCTTGTGCCTTTTAGCTGTATTTTCTTTCTTTTTGGCAAAATATGTATTCAACTCCTCTCCCCAATTATTATTGTTTTTTTAATTATAATTTATTTACTGTGTTATATTTGTTTGCTTTAGAGCACAGTGATTATTTTTTACAGATTACACTTGATTAAAAGTTATTAAAAGATAACAGCTATAATTCCATGTCCTATACAATATATTGATATTGATATTTTATACATAGTAGCTTGTACATCTTAATCCTATACCCTTAATTTGGCCCTCCCTCCTTACCTGTCCTCACTGGTAACCACTAGTTTGTTTATATATCTGTGAGTCTGTTTCTGTTTTACATACACATTTGTAATTTTAGATTCCACATATAAATAATACCACAAAAAGTGTTTTTGTCTGTCTTCATTAAGCATAATATTCTGGAGGTCCATCCACATTTCTGCAAATGGCAGAACTTTACTTTTTATGGCTGTGTAATATTCCACTGTACATATACACCATATTGTCTTTATCCATTTGTTCATGAACATTTGGTTTGCTTTCATATCTTGGCCATTGTCAATAGTGCTGCTCTGAACTTTGGGGTTTATGTATTTTTTTGAATTAGTGTTTTTATTCTTTTTCCTAGATATGTACCCAGGAGTGTTATTGATGGATCATATGGTAGTTCTATTTTTAGCTTTTTGAGAAACCTCCATACGATTTTACATAGTGCCTGCAACAATTTTCAATCCTACCAACAGTGTACAAGGGATCACTTATCTCCACATCCTCTCTTAGATTTGTTATTTGTAGACATATTGATGATAGCTATTTTGACAGGTGTGATATTGATATTTCATTGAGTTGAACTTCTCTAATGATCAGTGATGTTGAGCATATTTTCATATGCCTTTAGTCACCTGTATGTCTTCTTTGGAAAGATGTCTATTCATCTCTTATGACTATTACCAATTGTGTTCTTTGTGTGTGTGATCCTGAGTCATAGGAGCTAGTTGTACATTTTGGATATTAACCCTTTGAAATATCATTTGCAAATATTTTCTTCCAATTTGCCCTTTAAATTTTTATTTTGTTGATTGTTTACATTGCTGTGCAAAAGCTCTTAAGTTTATTTAGATCCCATTTGCTTGTGTTTGCTTATTTTTTTGCCTTAGAGGCAGGATCCAAAAATATACATATATATTACTACAATTTCTGTCCGAGTGTTCTGTCTGTTATCTTCTGGGAATTCTATGGTTTTGTGTATTACATTTAGGTCCTTAATCCATTTTTAATTGATATTTGTGTGTGGTGAGAAAATGTTTTAATTTCATTGTTTACATGTAGTTCTCCAGTTTTCTCCGTACCATTTATTAAAGAGACTGTCTTTTCTCCATTGTGTATTTTTGCCTCCTCCTTACTGACTGACTTTAAGTGTGTGGATTCCTTTCTGGGCTCTCTATTCTATTCTGATGATCTATGTGTCTGTTTTTGTGATTATTGTAGCTTTTTAGTCAGGGAGTATGCTATCTCCAACTTTGGTCTTTTTTTCCTCAGGATTGCTTTGGCAATACGGGTATTTGTGGCTCTATATTTATTTTAGGATTATTTATGCTAGTTCTGTGAAAATTGTCATGAGTATTTCGATAGGGCTTGCTTTAAATCTGTAGGTTGCTTTGAGTAATTGGGCTATTTTAAAAATATTAATTCTTCCCCATCCAAGAGCATGGAATATCTTTTCACTTATTTGTGTCGCCTTTCATGTCCTTGGGCTTCCCTTGTAGCTCAGTCAGTAAAGAATCTGCCTGCAGTGCAGGAGACCTGGGTTTGATCCCTGGGCTGGGAAGATCCCCTGGAGAAGGAAATGGAAACCCACTCCAGTATCCTTGCCTGGAAAATCTCATGGACAGAGGAGCCTGGTGGGCTGCAGTCCATGGGGTCACAAGGAGTCGGGCACGACTGAGCGACTAACACTTACTGTCCTTCATCAATGTCATATACTTTTCAGGACATAAATCTTTCGTCTCCATGGTTAAATTTATTTCTAGATATTTTATTATTTTTGGTACAATCTTAAATGTTTTTTCTTAATTTCTAAAATTATTATTAATGCATAGAAAAATAACAGATTTCAATATATTATGTATACTTCAAATTAACTGAATTTATTTATGGCAATAATTTGCTGAAATCCTTAGGGTTTTCTCTACATATTATCATGTCATCTGCAAACAGCGACAGTTTTTCTTCTTTGACAAATTGTATTCCAATTTTTAACTTTTATTTTTATCTTTCTGCTGTGGCTAGGACTATTAATACTGTGTTGAATAAATGCAGTGAGAGTAGGCACCCTTGTCTTGCTCCTGTTCTTGGAGGAAATGCTTCAGCTTTTCATCATTAAGTATGATGTTAGCTCTGATTCTGTCATTTATGCTCTATATTTTATTTATTTATTTATTTTTGGTCTCACCACACAAGCATGCAGGATCCTAGTTTCCAGATCAGGGATCTAGCCTGAGTCCCATGCAGTGGAATAGCAGATTCTCTACCACTGGACCAACAGGGAAGTTCATGTCCTTTATTATATAAAGGTATGTTGCCTCTGTATCAACCTTGTTGAGAGTTCTTATAATAAATCAAATTTTGTTGAATTTTCCTAAATGCTTTTACTAGAGGTATGAAGATAAGCATATGATTTTATCCTTTGTTGTGCTAATCTGGTGTGTCACTTAATAGATTTGTATATATGGAATCATTCCTGCATTGCTGAGATGAATCCCATTTTGTTGAGGATTTTTGCTTCTATGTTCATCAAAACTACTGGCCTGTAACTTACCTTTTTTGGTAGTGTCTGGTTTTCATATATGGGGGATGCTAGCCTCAGAAAATAAGGAAGCACTCCTTCAATTTTTTGAGCTAGTTTGAAAAAGATAGGTGTTAATTTTGCTTTAAATGCTTGGTAAAATTGATCAGGAAAGCCGCCTGGCCCTGGACTTGTCTGTATTGGGAGTTTTTTTTTTATTACTGATTCAATTTTATTTGTAGTAATTGATCTGTTTAGATTTTTTATTTATTCCTACCTTGGAATAAATTTATTTATACCTTGGAAGATTTATGTTTCAAGTAATTTATCCACTTCTAGGTTGTCCAACTTGTTGGTGTATAATTATAATAATCTCATGATACTTTATTTCTGTAGTATCTGTTATAACTTCATCTTTTTCATTTCTGATTTATGTACACCCTCTAAGATATGACTTTTGTCTTTTATTCTTACAGAAGCTTAATAACGGTTTGATCCAGTCCCCTTACTCTATATATACTTTTTCAAGTGAGATTTTTACTTTTCTGTATTTTCTTGTTACTAATTGGTGACAATTCTTTTAAGGTTAAGTAAATTCCTTCAACATTTCTTATACTGTTGCTTTATTATCAGTGATTAACTCATTTAGCTTTTACTAGTCTGGGAAACTCTTGATCTCGCATTCAATTCTGAATCATAATCTTGCTGGTAGAGTATTCTTGTTGTGTGCATTTTCCTTTTAGCACATTGACTACATCCTGTCATTCCTTCCTGGTCTGCAAAGTCTGCTAAGAGTCAGCTGATAATCTTCTGGGAATACCTTGCCCATAACTAATTGCTTTTATTTCACTGCTTCTATGATCTCTCTTTAATTTTTGACATGTTAACTATAATGTGTCTTGGTCTGAACCTGTTTGTCTTCATCTTTTGTTTGGTACTTTGTGTTTCCTGGACCTGGATGTCTATTTCCTTCCCCAGGTTAGGAAAGTGATCAGTTATTATATCCTCTAATAAGTCCTCTGCTCGTTTTCCTCCTTTCCTCTTTCCGGGCCCCCTATAATGCTCATGTTAATATTTTTGATATTGTCTCAGAGGTCTCTTTATCTATTGTCTTAATTCATGTTTTTCTTTCTTGGGTTATTTTCACTACTGTGTTTTCCAGATGAGTGATCTCTACTTCTGTATCATATAATCTAATATTGTTTCCCCCTGGTGTGTATGTATGTATGTGTGTATTTGTCAGCTACTGTATTTTTCAGGTGTTTGGTTCTTATTTATATATTTTTTCCTCTTTGTTGAAGTTCTCACTATGTCCATCTATTCTTCTCCTGATTTGGGTGAGCATTTATAATCATTACTTTGAACACTTTTCCTTTTTAAAGGTAGAATGCTTATTTCTATTTCATCTAGTTCTTTTTCTAGTGTCATGTCTTTTTACTTCATTTGAAACATCCCCATCTTTCCCCCTATGTTTCCTATTTCTCTGTGCATTTCTATTCACTAGGTTCAGTTCATTACATATCCTTGTCTTGGAGACATGGCCTTATATAGCAGATGGATAGGGCCCAGCACACCTCCCCTCTGGCCAGCAGAACCAGATGCTGCAGGGTGTCCCCTCTGTGGGCTGCATGCACCTTTCTATTACAATGGGGCCAACTACTGTAGACTAGTTAGAAGGCTGTGTTGGATGCTGGTCTAAATTGACATGAAGGCCTTGTATTATGTGATTGTGATGGGTGTGCTGGAAGGCAAGGCAATCCCCATTATGGGCGGCTGTGTGGCGCTCCAGGTGCATAGATGGACTGGGTATCTGGTTGCAGGGCCTTGTAGTACAGGAGTGCTGGAGGCATGGTTGTCGATGGGGCAGGCCCTTGGCACTCATCAGCTACAGGGAAGACTATAAATGTGGCCTGCCAGTGTCCATCCCTAACCAGAGTCTCGGCTGCCTCTCACCTTTCTAAGAAGCTCTCTGAGATGCACAAGTAGGTGTGACCCAGGTATACTTCAAATTATTGGGTCTTCATAGGGACTGAGAACAAGAGAGATTTTGTGTGTGTCCTGTTTTGAGCCTAAGATGGCGGAGTAGAAGGATGTGCACTCATCTCCTACGAGAACTCCAAAATTACAACTCACTGCTAAACAACCATCCACAGGAGAATGTTGGATCCCACCAAAAAGATACCCCACATCCAAGGACAAAGGAGAAGCCCCAACAGTAGGAGGGGCAAAATCATGTTTAGAATTAAACCCCATACCCGTCAGAGATATTTGGGGGGCTCCAACAAAACCTTGTGCACACCAGGACCCAGTGACCCTGCAGAGACTGAGCCAGAACTGTGTTTAACTGTCTCCTGTGGAGGTACAGGTCAGCAGAGGCCTACTGCAGGGGCAGGGGCTCTGGCTGCAGGAGAACTCTCACACAGCCTGTGGCATAAGTCCTCTTGGAAGAGGTCGCCATTAACCCCACCATAGAGCCACCGAGCAGATGACCCATAAACTGCAGAACACTTATACCAAAGAAATTCCTGCACTGTTAAAGTTCTAGGATCCACAACAGATTTCCCAACCTGGGGATCTGGCAGAGGGACTGAGAACCCCAGGGAATTTGACTTTGGAGGCCAGTGG
Source organism: Dama dama (assembly GCF_033118175.1). Lineage (NCBI taxonomy): Eukaryota > Metazoa > Chordata > Mammalia > Artiodactyla > Cervidae > Dama > Dama dama. Next base: position 42,752,095 of record NC_083697.1, read on the forward strand.
GATTTGATTACAGAACTTACACAGGACTGGGGAAACAGACTCTTGGAAGGCACAAACAAAACCTTATGCACCAGGACCCAGGATAAAGGAGCACTGACCCCAACAAGAGATGGCCCAGACTTACCTGTGAGTGTCCAGGAATCTCTGGTGGAGGTGTGGATCAGTGGTGGCCTGCTGCAGGGTTATGCAGTGTGTGCATGGAACCTTTTGAAGGAGGTCACCATTATCTTCATTACCTCCACCATAGTTTGGCCTCAGGTCAAGCAACAGGGAGGGAACACAGCCCTGCCCATCAACAGAAAATTGGATTAAGGATTTACTGAGCATGGCCCCACCCATCAGAACAAGAACCAGTTATCCCCACAGTCAGTCTCTCCCAGCAGGAAACTTCCATAAGCCTCTTATCCTTATCCCTCAGAGGGCAGACAGAATGAAAACCACAATCACAGAAAACTAAACAAACTGATCACATGGACCACAGCCTTGTCTAACCCAATGAACCTATAAGCCATGCCATGTAGGGCCACCCAAGATGGACGGGTCATGGTGGACAGTTCTGACAAATCCTGGTCCACTGGAGAAGGGAATGGCAAAGCACTGCAGTATTCTTGCCTTGAGAACCCTGTGAACAGTATGAAAAGGTAAAAAGATAGGACACTGAAAGGTAGATAGGTGCCCAATATGCTACTGAAGAAGAGTAGAGAAATCACTCCAGAAAGAATGAAGAGATGGAGACAAAGCAAAAACAAAACCCAGTTGTGGATGTGACTAGTGATGGAAGTAAAGTCCGATGCTGTAAAGAACAGTATTGCATGGGAACCTGGAATATTAGGTCCATGAATCAAGGTAATTTAGAAGTGGTCAAACAGGAAATGGCAAGAGTGAACATGGACATTTTGGGAATCAGTGAACTAAAATGGACTGGAATGGCAAATTTAATTCAGATGATCATTATATCTACTGCTGTGGGCAAGAATCCCTTATAAGAAATGGAGTAGCCCTCATAGTCAACAAAACAGTCCGAAATGCAATACTTGGGTGCAATCTCAAAAATGACAATGATCTCTGTTTGTTTCCAAGACAAGCCATTCAATATCACAGTAACCCAGTCTATGCCCCCACAAGTAATGCTGAAGAAGCTGAACAGTTCTATGAAGACCTAAAGACCTCCTAGAACTAACACCCAAAAAAGAGGTCCTTTTCATCATAGGGGACTGGAATGCAAAAGTAGAAAGTCAAGAGATACCTGGACTAACAGGCAAGTTTGGCCTTGGAGTACCAAATGAAGCAGGGCAAAGGCCAAGAGAGTTTTGCCAAGAGAACGCACTGGTCATAGCAAACACCCTCTTCCAACAACACAAGAGAAGACACTACACATGGACATCACCAGATGGTCAATATTGAAATCAGACTGATTATATTCTTTTCAGCCAAAGATGGAGAAGCTCTATACAGTCAGCAAAAGCAAGACCAGAAGCTGAGTGTGGCTCAGATCATGAACTCTTTATTGCAAAATTCAGACTTCAATTGAAAAAAGTAAGGAAAGCCACTAGACTCTTCATATATGACCTAAATCAAATCCCTTACAATTATACAGTGGAAGTGAGAAAGATTCAAGGGATTAGATCTGATAGAGCACCTGAAGAACTATGGACAGAGGTTTGTGACATTGTACAGGAGGCAGTGATTAAGACCATCCCCAAGAAAAATGCATAAAGGGGAAAATGTTGTCTGAGGAGGCCTTACAAACAGCTATGAAAAGAAGAGAAGTGAAAGGCACAGAAGAAAAGGAAAGATGCACCCATGTGAATGCAAAGTTCCAAAGAATAGCAAGGAGAAATAAGAAAGGATTCCTCAGTGATCAGTGCAAAGAAATAGAGGAAAACAATAGAGTGGGAAAGACTAGAGATCTCTTCAAGAAAATTAGAGATACCAAGGGAACATTTCATGCAAAGATGGGCACAATAAAAGACAGAAATGGTATGGACCTAACAGAAGCAGAAGATATTAAGAAGAGGTGGCAAGAATACACAGAAGAACTGTACAAAAAAGATCTTCCTGACCCAAATAACCACGATGGTGTGATCACTCACCTAGAGCCAGACACCCTGGAAAGTGAAGTCTAGTGGGCCTTAGGAAGCATCCCTACAAACAAAGCTAGTGGAGGTGATGGAATTCCAGTTGAGCTATTTCAAATCCTAAAATATGATGCTGTGAAAGTGCTACACTTAATATGCCAGCAAATTTGGAAAACTCAGCAGTGGCCTCAGGACTGGAAAAGCTCAGTTTTGATTCCAATCCCAAAGAAAGGCAATGCCAAAGAATGCTCAGACTACCACATAACTGCACTCATCTCACACACTAGCAAAGTAATGCTCAAAATCCTCCAAGCCAGGCTTCAGCAGTGCATGAACTGAGAACTTCCAGATGTTCCAGCTGGATTTAGAGAAGGCAGAGGAATGAGAGATCAAATTGCCAGCATCCACTGGATCATCGAAAAAGCAAGAGAGTCCAGAAAAACATCTGCTTTATTGACTATGCCAAAGCCTTTGACTGTGTGGATCACAACCTACTGTGGAAAATTCTTCAAGAGATGGGAATACCAAACAACCTGACCTGTCTCCTGAGAAATCTGTTTGTATGACAAGAAGCAACAGTTAGAAATGGGCATGGAACAACAGACTGATTCCAAGTTGGGAAAGAAATATGTCAAGGCTGTATGTTGTCACCCTGCTTGTTTAACTTATATGCAGAGTACATCATGAGAAATGCGAAGCTAGATGAAGCACAAGCTGGAATCAAGATTGCTAGGTGAAATATCAATAACCTCAGATATGCAGATGAAACCAGTCTTTTGGTAGAAAGCAAAGAAGAACTAAAGAGCCTCTTGATGAAAGTGAAAGAGGAGAGTGAAACAGCTGGCTTTAAACTCAACATTCAGAAAATGAAGACCATGGCATTTGGTCCCATCACTTCAGGGCAAATAGATGGGGTAAAATGGAAACAGTTACAGACAGTATTTTCTTTGGCTCCAAAATCACTGCAGATGGTAATTGCAACCATGAAATTAAAAGATGCTTGCTCCTTGGAAGAAGAACTATGACCATCCTAGACATCACATTAAAAAGCAGAGACATTACTTTGCTGACAAAGGTCTATCTAATCAAAGCTATAGTTTTCTCAGTAGTCATGTATGGATGTGAGAGTTGGACCATAAAGAGGGCTGAGTGCCAAAGAATGGATGCTTTTGAATTGTGGTGTTGGAGAAGACTCTTGAGAGTCCCTTGGACTGCAAGGAGATCAAACCGGTCAATCCTAAAGGAAATCAACCTTGAATATTCAATGGAGGGACTGCTGCTAAAGCTGAAGCTCCAATACTTTTGCCACCTGATAGGAAGAGTTGACTTACTGGAAAAGACCCAGATGCTGGGAAAAATTGAGGGCAGGAGGAGAAGAGGGCAGCAGAGGATGAGATGGTTGGATGGCATCACTGACTCAATGGACATGAGTTTGAGCAAGCTCTGGGAGTTGGTGATGGACAGCGAAGCCTGGCGTGCTGAAGTCTGTTTCCTGTAGCCTCTAGCTCTCCTAAAAGAAAGCCCTGCTAGTTTTTAAAGCCAGACCTCCTGTGTTCACTTCTCCCTAGCGCAGGAACCCTGGGCTGAGCAGCCTGACGGAGGGCTCAGGCCTTGCCCTCCTTGTGGAGGACCTATGCCGTTGTGATAGCTTCTAGTAGTGAGTGAGTGTGCTGGAGTTGTGAGTTTTAACTAAACTTTCCAAACCTCCTGCCTACCTTGTGGTTTTTCCTTCGTATTTTTAGTTGTGGGAAATTTTCTCTACTAGTCTTCAGATCATTCTCATAGATAATTCCTGTTTAAGTTGTTATAACTTGAGTGTGTCATGAAAGGAGGTGAGCTCAATATCTTTCTATTGAATCATCTTGATCCCCTCTCAAGAACTTTTTTTTTTTAATATATGTTTTTATCACTGTAAACACAAATCTTTGAATTGAATTTTTCCTGTCTTCTGTAAGTTTAGGTACTTTGTATTTCCAGGTTTGTTTTTTTTTTTGCTTTAAGATATTTTTCAAGTTCCTTTTTGATTTATTTTTGCACACATTCGCTGTTCAGAAGCTCGTTGTTCAATTTCTAAGTGTTCCTCAATTTTCAAATATTCTTAATATTGATTTTCAGTCTCATACCATTGTGGTTAGAAAACATACTTGATATGATTTCAATCTTCTTTGATTTTTGAAGACTTTTGTGGCTTAACATTCCATCTATCCTAAGAAATGTTCTATGTGTACTTAAAAAGAATAGAAATTTTGCTGCTGTTGAGTGAAATGTACTATATATGTCAGGTTCACTTGATATCAAATGCATGCTCAAGTTCATTGTTTCCTGATTGATATTCTGTCTGGATGATCTGTATTAGTGGTCCCCAACCTTCTTGGGACCCAGGGACCAGTTTCATGGAAGACAATTTTCCCATGGACGCAGGAGTAGAGGGTCGTTTCGGGATAATTCAAGTGCATTATGTTGATTATACCATCACTGATCTGGCAGGAGGTGGAATTCAGGTAACAAAGCAAGCCATGGGAAGTGGCTATAAATACAGATGAAGGTTCGCTCCATCAACCACCACTCACCTCCTACAGTGCGGCCTGGTTCCTATGCAGGGGTTGCTGGGGACCCCTGATCCATACACTGTTGAAAGTGGGGTATGACTTTTCTTACCATTATTTCTGTACATTTCCCCCATCATACGTGTTACTATTTTCTTTATATATTTAGAGGCTCCAGTGATGGATACATATATATTCATAGCTGTCATAATTTTTTGATAAATTAATACCTTTGTTTCTTTGAGAGGTTTGACTTAAAGTCTTCCTGTGCCTTATAATAGACTAGTCAGGCAAGTATTTTTGTATGGAAAATCTTTTATCCGATCATTCAGCTTTATCCTATATATGGCCTGAAAGTTAACACAAAAATCATATACAAAGTATATAATAAAATTTTTGAAAATCCATTATATATACATTTTTAATTGAAGTATAGTTGAATTACAGTATTACATTTAACCTCAGGGGTGATTTAATATTTGTATAGATTATGTTCCACTTAAAGTTATTACAAAACAGGGAATTCTGTGATGGTCCCCTGGATAAGACCCAGTGCTTTAAATGCGGGAAGTGAGAGTTTGATCCCTGGTTGGGAAACTAAGATCCCATGTGCTTTGCGGCATGGCCAGAGGAAAAAACAACCAAAGAAAAACAATAGTAGATGTATTTCCCTGTGTTGTACAAGATATCCCTGTTTGTCTATTTTATACATAGGGGTATTAGACTGAGAGTCCACTGTCCCCACTGGTAACCACTAGTATGTCCTCTGTGAGTCTATTGCTGTTTTGATATATATTCCTTTCTTGCATTTTTTAGATTCCACACATAAGTGATAACATGGAGTATTTGTCTTTTTCTGTTTTACTAGAAATAATACATTCTAGGTCAATCCGTGTTGTTGCAAGTGGTGGAATTTTATTCTTTTTAATGGCTGAGTAATAGTCTATTGTGCAAACATGCTATATCTTAATTCATTCAATTGTTGATAGACATTTAGTTTGCTTCCATATCTGGGCATTATAAACAATGCTGATACGAACAATGGGGAGCATGTATCATCTCAAAATAATGTTTTCATTTTCTTTGGATAGGTACCCAGCAGTGGAATTGTTGGCTAACATAATAGCTCTAATTTAGTATTTTCAGGACCTCCATATTATTCTCATGGTGAGTAAACCAATTTACAATCCCACTAAGAGTACTATGGCTCCCTTTTCTCCATAGCCTCAAACATTTGTTATTTCCCTTGTTTGTCTTGTCTTTGGTTGTTTTCTTTTTTTTTTTTTTTAATCTTAGTTTGGCCATGCCTTGAGGCATGGAAGATCATAGTTCCCCACCAGGGACAGAAGCCACACCCCCTGCACTGGAAATGCAGAGTCTTAAACACTAGACCACCGGGAAGTCACATTTTTTTATACACTTCATGATAGCCATTTTGACAGGTGTGATGTCTTATTAGGGGTTTATTTCTTGTCATTCAATCAAATTTGATTTTAAAGCAAGGTATTGGGCTGTATATTATCTGCAGGTTTGATTTGCCAATGTCTGGCATAGATTAAATTGTAGGGAAATAAATCTGATAAAATGTAAATGTTCCTTAATTTTTTCAGCTTGATATGTAATGATCTGTAATATATTTTACAAATTTTCTCCACAAAGATTATCTGAGGTCTGTGAGTCTGTTTCTGCTTTTTTTGTAACACTTTTTAAGATTCCACATATAATTATGATATTCTACATATAATTATGATTGTATGAGTGTAATCACTCACCTAGAACCAGACATTCTGGAGTGCGAAGTCAAGTGGGCCTTAGAAAGCATCACAACGAACAAAGCTAGTGGAGGTGATGGAATTCCAGTTGAGCTATTTCAAATTATAAAAGATGATGCTGTGAAAGTGCTGCACTCGATATGCCAGCAAATATGGAAAACTCAGCAGTGGCCACAGGACTGGAAAAGGTCAGTTTTTATTCCAATCCCAAAGAAAGGCAATGCCAAAGAATGGTCAAACTACCACACAATTGTGCTCATTTCACATGATAGCAAAGTAATGCTCAAAATTCTCCAAGCTAGGCTTCAACAGTACATGAACCGAGAACTTCCAGATGTTCACGCTGGATTTAGAAAAGGCAGAGGAACCAGAGATCAAATTACCAACATCTGTTGGATCATAGAAAAAGCAAGAGAATTCCAGAAGAAATCTACTTCTGCTTCATTGACGACTCAAAAGCCTTTGACTGTGTGGATCACAAAAAAGAATTTTCAAAAGATGGGAATACCAGGCCACCTGACCTGCCTCCTGAGAAACCTGTATGCAAGTCAAGAAGCAACAGTTAGAACTGGACATAAAACAATGGATTGCTTCCAAATTGGAAGAGGATTATGTCACCCTGCTTATTTAACTTATATGCAGAGTATATTATGCAAAATGCTGGGCTGGATGAAGCACAGGTTGGAATCAAGATTGCATATCTGAGGTTATTGATATTTCTCTTGGCAGATGACAGCACCCATATGACAGATAGCAAAGAGGAACTAAAGAGCCTTTTGATGAAGGTGAAAGAGGAGAGTGAAAAAGTTGGCTTAAAACTCAACATTCAGAAAACAAAGACCATGTCATCCTGTCCCATCACTTCATGGCAAATAGATGGGAAAACAATGTAAACAGTGACAGAATTTACTTTCTTGGGCTCCAAGATCACTGCAGATGGTGACTGCAGCCATGAAATTAAAAGATGCTTGCTCCTTGGAAGAAAAGCTATGACAAACCTAGACAACATATTAGAAAGCAAAGATGTTACTTTACTGACAAAGGCCCATCTAGTCAAAGCTATGGTTTTTCCAGTATTTATGTATGGATATGAGAGTTGAACCATAAAGAAGGCTGAAGAATTGATGCTTTTGAACTGTGGTGTTGGAGAAGGCTCTTGAGAGTCCCTTGGACTGCAAGGAGATCAAACCAGTCAATCCTAAAGGAAATTAGTCCTGAATGTTAATTGGAAGGACTGAAGCTGCAATACTTGGCCACCTGATGTGAAGAACTGACTCACTAGAAAAGACCCTGATGCTGGGAAAGATTGAAGGCAGGAGGAGAAGGGGATGACAGAGGATGAGATGGTTGGATGGCATCACTGACCCAATGGACATTGGTTTGAGCAAGCTCTGGGAGATGGTTAAGGACAGGGAAGCCTGGCATGCTGCTATCCATGGAATCAAAAAGAGTTGGACATGGCTGAGTGACTGAACAACAAATAATGATGATATTTGTTTTCCTCTGTTTGACTTATTCACTTAGCATGGTCATCTCCAGATTTATCCATGTTGCTATGAATAACTTTCTTTTTTAAGGCTAAGTAATATTCTACTGTCTCTATATGTCACATCTTCTTTGCTCATTCACCTGTCATTAAACATTTTCCTTGTTACCACATCTTATCTATTACAAACAGTGCTGCAGTAATGTTGGGTGTATGTGGCATTTTGAATTATGGTTTTCTCAGAATATATGCCCTGGTGTGAAAATGCCTGATCATCTGCTTGCTCTACTTTTACTTTATTTTAAAAACATATTTACTGTTTTCATGTAGCTCTTCACACTTGTATTCTCACCAATAGCATAGGAAGCTTCCTCTTCTCATGGCCTCTCCAGGATCTATTGTTCATAGATGTTCTAATGATAATTGGTCTCACTGGAGTGAGGTGATGTGCTTATTTGCTCAGTCATGTCTGACTCTTTGCAACCCCAAGGACTGTAGTTCACCAGACTCCTCTGTCCACGGGATTTTTCAGGCAAGAATACTAGAGTGGGTAGCCATTTCCTTCTCCAGAGGGTGTTCCCAACCCAGGGATTGAACCTGTGTCTCCTGCATTATAGGCAGATTCTTTACCTGCTGAGCCATTAAGGAAGTTCCTGGTGTGAGTCACTACAATGTTGAGTCATTGTCTCTAATCAGTAGCGATGTTGACCATTGTTTCCTGTGGTTTTCTTAATTTTTTCAAAATAGTGTGACTAATATTTACCCTTAAAATTGGCCTCTGGAAAGTTGTCCTGATGTGAATACTTTTTCACTTACCTCCCCTAGGATATTTCTTGAGGGCCTCTTCCAGTATTCTGGCCTGGAGAAGTCCAAGGACTGTATAGTCCACGGGGTCGCAGAGAGTCGGACACCACTGAGGGACTTTCACTTTCCTGCGTCATTCTAGCATCGCCGTCCTTGTGAGTCCTCTGCCCAGCAGCAGAGGTTTTAGAGTTGCTGTTACAGCAATGTCCACAAGGCGGCAGCACTTCTTGCCCAAATCTGGCTCATGGGGCAACGAGAGCCCTGGAGAAACTTGGATTCCTGATTTATAAATTGGTGTGTCATATGCCAGAAAAAGCCTGAGGGCTCTGTCTTTGTACTTTTACCCCCTTACCCTTCATCCCAGGGTGAATTTGATCCCCTATAAAATCACTTTCTTGAGTCGGCTGTCATCCTTGAAAGTGAAAGTGAAGTCGCTCAGTCGAATCCGACTCTGCGACCCCATGGACTGTATGTAGCCCACCAGGCTCCTCTGTCCATGGGATTGTCCAGGCAAGAATACTGGAGTAGGTTGCCATTCCCTTCTGCGGGGTATCTTCCCAACTCAGGGATTGAACCCGGGTCTCCCCTCATCCTTAGGGCGGAGGCTGGAGTAGGGATCTGCATCACCTGGAGGCCAGCTGGCTTTTCAAAGCTCTTGCAGCCCAGGGGCTACACCTTGCTCAGAGCTTGGGTTAGCTCTTCGAGGGCACATCTGGGGATGGAAACTGTCCTTCCTGCAGAGGGGACATGGTAACTCAGTCGAAAGTGCGCTGATGTGCTAGGACAACCACCCCTGCTCCCACAACTTGACGACAGTCCAGCCTTGAAATACATGCCTATTAAGGCTGCAGTTATGTGACACTAGCCTGGGGGAAAAGGCAAGAGACAAGTAGAGTAGGCAGGTCTTTTTTATTTTCTTTAATTTCTTAAAAAAATTTTTTTAGCAATTTCTGGAAGTATTGATGATTTACACTGTTTTGCTGTTTTCAGGGGTACAAAAGGGGACTCAGATATATACATACACATACACACATTCTTCAGCTTCTGTTCCCATGAAAGTTACTAAACTATGTTGACCAAAACACAATATAAAATAGGTCTATCATATAGAGTAGGTCTCCATGGATGATCTGTTTTCTATATATAAATTAGTGTGTATAGGTTTCTAAAAACTCCTAATTTATTCTCTCCTCTCACTTTTCCCATAAGTTAGCCTAAGTGTCTTTTCTAATTATGAGTCTACTTCTCTTTTGTAAACTAGTTCATTGGTATGAGTTTTCAATTCCACCTGTAAAAAATGTCACACGATGGTTGTCTTTCTATAAATTATATAATTAGAATATCATCTCAGAGTTCCTCCATGTTGCTGAGAAAGGCTTTGTTTTATTCTTCTTTTTAGCTAAATAGCCTTTGTCTCTCTGTGGTAGTCTTTTATCCATTCATCTGTTCACGGCATTTCAGCTGCTTCAATGTCTTAGCTGTTGTAAATAGTGAGTGCTCTGGGGAATGGTAGGGTGTAGTGTCTTTTCAAAGAAAAGTTTTCTCCAAGTGTATGCCTAGGCATGAGAATGCCTAAAGAATTGAATGCTCTGCTTTTAGTTTTCTGAGGAAACTCTGTACAACTCTCCATTGAATTCTTTACACTTCGCATTTCATCTAACAGCACAGGAGTCCTCTTTCTTCTTAACACCCAATCTGGCGTTTATTGTTCATAAATATTTTAAGGATAAGTACTTTGGTGTGAGGTGATACTTTCTTGCAATTTAAGTCACTTGTCTCTGATCACTAGCAAAGTAGACTATTGTTTACTAGGTTATACCTTTCTATTTAAAAAAAAAATTCAATGCTGTAATACTGACCTCTTGAAATTGGCCTCTGAAAACTCATCCTGATTTAAATTTCTTATGATTGCTCTCCCAGGATATTTTTTGATGGCAAGTGTCATTTACAATCTCTAGGTCTTGGGAATATTGTGTGCCCAGAAGCTGAGATGTCAGTGTTTCGTATCGCTGCTTCTGTGGAATTCTGGTTAATGGGCCAGCCAGAGTATTAACGAAACTTGGGGTGATGGGCTGTAATTTGGAATGTCATGTGCCAACAAAAAGCCCTACAGCTTCTGTCTTCAGATTTCTTCTCCCGACTGTTCACCCAGCACAGATCTTTTCCCTAAAAAATTCACAATATTGAATGTTGTTGTTTTCAGGAGAGATCTTTTAAAGGAGGAGGCTGGAATAGGAATCTGCATGATCTGAAACCAGAACATCTGGCTTTCTAAGCTCTTCCAGCAAGGGGGCTATACCATATACTTGGGGTGTACCGCACTTGCTTTAGCTTCTGGAGGGTCCTCCTGACTAGAGATTGGGGTTTAATGCTAGGAAACCAGGCACCACCATTCCACACGGGCATCATGTGCTGGGACAAACACCTCTTCCTCCCGAGCCCCACATATTCCAGCTTTGACCCCAAACTTGCTTATGCTGCATGGATATGACACTAGCGGAAGAAAAGGAAAAAAGAGAACACCAGATTAAACTTTTTATTTCTAAATTTTATTTTTCTTTCTCTAGGGGTAGCATTGCTTTACAACGTATTGTCTGTTTCAGATGAACAGAAAGAGGATTTATATCTATACATTAATTTCAGCTTCTGTTTCCATAGATGTTATTGAAGCATGTTGAGTAGAATTCCTGTGATATAGAGTAGATATGTGTTGGTGACTGATCTGTGTGTGTGTACATGTGTATGCAAGTGTGTGTGAATGTACAGTACTTGGCCTCCTTGAAATTTATCATCTCCTCCCAACTTGCACTTAAATAAGGCTATGTATGTTTCTAACATCTCTGAATCTATCTCACATCTGTAAATTGGTACATAAATCCCGCTTCTAAATGATACCACGACACTTGCCTTTCCCTGTCGATGTGCTTTACTTACTTCCATCCATGTTATAAAGAAAGGTGTTTTATTTATTATTCCTAATGGCTAAGTTTACCTTGTCTCTCTGGAGCAGTACTTTTCCCAGACTATTTCCTGAGGGCCGGTGTCATTGACAGCGCCCAAGCCTTCTGAACATTCCTTGCCCCGCAGCAGAGGTTTCACTGTTGCTGTTATGAGATGTGTCCACAAGGCGGCAGCACTTCTGCATTCCCCACTCTCTCTAATGGAGCCGAAGGGGCCTTGGTGAAACCTGCCTGTCTGAGTTGTCATTTGGAATGCCATGTGCCAGAAGAACGCCCAAGGGCTTCTATCCCCCCGACACTTCCCTTGTGACAAATGTTGACCCCTGAAAAATCACTGTCTTTGATGTGGCTGTTGTTTTTAGGGGAGGGTTTTGAAAAAGGCAACTGGAATAGGGATCCGTATCAGCTGGAGACTTGGAGATCAGCTGGATTTTCAAAGCTCTTCCAGCACAGAGGCTTGACCATACCTGGGATGCACTAGGCTTGAATTTGTTCTTGGGGGATGGCCTGCGTGTGAAGACTGTGGTCCTGGGCAGATTGGACTGGGCAGCTCAGGTGCAAAGGGGGCTTGTGTTCTGGGGACACCTTGCTGGCTCCCTGAGGCCCAGCACATCCCGGCCTAGAGATCAAGCCTAGTCAGCCTGCAGAGATTGAGGTTAGCTCAGGGAAAAGAGGCTAGAAAGCAGTAGAGTAGGCAATGGTTGTTGTCTTTTTTTTTTTCTCATAAACTTTGCATTTGATTTTTCTAGAAATACCATTGGTTTACAATGCTTGTTTCTTTCAGATGTACAGTAAGGAGTTTCGTTATGCCTCTAAACATACCCATTATTTTTAGTTTCTATACCCCTAGATGTTATTAAAGCCAGCTGAGTCAAATTCCCCGTGATAATTCAGTGGTCTTCTTGATGATCTATTTTACACACACACACACACACAGAAGTATCTGTTAGTGTGTATAGGATTCAACCACCTTCTAATTTATCTTTCCTTTACACCTTTCTTCTTTGGAAACCCTGACTTAGTTTTTTAATGTCTCTGGGTCAATTTCTCTGTTCTGAATTCATTCATAAGATGAGTTTTCCCATTCCATCTCTAAGCGATATCACAGGCTGATTGCCCCTCTGTCTCTCTTATTTTACTGACTTCTATCCATGGTGCTGAGAACGGCCTTATTTTCTCTGTGGCTAAAATTTGATTGTCCTGTGGCACTCCACCCTTATCCATTCATCTGTCCGTGGGAACTTGGGCCGCTTCCGTATCCGGGCTGTTGTCAAAGCTAAGTGCTGTGGGAAACGCTCAGGTGCCTGGGTCCTTTCCAGTGAAGGAGTTTATGGGAGAGGGGGCCAGATGTGCAAGTGCTGAAGACGTGATTGCCGTATATCTTGTTTCCTAAGGATCTTCCGTACTCTTCTCCATGTGGTCCTTTACAATTTGCATTTCCATTTATGACAGCTTAGGAGTCTCCTTTTTCCCCCATGCCCACTTTGGCATTTATTGTTCGTAAATATTTGAAGGAGGACCAATTTGTGTGGTGTGAGGGGATACTTCCTTGCCATTTTAAGTGTCTTGCCTCTAATCATTAGCAATGGAGACCACCATGTCCTAGGTTTTATCTTGCCAACGTTTTATCATTTGCTACAATGTGAGTGGTATTTACCTCTTGAAATTGACCCCAAAAATTTATCCTGATTTCAATTATTTTGGATGGCTCCCCCAGGACATTTTAGGACCGTGAGTGTCGGTTGCACCCCCTATGCCTTGGGAATATTTTATGCCCAGATGCTGAGATGTCACTGTTTCTGTTACCCAAAGTGTCTGAAGGCGATATGGCTGCTTCCTTTGGAACTCTGGTTGAGGGGCCAACCACAACCTCAGTAACACCGGGCCCCCTGGGTTGTGATTTGGAATGCCACGTACCATCAAAAGGCCCAAGGGCTTCTATCTTCATCCTTCTTGGCCGTGCTCTTCATGCGGGACCAATTTTAACCCGTTGCAAAACCTCTTTCTTGAGAGTTCTGGTGTTTTTAGGTGAGGCCTTTTAAAGGAGGAGGCTGGAGCAGGAATCCACATTACTTGGAAACCAGGATGACAGCTGGCTCTCTAAGCTCCACCAGAGCAGGGGTTTTACCATACTTGGGATACATTAGGCTTGCTTTTGCTTCTGGTGGGCTGGCCTGCTTCTGGAGACAGCTTTAGTTTTCATAGACTGTCTGGAAGCAAGCATAGTTTCCTGTGATACAGTCGGGCTATTTTGGTGCCGTATTCTATTTATATGTGTGTGTGTGCATGTGTGTATAAGTTTCAGCCACTCGGACTTTATCTTCTCCTCCCACCTTTTCTCTTTAATGACTATGTCTTCTAAAGTCTATTTCTCAGTTGTGAATTACTACATAAAATCCACCTCCAGGTGATATCACATGACACTTGCCTTTATCCATCTATCGAACATGCTTTCCTTCCTTCCATCCATGTTAATGAGAAAGGTTTCTTGGTTATGCTTCTTTATGGCTAAGTTTACCTTGTCTCTCTGGAGCAGGTCTTCCTTATCTATTCATCACTCCATGGACATTCTGGCCTCTTCACTGTCTTGACTTTTGTCAGTATTAGGTGCTGTAGGGAGTATTGGAGGGCCTGTGTCCTTCATTGGAGGTTTCCTCCGCATAGAGGGCCTGGCATGGGTGTGCCTGATGATCTGACTGCCTTATTTTTATTCATAGTTTCCAAGGAAACTCTACAGAGTTTTTGTCCAGGTAGTTCTTTACATTTTTCATAACCACTGACAGCTTAGGAACTTTTCATTTATCCAGCACCCACTCAGGAAGTTTTGGTTCATAAAAGTGATAATGATACACCCTCCCTCTGACTGGTGTGATGTGATACTTCCTTGCAATCTGAGTCCCTTGTCTCTGATCATTAACGATGTAGACCAGACTCCGGGAGGTGTCTTTATATTGTTTGATTGTAAACGGTGTGTGTCATGTTTCCCTGTTGAGACTGGCCTCTGAAAACTCATCTCGATTTCAGTTCTCCTTGGAGTACATTTCCCAGCTTATTTCCTGACAGCCCCCAGGCCTTCTGCCTATTCCTTGCCCAGATCTGGTGGCTGGGGAAAGCTGAGCCTCAGTGCCAGCTTCCAGGCTTCATTTGGCATTTTCTGGGCCAGAAAAAGGCCTGAAGGCTTCTGTCTTCCTAGGGCTTCCCTCTTGGCCCTCACCACGTTACCAAGTCTGAGGCCCTGCATGGAGGCTCCCTGGAGGCTGTTGTTCTCCCTCGGGAAGGACTTTGTAACAAGGAAGCTGCCCTCAGGATCTCCATCACCTGGAGAAAAGGAGCTGGGTTTTCCAAACTCCTCCTGCCCAGGGCCTCCATCATTATTTGGGTGCACTCAGATTGGATTGGGTCCTAAGTTCATTTTGCTGAGTTTTCCATTCCACCACTAAGTGGTAACACGGGGTGTTTGTGTTTCTAAGTCAAATTTATTTTATTTAGTCTTTTCACACATGGGTCCATTCCTGTTGCTGAGATCGATATCAGTTCATTCCTATTTATGGCCCTGTCAGATTATTTTGTCTCAGTGCGCAACTTTTCTCATACTTTCGTCTTTTCCTGGATATGTTCCTCACATCCTTGAGTTGGGTGTTTGAATAGTGAATGCCGTAGTGAAGGTTGCAATGCCTGTCTCTTTTGGAATTAAGATTTGCTCTGCCTATATACCCAGGCACAGTTATCATCTGATACCTTGATTTTCATTGTCGTCCTTCCTAGGGTAGACCTCCAAAACCAGGAGATATGGACTAAAGGATGGGCATCACCTGCAGACCTGGACAGAATCTGGATTTTCCAAGGTTTTGTGTCCACGGGTACCACCATGACTTGGGTCCACTAAGATTGGGTTGGCTCCTGGCTGGCCCATCTGCATCAGGAAAATGTGTTCCCACCCAGAGAGGAGCAAGAAATAATAGCCTGAAAGAGGTCTCAGATGCTAGAATATGTACCACTCCTCCCTAAACCCATGTTTCAGTCTTGGGATCCAAGCCTAGTCTGCTTGCTGGGATGGGACCCCAACCAAGCTGAAGGAGTTGAGAGAAAAGTAGGGAGTGCAGCTCTTTTTTTTTTTTTTAATTGCGTTTTGATTTTATAGGAATAGCACTGATTTACAGTGTGTTGTTTGTTGTACAGGTACACACGGGATTCATTGACATATCTGCAAATGTCAGGTTTTTGAAAGTTTCATTCTAACACCGGTTATTAAAGCATTTGGACTAGCATTTTGTTGATGACCTATTTTAATATGTATTAGCTTCTATAGCTTTCTCCCAACTCCTAATTTCCAGTTTTGGGGGGGGGGTTGTTTTATTTTTCCCACCTTTTACCTTTGGTAAGCTATGTTTGTTTTTTAAGTTTCTGTGTGTATTTCTTCCTGTAATGTAGTTCCCCTTGTCGAGTTTTCCATTCCACTACTATGTGATAACACTTTGTTTGTCTTTCTATATGTACTATATTTGATTCAGTATCGTCATACTTAGGTGCATTCATGTTGCTGAGGTACACATTACTATGTTCCTTTTTATGGCTTAGTCATATTCCAGTATTTCTCTGATCACTTTTTGCCCGCACTTTCATTTTTCCATTGCCTTGTTCATACATCGGCTCTTTGAAAGAGTGCATTCTGAGGTGAACTTGTGGGACCTGGGTCTTTTCGAAAGAAGCTTTTCTCCACCTATATGCCCAGGCATAGAATTGCTTGATCATCAGGTGGCTTGGTTTTCAGTGTCTTAAGAGACGCTCTGTAGTGTTTTGCTTGTGGCTTTATGCAATTTTCATTTTCTCCAACAGCTTAGGAGGCTTCCCACCTTCCCCAGCATTGATTGTTCCTGGATGTTTAAATGATAAGCACTCTGACTGGGGGGTAATGATACCCTGGTGCAAGATTCAATCATTTCTCCTTAATCTTTATGGATGTGGATGTTCTTTTCCTGGGTGATGTTAAATTTTTTTCATTTTCTTTTCTTTGCGTGCTGTGAGTCATGCTTAACTGCTGAGACCACCTCCGGAAAGACGTCCCGTTGTGCACTGTTTTTGCCCCTGCTCTTTCCTCCCAATTGTCTCTTGTAGGCTGGGGTCCTTCGCAGCCCTTCAGGCCTTGTGAACTTTCAGTGCCCAGAAGCACCAATGTGACCGTTGTAGTTAATGGCCACAAGGCGGCAGCACTCCTTCATGCCCAACTCTGGTTCTGGGGAAGCAGAGCCCTGGTGGGTCTGGGCTTCCACGGCTGTCATTGGGAATGTCTTGGGCCAGAATAATGTCTGAGGGCTTCTGTCTTCCCAGGGCTTCCCTCTCAGCCTTCACCTCAGGAACAAGTCTGAAGCCCTGCATGGAGGTGCCCTGGAGGTGTTTGTCCTGGCTAGGGGAGGTCTTTGAAACAAGGAAGTTGCATTGAAGATCTCATCACCTGGAGAGGAGGAGAGCAGCTGGGTTTTCCAAACTCCTCCTGCCCAGGGCCTCCATCATGATATGGGTGCACTCAGATTGGGTTGGGTCCTGGCTGGTCTGTCTGCATCGGAGAATTTGCATTCCCATGCAGAGAGGAATGAGGAATACAGGTCTGAAAGGGGCTCAGATGCTGAGACACCATCCCTTCCTCCCGGAACCCCACCATATTTCAGCCTCAGGATCTCAACTTACTCAGGCTGCAGGGACCTGGCATCAACCAGGCTAAAGGAGTTTAGAGAGGAATCGAGTTCAGTTCTTTTTTTCCTCTTTGTTTCATTTAAATTTTTACAAGAATATCATTGTTTTACAGTGTATTTTTTATTGTATGTGTCAGTTAAGTTCAGTTGCTCAGTCATGTCTGACTCCTTGTGACCCCATGGACTACAGCATGCCAGGCCCCCCTGTCCAACTCCCGGAGTTTACTCAAACTCATGTCCATTGAGTCAGTGATGCCATCCAATCATCTCATCCTCTGTCGTCCCCCTCTCCTCCTGCCTTCAATCTTTCCCAGCATCAGGGTCTTTTCCACTGAGTCAGTTCTTCGCATCAGGTGGCCAAAGTATTGGAGTTGCAGCTTCAGCATCAGTCCTTCCAATTAATATTCAGGACCGATTTCCTTTAGGATGGACTGGTTGGATCTCCTTGCTGTCCAAGGGACTCTCAAGAGCCTTCTCCAACACCACAGTTCTAAAGCATCAATTCTTCAGGCTCAGCTTTCTTTATAGTCCAACTCTCACGTCTATACATGACTACTAGAAAAACCATAGCTTTCACTAGATGAACCTTTGTCAGCAAAGTAATGTCTCTGCTTTTTATTTATTTATTTTTATTTATTTTTTTACATGAAATGTTAGAAATTTCTTTATTATTATTTATTAAGCACCAGCTTAATACTGCAGACATTTCAAATCACCAGGCAACAACTCATTCTTCCCCACCCATCCCACCCCAAATTCTTGATAAAGAGCTCTTCAAGTAAAGACACACGTTCTTCTCTCCTCTGTATAAAACTTTATGAAATAAAGGCAAAGAACTGTGTACATCTTGCTGTGAATGCTGCCCACAGCTGTGGAGCCAGGGTCCACCCGAGGTTGGCTTTATTGTCCAGGTCCTGAAAGACTCTTGTTCATGAACTGTCTCTTCACAAAGCAAGTCCACCACTTGCTGGGTTTATCATTTTGAGGGTCAAAAACTTTCTCACAAAGTCTCAGTCCAGTCTCTTGCCTCAACTGTTGTAAGTTGGCCCTCATCACTTCATCTTCCTGTTTGTTTACAGGTTTGGCATAAATGGCATTAAGTGGAAAACCAGGCTCTCCAGGAATGGGAAAATTAGTGATTCCCAGTGTATACATTTCTTTCTCGCCTTGGCTTTTAGAATTGCACTTTTGGAGTTTCTTTAGACACTCAGAAATGTAGAGAGTTATGTATATCAAGGTCCTATCAGCTTCATTCTTAATTTCATAGTTTTTGAAGAAGACATTGGCCTTAAAGTAGTAGATAGCTTCATCCACAATATCTGTATCTTTTGTCTCTCTAGGGGCAGGTCCTTTGAACTGACTTCTGATAGGCAATAGTGCCATGTTTCCAATGAGTTTGGTGTCAGGGTCCATGAGGGAAGAGTGGTAAGCCGGCATCTTGGAGGCGCCCGGGTCTCCACCCCAACGAAGAGAATCTGGTTAGCGCTCTGCGGTTCCGGTCTGGCCTGTCTCTGCTTTTTAATATGCTGCTAGGTTGTCATAGCTTTTCTTCCAAGGAGCAAGTGTCTTTTAATTTCATGGCTGCAGTCACCATCTGCAGTGATTTTGGAGCCCCCCAAAATAAAGTCTGTCACTCTTTCCAGTGTTTCCTCATCTATTTGCCATAGTGATGGGACCAGATACCATGATCTTGTGTAGAGACAGGCAATTCATTGATACATCTACAGGTTCCATATTTTTGGAGCTTTCATTCTAATTCAGGTTATTAAAGCATTATGACCAGCTTTCCTTTTACTCTCAATTACATTTAGTTGATGTTGTCTTTTATACATGTATTAGTGTGTGTAGATTATTCATGCCTTCAAATTTCTAGTTTTTTTCCCTCCTTTTCCCTTTGTTTAGCATCAGATAAATAAGCCAGTTTCTCTTTTCTAATGTAGTTCATTTGTCTGAGTTTTCCATTCCATCACTAATAATTACCATGCAATGTTTGTGTTCCTATATCTAATTAATTTTATTTAGTATTTTTTATATGTGTCCATTCCTGTTGCTGAGGTGGATGTTTATTCATTCTTCATCATGGTTCTGTCATATTGCATTTTCTGTCTGCGCAACTTTTTGTCCTAGTTTCATCTCTCCCTGGATACATTCCCCACTTGCTTGACTTGTGTTCTTGAAGAGTGAGTGTGTAATGAAGTTCACAGTGCCTGCCTCTTTGGGATTAAGATTGGCTCTGCTTATATACCCAGGCAGGGGATTGCCTGATCCTCTGATATCTTGATTTTTTAGTGTCGTCCTTCCTAGGGTAGGCCTTGGAAACAAGGAGTTGCAGTAAAGGATGGGCATCACCTGCAGACCTGGACAGCAGCTGGGTTTTCTAAGTTTTTGCATCCACGGGGACCACCATGACATGGGTCCATTAAGATTGGGTTGGCTCCTGGCTGGCCCATCTGCATCAGGAAAATGTGTTCCTACCCAGAGGGGAGCAAGAAATATAGGCCCAAAAGAGGGCTCAGATGCTAGAACATCCTCCACTCCTCCTGAAATCCCACCATACTTGCCAGCCTTGGGATCCAAGCCTGGCCCAGCTGCAGGAACTGGACTCCAATGGGGCTGAAGGAGTCTAGAGAGGAGTGGGAAGTGCAGCTCTTTTTCTTTATTGCATTTTGAATTTTATAGGAATATCGTTGATTTACAGTGTGGTGTTTGTTTTACAGTACAGGGTACAGACAGGGGATTCATCAATACATCTACAAATGTCAAGTTCTGGGAACCACTGTTCCAATACAGGTTATTAGAGCGTTTGGGCTAGCATTCTGTTGGTGACTGATTTTAATAGCTATGGGCATGTTTAGGTTACTCCCACCTTCTAAATCCATAGTTTTTTTTTTTTTCTTTTCTGCACTTTTTCCCTTTGGTGAGTTTGTTTAAACTTCTCCATGTATCTCTCCCTTTAATGAATTCCTTTCGTTGAGCTGTCCATTTCACTACTACACAATAACATTCACCTTTGCCTTTCTCTGTGTAATGTGTTTTATTCAGTATAGTCATACACAGGCCCATTCATGTTGCTGAGGTACATATTATTGCATTCTTCTCTATGGCTTAGTCATATTCCACATTCCTCTGCATCACGTTTTGTTCATGCTTTCTTTTTCCATTGCCTTGTTCCTACTTTTGGCTCTTTGAAAGGGTGTGTGCTAAGGTGAACTTGCAGTGCCTGGGACCTTTGGGAAGAAGGCTTTCTCCACCTATACATCCAGGCACAGAATTGCCTGGTCATCTGATAACTTGATTTCCATATCTTAAGGACGCTCTGGAGTGTTCTGCATGTGACTCTGAACACTTTTCATTTTCCCCAACAGATTCAGAGGCTTCCCACCTCCCCCAGCATTTATTGTTCCTGGATGTTTACATGATAAGCACTCTGATCCGGTGGGTAATGATACCCTGGTGCAAGATTCAATCACTTCTCCTCAATCTTTACCTATGTGGACATTCGTTTCCTGGGCGATTTTAAATGTTTTTTTTTTTTTTTTTTCGTTTACTTGGTGTGAGTCATACTTACCTGCTGAGATCGGCCTCTGGAAAGTCGTCCTGATTTTCATTTTCCCCCCTCCTGCTCTTCCTCCCGATTGTTTCTTGTGGGCCCAGGGTCCTTCTCAGCCCTTCAGGCCTTGCAGTGCCCAGAAGCAGTGTGACTGTTGTAGTTACACAAAGCGTCCGCAAGGCGGCAGCACTTCCCACGTCTAACTCTCCTTGCTGGGGAACACGGAGCCCCAGTGGATCTGGGCTTCCGGGGTTGTCATTGGGAATGTCCTGGGCCAGAGAAACGCCTGAGGGCTTCTGTCTTCCTAGAGCTTCCTTCTCAGCCCTCCCAGCGAAAACGAGGCTGAAGGCCTGCGTGGAAGCTCCCTGGAGGATGTGGTCCGGCCTAGGGGAGGCCCTTGAAACAAGGACGCTGCATTCAGGACCTCCATCACCTGGGGAGGAGGCGAGCAGCTGGGTTTCCCAAACTGCTCAGCCTGCTCAGGATGCAGGGACGTGGCACTATCTGGGCTAAAGGAGTTTAGAGAGCAGCAGAGCGTGCATTGGAGAAGGAAACGGCAGCCCGCTCCAGTGTTCCTGCCTGGAGAATCCCAGGCACGGGCGAGCCTGGTGCGCTGCCGTCCATGGGGTCGCACAGAGTCAGACACAACTGAAGTAACTTAGCAGCAGAGTGTGCAGGGTTTTGTTTTTTCCCTCTATTTTATTTTAAATTTTCATAGTAATGTCATTGATTTACAGTCTGTTTTTTGTTTTATGTTTACAGACAGGCAATTCACTGGTATATCTACACATGCCAAGTTTTTGGAGCTTTTATTTTAATGCAGGTTATTAAAGCTTTGTCACCAGCCTTCCTTTTCTTCTAAATTACATTTAATTGATAGTGTATTTATATGTGTTTTGTGTGTAGATTATTCCCATCTCCAACTTTTCCCTTTGTTAAGCATAAATTAACAGAAATAAGTTCATTCCTCTTTTAATGTAATTCATTTTTCTGAGTTTTCCATTGTGCCACTGAATACTAACATTTAGTATTTTCAAATATGGGTTGATTCCTGTTGCTGAGGTGGACATTACTTCATTCTTCTTCATGACTCAGTCAGCTTCCAGTTCTCTACCACTTTTTCTCATACATTCATCTTTCCTTGGATATGTTCATCAGTCTGTGACTTGGGCATTTTAAATAGTGAGTGCCTTACTGAAGGTTACATTGCCTGCCTCTTTTGGAATTAAGATTTGCCCTGCCTATATACCCAGACAGAGAATTGCCTCATCATCTGATATTTGATTTTTAGTGTTGTCCTTCCTAAAGTAGGCCTTTTTAAAAAGGGTTAGAGTAAGGATCAGCATTGGCTGCATACCTGGACACCATTTGGGTTTTCCAAGTTTTTGTGTCCATGGGCATCACCACTATTTGAGTACACAAAGGTGGATTTGGCTCTAAGCTGGCACGTCTGGATTAGGAATTTGTGTTCCCAGGCAGTGCTGAAGAAACAGTACAGACCCGAAAGAGGGCTCAAATGCTGGGACAGCCTCCCCTCACCCTGGAACCCCACTGTATTTCAGCCTTAGCACCCAAGCCTGATCTTGCTGCCGGGATGTCAATGTGGACATTCTTTTCCTGGGCACTTGTAAATTTTCTTCTCTTCTTTTTTTCAAATGGTGTGAGTCATATCTACCTGCTGAGATTGGCCTCTGGAAAGTCATCCTAATTTGCATTTTGTTTTCTGGCCTCCTTCCTCCTGATCGTTTCTTGAGGACCAGTGTCTTTGGATGTCCTTCAGGCTTTATGAATATTCAGTGCCCAGAAGCAGATTTGACTGTTGTAGTTACAAAAATCATCCACAAGGTGTCAGTCCTTTTTCATGCCCTTTTCTGGTTGCTTGGGAAACCAGAACCCTGGGGAATCTGAGCTTCCAGGGTTGTCATTGGAATGTCCTGTTCCAGAAAATCACCTGAGGGCTTCTGTCCTTCTAGTTCTTCCTCCCTTACCCTCCCATAAATGGACAAATATGGACTCCCACGAAGTCATTTGATTCAGGTTGTTGTCCTTCATTTGGGAAACCTTTTAAACAAAGAGGATCAAATAAGGATGTGCGTCATCAGAAATTTTGGAGAGCAGTTTGCTTTTCCATGCTTTTTCTCCTCAGAGACTCTACTATTCTTTGTGTGCACTAGAACCGGTTTGGTCCTTGAAACGACCCTTTGGAACAGAAAAGTGTGTTCCTATTCAGAGTGGAACAGGCAGTATATCAGAAGGGCGCCTCCTGCTGGGACATCCCCATTTCCTTTCTGAAGTGTGAAGTGTTACTCGCTCAGTCGTGCCCGACTCTTTGCGACCCCACGGACTGTAGCCCACCAGGCTCCTCTGTCCATGGGATTTTCCAGGCAGGAATACTGGATTGTGAATGAATACTATCATTGATTTCCACTTTTTTTTAGGTGTGTAGTAAAGGTATTCAGTGACACATCTACACATGCCAATTGTTTTGACCTTCTGCTCCCATATAGGTTATTAAAGCATGTTGAGTAGAATTCTTTGTGCTGTAGGTTAGGTTTTTATTGATGATCTACTTTATATTATTAGTTTGTATAGGTTTTTCCCATCTCCTAATTTCTCTTTACCTCCAACCTTTCCCTTTGGTAAGCAGTATTTCACTTCTAAGTCTCTGAGTCTGTTTCTTTTTTGGCTACCTGATGGGAAGAGCTGACTCATTGGAAAAGACCCTGACACTGGGAAAGATTAAGAGCAGGAGAACAGGCCAATAGAGGATGAGATGGTTGGATGACATCACCGGCTCCATGGACCTGAGTTTTTGCAAACTCTGGGAGATAGTGAAGGACAGGGAAGCCTGGTGTGTTAAAGCCCATGGGGTCACAAAGAGTCGAACACAGCTGAGCAACTAACACACATGGGAATCCTATAAAACCTTGGCTGAGAGTAAACTTCTTCAAAAAGGATTGGCATTTGTGGCCAAAACTTGTTAAGAGTCAAGGACAACTGTTTGTTTATTTATTTTAAAAAAATATTATTCATTTATTTGGCTGCACCCAGTCTTAGTTGTGGCATATGGATTTTTTAAAAAATTGAAACATGTGGGATCTAGTTCCCTGACCAGGGATCGAACCCAGGCCCCCTGCGTTGGGAGCATGGGGTCTAAACCACAGGACCACTATGGAAGTCCCAGGACAACTGTTTATTTTACTTCTCAGTTTGGTGTGGTCCCGGATCTCTACAGAATGGGTGCTGTCCAAAATCCTTACCAACTAGTATGTGTTCTGTTGAGGCTCCGGCTCCCGTGGGTGGAACTGTGAGCTGAGTCTCCAGGACCTGCTGGCACTGGTAGTGGCAGCCTTGGGTGGCTACAGGGACACCAGAGGGGATATGCTTGTTCTCGTGGCTGCAATTTACTGTGATGAAAGGATGCAGAGAAAAGTCGGCCAAGGGGAAAGCACATGGAGTGAAGTCCCTGGGAAATCAGGCACCAACTCCAAGGACCTCTTCCTGGGGAGTTACGCGGGAAGTGATCAACGCCTCCAGCCCTTAGTTGTGACAACACATGTGAAGCATCACCTGTCAGGATGATGTTTTTATTGGGGGCTGCTCATAAAGAACCCCCTGTGCCTGGAACACTCAACATTTCAGACTCCTGAAAGGAAAGCAGGTGTTTAGCGTACACACGGTTTAATAAGTACTCTTATTACCTAGAGTTGTGGGAATCCTCCTGAATTCCAGGTTCCCAGATGACAACCAGAGACCAACCTAGCAAGCAGCCTTTCTAAGGATCGCAGTCTGAGACTTACTATTTTCAATCTTTTCTGCATAGTTTGCCCCCTTGGCCCTGGGCCAAGGCATCTTGATAGCAAAGTTATCATCAGTAGGACCCTACACATGGGATGAGAACAACCTTAGGTGTTGATCTTGGTGATGCCCTTTGGGGGTTAACATTATCAGTCCTTAGGCTCCAGGAGGCCTGGGGGCTGTGTGCTCAGGGTCAACAAGTAGTTAACATCTCCCACTTGGTGAGAGATTTTCACACCTGGAAAACAACTCAGGGAATGTGCATCAGATACTGTTATCTAGGTACTTCAGAGAGGAGCTAAAGCAGAGATATGGGGGAAGACCCCATAAGCTCCTGCTCAGTTACAATATAATGTCTTTTACTTGGTGATTCTTGTATTCCACTGGGGCTTCCCAGGTGGCGCTAGTGGTAAAGAACGTGCCTGCCAATGCAGGAGACATAAGAGGCAGGGGTTCCATCCCTGGGCTGGGAATATCCCCTGAAGGAGTACACGGCAACCCACTCCAGTATTCTTGCCTGGAGAATCCCATGGATGGAGGGCCTGGCAGGTCATAGTCCATGGAGTCGCACAGAGTCAGACATGACTGAAGTGACTAAGCACGCTTGTATTCCTCAACATAATGTTTTCAAGGTTTATTCATTATGTGCCATGTGACAAGAGTCAGCATTTTCAAAGCTAAATAATAATCCCTCATATGTATATACTACATTTTCTTTATGCCTTTGTTTTTGTCCAATTGCTAAGTCATGACCGACTCTTTGCCAGCCCATGGGCTGCAGCACAGCAGGCTTCCTGTCCTTCACTATCTCCCTGAGTTTGCTCAGACTCATGTCCAGTGAGTCGGTGATGCCATCCATTCATCTCATCCTCTGTCATCCCCCTCCTCCTGCCTTCAATCTTTCCCAGTATCAGGGTCTTTGTCTACATGTGATATCCCTGCTTTTTAATACACTAAGTTTGTCATAGATTTTCTTCCAAGGAAAAGCGTCTTTTAATTTTGTGGCTGCAGTCACCATCTGCAGGGATTTTGAAGTGCAAGAAAATAAAATCTGTCACTGTTTCCACTTTTTTTTCCATCTATTTGCCATGAAGTGATGGGACCAGATTTCATGATCTTGGTTTTTTGAATGTTGAATTTTAGGGCCAGCTTTTTCACTCACTCTTCACTGAGAGGCTCTTTAGTTCCTGGTCACTTTCTGCTATTAGAGTGGTATCATCTGCATATCTGAGGTTGTTGATATTTCTCCCAGAAATCTTGATTCCAGATTATGAGTCATTCAGCCTTGCATTTTGCATGATGTACTCTGCATGGAAGTTAAATAAACAGGGTTACAACTTTGACGTACTCCTTTCCCAATTTGGAACCAGTCTGTTGTTTCATGTCCAGTTCTAACTGTTGCTTCTGACCTGCATACATGTTTCTCAGGAGGCGGGTAAGGTGGTCAGGTATTCCCATCTTTAAGAATTTTCCACACTTTGTTGTGACCCACACAGTCAAAGGTTTTGGCACAGTCAATGAAACAGAAGTAGATATTTTCCTGGAATTCCCTTGTTTGTTCTATGATCCAACAGATGTTGGCAATTTGATCTCTGGTTCCTCTGCCTTTTCTAAATCCAACTTGAACATCTGGAATTTCTCAGTTCATGTACTGTTGAAGCCTAGTTTGAAGGATTTTGAGCATTGCCTTGCTAGCATGTGAAATGAGCACAATTGTGCACTAATTTGAACATTCTTTGGCATTTCCCTTCTTGGGATTTGAATGAAAACTGACATTTTCCAGTCCTGTGGCCACGGCTGAGTTTTCCAAGTTGGCTGACATATTGAGTGTAGCACGTTAACAGCATCATCTTTTAGAATTTAAAATTGCTCATCTGGAGGTCAAATACCTCCACTAGCTTTGTTCATAGTAAAGCTTCCTAAGGCCCAGTTGAATTTACACTCCAGGATGTCTGGCTCTAGGTGAGTGACCACACCATGATGGCTATCTGGATCATTAAGACTTTTTTGTACAGTTCTTCTGTGTATTCTTGCCACCTCTTCATAATCTCTTCTGCTCCTGTTAGATCCTTTCTGTTTATGTTCTTTATTGTGCTGAACTTTGCATGAAATGTTCCCTTGGTATCTCCAGTTTTCTTGAGGAGATCTCTAGTCTTTCCCATTCTGTTGTTTTCCTCTATGTCCTTGCAAAGATCACCTAAGAAGGTTTTCTCATCTCTCCTTGCTATTCTCTGGAATTCTGCATTCAGTTGGGTGCCTCTTTCCTTTTCTCCTTTGCCTTTTGCTTCTCTTCTTTTCTCAGCTATTTGTAAGGCCTCCTCAGACAACCATTTTGCCTTGTTGCATTTCTTTTTCTTGGGATCATTTTGGTTATTTCCTCCTGTAGAGTGTTATTATCTTCTGTCCATAGTTTTTCAGATCTGTCTCTGTCTACCAGATCTAATCCCTTGAATCTATTTTCACTTCCACTGTATAATCAGAAGGGATTTGACTAGGGTCATATCTGAATGGTCTAGTGGTTTTCCCTACTTTCTTCAATTTAAGCCTGAATTTGCCAATCAGGAGCTGATTATCTGAGCCACAGTTAGCTCCAGGTCTTGTTTTTGCTGACTTTCTAAAGTTTTTCCATCTTTGGCTACAAAAAACGTAATCAATTTAATTTCAGTATTGACCATCTGGTGATGTCCAGGTGTAGAGTCACCTCTTGTGTTGTTGGAGGAGGGTGTTTGCTATGACCAGTGCGTTCTCTTAGCAAAACTGTTACCCTTTGCCCTGCTTCATTCTGTACTCCAAGGCCAAATTTGCCTGTTACTCCAGGTATCTCTTGAATTCCTACTTTTGCATTCCAGTCCCCTATGATGAAAATAATATCTTTTTTGGGTGTCAGGGCTTCCTGAGTAGCTCAGTCAGTAAAACATCTGCCTGCAATGCAGGAGGCCTGGCTTCAATTCCTGGGTCAGGAAGATCCCCTGGAGAAGGAAATGGCAACCCACTCCAGTATTCTTGCCTAGAGAATCCCACAAACAGAGGAGCCTGGCGGGCTACAGTTCATGGATCGCAAGAGTCGGACACGACTTAGTGTTATCTTTTCTTTTCTTTCTTTGGGTGTTAGTTCTAGAAGGTCTTGTAGGCCTTCATAGACAACCATTCAGCTTCAGCTTCTTCCGTGTCAGTGGTTGGGCATAGACTTGAATTACTGTGATATTGAGTGGTTTGCCTTGGAAACAAACAGAGGTCCTTCTGTCATTTTTGAGATTGAACCCAAGTACTGCATTTTGGACTCTTGTTAACTATGACAGCAACTCCATTTCTTCCAAGGGAGTCTTGCCCACAATAGTAGATACAATGGTCATATGAATTAAATTTGCCCATTCCCGTCCATTTTAGTTCACTGATTCCTCAGATGGCAATTTTCACCTTGCCATCTCCTGCTTGACCTTGTCCAATTTACCTTGATTCGTGGACCTAATGTTCCAGGTTCCTCTGCAATATTGTTCTTTATAGCATTGGACTTTTACATTCACCATCAGATACATCCATAACTGAGTGTCGTTTCTACTTTGGCCCAGCCTCTTCATTCTGGAGCCATTTCTTGGCTCTTCCCCGGCAGCATATTGGACACCTGCTGACCTGGGCACTCATCTTCCCATGTCATGTCTTTTTGCCTTTTCATACTGTTCTTTATGCCTTTATGTATTCATAAATATTGGGCTGCTTCTGTTGGTGATGTTATGAATAATGCTACCATGCACCTCGGTGTACAAATATTTCCTGCAGATCCTCCTTTGAAGTCTTTTATATTCATACCCAGATATGGGATGGTAAGATCATGTGTTATCACCAAATCTTGGCTTTCTCTGTCCACCGAAGCCGAATTTAAAAAATTAGAGACAGAATATGGAGGAAATAGAAAGACAGCATTAATCTTTAGCCAGTCAAGGGGGAGATGGAGCAGGGTATGCCTCAAGAACTGTGCCCAGATCCTAGGGGAACCGAGACACTTTATGTGGCCTGGTCTCAGAGTCTTAGGGTAAATAATAAGGCTCAAAGTAATGAAGGTCTTGCATCTCCTCCTTCTTGCTTTGTTTCAAAAGTCAGAGCTGGAGTCAAGCATACAGGTATTTGAGTCTGTCTCTCCTGGTTTACTGTAATGCGGCCTTCTTTCTGAAATGTAAAAGGAAAGAAAACTAAAAGGGGTGGTCTGCAGTAAAGGCAACTACCAGGTACAGGATGTAATTAGCATAGAGTTAAAGGTACAGAATATAGCTTATGCAGAGTTAGGGGACAATATTACAGGATTTAAATTACATGGTGTCAGGTTCAGTTCAGTCGCTCAGTTGTGTCCAACTCTTTGCGACCCCATGAACCACAGCACACCAGGCCATCACCAACTCCCAGAGTCCACCCAAACCCATGTCCATTTTGTCGGTGATGCCATCCAACCATCTCATCCTCCATCGTGTCCTTCTCCTCCTGCCTTCAATCTTTCCCAGCATCAGGGTCTTTTCAAATGAGTCAGCTGTTCGCATCGGGTGACCAAAGTATTGGAGTTTCAGCTTCAACATCAGTCCTTCCAATGAACACCCAGGACTGATCTCCTTTAGGATGGACTGGTTGGATCTCCTTGCAGCCCAAGGGACTCTCAAGAGTCTTCTCCAACACCACAGTTCAGAAGCATCAATTCTTCAATGCTCAGCTTTCTTTATAGTCTAACTCTCACATCCATACATGACCACTGGAAAAACCATAGCCTTGACTAGACAGACCTTTGTTGACAGAGTAATTTCTCTGCTTTTTAATATGCTGTCTAGGTTAGTCATAACTTTCCTTCCAAGGAGTAAGCATCTTTTAATTTCATGGCTGCAATCACCATCTGCAGTGATTTTGGAGCCCAGAAAAGTAAAGTCAGCCACTGTTTCCCCATCTATTTGCCATGAAGTGATGGTTAGTTTTGACAAAAGCAACTTTAATTACAGACTAAAGATTAGGAAAATCTAAAGTAAAATCTAGGAATTATCAGGCCTGCTCATTCTTCTCTTTATCTTCTTTGTTCTTAGGAAAGGAAAAGAACAACTCATTCTTCTTTCTTCCTTTTCACTGCAACAGTATCATAATTTTATTTTTAATTTTTGAGAAACCTCCATAGTGGTTGCACCAATATGTACTTCCCTTAACACCACATAAAGATTCCAATTGGTCTACATCCTTGCCAGCATTTGAGATCTATCTCTAGTGGCCATCTGAATGGATGTGAAGTGATACCTCACCGTGGTTTTTTTAATTATTACTGGTTTTGAGAACCTTTCACATTTTTTGTCCATTTGTATATCTAACATGGATTAATGTCTATGAATTCCTTTGCTCATACACTGTGCCATTGTTTTATGATGTTGCTTTATTGTATGAGCTCTTTATTTACCCTGGACCTTTGCTCCCTAACAGATACATGCTTTGTAAAAATTTCCTCTCATCCCACAGGTAGCCTTTTCACCTCATTGATTGTTTCCTCTAAGGTGACAATTTTTTGTGTATGATGTAATCCTATTTGACTTCATTTGCTTTTGTTGACTGAGCTTTTAATTTCAGATCCAAGAAATCATTGGTAAATCAAATGTCATGAAACTTCCTATCTTTTCTTCCAGAAGATTTATATTTATAGATTTATGCATAAAATCTTCTATCCCTTTTGAGTTAAAATTTGTATATGGTGTTATGTAAGGGTCCAACTTCATTTTGACATGTAAATATCCACTGTTTTCAGACGCATAAATTCTTCATGAGAGGATACCTGTTCTTTGGTTGCAAAACTGACACCTGAACTTAGGAGAAAAATCTACTTGCTTTATTTCCTAATTATTTCCAGTTCTTTCATGTGACCTCATAGTCATATCTGCTACCTATGAGTCACAGCCATTTTCTTACTTTGACTTTGTTATGCACAAAGGTGTCCACTGAAAAAAAATTCACAAGCGTTTAGTTTGGGGCAATATGAGGACTGCAGCTCAGGAGACTTCAGTTCATATAGCTTTGAGAAACTGTTCCGAAGAAGTAAGGGAAAGGGTAGTATATATATGATTTTGGTAAAGAGGGAGTATATGCATTCAAGCACTAGTTTTTGTAGAAAATTTCTGCTGGTCTCATGAAACTTCTGCTAGTCACAAGAAACAATCATCACCTTGAAGGATTTTAGTGCTTTTTTAAGATATGGGGATGTATAAGAATTAGGCTCATAAAATTAGCTCCAGATAATTTCTGAGAACCTGTCACGCCAGTTTTCCCAGAGCACAGAGTGCCTCATTTCTGCTCTCCACCCTGAAGGAGTTCAGGGGGTGTTGAAAGTCAGCAGCTGCAGCAGCTCATGATTTAATCCTTGTAGAGGTAGACAGCAAGTGCCAATTTGCAGTTAGGTTCTCACTGCTCTCTTCATACCCAGTCATCCACGCAGGCCCTGGTAGCTTCTGACATGTCAGTCAATTCAGTCGCCTAGTTGT
The DNA here is from genome assembly GCF_033118175.1 of Dama dama. NCBI lineage: Eukaryota > Metazoa > Chordata > Mammalia > Artiodactyla > Cervidae > Dama > Dama dama. Next base: position 42,783,270 of record NC_083697.1, read on the forward strand.
GTCTGACTCTTTGTGACCCCATGGACTGCAGCATGCCAGGCTTCCCTGTCCATCACCAACTACCAGAGCTTGCTCGAATTCACGTCTATTGAGTTGGTGATGCCATCCAACCATCTCATCCTCTGTCGCCGCATTCTCCTCCTGCCATCAATCTTTATCAGCATCAGGGTCTTCTCCATAAGTCAGTTCTTCGCATCATGTGGCCAAAGTATTGGAGTTTCAGCTTCAGTGTCAGTCCTTCCAATGAACATTCAGGACTGATTTCCTTTAGGATAGACTGGTTGGATCTCCTTGCAGTGCAAGAGACTCTCAAGAGTCTTCTCCAATACCACAGTTCAAAAGCATCGATTCTTTGGGGCTCAGTTTTCTTTATAGTCCAACTCTCACATCCATACATGACCACTGGAAAAACCATAGCTTTGATTAGATGGGCCTTTGTTGGTAAACTAATGTCTCTACTTTTTAAAATGCTGTCTAGGTCATAGCTTTTCTTTCAAGGAGCAAGCATCTTTTAATTTCATGGCTATAGTCACCAATTGCAGTGATTTTGCAGACCAAGAAAACACTGTTTCCATTGTTTCCCCATCTATTTCCCATGAAGTGATGGACCAGATGCCATGATCTTAGTTTTCTGAATGTTGAGTTTTAAGCCAACTTTTTCACTCTCCTTTTTCCCTTTCATCAAGAGGCTCTTTAGTTTTCTTTGCTTTCTGCTATAAGGGTGGTGTCATCTGCGTATCTGAAGTTATTGATATTTCTCCCAGTGATCTTGATTCCAGCTTGTGGTTCAACCAGCCTGGTATTTCACATGATGGACTCTACATATAAGTTAAATAAGCAGGGTGACAATATACAGCCTTGATGTACTCCTTTGCCTATTTGGAACCAGTCTGTTGTTCCATGTCTGAGTCTAACTGTTGCTTCTTGACCTGCGTACAGATTTCTCAGTAGGCAGGTCAGGTGGTCTACTATTCCCATCTCTTTCAGAATTTTCCACAGTTTGTTGTGATGCACACAGTCAAAGGCTTTGACATAGTCATTAAAGCACAATTAGATGTTTTTCTGGAACTCTTTTGCTCTTTTGATGATCCAACGGATGTTGGCAATTTGATCTCTGGTTCCTCTGGCTTTTCTAAATCCAGCTTGCACATCTGGAAGTTCACGGTTCATGTACTGTTGAAGCCTGGCTTGGAGAATTTTGAGCATTACTTTGCTAGCGTGTGAGAGCAATTGTGAGGTAGTTTGAGCATTCTTTGGCATTGCCTTTCCTTGGGATTGGAATGAAAACTCACCTTTTCCAGTCCTGTGGCCACTGCTGAGTTTTCCAAATTTGCTGGCATATTAAGTGTAGCACTTTCACAGCGTCATCTTTTAGGATTTGAAATAGCTCAACTGGAATTCCATCACCTCCACTAGCTTTGTAGTGATGCTTCCTAAGGCCCACTTAACTTCGCATTCCAGGATGTATGGGTCTAGGTGAGTGATCACACCATCATGTTTATCTGGGTCGTGAAGATCTTTTTTGTATAGGTCTTCTGTGTATTCTTGCCACCTCTTCTTAATATCTTCTGCTTCTGTTAGGTCCATACCATTTCTGTCCTTTATTGTGCCTGTCTTTGCATGAAATGTTCCCTTGGTAACGTTAATTTTCTTGAAGAGATCTCTATCTTTCCCATTCTATTCTTTTCCTCTATTTCTTTGCATTAATCAGTGAGGAAGGCTTTCGTATCTCTTCTTGCTATTCTTTGAAACTCTGCATTCAAATATCTTTCCTTTTCTCCTTTCCCTTTAGCTTCTCTTGTTTTCTCAGCTATTTGTAAGGCCTCCTCAGACAAGCATTTGGCCTTTTTGCATTTCTTTTTCTTGGGGATGGTCTTGATCACTTCCTCTTATACAATGTCATGAACCTCCGTCCATACTTCTTCAGGCACTCTATCAGATGTAATCCCTTGAATCCATTTGTCACTTCCACTGTATAATCTGATGTGTATTTTCAGTTTTTTCTGAAACAATGAGAAATTTAAGTGATGAATTTAACTTAAATTCAATGATTCAGGTCAGCACTGTGATCACTTAATTGTGGTAAGAATGGCACAGCTTCAATGGCCAAGAGTTTTAAGACAGGTAGGTAGTTAGCACTAGGAGATGTGTGAAAACTGACAAAATAGGATAATGGTGTTTTTTTTAACACATGTAAGACTTATCGAAAGTAAATGTAGAAAATTCTTTGGAAATGGAGGGAGAAAACTGCAAGGAAGCTCCCTTTAATCACTCCCAGGTCCTAGTCACCTAGTGGTGGTGTATTCTGATGTACAAATGATACTGGGGACTGGGTAAATGTACTGGGGTTCTGAGAATCTGGGACATCAGATTCTGTCCTTGTGATGTAAACAAATTTCTGGGAAGTAATAAAGACTTGATGCTGTTAGTATACAGAGATGTTTACATTCCCCCAGACTTAGATCAGTGGCAATCTGATGGACAGTTGGTGTTGATTGAAACAAACTTTATGAATATAGATTTAAAATATCACATACTGAACTAGATGTTGGAGATGGAAAAGCATTTTGGATATGATAGTAGGCAGGTCAGCAGGGCATGTGCTGTGGTTTCACAGAAAACAGGATGCTAGACATAAAGCTGTAACATAAATTACATACCCTTTCGGGACTTCACTGGTGGTCCAGCGGGTAAGACTCTGTGCTCCCAGTGTGGCGGGGGGTGGGGAGGGCGGTGCTCAGATTCAATCCCTCATCAGGGATCTAGATCCCGCCAGCCACAACTAAGACCCAGTGCAGCCTATATAAATAAATAAATAGCTTTTAAAAATGCCTCCTGTAAATGACTGACCTTCCAGGAAAGATGACCCACCGGTGGCAGGAACCTTTCTCACATTCTCTCAAAAGAGTGACAGTCTTGTCAGAAGTTCTGGGTTCCAGAGCACATGTCACTTAGTTGTGTGAGAAACCCACCAGTCAGAGGCAGCGAGCATTTCTTTTTTAAACAGATTATTTTGTTTCTAGGCTAGAAGTCCTCACGTTTCTCACAGCCCATGTTGTCACTTTATCCATCTAGACTGGAGTGGAAGGAGGGTTTTTGTTTCAGTTGCGGTCATTGATACAATGGAATTGGGCAGCAGGTTCTGCTCACATTTAACATTGGTATGAATGAAATATAATGTCGTTTTCTATAGCTGGTAGTTTGTTTTCGGCCGTACTGAGAATGATTAATGCATCTGATAGAAAAGAAGCTTTATGTCTGATGCTGTGTGCACAGGGAATAGGCAGATGCTCAGGCTGAGAAAATGGATATGAAGACTCATAAAGTACTTTCTTTTTTTAACTTCTTCTCTCTGGCATTGTCCACATGCGGTCATTGTGCACACTTTTCACTCTTTCGTAATCTCAGTTGGTCACCCCACTGTCGAGCATCAAACCAGGTTGCATGCGGCAAGGAGGAGGATGTGTGAGTCCGACAGGACTCGGCGGTTTTGATCTGCAGCCCCGCCTTCTCCACTTGGGGAATGGTATCCTCGCTTGCCCTTCCCTCTCCATGTCACTGGCCGTATCACACGGCCACAGTAAGGAAACACATGTTCCGTGTAGCACAGGCACACATGTGAGAAGGTTTCTGTGAATGGCTGAAGTTACCTGAACTCTTCCACAGAGCCTGACCCAAAGAATATTACGAATAGTTAAAGGTTTGAGTCGAGGATCGTGTGGCTGGTGCACGAAGGAGTGCTTTGTCGAGGACCTCGGCTGCATTTGGCCAGTTCCCTTTCTCTGTTTTGTGAGACCACTGGTGTCACCCCTTGAAGGGTCCTCAAGTGACTGGAGTGGTCATGATGATGTTGATGACAACAGTGACTTGCATTTCTTTGAAATTATAAAGAATAAAATACTTTCTAGTATAATTGTCCCAGAAAATTGTGCTTATGTTATAGTACTTTTATTTTATTTTATAAACTAGTCAGGGAAGTGACCGAGTTAAAATAATGAGCGCTTTGGGCAGGCTCAGGAGAGACAGTGAGGGGAGTACCCTGGAGACAGGGGGAGCAGGGCAGAGCGGCTCCTCCCAGCCCTGCCCGGACCCCTCACCGGGCGTGTGCGGGTCCGTCCCCTCCCTGGGCCCTCCGCTCGCTGCACAGGCTACGGTGCTTCGTTGGCTGTTCCTCCACATCTCAGTGACAGGGCTCACAGTTGGCTAAAACTAAAAGCAGACATGTGGGGACGAAGACCTATATGTTTTGGAGAACTTTTTACTGAATGTAACTGATTTGACAGTGTCCTGTTCATTTCTGCTTGGAGTCTCACTAAATCTTGCACTTCATGAGCCATCCCATCCAGTACCCTGCTTTCCACTCCCACAGATCCAGTTTTTGTTCAAATTCAAAACTGTAAATAAATATGCATGATGTGAAATGATAGACCACATTCAAGCTACTTAATACATCTGTCTGTCATCTGACTTCTTTGCATTTTTTTCTGGCGAGAACACTTCAAATACATTCTTAGCAAATCTCAAGAATAATATGCTCTATATTATCTGTTTCACCAGGCTGTGCTTAGATTTCCGGAACTCATTTATCCTGTGTGACTGAATTTTTGTACCATCTGACCAACTTCTGTTGTCCCCACAGCAAGTTCCAGGTGACTGATATTCTGCTCTGTTTTATGAGTTGGGCTTTAGCAGATTCCACACACAGTTGAGACAATGCAGTATTTTCCTTTCTGTGTTGCCTTATTCCACTTCATGATGTCCTTCATGTTCATTCATGTTATCTCACATGGAAGGGTGTCCTTTTTTGAAGGATGAATAATATTCTTTCATATATGTCACATTTTCTTTATTATGGTTTGCATTAGAGAAATAAGAGTGAGATGCCACTTCAAATTTCTAGCTGCATAAATTAGAGTCAAAATACAGCAAAAATTGGTAACACTAAGTTTTATTGAGAAAAGGGAGGAATTAAAAGTACCATGTACTACTGATGGGAGTATAAAAAATACATCTAGTTAGGAGAACTGACTGGCTTTTACTTATAAACTTAAACGTTTATCTAACATATTAGAAAAAACTGAAAGTAGACATAAACATTGAAAACTCTCTGAACTTATCTGAACTTGTAAGATAGCTTTGCTTTCTGTATTCCTCAGGCAGTTAGTTCCTACTGTATGCAAACATTTCTTTAAAAATCAGTGACAGGGAAACAGAGGAATAGAGACAGAGGTAGGTCCCAGTATCTGCATCCTCTTGGTTACCATGAAACTCCTAGTGCCCAAATCCCAGGGTATTATGAATATGAACTTCAATAACAGCTGTGAGGTTTCCAAAACAGTGTACTGTAACCTACTTGTAAATAGTAGATGCTCAGTAGTCATTGCACTAATGACTATATACTTGTCATTTGCCAGAGAGACTTACTCAGATGTCACAACCTTTATTAGTCTCTGTAAAGTCTTAGCCAAACATGGGATCCTTTAAGACCACAATGGAAGGGAAAATCTACTTACAGGACCATTCAGGTACTAGGCAGAATCCATTTTATTCTAGTCGTTTGTTTTCGTGTGAACCCTCCCTGGTCACATCTGGCATCGGTGTCCCTAAAGAAGAGAAGAAATATGGGTCATGGCTTATTCATTTGTTTCTCTAATCCTTTACTGTGTATTCAGTTGAAGGGATCATCACAAGTATTTTATATAAATGAGGTTATTACCTCAAGGTCTCAAACTAGAAACTATTCACAATTAGGCTATGATTTGAATGCAAGTCATGGAATTAGGAGAAGGAACAAGTAGTGACCCTTAATCCACCCACTGCATCTAGTATGATCCCTCCTCCATCCCTCTACTCCATCATTCTCTGTTGTTCTTTGTGACTGCAGTATCTCTGCCCCTGTGACTTCTGAATATCTCCAGAACTAATTCCTCCCCTTCCTGGCTCCTTTATTGCTCTCCCACTTCCATCCTGTGGATTTTAGACATCCATCCCCATGGACCCTCTAGCCCCTGGATTCCTGAGTTCTCAACCCAGCTCTCCTCCCCTTCTACTGCTTCTAAACCTTTGACACTTCATATCCTCCATCTCCCTGCCCTTTATCCTCCTCTCATTCTAATGACTTCAGCCATTTCTCATATCCTGTTATGACTAATACCCTCAAATATTCAGTCATCAGTTATCAAGTGTCCTTAGTTTGCTCATGATCTTGCACCCATTTTCCCCAACACCATAATTCCTGACTCTGCAATTTTTTGGAATAGTTTGAGAAGAATAGGTGTTAACTTTTCTCTAAGTATTTGGTAGAATTCACTTGTGAAGCCATCTGCTCCTGGACTTTCGTTTGTTGGAAGTTTTTTTTTTTAAATAATGATTCAGTTTTATTACTGATAATTCATTTGATAAAATATCCTATTTCTCGTTCAGTCTTGAGTGATTATACGTTTCTAGGAATTTGTCCATTTCTTCTAGATTGATTGTCCAATTCACTAGCATATGATTCTTCATAGCAGTCTCATGCTCATTGGTATTTCTGTTGTGTCAGTTGTACCTTCCCCCTTTTCGTATCTGATTTTATTGATTTGGGCCCCCCCCCTTTTTTTTCATTCATGAATCTGGCTAAGTTTTGTTTAACTTTTCAAAGAACCAGCTCTTAGTTTCATTGATCTTACCTATTGATCTGTAGTCTCTATTTCTGCCCTAATCTCTTTGGTTTTTAAAAATCTTTACTAACTTTGAATTTTGTTCTTATTTTTGCTCCGTTGAGTATAAGGTTAGGTTGTACATTTGAGATAATTTCTTGTTTGCTATGATTAGCATGTATCACTGTAAACTTCCCTTTTAGAACTAATTTTGTTGTGTCCCATAGGCTTGAATTGTTGTTTTCTTTTTCATTTGTCTCTAGGTATCTATTTCCTCTTTGATTGCTTCAGTGATCCATTGGTTGTTTAGTAACGTGTTGTTTAGACTTCTCGTGTTTTTGTTTTTTGCAGTTATATTCTTGTAGTCAATTTGTAGTCTCAGAGCCTTGCATTTGGAAAACAAATACTCGATATGATTTCAGTTTTCTTATATTTAGTGAGGGTTCTTTTGAAGCCTCTTATGTGATTTATCCTGGAGGAATTTCCATGTGCACTTGAAAAAGGAGTGTATTCTGTTTGTACATTCTGATATATATCACTTCCCTTTATCCATTGATTGATTGATGGTCACTTGCGTTGCCCTGTGGTGGTTGGCTCACAGGGTCTAAAGTCAGTCGTTCTGCCAATGGATGAGCTATGTTCACGCTGTGTTAGCTTGTCCAGAAGTGTCTCAGCACTGGTACCTTTGTTCTGGGTAAGGCTGGCTACTGGGTGTATAAGCTGGAAGGAGGATTCCAAAATAGCATTTGCCAGCACTTGCTCTATGTGTTAGAAAAAGTTTCTTAAAATGTCTGCCACCAGTGTCTATGTCCCCAGGGTGAGCTGCAGTTGCCTCCTGCCTTTCCAGGAGACTCTCCCAGGTCATCAGGTAGGTCTGACCAGGCTCCTTTCATATACTACTTCTTCCCTGGGTCCCAGAGTATTTAAGACTTTTGTGTGTGCCCATTAAGAGTGAAGTCTCTATTTCTCCCTCCCCTCTGGGACTCCTGAAATAGTCTCACTGGCCTTCAAACACAAATTCTCTGGGGGCTTGTTTTCCCAGTGCAGGACCCCCAGGCTGGGGAGCCCAACATGAGGCTTGAATCTCTCTCTCCATTGAGAGAACCTCTGCAATTTTGATTATTTCCCATTTGGGAGTTGTCAGTCTAGGGGTATGGGATCTAACTATATCACAACTCCATCCCTACCACACATCTCATCAATCCTTTATATCTTTAGTTGTAGAAGGCCTTTTCTGATAGGTTCCAGGTCTTTTTCATGGATGATCACTCTGCAAAAATTTGTGCTCTCGGTTTGCCTGTGAGAGGAGGTGAGTTCTGGGTCTTCCAATTCCACCTTCTTCTTCTAGCTCTCCAATGTGTTTTAGTTTTAAATTTTTTTCCCTGCATATTTAATCTTTGTATGTTTGACTTTTCTCTGTAATTACTTAACAGAAGGTAATTTATATCTAAGTGTGTGGCATCATTGTTTTGGCATGTTATAGAGTTTTATTTATTGAAATTTAACTGACATATAAAATCACATTAATTATAGGGATACAATGCAATGATTCAACATCTGTATACACTGCAAAATGATCACCATAATTAGTCTCGTTGCTACTTATCATCATAAGAAGTTACAAAATTACCTTTTTTTCCATTGAGAATGGAACAGTTTCTTTCTTAGACAAAATTATTGTACTACCGATTTGAAAGTAGCTAAAGTCACCATGCTATTCATTATATGTTCATTATTACATAACTGGAAATTTGTAGCCCTTCACCCCCTTCACCCATTTGTGCAACCCTCTATTGCACTTCCCTTCTAACACCATCAATCTATGTATTTATGAGTTTTGTGGTTTTGGTTCCATATAAATGTGAAATTATACAGTATTTGTCTTTTTCTGATGTACTTCACTTAAACTGATAATCCCAAGATCTATCCAGGTTGTCACAAATGGCAGTATTTCATCCTGTTATGGCTGAATAATATTCCAATGTATGTACAGAAATATACAGACATATGCACATATATTATTATACATATGTGTATGTGTATGTCTGTATGTACACATATATATCACATCTATATATTCATTTATATATATTTATCCAATCTATGTATGAATATGTGTACAGAAATATTCAGACACACATGCACATGTATATATTCTCATATATATGTGTCTGTATATACATGTGTGTATGTATGTGTGTGTATATATATGTGTGTGTGTGTTTGTGTGTGTGTACATGTATATATATGTGTGTATTTGTGTATATATATGTGTATGTGTGTATATATATGTGTGTGTGTGTATATATGTGTGTGTATATTTGTGTATATATATATGTGTGTGTGTGTATTTGTGTACATGTACACACACACACACACACACACACATATATCACATCTTTTTCAATTCACCTGTCAGTGGTTCTCAGGTTGTTTCCATATCTTGACTATAGGAAATAATGCCATAAAGAACATAGTGGTACACATATATTTTCCAATTAGTGTTTCCTTTTTTTCACAAGTGACGCTGCTTTATTATATAGTAGTTATATTTTTAATTTTTTGAGGACTTTCCACACTGTTTTCCATAGTGACTGAACCTATTTACATTCCCACCAACAGTATGCTAGAATTCCCTTTTACCCACATTCTCATCACCACTTGTTATTTTTTTGTCTTTTTTATAATAGCCAGGTGTGAGGTTATATATCATTATGGTTTTGATTTACATTTCCCCAATTTAGATGATGTTGAGCATCCTTTCATGTGTCTGTTGGCCATCTATATGGCTATCTACTTTGGAAAAAAAATGTATATTTACATTTTCTGGCCAGTCCAGTTTTTAGCAGGATTGTGGGGGGTTTTGGTGGGGTTTTTTTGCTGTTTTTCATTATACAGCTGTATGAATTTTAATATTGTGGATATAAGCACCTCATTTGTATATGATCTACAAATATCTTCTGTCATTCAGTAGGTTGCCTTCTTTTTTGATGCTTCCTTTGTACATAAGCTTTTTCATTTGATGTCCTACCAGTTGCTTTTATTGCTTTCACTTTTTTTGTCAGATTCAAAAAATCATCTCCAAGACCTATGTCAAGGAACTTACCACATTTACATTTTCTTCTATGAGTTTTATGGTTTTACATCTTCCATTCAAGTCTTTAACCCATTTTATTTCTTGTGTATGGTGTAAGAATGTGGTCCAGTTTCATTTCTTTGCATGTGGCTGCCAGTTTTCCCAACAATGTTTATTAAAGAGATTATTGTATTTCTTCATTCTGTGTGCTTGACTTCTTTGTCATATATTAATTGACCATATATGCTTAGGGTTTATTTCTTTGTGTTTGTCATTATGCCAATACTAAACTGTCTTTATTATCATAGCTTTGTAATAGAATTTCAAATCTTGAAACACACAATTTTTAGTTTTGTTTTGTTTTTCCCTTTATCATGATTGCTTTCACTGTTTGAATTCTTTTGTAGTTCCATGCAAATTTTAGAATTTTTTGTTCTATTTCTGTAAAAAATGCTATTGAATTTTGATAGGGATTGCACTGAACTTGCATATTGCTTTGGGAAGCATGATCATTTTAACAATATTAATTCTTTTAATTCATGGGCAAAGATTATCTTAACATTTATTTGTGTTTTCTTCAATTTCTTTCCTTCATGTCTTATAGTTTTCAGTACAGAAGTGTTTCAAAACTCTCTTGAGTAAATTTATTCTTACAGATTTTTCTCATGTAATTATAAATGGAATTGTTTTATGTCTTTCAGATATTTTGCTGTGAGTGTATAGATTTACAACTGATTTTATATGTTGATTCTGTATCTTGCAACTTGATTGAATTTATTAGTTCTACCATTTGGGGGGGAGTCATATACAAGATCATGTTTTCTGAAAAAATAGAGAAAGTTTTGTTTCTTCCTCTCCATTTTGGAGGCCTTTATATTTCTTATTTTTCTGTCAGATTGCTTTTGTTAGGACTACAGTACTATCTTTAATAAGAGTAGTGAATGTGGATATGCTTGTTCCTGGTTTTTAAAGAAAAGCTTTCAGTTTTTCACCATTAGGTACAAGGTTAGTTGTGGGCCTATACTGTATGGCCTTGTATTGAGATCTGCTCCTTCTGTTCCCAGTTTGAGAGATTTTGTCAAAAAGGACATTGAATTTTGTCAAGTAGTTTTCCTGAATCTACTGAAAAGATACTGAAAAGATCATATATCAATAGTTATTCATTATATTAACATTGCATATCACCCTTATATATAAATTATATATTTATATATAAATCAGTATCTTACATGTAACAATAAGGTTGTGCCAACCTTCCATGCCAGGGGGTAGATTCCACTTGATAATAGCGTATAACCTTTTAAATTTGCTGTTGAATTTGGTTATACTTTTGCTGAGAATTTTTGCATTTGTATCTTTTGTAAAAAATTATTTTAATTGGAGGCTAATTACTTTACAATATTGTGGTGGTTTCTGCCATACATTGACAGGAATCAGCCACAGGTGCACATGCGTCCCCCCGTCCTGAAATCCACTCCCACCTCGCTCCCCACCCCATCCCTCTGGGCTGTCGTCTCAGCGCAGCAGCTTTGGGTGGGTGCTCTTGTTTCACACATCAAACGTGGACGGGTCATCTATTTCACACATAGTAATATAAATGCTTCATTCCTATTCTCTCAAATCATCCCACCCTCGCCTTCTCCCACAGAAAACAAAGGTCTGTTCTTTATCTCTGTGTCTCTTTTGTCATCTCGCATATCGGGTCATCATTACCATCTTTCTAAATTCCATATATATGCATCAATTTACTATATTGGTGTTTTTCTTTGACTGACTTCACTCCATATAATAGGCTCCAGTTTCATCCACCTCATTAGAACTGACTCAAATGTGTTCTTTTTTTGTTTTTTTATTGAAGGATAATTGCTTCACAGAATTTTGCTGTTTTCTGTCAAACCTCAACATGAATCAGCCATAGGTTTACATATGTCCCCTCCCTTTTGAACCTCCCTCCCATCTCCCTCCCCATCCCACCCCTCTAGGTTGATCCAGAGCCCCTGTTTGAGTTTCCTGAGCCATACAGCAAATTCCCCTTGGCTATCTATTTTACATATGGTGATGTAAGTTTCCATGTTACTTTTTCCATACATCTCACCCCCCTCCCCCCCGTGTCCATAAGTCTGTTCTCTATGTTTCTCCATTGCTGCCCTGTAAATAAACTCTAAAGTACCATTTTTCTAGATTCTGTATATATGTGTTACAATATGACATTTATCTTTCTAACTCACTTCACTCTGTATAATAGGTTCGAGGTTCATCTACTTCATCAGAACTGACTCAAATGCGTTCCTTTTTAAGGCTGAGTAATACTCTATTGTGTATATGTACAACAACTTCTTTATCCATTCATCTGTCGATGGACATCTAGATTGCTTCCATGTTCTAGCTATTGTAAATAGTGCTGCAATGAACAGTGGGATACATGCATCTTTTTCAACTTTGGTTTCCTCAGTGAATATGCCTAGGAGTGGGATTGCTGGGTCATATGGTGATTTTATTTCTGTTTTTTAAGGAATCTCCATACTGTCTTCCATAGTGGCTGTATCAATTTTCATTCCCACCAACAGTGGAAGAACATTACCTTTTCTCCACACCCTTTCCAGAATTTATTGCTTGTAGACTTTTTGATGATGGCCATTCCGATTGGTGTAAGGTGATATCTCATTGTAATCTTGATTTGTATTTCTCTAATGTGATGTTGAGCATCTTCTCATGTGATTGTTATCCATCTGTATGTCTTCTCTGGAGAAATGTCTGTTTAAGTCTCTTTCCCACTTTTTGATTGGGTTGTTTGTTTTTCTGGCATTGAGTTGTATGAGCTGCTTTTATATTTTGGAAATTATTCCTTTGTCAGTTGTTGCATTTGCTATTATTTTCTCCCATTTTGAGGATTGTCTTTTCACCTTGCTAATAGTTTCCTTTTCTGTGAAAAAGCTTTTAAGTTTAATCAGGTCCCACTTGTTTACTTTTGTTTTTATTTCCGTTACTCTAGGAGGTGGGTCTGGAGAAGGCAATGGCAACCCACTCCAGTACTCTTGCCTGGAAAATCCCATGGACAGAGGAGCCTGGTAGGAGCCTTGCAGTCCATGGGGTCACGAAAAGTCAGACATGACTGAGCGACTTCACTTTCATGCCATAGAGAAGGAAATGGCAACCCACTCCAGTGTTCTTGCCTGGAGAATCCCAGGGACGGCGGAGCCTGGTGGGCTGCCATCTATGGTGTCGCACAGAGTCAGACATGACTGAAGTGACTTAGCAGCAGCAGCAGCAGGAGGTGGGTTAGAGGATCTTGCTTTGATTTATATCATTGAGTGTTCTGCCTATGTTTTCCTCTAAGAATTTTATAGTTTTTCATCTTATATTTAGGTCTTAAATCCATTTTGAGTAATCTTCGTGTATGGTGTTAGGAAGTGTTCTAATTTCATTCCTTTACATGTAGCTGTCCAGTTTTCCTGGCACCATTTATTGAAGAGGCTGTCTTTGCCCCATTGTATATTCTTGCCTCATCAAAAATAAGGTACCCATATGTGCATAGGTTTATTTCTGGGCTATCTTGTTCTGTTGGTCTATATTTCTGTTTTTGTGCCAGTACCATACTGTCTTGATGACTGTAGCTTTGTATTATAATCTGAAGTCATGAAGGTTGATTCTTCCAGTTCCATTCTTCTTTCTCAGGACTGCTTTGGCTATTTGGAGTCTTTTGTGTTTCCACATGAATTGTGAAATTTTTTGTTCTAGTTCTGTGAAAAATGCCGTTGGTAATTTGATAGGGACCACATTGAATCTGTAGATTGTATTTGGTAGTATAATCATTTTCACCACATTGATTCTTCCTACCCAGGAACATGGAGTATCTCTCCATCTGTTTGTCATTTTTTATTTCTTTCATTAGTGTCTTATAATTTTCTGTGTACAGTTATTTTGTCTCCATAGGTAAGCTTATTCCTAGATATTTCTTTTTCTTGCAATGGTGAATGGAATTGATTCCTTAATTTCTCTTTCTGATTTTTCATTGTTAGTATATAGAAATGCAAGTGATTTTTCTGTGTATTGATTTTGTATCCTGAAACTTTGCTAAATTCACTGATTAGCTCTAGTAATTTTCTGACACTATCTTTAGGGTTGTCTATGTACAGTATCATGTCATCTGCAAACAGTGAGAGCTTTACTTCTTTTCCAATCTGGATTTCTTGTATGTCTTTTTATTCTCTGATTGCTGTAGCTAGGACTTCCAGAACTATGTTGAATAATAGTGGTGAAAGTGGACACCCTTGTCTTATTCCTGATCTTAGGGGGAATGCTTTCAGTTTTTCACCACTGAGAATAATGTCTGCTATAGGCTTATCATATATGGCCTTTACTATGTTGAGGTGGGTTCCTTCTATGCCCATTTTTTTGAAGAGTTTTCATCATAAATGGGTGTTGAATTTTGTCAGAGGCTTTTTCTGCATCTATTGAAATGATCATATGGTTTTATCTTTCAATTTGTTAATATAGGGTGTCACACTGATTGATTTGCATATATTGAAGAATCCTTGCATTCCTGGAATAAACCCAACTTGACCATGCTGTATGAGCTTTTTGATGTGTTGCTGAATGCTAAAATTTTGTTAAGGATTTTTGAATATATGTTCATCAGTGATACTGGCCTGAAGTTTTCTTTTTTTGTGTTGGCTTTGTCTGGGTTTGATATCAGAGTTATGGTGGCCTTGTAGAATGAGTTTGGAAGTGTTCCTTCCTCTGCAATTTTTTGAAAGAGTTTTAGAAGGATAGGCATTAGCTCCTCTCTAAATGTTTGATAGAATTCTCCTGTGAAGTCATTTGGTCCTGGGCTTTTGTTATTGGGGAGATTTTGATCACAGCTTCAATTTCAGTGCTTGTAGTTGGGTTGTTCATAATTTCTATTTCTTCCTGGTTCAGTCTTGGAAAATTGAACTTTTCTAAGAATCTGTCTATTTCTTCCAGGTTATCTATTTTATTGCCATATAGTTGTTCATAATAATCTCTTATAATCCTTTGTATTTCTGCTTTGTCTGTTGTAACCTCTCCTTTTTCACTTCTAATTTTGTTGACTTGATTCTTCTCTTTTTTTCTTGATGAGTCTGGCTAAAGGCTTGTCAATTTTGTTTGAAAAGATAAACAACCAGCTTTTAGTTGTATTAACATTTTGTTTCTTTCTTTTTCACTTATTTCTGCTCAGATCTTTATGATTTCTTTCCTTCTACTAATTTTGGGGGGTTTTTGTTCTTGTTTTTCCAGTTGTTTTAGATGTAAAGTTAGTCTATTTGATGTTTTTCTTCTTTCTTGAGGTAGGATTGTATTGCTATAAACTTCCCTCTTAGGACTGCTTTTGCTGCATCCCATAGGTTTTGAGTTGTTGTGTTTTCAATATCATTTGTTTCTAGAATTTTTTTTTTCCCTTTTTATTTCTTCAGTAACCTGTTGGTTATTTAGAAATGTGTCATTTAATCTCCATGTGTTTGTGTTTCTTACAGTTTTTTTCCCTTGTATTTGATATCTAGTCTCATAGCATTGTGGTCAGAGAAGATGCCTGATACGATTTCAATTTTCTTAAATTTACTGAGGTTTGATTTTTGACCCAAGATGTGGTCTATCCCAGAGAATGTTCCATGTCCACTTGAGAAGAAGGTGTATTCTTCTGCATTTGGACGGAATGCCCTAAGGATATCAATGAGCTCCATCTCATCAAATGTATCATTTAAGACTTGTGTTTCCGTGTTAATTTTCTGTTTTGATGATCTGTCCATTGGTGTGAAATGTGTTCTTTTTAACACCTGAATAATATCCCATTGTATATATGAATATATATGGGTGCCGGGTAAAAGAAAAGTTCCTAAGCTGTTCATGGCAATGAAAAATGTAAAGAACTACCTGGACAAATGTGCCAAGGTTCCTTGGGAAACTAGGAAGAAAAATAAAGCGTTCGTATCATCAGGCCCACCTACAGCAGGCCCTCTATGCAAAGGAAACCTCCTCCATTGGAGAAAACAGAGGCACCCCAACATTCTCCACATCACCCAATATTGACAAAGTCAAGGCAAAAAAGAGGCCAAAATGTCCATGGACCGATGAAAGGCTAAGGAAGACCTGCTCCAGAGAGACAAGGTAAACTTAGCCATAAAGAAGCATAACCAAGAAACCTTTCTCAGCAACGTGGACGGAAGGAAGGAATGCACGTTCGATGGACGGATAAAGGCAAGTGTCATGTGATATCACCTGGAGGTGGATTTTATGTAGCAATTCACAACTGAGAAATACACTCAGACTTTAGAATACATACTCAGTCTTATTGAAGAGGAAAGGTGGGAGGAAAAGGTAAATTCTGAGTGGCTGAAACTTGTATACACACACATATATAAACAGACTAGGTCACCAACACAGCCAGACACTGTATCACAGGAAATTATACTCAACTTGCTTGATAAAGTCTCTAAAACCTGAAGCTGAAAGTAATGGGTATGTGTAGATGAATAACTGAATCACTTTTGAGATCATCTGAAACCAACAAAACTTTGGAAATCAGCGATACTCCTAGAGAAACAGTAAAATGCAGAGGGGAAAAATTGCCTACTGTAGTCTTCTCAGGTTTCCTTTCCCCAGGCTGGTGTTATATCCATGCAGCCTGAGATGTTTTAGGCTCAACGCTTGAATATCTTGGGGCTCAGGAGGGAGGGGTATGGGATACGAGGGGTATGGAGGGGTCCAGGCATATGAGCCCATTTGCAATGGTAATGCCTGGTCCCCCAGGGTGGAACCACAGCCTCCAAAGGCAGGACGGCCCACCAGAGGCAAAAGCAAACCTAGTGCCTACCAAGTATGGTCCCAACTCTGCACTGGGAGAGCTTAAAGAACCAGCTGTTGTCCCGGTTTCCAAGTGATGCGGATTCCTGCTCCAGCATCCTCTTTAAAATGCCTCGCCTAAAAACGACAGAACCCTCATGAAAGCGATTTTGCAACCATTAAATTTGTCTTGCGTGAAGAGTCACAGCCAAAAAGGATAAAGACAGAAGCCCTAGGGCCTTTTGGTGATGCGTGGCATTCCAAATCACAATCCAGGAGGCTCAGTTTCACTGAGGCTGTGGTAGCCCCTCAACCAGAGTTCCAAAGGAAGCAGCCATAAGGCCCTGAGATGCCTGCATCACAGAAACACGGACATCTCAGCATCTGGGCACAAAATAGTCCCATGCCTAGGGGGTGCAATCAACACTTCACATCCAAAAAGGTCCTGGGGGAGCCATCAATAATATTTTAAGTCAGGATGAGTGTTGGGGGCCAATTTCTAGAGGTAAATATCACTCACAGTGTAACACATTATCAAACATTGACAAGATAAACCTAGGACATGGTGGCCTACATTGCTAATGATTAGAGGCAAGACACTTAAAATGGCAAGGGGGTATCCCCTCACACCACACAAAGTTTTTGTCCTTAAATATTTATGAACAATAAATGCCAGAGTGAGCACCAGAGGGGGAAAAAAGCCTCCGAAGCTGTCATACATGGAAATGCAAAGTGTAAAGGACCATATGAGAAGAGTATGAAAGATCCTTAGAAAACAAAATATATAGCAATCACATCTTCAGCATTCTCACGTCTGGACCCCTATCCTGAAACATCCATCACTGGAAAGGATACAGACACCTGAACATTTGCCACAGCATTTACTACTGACAACAGCCAGGACACGGATGTGGCCCAAATTTCCATGGACAGACAAACAGATAAGGAAGAAGTGCCACAGAGAAACTACTGAATCTTAGCCATGAAATATAAGATAATAAGGCCTCTCCCAGCACTATAGATGGAAGTCAATAAAGTAAATGAGACAGAGAATGGGAATCAGCCTGTGATATCACTTAGAGGTGGAATCAGAAAACTCATCTGATGAATGAATTTAAAACAGAGAAATCACCCCAGAGACATTTAAAAAAAGGAAGCCAGAGTTTCCAGAAAAGAAAGGTATGAAGGGAAGGTAAATTAGAAAGTGGTTGAAACCTATACACACTAATAGATACCTGTGTGTGTGTGTGTGTGTGTGTGTGTGTATAAAATAGATCAATGAGAAGACCTACTGAATTATCATGGGGAATTTGATCAGCCGGCTTTTATAATGTCTATAGGCACAGAAGCTGAAAATAATGGCTACATTTAGAGGCATAATGAAACTCATTACTGTATATCTGAAAGAAACAAGCAACGTAAACCAAGGATATTCCTAAAAATTTAAATTAACATTTACTGAAAACAAAACAACCACTGCCTTCTCTAATGCTTTCTAGCCTCCTTTTCCTGTGCTAACATCATATCTCTGCTGGCTGACCAGTTTTGGTCTCAAGGCTGGGATGTCCTGGGGCTCAGGGAGGTGTCCCCAGAATACGAGTCCCCTTTGCACCTGTTCTGCCCAGTCCAATCTGCCTGGGACCACAGTCTCCACATGCAGGCCGTCCCCCAAGAGCAAATTCCAGCCTGCTGCTAAGTTGCTTTAGTCGTGTCCAACTCTGTGCGACCCCATAGACGGCAGCCCACTAGGCTCCTCTGTCCCTGGGATTCTCCAGGCAAGAATACTGGAGTAGGTTGCCATTTCCTTCTCCAATGCATGAAAGTGAAAAGTGAAAGTGAAGTCGCTCAGTTGTACCCGACTGTTAGCGATCCCATGGACTGCAGCCTACCAGGTTCCTCTATGCATGGGATTTTCCAGGCAAGAGTACTGGAGTGGGTTGCCATTGCCTTCTCCGAATTCCAGCTTAGTGCGTCCCAAGTTTGGACAAGCCCCTGTGCTGAAAGAGCTTTGAAAAGCCAGCTGGTCTCCAGCTAATGAGGATCTCTACTGCAGTTACCTTCTCAAAGCTCTGCCTTTCTCAAAGTCAAAGTGAAATCGCTAAGTCGTGTCTGATTCTTTGCAACCCCGTTGACTGTAGCCTGCCAGGCTCCTCTGTCCATAGGATTTTCCAGGCTCGAAGCCCTACCCTAAAAATGACAGCTACCTCAAACACAGCAATTTGGCAGGGGTCGACATTTGTCGCGAGTGAACTTTTAGGGGGAAGAAGTCAGATGACAGAAGCCCTTGGCCTTTCCTCTGGCACATGGCATTCCAAAGGACAACTCAGGAAGGCAGGTTTCACCAAGGCTCCTTCGGCTCCATTAAAGGGGAATGTGGAAGTGCTGCCGCCTTGTGGTCACATCTCATAACTGCAACACTGAAACCGCTGCGGGGCAAGGAATGTTCCGAAGGCCAGGGGGCTGTCCATGACACCAGCCCTCAGGAAATAGGCTGGGGAAGGTACTCCAAAGAGAACTGAAATCGATTCGAGTTTTCAGATACCAATGTAGGCCAATTTCAAGAGGGAAATCTGAGTCACACCGTTTACAATCAAGCAGGAAAGAAAAACAGCCCCAGAGCCTGGCCTACATCGTTTATGATTTGAGACAAGGGACTCAAACGGCAAGGAGGTATCCCCTCACGCCAGAGGGAGGCAGGGGTTATCGATATTACTTTTATGAACCATAAGAGTGGTGCCAGGTAAAGATAAAGTTCCTGAGGTGTTCGTGGCAATGAAAAATGTCCCACCTGGACAAAGGTGCCGAGGTTACTTGGGAAACTGAAGAAAAATAAAGCAATCAGATCATCAGGCACACCCATGCCAGGCCCTATATGCAGAGGAAACCTCCTCCACTGGAGAAGATACAGGCATCTCGACATTCCCCAGAGCACCCAATACTGACAAAAGTCAAGACAATGAAGAGGCCAAGTTGTCCACGGACAGATGAAAGGATAAGGAAGACCTGCTCCAGAGAGGATAATGAAAAAACCTTTCTCAGCAACATGGATGCAAGTAAGGGAAGTACATACATCAGATAAAGGCAAGTGTCACGTGATATCACTTGGAGGTAGATTTTATGTGGCAATTCACAAATGAGAAATACTGAGACTTTAGAAGGCATACTTAAGTGTTATTAAAAAGAAAGGGAGGGAGGAGAAGATAAATTCTGAGTGGCTGAAACCTACACACACACACATAAATAGAATAGGTCACCAACATAACCCTACTCTGTATCAGAAGAAATTATACTCAACTTGCTTCCATAAAGTCTATGAAAACCAAAGCTGAAAATAATGGGTATGTGTATGTGTATAACTGAATCACTTTTGAGATTATCTGAAAACAACAAAACATTGGAAGTCAACAACCCTCCTAGAGAAAGAGACAGTAAAATAGAGAGGGGAGAATTGCCCACTGTATTCTTCTCTGGCTTCCTTTCCCTGGCCTAGTGTCCCATCCCTGCAGCCTTAGCACGCTTGAGCCTCCAGCCTGGGATATCCCGGGGCTCAGAGGCCGGGGAGGGTGCTCAGGCACACGAGCTCCATTTGCAACAGTGGCGCCTCGTCTGCCAGTGTGGAACCACAGTCTCCAGAACCAGGCCGGCCCAAAGAAGCAAAAAGAAGCCTAGCGTGGGAACCATGTTTTACTGCTTTCTCAGAAATGACTCCTGGGATTTAACCTTACTCATTCCATCTTCTTGCTTGCTCTCCCCTACCCATTAGTTAGACGTTCTGGCTGACACGTCAGCATTAGTTAGATGCTGTTCTGCACACAGAACAAACCTCTTTTTCGTCAAAGACCTTTCTTACAGCTCTCCTGTGGTTACCTCCGGACCTCCAGAAGGAAGCCTCCTTCATCCCTGAGTTCTGGTCTCTGCCATGCTTTACTGCTCTTAAAGATTACAAGATAAGTTGCCAATAAAATATGCGCTGAGCGCGTTCTCGGGGAGTTGCGTCTCCAGGAGCTCTCCCTGTGCTGTCTCTCATGCTCCTGTGTGTTTCGAGAATTATTCAGTGTGAAACTGCTGCAACTAGCACCGGAACAGGGACCTCCTGAAAGTTTGCTCCACATCCCTGACTCAAGCCCGAGCAAGGGAAAGGACGTCCGCTCATCTGGGTAGGAACTGTGGCCTTTAAGGCTAGCGATGGACCGAAGTCTTCCAGACAGGCAGTGCTTTCGCTTTCTCTTTCTGCTATGGGTAACGCTCTTTCTCCTCAACAGCTTGCACCTAAGGGTCAGCTTTGTTTTCCGCTTGCGCCGCTGAGTCTAAGGTTTCTGATTTGGGCTGTACTTCTTACCTTGATTTATACTCACTGTCCTTGGTATCCACGAGAAGAGTCTTTGAAAGTATCTGATTGGTAACGAGTAAGTCATTGGTTAAGAAATGGTCAAGGTACTGTTAATGTATGGCATCTAAATACTTGGAATTTATGTCATATTGCCGTTTCTGCTGTGGACGAGCGAGAAACTCCATGGGCTGATCTTATTCCTCCACCAGAGGCGCCTCCCCAGCCTCCTTCTGTCATGTCTAAACTCAGGAGTATAAAATCAACAGACTACTTTACCAGCTCATGAATTTGCTCCAGGACTTGTTCACTCACTTCCTAACATTTTCAATGTTCTAAGGTAAAAGGCATCGTTAGAGAAGGTGTAGAGAAAGCTTTGTTCCTAACGATGCTTCCTAAGGCCCACCTAACTTTGGATTCCAGGATGTCTGGCTCTGAGTGAGCGAGCACACCATTGTGACTATCTGGGTCGTGAAGATATTTTTTGTATAGTTCTTCTGTGTATTCTTGCCACCTCTTCTTAATATCTTCTGCTTCTGTTAGGTCCATACCATTTCTGTCCTTTATTGAGCCCATCTTTGCATGAAAAGTTCCCTTGGTATCTCTAATTTTCTTGAAGAGATCTCTAGTCTTTCCCATTCTTTTGTTTTCCTCTATTTCTTTGCATTGATTGCTGAGGAAGGCTTTCTTATCTCTCCTTGCTATTCTTTGGAACTCTGCATTCAAATGGGAATATCTTTCCTTTTCTCCTTTGCCTTTCGTTTCTCTTCTTTTCATAGCTGTTTGTAAGACCTGAATGGTCTAGTGGTTTTCCATAGTTTCTTCAATTTAAGTCTGAATTTGGCAATAAGGAGTTCATGATCTGAGCCACAGTCAGCTCCCGGTCTTGTTTTTGCTAACTGTATAGAGCTTCTCCATCTTTGACTTTCAAATCCTAAAAGATGATGCTGTGAAAGTGCTGCACTCAATATGCCAGCATATTTGGAAAACTCAGCAGTGGCCACAGGACTGGATAAGGTCAGTTTTCATTCCAATCCCAAAGAAAGACAACACCAAAGAATGCTCAAAATACCACACAATTGCACTCATCTCACACACTAGCAAAGTAATGCTCAAAATTCTCTAAGCCAGGCTTCAAGAGTATGTTAACTGTGAACTTCCAGATGTTCACACTGGATTTAGAAAAGGCAGAAGAACCAGAGATCAAATTGCCAACATCTGCTGGATCATTAAAAGAGCAAGAGAGTTCCAGAAAAACATCTACTTCTGCTTTATTGACTATGCCAAAGCATTTGGCTGTGTGCATCACAACAAACTGTGGAAAATTCTTCAAGAGATGGGAATACCAGACCACCTGACCTGCCTCCTGAGAAATCTGTATGCAGGTCAGTAAGCAACAGTTACAACTGGACATGGAACAACAGACTGGTTCCAAATTGGAAAAGGAGTACATCAAGGCTGTATATTGTCACCCTGCTTATTTAACTTATATGCAGAGTACATCATGAGAAACGCTGGGCTGGATGAAGCACAAGGTGGAATCAAGATTCCAGGGAGAAACAGCAATAACCTCAGATGTGCAGGTGACACCATCCTTATGGCAGAAAGCAAAGAGGAACTAAAGAGCCTCTTGAGGAAGGTGAAAGAGGAGAGTGAAAAACCTGGCTTAAAACTCAGCATTCAAAAAAGTAAGATCATGGCATCTGGTCCTATCAATTCATGGCAAATAGATGGGGAAACAATGGAAACAGTGAGAGACTTTATTTTCTTGGGCTCCAAAATCAATGCAGATGGTCACTGCAGCCATGAAATTAAAAGATGCTTGTTCCTTGGAGGAAAAGCTATGACACACCTAGATAGAATATTAAAAAGCAAAGACATCACTTTGCCAACAAAGGTCTGTCTTGTCAAAGCTATGGTTTTTCCAGTAGTCATGTATGAATGTGAGAGTTGGACCATAAAGAAAGCTGAGCTTCAAAGAATTGATGCTTTTGAACTATGGTTTTGGAGAAGACTCTTGAGAGTCCCTTGGACAGCAAGGAGATCAAACCAGTCCATCGTAAAGGAAATCAGTCCTGAATATTCGTTGGAAGGACTGATGCTGAAGCTGAAGCTCCAATACTTTGGCCACCTGATGCAAAGAACTGACCCACTGGAAAAGACCCTGATGCTGGGAAAGATTGAAGGCAGAAGGAGAAGGGGACGACAGAGGATGAGATGGTTGGATGGCATCACCAACTCAATGGACATGAGTTTGAGTAAGATCTGGGAGTCAGTGATGGACAGGGAGGCCTGGAGTGCTGCAGTCCATGGGGTCACAAAGAGTCGGACACAACTGAGTGACCGAACTAAACTAACTGTAATGTTTGGATGCAACCAATGAGTTCATCACAACCAGGTATTCCAAGCCCCTCTATAATTCCAGACGACACACTTTAATAATTATAGATCTTAAGGATTGCTTTTTTACCATACCCTTACATCCTGAAGATAAACAGAAATTTGCATTTTCAGTTCCTGATATAAATAATTATCATCCTTTACAACAGTATCAATGGAAATACTTGCCTCAGGGTATCAATAGCCCTACCATGTGTCAAAGATTTGTAGATCTAACTCTGTAGCCATTATGACAACAATTTCCTGATGCCTATATTTATCTTATGGGTGACATTCTTTTGGCTCACTCTTAGCCACAAAAATTAACAGAAATTCTCTCTTCATTACAGACATATTTGAATTCACAGGGGTGAATAATAACTGCAGAGAAAATCCAACACATGCCCCCATGGAAATACCTTGGCTTTCAAATTTTACAGAAAACAGTTACTCCTTTACAATTTTATTTCAAGGTTCCAGAACCATTAACACTTCATTCTTTACAGCAATTTTTGGGTCATTAAATTGGATATGACCTAGTTTAGACATCCCAACATATGCAATGCTTCCTTTTTTTCAAGTATTACAGGGAAATGAAACCCTGTAATAAAACCCTCCCTGCTGTTTTTCTCCTCAACATTATGCTTTATTACAACAAATCAGCACTGCTTATGCTAAACATTTTCTTGACAGGTGTGTTCCTTCACATTCTTTTTCACTGATCCTTCTTTCTACAGAACATACTCCTACAGCAATACTTGCCCAAATCTTACCTAAAGAGATAAAAATCATTGAATGGCAACATTATTCTAATCAGCCAAAATACCGTATTCTTCCTTCTCTGCAGGTGAGACTACATCTGTTACGGCAAGGATGCTTATGTCTCCATTGCTTTACTGGCTCGGATCCACAGACAACTTATATGGGATTATCTAAAGAAAATGTGGAATCATTATATCAAACTAATGAACAATTTCAAATTGCCATATCACATTTTACAGGGGAACTTATTTACAACTTGCTGATGGATAAAAGAATTTCTGTTTTACAAATTAGTGCCCTTTCCTTTACATCCTGTTACATCTAGACATCCTATTCCTAATGTGCTTATCCTCTTTGCAGATGGCAATCAGACTCAAGGAATAGCAACCTGGAAGGAAACCTCAGGATGGAAAAAGATCTTTACCAGCCCCCACGCTTCCCCACAACATGAATTAGCTGCTGTCTTGCTTGCTTTACAAACCTCGCAAACTTCCTTTAATCTCTTAACAGATTCCTTTTATGTTGTTAATATCGTTCAACAATTGCCCGATTCTATTTTAAATGCTTCAATAGATAAACCATTACTCTCCCTCTTTGTTTCTGCTCAAACTCTTTTAACTAAACAACATCCTTTTTTTATAGCTCATAATCGAGGATATCCACAGTTTCCCAGAGCTCATACTTTTGGGAATCAACAAGCTGATTCATCTCTTTGCTTTATAGGATCATTGTTTACTGAAGCCTTTCAATCACACCAATTCTTCCACCAGGGTGCCAAGGCACTCCGTTAACAAGCTGCTCTAATCCTGCAGGAAGCCAAAGAGATTGTTTGTACCTGACCCACATGTCAATTATTAACTCCTCCTCTCGCTGCACCTGGTGTGAACCCTCGAGGTCTTTGTTCTAATGAGTTATGGTAAATTGCTGTGACTCATTATCCTCCATTTAAACCACTTCACTTTGTACATGTAACTACTGATACTTTTTCAGCCGTGTTATGGGCTACCGCACAACAAGGAGAACAAGCACGTCCTGTGAGAGCTCACCTTCTTGAATGTTTTGCTATTCTAGGACATCCTCCAAGATGTCCATTAAACCATTAAAACTGGTAATGCTTCTGCATATACATATTAAAAGTGATAATGCTCCAGCATATGCATCTCACAAACTTTGCGATTTCTTTGTCTATGGGATATTAAACACATCATAGGTATTCCTCACAACCCTACAGGACAAGCCATTATTGAACATGCAAATGGGCTACTGAAATTATTTTTAAATTAATAGAAAAGGAAAGAATTAACCCCTCCTAGGGAACGATTATATATTTGCTTATTCACTCTTAATCACTTGTCAATTTCCAATACTTCTTCACAAGAAGCCGCTGCTAGACATTTTGCTCCTCCACATTCACCAGAATACCCTCTGGTACTTTTTAAACAGCTACCCTCTCCTATTTGGCAAGGACCCGTGAAATTACTAACATGGGGAAGGGGATATGCTGCTGTTTTGTCGTCATCAGGTCCACTCTGGATCCCTGCCCGTTGTGTGAAACCTTATCATGAGTTGGCGCCAGGGACTTCAGGATCCATTACCGCGGAGTTTCGTCTATTGACCACCCAGATGACTCCTCCTGGCTTGCCTCTTCCGAAAGACTGAGGAATAATCATCCACCAGCCGCTGACATTACATGGGGTGATGTTAAATGTCTTACTTCAAGAGCTGAAATAGTTCTTGTTAATACTGGCACACCTATTACTCCTGAAAATAATTTGCTTTCCCTTCTAGCCACTATAACTGCTAACTCTGCCCACAAGGAATGGCTGTTTCGGATTAGTTTTTTACTTCCATTTTTCACTAGGATTCCAGCTCATACACTACCTAACAATAACTATACATACTGGGCTCAGTTAATGAACCCCGCTTTGTTCTCTGTTGTCACGTGGGACGATCCAGAGATTCGTATTTCTAACAATGACTCCACCATTACTGGGGGAGAATGGCTTTCTCCATCTCTTTTACCTATGCACACGTTAGATTCTCCTTGGACCATTAATGGTCCACATCTACCCTTCTGCATAACTAATTCAACAAATTCAACAAATGCACATCTATGTGCTTACACCAGCCCTCAGTGGTATATGAATAAGATACCCCCCAAAACAGGATCTCAAATCCTTACCATTACATTAACCATCAGACCTTTGTGTTTACTGCTGGTTTTCCAGGAAGCTTAACATCTGGACTGTCTCACCCTAAAGCATCAGTCCCATTATGTACTCAAGCCTGGATTGATATGGGACCGTTTGATGGATTTAATTGGCACGTCTGCTGATCTAGCAATTTTTCCATACAGCTTCTCCTGATTGATAATTATACTGTAGAAGATTGGGGTCAACAAGGATTATTAGTTCAAGACTGTAACAAAACTTGGCATGATTTGGGATTGGTCTCTTCCCTCATACTATAACAAATCTGATCCTTTATGGAATCCCAGATTTGCAGGACCTGTACTTTGATTAAAATATGCACCATTACAATACTCTCCTACTAAGATCCTCATGTGGCTTCTTGCGTTTCCTTTTTTCTCATGGGTTTTACAATGCCCTGCAACCTTTAACAATAGCCATCTCATTTGGCACTTTACAGACATAAATGCCCATGTTAATATCTGCACCACCAGAGACCATACATCTTTGCACTTGCTTATAACTTTACCCTTTCTAATTTTTCCTTAACTCCACCTTCAGGAACCATTCTCACTCTGTGTTATAACTATTCCCTCTTAGTTAATCACTCATGTATTTTTATTCTGAAACACAAGCCCAAACTTGAATACCTATTACTTTAGATCGACCCTGGTGTGGTGATTCTCCCCTAGCTCAAATTGTTCAACTCTTTCCAACCTAGTATGGTGTAAAAACTGTTTTTTAGGTGCTCTAATAGTTACCACAGCAGCTGTTATTGCAGCAACTGCTGCCACTGCCCTATTTCCTTAAAAACCAGCAACCAAGTACAGACTCTTATGACTAATATAACTTCTGACTTTACTAAGCAAGTAGAAATTGAACAAATGATTTTATCTCGACTTGCAGCTTTGGTAGCTGCAGTTTTATGGCTCGGTGAGCATCAGCGCGCCCTTTGGAATCCATCACAGTTAGGCTGTGACAGCATGTTTTTTCATGTGTGCGTAACACCTTATTGTGCTCATAATTATTCTGAAACCTGGAACAATTTGCATCAACAACTAGATCCAAAATCAGATGCTATGTTTAATGACTCTGTCCTCCATTTATAACACATCCTTCAATAGATTCAATGCCTTCAAAAACAACACTCTTCAGATGTTACTATTCAAAACCTCTCAAATATAGCTACATGACTTAACCCAAAGAGCTGGTTCTCCTCCCTAAATCTAAAATCTTGGTTTTCCCCCTTTCTTCTTACTCATAATTTGCTTTGTGTTTTATTTCTTGTTAGACCATTGATCGCTTCATTTTCTTGGCTCACCCGCAGTGAGGCGATGCTAACGCTGGTCCTCTGACAAGAAGATCAGAAACATTCACTACAGAGAACAAGAGGGGAGCTGTGGGAACCATGGTTTATGGCTTTCTCAGAAATGCATCCTGGAATTCAACCTTGCTCATTCCCTGTTTCTTGCTTGCTCTCCCCTCCCCTTAAGTTAGACGTTCCGGCTGACACGTCAGCATTCGGTAGATGCTGTTCTGCCTTTATCTTCAAAGACCTTTCTTTACAACTCTCCTGTGGTTACCTCCGGGCCTCCAGGAGGAGGTCTCCTTAATCCCTGAGTTCTGGTCTCTGCCATGCTTTACTGCTCTTAGTTAAAGATTAAAGATAAGTTGCCAATAAAATAGACGCTCAGCGTGTTCTCAGGGAGTTGCTTCTCTGTGAGTTCCCCCTGCGCGGTCTCTCATAACCCGGTATGTTTGTGAGAAGATTCAGTGCAAAAGCATCACAGCCTAGCGCTTTCCAAGTATGGTAAAAGCTCTGCGCTGCAAGAGCTTACAGAGCCAGCTCTTCTCCTGGTTTCCAAACGATGCAGATTCCTGCTCCAGCCTCCTCCTCTAAAAGTCCTCGCCTAAAAATGACAGAACCCTCAAGAAAGCAATTTTGCAACAGTTGAGATTAGTCCCGTGTGAAGGGACAGGGCCAAGAAGGATGAAGACAGAAGCCCTAGGGCCTTTCGGTTTTACGTGGCATCACAACCCAGGAGGCCCAGTTTCACTGAGGCTATGGTTGGCCCCTCAACCAGAGTTCTGAAGGAAGCAGCCATATCTCCTTCAGATGCGATGGGTAACAGAAACACTGACATCTCAGCATCTGAGCCCACAATCTTCCCAAGCCCTGTGGGATGGAACTGACGCTTGCCATTCAAAAATGTCCCAGGGGAACAATCGAAAATAACTGAAATCAGGATGAGGTTTGGGGCCAATTTCAAGAGGTAAATATCACTCACAGTGTAGCAAATTATAAAACATTGGCAAGGTAGACCTAGGACACGTGGCAGCCAAGACACTTAAAATGATAAGGAAGTATCCCCTCACACCACACAAAGTGGTTCTCCTTTAAATATTTATGAACAACAAATGCCAGGGTGAGCACTGGGGAAAAAAGAAGCCGCCTAAGCTATCAAAAATGGAAATGCAAATTGTAAAGGACTGCATGGACAAGAGTGCGGAAGATCCTTAGGAAAAAAAATATACAGCAATCACATCTTCAGGCAATCGCACATCTGGACCCCTATCCTGAAACATCCTTCACTGGAAAGGACACAGGGACCTGAACATTTCGCGCGGCACTTGGTATTGACAACAGCTGCGATACGTAAGTGGCCCAAAGTTCCAGGGACAGACGAATGGATAAGGAAGAAGTGCCACAGAGAGACAACTGGATCTCAGGCCTGAGGAAGAATAAGGCCTTTCTCAGCACCATGGCGGAGAAGGCAATGGCACCCCACGCCAGTACTCTTGCCTGGAAAATCCCATGGATGGAGGAGCCTGGTAGGCTAGAGTCCATGGGGTCGCTAAGAAGCAGACACGACTGAACGACTTTATTTTTCACTTTTCACTTTCATGCACTGGAGAAGGAAATGGCAACCCACTCCAGTGTTCTTGCCTGGAGAATCCCAGGGACAGGGGAGCCTGGTGGACTGCCGTCTATGGGGTCACACAGAGTCGGACACGACTGAAGTGACTTAGCAGCAGCAGCAGCAAGGGTACAGAAACTGAAAAAAATGGGTATGTTTAAAGACATAATGAAACTCTTTGCTATACATCTGTCCTAGAAAGATTAAACGTAAAGCTGACTGGAATAAAAAAAAAAAAAAAAAAGACAAGAACCGCTGCCTACCCTACTTCTTTCTAGCCACCATTTCCTGGGCTAACGTCTCATCTCTGCAGGCTGACCAGGCTTGGTCTCAGCCTGAATGTCCTGGGACTCAGGGAGGTGTCCCCAGACCACGAGGCCCCTTTGCACCTGTGCTGCCCAGTCCAATCTGCCTGGGACCACAGTCTCCACATGCAGGCCATCCCCCAAGAGCAAATTCAAACCTGGAGCATCCCAGGTATGGTCAAGCCTCTGTGCTGAAAAGCTTTGAAAAGCCAGCTGGTCTCCAGGTCTCCAGCTGATGAGGATCCCTAGGCCAGTTGCTATTTTCAAAGTCATCCCCTAAAATTGACCGCCGCCTCAAACACAGTGGTCAGCATTTTTCGCGAGTCAAGTTTTCGGGGATAAGAAGTCAAACGGGCTTTCCTCTGGCACATGGCATTCCAAATGACAACTCAGGAAGGCCAGGGTCTCTAAGGCTCCTTCGGCCCCATTAAAGAGAGTGGGGAATGTGGAAGTGCTGCCCCCTTGTGGACACATCTCATAACAGCAACAGTGAAACCTCTGCCGCAGGGCAAGGAATATTCAAAAGGCCTGGGGCTGTCCATGACATCAGCCCTCAGGATATAGGCTGGGAAAGGTTCTGCAAAAACTGAAATCCAAAGGAGTTTTCAGAGGCCAATTTCAAGAGGGAAACATGCCACACACCATTTACAATCGAACAGGAAAGAAAGACACCCCTCCCCCCAGAGCCTAGTCTACATCATTCATGATCAGAGACAAGCGACTGAAATGGCAAGGAGGTATCAACTCACACCAGTCAGAGGGAGGGGTTATCAGTATCACTTTGATGAACCGTAACTGCTGGAGTGGGTGCAGGTAAAGGGAAAGTTCCTAAGCTGTCCCTGGGAATGAAAAATGTAAAGAGCTACCTGGACAAATGTGCTGAGGTTCCTTGGGAAACTATGAAAAAAAATAGAGTATCCATATCATCAGGCACACCCATGCCAGGCCCTCTATGCAGAGAAAACCTCTGTTGGAGAAGACACAGGCACCCCAACATTCCCCACATCACCTGATACTGACAAAAGTCAAGGCAACTAAGAGGCCAAAATGTCCATGGACCAATGAATGGATAAAGAAGACCTACTCCAGAGAGACAAGGTAAACTTATCCATAAAGAAGCATAACCAAAAAACGTTTGTCAGCAACATGAATGGAAGGAAGGAAGGAAAGCGTGTATGGTGGAGAAAAACAAGTGTCATGTGATAACACTTGGAGGTGGATTTTATGTAGCAGTTCACAAATGAGAAACAGACTTCAGAAGACATACTCAGTCTTATTAAAGAGGAAAGTTGGGAGGAGAAGATAAATTCTGATTGGCTGAAACTTATACACACACACATATATATATAAATAGAACAGGTCACCAACTTAGCCTGACTCTGTATCATAGGAAATTATACTCATTTCCATAAAGTCTATGAAAACCAAAGCTGAAAATAATGTGTATGTGTAGATGCATAACTGAATTCATCTGAAACCAATAGAAACAGAAGATATTAAGAAGAGGTGGCAAGAATACATAGCAGAACTATACAAAAAGATCTTAAGGACCCAGATAACCACGGTGGTGTGGTCACTCACCTAGACCCAGACATCCTGGAATGTGAAGTTAAGTGGGCCTTAGGAAGCGTCACTATGAACAAAGCTAGTGGAGATGATGGAATTCCAGCTGAGCTACTTCAAATCCTAAAAGATGATGCTGTAAAAGTGTTGCACTCAATATGCCAGCAAATTTGAAAAACTCAGCAGTGGCCACAGGGCTGGAAAAAGTCAGTTTTGATTCTAATCCCAAAGAATTCAATGCCAATTAATTAAAGTACTGCACAGTTGCATTCATCTCACACTAGCACAGTAATGCAATAAAATTCTCTGTTGAAGCCTAGGTTCAACAGTACATGAACCGAGAACTTTCAGGTGTTCAAGCTGGATTTTAAAAAGGCAGAGGAACCAGAGATAAAATTGCCAACACTGTTGGAAAATAGAAAAAGCAAGAGAATTCCAGAAAATCACCTACTTCTCTTTCATTTGACTACGCTAAAGCTTTTGACTGTGTGCGTCACAAAAAACTGTGGAAAATGATTAAAGAGATGGGAATACCTGACCACCTGACCTGCCTCCTGAGAAAACTGTATGCAGGTCAAGAAGCAACAGTTAGAACCAGACATGGAACAGTGGACTGGTTCCAAATTGGGAAAGCAGTACGTCAAGGCTATATATTATCACCTTGTTTATTTAACTTATGTGCACATACATCATGAGAAATGCTGGGCTAGGTGAAGCACAAGTGGAATCAAAATTCCAGAGAGAACTATCAATAACCTCAGATATGCAGATGACACCACCCTTATGGCAGAAATTGAAGAAGAACTAACGAGCCTCCCGATGAAAGTGAAAGACGAGAGTGAAAATGCTGGCTTAAAACTCAGCATTCAATAAACTAAGATCATGGCATCTGGTCCCATCACTTTATGGCAAATAGATGGGAAAACAATGGTAACAGGACAGACTTTATGTTCTTGGGCTCCAAAATCACTGCAGATGGTGACTGCAGCCATGAAATTAAAAGACATTGGCTCCTTGGAAGAAAAGCTATGACCAACCTAGACAGCATATTAAAAAGCAGAGACATTACTTTACTGACAAAGGTCCATACAGTCAAAGCTAAGGTTTTTCCAGTAGTCATCTATGGATATGAGAGTTGTTCCATAAAGAAGGCTGAGCGCTGAAGAACTCATGCTTTTGAACTGCGGTGTTGGAGAAGATGCTTGAGAGTCCCTTGGACTGCAAGGAGATCCAACCAGTCAATCCTAAAGGAAATCAGTCCTGAATATTCATTGGAAGGACTGATGCTGAAGCTGAAGCTTCAATAGTTTGGCCACCTGATGTGAAGAACTGACTCAATGGAAAAGACCATGATGCTGGGAAAGATTAAAGGCAAGAGGAGAAGGGAACAACAGAGGATGAGATGGTTTGATGGCATCACTGACTCAATGGACATGAGTTTGAGCAAACTCTGGGAGTTGGTGATGGACAGGAAAACCTGGCGTGCTATAGTCCATGGGGTTGGAAGAGTTGGACACAACTGAGTGACTGAACTGAACTAAACCACTAGACTGCCAGGAAATCCCTAAGTTGTAAGTTCTTTATGTGTTCTATAAATTATGTCAATAAGGGGTGAATAGCCAAGTCTTTTTTTTCCCCCCAAATCTAAAGGTTGCCTTTTAATCTCCTTTTATGATTTCCTTTGTAGCAAAGAAGATTATAAATGGAAATAGTTTCTCTGTGTATTTTTGCTTTTGGTGTCAAATTCAACAACAGCAGAAAGTCAATGCCAAGACCAATGTTAAGGATTCTTCCCTGAGTTTTATTTCAGGTCTTAAATTTAGGTCTTTAATCCATTTTTATTAATAGTTGGCTTTTATGCATGGTATAAGAAGTGTCCAGTTTTTGTTTGGGGGGTTTTATCTGCATATTACTATTGTTTTCCAAAGACGAGGTGTTGAAGAGACGATCTCTTCACCATTGTATCCTCCTCGGTCCTTTGTCATAAATTAATTAAACATACATGTCTGAGTGTCTTTTCTTTTCCACTGATGAATGTGTCGGTTTTTATACCAATACCTTACTGATTTATTAAATCTTTAACAATAAGGTTGTGCCAACCTTCCATGCCAGGGGTAGATTCCACTTGCTAATGGTATATAACCTTTTAAATTTGCTGTTGAATTTGGTTAGACGTTTGCTGAGAATTTTTGCATTTGTATCTTAATGGGTGCATTAGAAGCTTTTGGCAAAATTCAATACCCATTCACGATAAAAATTCTAAACCAATTGGATATGAAGGAAATGTACCTCAACATAAATATGGCCATGTAACAAACCCATGAAAATTGAAAATTAGGTGAGGGAGGGAGTTCCCTATTGGTCCAGTGGTTAAGACTTCATGCTTTCACTTTAGAGGGCATGGGTTTTATCCCTGGTCAGGGAACTGAGACCCCACGTGCTGCATGGTGTGGACAAAAATAAATAATAAAATAAAATGAAAACATGTGATGCTCCAGCTTTATCTTGCCAAGATTGCTTTAGTTATGTAAGATTTTTTGTAGTTTCATACAATTTTAGGATTTGTTTTCTGTTATTTTGAAAATTGCCATTATCATTTTGATATAAATGGCATTGAATCTATAGATCTTCGGGGGTAGTTTGAATAATTAATCAATATAAATTCTTCCAATCCATGAGCATGGAACATATTTCCATTACAAGTCTTTAATTTCTTTCATTAATATTTTATAGTTTTTAGTATATAGATGTTTCATCTCCTTTTTCAAATTTATTCCTGTGTATTTGTTTTCGATATAATTGAAAATGGGATTGTTTCCAATTATATTTCTGATAGTAGATTGTCCCTATGTAGAAAAACAACTGCTTTTTTATATTGATTTTGTATCCTGCACATTTCCTAAATTTGTTTAGTAGTTCTAGCAAAATTGGGAGAGGGGTGGGTTCTTTAGGGGTTTGCAATATAATATCCCACTGAAAATGAAGACAATTTTCCTTCTCACTTTCCTTCTTGGATACTTTTCACTTCTTTTCTTGCCTAATTGTTTTGGCCAGGACATCTAGTGCTATGTTAAATAAATGTTATAAAGTCAATATCATTGTCTTGTTCTGATCATAAAACAAAAGCTTTCAGCTTTTCCCCATAATACCATAATGAGTATTATGTTGATCATGGGTTTGTTATGTGGCCATTTTTATGTTGAGGTACATTTCCTTCTATATCAAATTGGTTTAGAGTTTTTTTTTTATCATAAATGGATATTGAATTTTGCCCAAAGCTTCTAATGCATCCATTAAGATACAAATGCAAAAATTCTCAGCAAAAG
Source organism: Dama dama (assembly GCF_033118175.1). Lineage (NCBI taxonomy): Eukaryota > Metazoa > Chordata > Mammalia > Artiodactyla > Cervidae > Dama > Dama dama. The sequence continues at coordinate 42,817,554 of NC_083697.1, forward strand.
TGTAACCAAATTCAACAGCAAATTTAAAAGGCTATACACCATTAATATGTGGAATCTACTCCTGGCATGGAAGGTTGGCACAACCTTATTGTTATATATAACATGTATAAGATATATATAAATTATATATATATATATATATATATATATATATATATATATATAAAAATAAGGGTGATATGCAATGTTAATATAATGAATAAATATTGATATATGATCCTTTCAGTAGATTCAGGAAAACCATTTGACAAAATTCAATGCCCTTTTTGACAAAAGCTCTCAAACTGGGAACAGAAGGAGCATACCTCAAAACAAGGCCATACAGTATAGACCCACAACTAACCTTGTACCTAAGGGTGAAAAACTGAAAGCTTTTCTTTAAAAATCAGGAACAAGCCTGTCCACATTCACTACTGTTATTAAAGACAGTATTCCAATCCTAACAGGGCTTCCCTGGTGGCTCAGCTGGTAAAGAACGAGCCTGCAATGCGGGAGACCTAGGTTTGATCCCTGGGTTGGGAAGATCCCCTGGAGAAGGGAATGGCTACCCACTCCAGGATTCTGGCCTGGAGAATTCCAAGGGCAATCTGACACAAAAATATGAAATGAAAAGGCCTCCAAAATGGAGAGGAAGAAGCAAAGCTTTCACTATTTTCAGAAAACATGATCTTGTATAGGAGTCCCCCACAAAATAGATGATCTTGTATATGACTCCCCCCAAAATGGTAGAACTAATAAATTCAATCAAGTTGCAGGATACAGAATCAACATATAAAATCAATTGTAAATCTATACACTAACAACAACATATCTGAAAGACATAAAGAAAATAGTTCCATTTACAATTACATAAGAAAAATACCTAAGAATAAATTTACTCAAGAGAGTGAAAGACCTCTGTACTAAAAACTACAAGATGTGAAGGAAAGAAATTGAAGACAACACAAATAAATGCTAAGATGGTCTTTGTCCGTGAATTTAAAAAATTTATATTGTTAAAATGATCATTCTTCCCAAAGCAATGTGCAAGTTCAGTGCAATACCTATCAAAATGTCAGTAGCATTTTTCACAGAAATAGAACAAAAAATTCTAAAATTTGCATGGAACTACAGAAGAATTCAAACAGGGAAAGCAATCATGAGAAAAAAAAAAAAAAACACTAGAGGTTGTGTGCTTCAAGATGAAATTATATTACAAAGCTATGCCAATAAAGACAGTATAGTATTGGCATAACAAACATAGAAAAGAAATAAACCTAAGCATATATGGTCAATTAACATGTGACAAAGAAGAAAAGAATACACAATGAAGAAATATAATAATCTTTTAATAAACATTGTTGGGAAAACTGGCAGCCACATGCAAAAAAATGAAACTGGACCACTATCTAACACCACACACAAAAAATAAAATGGGTTAAAGACTTGAATGGAAGATGTAAAACCATAAAACTCATAGAAGAAAATGTAAATGTGGTAAGTTCCTTGACATAGGTCTTGGAGATGATTTTTTGAATCTGACCAAAAAAAGTGAAAACAATAAAAGCAAATGGTAGGACATCAAACTAAAAAGCTTATGTACAAAGGAACCATCAACAAAATAAAAGCAGAACCTACTGAATGACAGAAGATATTTGCAGATCATATCAATGAGGGGCTTATATCCACAATATTAAAATTCATACAGCTATATAATGAAAAAAGAAAAACAGCAAAAAAACAAAAAACAAACAAACAAAATCCTGCTAAAAACTGGACTGGCCAGAAAATGTAAATATACATTTTTTTTCCAAAGTAGTTATCTATATAGATGTCCAACAGACACATGAAAAATGTTCAACATCACTTAAATTGGGAAAATGCAAATCAAAACCACAATGACATATAACCTCACACCTGGCTATTATCAAAAAGACAAAAAATAAAAGTGGTGATGAAAATGTGGATAAAAGGGAATTCTAGCATACTGTTGGTGGGAATGTAAATAGGTTTAGTCACTATGGAAAACAGTGTGGGAATTCCTCAAAAAATTAAAAATATACTAGTCAATAATGCAGTGCCACTTTTGGATATTTATCTGGAAAAAAAGGAAACACTAATTGGGAAATACATATGTACCCCCATGTTCATTACAGCATTATTTCCTGTAGTCAAGATATGGAAACAACCTGAGAACCACTGACAGGTGAACTGAAAAAGATGTGATACATGTACACACACACATATACACACACACATATATATACACACACATATATATACACATACACACACATATATATATACACAAAAACACACACACATATATACACATGCACACACATATATATACACATGCACACACACACATATATATACACACACACATATACACACATATACACAAATACACACACACATATATACATAAACACACACACATATACACAAATACACACACATATATACATACACAAATACACACACACATATATATACATAAATACACAGACATATATACACAAATACACACGTATACAGACACATATATATGAGAATATATACATGTGCATGTGTGTCTGATTATTTCTGTACACACATATATATACATAGATTGGATACGTATCTATAAATGAATATATAGATGTGATATATGTGTGTATGTATACATATATACACATATATATGCATATGTCTGAATATGTCTATACATACATTAGAATATTATTTAGCCAGAAAAAAGAATGAAATATTGCCATTTGTGACAACCTGGATAAATCTTGGGATTATCAGTTTCAGTGAAATAAATCAGATAAAGACAATTAACTGTATGATCTATTATATGGAACCTGAAACACAAAACTCATAGATACATAGATTGATGGTGCCAGAAGGGAAGTGCGGCAGAGGTTTGCACAAATGGGTGAAGGGGGTCAAGAGTTACAAATTCCAGTTATGTAAAAATGTACATAAAATGTATAGTATGGTGACTCAGGTACTTCCAAATTGGTAGTACAATAATTTTGACTAAGAAAGTAACTAACTGTTCAGTTCTCAATGGAAAAAAGTTAATTTTGTAACTTGTTATGATGATAGATAGTAACTAGACTAATTATGTTGATCATTTTGCAATGTATACAGATGTTGAATCATTGTGTTGTAGCCCTGTAATTAACATAACTTTATATATTAATTTTCAATAAAAAAACTCTGTAACATGCCAAAACAGTGATGCCACACAATTAGATATAAACTACCTTTGTTAAGTGATTACAGAGAAAAGTCAAATGTTCAGAGATTAAGTTGCAGGGAAAAAAAAATCAAAACTACCAATGCATTGGAGAGCTGGGAGAAGATGGTGGAATTGGAAGACCCAGAGCTCACCTCTTCTCATAGGCAAACAAAAAGTACAAATATTTGAAGAAAAATCATCCATGAAAAAGACCTGGAACCTATCATAAAAGGCCTTCTACAACTAAAGATGTAAAGAAAGATTGATGAAATGTGTGGTAGGGATGGAGTTGCGATATAGTCATGTCCATATCGCTACACTGACAACTCCCAAATGGGGAAGTAATTAAAATTGCAGAGGTTCTCTCAATGGAGAGAGAGATTCAAGCCCCATGTTGGGCTCCCCAGCCTGGGGGTCCTGCACTGGGAAAACAAGCCCCCAGAGAATTTGGCTTTGAAGGCCAGTGAGACTATTTCCGGAGTCCCAGGGGGTAGGGGGAAATAGAAACTTCACTCTTAATGCGCACATACAAAAGTCTTACATACTCTGGGACCCAGGGAAGAAGAAGTATATGATAGGAGCCTGGGTCAGACCTACCTGATGACCTGGGGGAGTCTCCTGGAAAGGCAGGAGGCAACTGCAACTCACCTGGGGACATAGACACTGGTGGCAGACATTTTTAGATGTTCTTTCTAACACATAGAACCAGTGCTGGCAAATGCTATTTTGGAATCCTCCTTCCAGGTTATACACCAATACCCAGCATTGCCCAGAACAAAGGGCCTACAAGTGCCTGTGCGGGGACACTTCTGGACAAGCTCACACAGCAGGACACAGCTCATCCACTGGCAGAACGACTGACTTAAGACCCTGTGAGCCCGCAACCACAGGGCTACGCAAGTGACCATCAGTCAAGCAACGGGTAAAGGGAGGTGATATAGATCAGAATATACAAACAGAATGCACTCCCTTTTCAAGTGCACATGGAAATTTCTCCAGGATAGATCACATGAGAGGTTTCAAAAGAACCCTCAGTAAATTTAAGAAAATTGAAATCACATCGAGTGTTTTCCAAACGCAACGCTCTGAGACTACAAATTGAATAAAAGAATATAACTGCAAAAAACACAAACATGAGGAGTCTAAACAACATGTTACTAAACAACCAATGGATCACTGAAGTAATCAAAGAGGAAATAGATACCTAGAGACAAATGAAAATAAAAATTCAAACCTCCGAGACACAGCAAAACCAGTTCTAAAAGGGAAGTTTACAGTGTGATACATGCTTACCATAGCAAACAAGAAATATTTCAAATGTGCAACCTAACCTTATACTCCAAGGAGCAAGAATAAGAACAAAATTCAAAGTTAGTAAAAATTTTGAAAACCTAAGAGATTAGAGCAGAAATCAGTAAAGAGTGAAAATCAATAGAAAAGATCAATGAAACTGAGAGCTGCTTCTTTGAAAACTTAAACAAAATTTAGCCAGACTGATGAAAAAAAAAGAAAAAGAGCAGGCCAAAATCAATAAAATCAGATATGAAAAAGGGGCAAGTACAACTGACACAACAGAAACACCAATGAACATGAGACTACTATGAAGAATCACATGCTAGTGAATCGGACAATCAATCTAGAAGAAATGCACAAATTCCTAGAAACGTACAATCACCCAAGACTGAACGAGGAAGAAACGGGAAATATTATTAAATGAATCACCCATAGTAAAATTGAATCAGTTATTTAAAAAAAAACTTTCAGCAAACAAAAGTCCAGGAGCAGATGGCTTCACAAGTGAATTCTACCAAACATTTAAAGAAGAGTTAACACCTATTCTTTTCAAACTGTTTCAAAAAATTGCAGAGTCAAGAATTATGGGGTTAGGGGAAAAGAGTATAAGATTAGGAAAAACTAAGGACACTTGATAACTGATGACTGAATATTTGAGGGCATTAGTCATAACAGGATATGGGAAATGGGACGAAGTCATCAGTATGAGAGGAGGATAAAGGGCAGGGAGAAGGAGGATATGAAGTGTCAAAGCCTTGGGAGCAATAAAAGGGGAGGAGGTCTGGGTTGAGAACTCGGGAATCAAGGGGCTAGAGGGTCCATGGGGTGGATGTCTGAAATGCACAGGATGGAAGTGGGAGAGCAGTAAAGAGCCAAAAGGGGAAGAATTAGTTCTGCATATACCCAGAGATTACAGGGGCAGAGATATTGAGGTCACAAAGAACAATAGAGAGTGATGGAGTAGAGGGATGGTGGAAGGGTGAAAATAGATGCAGTGGGTAGATTGAGGGGTCACTAATTTTTCCTTTTCCTCACTAATTCCATGACATGTATTCAAATCTTAGCCTAACTGTGAAAACTTTGAGGTAATAACCTCACTTATATAAAATGCTTGTGATGATCCTTTCAACCAAATACACAGTAAAGAATTAGAGAAATGAATAAATAAGCCATGATCCACATTTTTTCTCTCCTTTAGGGACATCAGATGCCAAATGTGACCAGGGAGGGTTCACATGGAAACAAACCACCAGTATGAAATGGATTCTGCCCTCTACCTGAATGGTCCTGTGAGTAGATTTCCCCTTCCATTGTGGTCTTAAAGGATCACATGTTTGGCTGCAACTTTAAAGTTTACAGAGACTAATAAAGGTTGTAACATCTGAGTTAAGTCTCTTTGGAAAATGACAAGTATATAGTCATTAGTGCAATGACTACTGAGCATCTACTATTTACAAGTAGGTTAGAGTACACTGTTTTGGAAACCTCACAGCTGTTATTGAAGTTAATATTCATAATACCCTGGGATTTTGGCACAAAGAGTTTCATAATAACCAAGAGGATGCAGATACTGGGACCTACCTTTCTCTCTCTTCTTCTATTTCCCTGTCATTGATTTTTAAAGAAATGTTTGTATACAGTAGAAGCTAACTATACATCTAGTGTGGAGGAATACAGAAAGCAAGGGTATCTTAGAAGTTCAGATAAGTTCAGAGAGTTTTCAATGTTTATGTATACTTTCACTTTTTTTATAATACGTTAAATAAAGTTTTAAATTTGTAAGTAAAGGCCAATCAATTCTCCTAACTAGATGTATTTTTTATACTCCCATCAGTAGCACCAGGCACTTTTAATTCCTCCCCATCCTCACTAAAACTTAGTATTACCAATATTAGCTGTATTTTGTCTTTTTAACTTTTGAAGCTAGAAATGTGAAGTGGCATCTCACTCTTATTTCCTAGATGCATACCATACATAAAGAAAATGTGACATATTTGAATGAATATTATTCAGCCTTCAAAAAAGGAAACCCTTCCATGTGGGATAACATGAATGAACCTGAAAGATATCATGCTGAGTGGAATAAGCCAACACAGAAAGGAAAATACTGTATTAAATCAACTGTATGTGGAATCTGCTAAAGCCCAACTCATAAAACAGATCAGAATGTCATTGTCTGGAACTCGCTGTGGGGACAATAGATGTTAGTCAGATGGTATAAAAATTCAGTCATACAGGATGAATGAATTCCAGAAATCTAAGCACAGCCTGGTAAACAGATAATATAAGGCATATTATACTTGAGATTTCCTAAGAATGTATTTGAAGTGTTCTCACCAGAAAAAAATGCAAAGAAGTCAGACGACAGATATGTTAAGTACCTGGAATGTGGTTTATCATTTCACCTCACGCATATTTATTTACTTTTTGAATTTGAACAGATACTGGATCTCTGGGAATGGAAAGCAGGGTACTGGATGGAATGGCTCATGAAGTGCAGGACTTAATGAGACTCTAAGCAGAAATGAACAGGACACTGTCAAATCAGTTACATTCAGTAAAAAGTTCTCCAAAACATATAGGTCTTCGTCCCCACATGTCTGCTTTTAGTTTTAGCCAACTGTGAGCCCTGTCACTGAGATGTGGAGGAACAGCCAACGAAGCACCGTAGCCTGTGCAGCGAGCGGAGGGCCCAGGGAGGGGACGGACCCGCACACGCCCGGTGAGGGGTCCGGGCAGGGCTGGGAGGAGCCGCTCTGCCCTGCTCCCCCTGTCTCCAGGGTACTCCCCTCACTGTCTCTCCTGAGCCTGCCCAAAGCGCTCATTATTTTAACTCGGTCACTTCCCTGACTAGTTTATAAAATAAAATAAAAAGTACTATAACATAAGCACAATTTTCTGGGACAATTATACTAGAAAGTATTTTATTCTTTATAATTTAAAGAAATGCAAGTCACTGTCATCATCAACATCATCATGACCACTCCAGTCACTTGAGGACCCTTCAAGGGGTGACACCAGTGGTCTCACACAACAGAGAAAGGGAACTGGCCAAATGCAGCCGAGGTCCTCGACAAAGCACTCCTTCGTGCACCAGCCACACGATCCTCGACTCAAACCTTTACCTATTCGTAATATTCTTTGGGTCAGGCTCTGTGGAAGAGTTCAGGTAACTTCAGCCATTCACAGAAACCTTCTCACATGTGTGCCTGTGCTACACGGAACATGTGTTTCCTTACTGTGGCCGTGTGATACGGCCAGTGACATGGAGAGGGAAGGGCAAGCGAGGATACCATTCCCCAAGTGGAGAAGGCGGGGCTGCAGATCAAAACCGCCGAGTCCTGTCGGACTCACACATCCTCCTCCTTGCCGCATGCAACCTGGTTTGATGCTCGACAGTGGGGTGACCAACTGAGATTACGAAAGAGTGAAAAGTGTGCACAATGACCGCATGTGGACAATGCCAGAGAGAAGAAGTTAAAAAAAGAAAGTACTTTATGAGTCTTCATATCCATTTTCTCAGCCTGAGCATCTGCCTATTCCCTGTGCACACAGCATCAGACATAAAGCTTCTTTTCTATCAGATGCATTAATCATTCTCAGTACAGCCGAAAACAAACTACCAGCTATAGAAAACGACATTATATTTCATTCATACCAATGTTAAATGTGAGCAGAACCTGCTGCCCAATTCCATTGTATCAATGACCGCAACTGAAACAAAAACCCTCCTTCCACTCCAGTCTAGATGGATAAAGTGACAACATGGGCTGTGAGAAACGTGAGGACTTCTAGCCTAGAAACAAAATAATCTGTTTAAAAAAGAAATGCTCACTGCCTCTGACTGGTGGGTTTCTCACACAACTAAGTGACATGTGCTCTGGAACCCAGAACTTCTGACAAGACTGTCACTCTTTTGAGAGAATGTGAGAAAGGTTCCTGCCACCGGTGGGTCATCTTTCCTGGAAGGTCAGTCATTTACAGGAGGCATTTTTAAAAGCTATTTATTTATTTATATAGGCTGCACTGGGTCTTAGTTGTGGCTGGCGGGATCTAGATCCCTGATGAGGGATTGAATCTGAGCACCGCCCTCCCCACCCCCCGCCACACTGGGAGCACAGAGTCTTACCCGCTGGACCACCAGTGAAGTCCCGAAAGGGTATGTAATTTATGTTACAGCTTTATGTCTAGCATCCTGTTTTCTGTGAAACCACAGCACATGCCCTGCTGACCTGCCTACTATCATATCCAAAATGCTTTTCCATCTCCAACATCTAGTTCAGCATGTAATATTTTAAAGCTATGTTCACAAATTTTGTTTCAATCAACACCAACTGTCCATCAAACTGCCACCAATCTAAATCTGGGGGAATGTAAACATCTCTGTATACTAACAGCATCAAGTCTTCAGTACTTCCCAGAAATTTGTTTACATCACAAGGACAGAATCTGATGTCCCAGATTCTCAGAACCCCAGTACATTTGCCCAGTCCCCGGTATCATTTGTACATCAGAATACACCACCACTAGGTGGCTAGGACCTGGGAGTGATTAAAGAGAGCTTCCTTGCAGTTTTCTCCCTCCATTTCTAAAGAACTCTCCATATTTACGTTCAGTAAGTCTTCAGTTCAGTTGCTCTGTCATGTCCGACTCTTTGCGACCCCATGGACTGCAGCACTCCAGGCCTCCCTGTCCATCACCAACTCCCGGAGTTCACCCAAACCTATGTCCATCGAGTTGGTGAAGCCATCGAACCATCTCATCCTCTGTCGTCCCCTTCTCCTCCTGCCTCAATCTTTCCCAGTATCAGGGTCTTTTCAAATGAGTCAGCTCTTCGCATCAGGTGGCCTAAGTATTGGAGTTTCAGCTTCAACATCTGTCCTTCCAATGAATATTTAGGACTGATTTCCTTTACGATGGACTGGTTTGATCTCCTTGTTGTCCAAGGGACTCTCAAGAGTCTTCTCCAACACCACAGTTCAAAAGCATCAATTCTTTGAAGCTCAGCTTTCTTTATAGTCCAACTCTCACATCTATACATGACTACTGGGAAAAGCATGAAAGGCAAAATGGTTGTCTGAGGGGGCCTTACAAATAGCTATGACAAAGCTAGACAACATATTAAAAAGCAGAGACATTACTTTACTGACATAAAGGTTCATACAGTCAAAGCTAAAATTTTTCCAATAGTCATCTATGGATATGAGAGTTGTTCCATAAAGAAGGGTGAGTGCTGAAGAACTCATGTTTTTGAATGTGGTGTTGGAAAAGACTCTTGAGAGTCCCTTGGATGGCAAGGAGATCAAACCAGTCAATCCTAAAGGAAATCAGTCCTGAATATTCATTGGAAGGACTGATACTGAAGCTAAAGCTCCAATACTTTGACCACCTGATGTGAAGAACTGACTCGTTGGAAGAGACCCTGATACTGGGAAAGATTGAAGGCAGGAGGAAAAGGGGATGACAGAGGATGAGATGGTTTGATTGTATCACTGACTCAATGGACATGAGTTTGAGTAAACTCTGGGAGTTGGTGATGGACAGGGAGGCCTGGAGTGCTGCAGTCCATGCGGTCGCAAAGAGTCGGATACGACTGAGCGACTGAACTGACTGACATGTCAGAAACTACCAGGGCCGGCATGGATGACTGGGGGTGAAGAGAGCAGTGAGAACCCTATATCAATTGCAAATTGGCACTTACCATCTACCCTACAAGGATTAAATCATGAGCTGCTGCAGCTGCTGACTTTCAACACTCCCTGAAGGAGTTCAGGGTGGAGAGCAGAAATGAGGCACTCTGTGCTCTGGGAAAACTTGCAGCACAGGTTCTCAGATAGTTAAAAATTATCAGGAGCTAATTTTATGAGCCCAATTCTTATACCTCCTCATATCTAGAAAAGCACTAAAATCCTTCATGGTGACGATTGTTTCTTGAGACTAGCAGAAGTTTCACGAGACCAGCAGAAACCTTCTACAAAAAATAGTGCTTGATTGCATGTATTCCCCTCGCTTTACCACAATCATATATATAATATCCTTCACCCTTACTTCTTCGGAACAGTATCTCAAAGCTATATGAGCTGATGTCTCCTGGGCTACAGTCCTCATATTGCCCCAAACAAAACTTAACAGCTTGTGAATTTTTTTTTCAGTCAACATCTTTATGCATAACAAAGTCAAAGTAAGAAAATGGCTGTGATTCATAGGTAGCAGAGATGACAATGAGGTCACATAAAAGAACTGGAAATAGTTAGGAATGAAACAAGTAGATTTTTCTCCTAAATTCAGTATGTCAGTTGTGCAACCAGAGAACAGGTATTCTCTCAAGCAGAATTTATGCATCCAAAAACTGTGGATGTTTACATGTCAAAGAATGGAGTTGGACCCTTACATAACATTACATACAAATTTTAACTCAAAAGGGATAGAAGATTTTATAGATAAACCTATAAATACAAATCTCCTGGAAGAGAAGACAGGAAGGAACTTTTATGACATTTCATGTAACAATGACTCCTTGGATGTGAAACCAAAAGCTCAGTCAACAAAAGCAAATGAAGTCAAATAGGATTATCTAATATGTGGGAAAAAAAAAAAAAAAGTGTCACCTTAGAGGAAACAACGAGGTGAAAAGGCTACCTGTGCGATGAAAAGAAATTTTTGCAAAGCATGTATCTGATAGGGAGCTAAGGTCAAGGGTAAATAAAGAGCTCATACAACAAAGCAACACCTTAAAACAATAGCACAGTGTATGAGGAATTCATAGATATTAATCCATGTAAGTCCATTAATCTATATACAAATGGACAAAAAATGTGAAAGGTACTCAAAATCAGTAATGATTCAAAAACCAAAAACCAATTCAAAAACCATAGTGAGGTATCATTTCACATTCATTCAGATAGCCACTAAAGATAGATCTCAAATGTTGCTAAGGATGTAGAGAAATTGGAATCTTTAAGTGGTGTTAAAGGAAATATACAGTGGTGCAACTACTATGGAGGTTTCTCAAAAATTAAAAATAAAATTATGATACAGTTGCAGTGAAAAGGAAGAAACAGGAATGAGTTTTTCTTTCCCTTTACTGAGAACAAAGAAGATAAAGAGGAGAGTGAGCAGGCCTGATCATTTCTAGATTTTACTTTAACTGTTCCTAATCTGAAGTCTGTAATTAAGGTTGCTTTTCTAACTAACCAGACACCATGTAATTTAAATCCTGTACCTATTGCCCCCTAACTCTGCATAAGCTACATTTTACACCTATTATCCTTTAACTCCATGTTAATTACATCCTGTACTTGGTGCTTGCCTTTACTGCAGACCACCCCTTGTAGTTTTCTTTCTTTTTACATTTCAGAAAGAAGTTCAGTTCAGTTAAGTCACTCCGTTGTGACAGACTCTTTGTGACCCTATGGACTGCAGCACACCAGACTGCCCTGTCCATCACCAACTCCCAGAGTTTACTCAAACTCATGTCCATTGAGTCAGTGATGCCATCCAACCATCTCATCCTCTGTCGTCCCCTTCTGCCGCCTTCATCTTTCCCAGCATCAGGGTCTTTTCAAATGAGTCAGTTCTTCATATCAGGTGAGCAAAGTATTAGAGTTTCAGCTTCAGCATCAGTCCTTCCAATGAATATTCAGGACTGATTTCCTTTAAGATGTACTGGTTGGATATACTATTTCAGAAAGAAGGCCGCATTACAATGAACCAGGAGAGACAGACAGACTCAAATGCCTGTACACTTGACTCCAGTATGACTTTTGAAACAAAGGAAGAAGAAGATTCAAGACCTTCATTAATTTGAGTCTTATCATTTACCCTAAGACTCTGAGACCAGGCCACATAAAGTGTCTTGGTTCCCCTAGGATCTGGGCACAGTTCTTGAGGCACTACCCTGCTCCATTTCCCCCTTGATTGGTTAAAAATTAAAGCCATCTTCTATTTCCTCCAAATTCTCTAATTTTTTTAATTCAGTTTCATTAGGCAGAGAGAGCCAAGATTTTGTGATAAGACATGATCCTACCATCCCATATCTCGGTATGTATATCAAAGACTTCACAGGAGGATCTGCAGGAGATATTTGTACACCGAGGTACATGGTAGCATTATTTATAGCATCACCAACAGATGGAAGCAGCCCAATGTTTATGAATACATGAAGCCATAAAGAACAGCATGAAAAGGCAGAAAGACAAGACATGGGAAAATGAGCCCCCAGGTCAGTAGGGGTCCAATATGCTACCGGGGAAGAGCCAAGTAATGGCTCCAGAAAGATGAAGACACTGGGCCAAAGTAGAAATGACACTCATTTATGGATGTGTCTGGTGGTAAAAGTAAAGTCTGATTCTATGAAGAACAATATTGCATAGGAACCTGGAACATTAGGTCCACGAATCAAGGTAATGGAACGTGGTCAAGCAGGAGGTGGCAAGAGTGAATACCGTCATTTTAGGAATCAGTGAACTAAAATTGATGGGAATGGGCAAATTTAATGGTAGATGACCATTATATCTATTACTGTGGGCAAGAACCCCTTAGAAGAAATGGGGTAGCCCTCATAGTTAACAAGAGTCCAAAATGCAGTACTCAGGTGCAATTTCAAAAATGACAGAATGATCTCTGTTTGTTTCCAATGCAAACCATTCAGTATCACATTAATTCAAGTCTATGCCCCAACCATTGACCCAGAAGAACCTGAAGCTGAATGGTTGTCTATGAAGGCCTACAAGACCTTCTAGAACTAACACCCAAAAAAGTTGTCCTTTTCATCATAGGGGATCAGAATACAAAAGTAGGAAGTCAAGCGACACCTGGGGTAACAGGCAAATTTGGCCTTGGAGTAAAAAATGAAACAGGGCAAAAGCTAACAATTTTGCTAAGAGAACGCACTGGTCATAGCAAACACCCTCTTCCAGCAACACAAGAGGTGACTCTACACCTGGATATCACCAGATGGTCAATACTGAAATTAAATTGATTACATTCTTTGCAGCTAAAGATGGAGACACTCTAGAAAGTCAGCAAAAAAGAAGACCTGGAGCTAACTGTGGCTCAGATAATCAGCTTCTGATTGGAAAATACAGGCTTAAATTGAAGAAAGTAGGGACAGGCACTAGACCATTCAGATATGACCTAAATCAAATCCCATATGATTATATATTGGAGGTGAAAATAGATTCAAGGAATTAGATCTGGTAGACAGAGTACCTGAAGAACTATGGACAAAGGATCATAATTGTACAGAAGGAAATAACCAAAACGATCCCCAAGAAAAAGAAATGCAACAAGGCAAAATGGTTGTCTGAGGAGGCCTTACAAATAGCTGAGAAAAGAAGAGAAGCAAAAGGCAAAGGAGAAAGGGAAAGAGACATCCAAGTAAATGCAGAGTTCCAGAGAATAGCAAGGAGAGATGAGAAAGCCTTCTTAAGTGAACATTGCAAGGACATAGAAAACAACAGAATGGGAAAGACTAGAGATCGCCTCAAGAAAATTGGAGAGATACCAAGGGAAATGTTCATGCAAAGTTCGGCACAGTTAAAGGAAAGAAACAGCAAGGACCTGACAGAAGCAGAAGAGATTAAGAAGAGGTGGCAAGAATACACAGAAGAACTGTACAAAAAAGGCCTTAATGATCCAGATAGCCACAATGGGTGTGGTCATTCACCTAGAGCCAGAAATCCAGGAGTGGAAAGTCAAGTAGGCCTTAGGAAGCTTTACTATGAACAAAGCTGGTGGAAGTATTGGACCTCCAGGTGAACAATTTTAAATTCTAAAAGTGATGCTGTTAAAGTGCTACACTCAATATGCCAGCAAATTTGGAAAAAAGCCGTGGCCACAGGACTGGAAAATGTCAGTTTTCATTCCAATCCTAAAGAAAGGCAATGCCAAAGAATGTTCAAATTAGTGCACAATTGTGCTCATTTCACATGCTAGCAAGGCAGTGCTCAAAATCCTTCAAGCTAGGCTTCAACAGTACATGAACTGATAACTTCCAGATGTTCAAGCTGGTTTTAGGAAAGGGAGAGGAACCAGAGATCAAATTGCCAACATCTGCTGGATCATGGAAAAAGCAAGGGAATTCCAGGAAAACATCTACTTCTGTTTCATTGACTGTGCTAAAATCTTTGACTGTGTGGATCACAACAAAGTGTGGAAAATTCTTAAAGAGATGGGAATACCTGAACACCTTACCTGCCTCCTGAGAAACCTGTTTGCAGGTCAAGAAGCAACAGTTAGAACTGGACAGGGGATCAACAGACTGGTTCCAAATTGGGAAAGGAGTACATCAAAGTTGTAATCCTGCTTACTTAACTTCCATGCAGAGTACATCATGCAAAATGCAGGGCTGAATGACTCATAATCTGGAATCAAGATTTCTGGGAGAAATATCAACAACCTCGAATATGCAGATGATACCACTCTAATAGCAGAGTGACCAGGAACCAAAGGGCCTCTCGATGAAGGTGAAAGGGGAGAGTGAAAAAACTGGTCCTAAAACCCAACATTCAAAAAACTAAGATCATGACATCTGGTCCCATCACTTCATGGGAAATAGATGGGAAAAATGTGATAACAGGACAGACTTTATTTTCTTGGGCTCCAAAATCTCTGTGGATGTTAACTGCAGCCACACAATTAAAAGACATTTACTCCTTGGAAGAAAAGCTATGACAAACCTAGATAGTGTATTAAAAAGCAAAAACATCACATGTAGACAAAGACCCTGATACTGGGAAAGATTGAAGGCAGGAGGAGGGGGATGACAGAGAATGAGATGAACGGATGGCATCACCGACTCACTGGACATGAGTCTGAGCAAACTCAGGGAGATAGTGAAGGACAGGAAGCCTGCTGTGCTGCAGCCCATGGGCTGGCAAAGAGTCGGTCATGACTTAGCAATTGGACAAAAACAAAGGCATAAAGAAAATGTAGTATATACATATGAGGGATTATTATTTAGCTTTGAAAATGCTGACTCTTGTCACATGGCACATAATGAATAAACCTTGAAAACATTATGTTGAGGAATACAAGCGTGCTTAGTCACTTCAGTCATGTCTGACTCTGTGCGACTCCATGGACTATGACCTGCCAGGCCCTCCATCCATGGGATTCTCCAGGCAAGAATACTGGAGTGGGTTGCCGTGTACTCCTTCAGGGGATATTCCCAGCCCAGGGATGGAACCCCTGCCTCTTATGTCTCCTGCACTGGCAGGCACGTTCTTTACCACTAGCGCCACCTGGGAAGCCCCAGTGGAATACAAGGATCACCAAGTAAAAGACATTATATTGTAACTGAGCAGGAGCTTATGGGGTCTTCCCCCATATCTCTGCTTTAGCTCCTCTCTGAAGTACCTAGATAACAGTATCTGATGCACATTTCCTGAGTTGTCTTCCAGATGTGAAAACCCCTCACCAAGTGGGAGATGTTAACTACTTGATGGCAATGAGCACACAGCCCCCAGGCCTCCTGGAGCCTAAGGACTGATCATGTTAACTCCTAAAGGGCATCACCGAGATCAACACCTAAGGTTGTTCTCATCCCATGTGTAGGGTCCTACTGATGATAACTTTGCTATCAAGATGCCTTGGCCCAGGGCCAAGGGGGCAAACTATGCAGAAAAGATTGAAAATAGTAGGTCTCAGACTGCTATCCTGGGCTGCCATCTGCGAACCTGGAATTTGGGAGGATTCCCCACTCTAACTGATAAGAGTGCTTAAATTGTGTGTACAAATATAGTTTATGCTAAACACCTGCTTTCCTTCCAGGAGTCTGGAATTTTGGTCTGTTCCAGGCACAGGGGCTACTTTACGAGCAGCCCCCAATAAAAACTCGGCACAAAGTCACTAACAAGCTTCCTGAGAGGTGATGCTTCACATGCGTTGTCACAACTAAGGGCTGGAGGAGTTGGGCACTTCCCACGTGACTCCCCAGGAAGAGGTCCTTGGAGTTGGTGCCTGATTTCCCAGGGACTTCACTCCATGTGCTTTCCCCTTGGCTGACTTTTCTTTGCATCCTTTCATCACAGTAAATCACAGCCATGAGAACAAGCATATCCCCTCTGGTGTCCCTGTAGCCACCCAAGGCTGCCACTACTGGTGCCAGCAGGTCCTGGAGACTCAGCTCACAGTTCCACCCACGGGAGCTGGAGCCTCAATAGAACACATACTAGTTGGTAAGGATTTTGGACAGCACCCATTCTAGAGAGATCTGGGACCCCATCAAACTGAGAAGTAAAATAAACAGTCGTCCTGGGACTTCCATAGTGGTCCCATGGTTTCCACTCCATTCTCCTAATGTAGGAGGCCTGGGTTCGATCCCTGGTCAGGGAACTAGATCCCATGTGCCTCAATTTAAAAAAAGATCCATATGCCACAATGAAGACTGGGTGCAGCCAAATAAATAAACAATATTTTTTTAAAATAAATAAACTGCTGCCTTGACTCATAACAAGTTCTGGGGACAAATGCCAATCCTCTTTGAAGAGGTTCACGCTCAGCCAAAGTTTTATAGGATTCCCATGTGTGTTAGTTGCTCAGCAGTGCCTGACTCTTTGTGATCCCATGGACTGCAACAAACCAGGCTCCTCTGTCCATGGAATTCTCCAGGCAAGAATACTGCATCGGGTAGCCATTCCCTTCTCCAGGGCATCTTCCCAACCCTGGAATTAAACCCAGGTCTCCTGCATTGCAGGTAGATTCTATACCACCTGGGCACCAGGGAGCTCGAGCTAACAGGCCAAAATTTTAAAACACAAGAAAACACTGCACTATTTCAGCAGAAACTGTAAATATTCTCCAAGAAATCAGATAATACAATACACAGACTGTAAAATAATATATTGACTATAAAATATATAGACTGTCAACTGAAAAAATGTACAACCTGAAAGTTGAGAATTATGTTTTATTCAGGGCATTATTGAGGACTATAGTCCAGGAGCCAGCCTCTCAGCAGCTCTGAGGAACGGCTCCTAAGAGGTAAGGGAGGAGTCAGGATACACAGGGCTTTTGCTGGAAAACAACACAAACAACCACCGCCAGCACCATGTGATGGAACAACAAAAGATGATTGCTAATCATAAAAACAAGCCTCTCATGCTAGTAATTCAGTGCTTTTCTATGTATAGGACTATGGAAGAGTCTGGCCTTACTGAAATTATTCCGTTGATATGCACCTTAACTATCTAGGGTCACCCGCTTGTTTTTCTTCAAACTGAATTCCCCTCAGGGTGCACCATGAGAGGGAAGGCGGCAGAAGCTGATGGTTTGATGGCCACTACATCCTTGGTTTACTGCTATGGCAGGCTACATTTTTGTCCCCAAGACCATGAAACAGCCAAATCAGAAAAGACTAGTAACAGAAGAAATTGAACAGCTGGAAAAGGAATAAAAACTGTTAAAATAGATAGTTTTTAAATAACTGTAGAAATAAAATATGGTTCTTGAAATTCAAGAAACTCAATGAACAGGTTAAGTAGAATACAAACATAATTGAAAGAGAATTAGTGAAGATTGGAAGCAAGTAACAATAATGTAGTCTAGAGAAATAGGAAGTTAAACATGAAAAAGCAGTTGAGAGATATGGAGGCTGGGATGAGAAAGCCCAAAATACACAGGATAAGAGTTCAATAAATGGAATTCCCTAATGGTCCAGTGGTTAAGACTCCACCTTGCAATGCAGGGAACTGAGGTTTGGCCCCCTGTCGGGGAACTAAGATCCCCCATGCTGTGGAGCATTCCAGAACCTGTGTCACAACTAGAGAGCCCACGCATGACAATGAAAGATCCCGTGTGATCACCCAGTGAAGGTCCCATGTGCCACAGCTTAAACATGACACAGTCAAATAAACAAACAAACAAGAGTTCTATAAGGAGTGGATTAAGGGTGGGGGAGCAGCTGCAAAGTGATAATGACTGAGAATTTCCTGACTAGAAGACAGACGCTGAACCTTCTTATTTAGGAACCATAAAGAATCCCAAACAGGACAGAAAGTGAGAAATGCCCACTGCAAAAGTAAAATATCTGTCCCCTCCCAGATTTCCAGATCCTGTCTTGATAGGCAATCTCTATGAAGTGTCTGAGTATCTTTCCAGTTTTCTCTGCCATAAAAAAATACTTATTTACTCAAGTGTGAGCTTTCTCAACATGCCTTTCTGTATCTTGCTTTTTCTTTTTTCTCTAAAATCTATCTTGGAATTTATTTCCCAGCCACCTTAGTAGATCTCATTCTTTTTGGGTAGCTACTATTGCTTCTGGGTGGACATTTAGATGGTTTCAACTTTTCATGTATGCTATAACTTCCTCGGAATGTGTCTTTGTACTTATGTGTGACAATATTTCTAACAAATCTTCCAAAGTAGAATAGCTGTGTCCTGGGACATGTGCATTTCAGTAAATGTTGGCAAAAAGCCTTCCAGAGACTGCATCTGTGACACTCCCATAAAAAGATGGGAAGATGCCTTAAAAAACCCTAATGTTTTCTACTAACCTTTTAATCTTGGCCAATTTGAAGGGTGAAAAAAACAAAAGAAATCTCATTGCTGTTTCAATTTATTAATAGTTTCTTGACTACCCTCATTACTAGTCAGGTTGAGTACTTTTTCATATGATACTTTGAAGTATCTAGTATTCTTCTTTGAAATGTTGGTCATTTAACTTTTGAAATGTTGGTCATTTTAAAAATACATCTATAAGAGCTCTTTTTATACGACAGAATAGCTTTTGCTCATTGCAAGTACCGACAGTACTTTTCCCAGTTGCATTACCTTCTGACTGTGACTCTGTAAGCTACGCCACATGTACATTTCAACTTCTATGTTGTTGTTGTCCAGTTTTTCAGTCATTGTGGTCCCTACTCGTTGTGATCCCACGGACTATAGCACGCCAGGCTTCCCTGTCCTTCACCATCTCCTGGAGCTTGCTCAACTCATGTCTATTGAGTCAGTGATTCCATTCCCTTCTCCTCCTGCCTTCAATCTTCTATGTAGTCAGTTTTATTTATCTTTTCCTTTCTTTTTCGACATTTGCTATTTCCTGTGAAACATCCTCACTCCAAGATAATTTTTCATATTACCTTCATTTTCTAATTCTTTTACTGCCTCATTTTTGACATTTCTGGAATTTACTGTGGTGTAAGTCACAAGGTTGCAATCAAGCTTTATTTTTTCTCTAAATACTAGCCAACTGTCCTAACATCATGAACCGTACAATCCCTCTTTTGTGAGATGCAACTAAACAACAAGAAACCTTTATCCCTGACCAACCACCATCTATCTTCTAGGTCCCTGGAATGTCCTGACCTGCCAGAGCTCTTAGAAGAACAAATTAAATGTTCTTCATGAAAACACTGTGTAAGTATCAGAACCCACAGCCTCTGCATGGAGAACTGTAATCACCACATGTGAAAGACCAGCAGAAAGGATGGCTCAAGAAGCATCAGACCCTTCCACCAACACCCCAACACTGAGCCATGGGCTACTGTCATTTTGACTTTGAATGTAAAGTCAAAGTATACCCAGTGAGAGAGGCAATGTGAGGCAGCTTTAAGTGGTCTGCCACTCATAGCTGAGACTTCAGGCAAGCCCTCCATCCTCCTTGAAGAGCAAGTTTCCCCTTGACAGTGACCACATGCCTAGGGAATACTACGTTTCTTTCAAGGAGTCCTCAGCAACTTACGAAGCACTTTCACAGATTTTGGTTTTAGATTTAGATTTTACATCTAAACCAAGTCGAGTGCACCCAAAGGATGGTGGATACTCTGGGCTGTAAAAGCTTTGAAAAGTTGCCTGGTCTCCAAATGTCCTAGTCGTGGAGTTCCCACCTCCAGCCTCCTTTCTTTAAGTTGCCTCACCTACAGAATACAGCATCCTCAGCACAACAGTTTTGCAGAGACAGGCATTTGTCGGGACAGGGGGAGGAGGTGATGGGTAAGGAGGAAGAAATAATGACAAAGAAGCCCTTGGGTGTTTGTTCTGAGACATTCAACTCCAATTTACAAACCAGCAACACCACCATTGCCTAAGCGAGGCTCTAGTTGCCAGAGTAACCAGATTGGGGCATGAGGAAAACCTGCCACCTTGTGGCCATTTCCTGTAACAACAACTTTAAAAACCCGTTGGGAGTCCAGTCCTGCAGCCAGACCAGGCTTGGATCCCCAAGGCTGAAGTAAGGTGGGTTTTAGGGAGGAGTAGAGGTGGTTCTAGCATTTGAGCCCTCTTTTGGGCCTATATTTCTTGCTCCCCTCTGGGTGGGAACACATTTTCCTATGCAGATGGGCCAGCCAGGAGCCAACCCAATTTTAGTGGACCCACGTCATGGTGGTCCCCATGGACACATGAACTTGGAAAACCCAGCTGCTGTCCAGGTCTGCAGGTGATGCCTATCCTTTAGTCCAGCTTCTTGTGTCAAAGGCCTACCCTAGGAAGGCCGACACTAAAAAATCAAGATATCAGAGGATCGGGCAATTCTATGCCTGGATAGGCAGAGCAAATCTTAATCCCCAAAGAGGCAGGCACTGCAACCTTAACGACGGCACTCACTATTCAAGGACGCAAGTCAAGGAAGTGGGGAACAGATCCAGGGAGAGACAAAACTATGGCAATATGCAATCTTACTGGGCCATAAGGAAAAATAAACTAATAGCCTCCTCAGCAACAGGGATTGACTCATATATGAAACTACAAAATAAAATAAATGAGACAAAGACAGATATCCTATGTTTTTGCTTTGTGGCCAAATGCAAAACTCAGCTAAATGAACTAGAGTACAAAAGAGAAATTGACTTATTTACATTAACTTACAGCTCAACAAAGAGAAAAGGTGGGGGAAAAAATTAGAAATTTGAAGGCATGAATAATCTACACACACTAATGCACATAAAAAAGACAACATCAACTAAATGTAATTGAGAGTAAAAGGAAGGCTGATCGTAATGCTTTCCTAACCTGCATCAGAGCGAGAGCTCCAAAAAGATGGCAATTGGAGATATATCAACGAATTGCCTGTCTGCACACATACAACAACACACTGTACATCAATGATATTTCTACAACTTTTAAAATGGAACAGAGAAGAAACAAGAAAAAAAAAACTGCACTCTCTACTCCTCTCTAAAGGCCTTTAGCCTGGTTGGTGCCATGTCCCTGTGGCCCCAGCAGGCTGGAATCCCAAGGCAGAAATATGCTGGGATTAAGGGAGGAAAAGAGGATGTGCTAGCATTTGAGCCTCTTTTTTTTTATGTACCATTTTTATTGGAGAATAGGATATATATCTATGTATAGAAAAGCCAGTTCTGGATATCTGCCCCAAATTGGAAATCTCTTTAGGTAAAATTAGCATACGAAAATAGGCAAGCTCCAGATGTCTTGATAATGTTCATTACAACCTAAGTCCTTTGCCTGGGATATACATCTGGTATTAGTTTATTATTATTATTAATAATAAAAATTATTAATAAATTGATTTTTAAAGCCAATTCAGACCTGTATTCCTTGCTCCTCTCTGCATGGGAGCACAAATTTCCCAATGCAGACAGACCAGCCAGGACCCAACCCAATCTTATTGCACCCAAATAATGATGGAGCCCTTGGGCAGGAGTTTGGAAAATCCAGCTGCTCTGCTGTTCTCCAGGTGATGGAGATCTTAAAGCAGCTTCCTTGATTCAAGGGCCTCCCCTAGGCCGGACCACACCCTCCAGGGGGTCTTGATGCAGACCTTCAGCCTTGTTCCTGCGGTGAGGGCTAAGAGGGACGCCCTAGGAAGACAGAAGCCCTCGGGCGTTTTTCTGGCCCCGGACACTCACAGTGACAGCCCTGGAAGCCCAGATACACTAGGCTTCGGCTTTCCCAGCAACCAGTTGGGCATGAAAAAGTGCTGCCACCTTGTGGATATTTTTTTAACCGCTAGTGTCAGTCTCCTGCTCCTGGCGTCTGAATATTCACAGGCCAGCTTGGTGGAAAAGTCACTGGCTCTCGAGAGTTATTCAGTGGGTGACAATCATGGGGGAAAAAAATGCAAATCAGGACAGCCTTCCTGAAGCCAATCTCAACAGGTAAATATAACTCACAGTATTTAAAAGTAACAGAAGTTTAAGGAAACATAGACTTGAATAAAATTATCTCCTTCGATAAAGGTTAAGGAGAAGTGATTGAATAGTGCAGCAGGATATCATTTCCTTCCAGTCAGAGTAATCATCATTTTAATGTTTACAAACAACAAATGCTTGAAAAATTGTTGGGGAACAGTACTCCTACACTCTCAGATAAAATCCAAAGTGTATAGAGCTGAAACAGGAACAGTATGGACGTTCCTTAGGAGACTAGAAATATAGCTGTCAGTTGATCAGGTATTTCTAAGCTTGGAATACAGCTGGAGAAAACTTTTAATTCCAAAAGACGCAGGTATGCCAGCATTCAACAAAGCACTCACTGTTTACAATAGCCAAGGCATTGAAGTCATCAAAATGTCCTTGGGAAGATGAAAGGAATATGAGGAAGTGATACAGGGAGAAATGAAACTTGTTCAACCCTAAAGAGAAATGAAATATTGTCCTTCTCAGCAACATCAATTTTCCTAGAAATGTTCATACTAACTAGAGAAAGACAAACATCATGTGATGTCATTTAGAGGTGCAATCGAAACACCACAGCAATGAGCTACTTTAGCAAAGAGATTCAGAAACTTAAAACAGAAACTTACACTTACCAAAGGGAAATGGTTTGAAGAAAAAATTAATTTGCATGTGGGAGGAAACTTATACTCACTAATATATACATAAAATGAATCATCGACAAAATCCTAATCTATAAACGATGAATTCTTCTCAACATGCTTTAATAACCTGTATGGGTCAGAAGCTCTGAAAAATTCCATGTGTAGATGTATCAATGAATCCCTTAACTGTAGACCTAAAACAAAACATGAATCAAGGATACTACTATAAAAAAAAAAAAACAGAGAAGACAACTGCACTCTCTACTCCTCTCTAACCTTGCTTTCCCTCACTGGTGTCACATTCCTGCAGCCTGAGCAGGTTTGGATCCCAAGGCTGCAATGTCCTGGGCTTCAGGGAGGAGAGGAGGATGTCATAGCATATGAGACCTCTTTCAGGCCTGTAATGCTTTTTCCCCCTCTGTGTGGGAACACAATTTCAGATGCAGTTGGACCTTCCAAGAGACAAACCAAGCTTATGCATCCAGGATGGAGCCCCTGTGCTCTAAGAGCTTTGAAAAGCTAGCTGT
This sequence comes from Dama dama, assembly GCF_033118175.1. Lineage (NCBI taxonomy): Eukaryota > Metazoa > Chordata > Mammalia > Artiodactyla > Cervidae > Dama > Dama dama. Next base: position 42,841,303 of record NC_083697.1, read on the forward strand.
TCTCCAGGTCTCCCAGAGGTGTAGATCCCTACTACAGATTCCTTCTTTTAAAAGCCTCTTTGATTTAGGACAGTGGGCTTTCCAGGTGGCTCAGTGGAAAAAAGCCCACCTGCCAAACAAGATGCAGTTTTGATCCCTGGGTTGGGAAGATCCCCTGGAGAAGGGAATGGCTACCCACTCTAGTTTTTGCCTGGGAAATCTCATGCATAGAGGATCCTGGCAGGCTACAGTCTATGCAGTTGCAACGAGTCTGACACAACCTAGCAACTAAACCACTATCACCATTTAAGACAGTAATCTCAAGCTAGCAATTATCCAGGTGTTCAGATTTGTCCCAGAGGTAAAGGGTAAGGGGGAAGAAATAAAAAGACAAAAGCGCTTGAGCCTTTTTCTGGCAAAAGACATTCCAATTGAAAACCCAGGAAGCACAGTTTCACTAAGTCTCTGGTTGTCCCGTTAACCAAAGTTGGGCATGGAAAAAGTGCTACCTCCTTGTCGATGCTTACCATAACAGCAACTCTAAAACCACTGCTTACGAGCCCTGAATAGTCAGAAGTCCTACATGGCTATAAATGACATTGTCCCTCATGCAATATCCTGGGTGAGGTATGGAAAAAGAATTCATCAGGACAACGTTCCAGAGGTTAATTTCAAAGGGTAAATTTAACTAACAGGGTTGAGATTTTAAAAACCACCTCAAGAGATGCTCAACACCACTACTTATTAGAGATAGGCAAATCAAAAGTACAAGCGGGTATCACCTCTCATCAGTCAGAATAACCATGACTAAAAAGTATACAAACAGTAAAGGCTGGAGAAAGCAAAGATAAAAGAGAACCCTCCTTTTCTGTTGTTGTGAATGTAGACTGGTAACGACCACCTTGGTTTACTATGGTGAGCCATATAGAGGTTTCTAAAGGAACCAAGACTAGATCTACCAAATTATTTGGCAGTCCCACCTTTGGGCAAACAGCTGGTGAAAGCCAGAATTTGAAAACACATGCACACTCAATGTTCGGTGCAGTTTTATTTACAGTATCTAAAACATGAAGACAGCAAAAATATCCATCAGCAGATGAAGGGATGAAGAAGTTGTATATATAGACAATGGAATATTACTCAGCCATAAAAATATGAAAAATGCCTTTTGCAGGAACACGGATGGAACTAGAAATGATTATACTTAACAGAGGAAGATAAAGACACATATACAATATTGCTTACAGGTAAAATCTAAACATTGATAACCCTGAACTCATGTATAAGGGATAAATAAACTCAAACACTGAGAAACTAACCGGTAGTTACTGAGGGGAAAAGTAAGGGAAAAAAAGGGATGGGTATTTATAGATACACACTAGCACATATAAAATACATGATCAACAAGGACCTACTATTTATTTAGCACAGGAAACTCTACTCAGCACTCTGTAATAACCCATACGAGTACAAAATCTAAAATAGAATACGCATATGTTCCTGAATAGCTTGCTATATACCTACAACAAAATTAACTGTAAATCAAATTTACTACAATAGGGGAGATGTATTGAGAGAGAAACATAGAAATTTACAATACCATATTTAAAATAGATAGCCAATGGGAATTTTCTGTATGACTCAGGAAACTCAAACAGGGTTGCTATGACAAGCTGAAAGGTGGGATGGGGAGAGAGGGAGGAGGGAGGTCCGGGAGGGAGGGGACATGGGTGTACCTATGGCTGATTCTTGTTGATGTGTGACAGAAAACCACAAAATTCTGTAAAGCAATTATCCTTCAATTAAAAGTTTTAAAAAAATTTATTACAATAAAAACTAAAAATTAAACTGAAAAGAAAGCAAGATGTTATGAGACACACATTGTCCTCTAATTTAAACCCAGGAATGCGATTTCCACTATAGCTATGTTTTTCCAATAAGCACAGGTAGGCATGAAGAAATCCTGCTGTCCTGTAAATCCTGCTGTTTATGAAACAGCAGATTTAAAATCAGTTCTTTCGGGCACTTCATATTCACAAGGCCCACAAGGCTGTAAATGAAACCTACCCTCAGGTAATATCCTGGGGTTGGTAATTTGAAAAAAAGTTCAGAACAGAACAGATTTTCAAAAAGCCAGTTTCAAGAGGTAAATTTTATTTACGGTGAATAAAATAAAAAAACACCTGAAAAGACGCTCAATATCGCTAATTATTAGAGACATGCAAATCAAAACTAAAACAGATATCACCTCACACTGGATAGAATAGTACGGTTAAAATGTCTATAAACAATAAATGCTGGAGAAGGTGAAGAAAAAAAGGAATTCTGCTATGCTCTTGGTGGGAATATAAACTGGTATCAGCCACTATGGTAAGCCGTGGTGAACAATATGGAAATCTTTTTTAAAAAAACTAAAACTAGAGCCACCACATGATCTGACAGTCCCACTTCTGGGCCTGTACCCAGTGAAATCTAAAATTGGAAAAGACATGTGCAGGTCTATTTACAATAGCCAAAACAAGGAAACAAAATGTCCATTGACAGATGAATGGTTAAAGAAGTTGTACATATAAAAAATGGAATATTACTCAGCCATAAAAATATGAAAGAATGTATTTTGCAGCACCATGGATGGAACTATCAGTTGATCATGCTTAATGAAGAGAAAGACCCATATCATATGATATCACTTATAGTTAGAATCTATAAATTGATATCCCTGAACTAATGTACAAAAGAGAAACATACTCACAGATTTAGAAGACAAACCACTGGTTACCAAAGGGGAAAGGTGAAGGGGAATGATAAAACAAGAGGTGGGGATTAACAGATACACACTAACACATTTAAAATAGATAATCAACAAGGACCTTCTGCATAGCTCATGGAACTCCACTCAACTCTCTGTGATAATCTATATGGGAACAGAATCTGAAAAAGAATACACATATGTAGAAGCACAACTGAACAAATTCTTGTATACCTACAACAAAGCATTGTAAATCAATTTCACACCAATAAATACTAAAAATTAACTCAAATAAAAAATAAACAGAAGTAATGAGACACAAGATTTTGCTTATTTGTTCTGGCACACTCCACTCCACTTTATAACCCAGAACATGACTTCCACTATGGCTCTTTTGGCCCAAGCATCGAGTTGGGCAGGAAGAAATCCTGCTACCTTCTCAGAGTTTCTGTAACAGCAAGTTTAACATCCGTGCTTTGGGGCATTTACTAGCCACAAGGACTTCAGAGCTGTAAATAATACCTGCCATCCAGAAATATCCGGCAATAGATATTAGAAAGAGAAATCCAAACAGGGAGATTTTCAATAAGCCAGTTACAAGAGGCAAATTTTACTCACTCTGTTAAAACACACACATACAAAATGTTGATCAATATCACTAATTATCAGAGACATTCAAATCCAGATTACAATGAAGTATCACCTTGCCACAGTCAGAATGATCATCATTTAAAAACCTACAAACAATGAATGCTGGAGAGGGCATGGAGAAAAGCAAACCTTCCTTTACTGTTGGTGGGAATGTAAACTGATAACAGCCACTATGGAGAACAGTACGGAAGTTCTTTAAGAAGCTAAAATTAGAGCTATTGAATGATTCAACAGTCCCACTCCTGGTTGTGTGTCTGGAGAAAATCATATTTAAAAAAAAAAAAAAAACCAACTTTCACTGCAGTTCTATTTACAATAGCCAAGACATGGAAGCAATCAAAATGTTCATCAACAGATGAACAGATAAAGAAATGGTATATGTAGAGAATGAAATTTTACTCAGCCATAAAAAAGAATGAAATAATGCCATTTGCAGCAACATGGGTAAACCCAGAGATGATCATGCTCAGAGAAGTAAGTCAGATAAAGAAAGACCAGTAGCATATGGTATCATTTATAAGTGGAATCTAAAGACTGATACCCCTGAACTAATGTACAGAGTGAAACATTCTCACATGCTTAGAAAACAAACTTATGGTTACCATAGCAGAAGGGTGAGTGGAAGGGATGAATTAAGAAGTTGGGATTAACAGGTACACACTGGTACTTATATAGTTCACAAGGACCTATGATACAGCATACGGAACTCTACCCAACACTCTGTAATAACCTATATGAGGACAGAATCTAAGAAGGGCTTCCCTGGTGGCTCAGATGGTAAAGAATCTGCCTGCAATGTGGGAGACCTGGGTTCAGTCCCTGAGTCAGGAAGATCCCCTGGAGAAGTGAATGACAACCCACTCTAGTATTCTTGCCTTGGGAATTCCAGGAACAAAGGAGCCTGGCAGGCTACAGGGGGACTTGTGTCTCAGGCACGCATGTCTCTAGTAATACAATGTTTTGCATCTTTTCAAGTATCCTTTTTTTTTAAGCCATGTGAGTAAAATTTCCCTCTTGAAATTGGCATCTTGAAAGTCTGCCCTGTTTTGAATTCTTTGATTATCTACCCCAGGGCATTTCTTGAGGGCAAATGTCATTTATAGCCTTGCAAGCTTGTGAATATTAAGTGCTTATAAGAGACATGCAAGGGGCTTCCCCAGTGGCTCAGATGGTAAAGAATCTGCCTGCAACACAGAAGACCCAGGTTCAATCCTTGGGTTAGGAAGATCCCCTGGAGAAAGGAATGGCTACTCGATCCAGTATTCTTGCCTGGAGAATTCCAAGGACAGAGAAGGCTGGAGGGCTACAGTCCATAGGGTTGCAAAGAGTCCGATGTGACTGAGCAACTCATGTACATATAGAGACAAGCAAATAAAAACTACAATGAGGTATCGCCTTGCACCTGTCAGAATGGTTGTTATTAAAAAGTCTACCAACAATAAATGCTGGAGAGGATGAGGAGAAAAGGGAGGCCTGCTATGCCACTGGTGGGATGTAAACTGTTAACAGCTACTATAGAAAACAGTATGGAAGTGTCCATCAACAGATCAATGTATAAAGAAGATGTGGTGTGTAGACTATTAGTCATTGCAAATTCTGCCACTTGCAACAACATGACTGGGCCTAGAGTATATTATACCTGCTGAAATAAGCTAGTGAAAGCTCTATGTTCTTAATTATATGTGGAGTCTAAAAAATGCAAGAAAGGAATGTATATATTAATAACAAAATACTAGTAGAGTTACAGAGAACAAATTAGTGATTACTGGTTGGAACTGTGAAGCAGGGAGGGAAAGACAGTCGTTTCTCTTAGTTCAATACTCCTATGTAGAAAATAAATAGGGATATATTGTACAAAACATGGAAATATAGCCATTATTTTGTAATAACTTTAAGTAGAGCATAATCTATATATGTTGTACCGCTGAGACTAATGTAAAATTGCAAATCAGCTGTACTTCAATTTTAAAAATCCATAGTGTGACTGAATGGATTAAAAAATTATATGCTGTATACAAAAGACTTCGTGAATCTTAAGGCCATATATAGGATAAAGTTGAAAAATTGAAAAAAAAAAAGATAGTCCATGCAAATGATATTTACCTGACTTGTCTACCATCAGGCAAAAAAGATTTTAAGTCAAACCTCTCAAAGAAACAAAGGCTGTATAATGATAAAGGGATTAATTCATTAAGGAATTATGACAATTATAAATATGTAAGTATTCGGCATTGGAGCCGCTAAACACATTATATAAAGAAAATGTTAACCCCCATGAAGGGGAAATGTGCAGAAATAAAATAATGGTAAGAAATATCAACATGCAGCTGTCACCACTGTGTAGATCATCCAGACAGAATATCAAAAAGGAAACACTGAATTTGAATGCACACTTGATAGCGAGAGCAGCAAAATTTCCATTCTTTTGAAGTATACATATTAATAGAACATTTCCCAGGATAGATCAAATGCCTAGCCACAAAACAAGTCTTCAGAAGCCCAAGAATATCTTTTCCAACCACAATGGTATGAAAATGAAATTCAGTATTAAGAGGAATAATGGAAAGTTCAAGAACACTTAGAAATTGAACAATAAGCTCCTGAACAACCAATGCATACAAAAATCAAAAGGGAAATTTTAAAAATCTTAAAGGAAACAAAATTGGAAACCTGAAGTACCTAAACTTATAGAGTATTACAAAAAATTCAATTTAAAGAGTTATGTTTACAGTGATAAATGCATATATTTTTTAAAAAGTTCTTAAAGGGGATCAAGATGATAGACCTCACGTCCTCCCATGGACACACACAAGTTACAACTTACAGAGAAATTATCTCTGAGAATAACCTGAAGATTAGCAGAGAAAATTTTCCACAACTAAAGATATGAAGGAGGAACCACAAGGTGAGTAGGAGGACTGGAAACAGTCTAGTTAGAACCTGCAGCTCCAGAACAGTGCCTCACAGCTGGAAGATATCACAGCTGCATAGGTCCTCCACAAGGAGGGCAAGGTCTGGGCCCTCGGTCAGGATGCTCAGCCAGGGTGCCTGTGCTGGGAAGAAAAGAACACAGCAGGTCTGGCTTTGAAAACCCACCGGGCTTACTTTTAGGAGACCTGGAGGCTGCAAGAAACAGACCCTGCCCTCCTAGGACACACACAAAATCTCTCATGTTCTCAGTCCCTGTGCAGAGTCAGTAGTTTGAAAGACACCTGGGTCAGAGCTGCTTGTGCATCTGAGAGAGCTTCTTAGAAAAGCAAGAGGCAGCTGGGACTCCAGCTAGGGGTGGACACTGGCAGGCCACATTTAGAGTCTTCCCTGTAGCTGATCAGTGTCAAGGGCCTGCCCCATCGACCAACATGCCTCCAGCACTCCTGCACCACAAGGCCCCGCAACCAGACACCCTGGGGGCCTAGCCTGTCCACCTGGAGCTCCTCACAGCCGCCCATAATGGAGGGCTGCCTTGCTGACCAGCACACACATCACAATCACATAATGCAGGGCCTCACGTCAATTTAGGCCAGCATCCAACACAGCCTTCTAACTAGTCTACAGTAGTTGGCCCTGTGGTAACAGAAAGGTGCGTGCAGCCCATAGAGGGGACATCCCTGGAGCATCTCGCTCCGCAGGCCAGAGGGGAGGTGTGCTGGGCCCTATAGGCCATCTCCTGTATAAAGCCATGTATCTAAGACCAGGAAAGGTAATGAACTGAACCTAGTGAATAGAAAAGCACAGAGAAATATGAAACACAAGGAAACAGATGAATATGTTACAAATGAGGTAACAAGACACATCAGAAAAAGAACTAGATAAAATAGAAATAAGCATTCTACCTGGAAAAAAAAAAAGCGTTCAAAGTAATGATTATAAGGATACTCACCCATGTCAGGTGAAGAATAGACAGACATAGTGAGAATGTCAACAAAGAGGAAAAAATATGCTAAAAAAAAGAGCCAAACAGCTGAAAAATACAGTATACAATAACTGAGATTAAAAAGAGAGGGCCCGGGACTTCCCAGGTGGTCCAGTGGTTAAGACTTTGTGCTCACAATGAAGGGGGCAGGGGCTCGATCCCTGATTTGGGAACTAAGATCCCACATGGCCTTATGAAAAAAAGAAGAAGAAGAAGTAAAAAGAGAGAGCCCAAATAAATCAGAAATGAAAGAGATGGAATTAGACATCACAGAAATACAAAGTATCATAAGAGTTCACTATTAATACAATTAATTATATGCCAACAAATTAGATTATTTAAAAGTAGATAAATTTCTAGAAATATAAATCTTCCAAGACTGAATTAGGAATAAATTTAAAAATCTAAGCAGATTACTAGAAATGAAATTGAATCAGTAATAATAAAGAAAATTCCCAATAAACAAAAGTCCAGGGACAAATGGCTTCATTGATAAATTATACCAAACATTTAGAGGGAAGTTATTAATAACATCTATCCTTTTCAAACTATACTAAAATATTGAAAAAAGACTGTTTCCAAACTTATTCTGAGGCCAGCATCACCTATATATGAAAACCAGGTAAAGACATTAGCAAAAAAGGCCAATATTTCTGATGCAAAAATCCTCAGCCAGGTATTACTAAACTGAATTCAACGATACATTAAAAGAATCATATACCATGATCAAATGGGATTTATCTCAGCAATGCAAGAATGATTCCATATATGAAAATCAATTAAATGACATGCCAGATTAGCACAACAAAGGATAAAATCATATGATCATTTTCATAGCTCAAGCAAAAGCATTTGGCAAGATTCAACAAAATTCTAAATTTGATTTATTACAAAAACTCTCAACAAAATTAATATAGAGACAACATACCTTTTTTTTTTTTTTTTTAATAATAAAGGGAATGAACTCCCCAGATGGTTAAGTGGTTGGGAAACTGATTCCACTGCAGGGGGTGTTGTTTCGATCCCTGGTCTGATAACTAGGATCCTGCATGCTGTGTAGTGAGGCGATAAATAGATAAATAAATAAAAGGGCATATATTACAAAATCAGAGTTAACCTCATACTTAATGGTGAAAAGCTGAAAGCATTTCCTCTAAGAACAGGAGCAACTGTCACCACTTGTATTCAACACAGTATTAATTATTTTAGCTACAGCAAAAAGATAAGAACAGAAGTAAAAAATGGGATTTGTGAAGGAAATAAAACTGTCACCATTTGCAAATGACATGATAAGATATAGAAAAAACCCTGAAGATTTCACCAACAAATTATCATAAATAAATTCAGTAAACTTGAAGTATATACAATATACAGAAATTTGTTATATTTCTCTGCACAAATAACAAACTATCAGAGAAATTAAGAAATAAAATATTTAAGATTGTACCAAAATTAATAAAATGCCTAGGAATAAATTTAACCACAGAGGTGAAAGGCTTATGTACTGAGAAGTATAAGACATTGATGAAGGAAATTGAAGCTGACACAAGTAAAAAGATATTCTGTGCTCTTGGTTGGGGATGAATTAATCTTTTTAAAACAGCCATCTTACTTGAAGAAACCTACAGATTTAAAGCAATCCCTATCAAAATACCCATAACAGTTTTCACAGAACTAGAACAATTCTAAAATAAACATAGAACCACAGAACACCCACATTGCAAAGCAATTCTAAGAAAAATAGACCAAAGCTGGAGACAGCATGCTCCCTGACTACAAAGCTATAATAATCACAAAAGCAGACATGTAGAAAAACAGAATATAGAGCCCAAAAAGGAATGCACATAGTTATGGTGAATAAATATATTACAAAGGAGGCAAGAATATACAAAGGAGAAAAGACAGTCTCTTTAATAAGTGGTGCTGGGAAAACTGGAGAACTACATGTAAAATAATGAAATTAGAGCATTTCCTCACACCATACACAAGTATAAATTCAACATGGATTAAGGGACCTAAATGTCACACACCAAACCATAAAATTCCTAGAAGGGAACATAGAAAACCCTGACATAAATTGTAGCAATTTTTTCCCAATCTGAGGGCTGTCTTTTCACCTTACTTATAGTTTCCTTTGTAGTGCAAAAGCTTTTAAGTTTCATTAGGTCCCATTTGTTTAGTTTTGCTTTTATTTCCAATATTCTGGGAGGTGGGTCATAGAGGATCTTGCTGTGATTTATGTCGGAGAGTGTTTTGCCTATGTTCTCCTCTAGGAGTTTTATAGTTTCTGGTCTTACATTTAGATCTTTAATCCATTTTGAGTTTATTTTTGTGTATGGTGTTAGAAAGTGTTCTAGTTTCATTCTTTTACAAGTGGTTGACCAGTTTTCCCAGCACCACTTGTTAAAGAGGTTGTCTTTTTTCCATTGTATATCCTTGCCTCCTTTGTCAAAGATAAGGTGTCCATAGGTTCGTGGATTTATTTCTGGGCTTTCTATTCTGTTCCATTGATCTATATTTCTGTCTTTGTGCCAGTACCATACTGTCTTGATGACTGTGGCTTTGTAGTAGAGTCTGAAGTCAGGCAGGTTGATTCCTCCAGTTCCATTCTTCTTTCTCAAGATTACTTTGGCTATTCGAGGTTTTTTGTATTTCCATACAAATTGTGAAACTCTTTGGTCTAGTTCTGTGAAAAATACCATTGGTAGCTTGATAGGGATTGCATTGAATCTATAGATTGCTTTGGGTAGAATAGCCATTTTGACAATATTGATTCTTCCAATCCATGAACACGGTATGTTTCTCCATCTGTTTGTGTCCTCTTTGATTTCTTTCATCAGTGTTTTATAGTTTTCTATGTATAGGTCTTTTGTTTCTTTAGGTAGATATACTCCTAAGTATTTTGTTGCAATGGTGAATGGTATTGTTTCCTTAATTTCTCTTTCTGTTTTTTCATTGTTAGTATATAGGAATGCAAGGGATTTCTGTGTGTTAATTTTATATCCTGCAACTTTACTATATTCATTGATTAGCTCCAGTAATTTTCTGGTAGAGTCTTTAGGGTTTTCTATGTAGAGGATCATGTCATCTGCAAACAGTGAGAGTTTCACTTCTTCTTTTCCTATCTGGATTCCTTTTACTTCTTTTTCTGCTCTGATTGCTGTGGCCAAAACTTCCAACACTATGTTGAATAGTAGTGGTGAGAGTGGGCACCCTTGTCTTGTTCCTGATTTCAGGAGAAATGCTTTCAATTTTTCACCATTGAGGGTGATGCTTGCTGTGGGTTTGTCATATATAGCTTTTATTATGTTGAAGTATGTTCCTTCTATTCCTGCTTTTTGGAGAGTTTTAATCATAAATGAGTGTTGAATTTTGTCAAAGGCTTTCTCTGCATCTATTGAGATAATCCTATGGTTTTTATCTTTCAATTTGTTAATGTGGTGTATTACATTGATTGATTTGCAGATATTAAAGAATCCTTGCATTCCTGGAAAACAGTGTGGAGATTTCTTAAAAAACTGGAAATAGAACTGCCATATGACCCAGCAATCCCACTTCTGGGCATACACACTGAGGAAACCAGATCTGAAAGAGACACGTGCACCCCAATGTTCATTGCAGCACTGTTTATAATAGCCAGGACATGGAAGCAACCTAGATGCCCATCAGCAGACGAATGGATAAGGAAGCAGTGGTACATATACACCATGGAATATTACTCAGCCATTAAAAAGAATTCATTTGAATCAGTCCTAATGAGATGGATGAAACTGGAGCCCATTATACAGAGTGAAGTAAGCCAGAAAGATAAAGAACATTGCAGCATACTAACACATATATATGGAATTTAGAAAGATGGTAACGATAACCCTATATGCAAAACAGAAAAAGAGACACAGAAATACAGAACAGACTTTTGAACTCTGTGGGAGAAGGTGAGGGTGGGATGTTTCGAAAGAACAGCATGTATACTATGTATGGTGAAACAGATCACCAGCCCAGGTGGGATGCATGAGACAAGTGCTCGGGCCTGGTGCACTGGGAAGACCCAGAGGAATCGGGTGGAGAGGGAGGTGGGAGGGGGGATCGGGATGGGGAATACGTGTAAATCTATGGCTGATTCATATCAATGTATGACAAAACCCACTGAAATGTTGTGAAGTAATTAGCCTCCAACTAATAAAAATAAAAATAAATAAAAAAAAGAAAAACTAATATCTTTAATAAACAAAGGTGACCATGTTCATTTTCCAAAGCAAACTACAAGCAAAGGAAAACTAAGATTGGAGTTTCCAGATTTACCATAATAGTTTATGCACATTTCTCAGCTAATCACACCAAACTCTTACTAAAGATAAACTATACGAACTGCATAGCAGAGGAATCTTGCAGAAAGCACCAGAACCAGTGAACCTCAGGTGTAATGGGACAAATGAGAATCACAGGACTGAAAGACACAAGACACATAATCACTGATGTGGTATTCTGGGTCGAAATACATAAGAAAATCATAATCTGAAACTACCATGAAAAAAATGTCAATTTTATGCAAATTTCAGTCCACATATACCTCCCATGTTCTCTGACTTGAATACTGTATTTAAATAGTCCTTCTTATCAATATACAGATCTAATCCCTCCTAATTACTTTTCTTCCCCAGAACTTTTATTTAAATGGACCACTAATGCCATCCCAATTAAAAGTGTGTTTTCTTAATCCTGTTGTGATAAGTTGATGTTGCATTCAGGCGTAGAGTAATCATTCCACTTTCCCCTTCACTAATATCTCAATATCTGAAATTATCCCATAGGGAATTTTGGCTATTAATGCCTTCCAGTGTTGCTCTTTCACAAAAGGGATAATTTTAATAACTGAAGGTCATTAATTCATGCTGAGAGTTTTCCATGCTCTTAGGGAGCCTGGATGCCGACAACGGGCAAAGACTGGAACACAGAGGAGAAGTAAAGAGCTGACTATCTACAAAGAAAAAAAAGCAGTGGAAAACAGCCTCACTGGACAGGAACATCAGAAGTAGAAAATGAAAGGCTTACAGGTTCTCAATTCATGACATTTCAGGAGGAGAAGCAGACACAGCCCCTGACCCAGGACAGGACACTTACCTGAGATGATGCTATTTTCTCCTTTTCTTCCTCCTGCTCTGTGTTGTTTTCTTATTGATGTCAGGCTGAGAACCACATCAGTATCTTGAAAATGACTTCAAAGGCATCCACACAGCTCCTGCATCTATCTGTTCCTACCGCACCCAAAGGCAAAAGAATCCAGAAACGCCAGCCTTTTTAAGAGAGATTCGGGAACAATGAGCTCCTGCACGGAGCTCATTTCTGGAGGTTTTTTTTCCTCACAGAAAAACTGTGAGGTTTTTCTTTCCTGTCTGCACGTGCTCTCCCCTCACACAGGCACCCCCAGACTCTGCTACAGCATAGAGTAAGTGGGCTACACCGCCCTGCCCGTCTCATCCCATGTAGAGCAGCCACCAATGCCTCCCCAAACGGAAAAGGATTCAAGATTGGAAGCAACTCTCACCCATGTACCCCACAGCCCTTGTGCTTAAACCGAGCCTAACTTAGAATCACCTGGTATTGAAACAATGCAGATGCTCCCGCCATGATCAATAGACACTGTGGGAAGGGCACAGGTGTTATTATTAAAGCCTCATCATGGAATACTAATTGGAAACTGCATGGGAACCACACAGCAAACATTTCTTCCAAAGCTTTAAAGTGCACACAAATCTGGGGGGTATGAGGGCCCCACTCTAACTATGATTCTCCTGTGGGGTTCATGAAATGGCATCTTTAACAAGTTTTTTGTTGGTGCTGATGTGATTCCCTCAGACCCATATTCAGTAGCACTGAGCTAGAGATATCAGGCATAGCACACCTGAGACCAGTGAGTAAGCAGCATAAAGGTTTGGGGTAAGAACTTCCAGAAGTGCAGGATCCCTGAGCCTGATTCCTCCTGGAATAAGTGTGGCCTTGTTGTTGCCTGGAGGGGGATGCTCCCAGGTTGGTAGAAATAACATAATGGGTTTAGGGTATGTGAAGGGTTGCCTGTAGAAATCTATTCAAAGGCACTCTTGGTCTTTGCATCCTTTAGCCCCCTCTCCTCTCAGGGCCCACTTGGCCCAAAGAACTACTGGGGAGTGAGGGATGACCACCTGTCCTCAGGTGAGCTGAGATTCCATAACCCCAAAGATCCAGAGCATGAAGTTGTTTACATCACAGATTTATTTGAAAGTAAACCAAAGGCATTAATGGAGAATTAACATTTTGTGCTGGGAATGGTCAGAAGTCTTTGAAAATGATGCCATGAATGCATATTTGGTGATTCACAAAGGAAATTGTGATCTATGTTAATAAAGCACATTACAACTGAACCAACAGGTCAGAACGTTTTGTTTATTGTTTGTCTATGTGTTTGTGTTATAAATGTGAGGCCACAGTTTGTTCTCCCCACCCCCATTAAGTATTTATACTTGCTCACATCTTTAAAGTGCATTTGTTAAGGTAAAAATTAGAGAAAAGCATATCCACTTTTTCAAATATTCTTTGAAAATCTAGTATCTTTTATATTTTTATTTCAATTTTTAATGCAATTTTTAAAGATTACTTTCCATTTACAAGTATCATAAAATATTGGCTATTTTCCTCATGTTATACAATATATCCTTGAGCCTATATGACACCCAATGGTTTGTGCCTCCCACTCCCCAGCCCCTATATTGCCTCTCCCACCTCCCCACTGGTAACCACTAATTTGTTCCCTGAATCTGTCAGTTTGTTTCTTTTTTGTCATATTCACTCATTTCTTATAGTTTTTAGATTCCACATATAAGTGATATCATACAGTATTTGCCTTTCTCTGTGTGACATTCCATTTTGCATAATGCCTTCCAAATATGTCCATGTTGGTGCAAATGGCAAATTTGCAAACAGTAGTATATATGCATTGTATATATGTACTACATCTTCCTTATCCATTTATCTGTGGATGGACATTTAGGTTGCTCCTGTATTTTGACAACTGTAAACAATGCTGCTATGAACATTAGGATGCATGTATCTTTTTGAATCTTTCAGTATATCCCAATGAGTGTTTCATGCTCCACATACTAGGGTATTTAAAATTTTAAGTGATTTTTAAAAACAGCCTTTTTTTTTTTTTTTTTTTTTTTGCTGAGAAGCTTGTGGGATTTTAGTTCCCCACAACCAGGGATTGAACCCAGGTCATGGCAGTGAAAGCACCAAATCCTAACCACTGGATTGCCAGGGAACTCCCAGACAAATTAGACTTTAAAATAAGGACTGTTAAAAGAGAAAAAGAAGGGCAATACACCATGATCAAGGGATTAATCCAAGAAGAACTAACAAACTTAAGTATTTATGCACCCAACAAGGAGCACCTAAATACATAAAGCAAATATAACTGACTTAAAGGGAGAAATTGACAGTAACAGTAAAAGCAGGGAAATTTAAAACCCCACTTAAGACAATGGACAGGTCATCCAGACAGAAAATCAATAAGGAAACACTGACCTTAAATGACACATTAAACCAGATGGATACATATATAATTATATATATACACATGCATAGCACATCTATCCAAAAGCAACAGAACACACTTCCTTTTCAGGTGCATATGGAACTTTCTTCAGGATAGATCACATGCAGGGCCTCAAAATGACAATCAGTAAATTTAAAATTGAAATTACATAAAGCATTTTTTTTTCCAAACACAATGCTATGAAATGCACAATGCAAGAAAATAATTGCAAAAAACACAAACACGTATAGGTTAAACAATATGGTACTAAACAGCCAATGGATCACTGAAGAAATCAAAGAGGAAATTAAAAAAAAACCTAGAAACAAATGAAAATAAAACCAAAAAAAAGTCCAAATCTATGGAACACAGCAAAAGCAATTCTAA
Source organism: Dama dama (assembly GCF_033118175.1). Classification (NCBI taxonomy): domain Eukaryota; kingdom Metazoa; phylum Chordata; class Mammalia; order Artiodactyla; family Cervidae; genus Dama; species Dama dama. The sequence continues at coordinate 42,856,549 of NC_083697.1, forward strand.
AAGCAAAGTTTACAGTAATATCTTCCCGACCCAGGGATTGAACAGGCACTGCCTGCATCACCTGCATTACAGGCAGATTCTTTATCCACTGAGCCACCTGGGAAGCCCAAGCTTATAGAAAACAAGAAATATCTTAAATGTACAACCAACCTTACACCCAAAGGAATGAGAAGTCATTGGATGAGAGGAGGATAAAGGGCAGGGAGAATGAGGATATGAATGATCAAAGGTTTGGAAGCAATAGAAGGGGAGGAGGGCTGGTTTGAGAGCTCTGGAATCCAGGGGCTAGAGGGCCCAAGGGGATGGACATCTTAAAATGCACAGGATGGAAGTGGGAGAGCAATAAAGTCTAGAAGGGGAAAAATTAGTTCTGGAGATATCCAGAGGTCACAGGGGCAGAGATATTGAGGTCACAAAGAGCAACAGAGAATGAAGGAGTAGAGGGATGGAGGAGGGGTGATGCTAGATCCAGCGGGTGGATTGAGGGTCACTAATTTTTCCTCCTACTCACTAATTCCATGCCTTGCATTCAAATCATAAGCTAATTGTCAATAGTTTCTGATTTGAGACCTTGAGGTAATAATCTCACTTACATAAAATACTTGTGATGATCCCTTCAACTGAACACACAGTAAAGGTTTAGAGAAACAAATGAGTGAACAATAACACAATAATTCTTCTCTTCTTTAGGGTCACTGGGTGCAAGGTGTGATCATGGAAACCACCAGAATGAAATAGATTCCGCCTAGCACCTGAATAGTCCTAAAGTAGATTCTCCCAGGGGAGGTGCAAATAAGAACCTATGCCTCATGACACCCTGATTTCTGACCTTGTAACCTAACCAGAAAGCCCGGCCAAGGCCACTGGCTTTCTAACTTATGAAATGTAGAATGTTTTTTAAACTGCTAAATGTGAGGTCATACATTGTGGCAGTGATGAAAAAATAAATAAATAAAACTATGAAGTATAGGAACAAATTCAATTGTAAAATATGAGATTATAAAATATTTAAACAATAAATCTGAGTAAAGGGAACTCCTTGCTGGTCAAATGGTTAGGACTCTGCCGTCTCAATGCCGAGGGCCTGAGTTTGATTCCTGATCAGGCAACTAAGATCCAGCAAGCTGTATGAGCAAAACAGAAAGTGTAATATCTCACCTATGGTGTTTCCAATGTTGAAGTAATTAAACAAGGAGACCATTAGGTCAAGGTGACTCTCATTCTTAAGCAAAAAAACTTAATGCAGAGTCAAGGCACTTTAAATCTGAGAAGATAAATTAAACATAACCAATCACACATAGCCAACTAGGTTTTCCAAGACCAACATGACTAGTTAAGATAACAGTCAAATATTATCCTTGCTTTGATTTGGTGTCTTCTCTACAAAAACATTTCCCTAGTTCGTGTAGATAAAGTGCTCCTAACCATCTTTGCTTTGAGGCTGTTAGAAAGGAATTCAGGTAGGCTCAAATTAACTCTTTAAAATTTGAATATGCATAAATTAATATTTTGACACACATTGCCATATTTCATTTTTACCACTCTCCTCATCTAGTCCCTCATGACCCCATCCAGCTGCAGCCTCTCCCCACATCTCCCTGCCCACATTCACTCATGCCAACAATACACCAGCATAGCTATACCCTCAGTTGACTAGACATCCCTTGATGGTAACACCATAGTGCCCACACTTCAGAGTCTCCCACTACATGCTGAGCAATGCACAGAGAAATTCTGGAACACATCAGTTGCTCCCAGGGCCCAAACATCCAGTCATATGCTCCTCCCTTCACCAGCCTGGGACTCAAGATCACCAGTCTCAAATCCCATTTTAATGAAGCCCACACACCTGAATTCACAGTTCAAGCAAGTTGGTACTACAATCTGTAGCACAGACCAGTTCTCCCACTAACCTGTGTCGTTATTCCTAGGTGTTTTGATAAATTTTCCATCTTTTGCCTTTTCTTTAGCCCAGAACTTCACACAGACACACACAGGGATTGCGGGTGAAACTCATGAGGACTCGAATCTAGTACCACTAAAAGTGCATACCACTAACAGAAGCAGAAGATATTAAGAAGAGGTGGCAAGAATACACAGAACTATACAAAAAAGATCTTCATGACCCAGATAATCACTATGGTGTGATCACTCACCTAGAGCCAGACACCCTGGAATGTGAAGTCAAGTGGGCCTTAGGAAGCATCACTATGAACAAAGCTAGTGGAGGTGATGGAATTCCAGCTGAGCTATTTCAAATCCTAAAAGATTATGCTGTGAAAGTGCTGCACTCAATATGCCAGCAAATTTGGAAAATTCAGCAGTGGCCACAGGACTGGAAAAGGTCAGTTTTCATTCCATTCCCTAAGAAAGGCAATGCCAAAGAATGCTCGAACTACCGCACAATTGCACTCATCTCACACGCTAGTAATGCTCAAAATTCTCCAAACCAGGCTTCAGCAATAGATGAACCATGAACTTCCAGATGTTCAAGCTGGATTTAGAAAAGGCAGAGGAACCAGAGATCAAATTGCCAACATCCGTTGGATCATCGAAAAAGCAAGAGAGTTCCAGAAAAACATCTATTTCTGCTTTATTGACTATACCAAAGCCTTTGACTGTGTGGATCACAATAAACTGTGGAAAATTCTGAAAGAGATGGGCATACCAGACCACCACCTGCCTCTTGAGAAACCTGTATGTAGGTTAGGAAGCAACAGTTGGAACTGGACATGGAACAGACTGGTTCCAAATAGGAAAAGGAGTACGTCAAGGCTGCATATTGTCACCCTGCTTATTTACCTTATATGCAGAGTACATCATGAGAAACACTGGGCTGGAAGAAGCACAAACTGGAATCAAGATTGTTGGGAGAAATATCAATAACCTCAGCTATGCAGATGACACTACCCTTATGGTAGAAAGCAAAGAAGAACTAAAGAGCCTCTTGATGAAAGTGAAAGAGGAGAGTGAAAAAGTTAGCTTAAAGCTCAACATTCAGAAAACTAAGATCATGACATCCAGTCCCATCATTTCATGACAAATAGGTGGGGAAATAGTGGAAACAGTGGCTGACTTTAGTTTTGGGAGCTCCAAAATCACTGCAGATGGTGCCTGCAGCCATGAAATTAAAAGACACCTACTCCTTGGAAGGAAAGTTATGACCAACCTAGACAGCATATTAAAAAGCAGAGACATTACTTGGTCAACAAAGGTCCGTCTAGTCAATGGTATGGTTTTTCCAGTAGTCATGTATGGGTGTGAGAGTTGGACTATAAAGAAAGCTGAGCAATGAAGAATTGATGCTTTCGAACTGTGGTATTGCAGAAGATTCTTGAGAGTCCCTTGGACTGCAAGGAGATCCAACCAGTCCATCCTAAAGGAGATCAGTCCTGGGTGTTCATTGGAAGGACTGATGTTGAAGCTGAAACTCCAATACTTTGACCATCTGATGCGAAGATCTGACTCGTTTGAAAAGACCCTAATGCTGGGAAAGATTGAGGGCAGGAAGAGAAGGGGACGACAGAGGATGAGATGGCTGGATGGCATCACCGACTTAATGGATATGAGTTTGGGTAAACTCCAGGAGTTGGTGACGGGCAAGGAGGCCTGGCATGCTGCAGTTCATGGTGTTGCAAAGAGTCAGACACGACTGAGGAACTGAACTGAACAATGCATACAAGCCACAGGACATGGAATCAGGGACTAGCCATCCAGAATCACCCTGAATAATATAAATGCATAAGGCACTGGTCAATCCCACCTCTAGTGCAGTCCATCAGATGCCACAGATTCTTGTTTCATACTTCAGGATTAACATTGCAGGCACAGCTCTGCTGCTCTAGAATTTCCACCCAGAATATAGTCCCTCTTCCAAAATCAGACTTGCAGAGTCTAACTGGCAATGTCAATTCAGATTATTTTTAAAATGACCACTTACACAACCAAAAAAAAAAAGCCTTACCATAGCTCTGCTCCTACTTTGCGGTCATTGTTCTCAGAGCAGATCAGAGACCAGAGTGCCTGCAAATGCTGCCACCTTTGTGAATGGATCTGGCAGTCACAATTTCTGATGCTCTGACTCAGGAAAAGGATAGCAAAGGATATGAAATTTGTGGGTGGATTTTATCTTTACCATCAATGATAAGCAAAGAGAAGGGACAAAGATAATCTCTAGTCCCAGGAAGGTAAACCAGACAGCTAAATCCCTCTGGGAAAGATAAACATAAAAACACCCAATTCCCAACACAGAATACCCAGCAGATAAGGACAATCAACTCTGAGGATCTTAGCACAGTGCATCCTCACCTACCTGGGAGCATGCAGTAGATCCTCATGAAACACTCCTTTCATGAATGATTAAATGTTTCCCCACAACAGTCTTGCTCAGACCTCACTGCTTTCTCTAGTCCCCACTGAATTCAAAAGTGATGAGCCAAGAATGTCATCTTTTCAGAAGTTGTTAGTGATCTTCACTGTGTTTTTTGTGATTTGTGTTCAGATAGGATGGTTGTGTGTAAGGCACTCAGACACTGTTCTTGATTTCCCTAGATTAATGCTGCAGGAAACGAGGTCTGGGGGAAACAACTTCAGTGGCTGCTCAAAGTGTAAATTAAAGACCTTCATTCCAGACTTGGAGAGTCATAACACCTGAGTGTGAGACCCCCTATCAGTTTTTAATGGGATTCATAAGTGATTTGTACAGACATGAAATTCTGGTGAGCAAAGTTCACCAAAGTCATTTTCAGCCTTGACTCCCCAATGTTCCATTGGGAACATTTGTGTATTTTTTAGAACTACCATACCCCGTGTCCCTCCACTACATACTCTATTAGTCTTTGGCAGGGCCCAGGATCAATGATATCTTAACAAAGTGGCCCACGGTATTCTATTGTGAGGCCAGGGTAAATAAACCTGCCTTCCCAGGTTCATTTTTGGACCTAATACAGGGTCTGTTCCATAGGGAAGCCTGCTCTACATAGACTTGAATGGGGAATAGTCTGTCTCATGTTCTAGTGTTGTAATAGAATGTAGGTGCCCCTAGGAGACAAATGCCTCCAAAGATAAGGGCGGAGAAACCTAACATAAACTTCATAAAAGAACTTTGCATATACACAGAGTTTTTCAGGCCCCCAAAAGCAATAGAAAAAGAGTCAGAACATGCAGGCCCACACGAGCCATGGGGAAGCCTTTGGCTCTCACTCTGATTGCCATAGACGATCACTGGAGCAGAAGGAAAATTCCTCTTAGATAATTTAGGAGCATGATATGAGTGGAGCAGGAGATGTGCCTCTGTGACAGCAACAGACATAAATCTAGGCTTCTTAACATAATTTCCACTGAATCAGAACTTCCCTAACATTTTATATCCTAGCTCTCCTTCACCTTTAGACATCACCCCTGTGCTATCTGCTTTATTCATTCCCACCTACCTTGGTGAATGACTGTTGTCTCCCTTTCTTTACCTCCAAGGGCTCTTTCCTTTGCCTAAAAAAAAGAGGTGACCGGGTTCTGCTTAGAGACAGCAAAATCTGTCTCTTATTAAAAACAAAAAGGAACATGTTACTTATCCTAGGGATTCAACACCAGCTTTTCAGTTGAGAAATCTGGCAGAACCCTTGAATCAGGTGAACAAAATTAACATTAGCTGTAATGGGACAGATTGATATCTGCTGACCAATGTGCACATCATCATTGCTGGGATAGTTTTGCAAAACAAAAAAGCCAACCAAAAAATATTCATCTAATCATGAGAACAGGGTTAAACACATTTAAACCACATATAACTGTCATGTCCTGTAGTCTTGTGTATTTTAAATAGGAAGTCTTTCCTTGATGCAACTGGGAGCTCTTTCTTATTCAGAACTTTGGGTTATTCTATCCATATAGCAATCAGCTCTATTGGTTCATTTTCATTATCCTTGTCTAAGCAGACTGATACTGCACCCAGACAGGACCTAAATATTACTTAGTCTCCTTCTTCACTGCTATCCCAGGACCCAACCTCACATTCAGTGGGAATCTTGTGTTATCAACATATCCCTAAATCAATAAAACAAAAAGGGAACATTTTCAACATTTGTACATCAGTAATTCATGGTGGGAATTCTTTATGCTGTAAAGCAGTGGTCCTCAACCTTTTTGGTACAAGGGACCAGTTTCATGGAAAATTTTTTTCACGGACCAAGTCACGGGGGGAATGGTTTTGGGATAATTCAAGCATATTACATTTATTATGTACTTTATTTCTATTATTATTATGTCAGCTCCACCTCAGATCATCAGATATTAGATCCTGGAGGTTGGGGACCCCTGCTGTAAAGGAAGCCTGGATGGAGAAATTGGAGAGAAAGCAATGGGATATAAAAGAGGAATATCCTAGAGATCTAACTTTAGCTACCGTTAGGAGAAAAGGAAAAGTATTAAAAACAAATGTGTTACATCTATACCACCAGAGGTATAGATGTAAATGTGAGTAAGTTCTAAATACATGGGATTTCAGCAAGAAAAAAGGACACAGCCGCTGATCCAGATCACAAATTTTACCTGAGAACCTGCCATTTCTTCCTCTTCCTCCTCCATTTCTAGGTTTCTTTCTCAGGCGATAGTATGAAGAGAAATCACACCTGTACATCTTTGAAGGCATCAGCATAGAACTTTCACCTGCTACCCACACGCTCAGCAGCAGGAAGCCCTTAAAATGCAGAAAGTCCACACTCCCCTATCCTTTGTCACCTGACAGATTCAGAAAAAAATAAGCTCCCACCTGGAGGCCAAAACATGATATTCTCCTTCTCTGTTTTCATATACCCTTCTGTCTCCCATTTAGACACTAAAGCAGTGACAGCAATGGGGAGTGTGGTTTGCATTGACCTGACCCACCCGCCCAGACTCTATTACCTTTCCTCGAACCAAAAGCTGGACTCAAGTCTCATACCACAAAAATATCTGTGAGCCCTCTTGCATAACCCTATATTCACCTTGGAATTGCCAAAAGAATGTAGTTAAAACAAATTTATTTGTAATCTCTATAAATTATTTTGTTCACCTGAAACTATGTTACACTTGAATCAAATATAATATTGTGTGTCAACTATACTTCATCTTTTAAAAATGCACTCTCCCAGACCAATGGAATCTGTAACGGAGGGCACAGGTGATGGCAGTAATTAAAACTTGCCATGCCATCTTTATTGTAAGCCTAGAGTGACAAGTATCTTGCCTCTCAAACTGTAGCAGGCACACAAAGCATTCCAGTACCCATGAAAGAAACCGTGATTCTGCAGGTTGGAATGGAGCCCATAAATTGGCATCTTTATCAAGTTTCTTCCTGTGTCTATACTGCTCCCCAGACTCATTTTTTTGCAGCACTAGAGAAAGAAGGCACACCTCACCTCAGCCCCTTACACAAACCACCTTATCTCAAAACTACTTTGGTTCCACTAAAGACCATCATCGTGGTCTTGAAGAATCACATGTTTGGCTGGTACTTTAAAGTTTACAGAAGGCTAATAAAGGCTGTAACATCTGAGTAAGTCTCTCTGGAAAACAACATACTGGAGAAGACTCTTGAGAGTCCCTTGGACTGCAAGGAGATCAAACCAGTCAATCCTAAAGAAAATCAACCCAAAATATTCATTGGAAGGACTGATGCTGAAGCTGAAGCTCCAACACTTTGGTCATCTGATGCAAAGAGCCAACTTTTTGGAAAAGACCCTGATGCTGGGAAAGATTGAAGGCAGGAGGAGAAGGGGACAGCAGAGGATGAGACGGTTGGATGGCATCACTTACTCAATGTACATGAATTTGAGCAAGTTCTGGAAGTTGGTGATGGACAGGGAAGCCTGGTGTGCTGCAATCCATAGGGTTGCAAAGAGTTAGACACAACTGAGCGACTGAACAACAACAATATAATATATTATGTATATTATATTATAATGTCATAATTCTAATATTTATATAATATGTATTATACTTACATTATACATAATTGTATAATATTATGATATGTATTAATATAGTCATTAGTGCAATGACTACTGAGCATTTACTATGTGATTACAAGTGCTTACAAGTAGGTTACAGTGAATTGTTTTGGAAACTTCACAGCTGTTATTGAAGTTAATCTTCACAACACCCTGGGATTTGGGCACTAGGAGTTTCATAATAACCAAGAGGATGTAGATACTGGGACTCACCTTTCTCTTCTTCTGTTTCTCTATCATTGATTTTTGTTTTTTACTGTTTGCATACAAGAGAAGCTACCCATAGACAGCTGGAGGAATATGGAAAGTAAAAGACTATCCTAGAAGTCCAGAGAGTTGTTTCTAGAAGTTAATTGCTTTGCGTTTACTTTTATTTTTTCTAATAGGGTACATAAAGATGTGGTGCTTCCCAGGTGGCTCGGTCGGTATAGAATCTGCCTGCAATGCAGGAGACCCGAGTTCAATCCCTGGGTGGGACAGATACCCTGGAAAAGGGAATGGCAACCCACTCCAGTATTCTTGCCTGGGAAATCTTACAGACAGAAGAGCCTGGCAGGCTACAGTCCACAGGATCGAAAAGAGTCAAATATGACTTAGCTAGTAAACAATAACATAAAGATTTAAGTTTGTAAGTAAAAGCCAATCAGTTTCCCTAACTGAATTTTTTTTTTTGGATGTATTTTTTAATACTCCCATAAGCTATATAGGGTAATTTTTATTCCTCTCCATTGTCACTAAAATTTGATGTTATCAATTTTTGTTTTACTTTTTATTTAAGCATCTAGAAATTTGATGTGACATCCTATTATGGTTTCCCTGGTGTCTAGCATAAATAAATAAATGTGATGTATAAGAATAAATATTCTTCAGCCTTAAAAAAAAAAAAGGAGGAGTGGGAGGTGAGAGGGAGGGTCAAGAGAAAGGGAACATATGTTTACTTATGGCTGATGCATGTTGATGTATGGCAAAAATCAAGAACGTTGTAAAGCAATCATCCTTCAAGTAAAAATAAATAATTTTTAAAAAAAGAAAAACAAAACAACAAAAAAGGACCTTCTTCCATTTGGGACAACATGAGTGAACTGGAAAGGCATACTAACTGGAAAAAGTCAACACCGAAAAGAAAATAGTATATCATCTCAATTATGTGTGAAAAGTGAAAGTGAAATTCGCTCAGTGGTGTCCAACTTTTTGTGACCCCAGGGAATTCCCTAGGCTAGACTACTGGAGTGGGTAGCCTTAATCTTTCTTCAGGGGATCTTCCCAACCTGAGGATTGAACCCAGGTCTCCCGCACTAGGGGTGGACTCTTTACCAGCTGAGTCGCCAGGGAAGCCCAAGAATACTGGAGTGGGTAGCCCATCCCTTCTCCAGGGGATTGTCCTGACGCAGGAATCAAACCTGGGTCTCCTGCATTGCAGGCGGATTCTTTACCAGCTGAGCTACCAGGGGAGCGCACAGAATTATGTGTGGAATCTACTAAAGTCCAACTCACAAAACACAAGAAAATATTCATAGATAGGAACTTGCCTGGGAAATGGGAGATGCTGGACACAAGTTACAAAAATTAGGTTATGCAAAATGGATGAACTCTGGAGATCTAAGTACAACCTGCTGAAACAGTAAATTATACATGGATTGTATTTGAGTGTTGCTAAGATCCACCAGGCAGGGGTGTGGGTACAGGAGGAAGAGGCTCGGATGGAAAAGGAAGAAGGAAGTTTGGGGGAAACTCTCCATAGAAAGAAAGGGCAAAGAGGAGCACAGCCCGCCCGTCAAAATACCAAGGCTTTTACAAACTCCACATTCACAAATACGAGCACGTTTGTTTTTCAGACACCAACACTCACTCAGGCAAGCCAGAGTCAAGCCAGGGATTTGTGGGTCCCAAATCCTTCCTCTAGAGAAACAAAGGGCATCAATCCGCAGTCCGCCACCCTCTCAGGCAACTGGGCAACCCGATGAAGCTGGAAGTGTCCCCATCACATGCCGAAGGCAGATTTCTGCCCGCTCTGTGAGGCGAGGCAGTGTGAGCCAGAGTTAGTGGCTCCGGATAACCAACCCTCCTCCTGGGGCTCTTCCTTGGGTTTTGCCAACCCCATCTCAGAGCCTGGAGGTGTAACAGGGAGTCTCAGGTAAGCTCCGCCAGTGCTCTGCCGCCCTCTAGCGGCTGCCGGCTCTAACGTCAACTCTCATCCCTCGCTCCAGCCTCCCTCCCTTGCCCCAGCCTGGCAGCTGCGCTGGTCCATCCTCAATACACCTTAAGTTTCTTCTTCTTTTTTTTTTAATTCAGGAATATTGGACTTGACCAAAGGCCACTTGATAAAGACTATTTCCAATCATAGACAGAAAAAGTAAATGACAAGAGGAAAATGTTCTTCTATGGTGATTGAAGAGATGAAAGTGTTAGTCACTCAGTTGTGTCGACTCTTAGTGACCCCATGAACTGTATCCGCCAGGCCCCTCTGTCCAGTGGGATTCTCCAGACAAGAATAATAGAGTGTGTAGCCATTCCCTTCTCCAGGAGATCTTCCTGACCCAGGGATAGAACCCAGGTCTCCTGCATTACAGGCAGATGCTTTACCATCTGAGCCACCAGCTCCTCTCTTGAACATGGGCTGGGTATAATTACTCCTGGGGTTAGTTCTACCCTCACTTTGGTGGCAGGGCACCTGTCTACCTGTTCACACTTTCTTAATGTGTCAAAAAGAAAGATTTATAATAGGATAGGTTTACATTTGAATTCCAGCTTTCCCTCTTCTGGCTGTTGTGATCTTCAGGGAGTTTATTCTCCTCTTAAGCACTGTTTTTGCAAAATGGAGATAATAAAATCCACTTTGCATAACTTTTAGAGGAAGATCCCCTGGAGGAGGGCTTGGCAACCCACTCCGATATTCTTGCCTGGAGAATCCCTTGGACAGAGGAGCCTGGAGGGCTATAGCCCATAGTGTTGCAGAGTCAGTCACAACTTAGCATATGCATATTATTTTTAGGCTCCTCCCATGACCTCTTTAAGTCATCTTATGAAGGCTTTACAACTGTTCATCTCCTTACCTGAGTACTTGGGAAGATTGCATTCCCTCCCCGCCTCTAAAGGTACTCCGGGGCTTCCCAGGTGGCTCAATGGAAAGGATACACCTGTTAATGCAGGAGACATGGGTTTGACCCCAGGATCAGGAAGATCCCCTAGAGAAAGAATGGCAGCCCACTCCAGAGGGGCCTGATGGGTTACAGCCCATGGGGTCGAAAAAGAGTCCGACACAACTTAGCAACTAAACAATAACCAGGTTACTCCACATGTTAGCAATCACGGATCCTGTTTATTCTATCTAAACTTAAAAAAATCCAACAATTTTCCTTTCAATTCCCAGTGAACCTCCTGGTCAACCAGTCTCATCTGCACCCCTGTGACATTGTCCAGGTGGTCTCTTTATACAAACTCGGCCCTTCCCGGATTCTATTTTCCGCATCACAGCCATAATTCCCCCACTTAGAACCATTCCCCGTTGCCCTTCCAGTGAAATCCTTAACATCACGCGGAGACCCTGGACTGATCTCAGTTTCCTCTTCTCTCCCTCACCCTCACGTTCTCTGCGGCAGCCCCTCTGACTTTTCTTATTTCCTTCAGAATGTAGTACTTCTTTTGTGTCCCCTCTTCCCACTAGGTCTTGGGTGGCATGATATGTATGTGATTTACTCTCACGTGCTCAGGGCCTAGAACAGCACTTGGAATAACGCAAGTTGTTGATGAATGAAAGCTCCTGTGTTCAGCATCTCATACTACGTAAAGAGATGAACACACACTTAGCACAGAAGAATTATCATCTAACTATTCAACCCAGAAAGAAATTGATGATGGTTTTAAGAAGCTCATTGCATCTTACTTGTATTTTTATGTTGCTGTTTTAAAAAGGCCTTGCAGTTTACAAGATTTAAAAAGTATTGGTAATATTGCTAGTACCAGGATTCTATCATTTCAATGATCACTTTAATGATTCCACCTGTAAAGACTTACTGTTTATTTTTTTAAGCCCAATCAATTGTAGGGTTATCTGGTGGAATACTTATATTTCAAGTAAGTATTTTAGAGAAATTATGGATAATGAGACCAATAGAGGTTTGTTGGAAACTAAATGAAGAAAGGGTTAAGGTATATTCTTAGCACAATATCATGAACTTCTGCAGACTGCTAAGCCCTATTGTATTAATAAGAATCGTAGGAGAGTGAATAAGTTGGCTTAAAGCTCAACATTCAGAAATAAGATCATGGCATCTGGTACCATCACTTCCTGGGAAATAGATGGGGAGACAGTGGAAACAGTGTCAGACATGATTTTTTGGGGCTCCAAAATCACTGCAGTTGGTGATTGCAGCCATGAAATTAAAAGACGCTTACTCCTTGGAAGGAAAGTTATGACCAACCTAGATAGCATATTAAAAAGCAGAGACATTACTTTGCCAACAAAGGTCCGTCTAGTCAAGGCTATGGTTTTTCCAGTGGTCATGTATGGATGTGAGAGTTGGACGGTGAAGAAAGCTGAGCGCCGAAAGAATTGATGCTTTTGAACTGTGGTGTTGGAGAGGACTCTTGGGAGTCCCTTGGACTGCAAGGAGATCCAACCAGTCCATCCTAAAGGAGATCAGTCCTGGGTGTTCATTGGAAGGACTGATGTTGAAGCTAAAACTCCAATACTTTGGCCACCTCATGCAAAGAGTTGACTCATTGGAAAAGACCCTGATGCTGGGTGGGATTGGGGCCAGGAGGAGAGGGGGATGACAGAGGATGAGATGGTTGGATGGCATCACTGACTCGATGAACATGAGTTTGGGTAAACTCCGGGAGTTGGTGATGGACAGGGAGGCCTGGCGTGCTGCGATTCATGGGGTCTCAAAGAGTCGGATGTGACTGAGAGACTGAACTGAAGATTCATCAGTAAATAAAATTAATTTAAAAATTTCTGTGGAAGTTTATAGTCTTTGAGGAAGGTAGGAAAGGGAGGAAGACAATAGAAAAATAAAAATAACAAGCAAGTCAATTATACTGTGTACAATTATATACTATGTATATACTTATATACATAAGGCCATATATATGAGCTATGGGTATAGACAAGGTAAGGGACAGAATGAGTTGTAAGTTTAAATAAGATAGACTTGGCAGACCTCAGTGAGAACATGCCATTTGAATCATGACTAAATGGAGGTGAGAGAGTTAGCCTTGAGACCATCTAGGCCATGCAAAGGCCTTAAAGCATGAGCACCTGGCATATTCAAAGCACAGGTAGGTCAGTGTGGTAAACATCCAAAGTAATTTTTTTAAACAAGTCTGTGTGATATGTTTTAAGGTGTTTTTATTGTCTTTTTTTGTTTGTTTATTTGTAAACCCCACCTCAAAGATTATCCCCTTAGAAAGCCTTTATGTTACTTGGAACCTACAGGAAATTGAATGGTGTTGCACTGAATCAACTCTGTATGCTTTATAGGGAGTTTTCTTAGAACAAATGATGCCTCTACTAGTGCTAGATTTGAGCATCTCAGAGCCACTTTGTCTGTAAAGCAGACTTGGCTACTCCCTATCTTTGCGCCAGTCCTATAGATACGTGTCTGTTTCCCAGATAGACTGCAAACTCCTTGAGGGCAAGGACACATTTCTTTCTTCTCTAGGTCCCCAGTGCCCAGCACAGGACCTTGTTTTGGTGCTGCTGCTGCTGCTAAGTCGCTTCAGTCATGTCCGACTCTGTGCAACCCCATAGATGGCAGCCCACCAGGCCTCTGTCCCTGGGATTCTGCAGGCAAGAATACTGGGGTGGGTTGACATTTCCTTCTCCAATGCATAAAAGTGAAAAGTGAAAGTGAAGTCACTCAGTCGTGTCCGACTCTTTGCGACCCCATGGACTATAGCCTACCAGGCTCCTCCGTCCATGGGATTTCCAGGCAAGAATGCTGGAGTGGGTTGCCATTGCCTTCTCCGCTTGTTCTGGTGATGATGGTTGAACTGATATTATCTTTGGACACTATTGGGAAGTCATTTCTATCTCCTGGACAAAAGTTCCTGTGTGCATATATGTCACCTGCTAGCAATCTTGTTAAAACGAAGTTTCTGATGTAGGTCTTGAGCTGGATTGAGGTTCTGCATTTCTAACAGGCTCCCAGACAGTGCTAATGGTGCAGGTGAGGTGGAGGGGTGTAGGGGTGAGGGGGTAGGGACCACAATGAGTAGCAAGATTGTAACTGACCATTGCCCTCAGGGTACTCACACTCCTTGCAACATACTTGCCTCCCTAACTGGGCTCCTTTGGGCAGATACCATGCATATTTTCTCTTTGTTCCTGCCACAGTGCCCAATATTGTGACCAACTTATGTCCTTGCTACAAATTTTGAGTGAACAGACTATGATTTGATTACAAAAGATAAATAAAATCTTAAAACTTATTAACAGCATCAGGGTGTAAACTAGAGCACTCTGAACTGGGAGTGCTGGAGCAGAAGGAATACCTCATCCTGCATTTATTTAAAACGCAATGAAAACAAAGCTCAAAGATGGCTTATAGGCAAAAGATGACCTATTGAGTTCTGGGAGACCCATTCAAACTCTCCCTGACTTTTAGGAGTTAAAGTCACAAATTTAAGAGGTTTTGGGGTCAAGGAGGGAATTTAAATATGAGAACAATCCCCCACCCCCTTCTGAAACAGGGGAGTTGGTGTGGTCTCTGAAGACCTGGGGAGTGAACGTCTTAAGTCTTCCCTCCAACCTTATCTCAGTCTGTTCGTCTCCTCTTTTGACTCTGTGTCCATTTATTTCTCTATCCAGTTAAACAAATGGGCACGTGTGTACTCTGGGCTAAGACTGTTCCAGGCAGCAGAGTTGCCAGAATGCCTAAGATTCCTGCACCCCTTGGGTTTTCAGGTTTTGCAAGACATTCGGTTCTAACTCCCTATCCTGAACTGGCTTAAGTCTTTATCTCCTTTTCCCTGCTGTGAGTGATATTATGGCTGAATCATGCCCTCTAAAAAGATACATTGGGAATTCCCTGGCAGTCCAGTGGTTAGGACTCTGCACTGTCACTGTTGAGGTTGTGGGTTCAGTCCTTGGTGTGGGAACTAAGATCTACAAACCATGCAGCAGGACCAAGTCCTAATTAATTAATTAATTTGAAAAGATATATTGAAGTCCTACTCCCCGGTACCTGTGAATATGAACTTATTTGTAAATTGTCGATTGCAGATGTAATGAAATTAAGATGAGGTCATTAGAACAGGCCTAAATCTGATTAGTATCCTTAGAAGAAGAGACAGAGACATGGGAGAATGCCCAAGGGGAGGCCTGGGCACCAACCTGTGGTACTTAGTTGTGTATATGCACTGTGTGCACAAAGTTGCAAAATATCCACAGTTGTGTGTACACATTGTGTATATGTACATTTGTGTGTACCCAAAGTTTCTTTGTGGACACTATACATACACTGTTGTATATATGATTAAGTATCCAAAGTACCTCTGTGGGCACATATTACATATACATTGTTATTATGTACACAGGAACTTTGTGTACCCATATTCTATATACAGTTGCATACATACTGTCCCTGTTGCAGAGGAGGTGCTGGCACTGATTCAATCAGTACCTTGGGTAATATGACTCCTATTGTTAAATCAGTCCCCATAAATCAGGTGATTCCCAGTAATTCAATCAGCACCGTTTAGCACAAGAGGTACAGCCAGGGAAGGGTACCATACTCTTTAGAGACATGTGTGTCCGTTATGTGCGAGCATAAATTTTTGCTGAATCAACTGAGAGTGTGTTGCAGACATCTTATCTCTTTACCTCTTTAAAAAAAAATGTTAAGGCATTCTCTTGGTGGTTGTGTCTGACCTTTGTGACCCCATGGACTATATATAGCCTGCCATGCTCCACTGTCCATGGGATTTTCCAGGCAAGAATACTGGAGTGGGCTGCCATTCCCTTCTCCAGGTGATCTTCCTGACCCAGGGATCAAACCCATGTTTTCTGAATTGCAGGCAGATTCTTTACCGACTGAGCCACCAGGCTTTCTCTTATATAACTACAATTCAATGATCAAATCAAGAAATTGACACCATTCTATCTTCTAAATTACAACGGAACAGCAATTACAACATTGACTGGGCTGTCGTGGTGATTTCGGGAGAATGACAACGCCTATTTGGGATGAGGGACTGATCCCCCACCTTGGAGGACTGGCTAGCTTGAGAACTCTACTTGTCAACCTCTTCTTCCCTGATGAAGCAACAGAGGAAAAAGAAGGTGGCAGCAGACCATGAAGCATCTGCTAGAAAACCAAACACATTAGGTGCTTAATCGTAAAGCGCTTAGTGAAAAACTGATTGAACTTAATTTCAAGAGTCTTCAATTTGGGAGTATCAGAAACACACTCTCTGGGATTTTCTTTTAGTAAAAATGTGTTATCATTGGTGAATGTGATATATCCTTGCTGGATTTTAACTTTCAGTCACAATACATTGTGTATTATCTCTGGAAAAGATAATGCAAGTACATGATGACACGCTAAGACGATTTTTTAAAATTCTCTTGTCCCCAAACCCCAACATTTTTTCACAACTTTATTGAGAATTATTTACACGCCACCAACTTCAATCATTTAAAGTGTATGACTCAATGGTTTTTAGTGAATTTACAGAATTGTGCAAATATCACAATTTTAGAACAAGTTCATTACCCCGAAAGGAAACCTCATACCTGTTAGCAGTCTCTTCCCAGCCTAACCCTAGGCAACCATTAATCTACTTTCTATCTTATGGATTTGCCTATTCTGCACATTTTATATAAATGGAACTATACTATTTGTGGGTTTTGTGACTGGTTTCTTTCACTTATACCAATACTTTCATGTTCATCGATGTTGTAGCATAATGTCCAACCTTGTAATTTTTGGATGCCATCTTCATGTCCCAAGTAGTATACATCATTTACTGATTTTCAATCCCCTCTCTTCACATAAAATACCAAATCCATTCTTTTATTTCTATCTCACTGTCTTCTTTGTAACTTCTAATGAATATACCAGTGTCGAATCTCATGGCATCCCCCTGCAATGGTAAATTCCAGTCCTGACATTTCAGACAATCCCACCAGTTCCTGTAATCCTCCACTCACACCATCATTAAAAATGAAACTATTTACAAAGGCTGAGCCAGTAACAACAATCACTTTATTACTCAACCCTTCCCTCCTACAACCAAATGAAGGTTTTATTCTCAGGAAACAGTGATGCCACCTCAGGGGCTGACTAGCCACACCAGTGATGTCCTCATCTGGGCTTCTCCCAGGAGAGATGGTAGTCACCGCCTCGTTCCTCAACTAAGGGCCATTATGACAAATCCAAAAAAGAAAAATGCTGTCTTTCTTGTGCTTATTTATAAACAAATGGGTCTTTTTCTTGGTGGGTTGTTTTTTTTTGTTTTTTGTTTTTAGGGAAAATTTCAAACATATTCAAAAGCAGAGAGAGACTACTATAATGCAGTCCCATTACCTAGTTTCAGTGACCATCAACCCCTGGCTAATCTTGTTCCATCTGACCTTCATCTCCAGTCCAAACCTGCTTTACCAGAGGTTTCTCCCTAAAACTCTTGCCAAATATTTACTTGGACACTCCTCTCCTGTTGTCCTATACAGCTGGTTGTTTTAACTTTATTTGCAGTAGATGTTTGGGGAGCATAGAGCACGTTACTCTGTGTCCAGCACTGGGTCCTGAAGATACAAAGATGAATAGGACATTGTCTGGGCAGTTTACACACCAGGAACATGAAACACAAATATTCCATTTGATTATAATAGGAGGCTGGGGGATGGGCAAATTTGGTTCCTGACACAGCTTCACGCGGGTGGAGGTGGGGTTTGTAAATAAAATCATTACTAGCAATCACATGCCAGTGTGGGGGTAACATTTCCAATAAAGTTGCTGGCATGGAAGTGCTTACATGGTGTTATTTTTAAAAGGTTAGATGGGGTTAAATAAGCTGCTATAATAAGGCAGGAGTTGGTTAAAATGTGAAGGCAGAGACATTTCTCTGATTGATCAGGCATATTGGGCATGATTTACAGCCTGGAAAATCACTGGACAGTAAAGCCACCATGAGAGCCCACTGGTGTTCCACATTGTCTCGATCCCCCACTGAAGCCTCGAGATGTGGAGCCTGAGATCAGCCAGAATGGGCAAAGAGAAAGGGTTGGGGAAAAGGAAATATAAATTAGGAGACCCAGGTCTCCTGCCGTCTGAGCCATCAGAGAAGCCCAAACAGACCCACATGGAGATGCCGGGGATTGAACCCGGGGCCTCATACATGCGAAGCATACGCTCTACCACTGAGCTACATCCCCTGGTAATAAAAATTGACATCTCCACAAATGAGTACCAACCTCACAGGTATGAGTCTAAGTTAAAATGTATGTAAAATAGAAATACATATGTAACCAACCATAAATTGGGAAGAACCTGGGGTGTCTGTGTAAAACCATGAAGAAGCTTCACTTGCCCAGGGGCTCATACAAGTCACCTGGTCCAGGGCCTGCTGTGCCAGGGAGAACTCCTTGGAGAGGCGAGTTCCAGGTGTCAGACCTGGATCATCATTTCCTGAACAAACTGTCTCCACAGTGAATGATAGGGATCTTCCCCTACTCAGTCATTCATAAGGCACCAAGATGTGCTCATGCCTGCAGGTCACTCGGAGGGCCAGAGCTTTGATCAGCCGGCAAGAACCAGGAGAAGCTCCCATTTTCTGTACATTTTGAAGAATGAGGAAGAGGCAGGCAGATGAAGAAAAAGGTCTTGGGTGGGGGCATAAATATAAGCCAAGGCATCGAGGCATGAAGCAACATGGCCTGGTCATGAAACATTTTAGCATCAGTGGAGGCTGAGTGCCAGACAAGAGGTGTGGCGAGAAGAGGCAGGTGAGAAAGGTAGGGCCAGGTCTCCCCTTGTCTTCTCAAGGAATGGGGCTCGGGTGAAGGATTAGAAGCAAAGCAACTTACACAATCAGGCTTGTGTATTGGATTGATCTCTGTGGATGGTGAATTGGAGCAGAGCATCCAGGTGGGAATGTGTTGTACAGTGTAGGGCTGAGGGAGGCATCCCTCAGCCAGTTCAGAACAGTAACAGGGTTGTTAGCGGCTGAATTGCGCCCCCTCCCAAATTTCTTAGGTTGAAGTCCTGACCCTCAAGATCTCAGAATGTGACTGCACATGGAAACAGGTCTTTAAGGAGGTAATTAAGTTAAAATGAGGTCATTAGGGTGGCCCCTAAGCTTCACTGGGCTTCCCAGGTGCCTGCAATGCAGGAGACGGGTTTGATCCCCGGGTCGGGAAGATCCCCTGGAGGAGGGCCTGGCACTCCAGTATTCTTGCCTGGAGAATCCCATGGCCAGAGGAGACTGGCAGGCTACAGTCCAAAGAGTCACAAAGAGTCTGACATGGCTGAAGTGACTTACTTAGCACACACACATGCACTAATGCAATATACCTGATGTCCTTAAAAGAAGAAGAGATTAGGACACAAACACACAGAGGGAAGACCAAGTGGAGAAACAGAAAGAAGATAGTGGTCCGTGAACCAAGGAGAAGAAACTAACCCTGCTGACAGACTGATCTCAGACTTCTAGCCTCTAGAACTGTGAGAAATAGATTTCTGGTGTCTAAGTCAAGCAGTCTGTGGAACTTTGCTATGGCAACTCTAGGACAGTAATACAAAGGGATAATAGGTGGACAATGGTCAGAAAACTCAGCAAGATTTGTTGATGACAAGTGGGGACAGAGAAGGAAGAAGGCTAGAAGGCCCGCTAGATTTCTCATTTGATGAGATTAGTGGGGACAGTTCAGTTCAGTCCTCAGTCATGTCCGACTCTTTGCGACCGCATGGACTGCAGCACGCCAGGCCTCCCTGTCCATCACCAACTCCCAGAACCTACTCAAACTCATGTCCATCACATCAGTGATGCCATCCAACCATCTCATCCTCTGTTGTCCTCTTTAGTGCGGGCAAGGGCACTCAAATGTGACAGAGATCCTGAAGAAGGAGCCATTTAGACTGAGTTACATCTGAGAGCCCATGAGTGGAAAATGCACAGTTGAATATTGAGTCTGAAACATTTCACAGAGTGGGAACCATGATTCTTGACCCATTTCTGAGACTGATATCTTGTGTGCTCTTGGAGCTTGTTTCCTCAAACTTTAAACAAAAAAAAAATTAAGAAAAGATGGGAAATAATGCTTTCCCTTCTACCTCGGAAATTTGTTGAGAGTTCAAATGAAAGGAATATCAAAGGATGGTTTAGAAACTTTACTGAATTCACTTAGTAAAGCTTACTGAGTTTCCTAAGAGCAATTTGCTTCAAAATGACAAAGTGTTTTATAGGCATAAATTATTTATCAAATCCTGGATCTGGTGGTAAACTGTCTAAATCCTTCTTTTGTTTTGTTTTGTTTATCACCAAAGGCTATAACCACATGATTCAAAAACTTAATCATACTGATATATAATGCTATCTAGGGATAAGGGATGATGTAACAATTACATGCATTTCTGCAAGATTTTAATAGTAGAAGTATTATAAATCAGAAATAGGTTGTTTCATTTGAAACATTTAGTGAGTCAGAAAGAAATCAGAGAAGTAACGAGCTATGACTTCTTAGATATTATTGCTTTGATTGTTAAAATCATGAGCTAATGGTTTTGGCATCAATATCATGTGATATCACAAAAGCATAGACTGTAATAATCATAATCAAAGCAATCCATGGTGTGAAATAATTTGTAAACTATTTGAGACTAAAAACCTGAACACTAAAAATGAAGTGATGTGACTACTTTCCACCATTAGAGGGAAGCAATCCACTGCAATAAATAAATTGTACCCTTGGGCTTCCCAGGTGCCTCAGATGGTAAAGAATCTGCCTGCAATGCAGGAGACCTGGGTTCAATCCCTGTGTCCGGAAGATCCCCTGAAGTGGGAAATGGCTACACACTCTAATATTCTTGCCTGGAGAATTCCATGGACAGGGGAGCATGGGGGGCTACAGTCCATGGGGTAGCAAAGAGCTGGACACTAGTGAGTGACTAACATACTTGGTGTGTTACTGCTGACTGGGCAGAGAGCATTAAATGATTCTTCTAACACAGATTCTAACATACTAGATTACAATTTCAAATTCCAATCAAAGAAGGAAAGCCCTTTTTATGCTTTATATAATGTTGTTGGCTATAAAGATAATATGCATCATTCCTCCAGAGGCTGTTGCAGAACCCCAAAGAACAGAAACTGATAGAATTTCAGAGGTCTTCCATCTTACCAGGAATCTGTAAAGTAATAGGTGTGAAAGTTTTCCTTTCTAGTCCTCTGGGGGAACAGACAGTCCTAAAAATAAAAATACTTGATTAACTGATAACTCACTAAGTATGAAATAGTACATAAGCAGGGCAACCCTCATAAGTAACTCCATCAAATTTTTTAATCCATAAAAAATTCAATCTTTTAAAAAATTATAATTATACTAATACATGGCAAGAAAATGTGGAAAACATAAAACTATGAGAAAGAAGATAAAGATTAACTATTACATTATTGATCTTTTTATCTATTTTCTTAAATGGTTACTTTCCTAAGTGACTATATTTAATTAAGACAATACCTTAAATCTTTTTTAGAGTAAGGAAAAGAGGATAATGGACAGATAAGTTAGGTATATAGATGGACAAGAAACCATCTCAATAGTTTCCAAAGCTGGTTGATAGTCAATATTACCAAATCAGAATTTATAGACAGAGGAAGAGAAGAAGAGGAAGATGGATTCCTGAGTGTGACTCTGTGTGTGTGTGTGTGTGTGTGTGTGTGTGTGTGTGTGTGTGTGTGTGTGTGCGTGCATGCACGCACACACATGTGCATGTTTGGTCTCAGTTTCCTAGTTGATAGTTTAGAATCAACTTGTGGAGCCCACAGAAAACATAGAGTGTCCGAATGAGAAAGAACTTTAATTAATACAAATTGTGGAAACCAAATTGGAATTAAACTGCTTTTCAAAAAAATCATTTTGCAATTGGAAAAATTGTGAAAGCTATACAGTTGACACAATGACAACTTTAATAATACACTTAGGTCTGTGATATTTTATTAGAGAAAAAAGTTTATTTGAAACTACTCAACAACTGAGAACAATTTGTCTCTGGAAGTATGTAAAGATGAACAGACTGTTGAACAAAGAAATGAGATTTCTTAT
This sequence comes from Dama dama, assembly GCF_033118175.1. NCBI lineage: Eukaryota > Metazoa > Chordata > Mammalia > Artiodactyla > Cervidae > Dama > Dama dama. Next base: position 42,878,800 of record NC_083697.1, read on the forward strand.
TCACTAAAGACCCTTACAATAAAAACAAGCAAAAAAAAAATGCACCTTACAGCATTTCTCAGGCCTGTCACTTATATTACAAAGGAAGATTATTCTCCAAGAAGATAAAATTGAAACTTTAAAAACATTTTTTTAAAAAAGCAATTAATCTAAGAATTAGTTCTTTGAAAAGATTGACAAAACTGATAAACCTTTAGCCAGATTCACTGAGGAAAGAGAAGGCCCACTATGATATTGTCAGTCAATTATACTTTAATTTTTTTTTAATGGAAAATAAAGAAAAGCAACTACTGTGGGATTCAGACACCACTGAGCCACTGAAGATTTAAAAGATGTTTAAAGGTAGTCATGGTTGTTATTAATGGTTCAGGAGATGTATTGGGGCAGACAAGCCAGAATTCCAAATTTATTCTCCCAGAGAAAGAACTATCTGGTTGAACAGATTCATAGTTGAGACCTGGATTAAGTATGAAAGGGAGAGGGTCTTTATCATTCACAAGCAGCCAACACAGCATTCATGTCAGGAACTTCTGAGAACAACGTCCAATACTGCATTGCCAGTATGGAATCTTCACCTGCTTCTACCAGTAGTACAGGTCAGATATATCCAGGGACCAGAGAGTCGAGAAAACTCTTTCTGGAGGCCAAAAAGAAATCAGGGCTTCTTAAACAAGCAATGATGTTATCAATGTTATCAGCGGACCAGCATCATTGGCATCACTAAGAACGTGTGCAGTTCAGTTCAGTTCAGTCGCTCAGTCACATCCAACTCTTTGCGACCCCATGAACCGCAGCATGCCAGGCCTCCCTGTCCATCACCAACTCCCAGAGTTCACCCAAACCTATGTCCATTGAATCGGTGATGCCATCCAACCATCTCATCCTCTGTCGTCCCCTTCTCCTCCTGCCCTCAATCTTTCCCAGCATCAGGGTCTTTTCCAATGAGTCAGCTATTCGCATGAGGTGGCCAAAGTACTGGAGTTTCAGCTTCAACATCAGTCCTTCCAATGAACACTCAGGACTGATCTCCTTTAGGATGGACTGGTTGGATCTCCTTGCAGTCCATGGGACTCCCAAGAGTCTTCTCCAACACCACAGTTCAAAAGCATCAATTCTTTCGGCGCTCAGCTTTCTTCATCGTCCAACTCTCACATCCATACATGACTACTGGAAAAACCATAGCCTTGACTAGACGGAACTTTGTTGGCAAAGTAATGTCTCTGCTTTTTAATATGCTGTCTAGGTTGGTCGTAACTTTCCTTCCAAGGAGTAAGCATCTTTTAATTTCATGGCTGCAGTCACCATCTGCAGTGATTTTGGAGCCCAGAAAAATAAAGTCAGCCACTGTTTCCACTGTTTCCCCATCTATTTGCAAGGAAAGATAAGAAAGCCTTCCTCAGCAATCAATGCAAAGAAATAGAGGAAAACAACAGAATGGGAAAGACTAGAGATCTCTTCAGGAAAATTAGAGATACCAAGGGAACATTTCATGCAAAAATGGGCACAGTAAAGGACAGAAATGGTAGGGACCTAACAGAAGCAGAAGATATTAAGAAGAGGTGGCAAGAATACACAGAAGAACTGTACAAAAAAGATCTTCACGACCCAGATAATCACGATGGTGTGATCACTCACCTGGAGCCAGACATCCTGGAATGTGAAGTCAAGTGGGCCTTAGGAAGCATCACTACGAACAAAGCTAGTGGAGGTGATAGAATACCAGTTGAGCTATTTCAAATCTTGAAAGATGACGCTGTGAAAGTGCTGCACTCAATGTACCAGCAAATTTGGAAAACTCAGCAGTGGCCAAAGGACTGGAAAAGGTCAGTTTTCATTCCAATCCCAAAGAAAGGCAATGCCAAAGAATGCTCAAACTACCACACAATTGCACTCATCTCACACGCTAGTAAAGTAATGCTCAAAATTCTCCAAACCAGGCTTCAGTTATACATGAACCGTGAACTTCCAGATGCTCAAGCTGGATTTAGAAAAGGCAGAGGAACCAGAGATCAAATTGCCAACATCCATTAGATCATCAAAAAAGCAAGAGAGTTCCAGAAAAACATATATTTCTGCTTTGACTATACCAAAGCCTTTGACTGTGTGGATCACAATAAACTGTGGAAAATTCTGAAAGAGATGGGAATACCAGACCACCTGACCTGCCTCTTGAGAAACCTGTATGCAGGTCAGGAAGCAACAGTTAGAACTGGACATGGAACAACAGACTGGTTCCAAATAGGAAAAGGAGTACGTGAAGGCTGTATATTGTCACCCTGCTTATTTAACTTATATGCAGAGTACATCATGAGAAACGCTGGGCTGGAGGAAGCACAAACTGGAATGAAGATTAGTGGGAGAAATATCAATAACCTCAGATATGCAATGACACCACCCTTATGGAAGAAAGCCTTATAAAGAAGAACTAAAGAGCCTTTTGATGAAAGTGAAAGAGAAGAGTCAGAAAGTTGGCTTAAAACTCAACATTCAGAAAACTAAAACGTGTTAGAAATGCAGAATTTTGGGTCTCACCCAAGAACCATTGAATCACATGCTACATTTTACAAGACACCTCCCCAGACCCGGCAATTCTATGTATTTGAAGTTAGGTCTTCTAGAGCACCTAACCCATAATTAGATGAGTGAGTGGTGAGTGAATGGCAAAAAGCATTACCAAGATGAAGTGAAGTGAAAGTCATTCAGTCGTGTCCAACTCTTTGTGACCCCATGGACTATACAGTCCATGGAATTCTCCAGGCAGGATACTGCAATGGGTAGCCTTTCCCTTCTCCAGGGGATCTTCCCGATCCAGGGATTGAACCCAGGTCTCCCACATTGCAGGTGGATTCTTTACCAACTGAGGTATCAGGGAAGTCCATGACCAAGATAGACTTGTTAACTAATCAGCTTAGAAGGACCTTCAGCCTGGGGCTTCAGATGTAAGCACAGAATTACCTGAATCTATAGATTTATCAAACATTGCCAAAAGATAAGAAGAGTACCCAGATCTTAAATAGTGCTTGAGATACAGAAAGTTATATTTTTATTCTTTGTTTGAATTGCTAACAATGAAATAAATCTATTTTTTTACTAACTCACTTCTCAGAAAAAAGGTAAAATACTCAGCTCTAAGAAAATCATGACTACAAGTACAGGGCTCACAGTGTTTTGGGCATTCCTCCACCCTCTTCACACATCCTTTCTTCCTTGAATTTAATCCTTACCTGGATTCAACCAGCCTCCTTTTTCATAACTTGTATTTTGCTGTATCCTACTCAAGCTGTTGGGTGTTAATTTTCTAATTTTAGAACCAGATTCTATGGGACTCAGTGAAATATATTTTGATAGTTCTCAAATTTTAGACTCACTTGGAAAGCTTTTTTTTTTTAAACATAAACTTTTGATTGATATTCCCAGAGGCTCTGATTCTGAGTGTCTGGGATGGGACTTGGAAATCTATGTTTTTAACAAGTACCCCAGGTGAATTTTCCAAACATGAACCACAATCACACTTTGAGAATGGTGGGCCTGGTTGTTAATGATCACTTCATATTCATACACAGACTGAGGCAGTCTGGGGCCCGGGACCCTTTGCTTCAATGCTTGCACCTGGACAAATCTCTCCTCCAGCAACAAAATACAAAGAAACTATAAGGACTAAAATAATTGTGTGCCTAAACAGTTGGGGCAAATTATGGACAGAAAGATACAAATGACCAAAATAACCAACCACCACTTCTGAAGAGCCAGGAGCAAAAACAGGGTACTGTACATGCTCCCTGCACACAACACCATCTAAGGGGTGGCAAACCACTTAAGCCATCCCTCCGGCCCAACTCCTGGACATACCCCTACCCTCACCCCATATAAAGAACAAGCTCGCCCCCACCCTGGCCCCCAGGGAATGAGCATGTCCTTTGTTACTTCTTTTTGTTCCCTCCTGGGGCATCAGGGCCCTCCATAAAGTCTTTACTGAATTTCTTTTCTGGCCTTTAGTCAATTTCTTTTTTTGAAGTGAAAGTGTCAGTTAGTCTAATCTGACTCTGTGTGACCCTACGGACAGTAGCCTGCCAGGCTCCTCCGTCCATCGCATTCTATTGATTGGGGAAGGCCAAGAACCCTGGTGAGTATCAAGACCACCTTCCAAGGGGTGATGATGGGTTAATTAGAACAGTTCCAGAGATGTGCTGGCTTTATAAGCGCTTCTGATGCCAGTGAAACCCAGGTGAGCTAGGGCACAACTTAGAGAAAATTGCCTAGTGAATCAGAGCCAACAAAGATGCTTCTCTGGCAGGAGGTGTCTTGAAATTGAGTCCCTACCACCCAGAGAGAACAGTGACTCACAGAACCACCCATTTGGAAATGATAAAGTTGAGGAAAGCATTTTACTTAAGACAGAGAAACATCTATACAAATGTAAACTCTTAACAAGGTAAGGTCAGGCCTGAAATGTAAGAGATTTTATATTCTCCAGTAATTACATATGAATATGTAAGAAAACTGTCCAAATGTAATACTGGTAGAAGCAGTAAGTCGCACAAGTATGCAGTTGATGCTGTGACTTTATTTAAGGACATTATAAAGCTGTCAGAATTATTAGGTGAAGGAGAACACAACCAAGTTCACTGCAGGTGCTTGGTGGTTAAGCCAGAATGCCTCCCACTTATTATGGAAGGGCTGGGTGACATTTAATGGCATTACACCTCACTTGTGTGCACATGCACACACACACTGCTGCTGTGTAATAAGAAATGTGATGGCTCAGCATGTCAGGGACATCAATGACACTCACTCTAATAATGAAAGCACATTAAATTCTAAATTCTCTGCATCAAGCTTTCACCTTTATTTGAAAACACAGAGGACACATGATAATTGCTAACTTCAGTTGGGCTCTTTTAATGTGCAAAACTTTTCTCAAAGTGTTTTATCTATATTGTTAATTTAACTCTCAAAACAACTGTAGATGGGTATACTCTTGCTCCCATTTAGTGAGGAAATGGAAGGCAGAAAAGCATGGGATGACATGTCTGAAGTCACACCAGATGTAGCTATAGGCAGTCTGGTTCTAGAGTCGTTTTCATTTTGCACTGAGTACAACTGGTTTATAAAACAGTATTTAGTCTAGATACAAATCCTTTGCTGATTACATGGATAGGAAATGCCTTTTCCTATACTGTGGTTTGCCTTTTCATTCTCTTAATGTCCTTTTGTTGAACAGGATTTCTTAATTTTATTGTAATTGAATTCATCAACCATTTCCTTTATTGTTAGAGCTCTTTGTACTCTAAGAAATCTTTGCCTACCATCAAATTCATGAAATAGTCTATGTTATCTTAAAGTTCTATTGTTTTACCTTTCAAATTTACTTAGAAATGATTTTTGTGTTTGACATAAGGTATATGTCAAAACTCACTTTTTCCCATACAGATATTCAGTTTACTAAAATCAAAGGACTTTGTTTATTAAAAAGACTATACTATCTCCATTGTTTCACAATTCTACTTTTATAATAAATCAAGTGTTCATCTAAGAATGTTAACTCATTTTAAAATATCAGATTGGCATAATTAGTGCATAAACTAAATTATACTGGAATACTGCTTACACATTAGAAGACTTTACTAAAACTCTGATCATGATATTCTGATCCCACAATATTTAAATTTGGATGTATTCCTCTAGTGTAGAGGGTGAAACTCCATGTATTGTGTGGGATACATGCAATATCCCATTGTAGCTATATTCTATTCTGGACTTTTCCAAAGTTGTGTGAAGACAGTTGTTCTTTGGGGGTCGGGATGGGCAAAATGAGAGGAGGGTTTAGAAATATATGTGGAAAGAAAATCAATCCTTTACCACATAAATTCATATGTTCACGCCACAGAGTGTGACTGGTCTCTTTTCTACCCTAGGATTTTTCTAAACTTTCAATGTGCTAATAACTAGGGTGTGACACATTAATAAGCATTTCCCAGCCTTGTGTGATCACAAAGCCCTTTGATGTCAAAGCACTTCACTCTCAGCCCATCCTTCATTCACTGTTTAGTCAAGAGGAAGAAAAACCATTAAGTTCCAGCCAACAAACCCATAAAGCCATCTGCATCCGACCTCACACCTTCTTCTTCAGGTAACTAGGACACACCCTCCAGTGGAAGGAGCGTCTCTTTACTTGGTTCCATTTTCTTTTTTTTTTTTTAATTTTTTTTAATTTTTTATTTTTTTTACCTTGTTACATTTTCATTTGCTTCCTCCAGACTCGGCTCTGTTCTCCGCTTCCTTCCCCTTCCTGGTGGCTGGTTCCTCCCCGAGAAAACCTAAACAGACTTTACATTGCCCCACCCTTTAAAAAAAGACCATGAGGAATTTAAAACAGTACAACTTCTCTGGAAAATAGTTTGACATTTCTTAAAAAACAAAATATACATGTATCATTGTTGTTGTTAATGATTAAGCCATGTCTGACCCTTTGTGACTCCATGGACTGCAGCACATCAGGCATCCTGTCCCTCACTATCTCCCAGAGTTTGCTCAGACTCATGTCCATTGAGTCAATAATGCCATGCAACCATTTCATCCCCCTTCTCCTCCTGCCCTCAATCTTTCCCAGCATCAGGGTCTTTTCCAATGAGTTGGCTCATCCCTTCAGGTGGCCAAAGTATTGGAGTTTCAGCTTCAGCATTAGTCCTTCCAATGAATATTCAGGGTTGATTTCCTTTAGGATTGGCTGGTTTGATCTCCTTGCAGTCCACAGGACTCCCAAGAGTCTTCTCCAGCACAATTCAAAAGCATCAATTCTTTGGCACTCAGCCTTCTTCATAGTCCAACTCTCACAGCCATACACGACTGCTAGAAAAACCATAGCTTTGACTACATAGACCTTTGTTAACAAAGTGATGTGTCTGCTTTTTAATACACTGTCTAGGTTTGTCATAGCTTTTCTTTCAAGGAGAAAGCATCTTTTAATTTCACATATCATATAATGTGTCATATAACCCAGCAATCATACTCCTGGGCATTTATTCCAGAGAAACGAAACTTATGTTCACATAAAAACCCATACACAAATGTTCATAGCAGTTTTATTTGGAACAGACAAAAACTGGAAATATCCTTCAACAGGTGAATGGCTGAAACCTCCCATGGTACGTCCATATCATGGATGTAACAGTAACAAAAAGGAATGAACTATTGGTGAGCAAACTGTGGATGAATCTCAATAGAACAGGATAAGTGAGAGAAAACAATCTTAAAAAGTCAATTATTAATACTATATGATTTCATTTATATAATGTTCTAGAAATGACAAAATTTCACAGATGGAGAACAAAGTCATGCTTGTCAAGAGCTAGGGATTGGGAGGGGTGGCATGAGGGAAATCTTTGTGGTTCTGAAATAGTTTTGTATCTTGAGTGCAGTAGTGGTTACACAAATACGCATGTGATAAAGTAGCATAGATTTACATGCACAATATACCAACGTCATCTCCCATGTTTCGATACTGTACTACAGTTACCTAGCTGGAGAAGTAAAACCATTGGCGAAACTGGGTGAAGGGGTAAATGGAACCTCTCTGTACGTTCCTTTCAATCTTCCATGAGTCAGTATTTTTTCAAAAGAAAAAAAATCAGTGTAAACAAATAAAAAACATATGAGCTTCCCTAAACCCCATGTTCTCCTTCAAGTACAACAATATCTTTCTCCACTTCTTTACAGCCAAATTTATTGAAGATATTCTCTTTAACTTATATTCTCCACATCTACCTTTTGTTGCACCATTACTCGATTCACTAATTTATTCATCAAATATTTAAGTGCGTATTATGTTGTATGTACTGTTCTAAGTTCTTGGGACATATGAATGAACAAAATCTCTTCCCTCATGTAGTTTATGTTTGAGGGAGGGTGGGGGAGACAGACACTAAATAAAGTGAGTAAAACAGTATGTTCAATAGTGATAAATGTTATGAAGAATAACAAAGTTGGGAAGAGGGATAATGCTTGAGTGGAAATAAATGTAATTTAAATAGAGTGTTGAGTAAGGCCTCAAAAAAGGCAACATTTGAGCAAAGACCTGAAGGAAGCAAGGGAGTGAGTTTGGAAGAAGTCTGGGAGCATCATTACTGGAAAAGCAAACAACTAATGCAAAGGCCTATCCTGAACAGCAAGAGCGATCCTAGATTTATCAAGAAAGAGCAAGGAGGCAAGTCTGATAGAGTAGAGAAAGTTGAAGGAGATGAGGCCCAGGAGAAAACTGGCTGGAAGTGGAGAGACCAACCACTTGTCCAACACTGTAGTCTGTAAAGTAAGAGATCGTGAAGACCTTGGTGAGTTTTGAACAGTCTGATATGATCTAACCTACACTTTCACAGGATATGCTGAGGATGGAAGAATTTTGAAACTGCTCTGGCCAGGGTAAATCATCACCTCCACTTTGCATGATCCATTGAGCTCTTCTCAGTCCTTATTCTTACTGAGTGACCTTTTAGCAGCATTTGACCTACTGATCACTCTCAACATTTAATCAGTATCTTTATCTCCTTCCTCTCAGGCTACTCCTTCTCGGTCTCTTTTCCTCTACCTGTCTCATAAGCACTGATTTTCTCAAGATTGTATATGTGGCCTGAGGAGTAATAAATTATTCAGTCTGTGATACAGTTACATCAAGAAACATCCTCTTAATTCTTAATTGACAGAGCAACCATAAGACCACATTACACAGAAATGAAGAGAATATAATCTGAAGTCTTGAATAATATCTCAATAGATCTTTACATATTATATTCATCCTCCTCCACATAAATGCATTTTCTCCAACTGAGCAGAAAACTGGATTTTCCCCACTCCTGGGCATATATCCGGAGAAAAACATGATCCGAAAGGATATGTGCACACTAATGTTCATTGTAGCACTGTTTACAACAGCCAAGACATGAAGCAACCTAAATCTCCATGGACAGAGGAATGGCTAAAGAAGATGTGGTGGTAAATGTATAGAATGGAATATTACCCAACCATTAAAAAGAATGAAATAATGCCATTTGTAGCAACATGGACAGACCTAGAGAGTGTCATATTGAGTGATATAAGTCAGAGGAGGAGAAATAATCATATGACATCCCTTATATGTGGCATCTAAAAGGAAATGATATAAATGAACTCACTTGTAAAACAGAAAAATACTCACAGACTTTGAGAACTACATTATGATTGCTGGGGGGAAGGGACAGTTGGGGAGTTTGGGATGGACATATACACACTGCTCTATTTAAGATAGATAATCAACAAGGACCTACTGTATAGCACATGGAACTTTGCTCAATGTTACGTGGCAGCCTGGATGGGGACAGAGTTTGGGGGAGAATGGATCCAAAAATATGTATGCCTGAGTCCCTTCACTGTTTACCTGAAATTATCACAACATTGTTAATCGATTATATCCCAATACAAGATAAAAAGTTAAAAAAAAAAAAAAGAAAAGAAAACTGGATTTTCTCTTTATAGGGGTTGAGTCAGAGATGCTCCAGATTTGGGGGTCACAAGTCCAACTGGGGGAAAGAGGCACCTAAATAAAAATAAACGCCGTCAAAATCTGTGAATTGAATTATATTTGTCAAGACATTCCTTTCTGACTTGCTTCCAAAAGACTAGCAGTCAGGCTATTGAAGGACAAACAATGCAATTGCATTGATTTCAACAGCATTAACAAGTATATAAGCTCTCAGCCCTAACTACTTCTTTGGGTCTTCATTTTTCCTGTGAAGGCTTCCATCACATGTAAAAATTGAAGAATCCTTTTTGGGGAGAAAAGATCCAAGGGGAAAAGTTTACAGATTTTGACATTTGGGGATGTCACAATGAGATGGCAGGGTGGTACCTAATCACCCTAAAGTGATGGCTGCAAATTGCCAAGGTCTTCTCATGAAGTTGCATTTAGACTTTCAGTATTCTGTTTCAAATATTATTAGATAGACAAAGATCACCATGCTCTTGAGGAAGTCCACCAACATTAAAGTCAAACACCAAAACAAAGAAGAAATAGGAACTCAGAGGAAATAGAGACAATTCAGAGAACAGAAGCAAACGATTGAACCCAGGTCTCCCACATTGCAGGCAGATTCTTTACCAGCTGAGCCACAAGGGAAGCCCAAGAAAACTGGAGTGAGTAGCCTATCCCTTCTCTGGGGGATCTTCCTGGCTCAGGAATTGAACCAGGGTCTTCTGCATTGTAGGCAGATTCTTTACCCACTGAGCTATCAGGGAAGCCCTCAGATAAAGTGTAGCTAATGTTTAAAGAAAATATTAGTAACTACTGCAAGAGTGAGAAACAATAGAGCTCTTGAATATTTAAAATCAAATATTAAAATATTTGAGAGAAGAAATTCATAGAACAAAAAGACAAGGAGATGGGAAATAAGATCAGTGTTGTCACACGAGTGTATGTTCCTCGGCTCTTTGTCTCGTCACAACAAAAAATTGGAGTGACGGACATTAAAGCCCCTTGGTGGGTCACAGTTCTCGGAGGACAGACCGTGTTATAGCTCTCAGGTCTCGAATGGACTGTGTTATACCTCTTAAATAAATCAGCGTTACAGCTCATTGTTACAGCTCTATTTATTTAGATAATAGCAGGAAAATCCATCTTCATGGCACGAGGGCACGTCGATCCAAAGACGCGAAGAGAAGATCGCCCCATCACATGGGAGACAGAGAGAGAGCAAGAAGAGCTTTGGCTCCTCATTTTATATGTTTCTCTGTCCCTGGGCCTACCTTATGTAAATTGGGCCAGCCAGGAGTGTTGTTTGTTTTACCTGAGGTTCTCACTCCGGTCCTCGGACCTTCCTTTGTTCTATTTTCACGGGCTTTCCCTTCGAGGTCTTTTAGCCACCACCATTTTGGACTCTCTTTTCCCTATTCTAACTACCTAACAGTGTTAAAAAAATCTATATTAAGCATAGATTCAGCCTCTCTGCTCATAGAAGATTCTTAATACGTAGTAGCTATTACCATCTTATTCAGAAAATAACTTTGTCAGTGATCTTTCCCTGAGATTCCTTCCAACTGAAATGTGTCTTGTAGGACTATTTTATTAAAACATAAATTCCACATATATGATTTTAGGGCACTTATCTTACAGTTGTACATGACAATGAATTTACTCAACACATATAATACACAATGCAATTGCACTGATTTCAACAACATAAACAAGTATATAAGCTCTCAGCCCTAATTACTTCTTTGGTCCTTCATTTTTCTTGTGAAGGCTCCATCACACGTAAATAATGACAAAATAAAATTTGTATGCTTTCCTCCTGTTAGTCATGTCAGCTTAAGTTTTAGGTCTTTAGCCAGAGACCCTAATGGTTTCCCTTATGGTGTAGTGGTAAAGAATCCACCTGCCTTGCAGGGTATGTGGGTTCAATCCCTGGTCTAGGAAGATCCCCTAAACAAGGCAACGGCAACCCACTCCAGTATTCTTGCCTGAAGAACCCCATGGAGACTGGTGTGCCACAGTCCATGGGGTCCCAAAGAGTTGGACATGACTTAGTGACCGAACAGCAGAACATAGATCCTAAAAAAATATGAGGAAAAAATTTATCTTCTCTACAGTGTTAAAGAGCACAGACTAAGGGAACCTGATCTAAGTAGAGGCATCAAGAAAGACTGTCTTTTGGGACTTGGTTGATAGTCCAGTGGTTAGGACTCCATGCTTCCACTGCAGGGGGCATGGATTCCATTCCTGGTCAGGGAACTAAGATCCTATATGCCTCATTGCCAAAATAAAGAAAGAAAGAAAGAAAGAATGTCTTCTCGAGAAATTAAAGTCTGAACTGGGATCTGAGGAATAGCAATTACTACGTGGGCAGATGTTATGTAAACAATGTCCAGGCTCCCTTTCTTTTTAGTTTTAGAACTCAGATCTTATCCTAGGTAGCAGCCCTTCTTATAGATAGGCATGGTCACTGGAATTAAGCAAAACTTGTTGGGTGGAGCTTCCCAAGCATTCTTTAAACAGAATGTAGACTTTTGGATAGCAGCCATCCTGACTGGCGTGTAATGGTACCTCATTGTGGTTTTGATTTGCATTTCTCTAATAATGAGTGATGTTGAGCATCTTTTCATGTGTTTGTTAGCCATCTGTATGTCTTCTTTGGAGAAATGTCTGTTTAGTTCTTTGGCCCATTTTTTGATTGGGTCATTTATTTTTCTGGAATTGAGCTTCAGGAGTTGCTTGTATATTTTTGAGATTAATCCTTTGTCTGTTTCTTCATTTGCTATTATTTTCTCCCAATCTGAGGGCTGTCTTTTCACCTTACTTATAGTTTCCTTTGTAGTGCAAAAGCTTTTAAGTTTCATTAGGTCCCATTTGTTTAGTTTTGCTTTTATTTCCAATATTCTGGGAGGTGGGTCATAGAGGATCTTGCTGTGATTTATGTCGGAGAGTGTTTTGCCTATGTTCTCCTCTAGGAGTTTTATAGTTTCTGGTCTTACATTTAGATCTTTCATCCATTTTGAGTTTATTTTTGTGTATGGTGTTAGAAAGTGTTCTAGTTTCATTCTTTTACAAGTGGTTGACAAAAGTCTACAAGCAATAAATGCTGGAGAGGGTGTGGAGAAAAGGGAACCCTCTTACACTGTTGGTGGGAATGCAAACTAGTACAGCCGCTATGGAAAACAGTGTGGAGATTTCTGAAAAAACTGGACATAGAACTGCCATATGACCCAGCAATCCCACTTCTGGGCATACACACTGAGGAAACCAGATCTGAAAGAGACACGTGCACCCCAATGTTCATCGCAGCACTGTTTATAATAGCCAGGACATGGAAGCAACCTAGATGCCCATCAGCAGATGAATGGATAAGGAAGCTGTGGTACATATACACCATGGAATATTACTCAGCCATTAAAAAGAATTCATTTGAACCAGTCCTAATGAGATGGATGAAGCTGGAGCCCCTTATACAGAGTGAAGTAAGCCAGAAAGATAAAGAACATTACAGCATACTAACACATATATATGGAATTTAGAAAGATGGTAACGATAACCCTATATGCAAAAGAGACACAGAAATACAGAACAGACTTTTGAACTCTCTGGGAGAAGGCGAGGGTGGGATGTTTCGAGAGGAATCGGGTGGAGAGGGAGGTGGGAGTGGGGATTGGGATGGGGAAGACGTGTAAATCCATGGCTGATTCATATCAATGTATGACAAAACCCACTGAAATGTTGTGAAGTAATTAGCCTCCAACTAATAAAAAAATTTAAAAAAATAAATAAATAAATAAACAGAATGACTCAGCTGGAAGTGGGTGGTTTGCCCTTTGTCTTAACCCTTCCTCTTAACTGGAAGGGAGAGGTGATAGCTGACATTTCAGCAGCAGATGACCCCGAGGGTGAAAACTCTGCACTAAATGTTGCAAAACGCAATCTTAGACATGCAGTTTTTCCAAGCTTCACCTCATAAGAATGGGCCATGCGCTTAGAACACTTCCCTACAGAGACAAAAGATTCCACATGGGTCTGTGCTGAACTTCTTACCACATGTGGAAATATTTTTCTGTCTCAGGCTCAGCATGTGCCCCTTTGTTTTGCTGAAGCATGTGTATCAGTGGTCCTCAGGCATGTTTCCTGCTTTCAGTATTTCAGACTCCACTCTGGAAGGGGAGGTGCTGAATGACTGTTACTCATGAATGTTGATATGAGGAATCTCTTCTTGCCTCTCCCTAAACCCTTCCTACTTTTTCCTCTGTCTAGGGTTCTTGCATCTCCTGACGGATGGTGTCTTCCACAGGCTCTGTCCTTTCCCTTTGCTTGTTTCCCTCTGTGATAGCTTCTTTAGGGAAACCTCCAGACTCCTGCTGTTCAGCTGTGGGAGTCTGCATTGTCATCTCAAGATTCCACTGGACTTTCTTCCATCTACTTTCTTCTCCAGTGTCCCCTTGTTACTTGAGAGTCAGCATTTATAATTAAACTTCCCATCACTTTCACAGCCTCTTTCTTCCTAAGCAAGTGGGAAGTGTGGGGGCCCCAAACAGGCTAGTGGTGTATATTCTGCCACTTTCACAAGCTGTATCTAGCTGATTCTGTGATCCATTTCCAAATGGAGTTATCTGGCAAGTTCTATCAAAAATTCATGCCTCTGGCCAATTTACCTGCTGTTAAAAGATAATTTTCAAAAAAAGTTAAAATCGTGACTTATACAGATATAAAAATGAATACATGTTAAAAATTTTAATTCATGGAGGAAACAATTGGTATAATTGGTTCAAGTGAAAATTCTGAGGACAGACACATTTACAGATCAGGAATATTGAAATGAATGTGCAAATGGAGACAAGACTGGTTTCCACACCACCCCTCCCCCCAATGCCCTCCCTCAACTTCTACTAGACAGGACCTAATCTCCATACCTACAGACAAGGCTCATATTGCAGTGCATAACAATTTACAGAGCTGTGAAAGAACTTTGCAGAATCTTAATCAGATAATCCACAGGAATCTTCTCAAATCTCACTGGATAGTACATAGTTTTTCACCAAAGCACAATTTCTACACCACTTGCTCTTTCTCCACTCTTGACTCTAATTTCTATCAACTGTACTAATTCAAAACTTTCCCCTGCCCCAGCTTCTCCAAAGAACATTGTTGAGTCCATGTTGACTCCCACATCAATAATAAACTCTTCTAGCCTTTTAAGAGCCTCTTAATCCAGCATTACTCTCTTTTATAATCTTTTATTCTAGGCAAGCTTGATCCCTACACCCCAAGCCAAGCCAATGACCTCCTTTCTGGCTCCTTTCAAGCATTTTCTGTTTTTGCATTTATTATTTGAAGGCCATAAATGGGACTTGTTCTGTTAATAAACAATGCTGCACGCAGTAAACCTTGATCACACATTCACTCAAACATTTTATGAACACCTTATATATGTGGCAACCACAGGCTGAATTCTAGATCTAGGCACTGGAAGTTCACAGAGGAAAGCCATGGCTCCCAAGATGCCTAGGGGAAACAGACAAGGAGAATACAGGTGATCAATACTTTGAGACAGGCTGTTTTGGAAGCAAAGGGAGAGCACATGATGTTCCAAGTGTGGAACGTTAGTGAAAGTTTCCTGGAAGTCAAGGCACCAAACCCATGTCTTGGTCAAGCAAAGAAAAGGACAGAAGGAAGTATATGTGCTTACAAACTGTATGGTACAGTATCTATTTGTATCTCTCTACAGTCATGATATATCTTGCCTCTACTAGGTAATAAAGTCCTTCAGGCTAGGGACTCTTTCACATTCTGTTGTACCCTATGGTTTCTAAAAGAAAAACACAGTAAACATGTTGTGAACTTAGGGTTTGATGGATGACTAAATCTTGCATCCCAGTTCAGTTCAGTTCAGTCGCTCAGTCGTTTCCGACTCTTTGCGACCCCATGAATCGCAGCACGCCAGGCCTTCCTGCCCATCACCAACTCCCAGAGTTTACTCTAACCCAAGTCCATTGAGTCAGTGATGCCATCCAACCATCTCATCCTCTGTCGTCCCCTTCTCCTCCTGCCTCCAATCCCTCCCAGCATCAGGGTCTTTTCCAATGAGTCAAATCTTCCCATGAGGTGGCCAAAGTATTGGAGTTTCAGCTTCAGCATCAGTCCTTCCAATGAACACTCAGGACTGATCTCCTTTAGGATGGACTGGTTGGATCTCCTTGCAGTCTAAGGAACTCTCAAGAGTCTTCTCCAACACCACAGTTCAAAAGCATCAATTCTTCAGCGCTCAGCTTTCTTCACAGTCCAACTTTCACATTCATACATGACCACTGGAAAAACCATAGCCTTGACTAGATGGACCTTTGTTGGCAAAGTAATGTCTCTGCGTTTTAATACGCTATCTAGCTTGGTCATAACTTTCCTTCCAAGGAATAAGCGTCTTTTAATTTCAAGGCTGCAATCACCATCTGCAGTGGTTTTGGAGCCCCCCAAAATCAAGTCTGACACTGTTTCCACTGTCTCCCCATCTATTTCCCATGAAGTGATGGGACCAGATGCCATGATCTTAGTTTTCTGAATGTTGAGCTTTAAGCTAACTTTTTCACTCTCCTCTTTCATCAAGAGGCTTCTTAGTTCCTCTTCACTTTTTGCCATAAGCGTGGTGTCATCTGCATATCTGAGGTTATTGATATTTCTCCCGGCAATCTTGATTCCAGCTTGTGCTTCTTCCAGCCCAGCGTTTCTCATGATGTACTCTGCATATAAGTTAAACAAGCAGGGTGACAGTATACAGCCTTGACGTACTCCTTTTCCTATTTGGAACCAGTCTGCTGTTCCATATCCAGGTGCATCCCAAAGTGGCCAATAATATTGTTCAGTAACGACAAAAATTATTTGAGGCCTGTGACATTTGTTCTCCCTCATTCTATCAGGCATGTAAAAATGCAAACAGTATCATAAGGACCAAGCAAAAAAGAAAGTAAGTGAGGCTATGCCAGGAAACAAATTCTCTCTGGTAGGAACAGCAAACAAAACGAAGGGGACAGAATTTGCTGAAATGGGATAGACACAAACGTAACTTACGGCTCTGCAGCAACCATCACCTCTGAAGCTCACAGAACCCTCCTTTCCACTCACACAGAAAGTTCAGGAGCAGGTCTTAGCAAATTTCTGGCTGTGGAAACTGCACCTTGAGTTTACCGGAACAAGAAAACAGCTATAAGGTGAATACAAAATTTCCCATTTAAATGAACATAGGTGAATTTTCCGAGTTTGTGATGCAACTCTTTAACTATCTAAAGGAAGTGAAAGTCAAAGAGGACCTACTATGCCCAACTTTTCCAACCTTTTCAAAAACAGTCAGTCAAATCTCTGTTGTGTCCGGCCCTTGTACAGTAAAATACACATTCTCTCCTTCCCGGCACTGAGGCCAGGACTTTACTCACTTCTAGTTAGTGGACCCCGCCCACCTTGCGCCAGAGGTAAAAAGATCCAGCTAAAATTGGGTTCGGACACTGGTGTAACAGTAAGGATATTTTTTTGTATCCCTCTTTGTGCTTCGTCGTGTTCTCCTAGTTCCATTCAACCATATTTTATTCATACAATAAAAAATGTAAGACTTCTTTTAAAAACATATATTAAAATACTGAGCGCTTTTCGCAAAGCTTCTTTTTTCAAAAAACAGTATTTGGGCTAACTGCCTTACAATGTTGAACCCTTGGACCAGATGGAAGTTCAGAAAAAAAGTTCAAAAAAAGCAAAATAATAAAAATAACTCAGTAGGAAGGCCCTCACTACGCAGTTTCGATTCTGCTCTAAAGCTACGTGTAACCTTTCTCCTCGGTGCCCCGCCTCCATCCCCGCCTCCTGCAGTGCAGCACAACCGCGACTCCGCCCCTCTCTTGCGCGCTCCCCAAAGAGCGCCGCCTCTTCGCCTCAGTCCGCCAGCGCCCGCTTCCGTCTCGCTTCTATCTCAGAACCACCCAGTCTACCCGGCCCGCCCCGCCCCTTGGGCGCACGCGTACTCGTCCGGGTCCGAGTCCGTCCGCTGGCGCGTTGGCCCTCACCCGACAGCCCCGCCCACTGACGCCCTCCCGCCGCGCCCCTGGCTTACGCACGCCACGCCCCTTGGCACCTGCCCCACCCCTAGGCGCGCAGGCCGTCCCCCAAAGCCCGGCTTCTAGCCGCGCACGCCTTCCCGGCGCCACGTGCTCGGTGGAGGGCGGTACGGGGGGCCGAGCCGAAAAGATGTTCTTGCTGCCTCTTCCGGCTGCCGCGCGAGTCGCCGTCCGGCATCTGAGCGTGAAGCGTTTGTGGGCACCCGGTCCAGCCGCCGCAGACATGACGAAGGTGAGAGGCCGCGGCTCGCCCCGGGGCCGCCGCGAGAGTCCTGCCCACGGGCGACCGGGACTTCGGGGCGGGGCGAGGCCGCGGTGTCCCGGGCCTCTGAACCAAGTCGCAGACATCGGCTAAAGAGAAAAGTACCTTGCTTTTGCCGAGCTCGGCTTTGGCAGCCGGCTGCGCGGGGCTGCAGAACCGCGCCCCCCCCCCCCCCCCCGCCCCCAGTATTCTCCTAGGCTCGTGCGGAGGATGCTGTCTTCCTTCTCTTGCTTGAAAGTGCTAGGATCCTAACTCTGAGCGCGAGAGATTGATAGCCATAGATAGATAGCTACCGTTACCTGAGCTCCACCGTGCCCTTATTTTGCTGTTTTGTTCAGTCCTCCCACCCGGGGAACGACGGCCCCAGGATTGTTCCCACCTTAGCTAGGAGGATGCCCAAGTATTGGTGAGGTGGAATGTCCTAGAGTCGGATAGTCACTGGCCCCGGGTTCCATACCAGGACCTCCCTCCTCTGCTGAAGTTGAAGGCCAGGAAAACACAGGTCCTCCGGGAGTAAACTACCTGGAAGGGTTTCTAGAGAAAACTAATGTCTCCCTAGGGAAAAGGGCTTTGCAGGGAGAGCCATCTGTTCGTGAGATTAAAAGAAGTGTCCTGCAGAAGAAACCCCTCTTCCACGTAATTGAGCTCCAAAACATTGTGAAGGTCACTAAAATTTGGTCGTGGGGGGATCTGGAAAGGGGGAACGGCTCGGTGGAGGGAGCACATGCGTGGGAGTCAGGCTTGAGGGCCAGCAGGACTGTCCCTGGCTAGGAGTATTCTGGATAGGGCTTGAGCTCAGGGTTGCCGAGGGACCAGAGGTCTGTCCCTTGTGCTTTCCAGTACTTTGGAAATACATCCTGCTCAGGTAACATCTGTGTTCTGTCTGATCAGTTCCCTACTTGGTTCACTGGAACCCCAGGCAGTGGGCAACCTTAGGAAACTTAGAATCTGGGAAGGTTACCAATGCAGAGGAAGCCTTTTTTTTTTTTTTTTTTTTAAAGTAGAAAAGACAAGACATGATTTTGTAGAAAGCACAGAGGTCATTGAGGGAAGGCATCTGGATTCTTGCCCAGTTCTGTTGCCCCCAGGCTAGTATGTCAGACCAGGTTTCGGTTTCCTTACTGTTCTTTCCACCTTACAGAGGTACCCTAAGTCAGAGCAGATTTTTAAAGTCATAAATTGCTATGCAGACGTAAGCAGGGATTCCTAGGTTTACTTCCTTGTTTCAGGTGTTTGGAGCCTGGGGCTCAAGGAGATGAAACGATAAGCCACTTTTAAGTGCTGACAGAATGCTGTGTGTCCCTGTCCCTCCCAGTGAAGGTGCATCCTTTTCCTCTCTTCCAGACTATGAGTTGGCCAGAGAACTTGTTAGTATCAGCAAGTGTAGCCCTTGGCTTTATCGAGATGGTATCCCGAATATTGCATATTTTTGCATTTGAAGGTTGTAAGGGAGGGAAAACTTCTACTCACCTAGATTCTAGGGCTGAGCCTAAGAATGAAATGGACCTAAAACAGATTATATTAACAAGAGAAAGGCATACAATTTATACTTCATATTTTTATGTGTCCTGTGTTCTAAAGGGAGAAGACCCAAAGAAGCCTATAAGGCCCCAAAGCTTGTATACCTTTTAAAACAGAGAATGAGAAATTGTGGGAATGTGATTAGGCAAAGGAGCCTAGGGGCAGTCAGTTGAGAAACAGGGACTAGGAAATATGTGGGGGAAACTAAGGGAGGATGAGGGTTATTTTAGTAGGTTTGTTTGTACAGGTCCATTTTGGTATTGACTCCCAAATCTTATCATCAGTCTCTGATGATAAGGACGTTCTCTTGCTGGTACAAGGAAAGAAACTTTCTCATGGGAAATTTTATGACCAGCTTTTGGATAGAAAAGGGGAGAGATCAGAGAGCTGTTCCTGCATCTGCTGTTTCTTAGCTGCCTGCACCTCAAGTAATCAATATGCCAGACTGGCATATTTTAGGGTGGCATGTTCTGAATCCCTTCCAGTTCTGACTTGGTTACAAAAGGGAATTGTTTTCTTAAAGTACCTTTCTACTCTTCTTTATTGGAAAGTGAAGGAAAAGCCCTCTGTGTTGTGAAAGCTCTTGAGAGGGACCATTAAGACCAGGACAGGTAGTAATTTGGCTCTTGTATTGGCAAGAGTTTGTAACATATAGGCAGGATATGAGTATAGTTGACTGCCCAGGCAGGATATGAGTATAGTTGACTGCCCAGCACCTGCTGCTTTTTTGGCCTTGTTCTTTTGTCCTTGAGGAGGACACTGTTTGGTTGAAATGATTAGCTGTTTCTGAATTTGGGATCCCTTGAGTCCCTCTCTGGGATCTACTCAACTTATATACACCTTTTTTCTCTTTTTCTCAGGGCCTTGTTTTAGGAATCTATAGCAAAGAAAAAGAAGAAAATGAGCCTCAGTTTACAAGTGCAGGAGAGAATTTTAATAAATTGGTGTCTGGGAAGCTGAGAGAAATTTTGAACATGTACGTATTCATCTTTGGATTTCAGTTTTTCAAATGCCTGAAAGTGAAAGAGAAAGTCTTTTCTGTGCTGGTGGAGGAAAATGCACAGAAATACACTGGCAAGGATGTTCTTGGTGGAAGTGAAAGTAAGTATCTGTGGATTGCATATTGGTACTTTGTGGCCCATTGTCAGGTGAGTTCAACAGTTCTGGGAAATCAGGCTGCTTCAACCTAATCACCAGGGTATTGCGAGAGGCTAACCCAGAAGGATCTGCAAAGTACCAGATTTCCTCAGCCTGCCCTCCTGGCTTCAGTTCATTTCTCCCCACCCCACCTCCCACCTGCTTCCTATCAATCTCTTTGCCTCTTTAACTCCTCTTCACTTGGGGGGAATAGTCTGTTCCGGGCTAGATCAGATAGCCTCAGGAGGCTGCATCAAAAGCTTTGAATTTCAAGGGCTTCTCAGATCTTAAAGGACACATGAGTCGCCTAGGGGTGTAGTTAGAATGCACATTCCAGTTCAGTAAATCTAGTGGGGACCTGAGATTCTAACCACTCTTGGATTAGTCAGGGAATGGGGAAGGTAGGAAAAGATTGGCATTTCAAGTCCTTCTCAGCTATGGGCTGCAGTTTAACAAAAACAGTTGTCAACACAGGCCACTGCAACTGCGTATTATTTGAATTACAGATAACCTATTAGTGTCTGATAGATGTAGCCTAATAATTAGAATAATTGTCTAACTATTGGATGACAGAAGTTGCATCCCCTGTCAATTACCAATCCTTTACCCTTCGACAACTCCCTGAAATGCTTTGATTAATTCATTAATCCAAAAGCTAACCTGTACGAATACAGAACAGCCTGGCCTTCCTGCATGGTACCAGGGCATCCAGTTCTCAGGCTATAATTGTGTATTGCCAGGTGCTTTGTTTGGAAATTGCCTCGTATCCCATCTGTAGATAAATCACAAAAATCCTCCAAGCTAAACACAGTGCAGTCAAGTCAGCCACTTAGGTTGGTGTCTTACATCTTTTATTAGATTTAAGATTGAGGTCAGCCTCCATCCAGTGCTCAGTCTTCTCTGCATTACCCACCCATGGCACTGCTTTCTATCATTGTTTTAAAACAAGTGTATTAAATCTAATCTGGAAGTTTTTGAGCTAGAATTAGAAGTGCTGCATCTGAGAAATCGGAGAGAGTTCTCAGAGAGTTCTGCTTTTGATAACATAAGTAGCAAATTTGCAGAAGCATCAGACCACTGTAATAATACAGTTGGTTTATGTCACTTCTCAAAAGAGGACAGAGCAAACTATAATTTTTAACACAACTATTTCTTTTTGTTTCAGATCTGGACCACCCCTGAAGGCAGGCAAAACCCGAACCTTTTATGGTCTACATGAGGTATGAGATGAAGATAAGGTTTATTTGACAAACCCTCAATGAGCACCTATATGTGCCAAGTACTTTGGCTGTACCATTATACAGAAAATTGTCTGTGGGATTATGAATTAGTTTTATCCCAGTATTAAGCCACAAGCATTAGTTAAATTGTAAAGAGGCAAATTGCTGTCGAAAAGTATTGCATCTCATATTCCTCAATCTATAGGCTTTCTTGGTTCAGTAGCCCTGTCTTACAGAAGCAGACATTTGCAGGATTATCCTCACTCAGCCTTTGCAACACACAGTTACAAAATTTTACCAAGATGTCAGGGCTTAAAAAAATTAAAACAACCAAATTTCTTGGTGAGTTTTGTCCTGTGTGGAGGTTAAGGTGGTTGTGTGAAAGGTCATATACCATTTCCTGCTAGAAATGGATGCTTTAAAGATTAAAGTGGCTGACTTTTTGTATTTTTTGGAACAGGACTTCCCCAGTGTGGTGGTGGTGGGCCTCGGCAAAAAGACAGCTGGAGTTGATGAACAGGAGAACTGGCATGAAGGCAAAGAAAACATCAGAGTCGCTGTTGCAGGTTCTTTAACTTTTGAAGTTTACTGTTGATAAAGATTCCTAAGGGTCACTCTGCAAGATTATCAATCTTAGCTCTTTTTGTCCTCTTACCATCATTATCCTTCCCACATTCATACAAATAACTCTCAACAAATACTCAGTTTTCCTTACCCAGCATGTTTGGCCTTACTTTAGATATAGAAGGTTAGGTTATGGAATTTCTTTTTTATATTTCTTTAGCTTGTGTCTGTTGGAGAAGGAAATGGCGACCCACTCCAGTGTTCTTGCCTGGAGAATCCCAGGGACGGGGGAGCCTGGTGGGCTGCTGTCTGTGGGGTCACACAGAGTTGGACACGACTGAAGCGACTTAGCAGCAGTGGCAGCAGCTTGTTTCTGGGGTTTTAGTACCATTTGTTCCCTCTTGCAGTATTGGCCCTAGAACTCTTTTTTGCCAGAAAGTCCTGGTGGGTAGATTGTTTTTTTCTTTTTTTGTAATGTATCCGTGGTGTTACCCCAGTTTTAAATCACATGGAGTCATAACTATTTACACATCAGAGAAAATGGAGGCAAAGTACAAGGTGCTTATTTATCACTAGTTACCAGAAGTGTATGCCTGTCCCAGTTTGTCACATGGACAGTTTGAAAAGTTGGAGTAGGTGCCTTTGGGTCCTGTCAGGGCTGAATGGCAGGATGAGGCCTTCATCGAGGAGACTGTGGTTAAAGATGCTTTGAACACCATCGCTGAGGTGGGGATTGTTAGCTGGATTGTGGTGTGACCCCACATATATCACATGTGCTTGTTAAATTGACTTTCAAAGTTCATGGTCGGTGATTATTTCATAACTTTTATTTGAGAGATTTTGCTGACCTGATCTTAATAAACGCTGTGTTAATAATGGACTTTGCTCAGTTCCTTGGGTATAATTTCAGAGTCATCACTGCTCTTTCATTTTTAATCTGGCAAGCTTCTAGTGACTGGGACGCTTCCTCAGGGAACCCTAATGTTTCAGAAGTGGTACTGGTAACAGCGGTAACTTCCTTGTGAGTGAGACCGATCATGTTTCCCATCATTCTGTCCTCCCACTACCATGTGAGGCGTGTGCATGTCCTCACTGTACAGAAAGGGAAGAAGTGAAAGCTCAGAAAGACCAATGTCAGGGCTGGGATTTGAACCCAATCTTGATATTTTCTCAGGCCCCCACCCTAAGTCTCTGCCTTCTGCCCTCTGAGGGGTCCCTGACTGACTCTGGTTTTCTGGTTCCTGCCCTGTGAAGCGGGGTGCAGACAGATTCAGGATCTGGAGATCCCGTCCGTGGAGGTGGACCCCTGCGGAGATGCCCAGGCGGCTGCGGAAGGAGCGGTGCTCGGGCTCTATGAGTATGATGACCTGAAGCAGAAAAGGAAGGTGGTGGTGTCGGCCAAGCTCCATGGAAGGTGATGGCACGAAACGAGGACCAGGTCCACTCCCTGTGTGCTGATGGCACGAAACGAGGACCAGGTCCACTCCCTGTGTGCTGATGGCACGAAACGAGGACCAGGTCCACTCCCTGTGTGCTGATGGCACGAAACGAGGACCAGGTCCACTCCCTGTGTGCTGATGGCACGGCCTCCTGGACACGAGCTGCCTGCCTTTCAGCGTCCGGCACTGCCTCGTGGCTTGTCTGTGGCTCTCTCCTGGCCCGGGTCGGGTTAGGAGTATGATGACTCTGCCTCTGTTCTGCTGCTGGCTGCTCCTGTGTGTGTGTTTCCCTCTGACTCTCTAGATCCCTTCTCACTGCTTGCTGGTTCCTAGGAAACTATTCCTGGTTGGCCCCCTGAGGAGGGATAGAACAAGTTGACAGAAGGGTCCCAGAAGGTTTTGATGCAGATCATTTCCATCTACTTAGCACCTGTGGGCTCTGTGCTCAAGGCCAGAGATAAGCAGATGCAGGGATCCGGTCCCTGCCCTCTTAGTCTAGTGGGGAGAATCAGCTTTGGGCACATTTTTGAGCACCACTTATACTCCAGCCCTGTTCTGGGTTCAGGAGCAGACAGTGTGAGACCCTCAGGAGACGTGGTGGGGGACAACAGGGGTCTTGTTGGCACCTGTGATGTAGTGGGTGAAAATGAGGGCCATGTGACCCATCAGCCTGGCTTTGAAGCTGGCTCTCACTTTCTGGGTGGGTGACCTCAATGAGGTGACAGAAATAATTTTCCTTTCAGTTGAGTAGAGTTGTGAATCAGATCTCATGGGACTTTTATGATCAAAAGGCAAAACCCATCGAGTGTATGGCACACGGTGAGCTCAAAAAAACAATGAGTGTTTTTTTGTCCGTCCCCATGCCACATGTGTTAATTCCTGTGGTGCACAAGAAGAGCCAGGGTCCTGGAAAATTGGCCCATGTCCTTTGTTTTCTGAAGCCAACTCTGATTTCTGGCAGGTCAGAGTTCAGGGTCCTGAGCCAGGCAGGGAGAAGGCAGGAAGCTGGCAATTCTCCAGCAGGACTGAGCAGGTAGAGCCTGTTCTGCAGCCCCTCAGGCCTTTCTGCGAACACATCTGCTGTCAGATTGGGGGGCAGATATAGGGCTTCAGAGGCCCATCAGGCCAACCCCTTTTTCATACAGAAGAGGATTCTAGGTCTTCTCTTGCTTCGCTCAATGGGGGTCATGTTTTTTTGACTTTTATTTTTGTTTTTGGCCATGCCACGAAGCAGGCAGGGTCTTAGTTCCCTGACCAGGGATCAAACCTGCACCCCCTGCAGTGGAGACTCATAGTCTCAACCTCTGGACCCACCAGGGAAGTCTCTCCAGCTCTTTGTAAACCATAACAGCTGCCTCCCTGGTTCAGATTACAAAGAATAAATTTGGGTCCCTCTGTCCATCACTTTTCGCTTGTCTTCAGTAAGAGACCCCCTTGCCGGGCTGTGGTCAGTGTCTGGAGAGGCTGTCTGACGGTGACCTTTGCTTTCTTCTGCCAGCGAGGACCAGGAGGCCTGGCAGAGGGGCGTCCTCTTTGCTTCTGGGCAGAACCTGGCGCGCCGTTTGATGGAGACACCTGCCAATGAGATGACGCCAACCAAATTTGCTGAAATTGTTGAGGAGAATCTCAAAAGCGCTAGTAGTAAAACAGACGTCCTCATCAGGTAATTCAGGATTATACCATAGACTCATATGATGCTAGAGCCAGATGGAGCTTCAGAGATCCTAAAATCCAGCTCTCTCACCATTCAGAGAATTAACTTGAGACTAGAGAGGTAAAGTGACCCTCTGGCATCCACACACAACTAAGGGTAAGGGTTCAGTTTGAGATTTATTTCTGTCATATCTCGCCTTGCTTTTGACAGTGTTGTGACTTCACACTGCATTTTGTATGTGTTTTGTAGCAGCTTTACTGAAATATAATTCATATAACATGGAATTCACTCATGTAAAATATACAATTAAGTAATTTCTAGTATATTTACAGAGTTGTGCTGCCGTCACCACAATCAATTTTAGAACATTTTCATTACCCTGTAAAAGGAATCTTGTACCCACTCCTCATTTCCCTTTTCCCCAGCCGTCAGTTCATAGACATTTGGGTTGTTTATACTTTTTGGATGGACTTCCCTGGTGGCCCAGGCGGTAAAGAATCTGCCTGCAATGAGGGAGACCTGGGTTTGATCCCTGGGTTGGGAAGATCCCCTGGGGGAGGGCCTGGCAACCCACTCCAGTATTTTTGCCTGGAGAATCCCCATGGACAGAGGAGCCTGGCGGGCTACAGTCCATGGGGTTGCAAAAGAGTTGAGTGAGTAAGCACAGCACATAGTTTTTGGACTGCAAATAATGCTGCTGTGAGCATTTGTGTACAAGGTTTTGTGTGGACAAGTGTTTTCATATCTGTTGGGCATGTGCCTAGGAATTGAATTATTGGATCGAATGGTAACTCTATTACTTTTTTGAGAAGTGTACATATTGTATTTTGTTTTGGTGAGTTCTTTCTGTCTTTTCTCTTTTTTAACATAAGTGAATAACATAGCATACCCTCCTTGGCATGGAATGAGAATCTCCTGGTAGATTCTCTTAGCTAGATCAGATAACAGAGCTGGTGTTCCCTGGCTGTCCTGAGGTTTGTTGTTAGCAGCCTTGGTGTTGAACCTAAAAGGCTGCACCTCTAGGCTTTCTGCCCTCCTTGGGAACTCCCCCTAATCTTAAGCAAACCAAGTCTGAGGATTTGGGGATTTATAATGAAAGTAACTCGACAGATATTTGCTTCACCTAAAGAATCCTTTACTATCAAAGTTGCTAATCAAGGGTGCTTCCATTTAAAAGGATTCTTCACTATTTAATTGTGATTAGAATTCACATTTTTTCAGGGAAACTCCTGTGACTAGATAAAGAAAATGTGCCATCTATAGAAAATGCAGTATTGGAGCTTGATAAAATGTCTGGGATGGTTGCTGTGTATTCTGTGGCAATGTTTAGTCTCTAAAAAGGTGTCTTGGTGAAGACTGTTCCTTGTTTTATTTAAGGAGACACCAGAGCTACATTTTGTTAGCAGATCGTGGCCGTGTGGCCACATGTCTTAGTAACGGCACCTCCTGTATGCCTGGACCTTGGCAAACAAAGATGGGTGGTGGTGGTTCTTGTCCTCCGACAACTGAGGGCTTTGCAGGAAGGAATAGGGAGGGAAATGGTATGGGGGTGCTGCAGGAGCAGAGAGCTGGGGAGAATTGTGGAAGGATTGAAAAGGTTTGCCAGCAAAAACGGTGCCTAAGCAGTCAGGGAGGTGAACGGACAGAGAGCAGGGCAGAGCATGTATGCAGTGGCCTTGGGAAACCACAGGGCTTGAGATGGAGCAAAGGGAACTCAGCCAGAGGTGGGGCAGGTCAGGTGGGCAGAATGTGACCTATTAAATTGAGGCAGCTGCATCAAACTCATCTAGCGCTGCTGCTGCTGCTGCGTCGCTTCGGTCATATCCGACCCTGTGCGACCCCGTAGACAGCAGCCCACCAGGCTCCCCCGTCCCTGGGATTCTCCAGGCAAAAACACTGGAGTGGGTTGCCATTTCCTTCTCCAATGCATGAAAGTGAAAAGGGAAAGTGAAGTCACTCAGTCGTGTCTGACTCTTTGGGACCCCGTGGACTGTAGCTTACCAGGCTCCTCCGTCCATGGGATTTTCCAGCAAAAGTACTGGAGTGGGGTGCCATTGCCTTCTCTGCACTCTAGCGTTAGGTGGGTGTAAACCAAAGAAGTACAGACTGTACTTCCAGAAGGGCAAGACTTTAATAAGACATCAGATACTAGGTTTGTGACTAAAAATGCCCACATTATACAGCCTCGCTTCTTTTGAAGTGAGTTTCTTTGAATTGTATACCTTCCTTTTTTGTATTCTTTTCCCTCTGAAGTTGGGTGGCCGTTCTCTCTATGATGAAGTCCTAGTTTAATAGTTTCAACACATTTCATTCACCTGCTTAGCTCCTCTGGCTAGGCAGGTGCCAGAGGAGCATTCCTTGAATAATGTTGTTTCTGGTCTGTCTGTAGGAGGGTAGTAGTCTTCCCTTGGCCTAATTACTGTGGCCAGAAATCAATACAAAGCTCTTTTGTGCCCCTAGCCTTCGACTATGCACGGTTACCTGACATCATATTACATACTGTACATGAATTCTTTTATAATTCTACAGGTAATCTTTTGATGGAGGTGTCTTTTCTACAGCTAATCTTTTGAAGGAGGTGTCGTTAATCTTATTTTGTAGATGAGGAAACAGATTCAGAATCAAGTGACTGACTCAGGAATATACAGAAAGCAGATAGGAGGTGATAATTGAAGCATTAACATGTATATATTTTCAGAACTTAACATGTATATATTTTAAGAGCTTGTATATTGTTTTTTACACACAGATGACTTTATTCTGTTATTGAAATAGAACAATGTGTATTTATATTTTTCCTTTCCTGCCGTATAGACCCAAGTCTTGGATTGAGGAACAGGAAATGGGATCATTTCTAAGTGTGGCCAAAGGGTCCGAAGAGCCTCCAGTCTTCCTGGAAATTCACTACAAAGGCAGTCCCAATGCAAGTGAACCTCCCTTGGTGTTTGTTGGGAAGGGGATTACCTTTGACAGGTACGTACTTGTTGTATCTGTGCTTTGTATTTTGGTGAATACTTTGCATGCAGGTGTATTATTTGCTGTGTAATTTGCTTCAGAAGTATGGTGTTTGGTCATATCTTATGTGTTACTTTAAATGTATTAGGTCACCACTTATAAAATGCCTACTGTGTATCAGAGGCTGTATTAGGGCATTTTGCATATATTAGCCTTGATCTTATCCCTAGGAGCTAGGCGTTGTGGACGTTCTGCAGGTGAGGCAGTCATGACTCAGGTTAAATAATTTTTTTGAAAGCTCCATAACTAATAGAGTCAGAAATCAAACTTAGCAGTGTGTTTAAAATGCCTTCAAATATTTCCACCATACACTTTGATTCTCCTATGGGCATGTTAAGATTTCCAGCTGGATAAGCTGAGGCAGCTATGTAGATTATGCTGTCTTCCCTTTGCTTACTTCAGCTCACATTTTTTGCTAACCAGTCTAGCTTTCATTAATCTCCTTAAACCAGTGGTCCCCAACCTTTTTGGCACCAAGGACCAGTTTCATGGAAGACACAGATTAGGGGGCTGGAGGGTAGGGGATGGTTTTGGGATAATTCAAGCACATTACATTTATTGAGTATTTTATTATTATATCAGCTCCACCTCAGCTGAGGTTGGGGATCCCTGCCTTAAGCCATAAGTGTTCCTTAGAAATGGAAGCTCACTCTGGCTATTTCAACCAGGGAGAAACTGAGTTGGAAAAGATGGTCTGAGTCAGTATTTCCCATGGAAAGCATTTGCTACTGAATACTGGCTTCTAGGATGCTAATTAAATGTGAGAAAGTAACCTTTCTCACATTTCAAGAAAGTAATCTTGAAAAAGATTACTTGATTAAAAGTCTAGGTTAGATAAAACAAATTAAGTTTTTTATTTTGTTTGAACTATAGTACTTCTTGGGGATACAGAATACAGCATTTTCTAAATCTTTTTTGTTTTTAATTGAAATATAATTAACATCTAAATTTCCTTTTGAAGAGCACTTGTATCTCAGCAAATCATGGTTGATAGAAACTGCTTTGGAAAATGCTGCTAGAGATCTATGAAATTTTGATGTCCCCTAGTAAGTTTTTATACCCTTTCAAGAACTCCATCTGAAATGTGAATGAATCCTGCCCTTACAAGAGTGTTTCTAGGTACTGTGATGCCTCTGTCCTGGGCAGATCTGACCGCCAGAGTGGTCTTCTTTACACTAGCAGACTGCGGTGCCTCCTGTGTTTTCCTTTCAGTGGTTCACTTTCTCTTATTTAAAGCATTAAAAAAAAAAAGCATTGGTCTCCAAATGATCTTCATTATGTGGCCCATCAGTAAAAGATTTGAGCTCATACCATTGAAAAATATGCATATTTATTTATATCATATGCATATACTGTTGTATTGAAGTGTGTTTTGTATAACACCACAGCAGAGAATTCTCTGGTGGTGGGAGCTCCACCAGGTGGTGGGAATTCCAGTGGTTAGAACTCAGAGCTTTCACTGCTGGGACCCAGGTTCAGCCCCTGGTCAGGGAACTAAGATCCCACAAGCCCCATGGCACAGCCAAAAATAAAAATAAATAAAACATTACAGTAAATAAAAATTAAGAGAGTGAAAGTTGTTCTTAAATGTCTTGCTAATTGTGACGGTTTTATACTATCATGGGGTAATGTCAATGCAAAACTTTTATGCTCAGGGTGAAGTTGTTTGTTCGTTTAAATCTGTATTTCAACTTTTTGTTACGGGGATATTTAGCAAGGACATTTGACCTAGTCTTTTTGGTTTAGGGAAGCTTCCTAGAAGGAGTGACATTTTTAGCTTAAGATGTGAAGGATAAGGGAGTTAGTTCTGTGGGGAATAAGTCAGGAATAGAGCCAGGTGAAGGCTGCAGATGGGAAGAAAGAGGGGAAATTCCTAGTTCTGAAAAAACGGCCAGAGCGGCCACAACAGTGCATGACTGGGGCAAGGGTCAAGGCACAGCTGGAGAGGTTGGCAGAAACTGGGTTGTTCTGGACCTCATTAGATTTTGGACTTTGAACAGTTGGAAGTAAGTGAAGGGTGTCTAGTGGAGGGAAAGAATGACATTAGTGTTCAGTA
Source organism: Dama dama (assembly GCF_033118175.1). NCBI lineage: Eukaryota > Metazoa > Chordata > Mammalia > Artiodactyla > Cervidae > Dama > Dama dama. The sequence continues at coordinate 42,909,269 of NC_083697.1, forward strand.
CAGTGAGCTTAACAAATGTGCACACTCCTGTAACAACCACCTCTATCATGAAAATAAAACATTTCCTCAATGCCCCAAAAATTCCCTTGGGAATTTTGGACAGTGCTCTTTTGCACTCATCCCCTTTCTCACCCCCACCTGAGATGACTGGTCATCTTTCTGTTATTGTAAGTTACTTTTGCCTCTTCCAGAAATTCATCTACATGGACTCTTTTAATAAAAAGTCTAGCCTCTTTCTCAGCGTATTATCTTTGAGATTTAACCATGTTGTTGGTCATATTCCGTTGTAGGGAAATACCAGCATTTGTTGATCTAATCGTTGTTGAGGGAAATTTGGGTTGTCCCAGTTTTGAGTTATTAATTATAGAAGCCAGCATCATCTGTATGCCTTTGTGTGGATACATGTTTATCTTCCTCTTAGTTAAATACCTAGGAGAGGAGGGCTGAGTTGTATAATAACTACATGTTTAACTTAACAGGAAACTGCCAAACTTTTCCAAGGTGGTTATACCATTTTGCATTCCCACCACCGGTGTACAAGGTTCTAGTTGCTCCCCATTCTCCCCAGTACTTCATGGTGTCTGTCTTTCTAGCTCTAGTCACTCAGGGAGTGTGTAGTAGTATTTCTTTGAGGTTTACTTTGCATTTCTCTAACTAATGATGTTTAGCATTTTTAACATGTGCTTATTAGCCATTGGTACATCTTCTTTAGTGAAGTATCTCTTCAAGCTTTTTGCCCTTGGCAAAACACTTATAGGAGTGTTTGTCTTACTGAGTATATGTTTTTTAAAAATATATTCCAGATATATATCCTTTAAAGTGATGTCTTTTTAAGACCAGTTTTTATTTGCAGTGAGGTATAGTCAGCAGTTTTTAATTTTATAGTTTATCCTTTTTTCTGCCCTGTTTAAGAAATTACCTATGCCAAGTCTTTGTGTTCTAAGGTTTTAGGTTTTAAGGCTGTGGTCTATCTTGAATTTTTGTATATACTTCTAAAAAGCATTTGAGGTTTTTCTGCTTATCTTTTTTTTTTTTTTCCATCTATTTGTAAACATTTCATAGTTGTATGGGTAACGAAGTGAAGGGGTAAGACTGCTATGGGTATATAGGAGCTAGGCAAACATCTGAATGATCGATGGTGGTAGCCTCAGCTAGGATGGATGTAGGAGAAAAGAAATGGATGGATTGGAGGGGAATCTAAAAAGTAAGCAAGGATAACTGGTGGTTATTTGGAACGATAGTCCTCTATGTAAGAGTGGCACCCCCTGAGTGGAAGCAGCCTAAAAATAGAAGGACCAGTGTGCTCCCCTTGCCCCCATGGGGTTATCTCTGGACTTCTCGGACCAGGAATGTTCTTTTCTTATTCTCAGCCAATGGATAATCTTTAATTCTAGGTATGTAAATGACAGCCATCTCACTATCAAGTGCTTTGGAGGTGAGTGAGAATTAGGGCCTGATTTCTAAGGTGAGCTGATGTCAGAGCAAGGAGTTGATTCTCTCTCACCAGGGCAAGTCCAGGGCAGAATCCAGTTAGAGCTCAAAGTTGGAGCCCCTGCCTCCTTGCCCAGCCTATGAAGCAAGTTGCACTGAGTTCTTGTAAACCGGAAGCAGAGAAGTCACTTGTTAGTTCCAGAAGTCTGCTGGGGCAGTGGCCTGGGTTTCTTGTGGATTGAAACCTTTCCCCGCCCTTGTGTTTGGGCACTGTCTCAAGGCTTTGGGCTAGTGTCTTCCTTGTGCCTGTGGGTTGTATTTTGCTATCTGCAAGATCTGATGTACCTTGGGACTGTCAGAACGAGTTTTCCCCTGTCTTCCTAGGAGTTGCAAGGGGATCCTCCCAGTCTTCTGTGAACTGGTCTCCAACAGCTTGTGACCTTCGGGTTCAATAAGTTGATCAATTCATAAAATTTGCTGAAAAGACAAATCTACATGAGTGTTCAGAGCTCAGACAGGATGTAACCAGCGTTGACTGTATGATGTAGTAATGTTTCCAGTGGCAATGCTAACATTTCATTCAGACAGAAATAAAATGAACCAAGATACCCCCCACCCCCCGCACTTCTGGAATTATTTTGTGTCTTTTATAAAAGCCACAATATTATCTTTTTAAATGGTGAAATCATTCAGATTCTCAATTTGGAAATTTCTTAGTGCTTGTATGTGGTAGTTCACCCCACACTTTTCAAGAGACTGCTTCTAGCCCCCTCGTTGGCTCTTAACATGGTACATTGTCCTTTCCCCGCAGTGGTGGCATCTCCATCAAGGCAGCTGCAAACATGGACCTCATGAGGGCCGACATGGGAGGAGCTGCCACTATCTGTTCAGCCATCGTGTCTGCTGCCAAGCTCGACCTGCCCATCAACATCGTAGGTGCGTGGGCGGCTGTCTTGGAGAGCTTCTAGAATCCAGTCAAGTGGTAGAATGGAGACAACAAACATGATTTCCTTTAATCTGAAAAGATCAAGAAATGATTTTTAAATGGTTTTCATCAGGGAGAAGCTCTTTGTTTAGCTAAGTGTTGTCTTAACTGGCAGAGTTAAATGTATTCTGCATTATGGGCAGTAACTAGAATTGATTGTTTTACTTCTGCAAAATGTGGTTAGCAGTCAGGGGCACATAATGTCAAGTTTGCAGTTTACTCCAACGGAAAATGCCCGATAAGTCGGGTAGTGATTATCTCATACAGTTGCAGCTGATTAAACGCCTTGACATGCAGAAAAAGCGCTTGGGACGGAAAAAATCCTCCGTTTGCAGCAGCGATTTTTGTAGTGCAGGATGCCAGACACAATGCTGGAGGTTTGTCATGTGTCAGAGGGGGCCTGGAGGTTGGGAATAAGATTGATTGGCTTGCCCAGTGTCACCTCCATTGCACAAGTAAGTAGGACTGTGGTCCAGGTCTGTCTGACAAGTGAGTTACAGACATGAGGATAAGTCACCCCTGCATACTTCTGCTTGTATTTCCTAAGAACAGAGACATTCTGTGTAATGATAATACCATTGTCATTCCCAAGGATTGTTACAGTAACCAAATTCAAACTGCGCAGTTGTCCAGAAAATGTTAGTTTTATGTGTGTGTCTATATACACAAGCATTTATTTCTATTTGGTTTTGAAATTTTGGAGCCACTCAAGGATCACCCCTTGCATGTAGTCATCATGTCCGTTTCATTTTCTTTACTCCAGAACCTATTCCCACCCCACCCCCTTTTTTGCCCCTTTCTTGGAAGTTTTTAAAGGTTCAAGCTTATCTTGTGATGTTCCGTGATTCGGATTTCTTTGGTTATTTCTTCATGATAGAATTAGACTTCTTTGGAAAGAGTGATGTGTGCTTCCTGTCACTGGTGCATATAATGTCACATGGTTCACTGGTGATGCTAAACTCAAATACTTAGTCAAAGTGATGTCTGTGACTGGCATCTGTTGAGGGTCCACTGTGACCTCGGTCCCATGGGTGGCATATTTGGACATAGCACACTCCATGTTCCTTCATGTATTCTTTTTTTTTTTTTTTTAAAAAAAACAGGTTTGGCTCCTCTTTGTGAAAATATGCCCAGTGGGAAGGCCAACAAGCCTGGGGATGTTGTTAGAGCCAGGAACGGGAAGACCATACAGGTTTGTAGGTGGAAGACACAGCCTCTGAGTTTTGCTATTCCTTGCCTTGAATGGGTGCAGAGTGCGGGCCGCGCTTAGGGAAGGGAAGTACCTTTATTATGAGTAGCTTTTCGTGCAGTCAAAGGTATTTCTTTATGGGAATTTTAAGATTGTTTTCCCTACCTTACTGTTCCTCCTACTTTCTGTATGCTATACACACAGCTTATGAATTTGCAGCCAGCCCTGCAGAGCAGGGCAGAGCGGGAAAAGTATAGGCTGTTTTCTGGATACACCTCTGATGTGGTAACTTCTTCCATTTAGCAGAGAGGAAAACAGGTCCTGCATCATGGGCACTGCATCTGGGGATGTGGCAGCAAGTCCTCCGCTGGGCACATGCCTACATACACTGCACATAACGACTCAGCCTATTTAAAAGAAGAAATATATTATATCTAATATAGCTGAAGTTGCTGCAGTTGCAAGAGTTCTCCGGTCTGGAGATCCAGGCTGCTGCTTTAGTGTATCTTTCTTCAACTCTTTCACCTTTTTGTTTTTGAAAATCTTGACATTTTCCCCACTCCTGTTATAAACTTAATGGTAATGTGAACTAGACACTTCTCTTTATTTCAGCCTCCAAAGTCATCGGCATTTGGTCATCAGCTCTGATATAGGGATTATTATATTTGCTCTTCAGGGTAAATATATTCCTATTTTAATGGTAGTATATTTTTTATAATTGATGAAAACATCACAGCAGCCTTTTTGTATTTTTAAATTGAACACTGCTCTGAGTGTCTAGATTTTGTCTTCATTGTTTGTATCATCTTATCCTTTTAGTCTTTTGACCTTCCTCTTTGCAGGTGGATAACACTGATGCCGAGGGGAGACTCATCCTGGCCGATGCGCTTTGCTACGCTCACACTTTTAACCCAAAGCTCATCATTAATGCCGCCACCCTGACAGGTCAGACAGTGTGCTTTTCCTGCTTTTGTTTGAAGAAAGTCTCATTTGTTGCCATCGAGTGCACACATTGTACTCAGGGCATTATTTTGCTGAAATCTGGCAAGCTCCATTTGTGTTCAAAGATCTTTCACCAAAAGAATTATACTGCAGTTGTAAACTGCTTTGAATCTTAGGTTTGTAGTTTCGAAACATCCCAGGCTGTACTTTAAAAAAAAGAAATAACAAGTGGATCAAGTCAGCCCATCCACAGTGACAGCAAAAAATGATGCAAAGCAATGTTTTCTGTTATGGTTGCCATTTGATACTGCTCGGAAAAGATTAGTGATAAATTCCCAAATCAGTAGTTGCTTTTATTAATCATGATGGGCTACCCAAGTAACTCAGTGGTAAAGAATCACCTGCCAAAGCAGGAGACTCAGGTTCTGGCCCTGGGTCAGGAAGATCCACTGGAGAAGGAAATGGTAACCCACTCCAGTATTCTTGCCTGGGAAATGCCATGGACCAAGGAACCTGGCAGGCTACAGTCCATGAGGTGTAGGAGATGTATCTGATCCCCCTGAGTGTTTTCTGAACTTTTGTATTTGAGTTTATACAGAAATAAAAACACTGGGGTGAGGGCTGGAAGTGGCAGGGTCATGTCTCAGAGACGGAGCCATGTAATGTGTCTGTTGTGTGAAGCATGTTGACTTAAGGCCAACACGGGGGTGGCTCCCAGATGTACTGGTTCCCTGACACCTTCAAACATCAGTACATCTGTTTACCTCGGGACAAGTCTGTTTACCTTGCAGAGTTTTGAAGATTGGGAGGAGTTTCTGAAAAGCCTCTTTTAATCCAGTGCTGGCATGCGACAGGCTAGACCACCAGCTCTGTGGGGTAGTAATAAATGCTTAAAGGGATGACAGTGGTCATTACCTTATTGCAAAAGCTCAATGTTCATAATCTTTTATCCAACAGTTCACTTTAGGGATTCATTGTGTCTCTAGCTCTTTTAAGATTAAAATTCAGATCATTTTCCTCTTTTAATTCTTCTGGTCATGTGAGCCTTTAACAGAAAATCAGCTCATGTTTCTTTTTTATGTGATTCTAACAATAGTCCATAGATTCATCTGCTAGACTCCTTTTTTCTAAGCTGGTGTTATAGTATTTTTATGGTCTTTTGTCTCTGTTCAGTTTAGCAAACACTTTAAGCTGAACAACGGAGGTTCTAGGGCTGGTGTTTGAGGTGCAATGCTGAGGTAGGTGGTAGGACTCCCTTTCTGTAAATGAGGAGTCACAGTGCCTCCCCACTGCCCCCCATCCTTTTTTTTTTCCCCCAAACTTGGAGGTATGAGAGGGTTTGAAAGTTGGATCTAGCTAACTAAGGGCAGCCTGATAGGTGAGTCTTCAGGTCACCCCAGCCGTTGTCCTCACTGAAGGCTCTTGATGATTTGCTTTAGTTCCCCAAATACTGACTGAGCCCCTTTTGAGTTCCAGGAGCTGGGATTCAAAGGGAAGGATGAGAATGTTTCCAACCAGAGTTCCTAGCAGGAAAAAGAACTTATAAGTTTTTAGAGGGAGAAGACCTCATTTTAAAATTTGTGCTGCCTCTTAAGAGCATGTGACTTTGATAGTGTCTAAGTGGTCTCATCTGTAAAAGTGGTAAAATAATAGCACCTCTTTGGCAGGGGCAGGGGGAGTTGCCTGTGAAAATTAAATGAGATGATACAGGTGGTTGTGCCTGGCTTGGCACACACTGGACTGATGTTATTGACCTTTAAAGAGCAGGCCTATAGCAGACTATAGGAGCAGTGACTGCTCAATGGGTGCCTTTCAGTCATGGTACCTCTCGTTTTCTTAATGTCTGTGCTCAGGATGGAATGAGAGTGGTAACTTCAGCACCTTCCTTGGAGCTGTCATGTTTCTTCCATACTCTGAGAAATTCTGGTAACACGGATGAGTTAGCGTTTAATACAGCTTCAATAGGCACTTTTGAAGTATGCCCCCAATAATGGTACTTCTGAAATTGGTGTGGTACTAGTTCTGTAATTGTGTAGAAAATAATTATTTTCTGAAATATGTAATGAAATCATCTCTAGAGCCATGATCCCTGTTGGATCACATTAAATATGTCTCCCATTTTCTCTTCCTTTAAGAGAGGATGTCACATCACATTCTTGTTTGTGGCCAGTGCTTATCTTCTCTCTGAGAAATTCAAACACTGATGCAAGGTACTTGCGTGGTTAATAGGAATGTTTTAAGGACAAGTGAATAAATATGGACGAGGCCACTAACTAGAAAAGTAAAGCATTCATGAGTGTGATATGTAGCTGAAGATGTATCCCACCCAGCCGTATAGACAGACTATAGGCAGTGAGTAACCAGCACCCGCCATAGTATCTGGGATATAGTAGGTGTAATGAATAGTTGTTGACTCAGTTGGCCCCTATTTAATTCCTGTGAATGGCTGGGAATATGGAGGTGGGACATAGAGGTGAGGCCCGCATCCCTTGGGCAGTGGCAGTCAGTGGGTCATCACACTGACCAGCACAGAGGAGCCTAGTTAAAAGGAGTTCTTGAGAGCCTGTGTATCTGGGAATTTGACTGGTACGGGAAGTCAGGCACTGTGAGAAGTGCTGCTTGAGCTGGAATCTGAAGGAGGAGGCATCACCGGGTGGAGCAAGGAAGGAAGAGCATCCCTCAGAAGGCACCCCTCAAGGTTGGAGTGTGGGGCAGTGATGAGCAGGACAGAGGAACAGAGTGTGGCGGGTCAAGACACTCGGGACCCACGTGCTGGTAGGCACCAGTCCCCGCTGGCCTTGGCGTGTTGCGGAATTTAGTCTGGAGCCAAGTGCAGCAGGAGGCGATGAGTGGGGACTGTGAGATAGTTGGCGCTGCGAAAGGGTCCTTGGCCAACACTGTGCCAGCCACAAGGGAGAGAGACCGAGGAGAGGTTGGCAGGCCAGGTGGGCTGGTGAGCGGTGTGTGGTTATTGACTCTAGATGTGTAAGTGTGTGTTAAGAATGAGTGTGTGTGACTTCATTATTATCTGTTGGGTCTAGGAGTGCAGGTGAAACAAGTGTGCCCACGACTTGATAATCATTGATGATGATTAATGGGTACTTGTATGTCCATTATATTATTCTCTTTGTTTTGTGTATGTTTGAAGTCTTTGACTATGTTTTTTTTTTTTCCTAAACTATTACCATAGTCCAGTGGTAGATGATGGTGGTAGCCATGGTGAAGGGAAATGGATAGGTTTGAGAGATTATTGGGAGGTAGAGTAACAAAAGCCCAAGGAACAAATGACCTGAACAGAGTTGCCCAAATGTCATGCAGAATCACGGGCTTTTACATATGGGTCACTGTTGTTTGCAGTGACCCATTTGTATCATGTCTAAAAATACAATGTACATATCTTAATTCAAAAATATTGCTGAAAAATGCTAATTAACCATCTTTTAAACCTTCTGTGAGTCACAGTGGTAACATCAAAGAACACTGATCACAGATCCCAGTAACAAATAAATGAAAAAGTTCCAAATATTGCAAGAATCACCAAAATGTGACAGAGACACAAAGTGAACAAATGCTTTAGGAAAATGGCTCTGAAAGGCTTACTTGACATAGGATCGCCACAAACCTTCAACGTGTGAAAAATGCAGTATCTTCAAATTGCAGTAAAACAAAGTGTAATAAAATGAGGTAGGCCAGTACCTCTACCCAGTAGACTTATAAAATCATTAAGAATACTTCTAATGAATTTGTTTATAAAAGAAGAATAAACATTTAAAGCATAAGAGGAAGAACATGTACTTGGACATGTCCAGTGTGGTCTTAGTTATGGGTTTTGTTTTTTGTTTTCTTTTTAGTTTAGAAAATTTGGAAAGAAATTTAAAAATATATAATGGTTATTCCTGGGATGAGATCATTGGTGATATTTGATGTTTGCTTTTTTGCATTTTCCTTAATAATTGAAGGTGAATTCTAACTTGAGAAACTAAAAAGCTATTAAATATATATGGTAAGGATTTCCCAACCTCATCTTTTTTGAAAATGAGGGAGACATTAAAGTAGGGTTAAAGGCTAAAGTTTTGGCCTGCACAGCGGTGGAGAAGCCCATCTTGCCAGAAGAGACTGGATGCTGGCCTGAAGGGTTCACCTGTGTCTTGCAGGTGCCATGGACATAGCTTTGGGATCTGGAGCCACTGGGGTCTTTACCAACTCTTCTTGGCTGTGGAACAAACTGTTTGAGGTAAGAATAACACAGAAACACCTAAATTATGGAGGTGATTTCATTCCTTTAGCCTTAGAATGCTGTATTTCTTCAACCCTGAGTTATAGGGATTTTTATGTTGTAGACTTGTCTTTGAAATGATTCCATAAACTCGATTCAGTGTGCTTTTCTATAAATATTTAAAAATGATAAATTTTTAAATGATGCCACATTCCTTCTCAGAATGAAGTGAAAATGACTTTAAAATATCCCTGATGTAGAAAAGCGTATGAGGACAGCTTTGTGAAAGAAGGAATGGCCTTTAAATGAACACGTCATGAGTCAAATAGCAGAGGACGTAAGTCGGGCTTGCTCAGGCTCCTTGGCGGACAGTGAGGGGGACAGTCTCTGCTGCTGTGCCCCGCACCTCCTCGCAGCCCTGTCACAGCAGCCTCTTCCAAACAGCAGTTCCCATCAGCACCGCCCCCACGCTGTCACTGCCATCAGCTTTCCCCAGTGACACCACTGTGAGCCTCCCTTAGCTTGTCCAGGGGCAGCGTGTACCCCTGGCCTCTTGGTGACACCCTGCTCTTGGCTTCCACAGTAGTCTTCTCTTCTGGTTTCCTTTCTTGATGACTTCTGTTTCAGCCTCCTTGGCCAGCTTTTTCCTTGTCTCCCCCTTTGGTTGACTTGAGTCCTGGACCTCATGCTCTTATTCTGCACAGTGTTCACCGGGAATCCCGTCTATTCCCATGGCTTCAGCTGGCACCTTTCTGGCTTCTGTCTATCCTGAGCCCCAGACCCTGCCCATCCACCTGGCTATGAAACAGCTCCATCTGGCACCTCATTCTTTCAACAAGTAATTAATGGGAGCTTACTGTGTACCAGCAGGGACAAATACAAAATGTTCCTGAATACATTCTTGATGTGGTTTAAGGTCCTAAACTTCTCTTCCACTCTAAACTGCTTCCCTTTCACTTCTGTCATCTCGCCATTTGTGAAGCCCCTCTCTACCGTCTCCAGCCTCTGGGAGAAACTCAGCCCTGTTGTCTCCTTCCAGGTAGTATGTGGGGCTTCTCCCCTCCTCTGTACCAGGCACACAACTGTCCCTCTCTATCATGAACAAAGAAATAACAGTCAGCAGTTTATACAGCCTACACCCTCTCTTCCTGGAGGTAGTCACTTTCAACCCTTGATAGATTCTTCTGTTATTCTTCTGGAGTCTCAAAGTAACAGCTTACGTTGCTTCTGGAGTCTCAAAGTAACAGCTTACGTTGCTGCTTCCTGACTTTTCACTTTTGGCTCTTACCATTGACCACAGTATATCAAAACAACCTTTACCCATTTCTCCTACTAGCCTGTCGGCCCTTTGATGACTCAGATATTAAGTATCTTTAGATCCCCAACCCCTGTTGGTATTTAGCAGTTCAGTAGATGATGGATGGGTGAATGAGTGTGTAAATGATGACATGAATTAATGAGGTCACCTTATCTTAGTATCTGGCCTTCAGCAGTTTAGTTCTAGGCACACCAAGGCCACAAACATCATGAAGACTAGTTCACCCTAATCAATCCAGCAAAGCCTGTCTGCACTACAGGATACCAGCTTATTCATTTAAACTGAGACCCATAATATTAGTTTGATAATTTCAGCAAATGCCCTACAAATTTGTAGGACTGTTCTACAGCATTCCTTGGCTTCTTTTATAATTCTTAAGCTTTTTAATTAATTAAAATAATTCTGGAATCTGTTGTATTTGTCCTGTTTTAGAGTAACAGGTCAGAACCTGCTTCATCTATTCTGCCAACTGTCATACCTATTTGTTCTCTAGGCCAGCATTGAAACGGGAGACCGTGTCTGGAGGATGCCTCTCTTTGAACATTACACAAGACAGGTTATAGATTGCCAACTTGCTGATGTTAATAACATTGGAAAATACAGGTATGTAAAATAAGCTATTAAAGTACATTTTTATAATTATCGTTTGCCAAAATGAACATTTTCAGTTTTAATCTCCTTCACAAACGTTTAGGTATCCAGTTTCTTTTCAGTGTAGTGCTCATAAGCACTAATTTCTGTCTTTTATTTTCAAGGTGTTTCCCAACTGGTTCTCAGTTTTTGCATTTTCAAATCTAAAGGTCATTTTAAGCAAATGGTAAGGGAAGGAGATGGACAATATGGTCATTACCACAGGAAAAAGAATTTATGCTTAAAGCTGTGTCTAAAGATAGGTATCGATTTCTGGGTTAACTTCTTTAAAGGTCTCATTGGCTTGACTTTGCTCTCTAGTCATAGAAGCCACTTAGCAAGAATGGAGGATCTTAATAGAACATTCAGTGTACATTTAATGGGGTTAGATGTTGATTTTTGTCTTTCTTTTCAGATCTGCAGGAGCATGTACAGCTGCAGCATTCCTGAAAGAATTTGTGACTCATCCTAAGTGGGCACATTTAGACATAGCAGGTGTGATGACCAACAAAGATGAGGTTCCTTATCTTCGCAAAGGCATGGCTGGGAGGCCCACCAGGACCCTGATCGAATTCCTGTTTCGGTTCAGTCAAGACAGTGCTTAGTTCAGATGCTCTAAAATGCCTTCATTCTGTCTTAAATGGGCAGTGGAACTTCAGAATACTTTTGAATGAATAGATAAAAATCTTTTAAGGGAAACAAAAGATGGTATTAAAAACAGAACGAAATGAAATTTGTATGCCTTGATTTTTCATTTTATGCAGAGATTTATAAAGATAAAGCTAGTATCTTACTTGGCAAAGATTTTTAAGATAGTCTATAAAATGATTTTTAAAAGCTATCTAATCACTTTTCAGAGTATATGTTTTTAATTGAGAAGCAAAATTGTATTTCAGATTTATGATGCTGAGAATATGAACAAACTAAAAGTTGCTGTGCAATTGTCAGAAACAATAAATCCAACTTTTGGTGCTCTCTGGTGTGGCTCTCATTTCACTTTTACTACTATAAAACCCAGTGATGCTATTAATATAATTTATCTCTTCTGGCTGTGTTACATGAACTAAGTAATTAAATTGGGATATGGTGAAAAATGTATTTTCTCAATGTTAATAATTTTGGGGCACTTAGTGATGAATTTGTGAGGCAGGTACCATTATCCCCACATTACAGATGAGGAAAATGAGACACAAGAGAGGGTTAGTAGCATGCCAGTGATGTCACCAAGCTAGTAAGTGGGACAGCAGAAATTAAGCCCAGACAGTCTGCCTCCAGGGCTGGCATTCTTAATTGTTTCACTGTAATGCTTGTTTTCACTTCTGGGACTTGAATGGATGTGGAATTTATTTGAAATAACTGAAATAAGAGGGCCATAAGAGAGACTGTCAATGGGTAAACTACTTCCACCATCTGGAACTTCAACCGATCAAAGTTCCATTTGTGCAGATTTAGAAGAAAGCTCTCTTTTCTACATTTGTATTGAGTGAATCAAGTTATCCAAAAATAGTATCTTTTTTTATTTTGACTTTGAAAATGTTTGAGATATTTTTTAATTGGAGTCACTTTGAGTATTTTAAAAACTTGATATGTAAATGGGTGGTAGTTGGTTATTCAGTCAGAATTTGCTCAAATTCATGTCTGTTGAGTCAGTGATGCCATCCAACCATCTCATCCTCTGTTATGCCTCATCTGCCCTCAATCTTCCCCAGCATCAGGGTCTCTTCTAATGAGTTCACTCTTCGCATCAGGTGGCCAAGTATTGGAGCTTCAGCATCAGTCCTTCCAGTGAATATTCAGGGATAATTTCCTTTAGGATTGACTGGTTTGATCTTGCTGTCCAAGGGAGCACCACAGTTCAAACTGTGAAGCATCAATGCTTCAATGCTCTGCCTTCTTTATATTATGTACATGGGTAAAATGTGTCTAAACTGGCTTATAGAAAGGGATATGCATATCATATCCATGTTAATAAATAACATGAATTTAAATTTGATTAAAATTAGGAATAGTGTGTAAACAGGTTTCTCTGGGCATTCATGTCCAGAAGCTACTTCAGCAGGAAACATGGAAATGATGAGGGGGAACTACTGGCTTGTGAAAAGAAAAACATTTAGCTTTCTTCTATGTGATTCAGAAGGCCAAGTCGGGATTTGATAGAAGCCTATAGAAAGCTTTTTATAAATAAAAGAATATAAAAAAATAGAATTTTTGTTAATAAAACTTTCTATAAATAAAAATAAAACTCTGTGTTTACTAGTGTGTGGGATACAAACAGAATGACTGGATTCCTGTGCTTACCTAATCTGGCTGAGATGAAATTTAGTTCTCATTGCTGGTGCACCTGGCTACCAAGTATTCAGAAAACCTTGGCAGATCCTTAAAACTTCCAGAGACAGGTGGTGTAATATGCATCTGAATCACTAAGGACACAGCATGGCTTGCAGAGAGGCATGGCTTCAGACAGCAGCAAATCCAAGAGTAGTGGTTTAGAACACAATAGTGTTAATAGATCACTGAGGTTAAGAAATCTAGACTTCAAGTAGCCCTATGGCCATTGGAAACCCAAGAGTAAAATGCAAAATGTTTCCACTGTATTTTTGGTTTTATAGAAGTTACATTTTTAATTAAAACATTTGTTATCATATAATAGGCTTATTTTTCCAATATATATTTTCAAAGTCTCAATTTTAATGCTTACCTTTTTAATAGGTAAATATTGCCCAACATACCTCACATAAACAAAAACATTTTGGAGTCCTCAAAAATGTTTTAGGAGTGTACCTTGCCATGCCAAGCTGCTTTGGTCGTGTCTGACTCTTTGCTACCCCATGGACTGTAGCCCGCCAGGCGTGTCTATCCATGGGGATTCTCCAGGCAATAATACTGGAATGGGTTGCCATGCCTCCTCCAGGGAGTCATCCCCTTACTGGGCTTTAGTTTCCTTCTTGACAATTATCTCTACATGATATCACTCTATATATGTACATGCTTATCCGTCTCTCTTCCACACAACAACGGTAAACTCTCCGAAAGCAGAAACTTGCGGTGATTACTGTAACCCCCAGATCACTAAATAGAACCTGGGACATAGATGACTTAACAAATGAACTGGATAACTATAAAGTTAAATATAGTGAAAAAGTATTTAGCTTCTGAAAAGATGAATAAGCAAATTTTTTTTTTAAACTAGCATAGTGACTTTATTTAATGTAACCATAAATATCTAAAGCAAATAGCGCCCAGCACATAGACAGGGGGTCTCAACAATATTAAGTCGTTTTTGTTACCTGGATCTCCCCAGAAGGAATTCGGGGGACATTTTCCCAGTTTATTTCCGCTACATCCCCAGTGACTAGATTAATAAGCGGCACACAGTGAAACTCTCAATAAATGTCTGCGGGATGAACGCGCACCTCCCTTCTACCAGAGGGTAAACCTTGGCCCAGAGAAAGCGCCAGGTCCAAAGCAATTTCAGGAGTTGAGAGCGAAGGCGGGACTGGTACAGGAATACCTGACTCCGCATGAGGACTCGCTCCACTGTACTTACTGATTCTCCTCTCCACACAACTGTGTTAAATCCTAGCCTTCAATTCTCAAGGTTTAAAAAAAAGAAAAAAAGTAAAAGCCTGGTTGCCTGTGAGTCTGGAAATAAAGCACCAAACGAACGGTTTCCCGGGCATCCAACAGACCCCAACTCGCCCCGGACGCTGTCACATGACCAGTCACGTCACGTGACCCGCGGGCACCAGCTCCAGGCACCATTTTAAAAATGGCGGCTCCACTGGGAGGCATGTTCTCTGGACAGCCACCTGGACCTCCGCAACCTCCGCCGGGGCTCCTGGGCCAAGCTTCGCTTCTTCAGGCCACGCCAGGCGTTCCGAGAACTTCTAACAGTACCTTGGTGGACGAGTTGGAGTCATCTTTCGAGGTAAGGTGAGACGTGGGCGTTTCTGTTCCCAGCCTCCCCCCACCCCAGGCATGCTGCGCGTGCGCAGGTTATCTCTTTCAGCGATATCTCCACCCGCTTACAAATAGGGAACCGGGTTCAGAGAGCGTAAGTCACTTGCTTTAGTCGCCACATCGAGTCGTGGCCGAAATTCTCCTCTAGTAGGCTGCCTGGAGAATCCCATGGACAGAGGAACCTGGCAGGCTACTAGTCCATAGGGTCGCACAGAGTCGGACAATACTGAGGCGACTTAGCACGCAAGCACAGGCGGGCGAATATGCGTCACCTTGACGTTTCTGGAGGCACGCGGACTGGAAGTTTGTCCATACCCAGTCGGGGGACCCTTCTTGGTTCTCAATAGGTTGTT
The DNA here is from genome assembly GCF_033118175.1 of Dama dama. Lineage (NCBI taxonomy): Eukaryota > Metazoa > Chordata > Mammalia > Artiodactyla > Cervidae > Dama > Dama dama. Next base: position 42,924,293 of record NC_083697.1, read on the forward strand.
CCTGTCTCACTCCATCCTTGGTCCCGTCCTTGAGTATCCTTTCCTGCGTTCCTGCGTGTTACGTGCTCTTCCTCTCTAGACTGCAGTGTCCATCATTATGTCCTGCATCCTTTCCATTGGGCTCAACCCTTAAAGGGTCCTGACGTAGTGGGTCTCTTGGAGCTGAAATGGAGTTATTTAAAAGTTACTGTAGGGGAAGTTGGTACTAAGACTGAGGGAGGAGGAGGAAAGCTGGGGGGTAAAGAGAGAGGCAGAGGTGACCTAGACTTTGAGTTTTGCTGAAACTCATTTTCACTTTGGTTGCATATGACAAGTTTTAAGTCAGAATAGTAATAGATGGTGTGTCATCCAAATATTGCCCCAAATGGTAATTATATAAATATGTAATATTTCCTCCCTTCCACATCCATATACAACTACCACTTGGATATAATTGGGGTCATCAGTGCCTCAGCAGTCTGGGAGATTTTTCTTTTTCTTTTTTTAAATTGAAGTGTAATCGACATATACTAGTTTCAGGTGTACAACACAATTTGATATTTGTATGTATTGCAGTGATCACCACAATAAGTCTAGTTAATATCTGTCACCATACATAGTTACAAAAAAATTTTTTTTAATTACTCTGTACATTCCATACCCATGACTTGTTTATCTATTTTTAAAGATTTATTTGTTTGTTTATGACTTCACAGGGTCTCCTCAGGTCTTCATTGCTTCGCACGGGCCTTTTCCAGTTGTGGGGAGCAGGGGCTGCTCTCTAGTTGGGGTGTGCAAGCTTCTCATTGCAGTGGTTTGTCTTACTGTGGAGCACCGGTTCTAGGCCTGCAGGCTTGAGTAGTTGGGGTGCGTGGGCTCAGTAGCTGTGGCGCACAGGCTTAGTTGTTCCATGGCATGTGGGACCTTCCCAGACCAGAGCTCAGACCCATGTCCCCCAGAGTGGCAGGTGAATTCTTTACCACTGGGCCAGGAGGGAAATTCCCATGACTTATATTTATAACTGGAAGTTCCTGCCTTTTAGCTTTCACACATTTCACTCATCTCATCACCTGTCTCTGGCAAGCACCAGTCTGTTCTGTGTATCTGTGAACTTGGTTTCATTGGTGGTGGTGGTGTTTTTAAGGTCCATATATAAGTGAGATCATATAGTATTTGTTTTTCTCTGGCTGACTTACACCCTCAAGGTCCATCCATGTCACAAATGGCAAGCTTTTGTTCTTTTTTATGACTGAATAATATTTTGTTGTGTATGTGTGTATGCCATAACTTCTTTACTCATTCATCCATTGATGGACACTCAGGTTGTTTCCATATATCTCAGCTGTTGTGAATAAATACTGCAATGAACATGAGGTACAGGTACCTTTTTGAGTTAGTGTTTTTATTTTCATCAGCTAAATATTCGTATGTGTATTGTGTCTTATTTATCTGTTTATTTATTTGTATTTTTTTAAAGGGAAAGAGGAAACTAAAATTCCTGAGATGAGTTTTCCTCCCATCCTCTCTGGTGGCTCTGCTGGTGCAGGAGCAGCCCCAGCTTTCTTTGCCAGCTTGTGACTGGCTGGCTTCCTGGATGAGATGTTTTCCAGTAGCCACAGGTTTCACAAAGCATGTGCACACCCCCTACATCCCAAATCCAGCAAGGGTCACCTTTCAAAGTAATACACAGAATGGGCAGTCTGTTTTTCCAGTTTCTTGATTGTTAAAGGATTTTCCCTGGAGAAATCTTTGATTTTTCTGAAGGTTAACTGCAGGCAGGAGAAAGGGTCTCACATCTGATTGATGGCCTAAATTTGAACCTAGACTTGCCTGCCTCACACCTAGTGTAGTTTGCTTACTAGCAAACGAGGTCAGTGCTTTCCTGAGGTTTGAGATTTTCCTTCCTCACCCACCCCCCCCCCCCCCCCCCCCCGCCCAGGTCCCATCTGGTTCTCTTTTTGTTCTTTCTGTTCTGCGATCGCCCTTCTTCGTCCATTTCCTGAGAGTTACCCTTGCACAGAACTCCTGTGCCTCTAGATCCATGTGCCTTTATAGAGAATCCTTCACTGGGACTTGTTTGTTCATATGACACCACTTTCTCTTAGGTTGTCCAGTCTGTCAGTAACATGTATTCGTTGAGCATCCACATTGTGCCAAACAGTAAGACAGGCAAAATTCCCAGCTGCTAGTAAGGCACAGCTAATAATGAACTGAGAGAATGGCATAAGATCTGTTAACCAAGTTAAAAACAATAATGCAGGGCTTGAGGTTGGAGCATGAGCCTGAGGGACACCATTTTGAAAGAGTAGACAGGGATATCCTCTGAATAGGTGACAATTGACCTGATTCCTGAATGTGTGATTATACGCGTCATGTAAGCATCAAAGGAAGGGGCTACAGATGGGACTGGAATAGGGATCCAGGCCCTTGTGTGGAATGAGATAGCTGGAAAAGGAGCAGCAGTGGGAGAGAGACCAGATGGGGTGCCTGCAAATACTGGCTTCCTATGTGGGCCTAATGGGCTCAGTTTACCAAGTTTCTTCATTGACACAATGTCTTGTCATTTGGTATGCAAACCCAGAAGCTGTTAACTAATTGAATGACATCAGGAGAAGTTATTTCTTACTGTAAGGTTCTTGATGTGTGAATGACATTTTTTTCTTCTGTGATATTTTGATCACACAGGCTTGCTTTGCTTCTCTGGTGAGTCAAGATTATGTCAATGGTACAGATCAGGAAGAAATTCGAACTGGTAAGAATTCTGTCATTGCTGATTTTACATTTGGTATGTTTCAGTCCTGCTGTATCCTGAGAGAACTTTTCTAGGAGTAAGATTTGTGTAGTCAATCTATATACCTCTTGTTTTTGTTCAGTTTATTGACATCTCATGTCACTCATAATGAACCACTTAAAATGAGTGAGCTTTTCATGTTGGTACCAAGACAGAGAAGGCCAATAGTGTGTACTGCTTTTTAAAGAACTAAGTTTTGTGCTTCTTCCTTCTCGTCCAAGTTCTGTCCCCAGACAGGTACTTGTGATTTCTTTGTACTGTGTTTTAAATGTTTAATTTCAACTGGAAATCATGATGTTAACACATTACTGACCAGGGGATTTTCACAGAAATGAATGCCTGTGGCTGGTGTTTTGTTATGTAAGTGAATATTGAAACATCTCTGGTCAATAATGTTGAGTAACGAAAGACATGTATATGTCCCAGGTCAATGGGTTGTTAATTGCTGGATCTCTGCATTGTCTTTCTTTGGAAGAACTTTGCACTGTCAGTAGGCCTCTTATTCACTTTATAAATGCATGGATTATCTGCTATTTAATGTTGGTTAATACATAGGAGGTTGGGGGTCAATATTATTGCTGTGGGCAGGATTAAAACCCCTGATCCCATCTGATATTCTGACTCTTCGTTTATGAGAGAGATATGTGTGTCTAGTGTTTTCCTTAATTTAATATTTTGGTCTTTTTTTTTTTTAAGGTGTTGACCAGTGTATCCAGAAATTCCTGGATATTGCAAGACAGACAGAATGTTTTTTCCTACAAAAAAGATTGCAGTTATCTGTCCAGAAACCAGAGCAAGTTATCAAAGAGGTACAGCTCAGCTTTCTTCCCAAGTTTAAGGAAGAACAAATGCTGTCAAAATTCCATTTACACTTTAACTGAGGTACTCCATTTGCCCACTAGTTATAGTGGGGCTTCATAGCTTGAGTGTAAAGTGTTGGTTGTCAGTATTCGTGACAACTTGCACCTTAGGAGTAGGGGTGGAAAGCAGGGCTTCAAACAGAGCAGCCTTTACTTGTTTCATACATTAGTTTCTGTGGAAGATTTTTCTTTTTTTTTAAAGTTCTACTGCTTGAAAATATTGAAAAGCTATTAATGTAGATGATAAACTCATTTTGGATAGAAACTAGTCTGTGTGTCCTTGGTGTCTTACAGGAAGGATTCTAGGCAGTTTTTTCAAGGAATCAAAAAGTTAGTGTTCTGTTCCAGGTTCCTTGAAACTCAAGATTTCATTTATCTCAGTTATTTGAAACCAGAGTCTTGGAAATAAATTGAGGTTGTCATTAATGGCATTTTGTGGGTTGGGCCAGGGTCTGCTCCCTGCAATGTGGAAGAAAGAAGAATCTTCCTGCCCAAAACACAGCAATTCCTTCAATGGGAAAAACCAAATTGGAATAATTATTTTTTTTAAAGTAACTTCTCCCATAAGCTGAGCAATCAGTTAAAATGTTTTTATTCTTTGATACCAGCTATTAAGAAGGTAAATGGTAAGAAGATGATATTCTTACAATTCACCATATCAAATCATTTCCTGATTTGAATACCTGAGTGATAGTCTAGGTATGTTCAAGGCCAGGTCTTAATACAGAATTTTAACACTGTCATTCATTAAAAAAAACTCTTAAAAATGAGGGTTTACTACTTCATAATCTGAAATGATAGAATGGTAGTTGTGGATTCTTTTAAAACAGTTAATATGTGTTTCAGATTTTCAAGTGTTTCGATTCTTCTCACAGTAGGCTTTGGATATAGAAATGCTGGGTGCCCAGAGGCCAGGATAAAAAAGAGACTGATTTCTCTTTGGCTGCCCTTTGGTACTTTGGAATTTTGTGACTTGTATTACTTATTAAAAGAACATGAATTAAAAATAACTCAGTGTTAAGCAGGCATCTTTCATGGAAAGAGTTGCTTTGGGTTATTCAAATTATGCAGCTAAGCAGAGTAATCAGCCTAGTATGGCTTAATTGATTCTGTTTTGAATTTACTTCTTAGTACTCTTAACTAATCAGGAATTATGTTCATTTTTCATGAGTTTGCTCTGACTTCATTGCTTTGATTGCTTTCATTTGTAGGATGTCTCAGAACTGAGGAATGAATTACAGCGAAAGGATGCTCTGGTCCAGAAGCACTTGACAAAATTAAGACATTGGCAGCAGGTGCTGGAGGACATCAACATGCAGCACAAAAAGCCAGCCGACATCCCTCAGGGCTCCCTGGCCTACCTTGAGCAGGCGTCTGCAAATATCCCTGCACCGATGAAGCAAACCTGAGGAACAGCCACCCGAACACGGGCTGGTGCCTGAGTCAGCCCAAACACTGTTTCGCTAACATCACTTCTTGTAGACTTGACATTTTGGGAGAACTCTTTGCCAGAGAATGAGATGATTTTAGCTTTGTGCTCTCACCTAAAATTTTCCCCCTATTTTTGTAAGTGCTATTTCTTGAGTACTTTATAAAATGCTTACTGCTGTGGTAAACCAAGTATATTGTCTTTAGCAAAGTTTAAGACTGTTAGTGTGATGCTATGTACGGATTCCTTTTATGTTGTTTTTTTTAATGCCTTTATATTGTTTTTATTTTTGTATGACTCAATCTCTCTGTATTTTCAGTTTTAGATTAGTTTGTATGATATGAGGGGGAAAGCTTGTTTGATGGAGCTGCATATCAGAGAATGAGGATTTTGGTTGTAGGCTTTCATGATAATTTACTGTTCATTGGCAGTGTATAAAAATATGCAACTTTTCTGTTTTTCAAGACTTTGAACTACCTCAAGAAGAGGAGTCTAGTGCACAGTGTAAAACTTCCAGAGCCTCACAGTGAGAATATTTTATAAATAGATCGGAAGAGGAAGAGGATTATAATATCCTAGGTTAGTGTAGTGACTGTTACTGTACTTCAGTAACCTAGTGCTTTAGAAATCCAGTAGTATCCTTAAATTAATGTTGACTTTTATTTGGGGTAAGTTTATCTTTTGTGTAGTGTTCATTTACTTTTGGGGTGCAGTGGTGGGAGCAGTGATAATGCTAGTGATGTTCACTTCTGCAATAATGAATCAGCTTAACACAGTGGACCCTGCTCTCAACAGAGGCATTGGTGAATATGAACTTGCTGTGATCATCTCTTGAGTTTTAAGTTTTGTGTGTGTGTACTGCTCTTTTGGAGCAGATTTTTCTCTTAACAAAGGTTCTTGCTAATGGTGTTGAGTCCAGGGGACTGGGACCTTGAAGTGGGAGGCGGGCTGCAGGGTGCATGGGAGAACTCAGTGTGGGGAAGATATCTAACCCTCTGTTGGCCACAAAGGCCATCTCAGTTTCTCTGTTGAACTGTTGTTGAGAAATACAAGCCGGCATTGTGCCCTGTCTCCTTAGATAAGGCTTTCCTTTCTCTGTTGTTTACAGTCCCTCATTAGATTACACCCCATCACCCTCAACCAGTGCAGCACTGTCTTCTGAACAGGCAGTACTTCTGTGACTCAGTGTCTTGGCTGACTTTGTTTTCTCTGGTCTTGAAGGCCCCGCCCCACCCACCTTGACATCCACTCAAGTTTCCGTCTGGCCTGGATGTCACCTGGTCTCCACAGCCTCTGAAGGCCCTCCATCACATCCCCAGGACACAGGACCTCTTGTTTCTTCTGCCAGCTTGGCAGAAGAAGTTCCTTGGTTCTCCCTCTGGGTTAGTGATCTGTCTCTTTGTTCTCATGAAGAGTAGGCATTATTCCCCTCTGAATACAGAGGGGAATATTTTTTATACATAGTACTTGTTTTTGTGTGCTTACGTGTATGGTACATAGCCTGAGGCCAATGAATTCCTTCAGTCAGAGTGTATAGATAAAGCTTTTAAAAGTTGTTTTTAATCACATTATCTGATTTCAAGGTTGTTAACCTGGTCATCTTATGCCAATCAGAAACTCTGATTATAGAGACTGTTCTATTTGGTGCTTACTAAAAATATTTTGAATTAGTGGTGTACCAGTTATTACCATTTCTTTACTAAATTCAAAAGTTTTCTGTCAAATAACATTTCACTAAATATCTTTTTCATTTTTCGTGATGTATTTTGCTGGTCAACAAACACAGAAAACCCTCTAGGATGCCGCCTCCTTCGAGGAGAAAATAATGAGGTATCCGCTGGGATTTCTCTAATTCTCTCAAGGGATGACAGACCCACCCACACTTTGAGGGCATCTTTATTCCCTTCCTGTTCCATCTGCTGAAGCGTTTACACTGTGTAAGACAAGCCTTTCCTCCAGTGACGTGAGGCCAGGCCAGTCGCCTTCTGCTGGGTTTAACCCGCTGGGGGCTCTCGTCTGCAGGTCACTCCCTGCAGCTCAGTGTCCTTGGCCTCCTGTCTTCAGCATTCCCGTTGTGATGCCTGAGCGCCACCCCGTTGCCCGGACCCTCATTCAGTCTCCAGCTCCTCCACATGCTCTCACCTGCTTCACTTTGACACTTCATCATCTTTTTTTGAATTCATTGTCTTTAACACATCTTAACTTTCCTCTTTGGTCTTCTGCCCAGCCTATAAATGTTGACATTCCTCAGGGTTTGGTCATGGGCCTCTGGAGGCCACGAAAGAGCCCTGCTCAGTTTTCTCAAAGGCCCTACCCTTCCTGGATACGACAGGCGCAGTGGGGCTAGTGGGGCCGCGTTATTTCTGCCCAACACAGACTTCTTTAATGGGCAGTCAGTCCTTCCTCTGAAGCTCCTCAGCCTGACCAAGGCTTTTTCTCCTGACTCTGCTGCTATCTAAGGTTCTTGCCCAAATCTTCCTTGGCTCTCTCTACAGGTGTCAACTCTGTATCAAAATATGAAGGCTCTTCCTGCCTCCGCCTCTTAATTCAACACAGGTGTTTCTCCTGAGAAGGGGGGAAACCTGCCCCTGCCATCAGACACTGATTCAGCACTGCTGGGCTGTGTTATTCTCCTATGAGACAGAAGCAGTCTACGGATACCAGCCTCCTAGACAAAGCTACTCTGAGACCATGATAGAGCAAAACAAACCACTTCACAACTCTATAAGCACAGGAAAAAATAAAGGTCACACTGCCACCCCTCAAATACCAGACATTGTCCTGGCTAAAAAATAAGTGCAACTTTTTTTAACCATTTGCAGCTTTATCTCTAGTCTGCCCTTTCTGTTGTTGTTCAGTCGCTAAGTCATGTCCGACTCTTTGCGACCCCATGGACTGCAGCATACCAGGCCTGCCTGTCCTTCACCATCTCCCAGAGTTTGCTCAAACTCCTATCCATTGAGTTGGTGAGGCCATCCAACCATCTCATCCTCTGTCATCCCCTTCTCCTCCTGACTTCAATCTTTCCCAGCATCAGGGTCTTTTAAAATGAGTCAGGTCTTCACATCAGGTGGCCAAAGTATTGGAGTTTGAACTTCAGCATCAGTCTTTCCAATGAATATTCAGGGTTGATTTCCTTTAGGATTGAGTGGTTTGATCTTGCTGTCGAGGGGACTCTCAAAAGTCATCTCCAGCACCAGAATTTGAAAGCATCAATTATTTGGCACTCAGCCTTCTTTATGGTCCAGCTCTCACATCTGTATATGACTACTGGAGTAAGATAAGATCCAGCCATAGAGTTTCCTCTCCTTTCTGACAGCATCCAGTTTGGAGTGAAGCCCTGCTCTTTTAGAACCTCCTTGAAAGTATCCAACGCCAAAATCTTAAAATAGGATCTTTCTAAAACACTCTGAGAAGCCCCATGATTCTTCATGATGGACCTTCTTCCTCTGTTCCAACAAACAATAAACCCAACTCATTCACCTGTAGCTAGGTGTCTGGTGGTCTTTGCTCCTTCAGCTGTCTCAGTGTATACCTTCTGGAGGGCCTGACTGACCTGCTGTGAGCACGGTCTGAGAGAATCGACAGGACGGTGAGGTTGGAGACTGACTCACTCACTGTCCAACTGGCAGGAAGATCCATCCTGAGTGGGATGTGAAGTCCAGTCACCAGCACAAGAGGGTGGCCTCATTATTGATTTTACCAGTGCTGCCCTGGGCAAGTGTCCCAGTGGAAGGGAACTTTTGTCAATGCACAGATTCAATGTTGCGTATAAGAACGGTGGAATTGACTGGTTAACACTCCACTGTCTGGACTCGCAGCAAAGGGACAATGACAGAATAACTGTTTAATGCTCAAAGGCCTCTGAGTTCCTGGCGCATCTTTGGTTATCCCCTGCAGGGGGAGAACAGACAGCTGAGAAGTTAGGAGGAGGCAGCAGATCAAAATCAGTACTGCACCTGGGGGATGATGGTGGAGATTAGTGCTCTTCTTAGAAACCTGAAGGATGCTAGGAAACTCGTCCCAATCATAGCTCCATTTACTTTCCCAGACTTGCCCGTATAGAATCCAGGTAGAGGCTGGAGACCGAGTCTATAGCAGGCAGCCTCAGTTGCACCTGCTGTTGCAATGGTACTGGAGCAGTAATACGGGCTCAGGTATGTAGTGTGCAACTACTGATGGGACGACTTCATTCTTTTCTCCCCCAGGTAAGAAACAGTTGGCAACTGGAAAATGTTCCTTTCCAGTTTTGTTCCAGGTATACGTTAATTCCTTCTCTCTGTTATAATATAGCCTAAAGAGATACCCTGTTTTTCCTCCTAAATCAATTCTGAATCAGTTCATTTCTCTTAAGGTCTGCTGTTAACCTCCAAGCCATCCCCATCATCTCTAGACCACTCTGCTCTTGAGAGATGAATGGAACCAGATTATGCAAAAGAAAACAAGAATGTTTTCTCTCTCAAATTTCCTTATCATTTAGGGTACAGAGAGAGGGAGACTTTCATTCCCTGCTGGTGAAGGTGTAAATTGCTAGAAACTTTTTGGTAATTTGGTAGTATTACACAAAAAGCCTAAGCATATCCTTTGATGCTTTATTTTAATACTCAAGGAATATGTCCTAAAGAAAAAATGATAGATGCATGCCAAGATGTACTTAGCAAAGATAATTTTGTGTATAACCTTGAAATTTAGCATGATCTTTTAGTCACATGCAACAAGGAGTTAAAACTGATGTGGGGTCTCAATAAAATTCTATCTCTGTAGCATGTGTTATGCTGAGTTAAACAGCCTCCTTTGTTAGTCATCAGGAGTTGCACAGTGGTGGGAAAATATTTCAACAAAAAATGAACTACCTGTATGTACTCTTTTTTAAAAACACAGAACACTATCCTATAATGTTACCTTAAGCAGGAAATAAAAAATACTTGATACTGAAAAGTAACAGGGCATGTTACACAGATGGTAACAAGTATTTGCATTTAAAAAAAGTATGTTATTGGGCTACATGTTTTAATTAGGTAGTAAATTTACTTTCAAATTGTGAGTCTGAGTTGTAATTGCATTTCTCTCAAAATGACCCAAGTGCATGAGTAGCTACATTTTATTGAAGATGATCTGACTGAGGTTAATGTGAAGTCCCTGTTTCCAAGTTCAGCCTTTGTATAATTTCACCTCTGAAAAATCAATACAAGTCACAACCATTTTTATTGCCCAGTTGTTTAAAGTTTTATTCAGAGAGCAAAGATTTGACAGTGCATGGAATAGACAACTGTTTATAGGCCACCTGCTGGGCCAGCACCAAAGGATTGAGAATATATTTTTCCCACCGAAAGCTGTATTGAGTTTGTTTAATTGCAGTGCTCCATCAGAGGATCAGACAACTCATCATGGACTGACAGCAAGGTCAGCACTGAACAGCCATTCCCAGTTCCCTTTAATCTACTGAGCATCCATGCAGTGGGGAAGCAACGCACCAGGAGGCAAGACTAGAGGTTCAGTAGGTCTTTGACTTCAAAGAACAGATAGTCTAGAAACCATCACAAACAATCAAACTGATACTACAGTCATTGAGGTCGAGAGATATGACAGGGTGAGGCTCCATTATTCACAGAAAAATCCTGGCAAGGCTTAATTCCAGTTCATGATTAGAATTATTACCCATATTTTGTTTAAACCTCAAAAAGCCCCTTTGAGGTAGGTGTTACATCCTCTGTAATCTTCATGTCCTGGACCTAGGAAGTCAAAATATTTGATCCAACTATGCCAATGTCTGCTATAGTCCATTCTTAGTAGTTTGGTTTGGTTTTTAAAAACTTGACTTGCCTGGTTATTCTGAGTTTTGCTTTATTTCACTTCCTATTGAGGTTACGTGTGCATTTTGGAATTATTTACATAGAAACAGTTTAAAGTAAAGATGATCAGCATCCTAGGAAAAATGAAACCACTTTCAAAGTAGACCATGGAAAGCACAAAGTCTGATATTCCACAAGGTGGTGTGCAATCTTATGGACACTAGAAATATTATGTATAGGTCATCAGTAACATTAATAATATTTCCCTATGGGTGCTTTCTGATAACACTGGCTTGTTTCATCTTAACATCACAATGAAACAGTATGAAATGTTAATGTAAGAATTTGTTTTAGCTATATATGTAAATTATATTGCAAGCAAGTTACTTGGTTGACTCTTTAGTTCATTCCTTCAATCAGGTGTTTCAAAAGAAATGTTTTGCAAATATCCTCTTTATGCTTTCCCAAGGATCAGTTTAGAAAGAAAAATACTTGGTAAACCATTCCTGGTGGGCTGAACCTTGCTTCTGTTGGACTTCTTTGGGTTGGGCTGTATCATCATCTTGTGTCCTAAAAACAAACAAGTTTTCTTAGATGGTTTTGAAAATTATTCAGTAAACAACTTAATATGCCATCATCTTTTCAGTGAAAGATAACTACTGCTTTACTCTTCAAAAGATTAGTAGCTAGAAAAAGTTGTGAAGGATGAGGATGAAGAGAGAGCATCTAATTCCGTTGTGGAAACAATGCTCTCCATATTTCACTTAAAATGAATGAGGCACATTTTGCAACATTTACTATTTAAAAGAAAAAAATATATATATATATATAGCTGAGATATATATGGCCTAAAGCTATATATATGTCATATATATATATATATAGCTGAGCTGGGTCTTGATTGCTGCACGGGGGCCTTCTTTAGTTGTGGCAAGCAGGGGCTACTCTCTAGTTGCAGTGTGCAGGCTTCTCATTGCAGTGGCTTCTCTTGCTGTGGTGCACGGGCTTTGTTGCCCCATGGCATGTGGAATCTTCCCAGACCAGGAACTGAACCCATGTCTCCTGCACTGGCAGGTGGACTCAACCTCTGGCTCCCAGAGAAGTCTGCAACATTTACTATTTATTTCAGGGGCAAATTAAACAATAAACCCCTTTCATAAAAAAGTAAAAGGAAAAATGGTTAATGAATACAAAATTACACTTTATGGCCTCTTCAAAAGTTACCTAATGTGCTCTGGCCTTTCAATGAGGCTGTGAAATTAGTCTAATAAACTGAAAAAGAGAGATGATAAGTAAGTACAGTGTTTACCTATCTGAACAGTCTCTATCTGTACTTGTGAAGCTTCTTATAAAACAGTGGGAACACAGCTTTAAAAAGGTGTATGATAATGAGTTATGAACAGTGGCCAGGATTAGGCCGGCTCTGGCTCTGGCAGTTAATAGACCACGTGCTTGGGATTCTAGGCCTGTGTCCTCAGCTGTGAAACAAAGGACTGGACTTGCTCAATGATTGGCAGGGGGTCCTTCCAGCTCTACATTCATTTTTGTCCAAATAGCCTTGGGCAGACAGGGCCTTTGGAAAAGGAACATTTCAGAAGAGGCCTCTTCTGAAAAGCAAACTCCAGAGTCCATAATTAAAGATTTAGCTCTGAACAAAAATTGGCCAAGAAGGAAAATCAACAACAGGGGAAATCACACTTCTGGAAGAGAAGCATGCTGCAAGAGTTTCTGGAAAACAAAGCAGTATCAGAGAGCACCACACGAGATCAACCAAACCCACAGATTAAGATTAAAATTACAAGATTATATAATGAATCTTGAGAAATAACCTTTTAATAATAGTGGAAAATTGCTGAATGCTTCTATGCCAGGTCTTGTGCTAAGCATATCCTATGGATTAATTCCTTTAGTTTCACATGAGTCTGAAGAGGTAGGTAGTATATTATCTTCATTTTAGAGGTGAGGAAACAGAGATGTCAAGTGAGCTGCCCAAAGCCACACAAGCTAAGAATGAGCAGGACCAGAATTTGAATCCAGACTCAAGGCCAGATGATGACAGCCCACCGTTTGTGTGAATCACTCTGAAGTGATCGGCTAAGTGATTCAGTGTCCCCTGTCTACTCATCCATGGAAAAGTTAAAAAAAAAAAGAGGCTTTCTAGATTTTTTATCCTGAATAGTATCTCTTCTAAAGAATGACCTATTTCCTTTCTCATAGATAATCTTTCTTTTTGGCTGAGCTGCAGTTTGTCTAAGGCAAGGCTTGCTTTGTTATTCTTTGTATCGGCCCAAATGCTGGGTGCCAGAAAGGAATTCTAATTTCCCTCCTGTCTACAGAAAAATGGAATCATAGCTTTGGCCCTCTGCGTGCATGCTGAGTCACTTCAGTAGTGTCTGACTCTTTGCAACCCTATGTATCATAGTCCGCCAGCTTCCTCTGTCCATTTGATTCTCCAGGCAAGAATGCTGGAGTGGGTTGCCATGCCCTTCTCCAGGAGATCTTCCTCAACCCAGGGATCAACACCACCTCTCTTCTATCTCCTGCATTGGCAGGAAGGTTCTCCACCACTAGCGCCACCTGGGAAGCCCAGCTTTGGCCCCCTACCTTGTGGCAGTTTTCACATCTAGAGATGGGGTGGGTTTGTAGGGCCGGCCACAGCTGGGACCTGGGTCCAAGCTGGGTGACTTAGTTATCGGAGGGGCATTGATCCTGGAGCTCAGGTCACCACTCAGAAAGTTCTTGGCGTAGGAAGCGAGGTTTGGCACACTGACCACTCGGCTGGGCACTTCCTCCACCTTCTTCTTCTGTTGGGATTAAAAGAAAGGCCTGTTAGTGCCGCCTAAAAGCAGCATTACTGTAAAAGTAGATAAGCCTGCCATGCCAGAATTACGTGAGCAAGAGACAATACTTATCTATTACATGTTCTTTTTGAAAGCGTTTAGTTGTGCTTTAAAACAGGCTCACAATCTCTATCCAAAACTTCTGGCAGCAAGTATATTTTTTAATTTAAAGTTTTTAGATTTTAAAAGGTACCCTCAGCAGAAGCTGGCCCACACTGTCCTCAATACATTAATATTTCTGGAATGAAACTTACATTTTGTCACATGAAGAGGGATATATAAAAATTATAAATGAGCTCACATGAATTCAGCTGGAGTTAATGAATTACCAAAAAATATAAACTTTTCAGTGCTTTAGGATTTTGTGATAGCAGATGAGAAATTTGGATGTGAATATTTTCACTGTAATACATTCCAAAAATATAAAAGGAGAAAAAAGGTGAAGTGAAGGATTCTTGTCCTTCTTCTCCTTCCTATCACCAAGATATAGCCACTATTAGTAGTGACACATATATAAAAAGTTTGGAAAGTTAAAAAAACTCATAAAAATTAAAAATATATATAATCTGCCTAGTCAGATAGAAACAGTTTGCTAGTAATTTGGACTATTTCCTGGGGGGTTCTTATTTTCAATGAATATTTATCTAAATGAATGCCAGATTGTTGATAAATAAGCTACCATTATCTTTGGGGAAAATAAAGCCAGCAGAATTATGTAATGCATTGAAACCAGTAGGACCAATTTACCTTCATGGAAGGGGTCAAATACCCTGGGTGAGGATTGAAAGAGAAGGATCTATTCCGATGGGACATTGCGCTGGGGAACGCTGCATAGTGAAATCTTCTCTCCTCCTGGAAAAAATACAACTGAGTCTAAATGAGCCTAACTACACAGCACACTGAGTTTGATTTGAAGGAAGATGGCTGTGTGAGGGCAGATTACAGAGAGGAGGAAAAACCAGGGAAAAGAGGGGAAGTCAGTGGGAATCAAATTATAATCCACTGAGGCTTTGAGGAAGCACCTTTATTGCTGGAGCCTTTGTGTCCCCAGCCCCCTTGTAAAGGAAAGGACAAGCTTATTTGGCATGCCTTAGGGAAATAAGAGATCCAGGTACTCTTAGCATCTGGGAAAAGTCTACCGCAAAAAGTTATTAGCTAAGGCAAAATAAAAAACACCCAGGTACAATTGCTATATGGGTTTTCTTGGTGGCTCAGTGGTAAAGAATCTGCCTACCAATGCCAAAGATGTGGATTCAATCCCTGAGTCAGGAAGATCTGAGAAGGAAATGCAACCAACTCCATTATTCTTGCCTGGGAAATTCCATGGACAGAGGAACCTGGTGAGCTATAGTCCATGGGGTTGGACAGTCCAAAAGAGTTGGACATGACTTAGTGACTAAACAAAAACGCAACTGCTATATGGTCAATCTTCTTTATCTGTGTTATTTTCCACTTTTTTTCTTCCCAGATGTCTTGTTTTTAAAATAAGTTCCAGGTGTATAATTTCATCTGTAAAAACATTGATAAGTATTTCTAAGAGATAAGGACTCTTTACAAAACATAACCACAATACTTTTGTCACATTTAACAAACAAGCAATTCCTTATTGTGTGTTAGTCACTTAGTCAAGTCCGGCTCTTTGCGACCCCATGGACTGTAGCCTGCCAGGCTCTATTGTCCCTGGGATTCTCCAGGCAAGAATACTGGAGTGGGTCACCATTTCCTTCTCCAGTGCATGTAAGTGAAAAGTGAAAATGAAGTCGCTCAGTCATGTCCGACTCTTCGCAACCCCATGGACTGCAGTCTACTAGGCTCCTCCGTGCATGGGATTTTCCAGGCAAGAGTACTGGAGTGGGGTGCCATTGCCTTCTCTGCCAGGTCATTCTAGATTTTCCCAAATTCTATAGGTTAGCAAAACACAAACCAATACCAACATCAGGCAGATGGTGTAGGACTTGGGAGCAGAGTGATTATTTTTTGCCTTCTACTTTCCTGTGTTAATTTTTTCTAATGAGCATGTATTATTTTATATAACAGGGAAACAATATCCAAGGACCTTTTGTAAGGTGGTTTTCAGGTTATCAGGAATACAGTTTTAGGCCCCCAGGAAAGTGCCAGGCTAAAGCAAACGCCTCTGAAGCCTCACCGTGAGCTGCTTGATGATCTCCTCCCTCTCCTTCAAGCGGGTCTGCAGACGGCCTATGAGCTGAACGTCCTCTGGCCTGGATGCCCCCTTCCCTGGCTTCTCTCTGGAATCTTTCAGTCTGTTTCAAGCAGGCATGTGGTTAGCCCCCGTGCTGCAATGACTCAACCACGAGGAGGGAGATGTGGACATGATGGGGATGATGCCATGTGCTTGGCCTGGCTGGCTACTCTCTGTTCACCAAAGGGGAAACTGAGGCCCAGGGTCAGCCAGTGAATTGGCTGCAGAGCTCTGGGTGGATGGAGCCCAGGACCCCAACTCCCAGTCTGACATGTGTCATTCCTGGGCTGTAGGGCCCTGGAATCAAAGATCTGTGCACATAGATGCCACATTCAATGGGGCTTCAAGAACCAGGGAAGTTTGGGGAAAGTGGCCTTGGCTGGCAAATGTCCCCACTGCTAGCAAGGACAGCAGGTTGTGCTAATACAGATGTGGTTCCATCGCCATCTCCTGGCGGCCAGAGGGCATAGCATGAGCTAGTTCTGCAAAATGGGGGGCAGCAGGTACCCACAGCCCTTTCAATGTGGAGCTGGAGAGACATAACCTCTGGATGGTGGTGGAGGGAGGGGGGCTGCAGGTGGTCCACTGATTAGTTGATAAGAGGCCAGGGTTTTGGGGTGAGAGGACCTGGACTCTTAACCCAGCTCTGCTTTTTTCTAGCTGTGTAATGGGTATTTTGCCCATAACCCTCAGTTCCTTCTTTAAAATGGGCATGAAACTGGGTGGTTGTGAGGATTCAATGAGATAATGTGCCTGGCACATGGTAAGAACCCACTAGATGGTAGATGGTAAAACCTACTTCAGATTTTGGATGATTTGCTTTATATTGGAGACAATTGGGGACAGTTTTTAAAAGCACAAGTTAAGGGTAAGACAGGTGACATGTAAAGTTACTTAGTGCTGCTTGACCTGGTCACCTTGTCACTAACCCTGATTCCCCAGTCTCTTCTCCTCTCAGCAGTCAGAAATGACCCTGTTAAAAGGTGAATCAGAAGCCCTTGCTTCTGAAGCAAGGGCTTCCCCATTCACTCCACACAAATACATGCAAACCCCTTCTCAGTGAGGCATCTTCTCTATCCCTCCCAGCTATTCTGCCAAGCTCAGTTCCTACCATCACTCTCTCATTCATTCCACTTAAGCCTTCTGGCTGTTTGGTCTTGGGAGGCAGGCCCCAGGGCCTTTGCACTTGCTGTTCTGTCTGATTGGAAAGCTCTTTGTCCAAATGTCGCTCTCATTTCCATGCCTCCTTATGCTTAAATGTCACCTCTATGCCCACCCTTGGCACTCCAGATACTGATCCTGTTTTCCTTATAACATTTTCACTATCTGTTATGAAGTTTAACATTTGTTTGCATACTCTTTGTCAGAATCTCCATCTAGAATTTGTGAGTGCTATGAGAGCACAGTTTTTGTTTTATTCCCACTGTAACCCCAGAACCTAAAACAGTGCAAGGCACACAGAAGGCCCTTAACAAATATTTGTTGAACGAATAAATGAATGTTTGCAAGAAGGGCTCCTGGTTTCTTAATCTGTCCATGGGAATAAGCTTCTACCCTTAAGAACTGCTGTGACAGCAAAAGAGACACAGATGTAAAGAACAGACTTTTGGACTCTGTGGGAGAAGGCAAGGGTGGGATGATTTGAGAGAATAGCATTGAAACATGTATATTAGCATATGTGAAATAGATCACTAGCCCAGGTTCAATACATGAGACTGGGTGCTCAGGGCTGGTGCACTGGGATGACCCTGAGGGATGGGATGGGGAGGGAGGTGGGAGGGAGGTTCAGGATGGGGAACACATGTACACCCATGGCTGATTCATGTCAATGTATGGCAAAAACCACTACAATATTGTAAAGTAATTAGCCTCCAATTAAAATAAATAAATAAATTAAAAAAAAGAACTTCTGTGAGGATTAAATGAGATGATGCATATTAGAGGGGGAAATGCTCATAAAAAAAGCAGCCTTGATCCTTCTGATTTCTTTCAAGTGTGAGGGTTAAACAGTGCTCACTCCTCACAGATTAACAGTGCCCTGCATGAGACAGGAATGTTGTCTCTCCTAAAAGGATGGGTGACCAACCTTCCCAGTTTGCCTGGAACTGAGGAGCTTTGGAAACTCAAGACTTCCAGTTTTAAAACTAGGAGAGTCCCAGGGACACTGGGATGAGTTGGTCCCCCTAACAAAATGGTACATCTACAAGTCCCTCCCAGCCTGGGGCCAAAGCCTCACTTACTCAGTTTCCAGGGCAGCCAGCCGGGCCTGGAGCCGGGCTTGAGCACTGCTGAAATCAGCCACCATGGCCTGCATCTCCTTCCGGTGTTCCTGGCGCAGCATCTCCACCTCCCGGGCCCGCTGGGCTTGCTGATCCTCCTCCAGCAGCCTGGAGGGGTGGGGGTGGGGGGGGGGTGTGGGAGGAGCAGCACAGCTGGGCTTGCCCAGGCTCTAGCAACTGAACTTCTAGGGGACTGGAGTTTCTCCCCACTCTGCTGGGTGGCCTGCAGAATCTGAGGTCAGGACACGGTGGGAAGGAGACCTGGGTTCTCTGAGTTGTGGGGACCAGGATAAACCCATCTCGTGGGACACCCTCTCAGCATCTTCCACCCCAGCATTCCATGAAGGACCTGAGCACAAAGGGCAACCTTCAAGGGGAAAGGTGGGAGGACAGCTCAGGAAAGGAGTCCCAGAAAACACTCCTTTCACTTGAAGCAGGTGTGGGGCCTGGAGGCTGAGATTCTTTATCAGAATTGCCAACTGTTGGGACTCTGAGAGCTGGAAGACCTGCAGTCCTGTCTGGAAAGGCAGGGTGTGAGAGGGGCTAAGAGGATGGCATTTAGGCAACCAGTGTCCATCCATGACCTCCCCCATCACTTCTGAGTTGTGTGACCTTGGGCAAGCTAGACTTGGCTCAGTTTCTCCACGTGACTGACAATAGGGGCTACCTTGTAGGGTTATTGCATGGATGAACCATGTTAATCTATGTCCAGGACAGCCTGTGGCACAAAGTATATATTCGACCATCAGCTATTAATATCACTTTTCTTAACCTTGGAGTGGGGCATGAAGGGATCCGCAGACCAGACTGAAGGGCCTGACACCCTCCAAAAGTACATGCATATTTTTGTGTAATGATACGATTCTCCAGGAGAGAGACTGTTGCTTTCCTCATCTGGAGGAAGCTGTAACCGGAAATGATTAGGAACCCCTACTCTGGTCCAGTGTCCTTATTCCAGTGTTACATGGTGAGTCCCTAACTGAATTTAAGGTGCTCCACCTTGGCCAGGTGGGTTCATGGCTGTTCCTCAGATGAGCTCAGGCCTACTTTCACTTGAACTTTATGCTGGGAACTGGGACATTCAAACACTGGGATGAAATGGACAAGTGCCTTCAAAGATACAAATTACCAAAGCTTGCTCAGGAAGAAACAGATAACCTGAAAAGTCCCATATCCATTAACAAAATTAAAGTTGTAGTTATAAACTTTCCATCAAGGTGAAAAAAGGCTGTGAATTCAGGATGGAATCCTGAATAGGGCTATCCAACCTAGATAAGAAAATCATAGTTATCACTACAATTTACCAAGTACCAGGGTCAGTCCATGGTAAGCATCTTCCTATATGTTTCACTGCATCTACAATAGCCCCAAGAGAGGTAGTGTTTCCTACAGTTTACAGGTAGGAGAGGTTAGCAGACTTGCCCAGGTCACACAGCTATTAACAGGACCACAGCACTGTCTTTTAAACTATGCCACTGCACCGTCTCCCTGAGGGTTGTTTTAAGGATATTTTTGGTATTATTAAGTTTGATTCCATAAATTTCCTGATCTGTAGGGAAATAGGGTAAATCCAGCATTGACCCCTCCGTCTACTTCAGGGCTATCCTCTGCAGTTTTGAGATCTAGAATTCCTAGACCACTGATACCTTCCATGGGTCAAAGGAGTAACACCAGTGAAGTCCTGGCGTACTAGGGAATCTTTTCTTTGGGAAGATGCCGAAGGCATAACCTAATTTTACATCCCAGAGGCTCACTAAGGGGCAGAGGAGGGAGAGAGGGAGGGAGGGAAGCGGGGACCTCAGACGGACCTGCGCTGGTCGCGGAGCTGCAGCGCCTCCTGCTGGTGCTGTTCCACCTCGGCCTGCAGCCGCCTCACTGCCTCCTTGAGCTGCGAGTTCTCCTCCCGGAGGCCGCATCCCTCGCTGGGCTGCAGCTCCGCTGCGCTCTTGCCTTTGCGGGAGCCCGCCTGGCCCGGGCCACCCTCCTCCTGGGGAGAAAGCAGCCAGAAGAACCGTTTGCAGGAGGCTCAATGGCAGACAAGGGCCACAGATGTACCGCGGCCAAGACCCAGCCTGGAGCTCAAATTCCGCACTTGATTCAGAAGCTCATGTCTAACCTCTTGAAGTTTTCAGCTTTGAGAGTTGGCCAAATTTGGCTCTCGAAAAGTCGAATGATGCTGGTGAGCCAAGAATGTGGCTTAAATCAAAACAAGCCCAACACTCCACCTCTGTGGATTCTATGTGTTGGGGGGCGGGCGGGGGGGGGGGGGATGTCTCGTGTCTCTTCTTATAAGGACACTAATTCACTAATTATACCCTGAAGGTTTCATTTCCAAATTCCATCATACTGGTGATTAGGGCTTCAACATGTAAATTTGGGCAAGACCACAGAGGGCGGAGGAAGGGAGAGTGAATATTTGCTGAACAATAACGATCTATCACACCTCCTCCCAAGATTCTGGAACAGTCAGTCTGGATACATCTCAGCCCTGTGTCTTCTGAGAAAGCTTCCCAGGTGATTCTGAGGCCACCACAGTTATAATCCACTGCCCCACACTTGCCCTCGCCCGTCTCTTTACCTAGGGTGCCCTCCACACCTCCTGCCTTGGTGATACCTTCTCATCTCCTTAGGGGAGAGGCAACACGCTTTCTTTTCTCTGAGAGCCAGATCCCATCTGTGTAGAGGTTACACAGAAGTGCAGATTTGCTGAAGTGCTGTTTTTCTCTATCAGACCAGCAGGTGGAGAAAAGGAAGGAGCCATCTCCACTTCAATCTTCCCAATTCTATACCACCTAGCACAGAGTCTGGGATTCAGTAGGTGCCTAATGAATCCCTGCTCTGAAATGATGCTTGAAATGCCAAGGTTCAGACAGAAATGTAAGGATCTATGTCCAACATTAAATGGGGGCACAGTTAATCCCCAATTGGTGAATGTAGCAGTTTTCAAGGCCACGCAAACATGCCTGAAGGTCTGTGCACCTGTTCCTGCCACACGAAGACCGAACAGCATTGCAGAGGGGGCATGTGTGGCCCAGGCCCCATACTTCTTGCTTCCAGCCCTGGGGTGCGCATAGTGTGGGACACTCATGGATACCACCTGGCACTCACATCTGCATGACCCAGAAGAGCTCAGTTAAGGTTCTGTGGGGCCACCCTTGACTACAGGGAGAGAGAAGTTGACGGGTAAGTCCATCCCTCTCTGTCCTTGGCTGGGACAGATTTGAGAATTATTTCATGGGGCTCTCAGAAGATCCCAGTGGACGGAACACCACTTACGTGCAGTGGCAGCCACCTTGAGACTGCATCCTTATATTCTGCCTGCCCCCCCAACTGCCACCCCTTCATTTCTGCTGCCTGAAGTTGTTCCTTCTTATGAACACATTTCTTCTCTCTGTGGGAGATCACCCAGGGTCTGCTGTTTCTCCCTGAGTGTTCAGGGCTTCCCTCCAGTGAGATGTAGGTGAGGCCGGCACATTGATGACCAGGTTCTGTCTCATCTACCCAGCCTGAGTCTCTATCCATAGCCCTCAGGAGAGCCTGTCATTCACTGCAGTGGGCCTGTCACTGAACCCTCCAGCCACCAGCTGTCACCATCCTACACTTCCCGTGTCCCCTACCATAGGTCCAGGTGGCTCCCACCGATCTAGAACATTTAATGGATCATGTTCTGTTTTCCCTCTGCTAGACTTTACCAACTGCGCTGAACTCACTGTGATATATCAGTTGTTAATAATTCTCATTCAACACAGAAATTGTGTACAGGTTCTCAGTACCAGCAACATCTGGAATGAATGATCCCCACGTTCCTCCGATCTTCAACAGGGCTGGGACACCAACTAATTATGGCCATTTGCGTACCCTGGTGGAGACTCTACTGTGTGCAGAACTGTGTGCCAAGTACTGGGGCTGGGTGGACTGAGAGGGAGCAGACATGGCTCGTTCTAAAAGGACTCGTAGTCTGGTCGAGGAAACAAGGATATCCATGTAGTGATGGGTCCCTAACAGGACAGGCAGTAGATGCAGGTGCCAGCTGAGCTGTAGCAACAGGAAGTGCTCCAAGCACTCAGAGGGTGCAGAGAAGTCATGGGTTTGGATGGGAGACCCCCAGCCTGGAAGGATCAGCTGGGCACTGAAAAGGGAGGAAGGGTCCCAGGCAGGGGGCATGGCACATGCAGAGGCACCGAGGCAGGAGGCAGAGGCCACGTTTAGAGCAGAGAGGGAAACACAGCCAGTGGGTGAAGGCTTTTCAACACCAGACTGGGCGCTGGGAGCTTATTCTGATAGCAGCAGGGAGCCTGAAGGCTTTACACAGAAGTGCCTTAGATGGATACCTGAGGTCCACTGTGGTGGGCTGGGGAGAGATGTCTGGCTTGTGAGGGGGTCCCTGTGCTACCCAGCAAGGTAGGAATTATGGATGGGCAAGGAGGAAAATGATGGGCCAAGTCTGACCAGAAAGTTCAGAGCTTTGGTGACAGAAAGACAGCCCCCACTCATGGGAACAGGGGGCATCGAGGCAGGATTCTGTCTGGGGAGGTGTTCTGAGAAATTCTGTGCAGGTCCATGGAGTGACTCAGATGGGCTGTCTCTAGGGCCTGTCTGTCACCAACACTCTGAGATGCTATTTCATCTGAATTTAAAATAACAGGTATACTTAAAACTTGTTTTTGCTTTCCAGAGATGGAGTCTGCAGGCTCATCAAATATCCCCCAGGCCTGTGGAAGGACAGGGGGTAAAAGAGCACTTGGAACCTCTCCCTGATGCTGCTCCAAGAAGGGTGTGGGCAGGGCAGGGGTGCTGACCTCTGAAGTCCCAGCACGGTTCTCGCTGTCCCCTGGACACTGGGTGATGACCTGCCGTCTGCCCATGCTCTCCAGGGCCCTCAGCTCGGTCTGCAGAACCTCCAAGTCCTTCTGGTGCTCAGAGCAGGCAGCCCGCTGCTCTGCCAGCTCCTGCCTCAGGGACTCTGCAAAAGGAAGAGCAGTGGCAGGTCAGGGACGTGCTGAGGCCAAAGTCTGGGGTGGGCTAGGGGGGCGAGCAGCTGTAGGTGTTGGCTCGAGTTCCCCAAACTTACCTATTTCAAGAGAACAGCAGCAATAATACCATTTATAGAGTACTAAATATGTTAAGCCCTTAAAAAGTGTTTTCAGTGAAACCCTACAACCATCCTATCCAGTATTATCCCTCCCACTTTATGACGAAGGAACAGCCTCAGACAGGCTCAGCAGCCCAGAATTATTCTGCTAATAAGTCATAGTGTCAGGATTCAACACTTTCCATGGTTCTTCTTCCCTCAGAATCATCTGCTTAACCATTGCTGGTTGGTTAGGATAGGGGGTGGGACAGCCTGAATCCAGAGCTGAACCCTGAGGCAACACTTGGCCTCAGCAACAAGACAGAAAATTAAGAACAGAGAATTAGCACATGACCCAGTGGCCTCTTCTTGAAGTACAGGTCTCAAATTGGAAATGGTGACATACATTTATGCTAATTCTCAAGGAGACAGACAATCACAGGTTCTACTTCTCATGGATGTAAGTTCCTAGCTGGATCGTGGACAGCAGGGAGGGGATGGCATATCACCCCAACAGAGTCATTATGAAAACCAGAATCATCCAGGAGAAATGTACATGCCCTCCTTAACTCAGGGACCAGTACACCCAGGAAGTACAATTTCTCCTCTGAGGATTGTGGGTGATTTCTGATAGTGTGACACTTCCCAGCATGATCAAAAGGCAAATAAAATAATCATTTCAAAAAGAACATTTTCTGATGGAGTAGACAGTATTCAGTGAGCTATTAATTTTTAAAGAGAATATGACTTTCAAGTGCTAGTAAATTTGATACTTTATTTTCCTTTATGGACTTTTGAGACTTTATACTTTAGTTACTGCAAATTACTTTTGAGACATTGCTCCGATAATCCCAGAGGCCATAAGATACATAGTACAGGACTTAGTATAGAGCAAGTGCTCAACATATATTTGTAAAATAAATAAAAGATGTTTAGAGTGAAAATTAATGATATTGTGAAAGTGTCCCAGTTGTAAAAGATTTCCCACAAGTTTACTATGCTTCCCTGAAAGGACAGTATTTAAACACATATAAAAGTTTAATTATTCTGATGCTATTATGTTGAAAAATTTATCTCATCATCATCTTCCTTTATCCTCTAGGATTTTAATAGAGTGATTTCTATAGCTTAAACACAATCCAATTTTTGAAATTCTTTATCACAAAAATATGCGTAATAAAACCCTTTAGCAAAGCATGAACTACAGAGGGTTCATTCATTACCTGCCCCTCTTCTCTCATATTTTCTCACCATCCATTCATTTAGCCATCCACACCCCCATCCATCCACCTGCCCATCCACCTATTCATCCAGCATGTCCAGGTACCCACCCCAGCGTGTCAGGTACTCTAGTGGACACTCACCCTTCCTGCTCCTCACACAGTGACCTATGCTGCATGTCAGGTCTGTCTCACAAAGATGATGGAAGAGGAGTAACTTGGACCAGGAAGTCCTAGTATCATGCTGTGGTGGTCTGTGTTCCCACCCACCCAATGCCACCCACAAAGCCCATGATTTGCTATCATCATTACAGAGTCCACAAAACCCCTTCTTCCTGGGACTTGTGCTGAGCATGCCAGTCTATCCTCAGGGTCTCTCTGGAATCTTTCAACCAAGTAAGGACCAGGCTGCTGTGGGGTCAGAGAGGTCAGGGACGGGGCAGCAAGGATGGTTGCTGTGGGGTTTTAGACTCATCAGGGGTGTCCAGCCTGATCTCAGTCTGGGGAGTCTGGTTTCTGAGAAGTGTGGTACAACCTGGGTTTCAACTTGTATAATGTGTTTTCTTAAGGTGCCGAAACTTTGGCATTTCCCACGTGGCCACCACCATTCCAGGGTAGCTGCTAACTGGGAAATCTGTGGGACTCTTTCTCTCCTTCATCTGGAAACATGCAGGGCTGATGTGCTGACATGCAGTGAGCAGGTCTAATGAAATCAAACACCAAGTAGATCTTATTCACTTATGGAGGTAAAGAAAATATTCTTCTGAAAATTCTCTTAAGGAGAGCACTGTCTGGGTTTGAAGAAATATTTTAAAAGGTCTATATGGTCTTTAATGCTAGACATGAAATAAGGAGGGCATTTGTCTTGCTCTTAAGAGTGAGAAAGAAGATGAGAGTAAAGGAGAAAATGAGGGAGAGAGATGATCTACAAAAACAGACAGTCAGCCATGCAAAGGTGGAATATTCAGCAGTAATGACAGTGAACATTTACACAGCATTTACCAGGCGCTATGCTAAGCACTTCCAAAGTACAGACTCATGTAATTGTAATAACAGCCTAATGAAATCTAGGGGATACTATTATTATTACCATTTTACAGATGAGCAAAATCTAGGGGATATCTAGGGGATATCAGTATCTAGGGGATACTATTATTATTACCATTTTACAGATGAGCAAATGAGTCACAGAGCAGTCAAGCAACTCACCTGAGGTCACACAGCTAGGGCACATTGAATGGAGTTGGGCCTCATGCCCAGGCAATTTGATTTTGGAGATCTTTATTGCCTCTGGAAACTTCCAGAATGCTTTGTGTGACTTTGTGCTTTTTTTTTCTGTGAAAACTGAAGAGGAAATGAGCTTCCTGCTGAGAATGTGAAGGCAGGGGAAGAAGCAGAGGCACACCCAGAATCCTGGGGGCTTAAGTCCCCACATTTACAGAAATCTTTAGCAATGAGAGTTTGAGGCCATCTCATGAAACTCTCACGAAGGCTGAGATCTGGCTAATGCTCAGTAATGATGACGAAGATAATGATGACAATATTATCTGCACTAGCTGGGCTCATTTATATGCTAAGCATTTTATATTTAATATCTCATCAAATCCATACAACGCTTCTATGACAGAGAGACAAGTGCAACTTCACTTCATAGAAAAGGAAAATGAGGCTGCGTGCGACCTGATGCACGTCTTGCAGCTGGTTGGTGGCAGAGCCAGGAGAGTCGCCCTGGTCCTTACCACCCCCCACCCCGCTGCCCCAAGCCCTGATGGGTGCACAGCTGACTGCTTACCTAAGAGCAGTGTCTGCTGAGCCTTCATCCTCTCTAACTCCCCTTGGAGCTCTTGCCGGGCCTTTTCCTCCAAGGCCTGCATCTCTAGCCGGTGTGTCTGGTGCTGGATCTGGAGGCTGTGGCTGGATTCCTTCTTCAAGCGTTCTTCTGTGGCCTGTGGGCACAAGTGGGAGGAAGGAGGCATGAAAGCAGGCACAGAGGGGAGACCTGTCCCCTTTGCCTAGTTCTTCCTCATTGTTGGGGGCTCCCTGAGCACTTGCCACCCCCCCCCCTCCCCGGAGGGCTTATCAGGCTACTGTGAATGTTCCCCTACTCATCTGGAAGGACAGTAATGACCTGGCCACAGCGGCCGTTTTGTGCTGTGTGATTCACAGCTGACTGGACCAGAGTGGAAAGCTGTTCCAAACTGGAGCAATCATTGGGAATTTGGTGTTAGGAGGTGGGGGAGAGAGCAGAAAGAGACAGACACTAACTAGGAAAAGCAAAAAAACAGGTTCTTCTCTAGGGCCTTTAGAAGGGACACCTGTCAACACCTTGATTTTAGGACTTCTGACTTCTAGCGCTGTCAGATAATAAATCTGTGTTGTGCTCAGCCACCAAGTTTATGGTAATTTTGCTACAGCAGCAATAAGAAACTAACAGTCTATATTACTTTTGCAACAAAGAGTTCCAGTTAACACATCCCACTTTTCAGGTGAGCAAACTGAGGCTGAGAGAGATGAATTAGCTTTCCCAAGGTCACACAGAAAAGATACAGGACTAGGAAGAAACAAGCTCAGAAAAGTAAAGTGCCCTAACTGAAAACCAGTAATGGTGGGTGCAGTATTGTAACCCATGCGTGATGGTATCCAGGGCCCAAGCCCTTCCCACTCCCTCAAGCAACCTCCAGGAACAATGAGAAATTGGACTGCATCAAACGCACGAGGCTCCCATTAGGGAAGAGCAGATGAGGCAGCTACCAGAAGGCAGCAGCTTCTTTGCTTTGCTATTCCCCAGCAAATGGGGAGAAACAGTCTTATTCCTCTCACGGGAAACTCAGTCATCCCCTGGTGAGTTTATCTAGACAGAAAAGTCTTGTACTTTTCAAACTCTCTGATACTTTCTTCTTGCACTTGCTGCAAGGCTCAGCGCACTCCAACTGGTGACATTTTAATCCCAAGGAAATGTGAATGGAGAGATTGAAGCAAAGGTTTGCAAAAGGTGGAGCCAATCTCTTTTTAGGTCAGCCTTGCCTGCCTTCTGGCTCAGAAGTCCTTGGCAGTGAGGACCATGCAAGGTTTAGTGGCCAGATTTTATATCAAGCCAGACACTCATCCCTGGCAAATTGCTCCAGCTTTTTGTTTGCCTTGGGGTTTCTCTGGTGGTTCAGACAGTAAAGAATCTGCCTGCAATGCAGGAGACCCAGGTTCAATCCCTGTGTCAGGAAGATCCCCTGGAGAAGGGAATGGCTACCCATTTCGGTGTTCTTGCCTGGAGAATCCCATGGACAGAGGAACCTGGTGGGCTACAATCTATGGGGTTGCAGAGTTAGACATGACTGAGCAACTAAGACATTCAATTTTTCTTGTTTGCCTTGCTCTTGTGACTGGTTTGGGGCCTCCTAAGGGACCCAGCTTCACCCCCCAAGTCTCCATGCTCCATCCTATATAGAGTCTTCTTTCTCTGTGCTCCCAAAATACTGTGGGTGATTATCTCATGGCTCCAACTTACTGAATTAGAGCAACCTGTTCAAGTGGGTGTCTTTCCCCCTAGAGGTGAGCTCCATGAAGGTAGACTGTGCTAATCATCTTGGAATCTCCAAAGCTCAGCACGATGGTAGCTCAAGATAAATGCTCAATAAATACCTGCAGAATCAATGAGTGAGTAATAAGGGTAGGTCTTCTTAAAATTGAGCTCTTCCATGGACAGAATGTTTGTATCCCTCCACTCTCAAAATTCATATGTTGAAACCTGTTCCCCAATATGATGGAATTAGGAGGTGGGGCCCCTGGGAGGCACCGAAGTTGTGATGGTGGAGTCCTCATGAATGGGATTAGTGCCCTTATACAAGAGACCCCAGAAAGAGCGCCCTTCCTCTTCTGCCATGTAAGGTTAGAGTGAGAAGATGGCCATCTACGAGCCAGGAAGTGGCCTCAACAGACCCCAAATCTGTCCAAGTCTTAGACGTGGACTTCCAGCCTCTAGAACTGTGGGAAATAAATTTCTGTTGTTAATAAGTCACTCAGCCTATGTTACTCTGTTAAAGAAGCCTGAATGGACTAAGACAATCTGTTAGTCATGTATTGCTTTAAGCACTTCTCGTGGATTCTCTCTTTTGATGTGCTCAGTGGTTCTGTACAGTACATATGACTAGCTTCACTTTATGAATGGGGAACATGAGGCACAAGGAAGCCTACGCTCCCTTTCCTTGTAGGTGGCAGACCCAGGATTTGAACCCAGGCATCTCACTCTCAATCACTGTTCTGTATTAGGAATGATCATATGTCTACCATCTCCAATGAGAATTGCAGACACTTTGGTCTCATTCTGGAACCACCCCAAGTAGACAGAAGCCAGTAATGAAGACCCCATGAATCTGGTTCCATGGCTGCTAGGGACTGGGGCTTAGAACTGTGGGTCATCCCAATGGGCAGAGCACACTCCCCCCTCTCCCATCACCCGCCTCTATGCTTCCTCTACCTCCTGCAAGGGATTGAGGCCTACAGCCTGGAGGGGTAAAGCTCAAGCCAACACAAAGGCCAGCATGACCCAGCAGTGAATAACCTGGGGAACTTGGCAGCCTTAGCTCTTGTAGACTGAAAGCAAAGCTGGTAAAAGATTTAAGAGAATAAAAGAAGAAAAGGAATTCACAAATTCTGGACACCTACTAAGTGTCAAGCAGTCCACATGTATTATTTCATTGCTTTTCTCTTTTTTCTAAAAGTTTATTTTATATTTTTATCTGGGCAATGCATGAACACAGTATAAAGAGCCAAATACTGCTTTTTACAAATGAAAACTAGCACCTCCCTCCTCTTTCTTCTTCTCTCTGCATCCTGTCTACTGGAGCAGCCATTGGAACTTTTTCAGTTCTTTCTTCTGATATTTACCACCAATAATAAGACAGTATCTCTATTCTGCTTTAACTTGATTATTTTAGAAATTATGAATTTTCTTTCTATTATGGTAGATGAGGATTTTGTCTCATACATTCTTTCTCTTCCATTCCTTAAATATTGTTATACATTTTTTTAAATACAGTGAAATATATTCAATATTTCCTTCTTGTGAGTAAATGCCATTTACTGCTGAGCTAAATAAATTATAATTATTAAAATCTACCTTGGATTTCCCTGGTGGTCCAGTGGTTGGGAATCTACCTGCCAATGCAGGGGATCTGGGCTCAACCCCTGGTCCGGGAAGGGATTCCACATCCCTCAGGGCAACTAATCACTTGTGCCACAACTACTGAAGGCTGTGTACTCTAGAGCCTGTGCTTGGCAACAAGAGAAGTCACTGCAATGAGAAGTCTGTGCACCACAACTAGAGAGTAGCCCCCACTGCAACTAGAGAAGGCCCACATGCACCAACCAAGACCCAGCACAGCCAAAAATAAATAAATAAATAAAAAAGCTACCTTATCCAAAGTTTTGTTTTTCCTTGCATTAATAACTACTGTATTTTATTATTATTATTTTTTGGATTTTTTGGCCAAGTCTTCCTACAATCTCTAAAAGCTTTGTAAAATACATTCACTACAATTTTGCACATGGCCAAATGGATCAGAGAAGCCATCAAGCCTATTTTTCCATGGAGGCATCTCTTCTGGAGCCCTCCATCCTCGTGCTCCAGTCTAGACTCCAGTCTAGGCTCTGTTAGTGGCACAGCTAGGCTCCGGAAACCTTTCTCCTGTGCTCGATTCCCTGTATGCTAGATCTCTTTTATTCCCTCTTTTTTGGTTTGTTCCTTTGTTTTGGTGGGATATTCCTCAGGAACTTCCTGAGGAAAAGTGTATGAAAGATGCAAAAAGAACTCTGAAGGGTGTTCTGAGGCTGAGTGAGACCGTCCGAGAAAGGGAAAGCTTGGAATGGGGAGCCCTTCCCCAGCCTGGGATCCAGACCTTGTTGGAGAAGGTTGGTGGTAGTTCACTGATGGAGATGGCTGATTGCCCAGGCCAGAGTCAAGCAGGAGCAACCCTCCACCTGTGCAGGTGAACCAAGGTGGGCAGGTGCCCAGAGGGAATTGGGGCGTCAGGGCAGGTGTGAGGGCTGCCCGAGCAGAGAGTGTTTGCTCTGTGAGAGTTGCAAGAAACAAACCTCTGGGGTACAGGCAACGGCAGTCAATGGATAGGAACTCAGAGAGAGGCAGGGTCAGCAAGTGCGAGGATGGAGTCTGTGTCCACATCACAACTGGGTCTGGACCGAGCTGTGAGATTACTGTGAGGTCACTGGGGCAGAGAATCATTCAGCGTCCTCACACACCCAGGACACTGTTCAGGTGTGCACTGGAAGCCAGAAACAGCAAACATGCACCTTCCAGAACCAGGAAGGGAAGCCTCCTTCCTCCTGCAAGGGGCCTCCAGCGCCCTCTACTGACAAAGATTAACACTGTGCTCTGTAAAGGAGGAGAAATGCCTCAAGAATACAGATCATTATCACAAGCAGGTACTGAAGGGTAAATCGAGAACTGAGAGGCATAAACTGATAACAGAAGGTAATTCTCCTAATATTTCATGTGTCTGATATTTTTATTCAGTTATAACCCTTATTAATGGTTTTAATTGAATTTCTCAGAATTGCTTCATTATCTTCTAGCTTCCCTGTTGCTGCTGAGATGTTTGATGACATCTGAATTCAAGTACTTTGAGTCTGGTATCAATTTTTCCCTTAGAATTTCTTTTGAATTCCCTTAGAATTTCGCTTAGAATTCCCTTAGAATTTCTTTTGCAGGATATTGCCCAAGTCATGAAAGAGAAGTTGGTCTAATGATATAAAAGTCACGTGCAGATGACCAGAAGTTCAACAGACCTGAGTCTGTCTGAATCCTTGTCTTGCCTCTTACTAGCTATGTGACCCTGAGCAGGATGCCAAACCTCTCTGAGCCTCTTTCCTCATCCAGAAAAAGGGAATATGATAATAATGACCTTGTAGGATGAATATGGGGACTGGAGATATTGTACAACAGGCTCCCCCCAAAGTGCTGAGCAGCTCGCACAACAAGAGTTCAGTAGTAGTTAGTGGACGTCATTGTTAACACCTTTACCTTGACTTCCTGGTTTTTAGCCTTCTCAAGCATGCAGAGAGCTCGCTTGTGGGCAGCCTCAAGCTGGGCTTTCGCTGCCTGATTCTGCTGGACGGTCTCCTGGAGCTCATGCCGCAGCTGCTCCCGCTCGTGGTCCGAAAGCTGCTTGAGCTCCCGCAGGTCCTCCCTGTAGTTTGTGGCACACTGCTCCAAGGCCTGCTGCATCTGTGAGACCTGCCCACCAGGGCATCCAACCTCAGGCTGGGACCCTCACCCTCCCTGGGATTTTCTTTAAACATCAAAGCTTTCTGATGTCTCCACAGCCCACCTGAGCCTCCTCTACCCACGGGAATGCTGAGGCGGGTAGAAGCTGCAAGCTTGAAGGACCTGGGAACAGCTGGCCCTCCTAGGGGCTCCTCAGCTAGAGCCATGGATACCAGGGAATGGAGAAGAAGGGGTGGGATGTGTGCCACCCAAGAGAAATCAAGAGGGGACCAGAAAACCCTCCAGAGATCTATACAGCAGCCTCCCTTGCGTGCCCCATGTGCCCAAATCTCCCTTTCTTATGGAAGCTTTCCCTGACAGTCCTATTTGGTATTATACCCACCCCTCATCACCAGACAGCCACTCAGTCTTCTTTATCCTGCTCAGTCTTTTCGTCTTACTAATGCCCTTAACATCTTCTAATATTATAAGTGCTTATTTTTTATGTCTAGTGTTTATTGTCGGTGTCCACCTCCTCTGCTAAAATACAAGCCCTGTAATGCAGGACTTTTGTCTGGTTTGTTCACTGATAATATACAAGCACCTAGAAGAGTTCCTGGCTCATAGGTCTCATGAGCCACAGCAGGTGTTAAATGAATAAATGAACAGAACCAAGAAGCCCACCTTGCCCTGGACCTGGACTGCCCTCCCCAGCTTGGACAAGAATTGGGCCCCATATGCATTTCCAAGGCTGTCTGCAAGAATAAGGGAGAGGCAGGGTCTCACTCAGCATGAGGGTGCATCCCCACCAAGGTCATCCTTCTACCTGGGCTTGCAATCTGGCCTTCTGGCTCTGCCACTCCTCCTGCAGACGCTGGATTTCTGGTGCCTTCTCCTTTGGCAAAGAGCCCAATGGAGGCTGCAGGTCACCTCCCTCCTTGATGGGCACTTCGATCCTTTGAAGATACAGAGACCAAAATCACAAAAGATCCCAGCTTGGAAATGACATGGTCACCCTGCTAACATCCCAGCCACTTGGGCTGGGAGGAGGGAGCTCCAATGGCACTAATGGAATGACAGACATCTCTCTTGGATTTGAAAAAGTCATTTGACATACAATTCTGACTGCTGTTGCACTTGGGAGACTGTCAATATTCAGCTGGAATCACTGGATATCTGTTTCAGTGGTACTTAATAAATGATGATCAGTTATCAGAATGACTGAGAGCTTAGAGTTACTTATATGGGGTCCCTAGTAGCTTCAAAAGAAGGGGTCTCTGCAGTCTAATTTCACAACTTTTCATGAATGTAGAAAAAAATAACAAAAAATTATGTTCTACTTGAATACAGTAATTTACACTTTTCAAAGCACACATTGCTTTAACTTGCTGTTCCCAGGTATAC
Source organism: Dama dama (assembly GCF_033118175.1). Taxonomy (NCBI): domain Eukaryota; kingdom Metazoa; phylum Chordata; class Mammalia; order Artiodactyla; family Cervidae; genus Dama; species Dama dama. The sequence continues at coordinate 42,957,377 of NC_083697.1, forward strand.
ACAAGAGGATTATAAATAGCCTTTCTGTGTATGTAGCAGGGACAAGACAGGCTGGTTTAAAGCTGTAGTAGTTTCTGCATTCTAGAAGAGATGCTGACAAATATTTTTGGAGGAGACTTTTCTATATTCAGTTTTGAGCCTGGAAACCAGCTGATAAATTCAAATGTGATGGGCTGAGATTGTAAAGTTAAGTATTTATCCTGTTTAACAGTGTAAAAGGATGCCGCACCGTGGGCATCTCTGCAGAGATTGCTGGGAGGTCAATGACATTTTGCTTTCTCTGGCAAACACATCAGGCCAGAGGACCAGAGGTTAGGGAGTTAGGGCCCTGGACTGTGAAGAAAGACCATGATAAGGACTCTGACTTGGCAGAGGTGAAAAGGCCCAGCAACATGGACAGAGGAGACCCCTGAAAGGAAGGGCAGGATGTTAAAAGCAGTGTAGCAAAGTTGTTAAGATCATGGACACTAGAGCCAGATTGCCCAGATTCAAATTCTAGCTCTACTACTGGTAACTGGTTATATTACCTTGTCTGAGCTCTTTAAACTGTTCCCTCTTCTAAAACATGGGGTTAATATCAGTACCTTTCACATGGATTGTTATAAAGATTAATAGAGTAAATATCTTAAAAAAGGCTTAACTCTGTGGCACATTGTAATATACAAATAAAAAATTAGTCAGGTATTTAAGAAAGTGAAAAGGTTTCTTTCTTTGCATCCTAATTCTCTTAGGTTATTTTCAAACTTCTGGAAGCTATGCTAAATATAACCAAATTTAGAACAGCTTATTTATTCCTACAAATAGGGTTACTGGGATTTTACATGGGATTGAACTGAATCTATAGCTGTACTTCAATTATGATCATTCTGTCTGTAAATAAATACACTTTTACTATTTCTTTTTAATTTGTAGCTCTTTTTCTTGCTTTATAGGACTGGGTAGGACCTTCAGGACAATGATAGGTAGTGAGCAGAACTTTTGCTTTGTTCTGAGTTTTTGGAGGAATGTGTCCAATATTTTACCATTAAGCATGTTTATCATACATGATCTTTTTCAGGTTGAAGAAATTCTATTCATGGATTGAAGAGTTTTTATCATGAAAGGATGTTAACTTTTGTCTAATGCTTTTGTGCATCATTGATATGATTATTTATTTTTTCCCTTTATATTTTAATATGATGAATTACATGATTGCCATTCAAATGTTCAATCAACCACACATTCCTGGGATAAACTCTACTTGGTCATGATGTATTATTCTTTTTATATACTGCTTGATTTTATTTTCAAACATTTTGTTGAGGATTTTGCATTCATGAAGAATATTAGTTTGTCTATATTAATGAATGTTTGAAGTGCCTTGAAAAAATTTATTCTGTAGTTTTTCAGCATATTATCTACAGATATAAAATAGGTTGTTAGTTAGTAGTGTAGTCCAAATCTTCTATATCCTTATTGATATTAGTCCAGTCATTCAATCAAATATTCAAAAAAGGGTCTCAGAATCTCAGATGTGATTGTAAATTTCTTCCTTTAGTTCACATAGTATTTGCTTCATTATTTAAAGCTCTGTTATTAGGTAATACACATTTAGGATTGTGATGTCTTCCAGATGAATTGACTACTTTACTGTTGTGAAACATCCCTTTTTAATCACTGGTAATACTTCTTGTTCTGAAGTCTACATTGATATGAATATAGCCACATTAGCTTCCTTACATTTTGTATTTGCATGGAGTATCTATTTCTATCATTTTACCTCCCAACCTATCTGTGCCTGTATAAACTGTGTCATACAAAATACCACCAACTGAAGGGCTTAAAAAGCAGAAATTAATTTTCTCATAATTCTGAAAGCTAGAAGTCCATGATCATGGAGTCAGCAGGTTTGGTTTCTTCTAAGGCTTCTCTTCTGAAGCTTGCAGATGGTCAACTTCCGTCACCCTGTGTCCCCACGTGATTGTCCCTTGTCTGCTTTACCAGGGCACTGATCTCTTCTTATGAGGAAATACTGGGTGGGGGCCATCCCAATAACCCCATTTAAATCAATCATCTATTTAAAGCTTTCTCTCTGAATGCATTCATATTGGGGATTAGGGCCTTAACATATGATTTTGAGGGGGGCACGGGGCAGCACAATTCAGCCCATAACAGTGTCTTTATACTTAAATCTCTCTCTGGTAGATAGCAGGTAGTAAATGTCCTGCCTTTTTATCCTCTCTGGCAATCTCTTTCTTTTAAATGATGTCTCTGTTTCATTTACAATATCAGTATTGTAGTATCAGACTGGGTTTAAATCCACATCTTATTTGTTTTCTAACTGCCCAATCCTTTTCTTATCGTTCTTCTGTTCTTTTTCTATCTTCCTACCTGACATTTTTTATGATTCCATTTTAGTTCTTTTATTGGATTTTTTTAAGCTTTTCTTTGTATTAATGTTTAATGTTGCTCTATGGATTAAAACTTGTATCCTTGACCTATCGCAACCTTCTCAGAGTTAACATTGTACCTCTTCATATAAAATATAAGTCCGTTACAATACTATAATTCCATTAATTGCTGTTCTTTGTGCTAGTGGTCATATATTATTCAACTATATGTATTATGAACTTCATAATATACTGCTTAATTATTAAGTAGTTATATGTCTTTTAAAGAAATTGAAGAGAAAGAAAAGCAGTAGGTTTTTATATTTACCTATACATTTACCTGGAGAAGGACATGGCACCCCACTCCAGTACTCTTGCTTAGAAAATCCCATGGACGGAGGAGCCTGGTAGGCTGCAGTCCATGGGGCTGCGAAGAGTTGGACACGACTGAGCGACTTCACTTTCACTTTTCACTTTCCTGGATTGGAGAAGGAAGTGGCAACCCACTCCAGTGTTCTTGCCTGGAGAATCCCAGGGACGGGGGAGCCTGGTGGGCTGCCGTCTATGGCGTCGCACAGAATCGGACACGACTGAAGTGACTTAGCAGCAGCAGCAGCATACATTTACCATTTCTGAGGCTCTTCGTTTTCTCCTGTAGATCCAACTTTAAATTTGCTGTAATTTCCTTTCAGCTTTAATAAATTCCATTGCTGTTAATCATACTGCAGCTTAACTGGTGAAAAGTCCTCTTAGCTTTTATATACCTGAAAATGTTCTATTTCACTCTCATTTTTGAAGGATATTTTCACTCGATTTAAAATTAGGATTTTACAGGTTTTTTTTTTTCTTTTCCATTTATAACCTTAATGATATTGCTTCATAGTTTTCTGGCTTTCATCAGAAAATGAGCCTAGAAGGTTGATGAGAACTCAGTTGTCATTAGTGTTCATGAAAAGCCAACTGTCTCCTGTATGTAATTTGTCTTTTTAAAAACCTGACTGCTTGTAAGATTTGGGGGGATATATTTTGTTTTCAGCAGATTTTCTATGATGTATCTAGGCATTGTAATCTCCAGATTTATTCTGTGGGGAGTTCACCTAACTTCTTGAATATGTAAATTGGTGTCCCACATCAAATTGGGGGAATTTTTGGTCATTTTTTCCAAATATTTTTCCTGCTCCATTTTCTTTGCCTTTTTACATGTGGGCTCCAAATACATGCATGTTAGACTAGTTGATATTGTCCCACAAGTCACTAAGAATCTCCTCATTTAAAAAAAATTTCCCCCCTCATTCTTTGGATAGCACAGTTTCTACTGATCTATCTTCAAGCAACAAACTTTTCTTCTGTGATTTTAATTTGCTGTTAAGTACATCTAATGAGGTTTTCATTATGGATATTGTACTTTACAGCTTTAGAATTTCTATTTGCTCCAAGGTTTTCATTTCTCTGCAGAAATTCCCTATTTGTTCATTCATTATAACAATCCTTTCCCTGAACATAGCTCATATCATTGCTTTCAAGTCTTTGTCTGCTAATTCCAATATCTAGGTCATTTTAGGCTTTATTAGCTGTTTTTTTCTTGATTATAAGTCATACTGTTCTGCTTCCTTGCATGTCTTATAATGTTTTCATCAAATGCTCAATGCTGTGGATAATACAATACTGGGAGTCTGTATTATTCAATCCTTTCCAAAGTATTTAGTTTTGTTATGAGAGCCAGTTAAATTACTCAAGGCTCTTTCTGATCTTTTTATGCCTGGACTTGTCTTTTGTTAAAGCATGTATATTTCAACACTGTCCTTTGTTCTAGGGTGTGGCCCTTATCCTACGGGGTGTGTTTCTTACTCCTAAAGTGTTATGTTTCTGAGGTCTCAACTCAATGCTCATAGAGCTCAGAAACACTTTTTTTTTTTTTTTTTTTTTTATTGTGGCTGATCTTGGAATCCAATGTCTCCTAGCATCTCACCTCTAGTACCTTCGTTTTTCTCAGCACCATGGCAGCAGCATACTCCTAGGCCTCATGAGTCTCACTCAAGCTCCCAGCAAGGACCTATGGAAAATTTTTATAGATTTCTGCCCCCTATACCCCCACTCAGTATCTTCTCTTCTGGCACCATACCTTACAAATTCCAGCTGCTCTAGCAGCCCTGAGCCCTGATGTCTGCTTCCTCAGCTCAACTTACCTCCACTTCTCTGCACTGTGGTTGGCCCTGTCCCCAGACAGAGAGGCAGGAGAAAATGTGGAGTGATTATGGGATTCAATTCATGTTTCTCTTCTAAAGAACATGGTCCTTCTCTGCTTAGTGTCCTGTTACTAAAAGAGTTGTCATTTATTTTGCTCACTTTTAAAGTTGTCTACAGAAAGAGGGCAAGTCTAGTACCAGTTACCCTGCCACAGCTGGAAGTACAAGTTCAGTCATTTTACTGAGTATTAAAGGAAAGAGTGACCTTAGAAAAACAGAAAAACTGTGGAACTTCGTATGGCATAAGAACAGCTGTTGAGATGTAGTTAACATTAGTTCTGGAGCCAGAGAGGCTATCATCTGGATTCTACCATCTACTGGCAGAATAAGTAGAAAGGGAAGTCACTTAACCTCTCTGTTCTTCAGTTTCCCTCATCTTTAAAATGAAGTACTTCAACAACGGTATCTATTTAATGAAAATTAAATGGGTTAATTCAGCATTCAGTAAATATTTACTATTATTATATTCATCATCATCATCATTTCTGGGAACACCATGAATGAGAATTTCCCTCTCTTACTCTATTCTCTTGTGTTAAATTCCCTTGTATCCTCATATCCTAAAAAGCTGATCCTATCCTGCCATCTCTCACAAGCAAGCCATAGCAGACTCTTCTGACTCCCCCTGCTCCCACTGAAGTTGATTCTGACCTGCTGCTGTTGCTGCTATTTAATCACTTCAGTCGTGTCCAACTTTGTGTGACCCTATGGAATGTAGCCCACCAGGCTCCTCTGTCCATGGGATTCTCTAAGCAGGAGTACTAGAGTGGGTTGCCATGCCCTCCTCCAGGGTTTTCCTGACCCAGGAATTGAACCCAGGTCTCCTGGGCAGGCAGATTCTTTACCGCTGAGCCACCAGGGAAACCCATCTGACCTGCTACCCCCACCTTAAATCAACAGCCAATGGAAAACCCACCATGCCAAAAGTTCTCTGACAAGCAACCTTCAAGGGGTTAACTACTGAATATGCAACCTCACCCCTAAAGAACCAATGTGTCTGTTCTGTTCTGCAGCCTCTGACCATAGATCTTTCTATTCCTTTCTCATTACTTCTCAGTTCTTACACTCTCACTAAAACTCCCATGAAAGAAGCCTACAGACCCCACACCTCCTCATTTTCTTCTGGGGTTGAGTAACCCCCTAAACAACAAAGCTACACAGGAGAAAAGACAAGGCTGCTGTGATCACCACCTACCGCTGGTCTGCCCAGCATCTTCTCCTTAGGGAAGCCTTTTCTCTTTCCATAATGATCCTGTTTAGTCCACAAGGTTCAGATGCAGCTAGCTCTGCCCTCATCCTTAATTGGCCCATGGGAAGGGCTGACACATACCTGGTCCATCAGAGCCAGATATCTCCTTGGCCAGAATGACTGGCTCAGGGATGGACAAGCGACCCAAGCTGGGCCCCTTAGAAACCTCTTGAAATCCCTCCCAGTATTTTCACAGTAAAGACTATTTCTTTCCGTTTGTTAGTTTTGAATGGAATAAGATTTGTAGCTTCCAGGGGTAAGTGACAGCACCAGCATTTAGTCTGGAGGCCCGACTCCAGAGTCTGTGCTCTTTAACCGCTATGGTTACACATCTCATAGATCCCAAGACAGAATCTGGAGGGAGCTGGGCAAGTATTATTAGCTAGAGAGTTCACAGGACTATAGGGTACCTGACACTGCCATTGATATGATTTAGGGGTGTAGGCTTTGCTTCCTCAATGCTAGCTTATAAATGTTTCTGTCCCCTCAAAATTCCTGTTTTGAAGCCTACTGCCCAATCTAATGGCAATAAGAAATGAGGCCTTTGGAAGGTGATTAGGTCATGAAGGTGAGACCCTCATGAATGGGATTAGTACTTTATAAAAGAGGCCCTTGCCCTTCCATCTTGTGAAGACAGAATGAAAAGACTCCTTCTATAAGCCAGAAAGTGAGTCTTCATCAGACACAGAAACTGCCATCACCTTGACCTTGGACTTTATAGCCTCCCTAACTGTGAGAAATAAATTTCTGTTGTTCATAAGGCACTCAATCTATGGGATTTTGCTAAGCAGTCCAAATTGACTATGACAACTAATCTCCCTCATGGTGAGATTAGTATCTTTATAAGAAGAGACACAAGAGAGACCTCCTCCTACACTGTCTGCTGCCTCTCTCTTCTTGAGAGGACATGAGAAGATGGCCATGTGCAAACCAGGAAGACAGCTCTCACCAGGACTATCTGAAGAGCTACCAGATGGGAGCATGGACTCCATGTCATCTGTCAGGACCCCACACAGCTGGTCATTAGTGTGGGGAAGTGAAGTATAAATGTGGTAGCCTCAGAATCACCTGGGAAGCTTTCTCAAAAGACACAGGGTTGGGATGTACCCAGACCTACTGTATCAGAAACTTGTGAGGCAGTATGACAGATCTTTATTGCTCAGCAAATACCAACTGCCTTGTGTGATGCTGTGGATTGAATTGTGTCTCCCCAAATTCATATGTTGAAACCTCAATCACCAATATGATGGTATTTGGAAGTGAGGCCACTGGAGGTAATTAGGTCATGAGAAAGTAGCCCTCATGATGAGATTAGTGCCTTTGTAAGAAAAGACACAAGAGAGACCTCCTCCCACACTGTCTGGTGCCTCTCTCTTCTCCATGAGAGGACACAAGAAGATGGCCATGTGCAAACCAAAAAGAGTCCTCACCAGGAACTGAATGGGCCAGCAACTTGATCCCCAGCATCCAGAACCGTGAGAATAACCTTCTGTTGTAGGGTATTTTGTTATAGCAGCCCAAACTAACTAAGACCTGTGGAGAGCATATTACCTTCTGCTCAGGGTATTAGTTTTTGTCACTTGGAAGAACAGGAGGCAGAGGTTTGGGCCAGTCCAGGTCTGTCTGATTTGGGGGCAGTTTATTAACCTTTTTGAGTGTTAGGTTCTTAATCTATAAAATGGTCTCTCTGAGTTGGTGTGACAATTAAATAATTCAGGTAAAGTCCTTAGATGTGCTGGAGGCACACAAGACATTTCTGTTCCCTCCCTAAGCTTCATGCATGGGGCAGTGATAAATATATGAGGTACAGAATGAATGAATGAATTAATTAATTAATCCTTCAAGTGTGAGTCCTCATTCACTGGAGCCCTCGGAAGCCTGCCTGTCCTCCTGTACCTTTCCTCCTCTTCGCTGCTGGTTCCTTCTTCAGCTGCTAACTTATCTTGATATTCCTCTCCTCTGGGCAGAGTCTGAGAAGGTTCATTCGGTCTCAAGCATGGATCCTAAGGGAAAAACAGTTGTAAGATGAGACTAAAGTAAAGTTCCTGGAGCCAACCTGTGGTTTACCAAACCAGAGAGCAGAGGAGAAAGAGCCTCCAGCAATCCTCACAGCTCTCAGGCCTGTGATGATTCAGTGCTGAGCCCACTGCCCGGCTCAGGAGCAGTGTCAGCCCTGATCCCTGTATCCTGCTTTTCAGCCTAGCAAGCATGTCACGCAGCTGATGAAACTAAAGTACAGACAGAGAAACTAAAGCATGTAGCTTGTCCAGGGTTCCTATCAGAGAGGAATGGAAATGAAATGCAACCCTGGGGCTGTTGTGGGAATCAGAGAACAGTGCCAGCAACAGCCACTGGTCTATAAGGGTGAGCAATTGGTATTATTATTATACTCATATTACAGGTGGCAGTCTGCTACATCCTATAATACAGGATCAGAAAACATGGAACTTTATCAGAAGCCTTGAGAAGTGGGGTATGGTGGGAGGACAATATGGAAACCATGAGTTAATAAGGAGGCTTCGGAATTTTCTATCAATAGAATTTGTTCATGTTATTATTTCCTCTTTCAGCAGAGAAGAAAGGTGAAGACTTTCTTATTTTGATTCTTCTACTTGTTACAATAACCACTGTCCACAGAAAACAGTGTAAGACAGGCTAGGATAGACCTCTTTGTTGAGAAATCTCATTAAATAATAATAAATTGCTACCTGGGCTTTCTGCTAATTATGTGTCTCTGTCAGTCTTGTGTTTTTCTGGCCCTGAGCTTCATCAGCTGTAAAACAAAGTGGTTGGTTACATCTCTGGTTTTCAAACCATGCTCCAGGGACCATGAGAGATGCCCTTGGTGATGAGAGGCAAAGCTGAGACTGGAAGATGGGGCCTTGGACTCCCCTCCCTCCCTGACACAGAATGAAACTGCTTTGGTTGCCTTCTATGTACTCTAATATTTATGAAAGGCCACCAATGTCAAGGCCAATGAGGACCTCCATGTTGCCAAATCTAATGGTCACTCCTTGGGCTTTGGTTAATTGAACTTTTCTGCAGAACTGGAATATCTGTTCCTTCCTCCTCCATGCAGCCCCCTTTCCTGGGTTTCCTCTCTCTTAGCTACTCCTCTGTCTCCTTTGCTAAAGCCTCCTCCATTCCTGCCCTAAACCTCAGTCCTTGGACTTCTCTTTTCTGTCTTACTTCCTAGTGTCTCATCTAGGTCCATGGATACTAATGACAAACAGTTTACCTCCATTTCCAAGTTTCCCCCTAAACTCTGGACTTGTATATCCAATTGCCCTCCAAACATCATTCAGATGCTTAATAAGCTTCTCAAACTGTAACATGTCCAGAACTGAACACTTGGTCTTACCTCCTTCAAACAACAAGCATCTACTTTCCTCAGGGCCTTTGTACTGGTTGTTCTTGCTGCCTTCAATGCTCTACCCTATGATATTTACATGTCTAGCTTCCTCACTTCACTCACCACAACCAAGAGACCTTCCCTCGTTTAAAACTTGGGCTCTGGCAGCAAACTGCCTATGTTTAAATCCCATTTCTTCTTATTTATGATGTAACAATCCTAATGGTACCAGTAATCACAATAAATAAGAACTAACTCAGTTCAACATGAATATCTCTACCCTAGTAAAATGAATCTTTGTGATCCCATGTTCTATACAGTTGACGGAATTCTCCAGGCCAGAATACTGGAGTGGGTAGCCTTTCCCTTCTCCAGGGGATCTTCCCAACCCAGGAATTGAATCCAGTCTCCCACATTGCAGGCAGATTCTTTTTTTTTTTTTTTCCTTAGTTTTGAAGGTTGAGTTTTTTTTTTCCTTTATTTTTATTAGTTGGAGGCTAATTACTTTACAATATTGTAGTGGTTTTTGCCATACATTGACCTGAATCAGCCATGGATTTACATGTGTTCCCCATTCTGAACCCCCCTCCCACCTCCCTCCCTATCCCATCCTCTGGGTCATCCCAGTGCACCAGCCCTGAGCACTTGTCTCATGCATCCAACCTGGACTGGCGATCTGTTTCACACTTGATAATACACATGTTTCAGTGCTATTCTCTCAGATTATCCCACCCTCGCCTTCTCTCATAGAGTCCAAAAGTCTGTGCAGGCAGATTCTTTACCAGCTGAGCCACAAGGGAAACCCAAGAATTCTGGAGTGGATAGCCTATCCCTTCTCCAGTGGATCTTCCCAACCCAGGAATTGAACCCAGGTCTCCTGCATGCAGACTGACTCTTTACCAACTGAGCTATCAGGGAAGCCTAGTAAAATGAATCATCACTACAAGGCTTAAAAATGAACTTGTAGGGACCTAGCAACAGAGCCTGAAAACATAAGGCAAAATGTTCAGAAATACAGGGAGGAACAAGCAAATTTATAATGGGAGATTTTAATACACACTTCTCAGAGACTCATATATCAGGTACACAAAATAAGCTAGGAAATGGAAGATTTGAACAAGATTAATAAGCTGAAACTAGTAGCTAAAAAAGAACAATAATCACTGTTAATGTTTATATAATGCTTAGTGTGCACCCTCAACTCTATGAGGAGAGAATCATACCATTTTAAAGGTGATGAACCTTGCCCAAGGTCATGCAGTGAACACCAGAACTAGAGTTTAAATATATAAGCTTTAACCATGGGGGTCACAAACAGTCACACACGACTTAGTGACTGAACTACAACAACAAACCTTTAACAACCAAACAGAATGTATACTTTTTGGCTATCACATAGGAACCATTTTTATTTTATTTTTTTTAATTTTTATTATTATTATTATTTTTTCCAGTGGGTTTTGTCATACATTGATATGAATCAGCCATGGATTTACATGTATTCCCAATCCCGATCCCCCCTCCCACCTCCCTCTCCACCCGATTCCTCTGGGTCTTCCCAGTGCACCAGGCCATTTTTAAAAAACGGACTCCACAACAGGCTACAGAGCAAATTTCAGCATAGCTAGAGTGTCGACATTTTATAGACCACAATATCTAATGACAATGCAAAAAATTTAGAAAATGGTAAGAAAGTAGGTTTAAAAAGTGAGATAAACTTCAAAACTCTGGTATACAGCTAAAGACATACACTGAGAGGGAAATTTATAGCCTTAAGTGCATTTATTATAGAACATTTAAGAAGTTAGAAAAAGGATAACATAATAAACCCAAAGTAAGTAGAAGGAAAGAAGTATGAAAGACAAAATTAATGGCATAGAAAAAGGCAGATCTGACCAGCACATCTGAAAGCCGGCTTTTTGAAAAGACACATCAAACTACTGCTAAGACTGATCAAGGAAAAAGGGAGAAGGAACTTAAAGCAACATGAATAATGGACAAAGATCTCATGACAGTTATGAAGATGAAAAAGAATTTCAAATGCACTCTGAGTCACTGTGAAGACTGTGAAAGAGAATGTGCAGGATGTAATTTCTGGGCTACCTTATTGACCACTGATATATTTAAAGGCATCCTGGGCAGGAGTCCAGAAATAGGAGAGGATAGAAAATGCTTAAAAAGGCTGACGATGCACTCAGATGACTACGCCAGCTCCCCACAGCATAGCGTCCATCTATTTCCATGCAGTAACTCATGGACACCTACAACTCAGGGAGGTGGGCAGGAAAGACAACCCCGTCCTTGTGTTGCAGAGGGGGGTCTAAGGTCGGAGAAGCCCAGACTTCCATGTGACTGCACTGGCACTCTGTTGTGTTAGCATGAGCACCAGCTGTCAGTATCAGGGCCTAACTGGATGAGTTCAAACTGTGATACGAATGTATTGCTGAAACGTATCTGCAAATCAGACACTTAAAATCAACCTGATAGATGAAGGCTGCTTCCCAAATCAATGGGGAGATAAACTCAGTAATCTTTTCTGCTTCTGTTCACTTGCTTCCAGCTCCCTGGAAACCAAAGACAAGGATATCCTTCCCATGAAAAGAAGATGAGTCCTCCCCCTCCCTGCAAATAATTAAAGGACCCAGTGTTCCTTTAAATCATCCTCTGGCCAAGGCTAATTTTTGAAGATGTTCCTAATCCAGCTTGAAACAGTACCCTCAGCTCTATTCATTCAGTTGTCTTGTCATGGATCAGTTAATATACAAGGAGGTGCAAACATCTGCCACATGTGGGTATGTTAGGTGCTGGAAGGACAGAGATTAATAAGAGATATAATTCTTGATTTCAACAAACATGGTTCAGCAGAGGGGACCAACAGACCATATAAATGGAAAGCATTCACCTTCACCACCCTACCTTCTGTACCTGGTATTTTGGGTCAAAGTGTATCATTCCGAATGAACTGGGGTGCCATCTGAATATTTCTCAAAGGAATCTGACCTTGGAAATGAACAGTAGGCTGAAGGAGCACTTTCAAGCTCACCAATACTCATTTCTCTGAATGTCAAATGGGGCAGTCTCTCCAGCATCCCTTTTCTGGTTGTTGGCTTGGGATCCCAGTGAGTGCCTCCCAGGACCAACAGTGAGCCACTCTGGGTGTATCCTGAGTTAATCGCTCCTAATTCACACTCTTGCATTCCCCATCAGGCATTTCTCAGGTTCTGTCCAGGACTCCCTCCATCACTAAAGTATGCACAGAAAATAAATAGCTCTGCTTCTCCCCTAACCATCCACTGCAAAAGCCTCCTCCCAACTCCTCCCAAGCAAATGGCTGGTTATTTTAAACCCACAGTCACATTAGGCCTTCATCTTTCATCTTCTAGGCAGTGAACCTCATCTGGGTTGTTTCTATTTTAAAGGAACACCCACGCCCAGGAAATCTTCAGGAAGGAAATATTGAAAGTCTTTCTCAAGTTCATTTGACAATCTTTCAAAGGCAGCATTATGTACATCTTAAAAATAGAACACCTAATGCAATGGGGTTTTGCTGAAATGATTACAGGGGACTGTAATAGATACTACAAAGTCACCTTACATTATAGACTCTTTTAACAGTTTCTAAAAGTGACTTCATGTGCTTTCTTCCGTTTATTACAAGTCTCTGGGGTGGAGGACAGGAGTCATGTCTGCCACTTTACTAATGAAAAGCAGTATAGAACTGTAATTTGGACACTGGTGTTCCTCAGTGTTCCTCAGTTTGGGCCTCAGTTTCCCTATCTGTAAAGCGAGGATAATAACACTTGCCTCATAGGGTTGTGGTGTGGGACTGTGTACACACTATGTTCTTGGTACTTGATCTGTTTGCCACGATGAACAGTGAGGAAACTGATGCCAGAGAGGTAATTATATAATAATATTTACTTCCTGCATTTGAAATGGAGCTCTCTGAGGACCACCCTCACTCATCCAGCCCTGGGCCTCTCTTAATGACAGCACTCATAAATACTTGTTGAGGCAAAATGAGTTGAATAATAATGACCACAAATAACTTTTCTTTTTGTTCTGGAGAAGGTGCAGGCAAGGATCTATGAAAACTTCATCCCTTCCCTGTCCCCAGCTCACTGAGACCCAGACACCAGAATCTTCGACAAAAAAATTAATTTTCTGTGAAAATTACCAAGACTCACACGACTTTCTGGAAACTAATGAAGAACACTGTGAACCTAAGAGAATCAAGAAGACCAGACATGAGAGGCCAGGATAAAAGGCTCAATGGAGTCTCAGCTGTCTACGGTGGGGACAGAGCCACACCCAGGGCTGGCAGCCCTCCCTCTGTGTATTCTGGGAATGGAGTGAAAAGTCTCAGCCTTATTATTTATATCTCTCTTGACTCACTGAAATGGTTTGGCAGAACAGCTAAGAACAACCGTTGTTGTGTCCCGTGTGGGGGCTGGGTTCACTGCGCTGTAATGCACTGCTCAGGCACCATCCACACAGGCCTGGACTTTGTACCTCTAGGGCCTCGGCAAAGATTTGACTCGCTTGGTTGGCATAGATTTTGCTGGAAAAAAATATCTGAACTAAATTATAAACTTTCTCTGATATAGCTTGACCAAGTTCAGAAAGTTGTGTAACCTGTTGAGTTGGTAAGGTTGTGGGGAAACAGACACTTGCGCCTGCTGCCGTGGGGGTACACTGACAACCTTGATGGAGTGCAAGGCAGCAAATCTATCCAAGTTCAGGCTTCTCATATCACTGGACCTAGCAAATCCTACAGTGGTAAGAGTTAGCCCTTACTAAACATTTACATGTACTGTTTCTGTCATTGTTTCACAGATGACTGTGGAATGAATGAATAACATACATGTTGAGTAGAATCAAGCAGAATTGATACTCATGACGGTTCTTCCTTCTTTACTTCTGTCTAGAACTGAACTCTTGGAGGGATCGTTGTCTAGACCCAGAAGGGTCAGATGAGAGCCCAGTTTCATGATGCACCAACCCAAGGTTTTCAATGTGCACTTGTATTTAAACTTCTTTGTGTATAGTTGCTCAGTCATGTTTGATTCTTTGTGACCCCATGGCCTGTAGTCCTTAAACTTCTCTAGGACTTGCTGTTTTAGCTATAGCAGTGGTTCTCAGTTGGATGGTTATGGGCCCAAGGAAACATTTGTCAATGTCTGGACAAGTTTTTGGTTGAGACATTCTGATTGCAGAGGGAGTGCTACTGGCCTTCGGTGAGTAGAGGCCAAGGATGCTACAAAACATCCTACAAGGCACAGGGCAGTCCCACAACAAAACTTCACCCAGTCCAAAAGTCAAGTGCCAAGGCTGAGAGACCTTGAGCTGCAATGAAAGCTCTGGCCCTTGTAAGTCAGTCCTGGAACATACCTAGAACTTGTGTGTATGTGTGTGTTCCCTCCTGAAAATACAGCCTGCTGTGTAATCTCCTGGAGCTTCATTATTATTTATTTCTAGCTTATCAACCTTCCTTTAATTTGAATCTCATCAATTAAGATCCCAGCCAACTCTGTCCCATCTCCCTACCACAGTCACTTTGAGGCCCTGAGAAATTCTCCAATATCTGAGGAAGAACCTTTCTGGGAAGTCCCACAGGGTACTGGTGAAAAGTTCAGCTGTCCCTAGGGCCAGGAGTTCTTGTTGAACGATAGCTCATGAGGCTGTTTCTTGAGAAACTCACAGAGAATGTTCTACAAGCAGACATTTTCAGAAAGGATGGGATGGCCTCAGTCAGGAAGGGCCAGCCCTGCTGATAAATGTACCTGTGTTCCTTTATTTCTCCTCCAAGCTTATGCAGGGGCAATGGGGGCTGCTCAAGAATTTCCCCCACATCTGGGTGTCAGAGGAGGAAATGTGGGGAGTCCTGGCCACTCTCCTTAATCCCAAGACATACAACTATAGCCTATTTTATCTGGAAGGCATCCTGGACATGTGTTGATACTCTTACAGGAAGAGTGGGGGATCAGAGCCAGAGACCTAGCTCCATCCCATCTCGGCTGCTTATCTGCCTGTGACCATGAGCGAGTCACCTAACTTCTCTGCCCTTCATTTTCCTCTTTTGTAAAATGGTTACGTTACAGGGTTACACAAATTCCAATGAGGTCAAGAATGGAGACAGTGCTGTATAACTGACCAATATTGTTATTCAAATCCATAGCCACTAGATTTTTGACTCATTTCTATCCTGGTGAATATGTGGTTAAGGTTAAGTATGGGTTATCCCAGTAGGGCTGTTTGCAAAATAGGACTGGAATCAACAAGGAGAACTTATAGTTTCTGAAGACAGACAGGCACAGGGAAATGGGTGGATTAATGGAAGAGGACAAAGCAGTGAGATTCAGACTCACCTACATAGTGTTTTCCCACCTGGAGTCTGAAGTAGACTGAAAATTGGAGGCAGCAATAAAATATATGAAATTTAGGCAAT
The DNA here is from genome assembly GCF_033118175.1 of Dama dama. Classification (NCBI taxonomy): domain Eukaryota; kingdom Metazoa; phylum Chordata; class Mammalia; order Artiodactyla; family Cervidae; genus Dama; species Dama dama. Next base: position 42,973,041 of record NC_083697.1, read on the forward strand.
GGATTTTTGATGGTGCCAGCTGTAAAGATTAAGAGGTAAGCTGAAATAGGAACCAAGAGGGTCCTTCAGGCCAGGGTACTCAAACATGAACTTCACAGGAAGAATTTATGTTTCTGACATTATGCAAGAAATGTTAACTGAGTGCCTATATTTTAGGTTAAATTGTGCCCTCAAGAAGAGACAATGAAGTCCTAACTCCAGCACCTAAAGAAGTGACTTTACTTGCAACCTGGGCTTTTGCGGACGTAATTAGTTAAAATAAGGTCATACTGGATTAGGGTGAGCCCTAAATCCAAGGACTAGTGTCCCTATAAGAAAGCTAATGATGTGGTGACAAGCCAAGGAATGCCAAGGAGTGCCACCACCAACCCCCAGAAGCTGGAACAGACTCTACCCAGAGCCACCTGCAGGAGCCAACCCTGCTCACACTGTGATTTTGGACTTACAGTCTTCAAAACTGTGAGACAATACATTTCTGTGGCTTAAGCCCCAAGGGTATGGTAATTCATTGTGGCAACCCTAGGGAAAGAACACAGCCTAGCATGAGCCTGACAGAGACAAACAGAAACTAGATTCAATCCTGAAGCACCATCCCTTAAAAAGGGGCAGCATCACATGGGAGGGCTACCGTGAGAGTAACAGATATCACGGATATGGATGTGGATGCGGAGGGATGCAAGGGGGCATTGTGATTACTGTTAGGCTTCATGCTCCAGGCAGAACCAAAGACCCCACTCTAGTCCAGTGCCCCTTTGTCTGCCAGCCAGGTTGCTCTCAGAGAGGGAGGGAAGATTTATCTGACAAGTCTTGTTCTTTTTCAAACCATGCAGATAATTACTCAGAACTCTATTTTCTCCATGGTTGTTGCAAATTGATTTTATAATGATTTTTTTCCGCAGGCATTTTGGCAGCTCCGAGAGGGGAAATAAAAGGGCCCATTAATGCCAGCATGTGTCACTGGGGACACCAAAGTGCTGAAAAGGAGAAGAAAAATATCCTTAATTAAAGCAGAAAAAGCTAGAGGTTACCTGGGTCTCTAAAATGTTGTAGTGCTGGCAGTCCAATTCCTGGGGCCTTTCATCGCCTCTTGGGGGACATGCCTTATTCTGTTGGATAAATTCTTCCAGCCTTAAAACCTAAAATAGAAGAATAGAAATATTCAGCAATGAAGCAAAGTCCTACCACCTGGCTGTGGTCATTAATCTGGGAGCCTGTTCCTTTGAGTCAATCACTTCTGAAGACAGTGTCTCACTAGACAAATCCCAGACATGCTTCTTGAGGGGCCATATCTAGTTAGCTAGTTGCTTATTTCTTCAGAAGACAATGAACCTGGCATGTTTACAATATCCAACACTTCCCTTTAAATTATTCATGTCCATATAACTATACCAAAGCTGTAGCATGGTTTCCACTGTTTTCAAACCATTCATGGAAGGCCACCCTATTTCTTTTTTACAAAGTTAGTTGGTAAAGAAAAGGAACAATGTTAAAGAATTATACAGATAATATGAGAGAAGGGTGGCTACAGGATGCTACTACATTATAAGGCCTTAATTATGATGATTATTATTAACCAACTAAATGTAGAGTGTGAATTAAACAGATTGGTTCCCCAGCTCTACACTTTGAGAAGAACTAATAACCATAAAGGAAACTCAGATGTTGCTGTGTATGCTCCTCAGGTACCATGCTAGGCATAAGGTGGGGAGGAGAAGAAACAGCCTGAGAGCAAGATGGTAAGGTAAAATATCATCCCTGCCTTCAAGGAGCTGTCACCTAATGGAGGAGACAGATGCACACTTACAATCACAATAACATTCAGTAGACATATGTAAAATATAAAAAGAGCATCATTAATGACGTGCTTGCTCTGTGTCAGGCACAGACCTAAGCATTTTACAGTATTAAGTCTTAATTCTCCTAACAATCATTATGAGGTAGGTACTACTGCAGAGAACTTTCAGCAAAAAACTGCCCAGGAGTTCTGGTACAGTGTTAATAGCACTAAAGGATGAATAGAGTCCAGTGGCAAGTTTTTCTCCCCAGTAATACTGTCCACAGTGCTTTTAAACTTTGAACTTGGTCCCTGGGTGGTTTGGACAGATTGGCCCAAGAAGAAAACCCCATAGTTCAGCTGGCTTACATCCATTTCATATCCCACTCTTCTGGCTGGCCTCCAGATGGAGGCCTGATGGCTAAATCCTTGGTTTCCCAGGCTAGCCACGTGGCACAGATGTTACCAATGGGAGTAGGAGTCAGCTAGGGGCTTCGGTACACCCTTTTGTTTTTCTAAAGAAGTAGGCAGGCTTGGTCACCCCTGCCCCTACTCGTTTCCTGTTTTAAATTTGGACACGACAACTGGTCAGTGACAGTCATTCTCACAACCAAGGGGAATCTGAGCCAACTTCTCCTACATGCAGCGTCCTCAGGGACCTGTGATACATTTAGGGATCATGAAAATGTTTTCATTCAAAATTTGAAGGAAAAAATGCAGCCTTGCTGTATTCACCTTTATGGCAATGCAGTTACAAATTAAAATTTTTAATTTTCATTGATGAAGAAAAGAGTCCACAAAGGCAGAAGTATCTAATGCCCAGAAAACTGCCAGGAGGTGGGGAGATGGTGGAACCAAGAGGCTTGCAGATTTTCCAGACCTGATATTATTTAGCCACAGAATTAATGCCAGCAGCCTCCTGCCTCCTTCTTTTATGTATAACATTAAGTGCCTCTTTGTTAAGCCTCTATAAATCAGGCTCTCTGTTACTTGCAGCTGAATTTATGCCCCTGAGATCATCTTCCTGTCAGGCTAAAGTCTTTTTCTTCCGCGCAAGGATGCTAAATGTAAGAAAGTCAGGGTGACTTCCTGAGATTCCTGGCACGTTAGTTAATCAAATAATAAAAATAAATGAAAAAGAAAAAAAAAAAACTCCTGGAGTCCAGAATCATCACTCCCAAGCACAGTGTTTATTCAGGAGTTACCTCAAGCAGTGAATTCTGGAGCTTCACACTTAGGGCCGCTTTCTCTTCTTCCAGCTGCTTTATTTCATTTTCTGATTTCTTCTTCACTTCTTCCAATTGTGCTTCTACTTCCTAAATGATAAATAGAAGAGTTAACCACACAAGCCATAAAAACATGAACAGGACACACCCTGCCTTATTCCCAAAGGGGTTCAAAGAAGCTCACAAGAGTCATAAACTCCATAAAAAAATATAAATTAGAAATATATGAGAAAGTTAAAAAAAAAAAAAAACAGGTGCTAAATTCACACCACAAAGACTAATATATATTGGGGGAGAGCATGGTAAATTCCTGGCTTTAAGTATTGTAGTGTCAAGTAAGAAAAGAGAATGCTCATTATTGACACAATTCTCATAGTTCCATGAATCAAAAAGCCCAATACACCCTCAGATGCAAGGAAATATCAAAAACAGAATTAAATTTCCTCTTTGGTCTTCTCAATAGCAACCTTACTTTAGTCAAAATGATGGGATTCACAGAATACTGTTTCCACAGTCCCTCCCCACAGCCTCACAGTCTTAGTGCAAAGCAGATCCAGATAAAAGAACATTCTGGAGCTCATGTGAGTGGTGCAGCTGCATTTCAGCTCTGTGACCTTGAGCAAATTTCCTAACCTCTCTGTGACTCAATGCATTACTTATTAATACAAGCTTAGCATAGTTCTAGGTACATATTAATAGCAAGAGATAAATGAATTAAAAGTAGGGCAATTCTTATAGATTCCTACCCTTTTTGATCTAGCTTAATATCTGCGGAAATTTTGCAAGTGTCTAGAGCAGTGGATGAAATATTCTTTTCCTCTTAGCTGAACTTTCAGTTCAGTCAGTTCAGTTACTCAGTTGTGTCCTACTCTTTGCAACCCCACGGACTGCAGCATGCCAGGTTTCCCTGTCCATCACCAACTACTGGAGCCTGCTCAAACTCACGAATATTGAGTTGGTGATGCCATCCAACCATCTCATCATCTGTCATCCCCTCTCCTCCTGCCTTCAATCTTTCCCAGCATCAGGGTTTCTTCTAATGAGTCGGCTCTTTGCGTCAGGTGGCCAAAGTATTTAAGCTTCAGCTTTAGCATCAGTCCTTCCAATGAATATTCAGGACTGATTTCATTTAGGATTGACTGGCTTGGTCTCCTTGCAGTCCAAGGGACTCTCAAGAGTCTTTTCCAACACCACAGTTCAAAAGCATCAATTCTTCGGTGCTCAGCTTTCTTTATAGTCCAATTCTCACATCCATACATGACTATTGGAAAAACCATAGCTTTGACTAGATGGACCTTTGTCAGCAAAGTAATGTCTCTGCTTTTTAATATGCTGTCTAGGTTGGTCATAGCTTTTCTTCCAAGGAGCACATGTCTTTTAATTTCATGGCTGCAGTCACCATCTGCAGTGATTTTGGAGCCCAAGAAAATAAAGTCTGTCACTGTTTCCATTGTGTCCCCATCTATTTGCCGTGAAGTGATGGGATCGGATGCCATGATCTTAGTTTTCTGAATGTTGAGCTTTAAGCCAACTTTTTCACTCTCCTCTTTCACTTTCATCAAAAGGCTCTTTAGTTCCTCTTTGCTTTCTGCCATAAGGGTGGAATAATCTGCATATCTGAGGCTAATATTTCTCCCAGCAATCTTGATTTCAAGCTTGAGCTTCATTCAGTCTGGCATTCATATGATGTACTCTGATGTAAGTCAAATAAGCAGGGTGACAGCATACAGCCTTGACATACTCCTTTACCAATTTGGAACCAGTCCATTGTTCCATGTCCAGTTCTAACTGTTGCTTCTTGACCTGCATACAGAGTTCTCAGGGGGCAGGTAAAGTGGTCTGGTATTCCCATCTCTTGAAGAGCTTTCCACAGTTTGTTGTGATCCACACAGTCAAAGGCTTTGGCGTAGTCAATAAAGCAGAAGTAGATGTTTTTCTGGAACTCTCTTGCTTTTTCTATGATCTAATGGATGTTGGCAATTTGATCTCTGGTTCCTCTGCCTTTTCTAAAACCAGCTTGAACATCTGGAACTTCTTTTTTTTTTTTCATCTGGAACTTCTTGATTCATGTACTGTTGAAGCCTAACTTGGACAATTTTGAGCATTACTCTGCTAGTGTGTGAGATGAGTGCAATTGTGCAGTAGTTTGAACATTATTTGGCATTGCCTTTCTATGGGATTGGAATGAAAACTGATGTTTTCCCATCCTGTGACCACTGCTGAGTTTTCCAAATTTGCTGGCATATTGAGTGTAACACCTTAACAGCATCATCTTTTAGGATTTGAAATAGCTCAAATGCTATTTGAGGATGGAATTCTCATCACCTCCACTAGCTTTGTTTGCAGTGATGCTTCCTAAGGCCCACTTGACTTCACATTCCAGGATGTCTGGCTCTAGGTGAGTGATACACAGAAAAACTATACAAAAAGATCTTAATGACTCAGATAAGCATGATGGTGCGATCACTCACCTAGAGCCAGACAACTGAACTTTAGGTAGACATTAAGTCATTTATTCATTCACCAAATATTTATTTATTTTTTACTTAGGTTAAAAAACTAATTTTATTACAATGATAATATGATGATGTTTTCCTGATGTTTTGGACTATTAATTTCTTGAGACATGGATATTGTCTTACTAATCTTTATTTATTTATTTATTTTTAAAATTTACTTATTTATTTTTATTTTTATTGGAGGCTAATTACTTTACAATATTGTAGTGGTTTTGCCATACATTCACATGAATCAGCCATGGGTATACATGTGTTCCCCATCCTGACCCTCCCTCCCACCTCCCTCCCCATCCCATCTCTCAGGGTTATCCCAGTGCACCAGCCCTGAGCACCCTGCCTCATGTATTGAACCTGGACTGGCAATCTATTTCACATATGTTAATATACATGTTTCAATGCTATTCTCTCAAATCATCCCACCCTCGCCTTCTCCCACAGAGTCTAACAGTCTGTTCTTTACATCTGTGTCTCTTTTGTTGTCTCACATATAGGGTCATTGTTACCATCTTTCTAAATTCCATATATATGTGTTAATATACTGTATTGGTGTTTTTCTTTCTGACTTACTTTGCTCTGTATAATAGGCTCCAGTTTCATCTACCTCATTAGAACTGATTCAAATGCATTCTTTTTAATAGCTGAGTAATATTCCATTGTGTATGTGTACCACAGCTTTCTTATCCATTCATCTGCCGATGGATATCTAGGTTGCTTCCATGTCCTGGCTATTGTAAACAGTGCTGTGATAAACATTGGGGTACACTGGTCTCTTTCAATTCTGGCACCCTACCATGTGTTTGGCACTGTTCTGGAAGCTGGGGATAAAATGACACTATGCCTACTCACCAGGAGCTCACAATTGTGTGGAAAAGACAGGCAGCAAAGTCAACAGCTATAATGCAGTTGACGTCATGTTGGACGGTGACAATTGATTATAGACCTTTATGCTCTAATTGTGAGTAGATGGACATATTAGCAACTGACATCTGCTGAGTGTGCACCATTTTCTGAGTGCTTTTCACAGATCATCTCATTGATCCTTATGAAATCGTATGAGCTAGGTAAAAAGCTCATTATACAAATAAATGTTAAAGCTCATTATACAAACAAAGAAATGAAGCTTGAAGAAGTTAAAACAACTTTCCCAGGGTCATGCAGCCAGTATGTGGAAGAGTCAAGATCTGAACTCAGGAAAAGATGATTGCTTGGCTTGCTTCTTCCCTACCTGTGTGGGTCCAGTTATATATGGACATTTTTCAATAGTAAATACTACAGCACTATATAGTCTGTGGTCAGAGGATGTGGAGGAACTGGAGATACAAACAACCTACTATAAGTCATACTTGGATTTACTCTCACATTGTTCAAGGATCAAGTACAGAATGAATGGACATTATGGCTGGTTGAGCATGAATAATGAAACAGAAGTCATGGATTTCTAAATTTCTGACTCCTGGATTTCTAACCTGAGCATCAAAAAAGATGCTGCTACTGATCATCTACATGACATATTTACACTTCCTATGGGACTAATCACAGGCCAGTCTAGTGACCCTGGGGTGGTACTTAGCATTGTCCTTGGGGTGAGTCATATAAGAGAGAAAAAAAGGGATGTGACTAGATTGTAAGGGTCACATGATGTGGACACTTAGATCATGTACAGGGTCTTCAGTCAACCCATCATCTCCTTTTGCAGGGCTTGCTGTTTCAGAAAGTTCATTTTCTAAAGACAATAGATAAATTATCTTTTTGTTTGAAACAAGTTGAGATAACTTAAACAACCATCAGAAATAAGGCCATCCTCTCAGCAAAATTTCTGATTTTTGACTTCATTATTTAGCCCTCATTCACAGAATCTTTTATTGAACAAAAATTTTATTTAATGTGTTTACTGGTGCAGATACTTGCTAACTCTGCCAAAGCATGTTTGCAGTAACAGAACAGTGAAAGCCCCTGAGAGAAAGACTCTTAGCATAAAGCAGTGGCTATTTCTAATTTTAAACAGTTTAATTTTCTGGGGTACATGTAATCAATCACAGATTCAGCTATTGCCTTGACAAATGGACCTAAGGGAAAAAAATTCCTCCACAGGTGGAAATAACTCATTTCTGCAGTAATTTTTGACATTAGTAAGCCACATTTTAGGTGCAGAATAGTATGTGGTTTATTGTCAGTAAACAAAGAGTTCTTGGTCACATGGAAAACACAGATTAAAAGGAAGCATGACCATGTCCAGCTCATTCCAAAGTGACCTTAAGGACTTTAACAGGAATCATTAACAGTCTCTTCCTAACTCAAGTAAAGAGAAAAAACAGCTACAAAGACAAGAACATGAGGGAAAAGGAGACAGTTGATTTCAAACATATAAATTGTTGCATCCCACCCCAGCAAGAAGACTCCATGAGCTATTAACTCACAGGATTCACAGAGTACTTCATAAGTTCTATTCTCATTTAACTCTCAAAATACTCATGGAAAATGGCTTTATTACACCCATTTCACACAGAGCAAATCCAGTGCCTGATAAGAGGCAAAAGCAGGACTTCCACGTTTTTCTGCTTTCTTGTCTACACTGTCCACAATTACTAGCAATTTAAGAAAAGACACATAAAGGAGCCACTGTGATGGGAACAACAAATATGCAACCACAGAAAATCACTAAGCAGATATTTCAGTTCACATTTTAAAGGAAAACATGTTTTTTCAAGAAGAAAAATTACTATTTGGTATGTATTTATAGTAAAGTTCAGCTGAAAGAGTAAACTAGTACAAAGCCTGAAATGTCACTCAGAGCGGGGAGGCAGAAGAGATGATGATCTTATAATTTCCAAACTGTATAAAAACTATAATCCACAGGACAATATTGTAATAAACTATACTTCAATTAAAAATATGAATACAGAAGAAACTATAACCCACAGATTCAAGATTCCAATGAACCTCAAACATAAAAACACAAAGTATATCATACCATGACATACTATAATCAAATTGTAGAAACCAATGATAGAGAAAAAAAGTCCTCTAAGTGGTCACAAAACAAAAGACACACTATGCACTGGGGAGAACAGGTAAGAGTGGCTACCAACTTTTCATTTGACAAAAATACAAACCAAAAAAAAAAAAAAAAAAAAACCCCAAAATTGAACAGCATCTTTAAAGTGCTCAAAGAACAAAACTGTTAACCTAGAATTCTATAACTAGCAAAATAACCTTCAAAAATGAAGTCAGGAGAATAAGATGGTGGAGGAGTAGGTGGAGGTGGAATATATCTCTTTTCATGGATACATCAGGAATACACCTTCAGACACAGAAATGCATGCAGAACAGCAGCTGAGAGCAGACAGGAGTACCTGACCAGCAGAAAAGAACATACAGAACCACACAAAACTCAGTAGGACGAAGGAAATAGGGGGAAAAACAGGAGTGTTAGTAGGACTGGACCTGCCCTCGGTGGGTGGGGGAACTGAAGTGGGGTCTGATCCCCACACTGGGGCAACTATCTGAGTCAGAGGAGAAACATTTAAGGCTGAGAGTGAAACAGCTGATCTGTGGCAGCCTAAATGCAGTGAGAATCAGACAGTCCTTGCCACAGCCATACATACCCCGGACAGGGACGCAGGTCCCCCGGAAGGTGCAGCAGCTTGGAGCTGGAGTTTAGGGATTGTGGAACAATCTGAAGGCAAGGGCTGCTGTTAACTGCAGAGAGACAGATCAAGGGGATGTGAGGGAGGAGACTGTGGTGTGAAACGCCTGTGGAGGAAAGCTGGGCAGCCATGGAAGCAAGGCGATACTGCTGAGTCACGAGTAGGGGGTGGAGCCATCAGCACAGCCTCTCTCCCCACAAGCCAGCATTGGTATCTGAACAATAGAAAGGCTGGCCCATCAAACGCCTGATACACTGAACTAGAGTAGGACCCTTTCAAGTGCCTGAGGCACTGCACTGATCTATACAGTAGGACCCCAGCCAGGGGAGCCCATCTATGTGCCTGACACACGGAACAACAGAGAAGGACCCCAAGCAAGGCATCGCTCTAAGGACCTGAATGGGCGGAGCTACGGAGATAGACTGGCCAAGGAGGCCTTCTGATCACCAGCTACAAGATGCTCACAAAAAGCCTCTGATAAGGCCCTAACTCCTGCAGCAGAGGCAGTCCGTGTCCCTGCACCCTTGGCGCCACCAGGGTCCCTGCAAGCCAAGCAACTGTGCCACCTTCACGCTCAACTCTCACTGGGCAGAGCTGCCACAGGCAAAGAAAAGTCTTGTGTCTATGCACACAGGGTCACTTCAGTTGTGTCCAGACTCTTTGCAACCCTGTAGACTGTGGCCTGCCAGGCTTCTCTGTCAGCGAGGGGGGTTTTCCAGGCAGAATATGGAAGTGTATTGACCAATACTGGTTGCCATACCCTTCTAGAGCACTATATTTCCTGCTGCCCTAGCTGCCAACTCCCCTCTGTACCTGATGCTGCCAGAACCCATGAAACCCAAGCAGCTGCACCACCTCCACACCCCTGCCTCACAGGGGCAAACCCAAGTCCTCAGGGCAGCCTGAGGAGCAAACCCCAGTGTATGATCCATATGTAGAGGTGGAAGTAAAACCACAATTGAAACCCAAGGGCAGTGTGGCTAAGGAAGGCCCAAAACCTTCCCACCAGCTGTACAAGCTTCAGATTAAGTCCACACGATCAACCAGGCAGACTCTGTGTCTATGGAATATGTAAAAGGTCACTGAGAGCTCCCACGAAAGAAGACGCACTAGTTCTGCTAGCTGTGGACACTGGAGGCAGGAACACAGAGGAGGAGGACCAGATGAGAATCTGAGCTGCCCCCACAGCAGGTCCAGAGATCAGCACAGTGTTGGAGGGCCTCCTAGGGAGGTGAGGTGGACTGTGACCCCAGCGAGGGAAAGGACTCTGACAGCAGTGACTCCAGAAAAACATTTGTTATTCTTATGTTTTGACTTGTTCTATAGATTCTTTTGGACTTTTTTTCTTTTTATCCCCCCTCTGTTTTAGGTGTCGATTTTTTTTTTTTTTTTTTTGCAGTATGAAATCTAATTAAGCTTTTGAGCTTTTTTTTTCTCAATCACATTATTTATTGTTGTTATAAACCTCTGCCTCTACTTTGGGCTTTTGCAGTTCTGTGGAGATCCCCCCCTTTTGTTCCTCTCTCTTTTTTATAATTTTAATTTTTTAAACCTATTATATTTTTTCTACATTTATTCCTTTGTTTGCCTCTCCAACTGTTCTTTTCCTCTTGCAGTTAATCTTTAATGTATACAAATCTTCTTCATCTACTTCTATTTAACTTTGCATATCTATTCTTTCTTTCCTTTCCTCTCTATATATTTGTTAGTTTTGTTTTCATTGCTTCATTCCCCACTTGGCACCTTGCTTTAGTTTTGTTTTCCAGTTTGTGTTTTAGTTAATTTTGCTCTTAACTGGTAAATATTTTATTTCCTTTGTTTGCTGGGTCAATCTACTGTACTTTATTTTTGTTGGACTGTGTTGACTTTGCTCATCAGTGTGTGTATATATATATGTGTGTGTGTGTGTGTGTGTGTGTGTGTGTGTGTGTGTGTGTGTGTGTGTATTCCATTATTTTAATTATTATTTGCCTGATTTTGTAACTGTTATTTGCCTGGGGTTCGTCTTTGGTTTCTCGTTTTTGGATATTTGTTTTAATCTCACTTAATGCCATAACAAACCACTTGTGGAATCTTTGTTTCCAATCAGAGATCAAGCCCTGAGCCTTTGGAGTGGGAGCACTGACTCCAAGACCCTAGACTACCAGAGAACTAAGTCAGATAGAGAAAGATAAATATCGTATTCTAATACATATATACGGAATCTAGAAAAATGGTACTGAAAAATTTATTTACAGGGCAGCAATGGAGAAACAGAAATAGAGAACAGACTTATGGACATGGGGAGAGGGGAGGAGAGGGTAAGATGTAGGGAAAGAGTAACATGTAAACTTATATTACTATATGTAAAATAGATGGCCAATGGGAATTTGCTGTCTGGCTCAGGAAACTCAAACAGGGGCTCTGTGTCAACCTAGAGGGGTGGGATGGGGAAGGAGATGGGAGGGAGGTTCAAAAGGGAGGAGATATATGTATACCTATGGCTGATTCATGTAGAGAGAGATATCTGGTATGGTTCTAAATATTTGGAAATTAAGTAACCTATTTTTAAATAACAAAGAGTATTTTGGGAGTTGGTAGAAATAAAAAGTTGAAAAATTTTTGAGAAAATCATTCACATTCATATTTATTATTAAAATTAGAAAGCAGAGGCCTAGAATGTTTTGGGTTAACTTATTCAAGATTTGACAATGAGGCTCTTTCCCCAGGCACAGCACTTCTTACACACTGACTTGACTGATGTTTGAGTGCATGTCTTGTTTCTCCTACTAGACAGGGAGCTCTTTGAAGGCATGGATGATTCCTATATCCCTGCATTGCTCAAAACACCAAGTATGCATTCAATGAATGATAAATAAACCATAAAGGGATGCTGGCAGGGTGAAGACCTAAAGGCTGCACTCCAAGGCCCAGGGCAATGTTTATTCTGCCTTACTACATAGACAGAGAGCAAAGGTTATGCAGCCATGATTCACATCCAATTTATGTGATATTCAAGTGACTTTATGTCTCAGGTTCTTCATCTGTGAAAGGGGAAAGCCACCCCTGCCTACAGGGCTGAGGTAAGAAATAAATCATGGACTGGAAAGCTGTCATTCCTTTTAGCTGCACAGCATCTGATCCTTCTCGGAATGTTTGAGAAATTCTCCATCTGATACATCAGAGCCATCCTCCCACCACAGAACCAGAAAATGTCAGACTTACCTTCCCAGACCCCCTTCGAAAGAGGACTGAGGGAATGTGACCATCAGATACACTCACCCCAGATTTCAAATTGGAAGCCATCAATATGTACAAGCTGGAGTCACTGAAACAAAAAGGATCTGGCAACTGCATTTCCCAGGGACAGCAGGGCCACCCATTCTATAGCAGCTCTGACTGACAGACATTTCCGGGATGATGGAAATATTCTAAGGTTTATGTGTAGAAGTCCTTCAGCACTGTGCTATCCATTCCAGGAGCCATAAGCCACATACGGCAATTAAGCACTTGAAATATGGCTAGCTCACCTGAGGAACTGAATTTAAAATATTATTTAGTTGTGATTAACTTAAATGTAAATAACCATAAGAGGCTGCCAATTAGACAGCGCAGCTCTGCAGGCAACATCCAGGGCCCGTTGGTGGTGGTTGTCAGTTGTGTACATGGCATGTCTGGCCTCAGAGGTGGAGGCGTGTCCTCATCACTTACTGAGTAGCTGCCAAGCCCGGTTCCCTGGTTTTCCAGAAAGCTTCTCATTGCCCTTTACTACATTCCTTTCTTGCCTAAAGCGCCCAGGGTGGGTTTGTGATGCCTGACACCCAGAATCATAAGTGACGCAAATGAGGTGTAGAATGCAGCAGTGTCTAGCTAGCTCAATAGGGACTCAATAAACCTTTCCACGGTCTTCTAAGAATGTGTGGGCAAATGCTAATTATAGGACATGACTCTGCTCTGTCTGAAGATTAAGTAATCATATCCTCTAATCCCACGACAGTGAAGGCAGATAGGCCCTCTGGGTCAACTCCAGCCCTTCTCCTGAAGTATCTTTTTCAGGTTAAGGTAGCATTCAGGATACATAACACACTTGTACTCAAGGGCCCAAAGAAACAGTGCCCTCTTAACTCTACAGGGAAAACAGGTATCTATTTTTAGTCTATGAATACCTGATTTGGGGCCTCTTCAAGGTTTTACCTTCCTCTAGTCTACATGGCCTAATTTATGTAATTTATGTCCTCAGTTTGTAGAAATGATCATAATTTAAAAAAAAAAAAACACAGGAGGAAATGCAATTTATTTCTACATGATTCATTTCCCAAAGGGATCCATGCCCCTGATTAGAGCTGAAATGGAATTTCTACACTCAGAGTCAGGCTTGGCTGACAGGTTACCAGGGCAACCTGTAGCTCCAGAAGAGTAACCGTCCCTCCCACTGACTGTGGCTCAGGATAGAAAGAGGGTTCAGCTACATGAGGGCTGGATTTGTGCAACCAGTTACTGCTCGTCGGGAGGAAAGTGCTTTCAATACAGCTGCTTCCCACCCTGTGCAGGGATGGGAAATCATGGGCTCTGGAGTCAGGCTGTTGGATTTTAATGTGGCTACATCACTCACTGTCTGTGTGAGCAGTTATATAACATCATTGAGCCTCAGTTTTCTCATCTCTGAAATGGCAATACAAACATTCATTTTGTATCCCTGTTGGGAGGATTAAATGTTTTCATAAGAATAAGTGCTTTACAAAGTATGAAAGTGAAGTTGCTCAGTCATGTCCGACTCTTTGCGACCCTGTGGACGGTAGCCTACCAGGCTCCTCCGTCCATAGGATTTTCCAGGCAAGAGTACTGGAGTGGGTTGCCGTTCCCTTCTCCAGGGGATCTTCCCAACCCAGGGATCGAACCCAGGTCTCCCATATAGTAGGCAGATGCTTTACCGTCTGAGCCACCAGGGAAGTTACTTTATAAAGTACAGTGGTCACTAAATAATATTATCACACATGACGTCATCTAATGCACATGGTAACTAATTACAACCACTGTTTATCAAACTTTGAGTACATGTTTATGCACTGAGCTAAAAGTTTATATACAAAACCATATTTAATGCATGTAACAAGCCCCCAAAGTAATTATCTTTATTTTTGGAAAGGTTAAATGACCAGTTCATGGTCATAAAGCCAATCAGAGTCAGGACTTGGACCCAGTACTAGTCTTTCATGAGACCGTTTATTTATCCAACACATATTTATTGAGTATCTACTACTTTTCACCACCACACACTGCATTCCTCAGTGATATATGATTCTCTTTCAATGAAAACTCAGAGCTGATAATGCAAGTTCTTAGATTAGAAAGAAGCCTTCTTGTAATAATTAAAGCACCACCTATGCTTACAATAATGCTGATTTACTTCACTCTTTTCCTAAAACATTCAAATACATATGTATTTTCTTTCCTCAGCAAACACGAGGGATGAGGCTTTGCTTTCCTTCTCAGCAGAAAGCACCTCCTTTTGTGGGAATTTGGAGCAGTACTCAGAGGCTGAGAAACTTCTCTCCCACTGCCGACCCACTGATTAATCAATTACCTGCATTCACCTAGTGTCTATTACACCCCAGGCACTATGATCTGCTTTGTTTTTTTCACACGGATTCCTTCATGTACTCCTTGCAGCTACTCTGTTAGGTGCTATTATCAACATCTGTTTTATAAATGAGGAACATGGGGCCCACCGAGATTTTCTATGAGGGATCCAACTGTCCACAGCTGGAGGGTGGCAGAGCTGGGATTTGAATCCAGGCAGTCTGCCAGGTCCACGTGTTCACTTCATTTTATTTCTCTCTGCTTTTGCAGAATAGAGGATTTGAATTTCCCTAAGTTAAACACTCATATGACACAATTCCACCCCATGCTAATGACTCTAGGCCCTACTGTCTCATGGTCTTGGGATGCCCTGTCTCCTCCAGAAGACACTGAACTTCCTTTGGTCAGAGAACTAGCTGAGATCTGTACACAACAGGAGCTCAATAAATGTTTGAGGAAGGAAAAAAGAAACAAACAGGAAAGGAAGGAGGTAGAGGCAAGGAAGAACAAAAGGAATGGTATCTCTGGAATGGGGTCTAACCTTCTGCAGTCTCTTCCTTTCAGCTTCCACCGATGAGCGAACTGACTTGATTTCCACCGTGTGCTTCTTCACCAAGTCTTCTAGGCGCTTCATTAGCTGGTCTTTGAGATGTTTCTTCTCCTCTTCTGTCTGATGTTTGATTTTGCGAAGGTCTTCTTCATATTTTTGCTTCATAAATTCTGTCTCAATGCATGCTTCTTTCTTGGTCTATGAAAAGAAAAAGGGCTTGTAAAACTGCCAGGGCGGAGAGAACAGGAAATCACCATATCTCTTTTGTGCAACTTCTACAATGTTGATTACTGATTTTAAAGCATGTATCACAAGGTACAGTAAAACTTATAAGATGACATGTTTGATATTTGTAAGAAACTTCACTCTATCCACCATCGGAAAAGGACTTTTTGGAGTAATGCATCTATTGTCATAGGATCAGGTATTCCAGCCCACACTATAGTGCTTTCTAAAAAAAAAAAAAAAACCAAAAAAATGCTTTGTTTTGACTGGGAACATATAGCAGGAATCTTAAGCAAGTTTCCAGTTTCCCAGGAGCTGGTGATAAGGAGTTGGAAGAATGCCGCTACATTCTCAGTCTCCTAGTTTCAAATGACATGCAGTTGGCAGGACATTGGCTGGAACTTCACACCTACACATTCACCCCTGACACTATGGGACCTGTTGCTTCCAAGTAGACCTATCATGGTTCGGGGCTGGCCTCCCTCTGAAGCTTGTTCCAGCAGAGCCCCCCATGACTGCTCCATCCCCAGGGCTGGGTCAGACACTACCTGTGTATCTGTGCCTCCTTTTGTGCAGGGACACTCCTTGGCAAAGTTCTGGTCCTGCTGAGGATGGAGACTGCAGGTTTCCAAATCATTCTCTTTCCCTAGGACTTCATTCTCTGAAACTCTCTCTGTCTTCATATCATCTGTAAGCACAAGTTCCAATATCATTGGGAATGCCCTTGGCCTGGGCCTTGTGCCTGAGGCCTCTGCAGGTTACCATTCTGCTATTCAACTCCCCTATGTAATCCCTGCTCCATGGCCTTCTGGCCTCAAGTATGATCAAGATGGTGATTGTCATCTTTGCCCAAGTAGCATCTTGAGTTCACATAGTTGCCCTGCTCTCCCTTCTTAAACAAGTCATCTTTTACATAGGTTAAAAAATTGAGGATGTTCCTGAACATATGTGCATTCAAAGGATTTAAATTTAAAGAGATTTCAAGTATAAGACAAAAATTAAATACAACTAGATTGCTCGGTTTCTTCCCATATTCCCCAAGGTACTCATGCCTTACTTCTGAGACCACCATACCTTCTGGTTCCAACTCACACTTTTCAGCCCAGAGTGATTTCTTCTTTCCCAGACACCTTGTTCCTCTGCTGCCTGGGATGCACTCATGATATGAAAGCATGCTGTGGGCTGTAAAGTAACAATCCCATAATCTCCCTGGAGGCAGAGCCTATGTTTTGTACCCTTGTTAAACATCCCAGTGTCAAGCTGATCACACTATACACATTCAAGAACTTTCTGATGAGGGAGCTCAGTGGAAAGCACTTTTTTGTTGTTGTTCAGTCGCTAAGCCATGTTCAACTCTTTGTGACTCCACGGACTGCAGCACACCAGGCTTCCCTGTCCTCCACTATCTCCCTGAGTTTGCTCAAGTTCATGTCCATTGAGTCAGTGATGTTATCTAACCTTATCTCAAAGAAAGCACTTTGGAGTTAGATAACCTGTGTATTTTACTCTATCACCAGCCAGCTGGATGGCCTTAAGCTAGCCACATAACTTTCCTCTGGTTCATTTCTTCATCTGTGACATGGGATACTGACAATACCTAACTCAGAGAATTATTGGGAACATCCAATAACATCACTGTGTGAAAGATGTTAGAGTATAAAGTGTTGTCTAAGTCTAGGGAAAAGCCAGAACTGAGAAGTTCAGGCACTATGGTAGACTGGATGGAGAACTATCTGGGAGCCAGAGATCCTTCTGCATCATGCCTGACCTGTGGCAGCTCTGGGTATTGGCTTGCTTGTGTCTTGCATGATGGGACTCACCACCAGGCAGGTCAGATCAAAGAGCCCTGCTCTCCATTCTGCTCCCTTAACAGTCTCAAAGCTGCAAGCAGCGCCAAGCCAACCTGGTGGCCAACCTTTGTTCTGTAAGGAAATCAACTGGGGCATCTCACCGGTTTTCTGTGTCACATGACACTCCTGCAACATCAGCTTATCTTTGGCAATGGCCAGCTTCTCCCCAAGTTTTTTTGCCGTGCTTTTCAACTCTGAATTCTCCTGTCGAGCCTCCTTGAGCTGCACATCCAGGTCCTAAACAGAGAGACAGGGTGTCACTTCTCTAGTTCTGTGCAGACACAGCCTATGTACATCAGCTCTGAAAAGCGGGTAAACGCACAGCATGTGTCATTAATCTCTGGAATTCAATCGCTCAGTGTTCATCAAATCCTGATTCATCCTCTGATTGGCTATGTGACCTTCAGCAAATTATTTAATCTTTCTGTGTTGTGCTAAGTTGCTTCAGTCACGTCCGACTCTTTGTGACCCTATAGACTGTAGCCCGCCAGACTCTTCTGTCTTTGGGATTCTCTAGGCAAGAATACTGGGGTGGGTTGCCATGCTCTCCTCCAGGGGATCTTCTGGACCCAGGGATTGAACTCCTGTCTCTTATATCTGCTACATTAGCAGGTGGGTTCTTTACCACTAGTGCCACCTGGGAAACCTCAAGCTTTCTGTAGTGAGGGTTAAACGAGATAAACTGGGACAGAAAACAATGCTCAGGAAGTATGAAAGATACTAGCTGGTGTTACTTTTAGAGACGGGGCTCTGTGAGACTGTGGGCCTCACATAACTAACTTGTCACTGGTCTAGTTTTCCACAAATATAAAGCCTCAAGGACGTTAGGACAGGCAAGTTGTTATGAAGTGAGCAGGGGCTTTAGAATTAGGCTGAACTGAGTTAAAACACTTTTCAGCTGTGTGCCTAGCTAGCCCCTCCTTAAGCTTCTCAATTTCAGTTTTATCTTCTTATCTGTAGATTGTAAGTCTCAGCTCTCAAAGGATAGGGATCAAGTCCAGCTTACCATGTGTCTCCTTAACACAGCCCTGGCCTGGCACATAGTAGGTGTTCAATAAATATTTCCTTCATGAACGTGGTCGAACTCAATGAAGGTAATAATGCTCACTTTGGCAGAAGTCACAGTGCCTGACGCATGCTAGGTGTTCATACTACCGGCCATGGTTACTCACACTTGGGAGGTAGGAAGAGCCCCTGCTTTACCTGAATGCGGTCCTTCAGCTTTTGGGCGTACTTTTTCAGGTCACTAATCTTGCGGCCTCTGTGCTCCAGATCCCCTTCCAGCTTCCGGACCTGGGCCTGGAGGGCTGCCTCCTGGGCCTGGAAGTTCTTCCGGAGGTCGGTCTCCTTCTCCTGCCACTGCCACAGGGCCTCGCTCACAGACTGCTGCATCGCCTGCCGGACCGCCTCGTTCTCCCGCTCGTACGTGGCCTGCAGCTCCTCGGCCTTCCGTGCGTAGTCCTTGCTCAGCTGCTGGTTCTCCGCTCGCAGCCGCTCCACTTCCAGCAGGACCTCCCGCATCTCGGGGCCGCAGCCCGGCTCGGCCTTGGGCTCGGGACCCTCCTGGTCGAGCCGGCCCCACCGGGGCGCCTCGTGGCCACTCAGGTGCCGGAGCCTCTTCTCATAGCTGGCCTTGAGCTCCAGCATCTCCTTGGAGAGGGTGAGCACTCGCTCGGCGTGCTCGGCCTCCACCCTCAGCTCCCTCTCCTGGGTCTCCAGCCTGCACGAGGCCGACTGGGCCAGCGCCTCCTGTGTCAGCCGCTTCTGCAGCTCCAGGGCGCTCTCCAGGGCCTGGATGCGCTGCCGCAGGGCCTCCTCCTCGCCCGCGCGGCCCTGCGCCTGCAGGAGCCTGGCCTCGGTCTCCGCCACCGCCTGCTGCAGCTCCTCCTGGTGGGCCTCGCGCAGCGCCTCCATGCCCGCCTCGGTCTCGTCTTGGCGGGTGTTCAGGGCGTAGATCACCTGCGGGAAAAGTCACAGAGCTGGGTTAGCCCGAGGGATGTGGGTGTGGGTGTGTGTGAAGGGCCACAGTGACTAGAGAGGGCCTTGACCCTGGCAGTCACTCAAGCTGATCCCCACGAGCTTCACCTGAGAACAGGATTTGACTGGAAGTGATTTATTAGAAATTGCCCCCGGGATAAACCAATAAGGAGTTCCCTAGGTGCCTCTGGGAAGTGCCACGGGAATCAAGCAAAGGGTCTGAAACACTTTGGGACACAGCACCCCTGAAAACCAAACCAAAACAAAATACAACAAAACACTAGAAAACAGAATTCAGCAATGTATAAAAAGGATTATATACCATGACCAAGTGGGATTTATCCCAGAAGTGCAAAATTGATTTAACTTCTGAAAATCAGTTAATGTGAGATATCATGTGAATAGCATAAAGGGTAAAACCCATAAGATTGTCTCAACAGACAGAAGAAAACCATTTGACAAAATCCAATACCGTCTCTTGACAAAAACACTGACCAAACAAGAAAGAGAAGGGAACTCCCTCAACCCAATAAAGGGCATCTGTGAAAAACCCACAGCTAACATCGTACCCCCTGGTGAAAAACTGTTCTCTGTAACTTCAGAAACAAGACAGAGACAGGGCTAGGTGCTGGATACACATTTAGGATCTCAGAAAATCCTCATGGCAACCCTGAAAAGTTTGTATCTTTGTCTCCATTCTAAGAATGAACCACTGAGGTTCAGAGAAATTAAGCAACTTTTGCAACATCACAAGGGATAAGAAGATTTGACTAACTCGTGCTCACAGTACGGTACTTCTCTGCATCTCACTATTCTACTTAAGCTTTCATTCATTTACGCATTTACCCAATATCTCAGATGTGCCATGTTCTGTGCTGAGTACTAGAAATACGTGTTGATGAATAAGGCAACTGAAGCTGTGATCTCAAAAATATAATTTGGTGGGAGAGTCAGATAAGATTATGGTCGGTTTTAGTGCACTAAGTGCTATGAAAGTGATCAGCACCAGTCACTAGGGAAGCACAGAGGAATGGTGTCGTCGAAGACTTCCCAGAAAAGGGGAACCTTGCCTCCTCATCCTTGGGGTTGACCAGTTCCCGTTAACATGTCAAGCTCTGTATAGGCATGAACAATTGACTTCTTCATGTTGTCTCAGAGCATTTGGTATGAAGTTGAGCACAGGGTAGGTTCATAATAAGTATCTATTACGGTACTGTTGCTGGTCATCAAAGATTCATGCTTGCTTTCCACAGAGTTGATGCAGAGAAACAGCCACCAAGCCAAGATCCATTTCCTAGTCCCCGTGCATCTATATGGGACCACATGACTAGTGATTACAAGTGGAATGTGGCCTGAGGTGGATGGATGTCATCTCAGGTCCAATGTTGGGGTTAAGGTTAAGAGGAGGGTGAAGCAGAAAGCATGTCCTTTCCACAGTCTCTTTTTCTATCTGCCAACTTAATGTGGAGCGCAAGATGGAAAGTGCCTGGGTCCTCGGTGACTGAGCAGAAGGCCACCGGCTCACCAGGAGCACTGGTCTTGATTTCTGCACTAACAAGAAATAAACTACTCTGTTGAGCCTCTAGAGTCTTGATATTTATTTGTTACAACAGCTATGATCACTATGGGAGAACTCACAGGACTCAGCATATAATCATACTTATGGCTATGATTAATTATAGAGAAAGGATACAAAGCAAAATCAGCAAGTAGAAAACAAGCTTGGCAGTGGTGGGGGTGGTGGGGAGTCTGGATAAAAACCAGATGAAAGCTTGTAAGAACCCCCCCAAATGGAGTCACACAGAATTTCCCTGGCAAGGAGTTGTGACAACACATGTGAAATACCGCCTGCCAAGAAGCTTACTGAAGACTTAGCAAGGTTTTTATTCAGGGCGAGTCAGATAGACAGGCTTCTCTGGTAGCTCAACCGGTAAAGAATCCACCTTCAATGCAGGAGACCCCAGTTTGATTCCTGGGTGGGGAAGATCCACTGGAGAAGGGATAGGCTACCCACTCCAGTATTCTTGGACTTCCCTGGTGGCTCAGATGGTGAAGAATCTGCCTGCAATGCAGGAGACATGGGTTCGATCCCTGGGTTAGGGAGATCCCCTGGAAGAGGGCATGACAACCCACTCCAGTATTTTTGCCTGAAGAACCCCCATGGACAGAGGAGACTGGCGGGCTACAATCCATGGGGTCACAGAGCTGGACACAGCTCGGCGACCAAGCACAGCAGAGTCAGGTAGACAACATCTCCTGGGCATTACCAAAATTCCAGACTCCCAGAAGGAAAGTAAGTGCTCACATAAGTTATATTGTTTGCAGAAGTTAAGGCCTGCTGAGATATTCTTATTGGTGTCGGTGGTGGAAAACCTCTGGAAATCCAAGTTCCCAGATGGCAGCCAAGAGCAACTTTGCAAACAGGCCAGCTAAGGAGCAGTCTCAGATGCGCTATGTTAACTTTTCTGCACACCTAACACACCAACTGATTTTAAAAAAAGACTGATTTTTCTCTTCAATGGAGTCAAGCTGTGCCAGGTCAAATCTTAACATAAATGGGGTTTTCTAATGTGAAGAACAAAGCATCCTTGAAAAGGTTATTCCATGAAATTTGGCATTGTGACTACACTGAGGAATGGGAATCCAAAGAGAGACTTGCAGAAGCAGACGCCCTGAATGGCAACACACATGAAACAGACAAGCACAACAAGTAAAAGACTAGGCTGTGGAGTCTATGCTGCCTAAATGTAGTCCTATTTGCCATTGTGTGGATGCCATACAACGTATGGATCCAGAAGCTGTCTGCTCTCTGTGTGAGCTTGGGTATGCTATATAATCTCGCTGGCTTCCGTTTCCTCATTTGTACAATGGGGAGAATGAAGTTCCTGCTTTATGAGTTTCAGTCAGTCGGTCAGCCACTCAGCCACTCGGTCATGTCTGACTTTTTGTGACACCATGGACTGTAGCCCGCCAAGCTCCTCTGTTCATGGACTTTCCCAGGCAAGAATACTGGAGTGGGCTGCTATGTCCTGCTCTAGGGGATCTTCCCGACCCATGGATCAAACCCGTGTCTCCTGCATCTCCTGCATTGGCAGGCCGGTTCATTACCACTGCACCACCTGGG
This sequence comes from Dama dama, assembly GCF_033118175.1. Classification (NCBI taxonomy): domain Eukaryota; kingdom Metazoa; phylum Chordata; class Mammalia; order Artiodactyla; family Cervidae; genus Dama; species Dama dama. The sequence goes on from NC_083697.1 coordinate 42,995,492, forward strand.
AAACCCCTTAATGAGGTTACTGAAGGATTAAATGAGGCAGTTCTACCCTGCACATTGCATAGTGCCTGGCTCACAACAAGAACCTGTGGGACCTGGCTGTTCCTATTACGTTTGCCCACAGGACACTTTGAGCCTGATGGAGATCCCTGTGACAATGGCACTTCTCTTAAGGAAGGCAGTAGAGTAGAACTGGTGGAGTAGGGGTCCTCTGGAGTGAAACAGACCTAGATTTAACTACCTAGGAGCAGAGATTACTGGTGGATCCTGTGTCTGTTTTTCTCCTTCGTCCTTAGAAATAGAACCCTTAACTTTCCTTTGGGCACACTGCCACATTTCTTAGCCTCCCTTCTAACTCAGAGCAGCTAAGGGACCAAGCTTTGCCCAGTTGAATATAAGCAGAGGTGTCATTATTTCTTCTGGGGTGAACCTCCTATTATCAAGAGGACATTTTGGATGCTGAAGGGGACACCACAGGCTAAGGATGGCAAGACAATAAGAGGAGCCAGGGTCTCTAACACAGTGGAAAGCCATGCCAGCCCTGCAGTGATTCCACACAGATTGCACTGGATTTTCTGTCGTTCGCAAACTAATTCTATTTGGTAGACATATTTCTCAACTCTTTTTAAAATTGCTTATGTTATTTCACTTCTTGATGCCTCAGTTTCTTACCTGAAAGACAGAGACAACCCGGACCCAGTTTTGTTTTTTTTTTTTTTTTTTTGAGGATCAAGTAGTATTACATCTAAATATGAGTTGGCACAAAATAGGTACTTATTAAATGTTTTTTTCTCTTCTTTTTTTTCCACACTGTGTCCTCAAAAAGAAACATCCCTTGTTTTTGGAAACATAATCTGGTCCACCCTCCCACCCCACCCCACTGTCAGCATCTGAAAGTGTTGAGTAGATTTTGAATATACCCACCCTTCTGCTCCTGGTGCCTCACAGGCCACTTGACAACACTTTCTCTGCCACCTGCTTGCTTTCTTTCACTCACCACCTTCTTACTCAACTGAAACTTCAAGTGCCTGGCCCAAGTTTCATTTGTGAATCCTTCTCAGGAGGAAGTCAACTTCAGAAGCCATCAAGGGACATGAATAATTCAGCAGTCAAGAGCAATATTGAGCAAGTTGCAAAGTCTTCCCAAGGGTTTTAGAAATCCACTGCTAATGGTTTGATTTCAGAGACAATGTCTGCAGTGGACCTGTTAAGGTCTTAAAGGTTGAAAATTCCATGGACAGAGGAGCCTGGTGGGTTACAGTTCATGGGGTCACAAAGAGTCTTGACATAACTGAGTGACTGAGCCCGCACGTGCTGTAGATTTAATAAAGCTATAATTAATGAATTCTGAGCATCAGATCCTAAGGAGAGTTTCCATTGAGTCTGGCAGCAGGAGTCAGAAGTGAAATGGAAAAGGAAAACAGGAAATAATACTTATCCAGTGCTCCCAGAATATAACCTTCTCTGGGTCAGTTAATAGATACATTATTTGTCAATAAATTTAACAGTTTTACAAAGTGGACATTCTCATACTTCTTATTTTTCAGATGAGGAAACTGACATTGGGTGGGGTTAATTTAACATCTAGCGGTTATAAAGCATGGTGCTTAAAAGGAGGCTTTGGATTCTGCTGGGCCTGTAGCTCTACCTCTCTCTAACTCTGTGACCTTGAGGGCATTATTGAACTTCTCTGATTCTCTGTCACTTCATCTAGCACAGGGGAGAGAAATGCCTATTTCATAGATTTATTTGGAGATTAAAATGACACACCGAACCTAATACCCTTAGCCGCATTCCTAGCACAAAGTAAACATCAAGAAATTCTGTCATTATTTTTACTATTATTGCGAAGTGTACTCGCTCAGTCATGTCTGACTCTTTGCAACCCCATAAACTGTAGCCCGCCAAGTGCCTCTGTCCTTGAAATTCTCTAGGCAAGACTACTGGAGTGGATTGTCATTCCCCTCTCCAGAGGATCTTCCCAACCCAGGGATCAAACCCAGGTCTCCTACACTGCAGGCAGATTCTTTACTGTCTGAGCCACTGGGGAAGCCCATTATTATTGCCAAGACAATGCTAAAAATAAATAATAAAATAAAATAATGCTTAAAAATGCAGATGTTAGGATTGAAACCCAAATCCTTTTGGATCCCCAAATTAGAAGAAACAGAACAATTAGCTTGTTTAGAAAAAAACTGGTGATATTCTTTCACTAAGTATTTTTACAGCATTTATTACATGCTCAGCATGGTGCTTCTCATCTGATTGGCAAGTTCTTCCTCATCTCCCACCCTTCAAATAAAAGGGCCCTAGAGCTTAGGCCTCAGACTTTCTCTTCTCTACAAACATTTTCTTGAGATCTCATTCAATCTCATGATTTTATGTACACTCTTTTGGTTAGTGACTGTCAAATTTATATGTCTAGACCTGTCACCTGAATGTCAGATTCATGTCCTGTTCTTATCAATATCCCCATTATCTAATATGTACCTCAAATTTAATTCTGGAAATTTTTCCTTCAAAACCTGCTCTTTGTACATTATTACCCATCTTGCTCATCTTACTCATCTGGCAACCCCCTTCTTTCAATTGCTTAGGTCAAACTTTGGAGTCTATTAATAAACACATGAAAGGAAGCTGAACATTACTAATTATTTGGAAAATACAAATAAAAACTGCAATGAAATACCACTTCATGCCCATTAGGATGATCATCATTAAAAAACAAAAAAATAAGTGATGAGGATGTGGAAAAATTGCAACTGTATTGGTAGTGGGAACATAAAATGGTGCAACTGCTATGGAAAATGGTGTGGTGGTTCCTCAAAAAATTAAACACAGAATTACCATGTGATCCAGCTATTCCATTTTGGAATTTCAATTTCAAAATAATTGAAAACAGAAACTTGAATAGATACTTGTACACCCACGTTCACAGCATTATTAACACTAGCCAAAAGGCAGAAACAACCCAAGTGTCCATTGATAAGTAAATGGATAAACAAAATGTGATATATACCTGCAATGATACATTGGGGCTTCCCTGGTGACTCAGAGGTTAAAGCATCAATTACTCAGCTTTAAAAAGAAAAAAATTCTGACACATGCAACCACATGGATGAACCTTGAAGACATTAAGCTAAGTGAAATAAGCCAGTCACAAATAGACAAATATGGTATATGATTCCAATTATAAGAGGTACCTAGAGTAGTAAAATTCACAGAGATAGAAAGTAGAATGCTGTTTGCCAGGGGCTGCAAGAAGGGGGTACTAGGGAGCTAGTGTTTAATGAGTACAGAGTTTTCATTTGGGAAGATGAAAAAGTTCTCAAGACAGGTGGTGGTGATGGTTGCACAACAATGTGAATGTATTTAACATCACTGAACTTTACACTTAAAAATGGTAAATTCTATGTTATTTATATTTTACCAGAATAAAAAAAAAAGTTTACAGCTATCTGTCTCAAATATGTCCCTGACGTTCCAAATCCATTCCAACATCTAATCCTGAATCGTGCTATTTCTCACCATCCCATCCTACCTTTAATCTGAGTCACGAATACCTCTCACTTGAACCATTACAAAGACATTGACCCTTGTTTCTACTTTGCCATCTAAGGTCTGTTAAAAGTCAGTCAAATCATGTCTCCCCACTGCTCCAAACCTTCTGATGATTAACCACACAGGACAAGTCAGAGCCTTACAACAGCCAGAAGGAAGGTTACATGTTCTGGTTTCTCATGACCTTTCTGAGCTCACGTCATCCTCTTCTCTTTCTCACTCCTTTCACTGCAACCACATGGACATCCTTGCCCTGCCTCAATCATGCAATCACACTCACTCACTGCATCTCTGTGGATATTGTTGCTTTTTCTGGGACAACCATGCTCCTTCAGGTTTCTGCTCATTTGCCACATCATCAGTGAGACCTGCCTTGATTACTCCCCAAATCAATGCTCTCCCCATACCTCATCCTGCTTTATTTTTCTTCATGTCACCTTTATCTGACATATCATATATTTTACATGTTTTTTAAAAATTTTCTTGTTGGTCTTCCTCTGGAGAATATGTGTTACGTGCAGGTATGTTCTTTTGCCTGTTGTGTCCACTACTAGATCCCAGAATAGTGCCTGACATGTGGAAAGGCCTTTGTAACTATTTGTTGAATGAATGAAATATTTCTTTATCCTAGCACAGAGGTATCAGATGCAGAGGATTCTTGAGTTGGGTTTGAAAATATGAGCAAGTATCAGCCAAGTGAAGAGAAAGAGGAAGAACATACAGGTGGGGGGAGTGTCAGGACCCCCACAAAGACATGAAACAGGGGTACTGGGAGGAGGTGCACAATGGGAGTCCTCCTGGCCAGAGCCTGGTGAGGGACACTGGCAGGAAAGAGGGAACACCATGACCCAGTGCTAGACAGGTGGGCAGAGGTCAGACACTCAAGAGGACACCATCCTTATGAAGGAGTTTGGACTTTATACTGTTTACATAGCATGCAGCATGCGGTACATAGAATACATAGCATGTAGTCTGCATGTGGTCATGCAGACTCCCATACCTTGCCCAGAGATGTGGCAGGTCTCGGGCAGGGAGAAGCCAGGACCTGCATTTTTAACATCTGGTTGCTCAGGGCCTTGGGCTCTAAAAGCAAATGGGTGCATATTTGAAGGAACTGTGGCTTCTGTGCCATGTAGGAAGCTTTTCTTACAAGATTCTGCCTCTCTGAAACTACAGGGAATAAAACTCTGTAATGGTTAATTTTACGTGTCAGCCTGACTGGGTCATGAGGGGCTGAGATATCTGATTAAATATTATTCTGGGTGTGTCTGTGTTTCTAGATGAGGTTAACATTTGAATCTGTCAACTGAGTAAGGCGGACTGCCCTCCCCAGTGTGGGTGGGCCTTATTCAATATCCAGTGGAGGTCTGGATAGAACAAAGCCTGGGTTAGGGAAAATTCACTCTTTGACAGCTTGAGATGGAATGCAAGCCTTCTCTTGTCCTCAGATTAGGATTTACACCATTGGTTTTCCTGGTTCTCAGGCCTTTAGATTCAGACTGGGATTTGCACCACAAGTACCCAAGGATCTCCAACTTGCAGATGGTATATTTGGGACTTTTCAGTTTCCACAATCATATGAGACAATTTCTCATAAGAAGTCTCTTTCTCAATATATATCCTATTGGTCTTGTCCCTCTGGAGAAGCTTGACTAAGACATTCCCTATTTCGTATATTTGGGGACCACTGCCTTGGCTTCAGTTTGGAGTCCAGATGTGATTGGGGGCAGGGAGAACAGGGGAAGGAGTTGGGGTAAAGGCTGGAATTACAGCAGGGGAAAGGCGTGTGGATCAAGAGCTGATAATGAGGAACAGTGGCAGGTCCATTGACTCACTAGGTGTGGGATGGGAGAGAGGAAAGAGTCAAAGGATTCTCCAGCTGGCATGACTGGGAGTGTGTCCACGCCACCCCACCTCAGAAGCACAGCATCCTGGGATGCCAGAATATGGATAGACCAAGGTCATTGCTCTTGACTCATGTCCCTGCAGACAAAGGAGCACCAACTTCCCTGACACCAAGTCAGGAAGAGGACTAGCTAAATATTAAGAAGGAAGTCTTGCATGTGGGTGCTGAAACTCCTGAGAAGAGCAGAGGTCAAGTGGTTGATGTTCCTTCCTTTATGCAAATGGATTAAAACAGGTCCTAAACAAGGCTGGGCTCCTGCAGACAAATGGACTTGGAATGCATTTCTAGATGGAGTCCAAAATACTGATTAAAATCTCACCATTACCGATCAGAGAGCTGTAGGCAACTGGCTGCACACGGCATTGAGCTGTGAGGCATAAGCTTCTCAATAAAGGAAGCTAAACTCTCTCCCAAGCCAATTTAGACCGAGACTTAGCTGAAAGGTAAGGGCAGTCTCTCCAGGATGCTCTTACTGAGAGACCCTCCCTTAATGAGAGCCCCTGCTCTTACTGACAGAGGCCAACACTCACAGATACAGGCCCATCTGCCTTCCAGGGAGTTTCACCACCTGCATAACATGAGGGACCTGCATAGGAAAAGAATAAAAAAAGAGTGGATATATGTATAACCAATTCACTTTGCTGTGTTTCTGAAACTAATACAATACTGTGAATCAACTATACTCCAATAAAAATTTTTTTAAAAGAAAAGCTTAAAACAAACAAACAAACAAAAAGATGAGGGACCTGGAAAGGGACCATCTTTTGAAGCTTGAACAACTTGTTTACAGTTTCTTAGAACACAAAGACTAGGGTTAGTGCCCTTGGTTAGTCAACCTAGTCAATAGTTGTGCATATGTGTCACAATACTTCTTCTGTGAACAAAATCAATACAAAAAAGTATTTAAAAATCAATGCAAAGTAATCTTAATACCTCTCACAGGAAATATTTTAACAGAGAGGTAATCCAAGTAGGAGCATCAAAATCTGTAGCCACAGAAAGAAACAAAATCGTGTAAACTTTATAGCAGAAAAAAGCAGCTCTTCAAGTTTGTCTGCTTTAGATTACATATTATAAATGTAAATTTATAATACTTTATGAATTATTATAATAGTTTATAAACTCTAAAAGCAGGTTTTCTGTGCGATCCATATGGACACACATATCCATTTGTTTCATACAAATGATACCACACTGAGTGCTAATATTATTTTGCACAGCACTTTATAGTTCACAAAGCATCTTTACAAGGTAAATCCCACAGAATGAAAGGTAAATATATTGAATGTGCATTCCAAAGGGATTCTTATTTTCTCCACTGTTCTCTGTGTGTGGGGGGTGGATAATCTCTTTAAACATTTCCAAATCCATTTATTGTACCATCTACATAATCCTCAGACAAACAATATGTTTCAAATGACATAGTCTTGTCCAAATATCATACCAAAACCCACAGATTCATTTATTACATGTGGGTCAGCTTTGCAAATTGTCCTTGCAGTCATGGCTGAGTTTCTGTGTTCTAGCAGCACGTGGTTTTGAGTACAGCGATGAGGAGTTTTATTCTCAATTTATGGGTGATGGTGCATGCTGCACACTTAAACTGCACACCAGAAATGGAAGGGCCACCTTGGGTCAAGTTCATAGACCAGAGCATCTTTTTGTACTACGGAGATTTGTACTATGGAGAGTATTTACGGGAGAACAGAGCCCTTGCCAGCCTCCCATGTCAGGGCCCCCCCAGTGTCAGGAGTAGATTACTCTAAATTAAAATTAAAAGGATGTAAAAGGGAGGATGCAACATGGTTCCAAAATCAAACACACACATCAACAAAGAAGAACGTCAAGAATGTATTAGAAACATGACGAAGGTTATTTCTGAATGGTAATAGTGAAGGGTATCCATCTTTCTCCTTTTTTTAAACTTTTTTTTAGTGAAACAAGTAAAGTGTTTATTAGAAGGAAACAAGAGTACAGTGTGTGTGGATAGACACACAGGTAGACTCAGAAAGAGTTGTGCCCTTGTGGTAGTTTGAGTGACTTTTTAAAAAACTTTTTATTTTATATTGGGATATAGCCGATTGACAATGTTGTGATAGTTTCAGGTTTGTGTATTCCCCAATTTTCTATATGAGTGTGCACTTCAATTATTAACATAATCAGAAAAAACTTTTTTTTTTGGAGGATAGGTAGGGCTATTCCATCAAACGGTTCCTCATTAGTTAACCCACATGTGTCTACAACTGAGACACAAGCCCTCAGAGGAGAAACCTTCTAACAAGGAAGTGGAAGTGCTGAGGTCTCCCTCCTGGGGATCTGAGTTTTGGTGGCGCTGCCTCCTCCTGGCTGGTGTATTCTGATCTGAGCAGCTGGGTTGTGATAAATGTGTCGTCTTTTCCATTAAGGACCTTGGTTCTGAGAGGGGAAGTTTAAGGCAGTCTTGTTGCTGCTGTGGGTGTAATGAAGTGAGCCCAGTGCTGACTGAGGCTTCGATCTGGGAGACAGGTAGCCACAGGCCACAGGCCATGCTGGGTGCAGCCACTCTCTGCTTTCAGAAATGAGCTCTTGATTCAGTGCAATCCCTATCAAGCTACCAACGGTATGTTTCACAGAACTAGAACAAATAATTTCACAATTTGTATGGAAATACAAAAAACCTCGAATAGCCAAAGTAATCTTGAGAAAGAAGAATGGAACTGGAGGAATCAACCTGCCTGACTTCAGACTCTACTACAAAGCCACAGTCATCAAGACAGTATGGTACTGGCACAAAGACAGAAATATAGATCAATGGAACAGAATAGAAAGCCCAAAGATAAATCCACGTACCTATGGACACCTTATCTTCGGCAAAGGAGGCAAGGATATACAACGGAAAACAGACAATCTCTTTAACAAGTGGTGCTGGGAAAACTGGTCAACCACTTGTAAAAGAATGAATCTAGAACACTTTCTAACACCATACACAAAAATAAACTCAAAATGGATTGAAGATCTAAATGTAAGACCAGAAAATATAAAACTCCTAGAGGAGAACATAGGCAAAACACTCTCCGACATAAATCACAGCAGGATCCTCTATGACCCACCTCCCAGAATATTGGAAATAAAAGCAAAACTAAACAAATGGGACCTAATGAAACTTAAAAGCTTTTGCACAACAAAGGAAACTATAAGCAAGGTGAAAAGACAGCCCTCAGAATGGGAGAAAATAATAGCAAACGAAGCAACAGACAAAGGATTAATCTCAAAAATATACAAGCAACTCCTGAAGCTCAATTCCAGAAAAATAAATGACCCAATCAAAAAATGGGCCAAAGAACTAAACAGACATTTCTCCAAAGAAGACATACAGATGGCTAAAAAACACATGAAAAGATGCTCAACATCACTCATTGTCAGAGAAATGCAAATCAAAACCACAACGAGGTGCCATTACACGCCAGTCAGGATGGCTGCTATCCAAAAGTCTACAAGCAATAAATGCTGGAGAGGGTGTGGAGAAAAGGGAACCCTCTTACACTGCTGGTGAAAATGCAACCTAGTACAGCCAGTATGGAGAACAGTGTGGAGATGCCTTAAAAAACTGGAAATAGAAATGCCATATGACCCAGCAATTCCACTCCTGGGCACACACACCGAGGAAACCAGACCTGAAAGAGACACGTCCACCCCAATGTTCATCACAGCACTGTTTATAATTGCCAGGACATGGAAGCAACCTAGATGCCCATCAGCAGACGAGTTGATAAGGAAGCTATGGTATATATACACAATGGAATATTACTCAGCCATTAAAAAGAATTCATTTGAATCAGTTCTAATGAGATGGATGAAACTGGAGCCCATTATACAGAGTGAAGTAAGCCAGAAAGATAAACACCAATATAGTATACTAACGCATATATATGGAATTTAAAAAGATGGTAACGATAACCCTATATGCAAAACAGAAAAAGAGACACAGATGTACAGAAGAAACTTTGGGACTCTGTGGGAGAAGGCGGGGGTGCGATGTTCTGAGACAACAGCATTGAAACAAGTATACTATCCGGGGTGAAACAGACCACCAGCCCAGGTTGGATGCATGAGACAAGTACTCAGGGCTGGTGAACTGGGAAGACCCAGAGGGATGGGATGGGGAGGGAGGTGGGAGGGGGGATCGGGATGGGGAACACATGTAAATCCATGGCTGATTCATGTCAATGTATGGCAAAAACCACTACAATATTGTAAAGTAATTAGCCTTCAACTAATAAAAATAAATAAATAAAGAAATGAGCTCTTGAACTCAACCTTGAATAAAGCTCTCCTGGAAATAAACACGTGACAACAATAATAAGAGCATTTGCCTTTTGTCAAGCTGAAGGCACGCCTGCTCTCCATACTGCCTAAAAACTTCTGGAATCATTTCCTCCAAATCACCTTCATGCAATTACTCTACTTTAGGGCCCTTTCATCCCTTGCCTCACTAAAGTGTTCTTTCCCAGTCCAAGAACTAGCTACATTCCTGCTTAATACTCCCCAGGGTCTCCTCATCACCTACCACAGTAGCTCTCATCCTTTTCCTGCACCACTGTTTTGAGGGGGGACATGTGCTGTGGGGGACTCTCCACTGCGGAGCCTGCTGGCTTTGTAGGGACAGAGTCATGACTTACTCTCAACTTTGTGTCCAGATGCCAAACACTGGACCAGGCAACCAGCAGGCACACAGTGGGTCCTCTGTGAAAGATTGTTGAAATAAACTAACAGGGACTGTTATACACCATTGTGTCCTCACCACCTTGCCGAATCCCTGGTCTAGAGTTCAACAGAGGGTAAATGAATGAATAATTGATGGGAAAAATGAATGAAAAAGTCCATACAATAAAGTGGGTACACCATTCAGATGTGTTGTGTGCTATGGAAATTAAACAGGGCTGTTTTGGAAGAAAGCAAGCAATTAATATTCCCATCTAACTGATAAAAAATGCAATTTTGTGATTTTTACTGCCCCTAAGTGATAAAGTCAGAAAACAGCAAAAATAATATATATTTAGTGAGCACCTAATATGTGTCAGACTGTGAATCTAGAATTCTTTTCACTAAGTTCAAATCCAATAGCTGTCTGTGCAGTTATACAATATACTAGCATATTCTGGAGGTATCTAAGAATTTGCCAGGTTGGGTTGTGGTAATAAAATTAAATATATAATCATCTCTGTTTTCACTAATGGTGACAGTCTTGTTTCTCTTAGCTGAGTTCCCTTAGCCAGTCTTATAAAGTCTGCCAGTTCTAGGGGGTAGAAATTCTATGTAACACATACTCCTGAACACTCCTTCTTTGCTTTTAAAAAGGAAAGAAAGGTCCAGGGGTTATGGAATAATCCCCTTCAGTATGTCTTGGCTTGATGCTTCTTGTCCAGTAAAAACATGTGAAATTCCCTTTAAAATCTTTATGTTTTAGCAACCAAATTCCAGAAATGTCCTGATTTACTAGTAAGAACTCTTCTAGATACAAAAACAGATCCATTAGACTGGGAAAAAGGCAATTTATTGGCTCAGGTATCTGAAAAACCCAGACCTAGTGCTAGCTTCAGGTACAGATAGCTCCAGGCTCTTAAATAATGTCATTGAGGCTATCTTTTTCCATCTCACAGTTTTGCTTTTCTCTGAGTTGACTTTATTCTTTGGCAGGTTCTTTGCAAAGTAGCTACAGGTAGCATCAAGATTACATTTTGCCAGCCCAGGACACTCCAGAAAGATAGTCCTCTTTGTCAACAGTTCCAACAAGAGTCTCAAGTTGACTCTATTCACCTGGGCAGTGTCATGGGTCTAACACTAATTCCTGTGGGCAAAGGAACAGAATACACACTAACTGACTAATTTCAGGTCATATGGGATCCAAGAGAATGGTGCTTATCTGCCTCAACCACATGGATGGAGGACTGAAGTAGGGTACATGGTCAGCATCTCAAGGAAAATGGAAATATTTTACCAAAAAGAATGGATGCTATGTCAGCAAGACCAGATGTCCACTATAGCTGATATTTCTGACTCTTCCAAGGAAACCCAATACGGACTGAGCATCAACTTCAGAACTGGAGAAGAAAGAACAAAACATTAGAACTTGGTCCCTAATCTCACAGAGGAAACAAGAGGCAGGTACACACACACCAGTGTATGCAAAACATCTGGATTGAAAGATGGTGCAGAACAAAGACTCTGTGGGACCTTGGAGGAAGCACAGGGCCTTCTGCCAATAGATCTGAGTTTCAAGGCCGAGTTCTGTTCCTTTCAAGCAGTGTGACATTAGGCAAGTCCTTTAATCTCTCTGAGAAAACTGTTTCTTCTCCTAGTAAATGAAATAGACAAACTAAACTGATATTTCCTAAAGGGAATGGACGTGAACAAGGGATTCCAAGGTTGAATAAGCCTGAAATGTGTGCAGCTCTGGTATACGTTTAGGCTGTCTTTACCCCAGCAGTTGGTCATCAAGTTTTTTTTTAAATTATAATTCCAATTGATGTCCCTCATTATATATTTTGGGACATGCTGGACCAGGAGGTTCTTAAAAATAATTTACTTATAAATATAAATAAATAAATAAATTATTGGCTGCACTGAGTCTTAGCTGTGGCACTCAGAATCTTTGTTGTGGGGGGTGGTCTCAGTAGTTGCAGCGTATGGGCTTAGTTGCCCTGCAGCATGTGGGATCTTCCCGGACCAGAGATGGAACCCATATTCCCTGGCAGGTAGATTCTCAACTACTAGGTTACCAGTGAAGTCCCTGGGCCAGGAATTCTTTAGGTTTTTGACGCTGTGAGTTCAGTGTCAAAAGTACAGGAGAATAAATGCTTGGAGGGCTCAGGGCTTGGAGCTCCTTTTATCTCACAGTCAGGGCACACAGGTTTTGCTGGCTAGGAGGACAGGGGATGGTGACAGAGTGAGGAAGAACTCTGGGGAGAGAGTTTGGGCCAGATGTGTAGGCATAGGAGGTGAATGCTGTCCTTGACAGCTGTGGGGAAATGCTGATTTATGACTAGAAGGCATCTCAGCATTCTAGTATAGTTATTTTTAGGTGGTGGAACTATAGGGGATTTTAATTATTAAAAATTTTGCTTATTTTCATTTCCTCAGTTCAGTTAGGTTGCTCAGTCGTCTCCAACTCTTTGTGACCCTATGAACCACAGCATGCCAGGCCTCCCTGTCCATCACCAACTCCTGGAGCCTACCCAAACTCACGTCCATTGAGTCAGTGATGCCATCCAACTATCTCATCCTCTGTCGTCCCCTTCTTCTCTTGCCCTCAATCTTTCCCAGCATCAGGGTCTTTTCAAATGAGTCAGCTCTTTGCATCAGGTGGCCAAAGTACTGGAGTTTCAGCTTCAGCATCAGTCCTTCCAATGAACACCCAGGACTGATCTCCTTTAGGATGGACTGGTTGGATCTCCTTGCAGTCCAAGGGACTCTCAAGAGTCTTCTCCAACACCACAGTTCAAAAGCATCAATTCTTCAGCATCAGCTTTCTTCACTGTCCGACTCTCACATCCATACATGACTACTGGAAAAACCATAGCCTTGACGAGATGGACCTTTATTGGCAAAGTAATGTCTCTGCTTTTAAATATGTTGTCTAGGTTGGTTTTAACTTTCCTTCCAAGGAGTAAGTGTCTTTTAATTCATGGCTGCAATCACCATTTGCAGTGATTTTGGAGGCCCCAAAAATAAAAGTATGACACTGTTTCCACTGTTTCCCCCATCTATTTGCCACGAAGTGATGGGACTGGATGCCATGATCTTAGTTTTCTGAATGTTGAGCTTTAAGCCAACTTTGTCACTCTCTTCTTTCACTTTCATCAAGAGGCTCTTTAGTTCTTCACTTTCTGCCATAAGGGTGGTGTCATCTGCATATCTGAGGTTACTGATATTTCTCCCACCAATCTTCATTCCAGCTTATGCTTCCTCCAGCCCAGCATTTCTCATGATGTACTCTGCATATAAGTTAAATAAGCAGGGTGACAATATACAGCCTTCACGTATTCCTTTTACTATTTGGAACCAGTGTGTTGTTTCATGTCCAGTTCTAACTGTTGCTTCCTGACCTGCATACAGGTTTCTCAAGAGGCAGGTCAGGTGGTCTGGTATTCCTATCTCTTTCAGAATTTTCCACAGTTTATTGTGATCCACACAGTCAAAGGCTTTGGCATAGTCAATAAAGCAGAAATAGATGTTTTTCTGGAACTCTCTTGCTTTTTCGATGATCCAATGGATGTTGGCAATTTGATCTCTGGTTCCTCTGCCTTTTCTAAAACCAGCTTGAACATCTGGAAGTTCATAGTTCATTTCCTAATTTCCTACAAAGTTTGTTTTATTCGCTTAATTAAAATCATTAAAGAAAAGGAACACCAAAGAATTGATGCCGTTGAACTGTGGTGTTGGAGAAGACTCTTGACATTTCCTTGGATAGCAAAGAGATCAAATAAGTCAATCCCAGGAAATCAGTCCTGAATGTTCATTGGAAGGACTGATGCTGAAGCTGAAGCTCCAATACTCTGGCCACCTGATGTGAAGAACTGACTCATTGGAAAAGACCCCGATGCTGGGAAAGATTGAAGGCAGGAGGAGAAGGGGACAACAGAGGATGAGCTGGTTGGATGGCATCACCGACTCGAGGACATGAGTTTGAGTAAGCTCTGGGATGATGATGGACAGGGAAGCCTGGTGTGCTGCAGTCCATGGGGTTGCAAAGAGTCAGATATGACTGAGTGACTGAACTGAAGTGAAAAGGAAAATTTTTAAATATTTCTTAAAATCCCCAAACTATATGAACCAGTTAACCACGTGGCTTTTCTATATCCAATATCATATTTGATTAAGAAGAAAAGATTTTCACATGAATGGTAATGTTTAAAGCTTCTTCCTTAGATCCTTGTCATTGGCATTTTTTAATAATCAAAAAAACACATGTAAGGATGACAAGTAAAAGAAACCACCCTCTACTCAACCTCTCATTTATCTCACTTCAGGTGCTCTGGCTCCTGAGAGGATGCTGAATGTGCAAAACCACGGGTGCAGCAAACACCACACTCACCCTGCAGTTGACACTACAAGCAGACTAAGTGCAAAGGCAGCAGGTGTCTTTAGGACACACACTCATGCATGGTACTAAATTCACCCTGTGTCAAACAGATATACAGAGTCCTAGAGTGCTCAGTTCAGGTTGGGTGACTGTTCTTACTGGGTTTCCAAAGTCTAGGATGTTCAGAGAGCCAGTTTTAAAAGCATATAAATACATGATGATGGTGATAACAGTAAGGATGATCCAGATAATATTGATAATTTTAATAGGAACAAATATTTTTTGAAGGTTTACAAGATGCCAACACTGAGGTCACAGCTCTCTATACCTTCCTCTCATCTGATCCTCAAAATAACCCCAGCAGGTAAGTTTCAATGTTGCCTGATTATACAGATTGTCAAACGAAGGCAAGGAATATTAGGTAACACTCTTGAGGTTCTGGGGTTGAAGAGCAACCAACCAAAGATCGATTCTATTCCATTCTTATTCTAGAGCCTATGTTCTCAACCACTGTGTAAGCCATTTAAAGAAAATCAGAGTGCCAACTAAGTAAAAGGGAATCATAGTTCTGTGATTGATAGGGTGCAGGCTAAGTTAAAAGACTCCCCAAAACACAGAGGATTAAATAAAAGTAGAAATTTAGTTTTCTCTTTCTCAAAACAGTCCCTAGGTCAGTGGTGGTCAGAACTAGGGGGAAGGTTCTGGTTTATTACCTCTCAGCTCTGCCATCCTCCACCTGCATCAACCTGCAGCTTCCATTATCTGGGCTCAATTTTGGGCCCAGATAGAAGAGGTCCAGGGTGAGCAAACTGTCCTTAGGTTGGGGGTAAACTGGAAGATGTATGTACCACCTCTCTCAGCACCCATAGGCCTACTCTTTATCTCAGGGCCACAAGGAAGGTGGGGACATGCAGTCTCTGGCTGGGCTGCCATGTGGTTAGCTAAAGCATAGATGGTTATCTTACTAACAGGAATAAAGAGAGACAGGCTGTTTCCCCTGTGCCAGCACATTAGAAAGTTAAAAGTCCGATCTTGCATTTTACCAAATCTACACCGGCTGTGTTATATACAAATGAGGAGGCCAAGGCTCAAAGACTTTAAGCAGTTTTGCCAATATCCTTCATCCCATTAGGGCAGAAGGGAAACTAGAGCTTGTGTCCTGATTTTCAGTCCAATGTTCTTTTCTCTAAATTGAGTCTTCCTTCAGTTTAAATTGAAAAGGTTACTGTTGAATTTTTAAGTGGTGCAAGATAAATACAATGACCTTTAAAAATGATACCAGACTGTGACACTACTCAAATGTTGAACAGAGATTCAAAGGAATCAATAAAATGTCAAAAAGCAAGATGAGTATATTCACAGAATTTTAAGACTGTAAACAAGATACCACCAAGACCATCTTTCTCACTTTATAAATAAGACAACGTTGGCCCCAGGAGTCTGCTGATTTCTACATGGTCATACAGCTTGTATAGAAGAGTCACAAGTGGGCTTTAATCTCTTGATTTTCAATGTTCTTTTCACTGAATCTCAAAATCCCTCATGAAAAAGATAATGGATCTCAGAAGACCCTAAAGTTGGAACCCATGAGACTCCCAGAAAACTCCACCTCTGTCTGCTCAGGCATTATCTACAGACTTGGTTACTCTCTGATATAGCTCACTTTCAGTTTCAATTCAACAACTTCCATTTACAGAAGCCCTTCCCTTCATCAGGCATCATGAAGGAGCAGAGCGACCATACTGAAGTCATGGTTCCTGCCCCAGGAAACTCACAATTTAGCAACAAGTACATAAAAAAAAAAAACATGAAGTGATAAAAAATGACATGATGACAGGATATGACTAGTTTTCCAGAAAAATGTAATATCCGATCTACAATCTGTGAGAGACTCTCACCCCTGTCCAAAAGTGCTGAGTAGGTATCTTTGGCTGGCTGTTGATAGAAACCCATTCTTCTGACCAAGTGATTAGGACAGGCTGGTCACAGGATCCAAGCCAGGCCAAGCAGGGTCCTTCCGACGGTTTTATTCAATTGGGGTAGGAGAGAATCTCTCTTGCCTGTTGGGTCTGAGGGTTGGAAGGATATTAATTGAGTGACCTACGCCCTTGTTTTCCATCACATGGAAAAAGCCAGTTAAGTAGTGGAAAAGAATGATTCAGCCACAGAGACAAATGCAGAGATACGAGTAGGAGAAAGAGTTAAATGTACCCGTCTAGCAACAACAAATATCTAGGTCCTCGTATTGTAATCATCATCATTAACATCCTTAGAGTTAACACTTTAAGTGCTTACTTGATGCCAGGAATGGTGCCTTTATAAAATGTGGGCACTTGATAACCACTTTGAATAATGATAATAATAGTAACATTAATAAGGCTATAAAGGCATTATTATTCTGCTTTTACAGAAAAGTTAACTGAGAAACAAAGAGGTGAAATAATTTGTCCCACAGCTAGTGGGCCATGAACTCAAATTTGTTTGACTCGATCCGAGTTCTTTCCATAGCAACATATAGCCCTGAGCCTGAAAAGCAATGTGCTCTGAATGAAAGCAGGGAGCCTGAATTTCCCGTGCAGAGCTAGTATTCAAGTACTCACACCATTTGGTCTCCAGGCTGGACTGACTCTGGGGATGGCTTCTTGACTCCTGGTGGGTCTCTCCCCAAATTGACGTCCCTTCCTTGACACCTTGAGTGGAAGTCCTCCTTCCAGACAGAGAAATCTCAAGTCCTCTCCACCAGCACCCCATGGTGAATATCAGATTCTGTCTCCACAGTCTCCACCTCTGTTCAGAGTAGAAAACCACCATTTCTGACACCAACACATTTCCACAGTGTTCATAAACCTGACAGGTTGTCCTTACTGAGATCTCATTATGTGCCAGGCTCTTGGGATGTATCAAGGGACACGACATATAGAGATTGCTGCCTTCATGGAGTTGGATTTTAGTGGCAGGGTGAGGGAGGAGGGAGCAGAGAGATTGACAATAAATAATAGATATAATAAATGAGTTCATTATGGTTAGTTAGAAGGTTGTAAGTGCAATGGAAAATGAAAAAGCAGATCAGAAAAGGGAGATGAGGAGTATGGGGAGAGAGGGTACCATTATTTGAAATAGGACAGTTCAGGTTGGCCTCATTGAGAAGGTGACATCTGGGCAAAGACGAAAAAGAGGTGGGAGGTTAGCCAGGCAGACATCTGGGTGAAGGGTTCTATACCACAGCGAGGGTCCTGAGGCCAGCAGGGTGAGTGGAGTGAGCAAGGGGCAGTAACAGAAGTTAGTCTGGGGAGGTCATGGGGAGGCTGGGTTGTAGAGTCAAGGACTTTGGCTTTTACCCAGGGATGAGAGCCACTGATAGGTGTAAGCAGGAAAGAAGCCGACTTAAAGAGGATCATTCTGGCTTCTGGGTTGTGAATAAACTATGGGGGGACCAGGGGGACAGCAGGGAGACAATTCAGAGGTGATCATCTTGGGGAAGGTAATGCAGGCATCTCAACCCGGTGTGTCCCACAGCGAACTCATCCCCTTCCCCTTGCTACCTCCCATCCAGACCTGCCCTTGGATGCCACAATGCAGTCCCCTTCAGGTGGGAACCCAGGAGTTCTCTTTGGCCCTTTTCTCTTCCCCCCAGGACATGAAGACTGCACAGCCTGACTGCCAGGAAGTCTTCACGTCCATCACTCCTCGTGCTGGGCTTCCTCCTACTCTCACCCGCCAGGTCCTCATTATTCCAGCCTTGTCTCCCTGCTGCCCGGCTCCTTGCTTTCCAGGAGTCAATAAACTGAACACAGCTTCTCCCCACACCACCTGATGGGGCTCCTCACAGCCCCCTGGATAAAATGATGCTCCTTGGCATGACATTCAAGGCTCGGAACAATCCAGTATCAAATCCTACCACCACCTCTGAGGACCACAAGCTCCAGTGACAACTGGGTTACACACTGTTTCCTGCACAAGCCACACATTTGCAAAACTTTCTGGTTTTGCTCAAGCTCCTCCATCTGTCTGGCATGCCTTTCCTGCCACGCTCTCCCTGGTGAAATTCTCCCCAACACGAAGCTCTAGATCCAATATTATCTGCCTTCTAAGAGCTCCTCCAGGGCCACCGTGGGGACTTCATTCATTCAAGAAATATGTACTGAGTCCCGAGGCACTAAAATGATGCTGTGAGTTATCCTCACCTAATAGTTCTCTTCTGGTATGAAGAGTGAAAAGAGATATAGATTTTAAAATTTACATTCCTTTTTTTCCTTCCTTCTCTATTCCCCCATAGGATCTGTCCATGTGGCTGAGGAATCCCTCAGCATCGAGCCCTTTCTTATAGAGCACAGGAGTTAAATATGTGGACACCAGGGCCAAACTACCCAAGTTCATTGCCTGGATCCACTACCTAAAAGCTGTGTGACTTTGGGGAAGTTACTAAACCTTAGCGTTCCACACTACGTTCTGCATCAGAGACCACTATTTGTGCTGGGAAAGAGTCTCCTGTATGTAGTCTTTCAGC
Organism: Dama dama; assembly: GCF_033118175.1. Classification (NCBI taxonomy): domain Eukaryota; kingdom Metazoa; phylum Chordata; class Mammalia; order Artiodactyla; family Cervidae; genus Dama; species Dama dama. The sequence continues at coordinate 43,014,524 of NC_083697.1, forward strand.
CCCTGCTCGGCCACATAAGAATGGGCCTCTTGGCCTGGACTCCTTCCTTACCTAGAGATAAAGAATCCACACAGCCTGCATGGGCTTATCAGCTTGTACAGGAATATCTTGCCCTGTCTCAGGCTCAGTGTGTACTCCTTTGTTCTGCTGAAGCGTGTAGGTCAATGGCCCTGAGGCATGTGCCCAGATTTCAGTATTTCAGACTCCTGAAGTGGGTAGGAGGGGTCCTTCTGCTACAGCACAATCGCCCTGTGTCAGCGTACGGGCATCTGCTAGCAGAGGAACAAGTATGCACCACTGGCGCTGATCTTTCTCTTTCTTCTCATTGTCAGTGAAGGGCTGATTCAGTCAACGCTTAACAATGTTGTGTTTTCCTTGGCAACTCAGACACCAAGATGCTATGGGAAGAAGCATTTGGACTTCTACTCCCGGTGGGTGGCACAGGGATGATCTTTGCTATTCCTCCATGTAGTAATAATCATGGTCCTTCCTGAGCATTGATAACCAGTGCGTGGTGTCCTGCTTGACAATTTGTTGATCCCAAGAATCTCAATTTTTAGCTGATATCCTTCTAATTTACTCTATTTTTCACACCCTTGTGCAGTTGTTTGTGGCCACATGGCTAAGTGCTACCTAATGAAAAGTTAGAAAGAGTATTATGTAGCTTTCCAGAAAGCCTCCTTAAATGTGCACATATCTTTTCCTTCTCCTCCCAGCAGCATGGAAAAGGATTGTCATGGCTGGAGCTCCAGCAGTCATCTTAGACCAGAAATTGATGTTGAGGAAGAAACTTTGTGGCTGGCAAGGCAGAGTGGAAAGATAAAAAAGCCTGTCTTGCATAGAGGGTTATCAACACAGATGTATAGAACAGACTTTTGGACTCTATGGGAGAAGGCGAGGGTGGGATGATCTGAGAGAATAGCATTGAAACATGTATATTATCAAGTGTGAAACAGATCGCCAGTCCAGGTTGGATGCATGAGACAAGTGCTCAGGGCTGGTGCGCTGGGATGACCCAGAGGGATGGGATGGGGAGGGGGGTTCAGGATGGGGGAACACATGTAAATCCATGGCTGATTCATGCCAATGTATGGCAAAAACCACTACAATATTGTAAAGTAATTAGCCTCCAACTAATAAAAATAAATGGAAAAAAAAAAAGCCTGACTTGCGACAGCATGACTCTTCCATCCCAACCTGTGATTTTGTACCTCTGGTTCTCTTTTATGTAAGGGAGGGAAAACTCCTCATTTGTTTGGATTTTTCTGTTATATATGTAGCTGAACCTAATCCTAACTAATTAAAAGTCTGTCTCCCACAAGTCACAACTAGAGACTGTTGGCTGCAACGAAAGATCCTTCTTAAGGCAATGAGGATCCCACATGCCACAGCTAAGACCCGACGTAGCCAAATAAATAAATTAGCTAATAAATAACCCATTTATCTTGCTCACTTTTGTATTTCCTGTACCTTGCATTGTGTCTTGCACAAAGTCTGTGTCCATGAGAAAGGGCTGATAAATCATAAACAAATGGGTTTGTATTAAATGGCTCACATCACAAACACAATAAAAAAAGAAACATTATGCATACATACATAAAACATATGTAGCTATTTATAGTTCAGGGCATATTTTGGGAGTAGCTAGGGATTTTCCACTGTAACTCTTAAGACCCAGTTGGGCTGTTGTTTACACACCTCACTTCTTGAAATAACACAAACAATTTTGCTTTTGGGAGAGTCCTGATGTCAGGTTGGCCTCATCACTCAGGTGACAATAAACAGACAAGGAACAGTGGCAGCTGCCCAGCTAGAAGTTGGCTGGGAGCAATGAGTGTTTTCATGATCATATTTATTTAATATTTATAAATGATAACTGTCACCAGGAGCCAACCTCCAGGCTCCCAGGTGCTTTGTATCATAAAGCCTCATGGGGGGTTTATGTTTTATATCATGTATTTCTTTTCCCATCACAGCTGTCTTCACTGTTGGCTCTGCATGCAAAGTAAACTGCAAAGCCATATGGTCCATTGTCCTGGATTTTTGTAGTTAAAGCGAACAAAGGGCCAGCTCACAATTTTTCTTAAATAATATATCCTCCACAAATTTCTTCCTATTTTTAAAATTGAAGTATAGTTGATTTATAACATTGTGTTAGTTTCAGGTATATAGTAAAATGATTTGGTTATATGTCTATATTCTTTTAAAAATTATTTTTCATTACAGTTTTATTGGGCTTCCCTCATAGCTCAGTTGGTAAAGAATCTGCCTGCAATGCAGGAAACCCCGGTTCAATTCCTGGGTGGGGAAGATCCACTGGAGAAGGGATAGGCTACCCACTCCAGTATTCTTGGGCTTCCCTTGTGGCTCAGCTGATAAAGAATCTGCCCGCAATGAGGGAGACCTGGGTTTAATCCCTGGGTTGGAAAGATACCCTGGAGAAGGGAAAGGCTTTACCCACTTCAGTGTTCTGGCCTGGAAAATTCCATGGACTGTGCAGTCCATGGGGTCGCAAAGAGTCGGGCACGACTGAGCGACTTTCACTTTCACAGTTTTATTACAAGATATTGAATATAACTCCCTGTGCTATACAGTAAGTCCTCGTTGGTTATTTACGGTAGTATGCATCTGTTAATCTCATACTTCCAAATTATCCCCTTCGGTAACCATAAGTTTGCTTTCTATGTCTATGAGTCTGTTTTTGTTTTGTAAGTCCATCTATATTTTAGATTTCACATATCATATGGGTATCACTTATGATATCATATAAGTGATATCACATGGTGTTTTTTCTTTGTCTGACTTACTTCACCTTCATCTCTAGGTCCATCTGTGTTGCTGCAAATGGCATTATTTCATTCTTTTTTGTGGCTGGGTATATGTACCACATCTTCTTTATCTATTCCTCTGTTGATGGACATTCAGGTTCCTTCCATGTCTTGGCTACTGTAAATAGCACTGCTATGAACACTGGAATGCATGTATCTATTTGAATTAGAGCTTTTGTCTTTTTTGGATACATGTCTAGGTGTGGGATTGCTGGATCACATTACCTACCACCAATTTCTTTTAAAGAGAAAGAAATCACCCTTAGAAAGTAAAATATATCTCTCATTATGCACACATCCCTTTTGGTCATGGTTTTCATTATGGGGGATACAGCATGCTCAAAGCAAATCTAAATCCTTGGGTGCTTGAAGCTGACATTCAAGTAAGAGAGTCAGACAACAAACATGTGAAATACGCGGAATAAACAATCTGGTAGGAAATAATAAATGCAAAGAAAAGGTATAAAGCAAGGAAGGAATACTTGAGGGGTGGAGTTAAAATTTTACACAGAGCAGCGAAGGAAGGCTTCACTGAGGAAGTAACATTTGAGTACAGAGCAGATGCACACAAAAAAGTGAAGAATGAAGGGTGTTGGGGAAGAGCACAGCGGGCAGAGGTTTAACAGCAGAGTCCAAGGGTGTGCGTCAGGCTGATGTAGTAGCAAGGAGGCCACTGTGGCTGGGGCAGAGTGAGCAGTGAGGGCAAAGAGCAGGCAGGAGAGGTGAAAGGCCGGGTTGTGGAGGTCCCATGGCTTCTCGAAGAACTCTGGGCTTTACCCCATGTGAGACAGGAAGCCTTGGAGAGCTCAGAGTGTGATCTGATCCACATTTTATAAAGATCACTCTGGCTGCTGTTGAGAATGGTGGAAGCAGGGAGATTCATTAGGAGACGTGTCTCTTCCAGGTCCCACCAGTCTTTTCCCCCATCTTCATTCCTTCGGTAATCCTCCCTAGCCCACTTCAGAACCAAGAGCCATTTCGTACTCCTTTTGTCCCTATCAAAATATATTTTTGGATTCTTCCATCAAACTAGTCAAAAGCAGCTGCCATTATTGAGCAGATTCATACCCAAGAAAAGCAGAGTGAAGAACAACAGTTTGTAGAGGGCTCATGGAGTGAAGGGGGTCTATGTTCTCCCCACTCTTCAGTCGGGACTTCCTCAGTTGTAAGCAAAGTGAATCCAAGTGTGGTCATTTTCTACTGCTGATAAAGAAATGACCACAAACAGACAAGTATGATGTGGCCAGGTTCTTGCTCAAGGGCTGAATGAAACTGAGGTGTTGCCTGCTGAGTTCTCATCTGGAGGCTCTGGGGAGAAATTTGTCTCTCATCTAATTCAGGCTGCTGGCATAATTCACCTCCTTATGGCTATACGACTGTTATCTGGGATTGCTCTCAGCTCCAAGAGGCCGCCTGCATTCTTTAGTACGTGGTACCTCCATATCCCTCACTGAGTTTTTCTCATACTTCAAATCTCTCTGCTTTCTCCAACTGTAATCTTTAGACTGGGCTTTCAGGTTTCAAGAGATTAGGTCAGATTCACCTACTCTTTCTATCTTAAGGTCAAGTTACTTGAAACCTTAGTTACAACTGCAAAATCCCTTCCAGAAAAACCTAGATTGGTGTTTGATTCACTAACTAAAACAAGGTGTGTATATACCAGGGGCTGGGAATTTGGGGCCATGTTAAAATCTGCCTAGTATAGTCAGGTAAAAGGGAGCACACTGACCCACATGTCCGGGAAGGACCTCCCAGAATAGAGGGGAGAGGTACAGGAGCCGGGCAAGACCTCAATGTGCCCATGACTCACATACATTCTCTTTCTACTCACCTCTCATCTCTGCTCACTTCTGCCTGTCTCCATTCTCCAGAGTTCCTCTCCCCAAAGAACCAAAAAGACCATCATCAATTGCCCTATTACCTGCAATCAGAGTTTTGTTATTCCAGCAGAAATAGAATTTCTTTCTCCCAAAGTTTGAATACCAGTCCTAAGGATTCCAGCCGCCTAGGTCAGGTGCTCCTGGCTGGGATGGGAAGTAGAGCACCAAGACTGAGAGCCCTCTGAGAACCATGTGGAGAGTGGGAGGGGTTCTCCAGACGAGGGAAATGCAAAGCTTGCTGTATAGACAAACAGACCAGCTGTGACCCTAGTCAGCTGTCTCACTCTTTCCCCCAAAGACCTTCAATCCCCTCTGCATCCCTCCCTTTCCTTTACTTACTTGACCAGCCTTGCCTTCTTTACCTCTCGTGAGACCTAGCTCTAGAATCCACAAGATTAAGCTCAAACCTACATGGGACTTCCCTGGTGGTCCAGTGGTTAAGACTCTGTGCTTCCTTCCAGCGCAGTGGGTCCAGGTTCAATCCCTGGTCAGGGAACTAGATTCCACATGCCACAACTAAAGATTGAACATCCTAAGCGCCACAACTAAGATCTGGAGCAGCGGAATAAATAAATACAAACAAATATATTTTTTAAAAATAATAAAAACATCAATTCAAGCCTATGACAGTTGGGGGGATGGGATGTGGTTAGACATTAAAGTAATAATGCTTTGAGGAATAAAAGAATTCTGCACTAAAGTTTAGTCCTTCAGTTCAGTTCAGTTGCTCAGTCATGTCTGACTCTTTGTGACCCCATGGACCGCAGCACGCCAGGCCTCCCTGTCCATCACCAACTGCCGGAATTTCTAACTGTGATACGGAGCATGTGGCAGGGGTCCAATGTCCAGTTCTCTCATTCCAAGAACTTGACATGTGGAGTATAGTCAGTTGGTACCTTTAGATCCACTGTGACAGTCCCACCAAGGCAATGATTCCTTCCCACCCCACACCCCCCATAAAGCTGCTTCTAACCAACAACCAAGCCCAGAGGGAGGAACAAGACTGAGCTATTTCTAACCAACACAAGACTCCTCTAATGTGCCCTCTCTGCTCAGGAGCCCCTCATCAGCCTAGCCAAGACCCTTTCTTAGCTGGACTGCAGTCTGTGGATTTTTCTACCCAATTCTTCCTTCCCTCTTGCCTCTTACAGGTGTTGGACCTGCAGCACAGTCAGTAGGTGCTCCCTGTCTAGTCCTGTTCCCTCGCCCATACTTTAGACACTTCTCCCAATAAATCTCCTCCACGTTGAAATTTGTCTTGGTGTTCATTTTTTGGAAGATGCAATGTAACATCAAGGGAATTGGATTGGATTTCTGGACTGGATCCAATATAACATCAAGGGAATTGGACTGTATTTTTTCCAGCTCTAAAACTCTATCTGTTTGGGGGATTCTACAAGCTTATATCTGTTTCATGAGAGAAGAGAAAAATGACTGAGCATTTAGATCTCTAATCCACAACTATTTGGGGACTATATTCATTGCTTCTTTTGATTTTTACACTCCCCTCCTTTTGGTAATACCTTATCAAGAAAAGTAAATAATTCTGAGCAAAGTTTCAGATGGCTATAAACATTTCAGAGACTGCCTGAAAACTGGCCTGAAGCAGCATTTTACCTCAGCCAATGGTTCTTATACTTCAGTGTGCAGAAAAGTCCCCTGGGGATATCTTATAAAAGGCAGCTTCCTGGACCCAACCCAAAGACAGCTTCACTCAAAAGAAGGGTAGGAGACCCTGGGAATCACTTTTTCATTAAACCCCCTTATGACTGATGCTGTTAGTTCACAGAGGAACTGAGAAATGAGAACTCATGATGAAGAAAATCTACATTCTTTCTTAAATTTTACAATGATTATTTACTGAGAACCTATAGGGTGCTGTGAGAAGCTATACGGAGTCATTAACTCTGCATGCATGGTAGGGGCCAGGGTGGGCCATGATGATTTCTCAAAAGTGGTGATTTCCTGCAGTGGGCCATAAAAAATAAGAAGGAATTTGTCCCCCAGCCAGTAACATGGTGAAGACACTCCCAGTATATGTATATCACATTAGACTGGGGAACTGAGGAGTCCTGGAGTTGATTGGCAATGGAAAAGAAGACCAAGGGAAGGAATTATCTCAGTTACCACCTTGGACTTCACTTTCAACACCTGCAATATCGACAGAGAACATCACTACAGAAGTTTAGGGAACAGCCGTCTTATCTTGAGAAAACACAAGGTCAACAGAAAGTTGAGAATCAGAAGAAGTAAATGCTACTTGTTTTTTCCTTTCGTGGCATAACAGGGGCCTGAATTTAGAATGGCACTAGATTGGAAACTCTCTGTGATGCCTCGGGATCTCTGCTCTGGCTCCCTGAGGTGCATGCTGTATTCTGCAGCTTCTCACAGCCCCAGGAATGAGCATCTAATTGGTTCCGGAACCCCCTATTGTCTCTGAAGGTTAGGCAGATACAAAAGACCCATCTATCAGTGAGGGCATTTGAGCCCCTTGATCCCACTTCAGAAGTGAGGATCAAGATCCTCTTGTCCACTGAGAGTCCCTAACGCTGATCCAGAGTTGTCCTTGAATTTGACATATGGTTTAGCCCCTTGCGCTTCAATCCCCTGTAAAAAAATTTTTAATGATTTTCTTTCTTGTTATCAAAACAGTATAGGATCAAGGTAAAAATAAATCAAAAAATCAAAAGAACCATTATTTTAAAAAATTACTCCCAATTAAAAGACTCTTTTAAAAAAAAAAGAGTACATATATCTTACAATTTTAGAGGTTTAAGGGTGCTCTGAAGTACATCTATAAATTTCTTACTGCCAATGTACCTCATTCAGAAAAACTTTTGAAATGAGAAAAAAGAAAGACAGAAGGTATCAGAAAAAAAAAAAGAACAGAAACAGATCTAAATATGGAATTGTTGTACAATCTATACATTTAGTATTTGTTGCCTTGAACAAAGTAAGTTTAAATAAACATAGTTGCATTACCTCAAGAAAGACAAACAAAGAATAAAAATCACCTGTATCCTCACTGGTACAAATAAATAGTCTGGCTAACATTTGGATGTGTTTCCTGTCAGGTTGCCTTTTTAAAAAATATTTTATGTATTTGACTGTGCCAAGTCTTAGTTGCAGCACGTGGGATCTTTAGTTGCAGCTGTGGGATCTAGTTCCCTGACTAGGGACTGAACATGGAGAACATGGAGTCTAAGACACCGGACTGCCAGGGAAGTCCCAAGGTTGCTTTTATACGTAAATGTTTTAAGATATTTATTTTCATAACTATGATCATGGTGTGCAATCAATTTCATTTCCTCACTTTTGCATTTACCATTATGAGTGATTTTTTGTTCATATACATCATGCTTAATGTGGACATAAAATTCCACCATGTACCTCTATCATATTTTACTGCTATATACACCTATTGCTGGAAATTAAAGTCATTTTCAATGTTTCATTATAAATAATGGTGCTTAGAATACAGAATTGCATTAAAGCTTTTTTTTCACACTTTGGATTTTCCCCTTAGGATGAATTCTCAGAAGTAGAATTTGAGGATGAAAGAATAAGAAAGTTTTTAAGAGTTATTAACACACTGTCAAACTGCTTTTGAGAACAATGAGAACATTTCATACTGTTACCAGCCTAAACAAATGTCTCCATCACCACACCTTCACCATTGTGTTTCCTGTTCTTTAAGCTTTACAAGTCTGTTGGCAAAAATTGCTGATTTACTTCCCATGGTTGTCTTTTAATCCCATGGCCCTTGATTCTCAGAGATGCCACTAAGACATTACAAATAAGTATCACAGATGTATAAAAAATGTGTAAAAATAATTTTAACTTTCATAAAAGCAGTTTTATTCTTTCAGTTCATCATGCTTCCTTCTCATATTTTTGATGGAAGATTTCTCAGTCTCGGCACTTTGACACTGCAGCATCCCAAATGCCAATAGCGCCTCTCTATTCTACTGTGAGAACCAAAACTGGCTTCAGACATCACCAAGTGTTCCCCCCCCAACCCAGCAGCCCTGAAAGGATAGGGAGTGGCCTCTGAGAACCCAGTGTCCCCTGGGAAAAAAATAGCCCCTGACTAATGAAAAACACAGAGTTGTAAGTCCAAGTTTCGATACTGCCTATACGACATCCTTTTCTGCCTCCTTCCTTGTCAACAAAAACCCAATTTCATTCAGCTGTCCCCTCCCATGGATTCAGAGGGTGAATTACGGCAAATTATGCCTGGTCTAAGTCAGGCCTTACAGTTTTGTCTCATTTATCAATGACTCATTTTGATTTGGGCATGGAACTCAGTCCTGGCCAAGAGGACCCAAGGAGACATCTGAAGGGCTTCTGGGAAAGATTTCCTTACAAATAAAAAGAAGCGCAAAGGAGAAAATGTCCTTCTTCAGGAGATGTCATGTCTCTGTATGTTGCCTGGAACAGCCACTGTGGAACTCTGCGGGAGGAAAGCATTGACATGCATAAGATGAAGATGGCAAGCACATGACCTGTGGTGACATCCTTGAGACATTGAATTACCAGCTACAGAGAGGCTCTACCCCCTGACTTCTTGTTACGTGAGATAACACGCCTTTAGAGGTTCAAAACTGTAGTGTTTTCCACAATTGCATCCAACTGGCTTTCTGGGAGCCCCAAACACAGTCCCAAAGAGATGTAATGAAATCAGGGAGTCTGGAGAGCTGATTCAGACCCTCCAGATCCAGAGAAGCAGGTCCAGAAAGGTAGAGGAATAGTGGGATAGAAGCTGTTCCTTGGGGGAGTCAGGAACTCAGAGAAGCAGATGACTTCCAAGGCCACCATAAAAAGTAACAGAAGTTCTTGATACACAGTGACTGGCTCTGTGTTCATTGGGTCAGATTGGGCAGGACCGAGCCGGAGGTGTCCAGTACCAGTAACCGCAGGGAGCTAGGAGAGGCAGGGCCTCTGGGAACTAGTGCCACTGTACCCTGCTGGGAGGAGAGTACCATAATACAAGAGAAAGAACAAGGGTTTGGGAACTGGAGTTTCAAGAGGGATTTCAAACCCATGTCTGACATGGGTGGATGGCTGAGTAAATGGATAGGAAGGTGGGGGGCAGGGCAGATAGGTGGAGGAGGGGCTGGTCAGAAGCTGCATGGGTGAAGAAGTGATGAAGAGGATGGATGGGAGGTGGGGTGAGTGAGTGAATGGGACAGGTGAATGGAGGGGCAGTCGGTAACTAGATCGATGAATAAACAAATAATAAGGACTCTTTTGGGTTTTCTTTTGCTCACAGACAGCCACCTTCTTCAGGTGGGAAGGAACTTCTGGGGATCTCAGAAGGCCACATTCCCATTTTAAGTGTGGCTCCACTTCATAAGTGAAAAAGTGAAAGTGTTAGTCCCTCAGTTGTGTCTGACTCTTTGTGACCCCATGAACTACAGCCTGCCAAGCTCCTCTGTCCGCGGAATTCTCCAGGCAAGAATACTGGGGTGGGTAGCCAATTTCAGGGAATCTTCCTGACCCAGCGATCGAACCCAGGTCTCCTGCACTGCAGGTAGATTCTTTACCGTCTGAGCCACCAGAGAAGCCCATTGTGGGCATCCTCAAGAGGATGCCCAGGTTATCCCAACTGTCTACTATTTAAAACTTGCAAATGTTATAAAAATAAAAAGAAATAAAGACACTTTCTACAAGTCAGGCATGTAAATGAGAATTGCAAATGAATTTTTAGGCTGATATAGGGCTACAATCATAAATCTAATTATCACTGCAAATAAGCTTTGGCCTATC